>NC_052047.1:86638095-87949764 GCF_903992535.2 Arvicola amphibius
ACCTTGCTGGGCAGGGCCTGTTCTTTCTCCTCTGTCCCCAAGACATCTAGCCTGGTGTTCAGCACACTAAGCACCCCACAGTGGTTTGCGAAATTGGGTCACTGTTTTCTAGCAGGTCAATGGCACCAGGGCTCAGCCTCATTCAGCAGAGGGGGATATGATTGTCCACAGGTGAATTAAAACATAACAATCTCAGTCCCTTTAGCAGAGCTTTACTCCGGGCCCCTCTGTTTACACAGTCTCTCTTGCGTGTCTGCGCCTCCCTCCAATGGCAGTCTCTGCCTGTCCTCAGAGGCCCTCCACCTCATTGTTTGAAATGTCGACTCCTGAGGCACTGAGTGAGGCACATTTAGCTCCCCTCATGGGTCAGCTCACCAGCTGATAGAGAACAAATGTGTTTTCTTGTTGATGATGGGAGCGTATTGAGGCATGGTCCCCGTGCTTGAAGAAATGGGATTGCAAAAAAACTTCCTGAACTTTTAACTGTGCTAATTATCTGCATCTACCCCTGGGAGCTGAGCTTCCCACAGTGAGCTTGCTGGGCCTTCGCAAGTTCAGCTATTCTGCAAGTGGCCCCAATGTTAGAGCCTAAACGGACGGCGTGACCTTCAGAGATTCATCAGTTAAAGCGCCCCTTATGAAACTGTTTTAGATTATTCTTGACAGTGGCTGTTTTTGACAGGAGAAGGTCAGAATCAAAGTCCCTTTTCAACCATTGTAGGACACACACGTCTGCGTCAAATGCAGCAAACATCAGGAATCATTGAGGAGCAGCTCGGGCGCGTTGTTTTTAACTCCCCATTTTCATGCTCTCCTTTAAAGCAGGGACGTTTGGAACCTGACAAATGGGCAAATGTTTTCCACCTGCATGCCCAGGCCCATCTGCAGAGACACATAATACCCTGTGCACAGACTCGCCAATGTATTTGAGCATTTCCCCCTTTGATGCTGAACCACGGGTCTTAAGTGCGCTCCCCACAGTCCACTTTTACTCTGTGAGTCAAATTGAAGTTCTTGAAATGGGGCCGATGGCTTTGCTGGAGTGTGAATGTGCTCTCATTCTGTAAGGAAGACTAACCCAATCAGGGCATTGTGTTGCGGTGTCTTTTATGGAATAAGTCACTTTCTGGCAATTGCTGTTTGCTTTTAAAAGCTAGAAGAGTCAATTTGGGGTCTAAGGGACTGGAGTCTAAGCCCCAACTGCTGGCAATTGCTTCTTCCATTGTGAGTTTGAAGTTATTGTCCAAGCCAAGAGAATGGTAGGGTAAGCCGCCCCCAATGCAGGGAATTCCACAGCTTAAACACATCATACCATTTTCTTCCATTCAGTTAGATGAAACTAAATGCATTGTTGATTAGAAATATGAATTAATTCAATTTCTTCTGGACAATCTTCAAGAATTGATCTCTTTTCAAGGAAATAGTGTATTAGTAGCATATCCCCTCTGATGTACATGTGTTTCTTTCTAAAAGTTCAAAATTTCATTCATCGGATTGTACAGAGATGACAGTGGTTGTCCCTGTTCCCTTTCCATTTGGAAACCAACTCAACAAATGCCACAGCCTTGAAAGCATGACAAGCTAACATTGGCGACATCGCCTTTTTGCAGCGAAATTTGTACATAGTATGGACCCTGCCTGCTAGGGGAGGATAGAGACCTTGAAGTGGGCAGAATCCTGAAGACCGCAACTCAGCAGCTCAGAGAAGCTCAGTTAACATCTCGGCAGGGCTCCTCCATCCAGGTTGATTACAAAGAGAGGAGGAATCAGCTCTTCAGCCCCTTGAGTCTTGTACATTTCTCAAGAGTAAAAATCTGCCTGCCCTATGCTGAGGACATATTTTTGGAAGCTAACAGAATATTAATCTCTGTAACTCAGGCCTGTGGCTGCTTTAGGTGCAGATGTGAGCACACTGGTGTGACACACAATGGTGCCATCATTCTGTTTCTAGGATTTTTTTTTCCATTTGGAAAAGGGAGTCAAGGGTCTAGTGGAGTTAACTGCTGAGGTCTCTTTCTTTTCTTAAACAAGAATCCCTGTACTGAATCCCTCTGAAGAATTTGCAAATAAAAAAATATTACACAGAATAGCAACTCAGACGAGCAATTACTCAGACCCGAAGTCCAGATCTCCGGAATTCTAACTAGTGGAATAACTAGACATCTAAATAGGAGTCCACTGAGACGCATGGACATTTTAGAAAAGCATTTCCATCCTGGTGGTGTTCACCAGCTGAGAACAAAGTGTCCAACATTGCCAAGACACGACAAAGTTAGGTTCCAGTGCACTGTGTATCAGAGGCATAACACAGACGCCCCGAGGATGTGTGGGAAGAGGCCTAATTATGAGGTCAAGAAGACAGCTGATATTTTACTTGAGCTCAGCTCCTTGAAGTAGTTCTGAAAGATCTGTTCATAGTCCTCCTGTTGACAAAAACAAAATCTGTAGCTAGCTGTGGTGACTTGAATGAAAAATGCCTCACATAGACTTATGGTTTGGGGTACTTGGTCCCAGCTGGTAGTGCTTTGGGGGGAGGTGATGGAACCTACAGAAGCTGCAGCCTTGCTGGAGGAAGAAAGTCACTGGGGGTGGCTTTTGAGGATGGATAGCCTACCTCTACTTCCTGCTCCCTCTCTCTTCTTCCTGGGTGTGGATGAAAATGTGACCAGCCATTCCCCTCCTGCTGGCAGGATAAGCCTCTCCTTTCACAATGGACTCTCCCTTTGTCAGAGCGAACCAAGGTAAACTCTTTCTTCTTTAAGCTGCTTTTGGTAGTGGTTTCTGTCATGACAACTAGAAAGTATTGAGTACTTTTCTCAGAACGTCAGAGACCAATGTCAACAAGCCTTTGTAGATAAATTAGTCTAGTAAAGTAACCATACCAAGCTGCATTCACTAAGCTATTAGTCTATTCATTGTAGAAATTGTGAGCTCCATGATTTCTGTGGTGATATTTTGCTTATGATCTGACCAATAAAGCTTGCCTGAAGATCAGAACACAGAGCTGACATACTAGGTAGTCATACAGGCTAGGCAGTAGTGGTACACACCTTTAATCCTAGCACTTGGGAGGCTAAGGCAGCTGGATCTCTGTGAGTTCAAGATCACCCTGGGCTACACTAGATTGATCAAGTCTAAAAGAGAAACATCTCACACAAAGGTGATCTTAGCACTGGGGATGGCACCCCTTTAATCCCAGCACTAGGGAGGTGGAGACAGGAGCGATATGGCTGGGCAGAGAGAGGAATAGAAATTGGGAGGAGACAGGAGCTCAAGCAGTTGGAGTTGCAGTCGGTCTAGGTAGGCAGTCTGGAGATGCTGAGTGAGGATTTGGAGAGACAGGATCGCCCCTTCTGTCTGAGAACTGGTCGAGGTAAGCACTCCAGTGGCTGGCTGCTCTGCTTCTCTGATTTTCAGCATTAACCCCTATATCTAACTCTGGGTTTTTATTATTAAGACCAATTAGAATTCATGCTACAATTACAGTGTATTTTTTCTTAAATGGAGTCTTCATTAGAATCTTGAGATATATTTTCATTATCCTTTCCATATGTGAAGACACAGATTCAGAATGAATGAATTGTTTGCGTGGTAAGTGGTAGAGGCGATATCCACAGCAGATTTATGAATTCCAGAACCATCACCTGGTGAGCACAGTATGTTTCCTGGGTTCAATTTTTATGTCCCTTACGGTCATAGCTGAGAGAGAAACTGGGCTCTGACATGCTGTGCCTGTCAGTCCCGAGAGTCTGAGATCACACAGGTAAGACACAGATATGCAGGTACAAATCCATCTTCTGCCCCTGGACAAGAACACCCACTGGTCTCTTTTAGAGAATGGGTTCGAAGAAAGAGTTGAGTGATAGTAACTGACTCCAGTATAAGGCATACTCGAACTGATTTGGAGAGAAATCACTTATCGGGGGTTTAGAAACTGCGAGCCTCCGGTGGAAACACTTGCCCAAGGAGCTGCAGCTGGTCTAGGAAGCTCAGAGAGATGGGGGGCTTTCCACACAAAGCCACTAAGAGGCCATGGGGATTTGGGGCTCAGCAGTCACCACAGCTTCTATCAACTTTCTGGGAAAATAATTGCTAATCGGTGAGCTGCCAGCCAATTGTTTAATTTCCCTTTAGGCTAATTGGACTCTGATCATGAACACACCAAACCAGTGTTCTTTGACAAGGCTGCCTGGAACATCTATCTCGCTATGACCGTGTCCGGTTGGAGTGGGTGAGGACCAAGAGAAAGTGGGATCTTACCGTGGACTTGAAGCCTGTGCCTGCTATCTTTCAGGACAGTGGCACGATGTGTGGGTCAGTCAAGTTTACATGTGGCTATGGCACAAAGCCTGGCAGAAACAAGTTAAAGAGGATTCAGATTGTTCATGGTTTCAGAGATTTCAGTCCATCATTGCATGGAGGATGTGTTGGAGCATCATAGCAACCAGAAAACAAAGGAGATGGGGAGAATTCCTGTTCTAGCCAGAATTTGTCGGGCTCCATCTGTGTGATGGTACCATCCACAATCAGAGTGGGTCTTCCTTTCTCGGCTCAACTTCTCTGGAAAAACCTGTGGAGACACCCCTAGGAATGGGCTATTCAATCTCCTAGGTGCTTCTTAATCTAATCAAGGTAAAAAAAAAAATCAAGTTTATCCATTTCAAAGGGCTACTAGGGATTTGACAGAGAGTGCTACCCTCTTGAACTTCTGGGAAGATCGCGGAGTTCTAGTCATCGTTGTAGTTTGAGTTCTTAACCAACAGAACCAGAACAAATAGCGTGCAAAATCTTTTCAAATAATCTAGGTACTTTTAGCAAATCCTCCAAATATCTAAGATGGAAATGAATATCTATCAATCCAAGCCACTAGTTACTGAGAGCATATTAAGGGGTTAATATATGCCTAGAAGTGGGCAGGGTGACTTCGGTGGCAGAACAGGGATGTGGCTCTTCAAATGGCCTAACATCTTAGGCTCAGCTTCCACTGTATTTCCGGTTCATCAGGACTTCTGAGATTGGTTGAATCCCATCAACTTTGGGAAAGCTTCCTAAAAACAAGATTCCTTTCAGTTCTCCAGTGAGAATAACCAGTGAGCTTGGCCAGTTTTAATTGCATGGCCAGTCCGTGGTTCTCATCCCAAGTCATTTTTCAGAGACTAAAACATGTTTTCCCGGAAGATAGTAAATGATGTTCTTAGGAAAGCTGGTAAACCTCTTGCATGAAGTTTTTAGATGAGCAAGATGCTCAGGGGTCCAGCCAAACTCTCCAGTATTCTCTTCCGGGTCAACACAGCAACCCAGTTCATTTGTTCACCTCCACAGCTAGACAACAGGAAGCTTTGCAAGCTGTGTGCCCCTCCCATTCAGGCTGTCTGCGATGCCATAGTTATGGCCTGAGCATCCGTCCTGGGCCATAAATGTGAGGAGTTTCTTCAACATCAAAATGGTGGAGAGGGTCCCCTCGCCTGCTTCCTGCAGATTCATTATAGGTCCTGGTGAGTTAGTACCTGGGTTTCCTGTGTTGCAAACTCTGTGTGCGTGTGCGTGTGGGTGTGTGTGTAAAAATTTTTCTCTTTATTTTAAAAATAAACTTAAATGTAAACACTCTTCTCTACGCATAATGAACAGAATGTCCGCAGTGATGCTTAAACTACATTCTGAACAAACAGGGGCTGCATCTGGACACATGGTTAGTGGGAAGCACAATTGTTTGAGGAGGCTTTAATTCTCCTTCTTTTCCCCCTTTTTCCTGAGCAAATGTTCTGAAAAGTTCATTTTATATCAGAACAGCTTTTTCTCAAACCTGTTTTAAAGTTAATTATCAAAAGCTCGCATCTTCTATCTCTTGCCTATGGATCCCTGCTGGGTTTGTTGTTTAGCTTTCCTTGGGAAAGAGTCGCTCTCTGGAAGATCATTGACATGATGTCACAGCCCAGGGACTCTAAGCGTCCTAGCTAATCAGCTTAGACCATCAGTACCTCCTTAATGTGGGATTGGGGACCTTCCGGATGCAGGGCGAGGAGCCGCACCAGTCTGCAAGCGCATCACTTTATTTCTTCTGCTTTAAGCAAGAATAATTTGCCTTTTTTTTTCTCCCTCCTCTCATCCTTCTCCCTTGTTGTTTTGCCCCTGAAAACCGTGCAGCCAAAGCAACCTCGAGGATGGACACTAAATCTTCTGATGCAGGCAGAGCAGTGATAACATCCGAACTGAGGGTGCCTTTTCCGGGGCATGCTTGACAGATGTAGTGGGGCCTTTTAGGATTTAGTGCCGGAGCGTATCTATTACCGCGCTGCCGCACAGCTTGGCAGGAGCTGTGTGGTAATCTCCCATGAATTCGCTCTGACTTATCAGAGCGTCTGAGCAGCTTGCTACAGGACTCCGGGGCTCGAAGGCCACTCGGGGAAGAAGCAGACCTTCCGAGGCAGGCTCTTTGAACTTCTCTTCGGCAGGGGCCCATTTCTGGAGTGGGATTCTCCTGTTCTGGGACTTACCACTCCCAACCCCTTAGCCTTTGAAGGTGTCATGTGGAATTCGCTTTTACCGCCCCCCCCCTCCCCTAGTGTCATAGAATTTCAAGGGACCAAATTTAATTGCTAACATGGCCAGTAGGGCCGATGTTGATTGCTTTTGTGGAGTAGCAGCCTGCTGGAGTCTGTGACGGGGCCAAGAAAATAGTACGCGTGCCAGAATACTCCTTTTCTCTAGCCCTCTCCGTCTCTATTTTTCCTACCTTCCATCCTTCCCTTCTTATCTTTGCCTCTTTCCCGACTCTTTACTCCTTTCCTGCACTTCTCCTTTCCTCAATTCTCTCCCTCCCCGACATCATCTTCATCCTTCCTTTCTGTTCCTTTCTGTTCTTTCCTCCTCTCCTCCCAGGATCTATGGCCGGCTCCTTTCTCTGTGGGTGTAGACCAACAAAGCAGCATCTTCCCTGGCTCTCACCCCATGAGCCTCATTTAGTTCTAGGAGTGTGCGCTATCAGACAACCCAAACTCCTCTGCTTCAACAATTACCTTGGCATTTTATAAAAATACCACAATTGATCACAAACACCAAATTGTTTAGATCGCAGATTAAAGTTTAATTTTGGAGTTTTGCTGTAGGGTTAGAATTAGCTCCAGAGTGTGTGCCACATAGGAGGTGCTGTAATTTGTTTTAAGGATAAGGCCTTCGGGCAACTGTGCATAAAATGAGTGTGATTCCTTATTCCCACGGTTGATTTTTGAATGGGAGTGCAATTAGAATTTTTTTTCACCCAGCAGCACATACAGTTAGAGCAAAGATAATACCGTGAATGCATATCAGCTTAGGAGACCTCTCTTGGAAATTTATTTATTGTTCACCAAGTTCTAATGCAGACAGAGCTTCCCTCTCTATAACAACAATAAACTCCCTCTTTCAGTTCAAGTCTGCTGTGTTTATAGCCCCTTCAGTGTTCGTGTTAGCCATGAGATTCCAATGGTGAGTTTTAATGTCACACACAGAGATGGAGAAGTGCTTATGTTTCTTCATAGAACACAATCTTCTAGAGAACCTGCCCTGGTAAATCAGTGACCTCTCTGTATTCTCCATGGTGGCACAGTTGTTCCTTCCAGAGAATTTTCTTCCTCAGTGTTATGGAGCAGCCCTGCCACAGAGAGCGGTAAAAAGGTGTGGTTTTCTGACTAACGACACACACCACACTCCTTCACTGAATAAGTTGGCTATGAAACACTGACAGTGTGCAGAGGGCTCTTTCTCTCTCTACTCACTCCTCCCTCTATTGCGCTCTCCCCCCCCCCCCCCGCCTCTCTCTGTGTGTGTGTGTTTAGCTGGCTGGCTCTGACTCTCTCTCTCTCCATGGTTTGTACCTGGAACAAAAATCTCATTGAGGTTGGTAAATAAGGAACATACCTTCCTATACTTTTGCATTTTCAAATAAACCTTAGAGACTATTTGCTTCTACTTTCGGAGGTATGTGTGAGACCATCCATAAAACTACCCCCTGCAATTCCTCTCACCCCACCCCAGCAAGCTTACCAACCCAAGTTTCAGAATGAACATATACACCAAGCTTCTTCTAGTAAACCTGAGTGGATCAGGGCCAATGACCACCACTGGCATTTTGAATCTCCCATGGGAAGGGGGTAGTCGTATAACTCAGCCAACAGGTGCCTCGTGTGTTAGTCAGGGAGGTTCGCCAGCTTAGTCTGTGTGTTCCAGTTGTTGCTACCTTCAGAGAGCATGGATGCTGTAGAGCTTGCGACTTGCCGATGCCCACAGGCTGCCTGAGAGACGAACATTGTCGTGCAGCCTGGCAGGTGCTGAAGCTGCTGGGAAGGTACGGTCAGATTGGGGAAGACCCCCACGCTACTGCTGCCTTTCTCTAGGAAACAAAACCTTGCCACTTTCTTTGCCCTCAAGGCTTTACTTCTTGAGACAGCAATTCCTAAAGATTATCTCCAATTTCCCCTAGAATCCAGTAAACATCGTGATTTGTAGCATCTGATTCATTTTAAAGATGTTTAAACTTTTAATTAGGCCGTTTCCCCATTTCCCTTTCCGCCCTCTAAGCCCTCCCTTATGCCCTCCCTTGCTCTCTTTCAAATTCATGGCTTCTTTCGCAGTAATTGCTTTTGCATACATATATGCATATACATATATACTCCTAAACACGTGGCTCAGTCTGCGTAATGTTACTTGTGTGTATATTTTCAGGGCTGGTCATTTGGTACTTGGTAACCAATTGCTGTGCTCTTTCTCGGGGAAGACAGTTTCCACTGCTCTCAGCCGCCCGTAGTCGCCTGGCACCCTATCCTTTAAAACACTGTCCTGCTTTTTGGACAGATGCAAACCATTTGCACGCTTTCTCTTTTTGAAAACTTGGAGTCACACTTCTTTGCAAGATGAAGTTTTCACTTAACATAGTTTAGTTCTATTTCCAGGTCAGTAACTGTGAGTCTATAGAGGCACTCTGAATTGCTACCCATTGTTCTAGTGTAGCTGTAATAAACAGTTTAACAAACCCTCAATGTTGGATATTTGGTAAATTTCAGTGTCTTTGAGCTATGGCTGTCATCACTTAAGGTGATATTTAGATCTTTCTCTACTTCCTTAATTATCTCTATAAAATAAATTCTTAGAAACAGACTAGATGGTTCAATAAATATTAAAAAGTGTGTGTGTGTGTGTGTGTGTGTGTGCAAGTGTGTGTGTGTGTGTGTACACCTGTAAGTTTGCATGTACTTATGCATGTGGGTGTATGTGTTAGTGCATGCACATGTATGTCTGTGGAGGTCAGAGGTCTAGTCTACATATGGCATCTTTCCTAACAACTTCTTGTCTTATCTTTTGAGCTAGGATCTCCCACTGACTCTGGAGCTCACTGATTTGTCTATACTGTCTGGCTAGCAAGTGCCAGAGTTGCTTGTCTCTGGGACCCCAGGTATGAGGTTGTGCCTGGCCATAGGGTACTGGAATCTGAACTCAGGTATTCATGTTTGTGAAGCAAGCACTACAACTGGGCTTTCTCATCATCTCCATTTTTTTTTAAAAAAGGCCTTTGAATAATTCTGTTAACTGTCACAACTGAATAAGTTTATACAAATTTATACTCCTTACCATTGCATGTATAGAATACTTTTGTCCTGAGACTTTCCACATTGTCAGTTTCTAAAACATCAGTCAAAACTTGATAGATTAAAAATTATGGTTTCCTTATCATAATTCCTGTTCTTTGGGTTTTTCTTGGTGCTTTCTTATAATTGGTATTTGGTGCCATTCTCCACTTATCTGATTTGCATGACAGCGTTTTTTTTTTTACTTCTTGGAGGTAAGAAGATGTGTCCCACGTCTTGAGGTGGGAAGCACAGTACTGAGATGCGGTAAGTGTTGTGTAATCCTTGTTCACTTGAATTCACTTAAAATATGTTAAAGAGCAGACTAGACAGAACCCTTTCTTTCATAGTACGGGGCAGTTCAGAAATTTAGAGGAAATTCGAGAAAGGATTAAAAATAAGTGAAAGATCCCCACTTTAAATTGAAACTTTTAAGAAGTCAAAGGGAGTCAGAGTTTGAAAGGATTTGGGCCAGTGTAATCTTCTATGCTCTGATAATGGTAGGACCTTTTGGGAGAATAATTTGCTTCTATTTTACAAGTTGATATTGGCCCACCCAGGGAACCTACTTCTAGAAAAATGCAACTGTTCATGACTATTTCCAGTTGCTGCTCTCATAATGACAAAAGACTTGAAATGGTTTGAATGCCCATCAACAAAGCGAATGGATACACTGGTTATGATGGGAGAAAATCAATATTACAGCATGGATAAACTTTCTTTAAAACAGTAGTGAGATATAGTTCTAGAAAGCCATATTTGTATGATACTGTTTATAGTTCTCTAGAACAAGAACAACATGGCTAAGCTTATGTACATCTGTGTTACAACTGGACGGGATTAATTGGGGCTGTGATTGTGCTTGTAGGTTGAGGAGCGGGTGGAAAGGAAACGAGAGATGCACTCACGATCAAGAGCATGCGCTGAGCTCTACAACGTCTCTTGTCAGGCTGTGTAACATGCATTTGAGATGGTCATAACTTTGAAGGCTTTAGAAATTTAAAGAATCAAAACCAAAATGAATGCTGGTGGCAAGGGTGTGGTTAAGTCTTATGGAAGGAAAGCTTCTGTGTCTTCATCTTGAGGTCATTTCTTGGCTGTTGTGTTTGTTCATTTTCTAAATAACAACTCCAATGCACCTGTCTCAATGGACACGTGTGTAAGGTGGTTTCCCAGCATGCTCAGTACACTCTAGTCTCATAACTTCTCTTCTGTCAAGTGTCACCCAGTGGGCAGGAGTAATGGGCTGGAATGACTCGGCTGTCACTGGCGCCTTCCTTGCCATCCTGACTGACACTGTTCCTAGTCTCTATGCTGGCCGAATGGGTGACTTTTGGAAGTCCTAAGGACAAAATCAGATTCTTGTTCAAAAATCAAAACAAAACCTTTCATATCTGAATCTACACGTTACTTTCCAGGCTCAATACCCACCCTGAGTTCAAGATTTAACAAGACAGTTCAAAAATTTTTGCTGCTGCTCAGTATATTGGAATAGATTTTCCAAAAAGAAGCATGTCTTATCAAAAGCTTCAAGTCATTCCTGTTTGTGAATCTGGAGTGGTTATCATTATATATATGTGTGTGTGTATATATACATATACATATATATATATATATATATATATATATATATAATCTTCTGCTCCTTTTCTGCATTGTGAAAGAACAACTGGAATCACTTTGTCCTCTAGGGCAGTGAATATGACAATGTTTTTGGTGGTCTTGGTTGCAGAATGAGGGAGGACCAGGGATACCACTAAGCATTTCACAATGCACAGGGCAGCATGCAACAAAGGAAGATCTAACTCAAAAGATTACTGCTGTAGAGTTGGGAAATTCTAGCTTGGAAGGCTTGCCTTTCCATTTGGGCACAAAAAATCTTTTGGTGCCTGAAGACAGAAAGTGTTTTCACTTAAAGACTGGCCTATTAGATAGAATATGGAAGCATTAGAGGAAGGAGATGAGGGTCACATTTGCCTCTACCATGTGGGCTTGGATTGCTGGTGCATTTTCTACAGGTTTTGGTTGAATATCTCACAGTAATAACTTGGCTAAATTCCTTTCCTCTAATTGGGCTCCTGTCTTCAGCTGATTTGATTTGTGTCTTCCACAGGATCTCTTATGAAATAGGTATATTATAAAAGAAAACAATAACAAATTGATTGCTGACAGAGTTGGGAACGTTGTCTACCAAGACTATCTGTGAGCCACATGTGTCCAATGGGTGAGAAGGGTTTGTTAGGAGGAGGGGTAGAGGATATTAGTCCTTTCCTAAACCTTCCATTGTGGTGAATTTATAGGGGACTGTCCTATGAGGGGTTATTCCTCTTAATTTTTCATTCCTAGGAGAAGAAATTGAGACTCAGAGGGGTTGAATATTATATTCAAGTTTTCATAACATGCTATGGGATAATGCTCTTGTATACTGTAAAGATTTGTCACTCATGTTAGTTTACTAAATTGCTAACTGGAGATTACCAAAGCCAGGAGTGGCTGCTGATGACAAATTTGGCCTACATGGTATCATGTTGAGAATTCAACAACCTCAGGATGCTCAGAACTAGGCTAGGGTAGCTGGTGGGGCCTTGGTGACACCTGAGAGCACGGGTGGTGGACAGCATGACAGATAGCCACTCCCCCTTCACACTGTAATGCTTTTATTGTGGGTGTCATTGATATCCATAGTTTCCCCACAAGGACAGTGTCTGAGCAATCTGCCCAAAGCTCATTACATGGAAGATGAGATAGCTCATTATCCTGAAAATTCTTCAATAGCTGCTCGTAATAAGGGCAGTTAAGTTCAGAGTGTCCACTATCCTTCAAAATCCTCTTGCTCTCGTTGAAGTCTAGGCCACCATTATTTCCACTCAGTGCTTTTCTCCCTTACCCAGGCTGAGGATGGAGAGCAGAAAGGGTGAGGATGCAGATGTGAGATTCAACCCAAGCCTCTGTAGCCGCTGATGGTGCAGTTCAATGGGAAATCCCTTTTAATTTTATGAAATCCCTTTTGTGGGTTCTTGAGGTTTCCATGTTTATGGAAAACAAGTCTCTGCTGTACAGAAGTCACCTAAAGAAAAGTAGGCTGGGGGGTGAGGAAGCATGACTATTCGCTACAGAAGCACCTGGAAGTAAGGGGAGTGAGAAGAAACCCACCCTGAAGTTCCTCTGTTCTCACACCATCCCAGGGCCATCCGGGATCACCTGCTCTGGATGCTGCCCCCTGCCCCACTGTGTCATGAACATACTCTTATCCTGGTATCCTTCCAAGTTCTTGCTCGGTCGTTACTCCTTACCACAGTCCTCTGGGCAAATTTGCACAGACCAGCTCAGAGTCCCAGGCTGCTCTGCCCTACCTTGTCAAGCCCCCACTCTTCTGCGAGGCCTCTCAGAGGCAGAGCCAGGCCAGAGAGGGCAGGCAGCGTTACTTCCAGTTTTCCCCTGGGAGCATCTGGGAGTGCGGAGACAGTGGTGCTTGCAGGCTGTCTCCTGCACACGTTCACTTTCACAGGCCCATGTGACATTATCGGGTGCTTATTATGTAGCAGACAAGGTTTATTCAAGCTTTATTTTAGCTAATTCTCACATCATCCTTTGAGAGAGGTGTTATATTATCCTGCTTTTACAGAAATATGAGGCACACAGGGAGCAGATAATTTGTTCAAGGTCACTTAACTGGTCAGGTGTGTGTGGAGAGGGGAGGGGGCTGGGATTTAAGTCCAAATAGGCTGACCTTGGAGCCAGTGTCGTGGTGTTAAACTGCCATTTACGGATTGAGAACTGGACCAGGTTCAGAATACACGGTGGAGGCTTGGGCTTTGTCTCATTTTTTCACTGCTGGGTTTTGGGCACCAAGTGACTTTGTTTCTTTTTGAGGCTCAATGGCTTCATTGATAAAATAAGGACAACCAATGGACAGATGTTGTGGTTTCAGAGAATATTCATGAACCCTACTGATGAACTCTAATCCTTATATGAAGTTAGGATCCTGTCATTCTTGGCTCTAGTTACCTGCTCCTGGGCCGGTCTTGTAAATGGTATTTTACATCCACCTGTGGCCATCCTTATGGTAGGATATTCTGTTCTCTTAGCAACCAGTGCCACACGCATCCATCTTCATGGGACTCTTGACGCACCACTTGATGGCTTTTTCATTGCCCATGCCTCTTCCGTCTTAGATTGGCTGTTGATGACATGAACACACGTTCTGTCTTCCTAGACTTCTTCTGTCAGCACCGTAACCTACCTGTCCCATGTCCTCTCCCAGGTAACTAACAAACAGTAGCTGTACAAATCCCCCAACTGTGGTGGCCTTTCGCTGATGAAGACAAATCTTGGCACCATCGTTTCCTCCTGTTCCTTTGTGACTTTACTTGCCCTGTGCTCAGGATAATAACTCAGACTCTTTTTCCCTCCAGACCCTCAAGAGTCTGTCTTCCTCTTTCCTTCACAGGAAGGATCTCATTTCTCATAGCCCAGAGACAACAGAAGTAGTGGATGAGAATTACTCGTATGTGTTACCTCATAGGCCAGTCTGCCTGCATGAACAGACATGTGCCCGTTCATCCTTCTGAGTGTCTTCTGCCTGCCCCTGACCCCACAGAGCAGTGCCATGTGCCCATTCCACACCAGCCTGTCTTACTGTGCCAGTGTGCAAGCTCCTTTCTACATGAGGGACTTCAACTTTGGTGATTCCTCACCTCCAGATCCACCCTCCTGAAGCAATTGCTTGGTACTCTATCTAGTTCTGAGCCTGCTCACGTGGTACCTTCTAAACATGATTTTCCTGGAAACCCTGCCTCTTTTCACATACAGTAACTGTCTCCTTATCTGGCCTTATTGCAATTTTCTATCTGAAATGTAAGCAACTTGACAGTAGGGAACTCAGATCCTTACTGTGTTATTTGCATCTGGCTTAAAATTACCCATCCATCATGTAGTGGATGCTCAAGCTGATGAGCAAACACAGGCAGAAACAGAACTAGGACCATCTGAATGATCTTGAATACACCATTTCATAACTGTCAGCTTTTGTCTTCTCTAAGGTAATGTCCTAATTTGCTTTCCTTTGCTTCAATAAAATGTTGTCAGAGTTTCTGTCCCATCCAGTTCCTGCAATCGTTAAGTCCCAAAGGAATTACACAGAGGTCTACAATAGTTAGTTATAAACTGATTGGCCTAGTATCTCAGGCTTCTTATTAATTCTTACAACTTATATTAGCTCATTATTCTCGTCTATGTTAGCCACGTGACTTGATACCTTATTCAGCAAGGCAGTCACATCTTGCTTCTTCTGTGGTTGGGTCAGGACTGCAGAGGAATAGGCTTCCTCCTTCCCAGAATTCTCCTGTTCTCATTGACCCACCTCTACTTCCTGTCTGGTTGTCCTGCCTATACTTCCTGCCTGGATACTGGCCAAACAGCGTTTATTTAAAATATAATTGACAGAATACAGACCATTCTCTCACACCAATAAAGCACTTGTCAAATCATCCTGGGGAGGAAAGTGCTTTGCTTTGTTTTGTTTCATTTTTGTCTTCATCAGCCTATCACTGAAGAGAGTCAGGGTAGAGACTCAAGCAGGAACCGTGGAGCAATGCTGCTTACTGGCTTGCCTCCTCAGCTACCTTCCTTATGCAGTTCAGACCCACCTGGTCAGGGATGGCACCACCCACAGTGGGATGGGCTATTCAGCATGAATTAGCAATCATGAAAGTGTCCCTCACACTTGCCACAGGTCACTCTGGTGACAACGATCACTCATATGAGACTTCTTTTTCTCAAGTATGTCCAGGTTAGTGCTGAGTTCACAACCACCCATCACAGGTGGGTGGGTCTCTACTGACAGGGTGAGATGTTAGTTCCGGGTTCTGTTCTTCCTGAATAAGGAAAATCTCACTGACCCTAAGACATTGCCTCTGATCTAGCTTTTGGGTCACTTCACAGAGTTTTAAAAATATTTTAGTATGGCCCTAAATCTCTTGTCTGTCATGGGGTGACAAGGGCGAGGGAAACATGCCTTACCTCCTTGCCCCTTGATACCTGTGGCAGGTGAGAGAGCAGACTCAGCTCCTCACCAGATGTAGCACTCAAGAGAGTGGGCCCTGCACCTCACCAGGACAACACAGTGCATCAACATCCATTGATGGGGTCAGGAGAGATGGCCCCAAGAATCTGAGCATGAGAGATCTGGCCCTGCTTCTCCTCTGCCATATGGCAGTGTGAGTCAGAGAGACATGCCCCACTTCCTGCATCACTGGCCTTGACTGTGGAAGGTGAGAGAGCTGTCCATGAGGTAGAGAGAGAGAGAGAGGGAGAGAGAGAGGGCCATGCCTCTCATCAGCTGCAGCATTCAGCAGAGTAGTTCTTACCCCTCACCTGGGTAACCCAGTAAAGCCGGCCCTGGTGGTGTAGGTACCTTGAAGACATGAAAGCTGGAGAAAGGGCCCCACGGCTTGTTGCTTACTGCATAGTGTGAGTTAGCCAGGGCAGTGTAGGAGAGCTCACCCTGGTGTTGAGGATGAGGGAGAGCTAGAAAGCTGGCCAACCATGCCACCACCAAGACACAGAACCAGGGCTATGAGTTGGTCCATCTCAACATCCACCGCATCCAGGATCTGTTGGAGCATGTGATGGCACCCATCTTGCAGACCCAGCGCTGCAGGATCTGTATGACACAAAGCAACAGCAGGATATCCAAGAGGAGCGCCAGCGAGGACCCATTATCAATGGTGAGCAGAAGCCAGAGGCCTTGAAGCAGACTAATGATCTTTGCAATGAACACTTGCAAGTAAAGATGTATGGGCTAATGGGTTTACTGCGTGAATCCTGACGAGATTGACAGCTGCCATGACAAGATTTTTCTTTGAAATTTTATTTTGTTTTATCACGTGAAAGGGTGAAATTGCAAGGGTAGAGGGCAGATAGGATGGGACAGGGAGATGAGTGGGATCAAGATGCATGATGGGAAAGACACAAAGCATCAATAAAAAGTTAAACTGGAAAAGTATTTTAGTCAATTGGTTGAATAATTAATTAATTACTTAATTAATGTGTGTGTGTGTGTGTGTGTGTGTGTGTGTGTGTACACACACCACATGTGTTTTGGTGCCTGTAGGGGCTAGAAAAAATGTTTGACCCCCTGGAACTGGAGTTATGGGCAGTTGTGAGCTGCTTAATATGGGTGTTAGGAACTAAACTCCTGTCCTCTTAAGAGTATCAAGGACTCATAAGCACTGAGCCATCTCTCCAGCTACTGCTTTATGTTTGATAGCCATGAGCTCTTTGTGGATCCTGAAGGCTTCGGCTTGGCTAGATTTCTACACTGTTTGGCTGGGGTGTGCTAACACAAACACTAGAATTGCAATAGAGAATTGAGAATATGAATGCTGAGAAACTCCAAGGGAATTTTGTAAATGTCTCTGCCCAGGTCAACAAAAAGTGTGCAATGTGAACCCTTAGCTAGACAGAGGGAGAGTGGGGTAGGTGTTGTGTCTGACACTCTCTGGGTAGTCCCTTAGGGCCATGTGCCTACTGATCCTCTCTGTTCATACACACTTTGGCTAGAATGGTGTTACAGCAGGGGAGCTTTTGATTTGAATCAATCTGGAGAGGCATTTGTCTAGCCAACCCGGTGAGACAAGTTCACAAAATGTGGGGTGAGTTCTGAATTAAACATATTAATAATGGTGATGTTTTGTGTGTGTGTGTGTTTTCAAGAGCCAGTGTTGGGCTTTAATGATCAATCCCTTAACACTAGGCCATATCATTGTACACCAGTCATGTCTGTGGCTCCACTCTAGGGAGATGAGTGGGGGATACCCCAGATTCCTGGCCATTTTCTATCTCAGGTCGCTGGACCTCCCTCTTGTGACATTTTCTACTGTACAGAGGCTTGCATGCCCAAAGGAAGGGCAGGCCAGAAGTTGCAGCTCTAGGGCCTTGGGTACCCACAAGTGCCCAAGACAGGAGCTAGCAGATGCATGGAATGATAGTTCCATTATTCCGTAAGGGACAATTTTTGGGTGTTACACATCAGGAAGTCCTACAGGTTTCACAGTGGGATCTGTTCTATCCACCACAGTAGTAACCAGTGTATTTTCCAGTGTTCTATCTCGTTTTTCTCTCTCTTCCTGCACTGGCCTTCAGTACAGTACCTGTATGTTTGCCTTCCCCTGTTATCTGCTTTTAGGGGAAACTGAAGCTCTGGTCAGAATAGGTTCCTAGTTTGCATAACAACAACAAAACCAACAACAACAACAAAAAACAAACGACAAACAAACAAAAACATTGCATTAGGAAAACCAGAGACTGGAGTTCACACCTTTGTTTTTAAATGGATTGGAACTCGCCTACCCTACTTGCCCTGTGAACCAAGTCACTAGGTCCTTGGGCACAGGCCCAGTTGTTATTGAGATCGGAAAGCCTTTGACTACATGAACTCCCTGTTAATGGTCAAAGCATCCTCATGGGACTGGAGGTGGGACCCATATAAGGCAGACAGCCAAGGTATCTGGGCCCACCTGGTTGAAAACAACATAACACACACCTTTGAAACACCCACTGGAAAGCCTGGGCAGACGTGACCTGACAGGCTGTGTCTGCCCCACTGTGTCCTACACTAAATGACTCAGGGACAGGTGCAGCCATCATCTTTCCCTCTTTCCCAGGGTCTCTACACCATCCCAGACATCTGGGCTGTGTGGGGGTTGCAGCACAGCTAAGTCATTTGCCATTTGGAGCATCCTTTAGTCAATAGCGTTAGAGGGATGGAAGCTCTAACAGTGAGGGCGGTGGAAAGCAAATTAGGTATTTAGAACTTTAAAAAAAAATGGTATAGTGTCTGAAGAGGAAATACTGGCAGAAGGGGTATGAACTCTATTTTCCAGTTCTTAAAGGAATCTTTGGGTTTATTGCCTTCCTTAGTGACATTCCGGAGTCCTAGTGATGGCACGGTGTTTCAGAAAGCAGGGCATGCCACCAGGAACACCCAGTGAGAAGCTTCGACTCTGCCATAAAACTTGGATAATGATCTGTTGCTCACTCGGCTGTTCTGAGAGCAAATTGGGATTACATCAACCACAAGGCCCTAGGTGCTAACTGACTCAGCAGCAGCACACATGGCCGCCTGTCTGCCTGCCTTCCACATGCCACGGAATGGCAAAGGACTAAGAGCAGGCGTCCAATACCTCGGTGAGCTTCAAACGGCAATCAGCAATGTCTGCGAAAATATAAATATACCACTCAAGAAAATGATGAAGACAATCAGGGATTTGAAATAAAAATTCAGAAAAGAGATAGAAATATTAAAGAGAAGTCAAGTTGAAGTGAAGATCGAATTGAAAGACTCAGTAACACAACTAGAAAACTCAAGAAAAAGTCTTAGTAGCTGACTGGATCAAGGAGAAGACCGAATACTGCTACTCAAACATAAGGTACAGGGGCCAGACTAAAGAAAGAACATGAGAACGATTTCAAAGCAGAAGAAAGTAGCGTGAAGAGATGTAAGACACCATAAAAAGACCAAATCTGAGTTATAGGCATAGACAAATCCCTGCTCAATGGCACGGACCAGATCTTGAACAATACTGTAAAAGAAAACTTCCTCAAACTAAGAAAAAGACACACCCATAGAGACAGAAGAAGCACACAGAACGCCTAATAGACAAGAGCATAAAAGAAACTCACTCATGGCATATCACAATTAAATCACTAAATAAACAGCACAGAAAGTATTAAAAGCCACAAGAAAAACAAAAGTAACCCCATGTAGAGAAAAACACACCAGAAAACAGCTGGCTTCTCAATGAAAACCAGAAGGTCCTGGAACAGTTCACTCTGTGTGTTAAAAGTCTATGACTGACCACCTAGACTACTCGACCCAGAAAAGTTACAGTGTATAGAGAAAGAAAAGACTTTCCACAAGGCAAGCAGTTAAAAAAATATTCCTAAGGAGAACACTGGAAGCAATATATTGGACTGAATAGAGTAAGTACAGTCAGGGGTCTCTAGAAAAACTAACAAATGACACCTATAATTAATGAAAAACAAAGCCTGACCAAAACAAGAACAGTTAAAAGCAAACCAAACCAAATGCTTGTAATCAGCACCACACACACACACCTTTAAATAATAACTTTAAATATTCATGACTCCAACTTTTCAATCAAAGGATATAAGCCTTCTGAACAGATTAAGAAACAAAATCCAAAATCCAAAGTTAAGCTTTGCGGTACATATATATCTTTAATCACAGAATTTGGGAGACAGAGGCCAGCCTGGTTTACATAGTGAATCCAAGACAGTCAGAGCTGTATAGTGGGACCCAAACAAACAAAGAACAGAAAAACAAGCCACTTTTGTGTTGCTTATAATAAACTCGTCTCAGACTTAAAGACAGTCACAAGTTAAAGTGAGGGAGTGGAAAGTTGTGCCCAGAGCAAATGGGATCAGGAGGCAAACAGCCGTTGCCACCCTAATCTCTGACAGAATCGATTTCAAACTGAAACTAACCAGAAGAGAAAAGAAGGGCCTTCATTCTAGTTAAGAGAACAATCACTCACAAAAACACTACAATCCCGAGAGGAAATACATAAATAATGCTGCAGCAGCAAACTACAATGGCTAGATGTGGTGACTACGTCTTTAATCCCAGCACAGAGGCAGGAGGATCATTGTGAGTTCAAGGCCAGCCTGGTCTACAAAGTGAGCTCCAGGACAGCCAGGGTTACACAGAGAAAATCTGTCTTGAAGAAAAAAAAAACAACCAAACAAACAAAAAAAACCAAACAGAAAAGCATACTACTGGAATTAAAGGCATACATTAATACCAGTCCAATAAAGTAGATGATTTCAATACCTCGCTTTTGCTAATAAATAGATGGGTTTGGATGAAAATAAAATGAGAAACTTCAAAATTAAACAACATCTTACATCAAATAAAGCTAACATACCTACAGAATATTCCACACGAACAACACATAATATACTCAGCAGCCTATGGAAATTTCTCTATTTTGACCCCATCTGGGGGACAGACACAAAACAAACCTTAACAAATTCAGAAATAGTTCCATGTATCTTATCTGGCTATTATGTAATAAAACAAAATTAACAGCAAACAAATCTCTAGTAACTGCAAAATCTCATGGAGATTAAACAGGTCATTACTGAATAATTAATGGGTAAAAGAAGAAATTAAGAAAGAAATAAAAAACATTGAACTAAATAAAATGACAACACGGTACACCAAGACCACTGGGGCACATTAAAAGCAGTTCTAAGAAGAAAATTTATAGCCCTAAGAATCTACATTAAAAGAATCAGAGAGTACACTAAAATGACTTAATGATACAACACAAGAATTTGGAAAAATAAGAACAAACCAAACCCAAATCCAGTAGATGGCAAGAAATAATAAAATCAGAAATTAATGAAATAGAAACAACGAATCAATGCATCTAATATCTGATTCTTTGAAAAGATAAACAAGATCAACAGACTCTTGGTTTAACTAATCAAAAGAAAGAAAGAAAGCAAGAAAGGAAGAAAGGAAAAATCTGAATAAATAGAATCAGAAATGAACAGGAAAACATTAAAGCACACAACAAAGAAATCAGAATATCACAAAGTAATAATTTATATTTTTGGTTGTGTGCTTAGCCTTTTGGTTGTGTGGAGCCATTTCTCCACCCCAAATGAATACTTTAAAAGCTTGTATTTCATTAAGTTGAAAAAAACTAAAAGATAAATGGCTTTTTAGATTCATCCAAAATACTAAAGTTAAACCAAGAATATGTCAACAACCTAAACAGATCTATAATAAGTTAAGAGATTGAAAAGGTAATAAATAAAAAGCCTTCCAGATTAAAGTAAAAAGAAAGCCAGGCCTAGATGACTTCACAGCAGAATTCTACCAAATCTTACAAAGACCTAAAACAAAAACTTTACAAATTATTATTTTTTTTAAAAAGAAAGAAACAGAAGGAGCCTCCCAAATTCCACTCACAAAGCCAGTATTTTGCTGATACCAAAACCAGGTAAATACACATCCAAAACCACAGAACTCTATTCCTGATAAACATAGATGCAAAAACTTCAATATGCAGGTACATATCAAGAAGATGATCCACCATGAACAAATTGCCTTTACTTTAGAATTGGAGAGATCATTTAATGTACTTAAGTTAATAAAGGTAATAAATTATATAAGTAGACTTAAAGACAAATATCAAATGGTTATCTCAAAAGATGCAGAAAAAGCCTTTGATGAAACCCAGTGTGTTTCATGATAAAAGTCCTAGAAAGAGAAAGACTGAAAAAACCATGTAACAACATATTCAAGACTATATATAGAAAACCGACAGTCAGCCTTAACTTAAGTAGAGAGAAACTCAAAGCAATCTTATTAAAACCAGGAATGAGACAGAGGTATCCACTATTCACACTTTTTTTTTTACTTCTTTATTTTTTTTTAATAAAAAATTTCCATCTCCTCCCCTCCTCCTCCCCCTTCCCTCCTCTCCCTTCCACCCATACCCCCACTCCCTCCCTCTCCAAGCCAAAGAGCCATCAGGGTTCCCTTCACTATGTTAAGTCAAGGTCCTCCCAGCTCCCCCTAAGTCCAGGAAGGTGAGCAACCAACCTGACAAGGCTCACAGTGAGCCCGTCCATGCTGTAGAGTTCAAGCTTATCGCCGTTGTCCTTGGTTTCTCAGTCCTCCTCCACTGTCAGCCACATTCAGAGAGTCTGGTTTGGTCCCCTGTTCCATCAGTCCCATTCCAACTGGACTTGGTGGTCTCCCATTAGATCTGTCCCACCGTCTCAATGGGTAAACACACTCCTCACGGTCCTGACTTCCTTGCTCATGATCTCCCTCCTTTTGCTCCTCATCAGGACCTTGGGAGCTCAGCTCCTATGTGGGGCTCTGTCATTTTCTCCATCCAATGCCAGGTGAAGGTTCTATGGTGATATGCAAGATATTCATGAGTATGGCAATAAGATCTGGACATTTCTGGCACCCTCTCGTCAGCTGCCCAAGGAACTAGCTGGGGGCGTCTTCCTGGACACCTGGGAACCCCTCTAGAGTCAAGTCTCTGCCAACCCTAGAATGGCTCCCTTAATTAAGATATATAAGTCCTTGTTCCCATATCCACCCTTCCTATATCCCAACCATCCTATTCCCCCAAGCTCTTCCCATCCTCCACTTCACACTTTTCTCTCCCCATCCCCCCACCCCCATCCCACCCCACCCCCAAGTTCCCATTTTTTTGTCCGGCAATCTTGTCTACTTCCAATATCCAGGAGGATAACTATATGTAGCAGAGGACACTGTCACTAAGACCAAAAGGCAGCATACTGACTGGGAAAAGATCTTCACCAACCCCGCAACAGACAAAGGTCTGATCTCCAAAATATATAAGGAACTCAAGAGACTAGACTTTAAAATGCTAATTAACCCAATTAAAAAATGGGGCACTGAACTGAACAGAGAATTCTCAACAGAAGTTCGAATGGCCAAAAGACACTTAAGGGCATGCTTAACCTCCTTAGCAATCAGGGAAATGCAAATCAAAACAACTTTGAGATACCATCTTACACCTGTTACATTGGCTAAAATCAAAAACACCAAAGATAGCCTTTGCTGGAGAGGATGTGGAGTAAGGGGTACACTCATCCATTGCTGGTGGGAATGCAAACTTGTGCAACCGCTTTGGAAAGCAGTGTGGAGGTTTCTCAGGAAATTTGGGATCAACCTACCCCAGGACCCAGCAATCCCACTGTTGGGAATTTACCCAAGAGATGCCCAATCATATTACAAAAGCATTTGTTCAACTATGTTTATAGCAGCATTATTTGTAATAGCCAGAACCTGGAAACAACCTAGATGCCCTTCAGTGGAAGAATGGATGAAGAAAGTGTGGAATATATACATATTAGAGTACTACTCGGCGGTAAAAAACAATGACATCTTGAATTTTGCATGCAAATGGATGGAAATAGAAAACACCATCCTGAGTGAGGTAACCCAGGCCCAAAAAGATGAACATGGGATGTACTCACTCATAATTGGTTTCTAGCCATAAATAAAGGACATCGAGCCTATAATTCATAAAAAATCCTAGAGAAGCTAAATAAGAAAGTGTATTCACACTTTTTTTTAATACAGTGCTTGAAGCATTAGTTGGAGCAATAAGGCAAGAGAAGAAAATTAAAGGGATACAAATAAGATTTTTTAAAAAGCCAAATTATCTCTGTTTGCAGATGATATGACATTATACACAAGAGCGTTGTAGGAATTCCAACTGCCAGTAACCTTTAAGTTACCCACCCACTTGGGTGTGGCCTCTTATACTATTTATGCCAATGCAAAGCGCGTGTCTAATCTCTTTTTCGGCTGTGAGATTTGGTTGCTGTTCTCTGTTCCAATATCCAGCAGAGGATATTGATTTGTGAGTCTATCCCTAAATAAATAACCCTCTATTATTCTCAATTCTGAGCTAGTATAGGATTTCTTTTAAGCATCCTTCATCTGGAGCTCCACATGAATTTGGACTCCATGCCTACTGGGTGGATGGTCTGAGGGCCTAACCGGTCCACAGACCAGAAAGTCTCCCAGCTCTGCCCACTTTGATTGCTTCTACCTAAGTGGTTTATTGTAGAACCCCTGCCACAGTGGTGCTAACTGCGTGTGGTGACTTGAAAATTTCCCAAGTACATGCATGCCCTTCATCACCATTGCCCCTGGCGTGGTTACCTGCCACTTGACGACTTGTGCAGCTTCCGGTTTGTGCTCCCAGCCCTTGAGCTCTGGGCTTCTTGCTTTGTGCATGGAATTGTTTTAATTGCTATTAATTTTTCAAGGAAAGTATATTTCTCAATATTTAACCAATACCAAGGTGGGAAACCAAAGCAGTTCAGTACCATTCAGGTTGCCACTGGTTGCATCTCACGTTAAACAAAGCATGAGATGGGTTGACTGCATAGGGACAGAAGGTCAGAGAAAGAAGCTGAAGTCAAATGCGGCTAATACTGCAGTAAATTTATGGGTCATGACCTGCTGCAGCAATGGAATACCCAGATTAACATTCCTGCAGTCTCAGGCACTCAAATTCTGGGAAAGATATTATAAGGTACTGTACACAAAGGTCACCAGTCATTCAGTCTGCACAAAAACATAAAGCAACTAGCAAACCTTTAGAGGTATCAACAGCCCTACCTTTAAAATGGTTAACTGAGAAACAAATATGGGTTAAGCAATGAACTCTCACTGAAGAATAGATGCAGGTTTTAGAACAGCTGATACAAGAACAATTAGATGCTCGCCATATTGAAGAATCAACCAGCCCTTGGAATTCTCCTGTATTTGTTGTTAAAAAGAAATCTGGTAAATGGAGAATGGTGACAGATCTAATTCAACCTTTGGGCCCTCTACAATCTGGAAATCCTCTGCCTTCTCTATTACCAAAAGGATAGTGTCTTATACTTATTGATTTGAAATATTGTTTCTTCACTATACCTTTACACGAAAAGGAGAGAGAAAAATTTGCCTTCACAGTGCCTACTTACAATAATTCTCAGCCTACTAGAAGATATTAATGGACCTATAATCCCACAGGGAATGCTCAGTAGCCCCACACTTTGCTAATACTTTGTAAGTCAGCCATTGAAAATAATACATAAGCAATTTCCTAAGTAGATAATTTGCCATTACATAGATGGCATTTTGTTATCTGATTCAAATGCAGATACTTTAGAAAGAATGTTTGAAGAAATAAAGTTTTGGCAAAATGGGGATTACAAATTGCTCCTGAAAAAATACAGAGAGGAGATTCTGTCAATTACCTAGGTTATAAAATAGGTTTACAGAAAATTAGAACAGAAAAGGAACAAATTAGGAGATACTGGTTGCAGACTCTTAATGACTTTCAAAGATTGTTAGGAGACATTTCCAGTCTATTACTGGCTGATGGGATAATACCTGATCTAATAATTCATTTAAACAAAACCTTAGATGGTGATAAAGACTTGACTAGTCCCAGAGAATTACCAGCTGAAGCAGAAAAGGAATTGACAATTATTGAGGAGAAATTATAGGAGGTACATGTAGATAGGGTGAATCCAAGTCTTAATTGTATTCTAGTCATATTGCCTTCCAGAATTTCTCCTAAAGGAATTTTAATGCAGAGGGATGATATTATTTTAGAATAAATCTTTTTACCACATAAACCAAATAAAAATTAAAAATGTATGTGGAAAAAGTCTCTGAATTAATTATAAAAGGTAAGTTGAGATTTTGTCAATTAGCAGGTATAGACCCAGCAGAGATTATAGTGCCTTTTACTGCTGATGAAATAAAAAAGTTATGGGAAGACAATGAACCATAATAAAAGAGCTTATGCTAATTTTCTGAAGAAATTAATAGCAATTATCCCCAAATCAATAGACTTAACCTTATAAAGAGAACTTCTTGGATTCTTCCATGAATTGTATGTGATACTCCAATAACTGGAGCCTGTACAGTTTATACTGATAAAATAAGTCAGGGAAGGCAGGTTACAAATCATAAGAATTAAGTAAGGTGGAACAAAGCCCCTATAATTCTGTCCAGAAGGCAGAATTATATGCTATTCTCATGGTGTTAAGGGATTTTAAAGAACCTCTTAATATAGTTACTGTTTCACAATATGCAGAAAGAGTTGTCTTGCATATTTAAATCAATGAATTTATACCAGATGATACAGAATTGACTTCATTATTTATCCAGGTGCAAGATATAATCAGGAATAGGCTTTGTCCTATATACATAGCATACATCCAATCCTATACGGGTCTGCCAGGTCCTCTAGCACAAGGTAATGCGGAAATTGATCAATTATTGATTGGAAGTGTTGCAGGCCTCAGAATTTTATAAAAACATCCTGTCAATAGCAAAAGTTTAAAGAAAGAGTTTTCTATTACATGGCAACAAGTTAAGAAGATTATAAAGAGTTTTCTTACTTGCTCTTTTTATAACCAAGCACTGCTACTTGCAGGGACTAACCCAATGGATATTCAAAGGAATGAAATCTGGCAGATAGATGTATTCCACTTTGCAGAATTTGGAAAATTAAAATATGTACACTACACCATTGACACTTATTCAGGTTTTCAGTGGGCAACTGCTTTAAGCTCAGAAAAAAATCTGATTCAGCAATCATACATTTATTAGAAGTTATGGCCATCATGGGTATACCTGCACAAATAAAGACAGACAATGGTCCAGTATATGTCCCTAAGAAAATAAAACAGTTTTTTGCTTATTATAATATTAAGCATATTATAGTTTTTATGTATTATAATTTTATATATTATCATAATATATTATAATTTTACATATTGTAATATTAAGCATATTACCACACAATCCTACATGTCAGGCAGTTATAGAAAGATCAAATCAAACTATAAAGGATATCTTAAACAAACAAAAAGGGGTGGAAAAAAACCCCAGATATAGATTACATAATGCTTTATTAACCTTGAATTTTCTTAATGCTGAGAAAGGGACAACAGCAGCAGAGAGACATTGAATAATAGAAAAGTCTTCTGAATTAAATCAACCAGTGTATTTCAAGGATGTGTTGACCTTACAATGGAAGCCAGGAGATGTTCTAGGTTGGGTAAGGAATTTTGCTCCTGTTTCCACAGGAGAAGAAAAACTAGGGATACCATCGAAATTACTACGGATTCTTTTTGAAAAGGAGAAACCACTTGAAAAAGAAAAATGACAGCTCATTCACAATGGTGACAATCATACAGGTGGTAAGGAAAGCATATATGATTGGGGCAGGCTTCTGCTCTTATCTTTACAGGAAAATACACATCTTCAAAAATTCAAGAGACCCTGAATGTTTGGATGCTGACAGATGGAAAAAACTACCCACTAAGGAGAAAAAGGAATATGATTTATGAAGTCAGGTAACTGATACACACACACACACACACACACACACATATGTATACACACACATATATCCAGAGAGAGAGAGAGGGAGAGAGAGAGAGCTGGTTTTAGAGTTGGATACTGGCTCTGTCCTTCTCTAAATCCAAGCATTCAGAGTTTCTGTCTCATGTCAGAATAGAAAGGAAAAAGAATTCAGAAAAAATTTTACTTGTCTTCATACCTATTTTTGTCTCTATTGTACTTTTAATTGAATATATGTGTGTGTGTGTGTGTGTGTGTGTGTGTATAAATAATGTTCAAATTTTCCACAATAAACAATGAATTTTTCTGCAGGAACCTTTGAAGTTTACAGGAAGATGGGGCTCCACAACAATGCCACCTGGTTGATATGACATTGTTATGCTGATAGTGCTATTATAAGACCTGTCTTGGGTACCAGCTGCTCAAGATGGATCCAATTTGGTTAGCTGAAATGGTGCACTTTTTTACAATGTTCTGGCCAGAACTCCAAATAGGAACCTCAGAAAAACCCTACCAAATACTGAGAGACTATTTGCAATTATACCAGACAGTAATCTTGGAACTTAACCATCATTTTACTTTCACAGGATCCCATAGAAAGAACATCACCAACATGACAGCTGGAAGTAATTCTAGAAGACAACATCCCCTCTCCCAACAAAGTTTCTCCTCAGGGTTAGGGACATCATTTAGGGGTTGATTATAATTTGCATAGGGTTGAGGGTTGGGGAGAAAATTATGTAGGATCAGGGATCTCTTTGAAAAAAAGGGGGGAAATTGGATGGGATAATAGATTAGTATGTTCTTACTCACACTAATAATAATAGTGAGTAATAGAGTGAATACTTGTGAGCTATTATTGTTTATAGGCAATTTACATTGGTATAGATTCTTGTATATCGATACAAACTTAAATTATATTGAATATATTTCTACTTTCATCTACAATATTTATATATGTAGGCAAAGTTATTTTGTCATATTGTATGCATGCATGCTTTTACCTCTGCTTAAAACATTTTTGCATATTGATACACTTTTAGGATAGATTTATCATACTGCAATGTACATTTCTACCTCTGATCAAGTTACTTATAAATTGTTTACATTTTGAGGTCATTGTTCTCATTTGTTGCACAGTTGTTTATTGTATAATATTCTTATATGAAGTCTTAGTCTTTAAGTTATATAGGTATTAAGAATTATAGATCAATAGTCAACTATGTTTGTCATACTTATAGTTAGACTAATCAGGTTCTTTTGATATATAGAGATTGTATTCTTCATAGATAGGTAATCTTCAACCAATTCACAGAGCTGTAGAATATGGCATTTAATTAACTTAGGGTTCTGTGAAAGTGAGTCACAATTGCTCCTGGCAGCACCGGTCTATTCCCGAGAGAATGTTGAGCACTGAAGACACTCCACTTGGAGTTCGGAACTGCCCATGCCTCAACCACTGACAAGGTACATGGTATCCAGAAATGGAAAAGCAGGACACAAGGAAAAAGACTGTCAAATCTTGCCAAGACAGGGTAGGATGGTTTTAAAAAATTTCCTGCCTCTGAAAATGGTATGTCAGTTAGCCAAAGCTGGTTGCTTCAACATTGCAAATGAGACTTTGGGTTGCCCAGGTAGCCAGTTGTGTATGTCATTTGTTGTACATTTTTGGAAGTTGCTTGATTGCACTTCCTGTCTACTCAAGCAATGTTATCTCCCTTCTCGGATCTTTGATGGGGTTGAAGACTAGATAGTTGTAGTTACTTTCCTCTCATGACTTGGCCAAGCTATTTATCATACAAGACTTAAACTCATTAGGATAGGATAATTATTGAAACATTTATCACATGTTTCTTGCTTGATATATTTGCTCTTATTGTACATAATTTTGTATTAGGATTAGAACTTTCTTATTTAATGAAAAGGGAGAGGTACCGTAGGAATTTCTATTGCCAGTAGCCTTTAAGTTAGCACTTGGGGGTGGCCTCTTATACTATCTATGTCAATGTAAAACACGTGTCTGGTCTCTTTTCCAGCTGCAAGATTCAGTTGCTGTTCTCCATTCTAGCAGAGAATATTGATTTGTGTGTCTACCCTAAATAAATAACCCTCTATTATTCTCAATTCTGAGCTACTGTGAGATTTCTTTTAAGTGTCCTTCTTCACAAGAGATTACAGAAAGTCCTCCAGTAAATGTCTAGATATAATGTGCAATTTTCACAAAGTGGCAAGATATAAACCAACTTACAAAGCATAGTAGCCTTTCTACATACCACAACAAACCCACTGAGTTAAGATCATGACACACTCCCATTTACAATAACAACAGAGACGATAAAATAACTTGGAATAAACCTTGTCAAGAAGGAAACATCAAATCTCTGAAGAAAGAGCTGATGATCTTAGAAAATGGAAAGATTTTTACCATGTCACAAATCAGTAGAAATAATTTTGTAAAAATTACCATTCTACCAAAAACAATTTATAGATTCAATGCAATCCCAATCAAAATACCCAGAACATTCTTCACAGAAATATGAATAAAAACCCTAAAATTCATTTAGAACCTTAAAATATCCTCAGTAGTGAGAACAATCCTAAACATAAAGAACAGTACTGGGAGATTGCCATCTCAGATTTCAAAATATACTACAAAGGTATAATAATAAAAACAATATGGTACTGGCACAAAATGAGATATGTAGACCAAAGGAATAAAGCAGAACACTGAAATGTAAGTACAGATAATTACAAGGCATTTGATATTTGATCAAGAACCCAAAAGAAATACACTGGGAAATAAAAGAATCTTAAACTAATGGTGCTGGGAAAACTGGATATACATATGTAGAAGAATGAAATTAGAGCCATATCTAGCACATGCATAGAAATGCATTCCAAGTGGATCAAAGACATCAATTCAAAACCAGAGGAATGTTGCCTACAGGCTTGCCCCTTAGGGCTTGCTCAGTCTGCTTTCTTATAATTTTGACGACCACCTGCCCAGCAATGTCCACAGTGGATGGGGCTCTTCCAGATCAATCATCAATCAAGAAGATGCCTTCTTGATTGCCTACAGTCAATCTGATGGAGACATATTTCTCAATTAAGATTCCCCTTTCATAGGTATGTCTCTCTCTGTTTCAAGTTGACAAAAATCAGCCAACACTTATCTGAAGAGAGTTCCTATTAGAAAAAAATAAAGATGTCTAGAAAATGCCTCAAAAAGTGTTCATTACTCTTAACAATTCTGAAGCACAACTTTGAGATTTCACCTCACATTAGTCAGAATGGCTGAGATCAACAGAGCAACTGACAGAAAATGCAGGCAAGGATGCAGGGAAAGGGGAACCCACATTCACTGTTGGTGGTACAGTTGCCTCTCAGAGGTTGGAGGTAGTCCCTCTTGCTGAAGATGTATGTATGTATGTATGTATGTATGTATGTACGTACGTATGTATATATATAATACATACAATATGGCTGCTTACACAGAGCTTGAACAATGTCAACTTTCAATATACAAACTAAAACAGAAGGGAGAACTCAAGGGTGTCTTATCCTTGGCAAAGAACTATAGGCAACTAAAGAGAGTAGAGAGAGGAACAATTAGTCTTTCCCAGGGATGAGCCCCATAATTGATTATCCAATCCAAAGTGGTCAGTCCTGAAATCATAAATATACAAGCAACAAAAAACAGACTCAGCAGGTTATAATAACATGCTTATGCATATGTATGCACATATATGTATATATTTGTATATATATTAAATTGGTGGCCTCTGAATATCATGCTTTATATAAAAATAATATATATTATAATAAAATATAATATATAAATATATATAACAATATAATACTAATCAAAGATGTCATCAATTTGAGAAGAAATTAGGGTGGACATGGGAAGGGTTGGAAAGAGGAGACATGGAAGGATATGGAGGTAGGAAAGGGTAAGAGAGAAGTGATGTAATTATATTTTAATTTTAAAATTTCCTTTTAAAAAGGCATTACATTAGGGAGTTCAGTATCATGGCGATATTTGGCAGCGCCATGAAACTCTAATTTAGTAGGTGTGTGCATCTTACTAAGCGACGCCAGGATATTTAATCTCATTTTTCTGAGAGACCCCATGGATTATTATGAGTGGGGATGCTGGCACCCACAAAGCTATGAATTCCTGCATTCTCAGAGCTTTATCCCTGTGGGCTTGAGTGATGGTTAATTTCATGTATCAATTTGAATTGTGTAGAAAAAAAGGTCTAAATATGTGGTCAGATCTCATTGCTGAGTGAGTTTACAAGGTCATTTATAGAAGTCAATATTGGAGTTAATGTTCCTGGTAAGAGAAAAAAAACATCCTTACGGATGTGAAGGGCCACTGTCTTGGGACTACTATTGCTGTGCCAAAACACCATGACCAAAGCCACCTGGGGAAGAAAGGGGCTCTTGGCTTACATGTACACAGCACTGTTCAGCGTAGAAGGAAGTCAGGACAGAAACTCAAACAGACCAGAGACCCGGAGGCAGGAGCTGATGCAGAAGCTGTGAAGGGTACTGCTTATTGGCTGGTTCCTCATGACTTGCTCAGTCTGCTTTCTTACAAAACTCAGGCCCACCAGCCAGTGGTGGTCCCACCCACAATGAGTTGGGCCCTTCCACATCAACCACTAATTAAGAAAAGTCCCTACGGACCTGTCTCCAGCTTGATCTTATGGAAGCATGTTCTCTGATGAGTTTCCCTTCTCTCAGGAAGGGTCCTAGCTGTGTCAAGTTAACAAAAACTAGCCAGCATTGGCATTATCCAGTTGGTGGAGGGAAGGTAAATTAATTTTCTTTTTTTTTTTTTTTACTGTACTTTCTAGTAAATTGAAAGGTTTTTTTCCCTTTTTTTTAATTAAAGATTTCCATCTCCTCCCCCTTCCCTCCCCTCCCTTCCACCCATACCCCCACTCCACCCCTCTCCAAGACAAAGAGCCATCAGGGTTCCCTTCACTATGTTAAGTCCAAGGTCCTCCCAGCTCCCCCTAAGTCCAGGAAGGTGAGCAACCAAACTGACAAGGCTCACAGTGAGCCCGTCCATGCTGTAGAGGTCATGTTCATTGCCGTTGTCCTTGGTTTCTCAGTCCTCCTCCGCCGTCAGCCACATTCAGAGAGTCCGGTTTGGTCCCCTGTTCAATCAAAAAGATGAACATGGGATGTACTCACTCATAATTGGTTTCTAGCCATAAATAAAGGACATCGAGCTTATAATTCGTAAAAAAATCCTAGAGAAGCTATATAAGAAGGTGAACCCAAAGAAAAACATATAGTTATCCTCCTGGATATTGGAAGTAGACAAGATTGCCGGACAAAAAATGGGAACATGGGGGTGGGGTGGGATGGGGGGAAGGGGGAATGGGGAGAGAAAAGTGTGAAGTGGAGGGAAGAGCTTGGGGGAATAGGATGGTTGGGATATAGGAAAAGTGGATATGAGAACAAGGAATTATATATCTTACTTAAGGGAGCCATTCTAGGGTTGGCAGAGACTTGACTCTAGAGGGGTTCCCAGGTGTCCAGGAAGACGCCCCCAGCTAGGTCCTTGGGCAGCTGAGGAGAGGGTGCCAGAAATGTCCAGATCCTATTGCCATACTCATGAATATCTTGCATATCACCATAGAACCTTCACCTGGCATTGGATGGAGAAAATGACAGAGCCCCACATAGGAGCACCGGACTGAGCTCCCAAGGTCCCGATGAGGAGCAAAAGGAGGGAGATTATGAGCAAGGAAGTCAGGACTGTGAAGAGTGCGTTTACCCATTGAGACGGTGGGACAGATCTAATGGGAGACCACCAAGTCCAGTTGGAATGGGACTGATGGAACAGGGGACCAAACCGGACTTTTTTTTTTTTTTTGAGCTAATACAGTTATATTCTCCTGCCCTGGGCATTGTCTTGTGGTAGAAAAAAATCTATTTATCTAACAGTAGCCAGAAGAGAAAAATCAGTATGGGCCAGGGTCCAAACACCCACTTCAAGGATGTCCCAGTGACCTATCTTCCTTCTACTAGATTTTACCCCTCCTAGTCGTAGCACAGACTAGAAACTAAGCTTTCAAAACCATGGGCCTTCGAGGGCCACATCAATGCCGATCAACGCACATATACAGGAGGTGGTTTATTACAGGAATTGGTTCATGTGCCTATGGAAGCCAAGAAGTTCTACAACATGCCATATTCCAGCTGTAGAATGAGAGAAACAAGTGGTATAATCTACTGAGAATCTAAAAGCCTGAGGGCCAGGTATGCTGATGCCCAGAGTAGGAGAATATACCTCTAAGATGTTTATAAAGGGTAAAAGGTTTATCTTTGGCTCCACATTTTAGAGGTTCCAGTCTATGGTCACTCGACCCTGTTGATCTGGGACTGTAGTAACCTAGAATAGCATAGTAGAAGCATGTGGTAGAAGCAGCCAGAAAGTGAAGAGAAAAATCAGAATTAGGTGTTTTGCTACAGTGATAGAAAGTTGGTGTGTGTGTGTGTGTGTGTGTGTGTGTGTGTGTGCTTATATCCTGTTGTTTCTTACTTTCTGGAGTACCTTGATTAATATAAACAACTTTTTCCAGAAGGTCATCAATGACAGAGTTTTCTTCGGCAGATCCTGAGCCATAAGAAAAGATGACTAGTTGGAGACTCTCACATCTCCTGTGCACACAGGCAGGGCATTCTCAGCATCTTTTCCAAGGAAACCTGCTACCTTGAAAGTAATTTTTCTCTTCATCCAAATAAGGGGCAGAAAAGTTTCTTGCAGCCTTGACTTTTTGCTTACTTCTTAACAACTCAAGTGTCCTGCCCCTGCCCCTGTGTATTAAATAGTGTGTGTGTGTGTGTAGGCTAGGCACAGCTTGTGGAAATTGGTTCTCTCTTCCACTTTTTGAATTCCAGGGATTGATCTCAGGTTGCCAGGCAGGGTGACAAGTGGCTTTATTTACTGTGCCATGGGTTGTACAGTTGGCCCCGTGACTACACAGTGGGCCATCTCAGATCAAGTTCAGTTTACTTATAGAGAATTGATCCTGGATTCCCTTTTCTGTCTTCAGAGAAGAGGGGCACATGCAATTTCTGGAGGCCATTTGGCATCTTGATTGCCAGAATGCTGTGTGATGGCTCTTGACAACTATCCTAGGCCAGGAGAAGGACTGCCGGCCTGCTGCCTGGCAACCCACTCTGAGGAAAGCGTTGAGAGCTTGGCCTTGGTTTCAGTCTTTCCAGCTCCTCTCTCTCTCTCTCTCTCTCTCTCTCTCTCTCTCTCTCTCTCTCTCTCTCTCTCTCTCTCTCTCTCTCTCTCTCTCTCTCTCCTCTCTCCTTCCACCGTGTTCCATGTCTGCAGTTTTCTCAGCCTCTACAATGGAAACATCTGTCTTAAATCTGAAAGGCTAGTCCAAATGTTTACTAGGCTTATTTAATAGGAAGAATAATGATAACCACTTCTGTTTGTTTTGCTAAGTGATCCCCAGGCAGGAGGAAAGAAAATCTATTGCCTAGAGTGAAGCTGCCGTCACCCTAAATCTGTATTCATGAAGAGGAGGAAGAGACTAAGTCGGTGATTACGGCATCGATTGCTCAGTACCAAATCCTTCTCTGCGTTCCCGTCAGGAATCACTCATTGAAGACCAAGGGCTGAGCAGGGAAACTCCTTTGGGGACTGGGTGAGGTAAGGACAGCTCCATGACTATAGGGAGCTATATGCGTTTTTGAAACAGCAGTTTTGGCATATATTTGGCACACCATAAACTATCTAGAAAAGGTGTACACGTTGGTGAATTTTGTTTAAAGCCCACACTTGGGAAACTGTCCCCATGATAATGGTAATGAATCTATCTACTAACTAGGATGTTCCTGCGTTTGTCATCTTTTGCTCCAGTCCCTCCATCTGCAGGCAGATACCAATCTGCTTTCTGTCACCATAAATACAGTCGCCTCTTCCAGAGCAGTATGTAAGTGGGTTCATGCAGCTTGTGTTTTTTATACCTGACCTCCTTCATCCAGAATATCCTAATGTTCATCATGCTGTTGGACACACCAATAATTCTTACCTTTTTCTGTTGAAGAATATTAATTATTGCATGTAAAGCAATTTATTTAGTCAAAATCTATTATTTGCCATTATTTTTGAGAGAGGGTCTTATTATGAAGCCCAGGCTATCCTCCAATCTGTCTCTTCTTGCGTCCACATTCCCTGTGCAAGGGCGGCAGACAGGAGCCTACCACCGCACTATATTCCCTCCCAGATGGGAATTTGGAACATTTCCAGTTTGGACACAGTAATAAAGCTTCTAGAAAATTTGTACACAAGTCTTTGTGTGCGTAATTTATATTCTCCTTTCTATTGGATAAATAGCTTGGAGGAGAGTGTGGAGCCATGTGGCTTTTAAGAAGCATGAGGGATGATCTAGGTCTGGCAGTCAGAAAAAAATCTGTGTTTAATCTTCATTTTCCTAGTTACTAGCTGTGTTACCTGAGGCAAAGCGCTTTACAACTCTGAGTCTTGAGTTTCCTTGTCTGCCAAATGAGATGAAAAATTGATCTCCATTTCACACATAAGAGCAGACGGTCATGGGACTTAACCCAGGAGGACACTGCCAAATTTAAAGGCATCAGAGAGCACTTTGGAGTCATTATTGAGAATACACTCCCAGAGGGAATAAATTTCTGCATTAGTTCTTGCTTTGCCAAGATATGGAACTGTCCAAAGCCTTTGCAGGTAAAGAATGGATTTAGTATTTATTTACTTAGTATTTATTTATGTTGCCTGTGCTTCCTAAGTTGATACAATTTTTCTTTCCCTCTTTTCCTGTCCCTCCATCTCCTGTGTCGGTCTCTAAATGAAGACAGGCCCATGGAGCAACGAGGAACTATTAGAGTCATCATTGAAGCAAGATGAATTTGGAGCTAACTTTGCTTTCCTGGCTTCGGTTCATAAATCCAAATGGTAGAAGCCAATCAGGAAGGCAGTGTCAGAGCTAAGAGCCCCGAACAACTTTGTGGCCCTAACCTTTTGCTCAGAAAAACATTGTTAAATGGGCCTCACTTGGCTTGTTTCGCAGGTACCTGTTCTCCTAGGAGGTGTCAGGCGTGGTGGGTAGCATCTCTGAGGTGGGGCAGGCTGTGTTCACACCCAAGTCTCACTACATACTGACTGCTTTACCTAGAAGCCCTGCTTTGCACACTGTAAAATATGAATAAATGATGATGTTTACAGGCTAGGTTAGCTTTTGTGTAACTGTGACCAAAATACCTAACAGAAACAACTGATGGGAAGACAATTTTCTTTTTGGTTCATGGTTGAGGACTCATCCCATGGTGATGTAGTAGGTAAGAGCATAGTGACAGAACCTATAGCAGATGCTGCTTACATCATGGTGGTCTGGGAAGCAGGGAGTGAGGCAGGAACCAGTGACCAGAAATAACTGTTGCAAGGAGAGCGGGGCCCCTTGTTTCAGCTGCTTGGCTAGCTTACACCCGAAATAATCACACAGAAACTGTATTAATTAAAACACTGCTTGGCCATTAGCTCTAACCTCCTATTGGCTAACTCGCACATCTTGATTTAACCCATTTTTATTAATCTGTGTTCACCACAGGTCGTGGCTTATAGGGAAAGGTTTAGCATGTCTGACTCTGGCAGCTCCATGGCGGCTCTCTTCTACTTTGCTTCCTTTCTCCCAGAATTCAGTTCTGTCTTCTCCACCTACCTAAGTTCTGCCCTATCACCAGGCCCAAAGCAGTTTCTCTATTCACCAATGAAAGCAACACAAATACAGAAGGACCTCCTACACCAAATAACACTCAAAGGCCTACCCCTAGTGACCTACCTCTACCCTTAGCTTCCTTGGGATATTTGGGTGAAAATTATCACTTCACTCTCAAAGGTCCCCCAGAGGCACATGTTCTGAGTGTTGTTTGCCAACAGGAGGCACCTGGAGCAGGTGGAAGCTAAGGGTAGAAGTAAGATGTGCAGCCATGCTTTGGAAGTACGCAATTTTGCCATGCCTTTGTGGCTATTTTCTCCAGGCTACATGATTTCAGAAAGGGGTGGTCTTAGGACGGAGGGGGTGGTAAAGTCCCCCTCTGTCAAGATGCTCTCTCTATCATCCTCGTTCCAAGATGAAAGTCTCAGTACTGGTTACTCCTTCAAGTCCTCACCCTCAAAATAGCACTACACTCATCTCATGGTAGTCATCCATGAATAGGGTCTAAATTAGACCATTTTCCTAGAATGATTTCAGAGCATGCATACAGAGTAGATATGGGAAAGATGGCCAGGAATGCAGAGCCCAGGATTTTCTCTTTTTCTGCGGGGCCCATCCCTGGCCAGGGGAGGAAGCTGAGGGACCATTTCAGTAGTCCACTGAAAATCCATTATCTGCTTTGATCTTTCCACAGAGCCTTCCCAACTCATCTGTCTGTATTAGTGAAGCAGCATGGGTGTCTAATCACCAGACCAAACAAAGCACTGCTCCATAAGGAGAGTTCCCTGCTATCTCCTTCATTCTCATACTGCTTCTATGAATGACGGGAGGGAACAGATGATGCTCTGTCCATTACACCGAGGGGGAAACTAGAGGCCTGGGAAAAGAGTCCTTTTTTCATGATCCTAAGTTTACTGCTGAAACTAAATGGTCAGTTGCTGAGAATGTCAAGTTTTGGGGCTTGAGGACTCATAGGTTTTGTTTTCATGGGACTCCAGGTGTTCTAGAGAGGAAGGTTGTTCCTACTGTGGGTAAAACTGGGAGAGCATAGCAACCTTTTCCTGAGACTGTGGGCACCCGAGTTCTATCAGAGCCTGTACCCTGCTTCCTTACTCACTCCCGAGCCTCCAAATCACTAGGAAAAATGGAGGTCATCACTGAGCCAAGAACATGGCTCCCATTCAGTTCGCTGGGGATGGGCATGACAAGGGGAGGATGTGTTTTGTCATCCTAATGACCATCTTTTTGCAGTGGCAGCTGAGAGGGGTTCCAGTCGGGCATCATTTGTGGAGTGCTGCTCTTCCTTACTGCTGAAACCATGCACAGGATCTCAGCTTTCCCCAGCTTCCTTCGGGAGCCCAGAAAGGCAGATGGGGTTTTCACAGAACATTTTTAGCATTTTGCTAAGGGAACTTGGGCATGGAGACACGGGTGACTCACTCAAGGTCATGAAGGCAGTTGGTGAAACCCAGATCTCTGTGTCATCTCTGTCATTCCAGCAGGGGTGAAACTCTCCCCACTAAACTTAGAGAATTGGGCCAATTTGTGGTAAACACTATGCTGCCTGTTTACTAAGTCCTTCTTTGGGGTGGTGGGGTGGCTGTTGGCATGAAAGCTGAGGATTGGCATCTGGCCTGCTTCTTCTTCAAAATGGGGCCAGAGAAGCAGTTTCTTCTCCAACACTGTCCTCAAAACCCACGTGTTTAATCCTTCCTGTCCTTAGCTCACCTTGGGGATTCTGACTCTCCCTTCTAGTAACTATCTGGAAAATGGAAACATCACCAAGCCGTCTTGGTTACTAGAGGTTACATAGAGTGATTGGGAATAAGGAAATAGGTTAGCCAAACAAGTAACTAGGAAGTAGGTAGCATTTGTAACTCGTTTCTTTTATCCATTATGGCAACTCCTTTCCTGGTTTATATTTCCTGAGCACCAAGATATTGACGATTCCTGTTCCTCATCTGGAGGCCTCCTCAAGCAGAGTACTTAGAAGTATGTGTTCTACACCATATGCTTTGACTGGGCCCATCACTGGGAATCAATAAAATCTATTCTGAGGGACAAATACCTGAAGTGTTAGTGGCATGCCGTTTCCTGCTCTGTCTCAGTCACTGCTACCAGGCTGGGTAACAGGCAATTGTTCACAGTGCTCGCTCCTGCATCCCATCACATATACTAAAGACATGATCACTTATCCTAAAGGTAGTCTTAAGACTCCAGAAGCAGCCAACCTCCATGTGTGGTTACTGTCTAGCATGCCCCTCCTTCCCACTCCAATCATTCAAGTACCAGAGGAGCTCCTGAAATTTTAGCATGTTTGCCTCCTTCAATTACTCTATGACCATTCGTTTTCATCGTCAACTGGACTAGATCTGGAATCACCTAGGAGACACAGCCCTACCTTACACTTTACCTACCTGCTGTCCTGAAGTTCTGAGAATTGAATGTAGGCTTATCCCACTATTTGTAAGGTCAAAGACATGAGTATAAATAGAGACCTATATGATACATGCCCAAATATCCAAAGGTTGTAGATTAATCTATGGAACTCTTACATAAAATATATCTGTTTTCCTGTCTTGCCAATTAAAGTTTTTCATTGGTGAAATCAACAAATATATATGTGCAAAGCTGTTCCTTTTCTATAGCTAAAAGTTGCATAAAATCAAAGACGACAGAATTTAACTGTTATTGAGAAAATCTGAGTCATTTTTATGGCTGGCCTAGAACTTTGAATGTAATTGGCCTCCATAATCTCACAGGGAGTGGCACTATTAGGAAGTGTGGCTGTGTTGGAGTGGGTACGGCCTTGTTAGTGGAAGTGTATCACTGTGGAGGTGGGCTTTGAGGTTTCCTATGCTTAGGATACTGTCCAATATCTCATTAGACTTCCTGTTGGCTGCAAGATGCGGGACTCTCAGCTACCTCTCCAATACCATGTCTGTATATGCCACCATGCTCTCCAACATGTGGACTGAACCTTTAAAACTATAAGCAAGTCACCTTGATCAAATGTCTTTTTTATAAGAGTTTCTGTGGTCATGGTGTCTCTTCACAGCAATAAAAATAAACCTAAGACAACCAGCGATGTTTGTTCAAATAATAAGATGAAGGTATCTATGTATTTTATATTTACTTTAATTTCAACAAAAATCATTGATTATGGCAACAAAAATTTTTCTGTATTTGTTTTTCTGTTGAGAGTAGTGGTCTAAGAAATAAAAATTAAACTGCAATGAAAATGCTAATGAATTTGTTCTCTGAAAAATGATGGTTCATAAATATAGCATATGAATGAAAATTATATTCATGTATACTTTTGAAAGTTCTTTTTCTTCTAAATATTTCAGACTATTATAGCAAAGAGCAAATTATAAACTGCAATTAACCATATCAACATTTTTGCTTGAAGTTATGTAAATAAAGGTGACATTTTAAATTTGTTAAATATAATTAAATCTTGTTTTTGAGAAACTAAAATTGTTCTAGTTTTAGCACCTAAAGCCCACCTACTTGCTAGGGCAAAGCTTTCTACCATGCTTCATAAACATGGAACAGTACACCTAGATTTACATAATACATAAATTTAAGTGTAAAGGTACTGCAATATTGCAAACTGTTCCCCAGTCACCCTATGCAACTGCTGTAAATGCCATATTTATTTGTGAGTGCCTCTGAAATTATGAATTGAGACACAAAGAAAAGCATGAGAAGAATGCTCAGTGCTTCTGGAAAGCCCGAGTGGGACGCAAACTGTTTGAATTCCAGCTATCTGAAGAGGGCTTGACATGATAACTCATAGGTTTACCTTTTCAACGAAGCTGTTCTGATGCTTTGTTTCTCCACATTGGAAAACAGCAGCAGCATCAGTGTCAACAGCAGCAGCATCAGTATCAATGCCAGAATCAGCAGCATCAGTACCAATGTCAGTAGCATCATAACTCACAAATGTTCATGGTATCCAAACACAGATGCTTGACGTGCTTTATATTGGGAGACAAGTGTGGAAGAGTCCTGGGAGCCTGAGAGAGACCGGAGGGCATCGTGTAAGCTGGTGGTTGTTCTGTGGCAGTTATGAGTTCTCAGCACATAACTGCCATGCTTTCCTCAATAAGTGCCTTTTTACCTTATTTATGACAAGTAGGATTCTTTAAACTCTAAGGCCTAAGTCAAGGATCCCTTTTGTCTAGGTGTTGTGTGACTTTTCCTGGAGATACATAAACACATATCTATGCACCCAAGGTAGAACACCAACAGGAGACCAAAGAAATAATCCTACCCAATCTATCTTAGAGAACCAGGGACTTCATTGAGGCCGTAAATCCACCTGATCCTACCTTAATGAACCAGTAACTTCACTGAGATTGTAATCTCACCTGATCCTACCTTAACAAGCCAGTAACTTCACTGAGATTTTAACCCCACTCAATCCGGTGATTTTGTTGAGATTGCTCATAAGAATGTAAAAGAGGGGTTCCTTAAAAGAGGATAGATGACCCAAAAGCAGCTTTGTCAGATAAATACCATGTCGTGGGACAAGCTGTGAACGCTACATTTCCAGAGCTCCCCAAATGACTTACAGACAGCTCTGGCAATGAGCCAGATGGTCACTTCTCCTTAGTAATTGTTTACTTCTTAGAAGACCTTAGGGAGGTTTGTGAATCTTGTAAGCTTTCCTAGGTTTGAGTAAGATTTTTTTCCTGAGTCTCTGGGGTTTCCCTCTTCCCTATAGGAGGGATGCCTCAAATTGGAGGACATTACTATATAATACCAGGTCTAGGTAGATGCACAAATGAAATCCAGTTAGAATATTCCAGAGAAGCATAACCAATAGGATCTTCTACCTTTCTGTCTGTCTGCCTGTCAGTCATGTCTATCTGTCTGTCTGTGTGTGTCTGTCTTCCTTCCTTCCTTCCCTCCCTCCCTCCTTCCTTCCTTCCTTCCTTCCTTCCTTCCTTCCTTCCTTCCTTCCTTCCTTCCTTTTTTCCTTACTAGGTATCTATGTAACTATCAATCATCTATCTGCCTACCTACCTACCTATTATCTATCTATCTATCTATCTATCTATCTATCTATCATCTATCTATCACTATCTATCATTACCTATCAATCTATCAATCTATCTATCATCTATCTATCTATCTATCTATCTATCTATCTATCTATCTATCTATCATCTATCTATCACTATCATTACCTATCAATCTATCAACCTATCTATCATATCTATCTATCTATCTATCTATCTATCTATCTATCTATCATCTATCTATCACTATCATTACCTATCAATCTATCATCTATCTATCACTATCATTACCTATCAATCTATCAACCTATCTATCATCGATCTATCTATCTATCTATCTATCCATCATTATCTATATATAATCTATCATTATCTATCTATCTATCACTCTATCACTCTATCTATCTATCTATCTATCTATCTATCCATCATTATCTGTCTTTCTTTCCTTCCTTTCTTTCTCTATCCTTATCTATATAGTATATATGTATGTATGTATCTACCTATCTATCTACAATCTATCTACCTACCTATTATCTATCTATCTATCTATCTATCTATCATCTATCATCATCATCTCTCTCTCTCTCTCTCTCTCTCTCTATATATATATATATATATATATATATATATATATATATGTAAAATGAACTTCACATCCCTTAGTCATAACGGTGGTAAGCTAGAAACCCTGGAGGAATGAATGGCATAAGTTGTACTCTGACAGTCAGTAGGCTCAAGACCTAAGAAGAGTCAATTTTTCAATTTGAATCTTAAAGCAAGAAAAGACCCATGACAAACTGAGGCAAGAAGCACCCTCATTTTCCCAGCCCTTTTGTTCTGTGTAGGGCTTTAATTGGTTTGATGGGTCCCATTTATAGAGTACAGTGGTTTGGTTTAATCCATGGACCCAACTGTTAATTTCAGTCAGATATACCATCATAGATATACCCACAATATTTGACAAAATAGAGCTGACATATTAAATTAACTTGTACGGCAAATTTACAAAAATAACTGTCTAAGCAGACATTCCCAAATCCATGGAATTATAAATATTGCTTGGGAGATAGGACAATGATGTATAAATCTTCCATTTTAAGCATTGATATGGTATAGCTCTACTATAGGTTAAGCCAGTAACATTGAATCCGTATTCTGAGCAACCAGATTAAGATATATGTTGTATGTAAATGTGTATATGGAGGGAATATATAAATATACATATTAATGCAAGGTAATATATAAAATGTTCATGTGGTAGCCATCCAAAATTGTTATAATAACTTGAAGAATATCATGGCACTATAAGTTTCAGCTATCAAAAGTAATTATTAGTGTGTATAGGTTATTTCCTAAAGTAAAACACATGAAATAATATACACATTTGTAAATGTATCTCATCCAATAATGGTATACTTGCCAGAAGTAAAATGTTCTGGATTTCCCAAGGCAGTTAAGAGAGAAGTAAAATACTTGATAATGTGAAATCTAAAGTCTTATGGGAAAAGCAAGACAGAGCTAGGTGTGATCCCGAATAACAGAGCTGGGTGTGATCCCGAAGAACAGAGCTAGGTGTGATCCCATAAGCCCTGGTGATGGAAATGCACACACAGGACACATAAAATGTGCTGCGACACTTCACACTTCACCTTTTGTCTTCTGATGTGTTTCAAATTTCTAACAACTTGTGATCTATCAGGTGATGCTGACTTTTGTGGCCCAGAGCAGAGTTCGAGAAAAAATAAAAAGAGAAAGAACTATTTCCTGGGTCTCTAACATGTGCCAGACACTAAGATATATACTTTAAATGTATCATTTGATTTTTTTAAAGAGTTCAATGAGCTGAGAACTTTACAGGTAAAGAAACCAAGTTTTTATTTAAAATAACATTCATTATTATTTTTGTGCATGTGTATCTTCTCGTTGTCTGTAAATATGCCATGTATGTGCAGGTCTCATTGGAAGCCAGAAGGGGGTGTCAAATCCATGAAGGTAGAACTGCAGGCAGCTTGGACCTGATCTAGGACTTTAGGAAAGAGCAAGTGCTCTTACCGGTCATGCTATCTCTCCAGTCCCACGAGAACAATATTTGGAACAATTAAACAGGTGAAAACACTACCATTCAGAGAAGCTGAGTCAACTGCAGAGGCCATACTGCTCTTGAGAATACTAGATTACATGAACAGATAGTAGAGTGCCCACTGCTCCTCATCTTTATCTCTTTGCTAGAGACAGTGCTGGAGGAAGCCAACAATTCTGTGTTGATAACCTCTTTAAATCTAGTGAATACATTTTGAATAATTAAACTAGTTTCTACCTGGTAGTCAAATAATTTGACTTTTGCTTCCTTTCCAAGCTACCCCGTCTTTTTAATCTCAGGATAAATTAATTAATTTGACTTTTGAGCTGAATTACAGAGAACAGAGCATGCTAGCTAGCATGGACATGTTTGTGAATTTGTGGCCTTCTAAGTCTTTACCAGGATGAGGCTTGCCAGTCCATAAAGATGGCCAACTTCTTCAATCAGGACTCCTGCTCCTCCCTTGATCTCAGCAAGGAAGCTTGGCTCTACAAGTAGAGTTTTATACTCAGTACAATGGCAATCACCCTGTATAATTACATCTGGCCTTACTGGGACAAAGCTCAGAGATACATGGGCCCTGCCATGTGTACCACAGGCCAGAACCCCTGCCCTGTCCCTGCGACCCTCAGGAAGCTTGCTGACACGTGAGATAGACTGGTGGCATCAACTGGAGACCCTTCAATTTAGAATTATAAAAACAGTGGTAGGAATGCCCTCTCTGCTTACAATTTCTTTTTGCAGTGTCTTGCTACCCAAATAAAAGGAATCGACTGTGCTCACCAGATTTCTGCAGGTAACTAACTAGTGCCACCAACTTAGCTCAGAGTCCCACAGTTCCTGCACTCATGGATGCTCAGAAGCCATTTTTAGAACTAGCAGGTCTGGCTTAGATTTTGATCTGCAACTTCGGTTTCCTCGTGGTTCCTATTGATTTCTCTAATTAGTATGCGCTTTGCTTTGTGGGCCCTCGGTCCACCAGTTTCTCTCCTCTTTGGCTGTGGGTTTGTGTTTCTAGTTTTCTGTTTTCTTTCAGTATTTGAGCAGAAGCTCGCTCCTTCTTTCTCCGGTTGCTCTGTCTTGCTTTGGCTTATTTGCTCGGCTGTCAGACCCCTCTGGCCTCGTCCAGGAGGAAATGGAAATGCAAGTGCTATCGAAGCCGTAAGGCGCTATTCAGATGGGTGAGAGAGATTACTGTTTTATTAAGATTAGTAACCTTTCTGTAACTCGGGCTCTTCACACCGTAATCAGGGCTAGAGGAGAAAACGGGATTGGACAGGTGGGCCATCTTTATGCACTGAGAGCAGCCTGTGTTGGCGTTCTTCAGTTTCGCTACGAACACATATTATAGGCTGCATCTCCCGAGACATAAGTCTACATGGGCAACAGAAGGTCACATAGGACCACAGATGGCACCAGAGGGCTCACAGAGGATAGCCCCAACATTCTGGTTGCTCCTCCTTGACGAATACTCCTAGGTTTTGGCCATTGTTTTCAGTGTTAGGCATGCTGGGTAAACACCATTGCATTGTACTGCCTCCCCAGCCCTAGTGTTCCGCTATGGTTATCTACACACCTTGATTTTAGAGACCTGAAATACTCTGCCAGCCCAACACTGGATTTCATTGCCTTTGGCTGAAAAGGGAAGGGAGCTGTGACTTGCTTGGACTTCCTGTTACAGAGCGTGGGTAACCATGGGGTAATGTCTTTGTGGACGCTCTTGCTTCCCAGGCAAGTTCACATTACCTTTCCAAAATTCACCTTACCAGTGGCTTTAGAATGGAACTTCTTTCTGCCTAAGTTGTTCTGCCTCCCCATCACAGAAGGCCCACTGGAGGCAGGCTCGTAGCAGATCTTAACTCCGTGTATAATTACCCCTTGCAACTGTTGTAAACAAGGCCCAGGATATGCCTACAGATACCCTTAGCTGGTTTATATCTTAAGCAACTTTCTAACTTCTGGAAAGTTGATCTTTACTTTACTCAAACTGTCATTACTGGAATCCATCCCAATCTTGAATTAACTAATTAATTGTTGGTCGTCATTGTCATCATCATCATCATCATCATCACCATCATCATCATTATCATCATTATCATCATTGTCTCTTCTGTCCCCCCAGTAGTTTAAAAATGCTAAAATTTCCTTCTGAAAGGGAAGGGGAGGGGTCTCGGAGTCTCCCTAAAACAGTGTGTGAAGAGCCAGAATTACGTTTCAGGATGTGGGGGAGCCCTTTGTAAAAGGTGACACACACCTCTATGACCGAACACCCTCAGGATCAGTGCCTGGGTGTCATTCGAGTCAACTAACTATGTCTTTATATCTCTACTTTATTCTGAGTTCTTAATCATTTGCTCAACAAAAATGGACTGAGCACGTACTGAGTGTCAGGCAGACTCTGGGCTGGCAGCAGAGAGCAGGGATCCAGTCCGGGCGTCTGGGTCATGCAAACTTGGCCTCTAGTGCCGTTTCTTCTGTCTGACTCTAGTGTTCTTTGACAAACGTGCTCCATGGCGCTCTCAATTGTTCTGCCACACCTGTAAATTTGGATAATAGTAATCACCCAGGGCTGTGTGGGGATTCCATCAATGATACTGTGAGACTCAGCTCCCATACTCATTTCTCACTCAGCACCTCCATCTCACTGATTGTTCTGTTTTCCACGGGGCAATTCATCTTCCAAGAGGAATTTAATGGTGTGGCCCACACAAGATGATATTGTCAGTAGAGTGTAGATTCCATGTCTGGATCCCACGGCTCAAATATAAACCACTGTCACCCCAACATTTTCCTTCTTTTTTAAAATAAGATTTTCTGTCTTTCTTGTTTTCCAAACAGGACCTTGCTATGTGGTGCAGGCTGGCCTGGAGCCAGTGATTCTGCTCCTTTATACCTCCAGGTACATGTGCCAGCATGCCTAGAGTTAATTTAGTTCACAGTTTACTTCAGGGGTAACTAGTAAAACCTGTACGTATTTACAGTGCACGAACAATTTTTTTTATTTCATCAGTTGAACAGTTAAAACAGTCATACTGACTGAGTGAACAACTGTTAAAATAGCAACAGAAAAAAATGAAGACAGCATTAGAGATAGAAGGGGATCAGAAACAGTATTTCATTGGTCCAAGTAAATAGGATAGAGAAAAAAGAAGACAAAACACACATGTCTTTACTAGGATAAATTAGAAAGATTTCGGACTGAAGCTAAGCCATAGCAATGATCACGACAATTAGTCATCGTTAAGTATCAATATACAAATCAGTTCTACTATAGTGAAGTAGATCGAAAGAAAGAGATCTATGCTAACACCGGGAAGCTAAAAAGTCTATATTAATATCACACAAAGTAATTCATACAGTAAATGGTGTTACTGGGACTAAAGAGAACCATTTGGAGCTGGAGAGATGGTGAGGCAATGAAGAGTCTTTGCTGACCACAGAGAGGACACGGGTTTAGTTCCAAGCACCGACACTGGGCACCTTACAACCATCTACCACCCTCATCTGGCCTCTGTGGGTACCTGCATAACTCTGGTGTGCATATAGACAAACAGGCACGCACATGCACGTACATATAAAATAAAAACAAACAAATCTTTAAAAAGAGTATAGTTTTATAATAATAAAGAAGTCTATAAATCTCTAAGATATAATAGACTTACATGTATGCACGAATACGTGCAAAATAACAGAACTTCCAAATACATGAAACAAAAAAACTAATAGAACTATAAGGAGTTATAAAAAGATATAATTATAATGAGAAACTCAACATCTCCTCTCAATAACAGAGAGATCAATTTGAAATCAATGCAGATGTGTAGGATCTAAACATTATAAATTAACTTGACCTAATTGTCTTCTGTAAACACTTTCATTCAGCTACAGAGGAACACCTGGTATTCGCCCCACAACGCACAACCCGAGTCGGTGCTCTAGTTACTTCTGTTGGTGAAGAAGAAAGCGCTTCTTCCCACAGAGTGCTATTGTTCCAGACCTTCACAGGTCATGGGAGACAGCATGGAATTCCTGTCAGATGTGTAGAGGCCCCACCCTGATTCACTGCTGCTGGAGAGCCTAGTAGGAGTTCCAAGAGAAGGTCATTGTTTCAGAAGACACCTGGCTTAGGATGAGGTCAGAGACTGAATCTAAATTAAATCTCTAACCCACACACTGTTGCCTGGTGAGGAGTGCAGCAGCCTCTGGCTGTGTCTAAACCTATTACTCTCCACATACTAGCATTGCCCTCAGAGACTTGGCTTTGAGAAAAACAGCAACACCAGAATTTCTGGACTGTTGAAGGTAAGCAATAGAGATTCCTCTATGACCTTCATATGAAATTTCCTTTCCTTGGACAATATATGATTGATCCTTTGTTTTTAGCTTTCTTTTTTGTTGTTGTTTCTTATTTTTTCGAGACAGGGTTCCTCTGTAGCTTGAAACCTGGCCTGGAACTCCCTTTGTAGACCATGCTGGCCTCGAACTCACAGAGATCCGCCTGCCTCTGCCTCCCAAGTGCTGGGATTAAGGGCATGAGCCACCACCGCCTGGCTAATGAGCAATTAAAAATATGATAAAACTCTGAAGTCTTCATACAGTTGATTTCAAGTTAATAATCATATAATTTATAATTTATAATTTATGTAACAACAAATTGTAACACTCTGGATAAAGAGGAAAATATAAGCTAGAATAATACTTAGCTTAATGATGCCATTTCATGGGATGTCTACCCCCACTAAACCTCAGTGAGCTCTTTCCTGAGATTCTAACAGACAAGAGAAGAAGGTGGTATTAAAATCGCAGTAGCTGTGCTGCAATCTTCATGCCTTCAGAATTGATCTCACTGGGGCAACAGAGAACTGACAGACACACACACAGGAAGGGTGGGGTTGGGCAGGTTGCGCACTTTCATGGACATGTATCAGCAACCCAGAAACGCAGCATGTTTATTATATACAGATGATTGAGGAGGTGGGTTTATTGTATCAGCCTAATGAATGAGGAGGCAGGCTAGCTTATTTTGGTAGGGGTCTCTGTAGGCGAGTATTCTCAGGCTGCTGTCATTTGGGAGGAGGAAGCTGTGATTGACTCTTTCTGTACACGCTGTAAGTATCTATAGACCAGAAGACCTTTCTCTTCCCTGGAGCCTACCTGGGGGAGAAAGGCCTTGACTTTCCCATTGGTCTGGGGCATTAGGGTCCTTGATTGACCATGCTCATGTCAACTAGACCCATTCACTTAGGTATCTGCTCTCCATGGCCATCTTGACCATTACACATACCTTACCATAGTACTTGATGAGTCCTGTGCTTCTGTAAGCTAAGCGGGCTTTCTCCCCATAGTTGCCCCTCTTGTTAATATGAAGCCGTGTCCACTGCCCACTTCATAGCGTAGTACTTCATCAAATCTACTGTGTGGAGGAGCTATACCACTTTATGCACATAGTTATGTACTTTGTAAGAGCAGAATGACATTTCTCCTCTCTTGGCCTTTCAGCTATTATACTTCCATGCATACTATAAAACTCACAATAGATTTAAACTCGATTTTGCATTAAATAATCAATCACCTTTTAAGTAATTTAAACTATATAAAGCTTTCTTTTCTAGCACTCTTCATATTTCTGTGTACTTCAGTTCTGCATCTTCTACGATTTTTCTTCTGTTTGAATTATTTGACACTCCACTTAATGGATGTCTTTTAATTATAAATATTTTAGCTTTCTTATATTTAAAGATATCCTCATTCTGCCCTTATTTAAATGGTTATTTTCATATTGACAACTTACTACTTCTGTATTCAATAGCATTAGATAAGCTACTCCAAGTAAAATATTCTTCCATTCAGATCTTTGTTTCTCTGTGTGACTATGTCTTTCTTCTTTATCATTCATTTTTTAAAGAAATTTGATAATGATGTGCATTATCATGGCTTACTGCTGGTGTATGTATGTGAGGGTGTGTGTGCGTATGTCTGTATGAAGTTTATAATTTTCAAAAATATTTTAAAATTTTTTGTGAATATTCTTCAATGTCATTTCTCAACCTCTTTCAGAGACTCAAATACACCAGTAGTAGCCTCTTGTCATTGTCCCACAGCTTGTAGTTTCCCAATTTTCTGTCCCTTTGGAAAATTTCTGTCTTCAATGTGCTTATTTTTCTTCAGCAGTATCCAAATGGCTCTTTAACTGATCTTGAATATGCTTCACTTCAGACTGTGAAGTTTTTATCTTTAGAAGTTTGACTTGTTTCACTTTTCAAAAATTGTCTTTCAGGTTTTTTTTCTTTTCCCTTTTTTTTTAAAAAAGAAAACAAACTGTCTTTTTTCGTTATACATACCAATCCAAGTTCCCACTCTATCCCCTCTTCCCAGTCCCTCCATGTTGGAAGAAATTGCTTGTTTGTCCTGGCTGCCCAGAACCGAAATAATCACACAGAAACTGTATTCATTAAAACACTGCTTGGACCCATTAGCTCTAGATTCTTATTGGCTAACTTTTATATTAATTTAACCCATTTCAATTAATCTGTATATTGCCACGTGGCAGTGGCTTACTGGAAAAGATTCGGCATGTCTGACTCTGGCAGCTCCATGGTGTCTCTGACTCCATTCTTCTTTCTCCCAGCAATCAGTCCAGTCCTCCCCACCTACCTAAGTTCTTCCCTATCAACAGGCCAAGGCAGTTTCTTTATTCATTAATGGCACACAGAGGGGCCTCCCATATCACCTTCACTAACTCCTCCAACCCCCCATCCATTCATCAGAGAGGGTAAGGTACATTGCTTTAGGGAAGGTCCAAGGCCCTCCCTACTATATCTAGGCTGAACAAGACATCCATCCAAAGAGAATAGGTTCCCCAAAAGCTAGTACAAACAATAGGGATAAATCCTGGTGCCACTACCAGTGACCCCTCAGTCTACCCCAGCCATGTAACTTTCAACCATATTCAAGAGGGACTAGTTTGGTCCTATGCTTGTTCCTTCCCAGTCTGGCTGGAGTTGGTGAGCTCCCACTAGCTCAGGTAGACTGTTTCAGTGGGTGTACCCATCATGATCTTGACCTTTTTGCTCATATTCTCCCTCCTCCCACTCTTCAACTGAACTTTGAGAGCTCAGCCCAGTGCTATGATGTGAGTCTCTGCCTCTGTTTCCATACGTTGCTAGATGAAGATTCTATGGTAATATTTAAGGTATTCATCAGTCTGATTACAGGGCAAGGCCAGTTCAGGCACCTTCTCCTCTATTGCTTAGCATCTTAGCTGGGGTCATCCTTGTGGTTTTCTAGCAATTTCTCTAGAGCCAAGTTCCTTACTAGCCCCATAATGGCTCTCTCAATCAAAATATCTATTTCCTTGCTCTCATCTCTGTCTTTCCTCCATCTTGACTACCAAGTTCCCTCAAGTTATCCTTGACCCTCCCCTCTCTTCCTCTTTCCCTTCCACCCTCCCTTATTCCCACACCTCTTTGTTCCCAGTTTTGTCAGGCAATCTTATTTATTTCAACTTTCCAGGTAGATTTAAATATGTTTTTCTTAGGGTTCACCTTGTTACTTAGCTTCTCTAGGATCATGAACTATAGGATCAATATCCTTTGTTTATAGCTAGTATCTACTTATGAGTGAGTACATACCATATTCATCTTTTGGGGTCTGTGTTACCTTACTCAGGATGGTGTTTCCTAGTTCCATCCATTTGCATGCAAAATTCAAGATGTCATTGTTTTTTTTACCACCGAGTAGTACTCTAATATATAAATGTGCCATATGTTCTTTATTCATTCTTCAGTTGAGGGGCATCCAGGTTATTTGCAGGTTCTGGCTATTAGAAATAATGCTGCTCTGAACATAGTTGAACAGATGCCCTTGTAGTATGATTAAGAATCTTTTGGGTATTGTTGGGTCCTGAAGTAGATTGATTCCCAGTTTTCTGAGAAATCACCATACTGATTTCCAAAGTGGTTGTACAAAATTTGCATTCCCACCAGCAATGGATGAGTGTTCCCCTTACTGCACATCCTCTCCAGCATAGGCTATCATTGGTGTTTTTGAACTTGGCCGTCTGACTGGTATAAGATGATATCTCAGAGTCATTCTGATTTGCATTTCCTTGATGGCTAAGGAAGTCGAACATTTCCTTAACTATCTTTTGGCCATTTAAAATTCTTTTGTTGAGAATTCTCTGTCTAGTTCTGCACCCCATTTTTTAATTGGGTTATTTTGAATTTTAATGTCTAATTTCTTGAGTTCTTTATATATTTTGGAGATCAGTCCTCTGTTTGATGTGGGGTTGGTAAAGAACTTTTCTCATTCAGTAGGCTGCCCTTTTGTCTTATTGACTGTGTCCATTGCTTTACAGAAGCTTCTCAATTTCAGGAGGTCCCATTTATTTATTGTTGCTCTCAGTGCCTATGCTACTGGGGTTATATTTAGGAAATGGTCTCCTGTGCTTATGCATTGAAGGCTACTTCTCATTTTCTCTTCTATCACTTTCAGTGTGGTCAGATTTATATTGAGGTCACTAATCCATTTGGACTTGAGTTTTGTGCATGGAGATAGATACAGATTTATTTTTATTCTTCTAGATGCTGACATCCAGTTATGCCAGAACCATTTATTACTCCAAGATATTTTATGTTAATTCTGGCTATTGTGAAAGGTCATGTTTCTCTGATTTCTTTCTCAGCTTTCTTTATCATTTGCATATAGGAGGACTACTGATTTTTTTGAGTTGATCTTGTATTCTGCCACTTTACTGAAGGTACTTATCAGCTGTAGGAGTTCCCTGGTAGAGTGTTTGGGGTCACTTATATATACTATCATATCATCTGAAAATAATGAAAGTTTGACTTTTTCCTTTCCAATTTGAATCCCCTTGATCTCCTTTTGTTGTCTTATTGCTATAGCCAGAACTTCAAGAACTATGCTGGAGAGATATGGAGAAAGTGGAAAGCCTTGTCTTGTTCTTAATTTTAGTGGAATTGCCTTGAATTTCTCTCCATTTAATTTAATGTTGGCAGTCAGCTTGTTGTATATTGCTTTTGTTATGTTTAGATATGTTCCTTGTATTTCTGATCTTTCCAAGACCTTTATCTTGAAAAGGTGTTGGATTTTGTTGAATGCTTTTTCAGCATCTAATGAAATGATCATAGGGCTTTTTTTCAGTTTATTTATATGATGGATTAAATTGATAGATTTTTCATATGTTGAACAAGCCCTGCATCTCTGGGATAAAGCCAACTTGATTGTGATGGATGATTTTTTTTGATGTGCTCTTGGATTCAGTTTGTCAGTATTTTATTGAGTATTTTTGCATCTATGTTCATGAGTGAGATTGATCTGTAATTCTCTTACTTGGTTGAGTCTTTGTGTGGTTTTAGTTTCGGGGTAACTGTAGTCTAATAAAGAGTCTGACAATGTCCCTTCTGTTTCTATTATTTGGAACATTTTAAGGAGTGTAGCTATTAGCTCTTCTTGGAAATTCTGCTAGAATTCTGTACTAAAGCCATCCGGTTCTGGGCTTTTTTGGTTGGGAGGCTTTTGGTGACAGCTTTTATTTCCTTGCAGTTTGTAAGTCTATTTAAATTTTTTACCTGGTCTTGATTTAATTTTGGTATATGGTATCTACCCAGAAAACTGTCCACTTCTTTCACGTTTTCCAATTTTGTGGTGTGCAGGTTTTTGTAGCATGACGTAATGATTCTCTGGATTTCCTCAGTGTCTGTTTTCATGTCTCCCTTTTCATTTCTGATTTTTTTAATTTGGATATTATCTCTGGCTTTTGATTAGTTTTCATAGGGGCTTGTCTATCTTGTTGATTTTCTCAAAGAACCAGATCTTTGTCTCATTGATTTTTTTGTATTGTTTTCTTTCTTTCTATTTTATTAATTTCAGCCCTGTCTTCTACTTCCTGGGTTAGTCTACTTCTTTTTGTTCTAGAGCTTTCAGGTGTGCTGTTAAGTCACTAATGTGAGCTTTCTCCATTTTCTTAATTTAGGCACACCATGCTATGAACTTTCCTCTTAGCACTGCTTTCATAGTGTATGTTGTGCCTTCATTTTCATTGAATTCTAGGAAGTCTTTAATTTCTTTCTTTATTTCTTCCTTGACCCAGGTGTGGTTCAGTAGTTCACTGTTCAGTTTCCATGAGTTTGTAGACTTTCTAAGAGTAGTGTTGTTAAATTCTAACTTTAAACCACAGTGATCCGATAAGATACAGGGGATTACTCCAGTTGTGTGTGTGTGTGTGTGTGTGTGTGTGTGTGTGTGTGTGTTTGTATCTGTGGAGGTTTACTTTGTTATCAAGTATGTGGTCAATCTCAGAGAAGGTTCCATGAGGTACTGAGAAGAAGATATGTTCTTTTGTGTTTAGGTTGAATGTTCTTAGATGTCTGTCAAGTCCATTTGAGTCATGACATCTGTTAGTTCTCTTATTTCTCTGTTAAGTTTCTGTCTGGTTGACTTGTTCATTGGCGAGAATGGAGTTTTAAAGTCTCCTACTATTAGTGAATAGTGTTTCATATGTAATTTAAACTTTAGTAATGCTTCTTTTACATATGTGGATGCTCTTGTATTAGGGGCAAAGATGTTCATAATTGAGGCTTCATCTTGAAGGTTTGCTCCTGTCATGAGTATAAAGTATCCTTCTCCATCTCTTCTGATTGATTTTAGTTTGGAATCAATTTTGTTAGATATTAAGATAGATATACCTGCTTATTTCTTAGGTACATTTGATTGGAAAATCTTTTCCCAATAGGTAGTGTCTGTCTTTGAGGTTGATGTGTATTTCTTGTAAATAGCAGAATGCTGGATCCTGTTTATGTATCCATTCACTTAGCCTGTGTCTTTTTATAGGTGAATTGAGACCATTGACATTAAGCGATATTAATGACCAGTGGTTGTTAGCTCTGGTTATCTTTCGGTAGTAGTGTTTCTGTGTTTCCCTTCTTTGGGCTATGCTGGTGGGGAGTTATCAGATGCCTGTGTTATTATGGGTGTAGTTAGCTTCCTTTGTTTGTGGTTTTTCTTTTCATACTTTCTGTGAGGCTGGGTTTGTGGATACATATTGTTTAAATATATTTTTTGTGGAACATTTTGTTTTCTCCATTGATGGTATTAAAAGCTTTGCTGGGTAAAATAGTCTGGGCTTGCATCCATGGTCTCTTAGTGTCTGCAGCACATCTATCCAGGACCTTCTGGTTTTCATGATTTCCATTGAGAAGTCAGGTATAATTCTGATGGGTCTCCCTTTATATGATACTTGGCCTTTTCCTTTGCAGCTCTTATTATTCTTTATTCTGTACATTTTGTGCTTTCATTATTCTATGGCAAGGTTTTTTTTATCCAGTCTATTTGGGGTTCTGTGAGCTGCTTGTACCTTCATAGGGATAACTTTCTTTAGATTGGGAAAGATTTCTTCTATGATTTTGTTGAATATATTTTCTGTGCCTTTGAGCTGGGGTTCTTTTCTTTCTTCTATACCTATTATTCTTAATTTTGGTCTTTTCCCGGTATCCCAGATTTCCTGGATGTTTTGTATTAAGACTTCATTAAATTTAATGTTTTCTTTGACCAATGAATTGATTTCCTCTATAGTATCTTCAGCATCTGAGAGTCTCTCTTCCAACTCTTGTATTCTGTTGGTTATACTTGCCTCTGTAATTCCTGTTCATTTACCCAGATTTTCCATATCCAGATTTCCCTCGGTTTGTATTTTCTTTTATTGTTTTTATTTTAGTCTTCAAGTCTTGAACTGTTTTCTTCAGCTGTTCGATTGTTTTTTCTTGGTTTTCTTTGAGGGATTTATTAATTTCTTCCAATTTTTTGTTCATCTTTTTCTCCATTCTTTAAGGGAGTTTTTCATTTCCTGTTTAAAGGTCTCCACCATCTTCATAAAATTATGTTCAAAATCATTTTCTTCTGCTTCTTCTGGGTTAAGATGATCAAGTCTTCAGGAGGATAGGTGAGTTTGGGAGCAGAATGGTGCTTGAAGCTTGTGGTGTCCAGTGGATGGGGGTGGGTATTGGGGCAGCCTACCTGCAGGAAACTCTCCTGCTCGCTGGCTAAAGATGCCAAGGCACTTGGAGGAGGGTCCCTGGGTTTTGTCCCTCTATAGAGGGCCTAGAGAGTGGGGCATCCTGCCTAGTTGCTCGTCACTCATCTCTTGGTCCTCTCTGTATTGTAGCAAACTGAATTTCAGGTAAGCAAGTTTGGGGGCAGGATGGGGGTTGTAGCTTCAGTTCTGGTCTTGATTGTCATCTTTCAGTTTTTAATTGGCATGACCAAATACCCTTTTATCGTCTTTTTTATTTTTTAGTCTTTAAATCTCTTTTTCTAGAAGGCCATGCACCACCTTCATTTATCGTATTTGAAATCACTATACAGTTACTTTTGTGAAAATACTGCTTGCATTTTCTAGGATAAAAAGAAAACCCTAAAAATCGTTTCAGGGATGTAGAGAAATATCCAGTTTAGGAAAGACATGCACCATAATTACTGCTGCACTGCGATCTTTTCTGCATTTCCCACTTTTCTTAAATAACTATCTTCTGTGATGACATAATATAAAGAACAATTATGAAAAAACAGATATGTGCATATGCTTACTTCTAAAATCTTATTGAGAATATATTGTTGGCTTTGGATAGCTGGTCACAGGCATAGTAGCTGCAGTAGCAGGATCTGCATTTGTCTATTGGTGCATATGATTTGCAACATTACTTGCATATTGCTATTGCAACTGTTCTGGTAAATCCCTGTTGGGTTATCTGTCCTAAAACTGGTCTGTATACCAGCACATACAAAATCACATCCAAAACTCCTGTTGGTGTAATTTGTAACACTGTAAACACCATTGAACATTAGCTCCCAAATCTACCTTAAGCAGACTGGAATAACCTCTGTCATAATTTCCCTGTCTCTAAAGGTATTAAATTCACTCTTTTGCTCTCAGAGTATCTGTCACAATGATCATCCTGGTGCCTCTTCTATCCCTGGAATGACCTGAGCCTCTGTCTTCACCCAACTGAAGCATCTTGGGATTAATTGTTTGATTAACTTTCCAAAGCGCAGAGATAAGGTCACTCATTTGCTTTATATTATTAGGTGTAAAAAAAGGGTATTCTGTGCCTGTTTGGGTGCTGTAAGCAGTTCTTCCAATTTGATGAATATAAACCTCTGAGGAGTTAGTTTAGTCATAATCAATGACAAATTTCACATCTTCCACATCTATCCCTCTGGAGACCACATCGATAGTGATCAGAATAACCTATTCATGCTTGAATTCATTTAGAACCCGGTCATGCTCCTGTTGACTCGGGTCACCATTAGTGACAGGGCATGTCACCCATCTACTCTCATTTTTCTGGTAAATTCATCACATTTTCTTCTGGTTTCAAGAAAAACAATGGTTTTATTCTCCTCATGCATGATCTCTTTCATTAGATGAATAACTTCACCCTTTTCTACATCATGACATATGTCCACCATCTTTGTCATGGTTTGCCTTTAAGGTCTTATTGATTCACAATATTTGAATATTGAACCCTTATTTGGGGTTCAAAGCCCATGTCAAGAGTTCTATATGTTTTACTGAGGACAGGTAGACTGTTCTTCTCAAATTGATTTCCCCACAGTCTAAAATGTCAATCACTCTTTCAGGTGTTGCAACACAGATTTCCACACCTCTCTAAAAATATGTAATGCTTCACAAGTTTTGTGTCAACTTTGAGCAGGAGTCGTGCAAATCTTCTGTATCATTCCAATTTTAATATATGTGTTGCTTAAGAGAGTGAACAATCTTGTGCCTTCTTGAATGCAACAAATATTATTCTAATTATTTCAATATTCTTGTCTGCTAATTCTACCATAGACCAGTTTGAATTTCTTGATTTTTCTTTTAAGTATAAAGACTTTTTTTACTTCTTTGGAGGTCTCAGTTTTATTGGATAACAGAGATTATGAATTTAATCTTGTTAGGTGTTACCCATTTTAGTGTTTGTATAGTTATTTTGAAATTTATTCTGAGACATTGTAAAACTATTTGGAAGAGCATGGATCTACTTTTTTCAGGCCAGATCTGAGCAGTTTGAAGATACAGCAGAACCTTACCTTGTACAGTCACCATTCTTGTCCTGGATGGCAGAGTGGCCCTATTCCTTTTCTCTGTTTGCCCCACAGGCCTTGCTTATTTCCCTAATTCCCTCAGCTCGTCAGTGCTCAGCCGAACTCTGACCTTCCTCAGCCCTCCACAGGGTTCTCTGTCTTTGCAGTCTCCCCACCTCCAGTATCTTCCCTGGATGCCTTCACTATCATCAAGAAAACCAGCTTCACATCTTTAATCTGGAAGAACACTGTGCTCAATGTGGGTCCCTTTCCTTGCACAGCAATCTGGAACCTTCTGCAAGTGATAAATTGGGGAAAATACTGTGAATTTGAGTCTGAGTCATGCCCAAAGACTTATGTGTCAAAGGCTTAGTTTCTCCTCTGTGGTGGCAATGGCAAGTAGAGCTTTGTAGAAGGTCTTGGGAGGAAGGTGCACTTTAAGCAGATATTGGGATCTGCACTCCTTCCTCTCTCTTGCCTATCTCAGGTGATATAACATGATCACCATACTGCCTGCTACCACAGTGGGCCTCCCCATGGGCCCAAATCCACTGGGCCAGGAGACCTTGAATTAAAACCTACAATCACAAGCAGACTTTTAGAACTTTGTTTCGTGTAAGTATTTCAGATACTTTGTCACATTAATGAAAGTGAACATGAACTGCCCAGACCAGAAATAATCACTCAGAAACTAATTAATTAAACCATTGCCTGGCCAATCACTTAAGCATATTCCTAGCTAGTTCTTATATCTTAAATTAACCAATCTCCATTAATCTGTGTATCACCATGAGGTTGTGGCCTACTGACAAAGTTTTGGCGGGCTCCAGAGGAGGCATCTGTCCCTGGCAGCAGCTGCATGGCTTCTCCCTCTCTCTATATATATATATCTTTCAGCCTGGCTTTACTCTACTAAGCCACTGACCAAAAGCACCTTCTTTATTAACCAATTTCAATAAAACATATTCACAGCAGACATCACCTCCCACATTATCAGGTAACCCTGGCCTTTGTTGCCAATTAACCACTACTCAAAATACATTTTTTAGTTTCATATATGTCGTTTGGTTTTTAATTGTTTTAGGCAGAGGGGTAAATTCAATTCCTCTCACTCCATCTTGTCTAGAAGTAAAATTTGCAGCATTTTGTATAATTTAAAAATGTTTATATTTTTTACATTTATTTATTTATTTGTGTGTGTGCACACGTGCGCATTTGTGTGTGTGTTTGTGTGTGTGTGTATGTGTGTGTGTTGTAGTTTACTTTAAAAAAACAGGAATGATTCCTTTGGATTTAATGCTAAAAGATGTCTGTTTTTTTCCTATTCTTTTACCTGTCATAATTCTTCGCATAGCTAAGGAGTCATTTTACTAACCTAATTATCTGTTATTCCTGCCTAAGTCTACCACAGCTTATGAATAATGCTTAGTCTGCATTCTGGGGTCCCTGCCCAGTATTCACCATTTTTCCTATTTTCCATTTTTTGCCTCAGCCAGACTTTGCTGTCTGCCATAGTGGGGTATGGTGTCTGGAGTCAGAGCTGCTCTTGTGGAATATTACTTTAACTAGGCAAAGATGTATTGTGTTTCTTTATGCTGCATTTGTTTGATAATATAAAGGTGTGTTGCTTTGCCTGCCTAAGGTATCTGGTTGGTCTAATAAAAATTTGAATGGCCAGTAGCTAGGCAGTAAAGAGATAGAGAGGCTGTCAGGCAGAAAGAGTAAGGAGGAATGCAAGCTTAAGAGAAGAGAGAAAGAGAGAGAGAGAATGAATGATTTGTCCTTTTTCTTCTAATGTCTCTTTTGCCCAGTGGTCTTTGGATTCCTTAGCTGTATACCTTTATTCTCTTAAAAAGAAAGAAACAAAATCCTTTCTCACCCTAATTTTGGGGATATTCTCTTTTGGCAAGTTATATCTAATCAGATGAAAATCATTTGTTAGTTTTATAGGTTAGTTTAGATTAAATGGCAATGTGTTTGTTGAACTATCATCTCTTCTAATTAAGAGGTGTCTCAAATTCAAATTGGATCTTTCTCAGTTTTGATGGTATCCATAGCTTTTCTTCTCCAATATGGGATTGGATGTGTTATGTATGTAGGATAATCTAACATCCCGATTGTGTTTTGTAACTGAATAATGATGTCAATTGTGTATCATCTGGTATAAATTCAGTGGTTTCTCTACTCAAAACAACTGTTTCTACATATTGTGAATTGGTAACTATGTTGAGAGGTTCTTTAAAATACCTTAATACCATCAGAATAGCATATATTCTGACTTTTGAACAAAATCATAAGAGCTTTGATCCACTTTACTTAAATTTTCTGATTTGTAACCTGCCTTTCCTGATTAATTTACATCATTATAAAATGTAGGGGCTCCAGCTATTGGTATGTCCTATACAATGCAAGGAAGTATCCAGTTAGTTCTCTTTATAGGTTGAATTCTCTTGCTTTTCAGATAGTTATACTTAATCTCTCCCAAAAAATTACTACAAGCTCTTTGCTAGGGTTCACTTTCTGCCCATACTTTTCCAATTTAATCATTATTAAAAGATACTTTAATTTCTGTTGGGTTTATTCTTGCTAATTGACTAAGTCTCAATTTTCCTTTCAGAATTAACTCAAAGACCATTCCCATATATGTTTTTTCATTTTTTACTTGGTTTATGTGGCAAAAATATCCATAATAAGATAATATCTTCCCTCTGCATTAAAATTACTGTAGGGGAATGCTTAGAGGGTAATATGATCAGAATGCAGTTAAGATTTGGATCCACACAATTCACAGGTGACTTCTGTAATTTCTTTTCAATCACAGCCAATTCTCTTTCAGCTTCAGATGATGATTACCTGAGATTATCTAAATCCTTGTCACCATCTAAGGTTTTGTTTAAATTAGTGAGGTCATCAACATCTATCTCAAAAGTGTACCATAGATGGAAAATGTCTCTTATTAAACTTTGGAAGTCATTATGAGTCTGCAATCGATTTCTCATAATTTACACCTTTTGGGGTCTAATTTTTTGGTAAACCAAATTTATAACCTAAATAATTAAAATAATCTCTTTATATTTTTTCAGGAACAAATTGTAATCCTCAACAATATAAAATCTTCTTTAATTCTTCAAACTTTTTTTCTAAAGTATCTACATTTGAAGCAGATAGCAAAATGTCACCCATGTAATGGTAAAATATAGATTCAGCAAACTGCTTATGTATCATTTGCCATGGCTGACTTACAAAATATTGGTACAGAGTGAGGCTATTTAACATTCCTTGTGGGAGAATCTTCCATTGATATCTTTTAGCAGACAGAATTATTATAAGTAGGCACTGTGAAGGCAAAGTTTTCTCTGTCCTTTTCTTGTAAAGGTATAGTGAAGAAACAACCTTTAAATAAATAACTATAAGAGGCCATCCTCTTATAATTAGATAATAAAGAAAGCAAAGGAATCCCAGACTGTAGAAATCCCATTGGCTGAATCATCTTATTAACAGCTCTTAGATCTGTTACCGTTCTCCATTTTTCAGATGTCTTTTTAACAACAAATACAGGAAAATTCCAATGACTGGTTGATTGCTCAATATGCTGAGCATCTAGTTCCTACTGTACCAGCTATTCTAAAGTCTGCAGTTTCTCTATTGTTAAAGGCCATTGCTTACCCATACAGGTTTGTCTGTCAACCATTTTAAAGGTAGGGCTGCTGGTGCCTTTGAAATATCAGCAGCTGTTGTGACCTGTTCTATACAACCTGAATGGTCAGTGGCTGTTCTTTATAATATCTTGTAATATTTTCCCCAGACACATATGTTAATTGATGGTTTGTTTCTAAGATTGGGGAATGTTAATCTGAGTATTCTATTGCTGTAACAAATCATGTTCCCACAATTCAATGCTGTGTTAGCCACATACAGTTTCAATATTCCTCTATGTCCTTCTAGCCTTATACATCCAACCCATCTTGTGCTCTGCTTTACCTAAGATAAAGTTCCAATGCACAAATACTCAACATTTACATCCTGAAGAGGCCAATTAGGATGCCAAGATTCTGATGAAATTATTGTTACAGTCACACCTGCAGCTACGAGACCTGCAATGTAATTTATTCATGTTTTTAATTTTGGTCTTTGTTTATTTACAGAAATACTTGCTTTATAGATTTTCCTGAATTTTTTGTTTTCTCTCCTATAGCTGTTTTATTACTCAAAGCTGTATGGGTTTTTTTTTTTAAACAATAGGCATTAGGTTCTTTAATTGCTTTGGGAAGGAGTTTCCTCTATGCTGGCAGGAAGCAACTGAACTGAATTTGGCATAGGGGTCTGCAAGAGGCCCCTCATGGATTTCCCCAATGGCAAAAGATTACCTTGAGTATTTTTCATTGATCTACATTTGTTAGTCCAATACTTGTCTTTGTCACACCTTCTCCATAGTTCAGAAGGGAGGGGTGTTCTGAATGAATAACTCTTAGAAAAAAAACATTGTTTCTAGGAATACCCTGTCTACAATCCCTTTTAAAGTCATCTTGTTTGTCACAATTATAAATATGACATTTGATTATTCCCCAAACCACTGGAAATCACCTCTCCTATCCATGTTTCATTATGTTCATGAGATTCAATATTAATTGTATCTCAGATCTATTCTTCCAAAGGTCCTGACCTTGCCTTTCATGGTCTAATTATACTTTTGCATAGATAATTGACATTTTCAAAAACCAGAGATTAAATTGTTATTTATCTAGCTTCTAAATTTGGTATCATTCTATTTACTGCTGAAGTCAATCTTTTAAAGAAATCCATAAAGACTTCAATTGGGCCCCGAATATCTTTAGTAAATGACTCAAAAATGACTCAATTTTCTTCCCTATTTCTCCAATTCTGTTCTAAGTATTCAAAGCTGCTGCACAGCATAAATCCAGGGTGTGGCCATCATATATATATATATATATATATATATATATATATATATATATATATATATATATCTTGCCTTTCTATAGTAGCAAAATATTCTTCTCCAAGAATTTGATCTTGGGAGATTTCCCTACCTCTAACTTTACTCTACTGTTCAAATAATCTTAGTCTCTTCTCTGAACCAGGTATTCCATTGTAATTGTGGACCAGACTCTAAAACACTTTTAACCAATTCTATCCAGTAATTAGTTATAATTCTATTACAAATTGGTCACAAGTTCAACATTTGCTTCACAAATGGTGAATACACGTCATATGAGATTATTCCTTCCTTGAATCTCCTTAAATCTAACATTGGCACAGGAATCCAGTTATCTGTAATACAGCCTTTCCCATGTGGCAATTCCTGTAATGTTACTGGATATATTAAGGTTGGTTGTCTGAAAACCATAGACTGTTCCTCTCTATTCTTATAATGAATCACTGAAATTGGGTCTCCATTAAATTCCTCTCCCTTGATTTGAATATCTCTGTGATTTGTTTTATTAGTTTTTTAAGGCCTGTATCTTAGAACCCAGATTAACCAACTTTTTTAGTGATAAGACAAAAATGATGAAGCTGATAATGTTTACAATTGATGTTACACAAATCCCAACTAAATTAGATATCCTTTCATTTAATTGTTCCATTTTCAAACTGTCTGGCATATTATCACACAGAGACCCAAATCCCTCCATTGTAATGGTTTTCCCCATTTTTTAATGTGGGAAAATTATCTGTTAACTAATCCCTCCCTTTAAGAATTCTCAACTGTCTTACCAAATCCACAGACAGTGTTGATGAAGACATGAGGCTCAATGCGACTGCGTAGAACTGTGAAAGCCTGACTGGATTTCAAAGCAGCTACCTGGTTCGGCAGCAGCCCAAGAAGTGGGTAGTTCAGGGAAAGCCTGCCACCCACAGTGGGAGGGGGGGGGTCTGAAGAACGCACAGGTGATTGTTCTGAAAAATCATGTGTTTTGGTGGGTGCTGCCTGAAGGCAGAACCATTCAGTTTAGGGTGGGTAAGTCCTGTGGCATTTGGGGCCCAGGTGCTTCTGGAGTTTGGGTGGCAGCTGGGGACTGTTTCAGAGAGGCTACAACAGGAAAATCCCAAAGTCACTCAGAGGCTTGGGGAAAAAAGAAATGAAAGCCTAGCCAGGTGGGGCTGCAGCCCCATGCATCTCCAGTGGGAGCACCGCATGCAACTCTGGTGGGAGTGCCACATGCAGCTCTGGTGGGAGCACCACATGCAGCTCTGGTGGGAGCTCCCCATGTAGCTCTGGTGGGGCACCACATGCAGCTCTGGTGGCAGCTCTACATGCATCTCCGGTGGCAGCTCTACATGCAGCTCTGGCTTGTGCTGGTGGCTAAAAAGCCACAGGCAAGTGGCTATTTTGTGAATTTGTACCCCAAACGTTTGGCACCAAATGTAGCCCGAATAATAAAAACCCTGAGACAGATATTGGGGTTCAACCCGAAGATCAGAAAAGCAAAGCAGCCAAGCCACTAGAGATCTCTTACCTCTATGAAATCTTCAGACTGAAAGAGAATCAGTTCCTGTCTCATCCTGCCTTATATTCCTCTCTAGTGCTGGGTTTAAAAGTGTGCACCACCATTGCCTGACTCTATAGCAGGTGCAGAGCCCACGGGTCACCATGGGTTACCAGTGAGCGCTAGCTGAAGAATGAATGAAGATGCCCTCTTAATGACACTTGAACATCACAGTGAAAGGGATAAAATGATGCTCCCTAAACAAAGCAGAGTTTCTTGCACAGGTACCAGTAGAAGTCAAAGTTGATCATGCAAAAGCACAGTAGATACGAAGGGGAAGCCTGCTTCAGACCATCTTCGGAGTATCTCTGTGAGCTACCAGGTGAGGCTGCAGAGGCCATTACTCAAGTTCAGTGATAAGTAATGCTACTTGGCAAAGAGCACAGCCTGGTGATAAGAAAGGAAAAAGCAAAGAAAACTGAAAGGCCACCAGGAGACAACATGGACAAGGCCTCCTAACCCCTGTCTCTGCTCTGTGGCCCAGGTGTCCATCATAGACCACATTATTGCTTCACGGCTGAACTTTCCAGAACTGTCTGCCAATATTGACATTACCCCGTTCTATGCTAACGGAATCAGAGTGGATTGGTGAACAATCACTTTCAATGCTAATTGTTGAAATCTGCAGGTCAGAGCTGTCAAGCTAATGCCTGTTTGCTTAATGACAATTTTGGTGTTTGCTCTTTGAAAGAAAAAAATATTTTTGGTCTCTTTTCCCTATGGCACAGGATAAAATTCTTAAATTTTATTTTTTAAGGCAGGTTAATGGGCTTATGTTTCTTGTGTAGTTGTTTTCTTTCCATGCCTCTGCTCTCTGGTACTTCTTTCCTTCCTTCTATTGAATGATAACTTAGCAGCAATGTCTGTTTTGGTTATTAGCTCCTCTGCAAGGATATTTAGTACTCCTGGTAAGTCTAACTACATCTTCCTTTGTCCTCCACAGTCCCTGGAGGCTGTGTGGGGAGTCATTGGTGATGTACTTGGAGTTCTGTAAGCATAGCCATTCCCGAGTAGCTCCCTGAGGGTCCTGGAGAGAGTGAATGTTGGCAGAAGTTCAGAGTCTCCTTGACAGGGCTCCTGCTTCCACTCTAAACCCTGTGCTCCTGGTGTTGTGCCACCCAGAAGAGCCTTATCCCAATGCCCATATGTCCTTCCTTCCCCTCACCCCACAGATTTCAGGAAACAGTGAATGACAGCAGCAATGTCTGGGGATTCTTGTTTGGGGAAGGAAACTGACAAGGTACCTGTCCTTTCTCTGCTAACGCTTGGCATGAATTTGAGCCTACCAGTAGATTTCCACTTATTGATGAGCAGATCACAGAGTAGCCCCTGGGCATGTTTTCCAACTTAATGAAGAAAAGACAGTTCCTGACACTAGAGCACTTCATCTCACTGACAGCATCAATCAGGAGTTTCTCTGAGCTCCTGGCTGCTCCGGGAGTGAAACCTTAAACACCGGAAAGGTTTGGGCCATGGATGGGAACAGCATGGGGATAGAAGTATCTAGTTCATTTCCGTGTCCCTCCTTTGCCTCACCCCAGGCACTGTTGAAAGCAGAGTAAAGCCAGTTAGGGGTGATGTGGGAGTCCCCTCTGCATGCTGTGAATATCACTGCTTAATAAAAAAAGCTGCTTCAGGCCTACTGCAGCACAGAATAGGGCAAGGTGAGACTCCCGAGTGGACAGAGGAGGAGAGAGTAGGAAGAGTCAGGGAAACGGCATGTAGCTGCAGGAGGAGAAAGACGTGAGCCGCCAACCAGAACTTTGCCGGTAAACCATGAGCCTCGTGGTAAATCATAAAATAATGGAAATGGGTTAATTTAAGATTATAAGAGCTAGCTAGCAATATGCTTAAGTGATTGGCCAAACAGTGTTTTAATTGATGTAGTTTCTGTGTAATTATTTTGAATATGGGCTGCTGGGAAACAAACGAGCAGATTATACCAGCAGAATCTATTTAGATAGAAAATGGGGGTGTGTGATGTGGGAGTCCCCTCTGTATACTGAGTGCTGAGAATGCCATTGGTTAATAAAGAAGCTGCTTTGGGCCTTTTGCAGTGCAGAATAGGGCAAGGAGGGAATTCCAAGCAGATAGAGGAGGAGAGAGTAGATGGAGTAAAAGAAACACCTGTCTGCCGGGGTAGACAGATGCTGGAATCTTGCTGGTATGCCACGACCTCATGGTGATGCACAGATTAATAAAGATGGATTAATTTAAGATTTAATAGTTATCTAGAAATTTATGCATAAGCTAATAGGCCAAGCAGTGTTTTAATTAATATAGTCTGTATGATTATTTCAGGTCTGGGGGTCTCAGCAGCCAGGAACAAACAAGCAGCCTCGGGTCTGGGCAGCCAGGAACCAGCAGTCTGACTACACTAGAGGTTGGAGTTGGTAGCTGGGAGATCAGGGAAACAAGGGGGTTGATGTGTGGTTTTGTTATCTCTGGAGGTGAAGGTGCAGTGGAGGAGATTCTCCTTCAAGAAACTCATTCTCCTTTCTATTCGGTATACCACCAACCAACCAGCCAACGAACTAACTAACCAGCCAGCAAAAACCCGGAATGGCGATCTGAGCTTGTCTTGGAGTTTACTCATTTTAATGATTGTCAAATGGTCTTCTTCCAGGAGAAACTTTTTTTTCCCTACAAAGGAAAGCTACCAATTCTATAAGAGAATAAGAGCTGACAGACGAAGAAGGAGAAATAAGACTTGTTAGTCCGAGCATAGGAAGACATGGGAAGAAGAGGTGAGTTGGCATATAAACCCCTCATGACCATGAAGGTTCTTCTGAAGGGAATAGGCTAGTGTGACACCCTTGGGTCTAGTTCAGGGCTCTCCAGTTGAACATCATAGAAAGACACTCTCCGGCCAAGTGTAAGAGAGACACCCCACCTAGCAAAGTGCAAGTCTTCCTGTACAGCTAATTTCTGGTACCTCCATCTTCTAAAGACAGGCATCCACTTCTTGCTAGGTTTGCCACTGACCCTGGGGAGAAGAGGTGACACATGAGCTTTCTGTTTGTCGAGAAGAACATGTGTTCCAATATGTCTGCAAGATACCTTCCCACCCTTTCCTTTGCTTCTCCAGTCATGATGTTCCTTTAACTCTGCCAAGATTCCTGTTTCTGTAATGGAGGAGGTTTGCATTTCCCCTAGCAAGAGCAATGGTTTGCTCACATTGGCCAGAAAACTACAAATTGCCTGTGTTATTGCCGTTACCACACAACTCGAGGCATCTACCGCCCTCTCTTTGTGGAACACGGATCCAGAACAGCGTTCGGTGGAGCTGGCAGCAGCATCTCACCAACTTTTCCCTTTTATTCTGCTCTCTTTGATTTCATTCATTTCTTTGTTTTTTTTTTTTTCAGACAGAATGAAACTGTCCTGGGACTAGTCAGACTCCTGCCTCAGCCTCCAGAATACTAAGATTACTCACACTGTAATTATGCTCAAAGTTCACACCTGAGAGCTGTGACCACTGCTGTCTTCTATGCTCCTCACTAGAGTGGCCCTAAAATTTTGTCACTTTGGGAAGGCAGTGGTGTCTAGGTTGGAGTGCTTACCTCCACTGGCCTTGAGTACTTAGGGGCTGGCAGATTAAAATACTACTGTCCATGTCATTATTAACCCTTGGACCCAGACTCCTCAGTCAGTGAAGACGTTAGTTATGAGGAACAACAAAGAGAAGTTGTAAGTCCCAGGGCTCCTTCTCTGGGGACTGCCCTGGCCCTGATAGCTCTGTACTCTTTTTTTTGACCAGACTATAATAGAATCTTTATTAATATAAGTTCCATAACACATATTTTTGGAATAGATACAATGAATTGTGCTCAAAAAGCAAATATTTAGAAATATTTTCTTTTTTATGCTCATGTTTTTATTAAAAATTTCCATCTCCTCCCCTCCTCCTCCCCCTTCCCTCCTCTCCCTTCCACCCATACCCCCACTCCCTCCATCTCCAGGTCAAAGAGCCATCAGGGTTCCCTTCACTATATTAAGTCCAAGGTCCTCCCAACTCCCCCTAAGTCCAGGAAGGTGAGCAACCAAACTGACAAGGCTCACAGTGAGCCCATACATGCTGTAGAATCCAAGCCCATCGCCGTTGTCCTTGGTTTCTCAGTCCTCCTCCACCATCAGCCACATTCAGAGAGTCCAGTTTGGTCCCCTGTTCCATCAGTCCCATTCCAACTGGACTTGGTGATCTCCCGTTAGTTCTGTCCGACCGTCTCAATGGGTGAACGCACCCCTCAAGGTCCTGACTTCCTTGCTCATGATCTCCCTCCTTTTGCTCCTCATCAGGACCTTGGGAGCTCAGTCCAGTGGTCCAATGTGAGGCTCTGTCATTTTCTCCATCCATCACCAGGTGAAGGTTCTATGGTGATATACAAGATATTCATGAGTATCGCAATAGACTCTGGACATTTCTGGCTCCCTCTCCTCAGCTGCCCAAGGAACTAGCTGGGGGCATCTTCCTGGACACCTGGGAACCCCTCTAGAGTCAAGTCTCTGTCAACCCTAGAATGGCTCCCTTAATTAAGATATATAATTTCCTGTTCCCACATCCACCCTTCTTATCCCAACCATCCTATTCCTCCAAGCTCTCCCCATCCTCCACTTCACACTTTTCTCTCCCCATTCCCCATCCCCTCATCCCACCCTACCCCCAAGTTCCCATTTTTTGCCTGGCAATCTTGTCTACTTCCAATATCCAGGAGGATAACTATATGGTTTTTTATGGATTCACCTTCTTATTTAGCTTCTCTAGGATCACAAATTATAGGCTTAATGTCCTTTATTTATGGCTAGAAACCAATTATGAGTGAGTACATCCCATGTTCATCTTTTTGGGCCTGGGTTACCTCACTCAGGATGGTGTTTTCTATTTCCATCCATTTGCATGCAAAATTCAAGATGTCATTGTTTTTTTACCGCCGAGTAGTACTCTAATATGTATATATTCCACACTTTTTTCATCCATTCTTCCACTGAAGGGCATCTAGGTTGTTTCCAGGTTCTGGCTATTACAAATAATGCTGCTATAAACATATGTTGAACAAATGCTTTTGTAATATGATTGGGCATCTCTTGGGTAAATTCCCAACAGTGGGATTGCTGGGTCCTGGGGTAGGTTGATCCCAAATTTCCTGAGAAACCTCCACACTGCTTTTCAAAGCGGTTGCACAAGTTTGCATTCCCACCAGCAATGGATGAGTGTACCCCTTACTCCACATCCTCTCCAGCAAAGGCTATCATTGGTGTTTTTGATTTTAGCCAATGTGACAGGTGTAACATGGTATCTCAAAGTTGTTTTGATTTGCATTTCCCTGATTGCTAAGGAGGTTGAGCATGACCTTAATTGTCTTTTGGCCATTCAAAATTCTTCTGTTGAGAATTCTCTGTTCAGTTCAGTGCCCCATTTTTTAATTGGGTTAATTAGCATTTTAAGGTCTAGTCTCTTGAGTTCCTTATATATTTTGGATATCAGACCGTTGTCTGTTGCTGGGTTGGTGAAGATCTTTTCCCAGTCAATAGGCTGCCTTTTTGTCTTAGTGACAGTGTCCTTTGCTTTACAGAAGCTGCTCAGCTTCAGGAGGTCCCATTCATTCAATGTTGCCCTTAATGAAAAGTGCTGCTGGGGCTATACGTAGGAAGCGGTCTCCTGTGCCCAAATGTTGTAGAGTACTTCCCACTTTCTCCTCTAACAGGTTCAGTGTGTTCAGATTGATATTGAGGTCTTTAATCCATTTGGACTTGAGTTTTGTGCATGGTGATAGATATGGATCTACTTTCATTCTTCTACAGGTTGACATCCAGTTATGCCAGCACCATTTGTTGAAGATGCTTTCTTTCTTCCATTGTGTACTTTTAGCACCTTTATCGAAAATCAGGTGTTCATAGGTTTGTGGGTTAAGATCCCGGTCTTCTGTTCGATTCCATTGGTCGACTTCTCTGTTTTTATGCCAGTACCAAGCTGTTTTCAATACTGTAGCTCTATAATAGAGTTTGAAGTCAGGGATGGTAATGCCTCCAGAAGTTCCTTTATTGTATAAGATTGTTTTGGCTATCCTGGGTTTCTTGTTCTTCCATATAAAGTTGATTATTGTCCTCTCAAGATCTGTGAAGAATTTTGATAGGACCTTTAAGGGGATTGCATTAAATCTATAGATTGCCTTTGGTAGAATTGCCATTTTTACTATGTTGATCCTCCCAATCCAAGAGCAAGGGAGATCTTTCCATTTTCTGGTATCCTCTTCAATTTCTTTCCTCAAAGACTTAAAGTTCTTGTCAAATAGATCTTTCACTTCCTTGGTTAGAGTTACCCCAAGATATTTTATGCTCTTTGTGGCTATTGTGAAAGGTGATACTTCTCTGATTTCCTTCTCTGCTTTTTTATCCTTTGTATATAGGAGGGCAACTGATTTTTTGGAGTTGATCTTGTATCCTGCCATGTTACTAAAGGAATTTATCAGCTGTAAGACTTCTTTGGTGGAGTTTTTCGGGTCACTTATGTACACTATCATATCATCTGCAAATAACGAAAGTTTAACTTCTTCCTTTCCAATTCGAATCCCCTTGATCCCCTTGTGTTGTCTTATTGCTATTGCTAGAACTTCAAGCACTATATTGAAGAGATAAGGAGAGAGTGGACAGCCTTGTCGTGTTCCTGAATTTAGTGGGATGGCCTTGAGTTTCTCTCCATTTAATTTAATGTTAGCTGTCGGCTTGCTGTAAATAGCCTTTATTATATTTAGGTATGACCCTTATATCCCTAATCTTTCCAAGACCTTTATCATAAAGGTGTGTTGAATTTTGTCAAATGCTTTTTCAGCATCTAATGAGATGATCATATGGTTTTTATCCTTCAGTTTATTTATATTATGGATTACATTGATAGATTTTCATATGTTGAACCAGCCTTGCATCTCTGGGATGAAGCCTACTTGATCGTAGTGGATAATTTTTCTAATGTGTTCTTGGATTTGGTTTGCCAGTATTTTATTGAGAATTTTTGCGTTGATGTTCATGAGTGAGATTGGCCTGTAATTCTCTTTCTTGGTTGAGTCTTTGTGTGGTTTAGGTATCAGGGTAATTGTAGCTTCATAAAGGGAATTTGGCAATGACTGTTCTGTTTCTATATTATGAAATATATTAAGGAGTATAGGTATTAGGTCTTTTTGGAAGTTCTGGTAGAATTCTGCATTGAAACCATCTGGTCCTGGGCCTTTTTTGATAGGGAGGTTTCTGATAACAGTTTCTAATTCTTCGCAACTAACAAGACTATTTTGATTGTTCACCTGGTCCTGGTTTAACTTTGGTATATGGTACTTATCTAAAAAAGTGTCCATTTCTTTTACATTCTCCAATTTTGTGGCATACAGGCTTTTGTAGTAAGATCTAATGATTCTCTGAATTTCCTCTGTGTCTGTGGTTATGTACCCCTTTTCATTTCTAATCTTATTAATTTGTTTGTTCTCTCTCTGCCATTTGATTAGTTTGACTAGGGGTTTGTCAATCTTGTTGATTTTCTCCAAGAACCAGCTTTTTGTTTCATTGATTCTTTGGATTGTTTTCTGTGTTTCTATTTTGTTGATTTCTGCCCTCAGTTTGATAATTTCCAGTCTTCTACACCTCCTAGGTGAGTCTGCTTCTTTCTTTTCTAGAACTTTCAGGTGTGCTGTTAAGTCTCCAATGTGTGCTTTCTCCATTTTTTTAAGTGGGCACTTAGTGCTATGAATTTTCTTCTTAGCACTGCTTTCATAGTGTCCCATAGGTTTGAGTATGTTGTGTCTTTATTTTCATTAAATTCAAGGAAGACTTTAATTTCTTTATTTCTTCCTTGACCCAGGTGTGGTTCAGTAGTTGACTGTACAGTTTCCATGAGTTTGTAGGCTTTCTGGGGGTAGCATTGTTGTTGAATTCTAATTTTAATCCATGGTGATCTGATAACATGCAGGTGGTTACTAATATGTTTTTGTAACTGTGGAAGTTTGCTTTGTTACCTCGTATGTGGTCAATTTTCAAAAAGGTTCCATGAGCCACAGAGAAGAAGGTATATTCTTTCCTATTTGGGTGGAATGTTCTATAGATGTCTGTTAAGTCCATTTGGTTCATTACCTCCATTAAGTCTCTTAATTCTCTGTTAGGTTTCTGTCAGATTGATCTGTCCATTGGTGAGAGAGGAGTGTTGAAGTCTCCCACTATCAGTGTGTGTGGTTTGATTGCTGCCATGAGTTCTAGTAATGTTTCTTTTACATAAGTGGGTGCTTTTATATTAGGGGCATAGATATTTAGAATTGAGACTTCATTCTGAAGGATTTTTCCTGTAATGAGTATAAAGTGTCCCTTTCCATCTCTTCTGACTGATTTTAGTTTGAAGTCAACTTTGTTAGAAATTAGTATGGCCACACCGGCTTGTTTCTTAGGTCCATTGGCTTGATAAACCTTTTCCCAACCCTTTACTCTGAGTAGATGTCTGTCTTTGTGGTTGAGGTGTGTTTCTTGTAAACAGCAGAATGTTGGATCCTGTTTTCGTATCCAATCTCTTAGCCTGTGCCTTTTTATAGGTGAATTGAGTCCATTGATATTAAGTGATATTAATGACCAGTGGTTGTTAACTCCAGTTGTCATTTTTTATTTGGTAATAGAGATTGTGTGTTTCCTTTCTTTGAGATGTGCTGGTGAAGGGTCGCTAGATGTCTGAGTTATTTTGGGCAATGCTGGACTCCTTTGTTTGTGAATTTCCTTCTATTACTTTCTGTAAGGCTGGATTTGTGGCTATGTATTGTTTAAATTTGTTTTTATCCTGGAATATTTTGTTTTCTCCATTTATAGTGAATGAAAGCTTGGCTGGGTATAGTAATCTGGGCTTGCATCCCTGGTCTCTTAGTTTCTGCAAAACATCTATTCAGGACCTTCTGCCTTTCATGGTTTCCATAGAGAAGTCAGGTGTAAGTCTGATAGGTTTACCTTTATAAGTTACTTGACCTTTTTCCTTTGCAGCTCTTAATATTCTTTCTTTATTCTGTATGTTTTGTGTTTTGATTATAATATGGCGAGGGGATTTTTTTTTTTTTTTGATCCAGTCTATTTGGTGTTCTGTAAGTTTCTTGAACCTTAATAGGAATATCTTTCTTTAGGTTTGGGAAGTTTTCTTCTATAATTTTATTAAATATATTTTCTGGACCATTGAGCTGTAATTCTCCTTCTTCTACGCTTGTTATTCTTAGGTTTGGTCTTTTTATTGCGTCCAAGATTTCCTGAATGTTTTGTGATGAGAATTTGTTCGATTTGCTGTTTTCTTTGATCAGTGCGTTTATTTTCTCTATGGTATCTTCAGAATCTGAGATTCTTTTTTCTATCTCTTGTATTCTGTTGATTATGCTTGTTTCTGTAGTCTCTGTTCATTTACATAGATTTTCCATATCCAGCTGGCCCTCGGGTTGTGTTTTCTTCCTTGCCTCCATTTCAGTTTTCAAGTCTTGCACTGTTTCCATTATCTGTTTGATTGTTTTTTTCTTGGTTTCCTAGGCTATCATTTACAGATTTACTCAATTCTTCAAACTTTTTGTTATTCTTCTCGTCCATTTCCTTAAGGGAGTTTTTCGCCTCCTGTTTAAGGGACTCTATTACTTTCATAAAGTCAATGTTTTCTACTTCTTCTTGATTAGTGTGTTCAAGTCCTCCTGTTGTAAGTTTGCTGGGTTCTGGTGCTTTCATGCTGTTTTTCAAATTGTTGGAGGAATTCTTGCATTGGTGCCTGCCCATTTCTTCCTCTGAATAATCCCCTATTGGTCTTCTTTTAGAAGTTCAATTCACCCCAATGAATTCAATCCACTCACCCCAATGAATGATGTATCTGCTGGTAGACAGTCAGGTCTCCTTGCTGGCCAACCAACTCTCTGACAAAGGGCCTACCTTGCTGTAGGTCGACTATTGAAACAGAGGACCTCCCACCCGCCTGGATGCACTCAATTCCCGGTCCTGGTGCCCAAAGAGGCTGAGCTGTGGTATTTTGTGGCCCTGAAGATGGGAGGATGAAGCGGGGGGGGGGTTCTGGGTGCAAGCTGGGAAGGGACAGGAAGAGAGAGGCAGTATCCGGGGAGAAGCTCTGTACTCTTTACCAGTGACAAATAGAGTTTGGACACTTTGTCCTCACTGGGGACTCCAACTGGGATCCTGATGAAAAGATGGGGAGGGGCTGTCTATAAACTCTATAGAGTTGCTCTGCTTTCCCACAAGGTCTGGCATGTGACAGTTGTCTGCTGTGCATTTTTTTCTGAACTGGTTTTTGCCTGTCCTATTCTGCTCAATTGCTGAGTTCTACTTTCTCATTGCTTATTTGACATACCTATTATAGATGACTTCTCCATGCACAAAGCACCTCCCAAATTTTTATCCAAAGTTTGCAAACCACTCTCCAAGAATGTTACAGCAGGGGTGCAGAACTCTAATAACCTGTCATTATCATGTTGGCAATCTTCATGATCTGGAAATCTGGGACACAGGGAAGTTTTCTGATTTGACATTTGCTAGAGGTTCACTGTGTTGGCTTACTTTCCTAATCACTCAAGCTATGATAGCATCATCAAAGGGAAAGAGTTGAACAAATGTATTGAAATCATTTTGTCCATCTTAGAATATTAGTAATTCTTTTGTTGCCCCATATATGAATAAGATACACTTGGCTGGGGTATGACTCATGAAGATTCTAGTGAAAATCTCTCACGTCATCTTCATTGGTTGCTGGGGTGCATTGGAATATTGTGACCAGGTAGTTGGGGATGACCTTGAGTCTTACTTGAGTTAGACAGGATATACTTGATGGGTCTCCTGGAACTGTGAACCATCTAATGATTCTTTGACATTGGCAACTGAAGGAATGGTCTTCTGTCACGCTGTGTAAGAATGCTTTATGGACTTTTCTTCTGAGCTTGGAATGAGAGTGAATTCTGTCTCTTGGTATACCCCTTGGAGTGTTCCTGCAGAGTCTCAGAATGTCCCAGAGCCTAGAAGGACTGCAGTTACAGCTGCACACACTAAGATACTCTTAGCTTCTGAGAAAGATGAGACAATCATGGCGTGGCAGAGCATGGATGCTCTACATGGCCCTGTCAGCTATATAGTCTCACCCAAACATCTCTGAACTCTGCCCAAAGATATCTCCGGGGCCCCAGATCTAAGAATTTATGGAGAAAATGGCGCTGTGTTCTTGGAACCTTGAGTAAGGCTGTGACTTTGCTACCTATCCATTCTGGCTGTAACCGAGGGCGAGGGGATATGGGGATGGGTAGAATGTCAGCATGACCTCTCTCCACATTCCCCTCGTCATGATGATCCTTGGATCAGCAAAGGAACCTCAGCTTTGCAAGTTCCCCTGAACAGGTGCTCCGGCCATCAAAGTCTTGAAGCAGTTAAACTTGCTTTCACCTTTGTTGCAGTTCCTTTAAAAGAAAATAGAGAGATCTTCGAAAGGTGGAAGGGTGGCAGGCCAGAAACGTAAAGTGTGTGCAATCACTCAGATACAAGTGGCACCACTAAAAATTGCCTTCATATATCAGCTTATGGTTTACACACTCTGGCAGAAAGGACACCAAAAGGTCAGCAGAAAAAAAAAATGTCTATGTCAGGCCTGGAGCTGTGGCTTCAAAGGTGGTGAGAAGACATGATCTCAGAAGGGTTCTGCAGGGACCGGCTAAGTGCCTGATAGGGTCGGATTTCTTTTTTTTTATATATATACTCTTTATTTTGCTTTATTTTTAAGGAAGTTGCCTGCTAACGTCAGCAGAGAAGCTAAGGTATAGACTCAAAGTAACCTTTCACTCCGACCCCTGCTGACAAGACTGATAGTCCCATTCATCTGTGGGTGCACAGCAGAGGCTCCCTGCATTTTTCCCCTCCCCTCTGCTTGGATTCAGGATAGATTTGTTTGCAGAGAGGAATGTCACGCTTGTGAGTGCACTGCTCAGTCATGTGCCTGAGGTGGTGAAAGCTGTGGAGGGGAGGAGAGACGGGAGGGAAAGGGGGGGCGGTGTAGGCAAAGGGCAAGCTATACTCTGGGGGCTTTGAGTGATGCCAGCTCAGATCCAGGAACAAATCTTCAACCAAATGATAATGGAGAATGTGCCTTCCAACCAAAAGGCTCACAAAATGTACTGTGAATTAATAATGCCCCCTTTTAGGAGTGATTGCCTCTGAGACGGTATTGGGGAGGACCGTTGCCCACTCTCCCTCCAACCTTTGGGAAGGAACTAGGAGCTCTGCGGCTTTCTTGGAGTTTTGTTTAAGGCTGACTCTCCCCCGTACTTTATTAACCGTGTAACATTTTAAGGTTGTTTTTTCCTCTCTGTCTCCTGCAGCAACTCTCTATTGATCACTGTGTACAGTTATAATCCCTTTCAAATTTATCATCCATGACTAACACCACACGTATTGATTAGCATTGACGGATGTCCCTCTATAGTATAGAACTGCGGGGATCTTGGCTGGTGAAATCAGTAGAGATGGAGAGAGGGAGAAGCGTACATTCCCCTCTCTCTCTCATTTTTCCTCTGGTATTCTTTTTCTCCCCTTTTCTTCCTAGTTGAGATGAGTGTGTTTCTCCTGGAATTGAGGAACTACTTTGCATATTTTAATAACACTCTCTTAAACCCTCCCCATAGCTTTTTTTGGAGGAAAATAAAAGGCTTCTCAGTGACAATTGGGAGGGGCTGCTGCCAACAGGTCCTAGAGGAGATCAGATTTGTGAGTGGCAGCCAGGCATCTTAACCTACAGCCTCAGGTAATAAGGATGGGAAGGGTAGTTCTTTTAGGGACAAATTTGATGTCATTTGTGACCAAAGATGAAGTACCTGAAATCTGGAGTCCAAATGCTGACATTTGTCAGTAGTGGAATTTTGTGTCCCTGTTTGCTTGCTCTCTGGTGTGACTTCTTTGCCTGTTGTGGCCGTGGATCATGACGCTGTCCCCCTTAGCCTTGCCCAGACATGCTTCTGGCTCCCCTTATCTTGGAACACTGTCCTGCCCGCTCATTCTTACTATGCACCTAAGGCACCAAGCCCATGTGGCAAGTCTACCAGTTAACCTGCCAGCCTAGTACTGAGCTGCTCCAGTCTGGTCCTTACCTCCAGCCAGCCCCACATGGGAAAGTAACTTTGCCAGATGTGAGGACAGCCATGTCATCTGTGTGACAGAGCAACTGTCCTCTCCCACTTGCCAAAGCAGAAAGGCCAAGGGAATAGTCAACAGCTTCAGAAGGTCATCAAGGACGAGAGCCTCCCCCCCACTCTTATTCTTTGACTCCAGTGGTGTCTTATTACTCTGGAGGGTTTTTCATATGGTCTGCACCCTTGGACCAGACCTGAGAATAGAAAGGAGAGTTGTAGAATTTATGGGGAGCTTAAAGGGCTTGTTGCCTAGCTTCCTAACTACATATGAGGGACCTGATGGAGCTTAAACATTGGAAGCAAAACGGTCCGCATCGCACAGCAAGTGTGAGGGAAGTCCCCACCTCTCTCTCCTCACCAAATAACTCATTCTCCCCACCCTCTCCTCCTCACTTCCCTTTGTATCTCTCATCCTGATTCCCCATCCCTCCCAGCACTCCCTCAGCGATATTCCAGGTCTAGGAGAGTCACAGGGACTGTTTGCTCATCTCTCTTTACTTTCCAAAGCCATTTTCTAGCAAATTCAAAGATGTCTTTGCCACAGAGAGTTCACATTAAAAAGTTAATTTTCTTTCCAAAGGAAGGAAGGGTGGTATACCCAGATCCTAGGGGAGGGCGCACCTACACCGCAGCACTCAGTTCTGCCATGCTACGGCGCCTTTGAATGGCTGTTTAGTTGACGCGTATGGAAATGATATTGTGTCCTCCCTCACTGCCTCTACCCCCACTATTGACAATAATTTGATGGGATGTTTTCGCCTCTTCACTTAGCTATCTCCCAAGTTTTCATGGTCTGTTTGTAATAGTGTTTGGGGTTCTTTGCGCTACTTTAAATTAAGTTTCTCACGAGGGTCTTATTACACCTGAAGACTGTTCAGCTATTTGATGACATAGTTGTAAATCCTCAATAAAAAAAGATCTTTAATAATCAGCCAGCATTTATTTCGTATACCACCCATCTTATTAAATCTAACTCCTCGGGTTTCAGAGGACGCTTTACTGCTTTCCGGCGTTGGAACAGTGGCCTTCTAGTTCTGCTTCGGAGGGCACTTTCATTACAGACGCCTGGTTTTAGGCACTTATAATTTCCTCAAGTAGAGCATTTATTTCAACGCGCAATCATTCTCAGTTCTGTTCTTCCCCCTCTCCACTTTTACCATTCCCTCCCCCCCCTCGTGTTTTTTTTAAGTTTAATATGGAAATACATCACGAATTTTAGAGGGAAAAGCTGTGTCAGTGGCTGAGAATAGCTGAGCAAAGCTGCCAGGCTCCTCACCACCCAGACTCTCCTTTGGTATCACGGATATCTTGACACAAACGTTGATGGGGGTAGGGGAGGCTGGCAGCCCCCAAGCATTTTGTAGTGCATCTTCCCTTCTCAGTGCAAGCGTTGGCAGTTATTCCCAGTGGTAGGAAACCGAGAAGTCCAGCCGACAGTAAACAGGCTGGAAGGGAAAGCAGACATCCCCACTTGTGACCCATTCTAGTCGCCTTCTTGTCCTGTGAAAGACATTGCACACATTGTTCCCAATTCCTTACCCAGTGCCTGAAGTTGGTTGCAGTAGAGTAATTGTACAAAAAGATCGGCAAATGGGGGCATCTCAAAGTCTACTTCCTCCCATAGAGGCTGGGGATAGTTTGAGACTGAAACCTGTTCCCTCCCCTAAATCTTATACTCCATGAGAAGAGGGACTTCGTCTATTTTGGTCTATGTTATATTTCTGTCTCAGTGTCTGGCATATAATAGGTAGTAGTCAAAAGACTGAATTTAGGCAGAAACATTTTAGAATAGATGCAGCCTTATTTAAGCAAAGGGGCTGGGCCATTCAAAAGATCTTAACTCACTAGATGAGGCCTCTCCATCAGTCACCTCTAAAGTCATTTTATATTAAGATTTGGCTTCCTAAGAGAAGGAAAATTCTCAGCTATCCAGCTGATAATGTTAAGCTTCTGAAAGGACCTGTTAGATAGCCCACAAGGCTGTGTGACCAGGCACAGAGAAGACTTCATTTAATCAAGAGGAGAGACTGAGAAGAGAATTTTTAAAGTTCTATATAAATTGCAAATAAAATAAACATCACACCGAAATTAGCCAGACCCACAGTCTATACATTTCAATAACATCTCTATAGTTAGACTAACCACCTGAAGCTGTAGAGATAATTCTTGAATGTATTAATATGCACTTATCCACCACCAAAAATATAAAAATAAAACTCGTGGCAGAATCAGAACAAGATGATCTTCATGTCCTCATTCACGACTCATTTCCACTACCTGCGTTCAGTCCTTCCTCACTCTGAATATTAAAATCTGTGTTATTAAATACCCTCTTGTCAGCTGGCTGTGGTGGTATGTGCCTGAAATCTCAGCGTGCAGGAGACTGAAGCAGGACATCACAAGTTCAAGGGCAGCCAGGACCCTCGTCAACACCATGTCTCAGAAAAAGCAAGCCACTGCAAAAGCCAGTTCTGTTGGGTTCTGCCGGATGGGTATTCCCACGGGTTTTCCTCATTTGCTTCTGAGGTGGATGCATGTTTTGGTGTTCCTCTCCAGGTATTCTCTAACCCTTCGGGAACCTCCATCTGCCACCTGGTAGAAAGGGGTTTGACCTGGAGTGACCTGGCTGTGAAGATGAGATTCAGTTCTGTTGTATAGGTTTGGAAATTGATTCCATCCTGCCAGGCCCAGCATTCTCATCGTATGACTATTACATCACACAGTAGACAAACAGGCGAACAAGTGGACAGGGGTAAGGCCATCTCATATTTTTAAACTCTACCATCTTTTCTCTCGTGTTTGGGTTCTTATTTGTTGAAGTCAACAAAGCGGGTGCCAGAGAGGATAGAAATATTTAATTCATGGCACTGCTTGGGTGAGATGGGGAAAGCCTACTTTATATTATTGATTTAAAAATTTCTTCGTGAGGGTTTTGTTTTCTGTAAGGAAGATTGAGTAAGTTGAGCAAGCTTCACACTGAGAACAAGAGGGGAAAAGCTATAACAAGGACCTAGTGAAAGTCGGAACAGGGAGAAGGTGGAAGTGCAAGCTTAATAGGACCAAGACTTGGGGTATCGGAAAGCTGAGACAGATAAACCCAGCTTTATCTTTTATTTTTGAGATGCTTACGTAGTAAAATCCACAGAAACCCTGGAAGGTACTGTGCAGAGGCCAAGCTGAATGCTGGCTGTGGCTCTTGACAGTCTCACAGGGCCAAAGCAGAGACTGTTATGGACTGCCAAAGAGAAAGAAAGAGTAGAACCCCGAGCCTGCAGTTGGATCAAGATAAAGTTGATTTTGTATCAATGTGCAAGGACTAAAGCCCAGCTCCAAATCGCCTTAAGGTTTTATTGCAATAAGGGGACATGGGTAGCTAGTGCTCTTATCCATCCCTTATAGACAAATGTAAATCTTTTCAAGAGGACAATTTTGAACCCTAGTCTCAAAACTACTGCAATGTTTATCAAACACACTGTTATGCAGCAAATAAAGATATCCAAACATAAAACATATAAAGCAATATGAAACAAAACAAGGGAAATAATATACTTTATAAACATACCAGAAGCCATCAATGTAATGAAATATCAGACATTAATTTTTTAATGATCATGTATGTTTTTATTAGTGAAAATAAAAAAGGGATGATTGTGAATTTGGGAGGATACATCAAATACTTTAATAAGTAAATACTTCTAGGACTGAAGATTATAATAGTGATTAAGAGCTCAAAAATAGGTAATAAATAGATACTGCTGAATAAGCAATAACATCAGTATAGCTTAGAATAAAATATTCAAATGAAGCTTATTGTGATAGGAAGCAATACATGAAAGATGATGTAGAAGGAACAGAGAGAAAATCTGACCTACGAATACAAAGAAAATCAGGGCAGACGAGGGAGGGAAGACTGGGTAAAAACAGCATTCTAAAGACAGAGGCTGACGTTTCTTCAGACTGTAGCAAGTCACACAGGAGACAGTGTGAACTCCAAGCATGATGAAGAGTGAGTTGCATGTGACACGGCTCTGCTGAAAACCAAAACAGCCACCAACTTTCCAACATGTCCGTAAAATCCAGACGTACATGAACTCAAATAACAGCAACGTAGAAGCCTGTGCCCATAAAAATTATCCCGTGAAGGCACAGTGAGTGTATTTCCAGATAAGCAAAAGCAGAGCTCATCGCTCTAGATCGGCAGTGGAGAAAAGCAGGAGAAATGTCCACTAATAATTTCTTACTGGATGTTTAGAATATGGGAGAAGTAAAAAGCGCAGCAATGGGGATAAATAGAAATGAGCCTGAGTTATAGAAATAATAGCGCCATTTGGGAAGAGTGAGTACTGACAGTCTCTGATGATGGTGTCTCTTGAGGGTTTCCAACTTCACAAAAGTACAAAACCAATGTGTTGTAGAAATCGTGCTTCCAGTTTTGAAGTGTTCCAAGACTACGGATCTATGGCGAGATGCTCTGTGTAATACTGGACAGCATCAGGGAACTGCAGTTGCCATGTGTCGAGCACGTGACCAGAGAGTACACAGCCATGTTCTCAGTTTGCCATGTTGCTAAGCTGTCGTGTTCTGAAGGTTTATTGTATGAAGTGCGTTTTTAACTTAGCAATATTTTCACCTTACAATATATTTATTAGAGCATAGCCCCATCATCAATTGGGAAGCATCTGTATGTATAATTAAAATGCACTATAACAATGGCAGATACATTGGAGAAAATGATAGAATTAAAGTGTTGTGAGGTCCCTGAATCATGTGGGAAAAACGAAAGTACAAATTAAACTTAGACAGAGGTATCTGTCATGAATGTGTATTTTTATGTAGAGGTAGCATTAAATAAAACACAAACATTTTCATTAAAAGAATTCATAGGAAGATATTAGGAATGGAATAAGCACATGTATTTAACCAATCAGAACATAGGAATTGATAGAAAAAGAATATAGAAAATAGAACACTGTCAGATAGGAAAAGCAAAAAGATGATAACTTGAAATCCAAGCACATCCGATACTGTAGAAAACATACACAGATTACGTGAACTAGTCGTGTGAGTTCTTAGGTCAGGTTAGTGGCAAATTGAACCATGTGCTGCTGTCTAGACTCAACTCCAACATATGGTGCTGTCATGCATTGGGGCTGACAATCGGACCTTTCCCAGCATGCTCACGGCCCTGGATTCCACATCTAACACCTTGCCAAAACATAAAAAGTTTTAAAAATACAGGAATGCATCAACCAGAAAAATGAAAATATAGCCAAATTAATGTTAAAGAAAATTTCAAAGCAAAAGTATTATTAGAAATGAAAATGGACATATTATAATGACATGAAGGCCAATTTAGAAGGCTGGTTTATGGCAAAGATATTGCAGGTTCAAATTCATAGCCACCTGGTAACAGCCACGAATGTACATCAACCAGTTCAAATTCAACTGTATTGGTTACCTTTCTACGGCTGTGACATAACACCGTAACCGAAGTAACCTATAGAAGAAAGTGTGTTTTAGCTTACAGGCCATGATGGCTGCAGAGCAAGCTGAGAGCTCACATCTGGATCAGCATGCAGGAGGCCTAAAGAGAAAACTGGGAATGGCACATGGTTTTGGAACTTTGAAGTCGCCTCCGATGTGATATACTTCCTTTATCAAGACCACACCTGCTAAAAGCACCCAAACAGGGTCACCATCTAGGGACCAAGGACTCAAATTCCCAAGACTGTGGGAGACATCTCAAACCACCACAACGAACGAAGAAGTAGAAAATACGTAGTTGAAACAGGAAAGCTTCTATGTAATGAATAGAACATGCAGATCTAAAGTTAATAAGGAGTTAATAAGAATGATGAATAGCAAGGATAATCAATCGGCCTAAGGAACACATGAAGAAAACTATGTCCGGTAATGTACTTTTTATGATACTAAAATATGTGTGTCATAGTTTTCTGTGTGTAATTCCGTCTCCACTACCAGGCAACTACCGCCAACACCCAACTCCAATAACTTACTTTTACATCACAGGCAGCATATGTCCAAATGGCCAGGGCAGTGGCTTGCAGGGTAAGTAAAAACAAATTTTCAGATGATTGAAATCTTACAGAATATGTTATATAGGGTAAAAGAAACCTACTTATTGATAGCAAGCCACTTGAAAAGACTGAGCTGCCAACTGCTTGGAACCAACTAATATTCTTCTTAATAATGACTGCATCCAAAAATAACAATGGTTATTAAAAATATTTGTAGTGCAATGAAAAGATAGCATACAGCAAGGTTTTAGACATGCTACCAAAGATGTGATTAGAAAGAAACACAGGGCATAAATAAAAAAATGTAAAAATGTCCAAAATCTTCATCTGGTCGCTTGCAATCGTGAGGAGAGGAAACAGTAAGCATAAGGGGGAAGCTTCAGGAACACACGGTGAGCAGTCCATGAAGACGTTGAGAGCAGCCAAAAGTGCATCCTTCGAGAGACTGCAAAGGGATACGCCACACGTCCGAGGGATCACAGGAGCCTGGTTACAGAGAGCCAAACTAGGGATGAACAAGAAGATGTAATACAGATACTGTCAAGATTTTAAAAGAGGAGAATAAAGAAAACTATATAGCACAAAGTTTAGAAATTTCAAGAAAATGAATGAGTTCTGAAAAAATAAAAACATACAAGAAAAAGGCCAAACAAATGGTAATCTGTACTAACAAGATTTTCAGGCCCTATATGATCTGATAAAGTGTTTGAACTTTTATGTAATTGAGACCATTAATCCATCTGTGATTGTTTGGGCAACTTCTACCTCTTAGGTACTGCACATATTGCTGCAATAGACACTGGGGTAAAAATAATGCTTTTGAGGTCCTCTCAATCCTTTTGCTCATAAACAGATATGAAACGAATGGTAGATTATTGCTAATTACTGAGTGTGTTTATTGGTTCTAACCTGTGCCACATACACACTGGGAGAATCTTTAGAGTCTATATATGGGATCACACTATATGGAAAACAAAAAAATTTACTTCATTTTAAGTTTAGAAACCGTTTGTTCTTGCTTTTCCTGATAAATTGACTGGTGACTTGTGATTATGTTAATTAGATATGAAAATGACCATTATTTCTAGGTATCAACCTTAAAAGAGAGCCTTCCATTCTTTTACCATGAAGTGTGATTTATTTTTTGGTGGGTTTTTTCCTTACAGTTTTCTTATGGGGAAACAATTTCCTTCTGCCCCTAACTTGTGGAGTGATATTCTGTGTATTTTTAGCATGCAAGTCTTTTTCTGTTGTTGGCTGGATTTTGTGTAAATGTCTGCTAGGCCATATTGTCTGATGGTATTGCTCTGTTCTCTGCCCCTACACATTTTCTGTACTATTTATTCTAGCAATTATTAAGAACATTTTATAACCTATTTCTAGTTGTTTATTTCTTATTTTTCTATCAGATTTTGCTTTGACATTGTTAATATTCTATTATTAAGTGCATAAATACTAAAGATAAGCCTTTCCTCATATCGAGGTGGTTCACTTATAATTTTAAAATGACTTTTATAAATAATCTCTGAAATTTTTATCAAGCAGTTTTAACGTAACTATTCTTTTCTTTTGAAAAAAGCGTCAATATATATTTTCACATTTCTCCTTTTTAGCCAATTTACACTTTTGTAGTTAAAGAGAGTATCTTTCAGTTGGTCCTAAGTTTTGTTCTGGCTTCTGCACTTCAGTCACCGTAAGACCGTTTGTATTAACTGTTCTTGCTCTTATCATTGGATTTAAATGTGCTTCATAGAATCTTCTTCTGCATGTATCATCCAGTCTGCATTCCTTTTCTGTCTTCTTTTGCATTGCATTAGAGACTCAGCTTCCTCTCCTCTGCTAATGTATGACCTCACCTTCACCTCTTCTGTCAATGTGTTACCTATGTCTTGGTTTTCTTTATTGTAGGATGATCTTACTTGCAGCATATAAGTTTGCATCCAGTCTTTTGCTCAATATTTTTTTTTGAAATGAAAATACAACTATGGTATTCATTAGTGAACTTGCCATGTTAGAGAAAAATATTTACAGTGAATGGTTTTGAAAAAATTCAACACATACTCACATTTAACTCCAGAACAGAAATAGGATTGATAATTAATAAATTTTTAATATAATTAGTGAAAAGCAGGGTTTTTGTACACCCATGTTTAATGATGTAATATTTAGCACATTCTTGTGCAGTTGGGATGAGACTGACTAGCTTTACTTCATCCAGAATTTTGCCAGAGTTCTCTCTAGCGTAATAAACAGATAAGTAAGCTCACGCTTCCAAAGATGTAATAATCTTACTTTTCATAGGCCGCATGATTTTGTTGACAGAAACATCCTCAAATATGTGCCCGCATTCTTAGAACATAGAAATGAACTTAGAAAGACTGCCACACTAGTTTTAAGCACCTATTGGTATTTTTATGCTCCTAAACTATAAAATGAAATAATGAAAAGATAACACACTAGTACTGAAATATGAAGCTCTTTTATTGGAGCTAAGGAAGTTTTTGCTTGATATTTTTCAGAAATACCTTAAATATTATTGATAACTTCTAGAGTAGAATTTTTTTGGAGGGTGATGTGTCAAGACAGGGCTTCTCTGTGTAGCAGTCCTAGCCATCCTGGAACTTACTCTGTAGACCAGGCTGGCCTTGAACTCAGAGAGCCACCTGCCTTTTGTGTGGACATTTTAAAGATGTTAGTTCTTCTTATATTTATCTACAGAGCTGATGAAATTTGTAGAAAGCCCCTAGCAGATTTATCCTATAGGTATGGGAAAGCTTATCTAATATTTATGTGGAAATGCAAACTTAAATGGAAAAGTATGTATATAGCTAAAATAATCTCATCCCAGAACCAGGTGAGGAATAGATTGTGTGTTGTAGCAAGTCACGTGAGAAGCAGCGGCTGGCAAGACTGTGTGGTGCTGGCATGTGCTTGCACAAGCTGATCACATGATTCCAGGGACAGGATACACATTTATGGATGCTTGATTTGGGCCAATGGCAGAGCTCTGGTACTGGAAGACATTAAGCCTTTTGTTCAACTACAGAACAGTGTTGATTCTCTAACTTCCTAGCGAAGTCCGACTCTCACCACACATCTTCCTTGGAAATCTAGTGGAGGCGACTCGTGTCTAAATATTAATAATTCTGGAAGATAATTTAGGAGAATTTCTTTATTACCTAGAGGTGGGAAATGTTATCTGGAAAGCATTCAATTTTAGGAGAAAGCTGAGCTTCATTAAAATTAAGAATTTATGTGTAACTTTTGATACTAGAGAGATTAAAACACAAGCCACAGAGTGAGTGATGTTTCAATTTTCAGAGCCAACAAAATGTCACCGTAAAGCTCCATTAAGAGTCGCCATACACCGATATGAAAGGATATATAGACCGAATATATCTTTTAGACTACTAGACTGATAGAAAACAGGCATATAATTTGGTAGGCCCTTCCTAATGAAATACAAGCGACCATTAACCTGAAAAAGGGTGTATGACCTCATTAGGAATCAGGGAAATGCTAATTTAAAGTACAAGGAGCTGTCATCCTACACATTTTTTTTTGGTGATTTGAGTGAGAACGGTCTCCAGAGCGTCATGTGTTCAAATACTTGGTCCACAGTTGGTGGAACTATTTGGGAAGGATTAGACGTGGTCATGATGGCAGAAGTATGTCACTGGGGAAGGGTTTTGTGGTTTCAAAACCCATTCCCAATGTGCTCTCTCTGCCCCTTCCTTGTAAATAAAGACGTGAGGACTTCAGTGTTCCTGCCACCATGTCTTTGCGCCACCATCATAATCTCTAATACTTTGAAACTATAAACCTAATAGAAGGTTTTATTTTTAAAGAAGCTGTCTCAGTCATGGCATTCTGTCCTAGCAATAAAAAAATAACCAATTCAGTATCAAAATGGTAAGACAACAGCAGCAACAAATAAAAGAAGGTAATAATAGCAAATAGAGTTGATGGGGAGCAACTGTGTCAGCTTACAAGAATGTTTTAGCAGGACGGTGGTGTCGCACGCCTTTAACCCCAGCACTCGGGAGGCAGAGGCAGGCAGATCTCTGTGAGTTTGAGGCCAGCCTGGCCTACAAGAGCGAGTTCCAGGACAGGCTCCAAAAACTACAGTGAAAGCCTGTCTCGAAAAACAAAACAAAACAAAAAGAATGTTCTGGAAAACACTCAGGCAAGACTCACTTGAGTTGTGACTACCCTATTGTCCAGCTGCTCAGCTCCTAAGTGTATAATAGACTCTGCACTGAAGGGCATGTGGAACTATACTCACAACACTGGTTGGAAGAGCCCTAAATATGCTTGTAAGGAGTAAGAATAAGAGTGTATATTACATACAGCTACCCCAGACTGCCAAAGAATCAAGGAATCCAGACATAAAAGGCATGCTTTCCTTTAGTAAAAGCCCAAGAGGGAAGAACGACTAATCCACAGTGTTAGAAAGGCATTATCTTCGAGGGAGGGATGGGCTGGCTGTGTGGGAGAGAGAAGGCCCTCAGCTTCTGCTGCCACGGTCACAAATCACCACCGTTAGCAGCTTCACGGGAACCAGCTTTTCTTCAGTGCCATTGGCCAGGAGCCCTGGTCAGGGTGTGGTCAGGGCGCATTCACTCTGGAGACCTCAACGGAACTGGTTTCCTTGCCATTTCCAGCCCTGGAGGCTGCCAGTTTTCCTCGGCTAACTTTTCTTTCCTTATATTTAGGAACCAGCGACTTTGGACTTAGTCCTCATGCTGCCCTGTGTCTGGCTCCCCATCTCTTTTAAGGACCACCATGATTGCGTTGGAACCACCTGGGTAATTCGGGATAATTGCCTTATTTCAAAGTCAGCTGATTAATAACCTTAATTAACTCCCAGTTGCCACATGTAATGTAACATATTCACCGAGCCTGGGGATTTAGATGTGACGTCTTGGGGGCCCAATGTTCTATCCACCCCAACAGCCATGAGGACTCTGCATTTTCTGTCTTGTTTGTTTTTTTTTTAACGTAATCTGAATTGGCATTCATTCCCATTGCCCATTGCTAGGCTTTATTTCACTGGTAAACTGGAACAATTCTTTCTAGCTTTCTAGATATACAAGTTTGGAGTCTAGAGTGGCAACAGAAATGTGTTTCATGCCCTGTGCTGTGTTGATGATAGAGGCTGGTGGCTCTTTCTCTTCTGCCACCAGTGTGCTGATGTCCTAGTGAGACAATAAAGTGGACCCACTGTGGTTGGCTTCCTTCTGAAAGTGTCAAGAGTGCTCCCTTCATCTCCCAAGTTGCCTTGCAAGCTGACAACCTTCTCCCTAATGCATCCCGAAATCATTTCATGCTTCTCACCCTGGAACAGGGAGTCACTAGATTCCCTAAGATTCCATCATACAGTGTTGACTCTTAATTTTGCTTTAATTGTGTAAGATAGACATCAGCTCAAAAGCCAGTTTCCCCCTCTTCTTTTAGTTGTGAAAATAAAATTTCAGCACCAGCAGCCATGTAACAATGTCTTTGCCACCTCGTCTGTTGGAGCAGATTCTCCCCAAGATGACTTGGGGAAGGTATGTTGTGATTTCAGCATGCCAAGCACACATCCATGTGTTATGGAGACATGGCACATACGACAATTAGGAAAAAAAAAACAGATTAGATTATTAGGACGAGTGCATTTCAAGTATGATCCTTTCTTTCAAGTGTGTGTGTGTATTTCCCTCTTCCCAGTTCTAGCAGAAAAGAATTACAACTACATTTTGGACTGACTGGCTTGTTTGTTTTTTTCCTTCCACATTACGTTGTTCCCCTTTGAGTGAGGTTTGACTCCTCAGTTGAAGAAAGCGAAGTCCTTAGTCCTATCAAAGTGAGCTGTTTCTTAGCACATCACAGTGTTATCTGCTCAATCTTCATTGTGAGCTCGATTTACTTCTCTGCCTTCTTTGTCTATTTTTGTGGCCTTTAGGTTACTTCTTGGCATGAGCTTTGGTTCACCTCCTCCCTCTGAAATCCTACATGATGACTTAAACGCAGGTAGACCATGCAGCTGTTTGCCCTGTGTGAGAGGCAAGATGGGAAAACAAGGGAATCTGCCAGCTTCGCTGTTACAGATCAAAACTTTACAGCCATTGTACTTCATGCCGCGAATTCTGTGCCTTGGGTCTAAGGGCGCCACGGTCTCTACGCGATCAGTCCTTCAGGATTCCGAGAGAAATTAACTGAATGTGAGTGGTCCTATCAATGGCATTTTAAGAGCATGGTGCTCTTCAAGAACAGAAATCAGAGTCTTTATCATTAAATCCAGGCTTTATCATTAAATGAATCAGAGGCCAGATAATAGCAAGAGACCATGCCCAATCTGTTGAAAACTAACAGGGAAACTTTCAAATATGAGAAAGGGACAAGGCAACACAAAGAGTGACCAAGATGAATGAAACGAAACGATCTTATTGAGTTTGCAGGACAGAGAAGTATGCTACCTAGGGGTGGCTCCCTGGTTACTAAGAAGAAGCAGTCAGAACCAGTCAGGGGTTCTGTCTGGTTACATGAACTACAAGAGACTTCAGCAGTACTAGCATGGGCCAAGTGGGAAGGAGATAACAACGACAGAGACCAAGACATTGCTAGGGAAACACGTGGAGTAGGATAAAAAGACCTAAAATATGGCTAATCAAAGATATCGACAGTTGTTACAGGAAGAATGGAAAATAGTATAGTAGATGAATAATTGAGAATTCTTACCAGTTACTTAGCATAAATCCTCAGTAGTTCAACATAAATCGAGCAGAATAAATATTGGACAGAACAGCTATAAAGCATCAAAGACAATGAAAGGATCTTAAAAGCGGCCAGAGAATACTATATATTATCTGCAGAATATGATATTTAGACTTTCCAACATTAGCAATAGAATATAACAAAATAATATATTCTACATTCTGCAAAAGAAAACCCTCAATTTGCATAGGAAATCTCTAGAGAACAGCTCCAGATAAATTAAATAACAATCACCTTAATTTGAGACAATCCAAAGGGCAGGTAAAAGGGAAGCGATCACATGGACAGTCTGAGATCCTGGGAAGAATTACACATAGTAATTAAGAGTGGATGAGGGGTCGGAGCGTAAATGTTCTAAGTTCATGGGATTATTGGAAGGAGGATAGCAATACAAATCCACTTTGAATTTTGGTAATTTACTATCTACAGAAAGAGAAAATGGAAAGTGTATGGGTGGGGGGGCTCTTAATCTTAGAAAAGGAATAGAGGGCAATTTGAAAAGAGAAACAGAAATAGCCACATGGGGTTGGTGAGGTGGTGCAGGGCATAAAGGTGCTCAATGCACAAGCCTGGTGACCCAGAGCCCAATTAAAATGGATGGAGATTACTAACTCTGCAGACTTGTCCTGGGACCCTGCACCAATGCCTGACATACATACCCTACACACACATCACACATATATACAGAAATGAATTTTGTTTTGTTTTGTTTTTTTGAGAAAGGGTTTCTCTGTGTAATAGTTCTAGCTGTCCTGGAACTAGCTCTCGTAGACCAGGTTGACCTCAAACTCACAAAATAGATGTGCCTGCCTCTGCCTCCCGAGTGCTGGGATTAAAGGATCAAAACTGAATTTTTCAAGTAGCAGGGCAATGGGGGCTGGAAAGTTGCCTCAGCTTAAGAGCGCTGGCTGCTCTTCCAGAGTAGCTAGGTTCAATTCTCAGCACCCACATGGCAGCTCACAACTGTCTGTAACTCCTGTGCCAGGGCATCTGAGACCTTCACAAAGACACACAGGCAGGCAAAATACCAATGCATCTAAAATAAAAATAAATAATTTGAAAAAAGAAAGCAGCATGGCAATAGCCTAAATATAACTGATCACTATAAATGGAAATAAATTTCTGGTGAGAAAACAAAGACATTACATTAGATTTTAAAAGTATGCTAAATTGTTTTAAAGATTGCTTAGCAGCTAAGGACAGGGTTGCAGACAAATGCTATCCTAGCACTGGGGAGACCGAAGCAAGAAGATGATGAGTTAGAGACAAACCTGGGATCTAGATTGAAATTGCCCCAAACAGACAAATGATAACACCGAACATAAAGATTCCTAAAACTCGCATTAAAAGGTGTCTAAACAAATTCCAATAAAGGCTGAGATTACTGGATTAACTTTAGAAAAGAGCATTACCAAGAAAAATGATTCATCACATGGCAAAATATCCCATTGTTAGAGGCTGGCATCGTTTTGCATTGTAGCATGTTTTGCAAATTTATTCAACAAAGACAGCAAGAACCTTCCAGGCAAGTCTAACTTAGGATTTGGAATGCTGGGATTTTTCTTTTAGTAAGTGTTGGGAGAGGGAGGGACTTTAGCAAGATTGTGGCGGATGGCAGCAATGCATAGCAGTTTGGCTCAATGGGCATAGGAGAAAGAACAGTCTGCAAGTTTAGAACACATGTTTAGAATACATGTTCTTTCAAGGGCACGTGAAGCATGTTATCATCTAACATGCAATGACAAGTCTCAGTCAGTTCCAGGTGTCATTACCTCATGAGACCATCTTGTGAACACAAGGCGGGGTTCTTACAAAGCAGTAACATAGGCTACCTGAAAGAAACGATTAAGAAATAGGATTGTCCCCCAGTGTCTATGAAGCTTTGGTTCCAGGACCTCTGTAGACAAGAAAATCTAGAGATTCCCAAGCAGATACATGAGATGGTACAGTATTTTGACATAGCCTACATACGTTTTCCAGTATGCTTCAAATGTTACCTTCTACAATGTAAGCACTATATAGACAGCTGTTAGATGTTTAGGGAATAATGGAGAGTCTGTTCATGTTCACTACAGACACAATTTCATTGTTCAAATACTTTTCCCTTTTTTTTTTTTTTTTTTGGTTTTTCGAGACAGGGTTTCTCTGCAGCTTTTTTAGAGCCTGTCCTGGAACTAGCTCTTGTAGACCAGGCTGGCCTCGAATTCACAGAGATCCGCCTGCCTCTGCCTCCCAAGTGCTGGGATTAAAGGCGTGTGCCACCACCGCCCGGCTGTTCAAATACTTTTCATCTATGTTGGCTGAGCTTGCATATGCAGAACTCACCCATGTGAGAGGCCGACTACATACATACTCCAGTAAATCATGGATCTCAGAGAAAGCCCAAGGTGTTTCGGATCGCATCATAACTTACGGTCCCAAGCTATGTGGTAGAGGTCTAGAACTAAGTTGACAGACGTACATGCTTAGAAAACAAGAAAAACTGAAAATTAGCAAACTAAGCCTCTAGTTTCAGAAACTGGAAGGGTGGGGCAGTAGAGAACCCAAGAACATAGGAAGAGTAAAGATAATGTTAGAAATAAAAGGATTAGAAAACAAATGTAAGACGAAGACCTAAAACACCCAACATTGATTGTTTACAAATGGTAGTTCTCTGAAGAGACAGTCAATATGTCAGAAAAGAAGTCAAAATAGGTGTTATGCTTTGGATCTGAAATGTCTCCACGTTTATGCTTTGAAATGTATATTCCCTCTGGTGGTGCTGTTCGGGAGCTTGTGTGACCCTAGCATATGCTATGTGATCAGCAGAAGTGGGTCCCCAGAGGGAGGCTGTTGATAGCCTTAGCCCAGCTTCTGGTCCTGACCTCACTCTGCTTCCTGATCTACCATGGTGTGGAAATTTCCATCGCATTCTCTGCTGTTGCCGGCAGAGATGTTTAGTCATACCTCCCTAACCCAAGGGGCAAAATCTCTCCAAACCAGGACGCCAAATACATCCTTCCTCTCTGGGGTCGTTTCCTTCTGGTATTTGGTCCCAGCGAGCCCAAAGCAAGTAGTACACAGTAAGTGAGGACCAAGAGAAGCGCAGATGGAAAGTGCTGTGGCACCGTGGTGGGTCAGATTGTCATTGTCACCTTACCAAAGGCAGTGTCTCAAGTGCGGTGTGGGAATGGCTGAGAGGGCCCAGAAGGAGGGGGCAGCCCGTGCGCACAGGTGATCCTGCGATCTGGAAGGTCTAAGTGTCGAACTTGAGAGCAGGTGGTCCGGCGATCTGGGCTGAGATGAGGTGCACACAGCCCAGGGACTGGAGGAAGTAGGAGCACCCCCCAAGAAACCCTGGCTTTCCGTTTGTAATGGGTTTAACTGGGAGCCTGGAAGGAAAAGGGCGGGAAAAAGAATGGTGCTTACAAGCTCAAATCTGGACGACTGTTCAGACCTGCGAAACCCGGCCCTCCCAGACTCTCTGTCTGGAGTGTTGACTGGCTATTTAGCTCCTGCTGGCCCCACAACAGGCCTCCTCGTATTCCTTCTTGGATAGCCCCGCGTGATGTCTCTGCTCCCGGGAGAGCCTCTGATTGGCCGGAGGTACGATGCACCACCTCGGCTGCAGCCTAAGTCTGAGGTTTCTCCCATGACTGCCTCACGGCCCTTCCACGGGCCTCTGACTATGTGTTACTTTTTTTTGTGTGCTCGTTTTCTATGCCTCTATCTGTGCCCTCTTTCCCCTTCTCCCTCTTTGTCACACCTCTCTTTTATTTTTATTTCTCCTATACCTCAAACATTTTTAAGTTTTTATCACCAAACAGGCCCAGAGCAGATTTAGGCTCTAGTCTCTATCACGGCTCCCCAGGTCTGAGCTGTGAATGTGAACCCAGACAGCAGTCAATCAAACAACCAATAGGTCTCTGTTCCGCTGAAAACTGGGGCAACTGACATTTGAATTACATCTCATATTCATTTTCTTTTTGGTTCTTTTCAGCCACTTAAAATTGTAAAGTATGTGCATTGTGCCATACACACAGGCAGCAAGTCCAGGGTCTTGGCTTTACTGATCTCAGGAATGGGATCCTAACGAAAATAAATACAGGCCAAGTGTTTGCTCTTAACCTCGCATCGCATAGCTCTGTCCCTGAGTGCGCCTGGCTGATGCTGCCAGCATGAGCAGCAGGTGGGAGTGGCAGAATGAGGAAGAAGGGAAGCTGGCCCCTGAAGGAGGTAGCCTTTCCGCTGCCTCTTGATGGTGGTGGATTTCACAGAGCTCCAATTAAATGCCCTGTGGGGTTACCCCTGTGAAGTCACCCCTGTGGAGTCACCCCTGTGGAGTCACCCCTGTGGAATCACCCCTGGCTCACTTAAAGCCTCTGTCTTGCCATCTGTTGTCTAATGCTGAGAGACACTGGACTTTGCCAGGAGGCAGACTCTTCATCAACCTGGATTCCTGTGAAGATTCTCACGAGCATTTAGGACCCTTGTCATAGGCTGTGGAACGGAGCAAGGAGACGTGGAGTGTGCACATGAGCTGTGCTGTGTGAGGGTTCTCAGGGGCCAAGGAATACCACAAAGCCACACCGTGCAAAAAAACCGTGGTCCTGGTCTCACGCTTAGGGTCAAGCCAGGGAGGGACAGGGTGTTTTCCCCTCGCCTGTTTTCCCTACATGCTGCTCAGGTGGAGGTTAAGATGTAACCCATTTCTAATCTGGAAAACCAGGTTAGGTGTTTCTTCATCAAAAGATTCATGAGCTAAAAACAGGAAGTCCCTGCTTCAAGCTCCTGGGAAGACCCATTCACATGGACCTGTTTCTGTCCTTTGTATCTAACATGGTCCAGCTCGAATACCAAAAGGTGGCCTCTACCTTTCCAGCCTCAGTGTTCAATTTCTCATTCTCCCTCTTTTCTTCCTTCTAAGATTTAGCAAGAGGTCCAGGAATTGAAATATGAATTGATTGTGCAAAACAAGCTAAAGTCTGCCTTGGGGCAATATTCGGATTTTTCATTTATTTCCCTTAACATCTTTGCAGTCCTTGAGTGTGTGTATAAAAGAGAGGAGCCCTAATTTATCACAGGGAGCACTGGAAACACTGGGCTTTGTCTTTGTCTTCTAATGATTAGATGGTATTGTCATTTAGAGGTGGGGCCTGAGGGCTAAGGAAGCCCATTTAGGACCCCAGCTCAGGCTAGTGGGCTTTTTATGATATGAAAACATCTCTCTCTCCTTCTCCCCACAGGCTCTCAGTGAAAGAACCTTGAAAAACTGGATTAAGATTCCAGCTCGACTATTTGCCAACTTTATTACTGCTTCTCCTCCCACTCTGTGTGTGTGTGTGTGCGCGCGCGCGCGCGCGCGCGCGCGCGCACACACACACACACACAGACACACACACACACACACGGGTGCATGTCTCCCTGCTTAACCTCTTGGAAAGCCAGGCAGAGCAGCCTATTCTTTGAAATGGTGGCAATTAATAACTTTTAATTTGTAGGGCTGTTGAGAGGTCACTGGGAGATAATTAACAGAAAAGTGCTTTATGACTTTGAAGAACATTTCTAGAGTGTTCTCCAGATCACCCAATGTTCGCCAGTGCTTCCCAGAGGCTGTATTTAAGAAGATACTGAAGCTAAGGAAGAAAGCCAAATGATGCTTTGGTTCCAGTGATCCTCTGTCCCTGAATTTCTCTCAGGGGATCTTCCCTGGGTGAGAAAAATCTCTCTTTTTCTCAAACTCAGCTATTGTCTGCAAATTCCTAGGTCCTTCTCTTACATATGCTGGCCAGCAACTTTGAAGCCCCTCCCCCTTACTTCCCAGCAGCTCTGGAATTGGGGCTCCTGTATTATTATTAAAGTGTTTCTTGGGTGAATATGTACATGCATGCACTGTACTCTCTCCTTCTCTGTCTCTCTCTCCCCTCTTCTCTTTTTTCCCTCCATTGTGTGTGTGTATGTGTGTGTGTGTTTAGACTACAAATTCTTTGACCTATCCTTTACTCAATACCAAGCCAGTTCTGAACCCATAGTAAATAACCGATAAGTATTTCTTTAGGGAAAGTTAAGTAGGGCCATGTAAATTGCCTAGCTTTGAGTTTTTCTTTCCCAGGTCTCTGAGCATCTCATAGGCTAGGATGCACTCTGAGTTTGTTCTGTCTAGGGCTAGTTTGCTGGGGTTGTTATCAGAACCTTTGCATGTTTAAGTAGCTGCTCTTCTCTTTTCTACTGACTGCACAATATGCCTGGTCCCCAAGGGAAATCAAGGCTGATGAAAAGCTTCCAGAGTGGGTCCCCTGTTCCATCCTACAGCTGATCAGAGAGACCCATCTCCAGATATTTTGATAGGCACTTGTGGGGCTCTCAAATTAGATGTTGCTGCTGGATTTGTGGGGTGTGTGTGTGTGTGTGTGTGTTGAATTAAACGGGTCCCCTCTACCAGTAGGTAAGGCCAGCTTCCTTTTCAGGCTACTGAATAACAACATTCAGTCCAAGTATCTCATGCATCAAGTGAGAAGATATAGATGTGCAAATGTTTTCCCAATAAAGAAATTGAATTTATGGATATTGAATTCCTGGTGGCAATGTGTGTTAAGAACAACTCGTATCACTGAGGAAAAAGATTTAGAAAGAGTGGGGAGGGCTGGGGAGAGGCCAGTGGTTAAGAGCGTGTGCTGCTCTTTCTGAGGACCTGAGCTTGACTCTCAGCACCGGTACCTGCAGCTCACAGTTGCCTGTAATCCCAGCTCTAGGGGGCCTGGCATCGACAGAACTGACACGCATGGCATATATCCCCACACACTCATATTAAAAAGAGTTTTAAAGATCTGAGAGCATCGGAGACCATCTCCTGGAAAAGTTAATCACGATTGGGTTACCAGGGGCTGTCTCGAACAGTGACTCGTGACTCTTTCATCCACATGTCTACGAAGTGTGATTATCTATGAGTGGTTTGGGATCCAGGTTCTGGGTCACAAACATGCAGGGGATCTGTTGTGTGTGTGTGTGTGTGTGTGTGTGTGTGTGTCTTAGAGTTAGAAACTGGTTAATACAACACGATCTGAATACCAATGGTATTTTTATAAATTACATTTACTTACTTTGTATGTGTGTATGTGTAGAAGTCAGCGGTCAGCTCTCAAGAACTGGTCCTCTGTTTGTACCATGGGGGTCCTAAGAATAGAACTTGGGTAATGAGGTTCTGTAGCAAACACCTTTATGTACAGATGTACGGTGCTCAGATGAAAGACTAGCAATTTATTCCTAATGGACCAGATTTAAATATGTTAGAGTTTGTTGGCTGAACCATTTATTTGCAACCACGTGGCTCTGCCATTGTGAAGGAGTGTGAATGAGTCATTGAAGAGTGAGTGTGATTGTGTCCCAATGAAACTTTGTTGATTAAGGCAAGTGACAGACTGTATTTGGACCAGAGTTTGTTGACTCTTTTTCTCAGATCTAGGCTAGGTCTTTAGGGAACATGGTGCTGTGTTTGGGAAACTCAGCTCTAGGTCCTTCAGCACAGTGGCCTGGCATGAAACAGGCAAGCCACAAATTCTAAGTTAGATTGGATCCAGTGACCTTGTGCTTACGGAAAAATATCCAAGAAAGCGATAGAGTGGGCAGGCTTGGTGAGGAGTAGGGAAACAACAGAATTTGGGATGGAAAATATTTTTGGTTAAAGAATTTCAGATAATTAAGGTAAAATTTTATTTAAGTTTGTTAAATTTTGTGGAACTCATTGGTAAAAGTTTTCAAATTCACACTAAGCACGTGTGTGTGCATGGAGGGAAGAGATGGAGAGAAGGGAAGAGAGAGAAGGAGAAAAACGAAGAAAACAGAGTGGACCTTTATGGATTTTACACATGACCTTAGCCAAATCCTGAGAAGTAACTGGTTTTACATAAAGTTTGTCTGTGACTATAAATGCAGAGCAGCCAATAAGATTTCTTTGAGCTGGTCACCTTGTCAGTGTCTGTCAAATGTGCTTCAGTCGACTGAATTGCCTGGACTAAATAACCAGATCTTTGCTCTGGCAAGCCCCTCTTCACAGCGTTAGTGTTTTAGAGACCAGAATGAACTAGGTAGAGGAGATGTTTCCTCTGTAGCTCTAGCCTTGACGGCCAGGACAAAACCATGTTAGTAATGAGTGCCCGAGAGCCCCTGGCAAGCCGCTGGAGTGGAGAACCATAGCTCCTGCATCATAACCTCAAAAATGATCAAATGACCACAGGAAGGGGTGCAGAGAGATGGCTAACAGAGAACAGCTTAGAGGCCATCACAGACCACATGAGGAAATTGTACAAAGAGGTCATTCTTGCATATAGATGCGCACAGCTAGGCCAGATGTTCATTTCCCCCTCTCTTGGTCAACGCCTCTGTCTCATCCCTCTTACCAGTCACTTACATGCAGAGTAGCTTCTATTGGAACTAGCCATTCTCTTTAGTCAGGGGCTTGGGATTCCTAAATTCTGCCATCCTCATTCTATAGAGGATGTGGCAAGGTGTGTGAACGGTTGTTAGACACAAGCTTCTGTGGCTTCAGATAGATTTGGGCCTGGGAGCAGCTAGTTGGCAGATTGTCTTCCGGAAGTCTGCAGACTCCTTGAAGACCATTCGGAGAACTGTCTGGTCAAGCTGGAGACTTTACTGTGATGGTCCTTGGCTTCAAAGAGGCCCCAGAGTTTCCTGTTAAGGAAAGCCTTGTTGCTGAGCAGTGGATCATTCTACCTTATGGGATGGCAATGATGTGTTATTAGAAAGAGCTTGTTGGCATAAAAAGGACTCCACCTCTGGCACCGCAGCAGGGAAAGGATTTTAAAGTTTTAATGGAAAACTAAAATTGCTCAAGACAATTGAGACCGTTCCCTCTTCCCCACCTGTGACTTTGAAATGGAATTTCTTTCAGGCAGTAAAAGCTATTGTTTACCCGGGACAGAACAGGCAGAGGTGTGCCTTTTGATGCTTCTGCTAGAAGTCTTCTGCGTACAATTGTTAATGCCAGTCCTTCGGGAAATCTGCTCCTGCATTCACGTGTCCCTATTGTCTTTCCTTTCCCCTCCTCCCCCCACCCCTCCTCTTGCTGTAGAGTAGCAACCCTCCTGCCATTAGCAAGATGTCTATTATAGTGTCATTAAAAAAGCCATAGTCAGTGCGAGGAATGACTCATGTCATGGAGGACTTAATAATTCACTGTAATAAAAGTATAAAGTTTTATGATAAACCACTCTCAGGGGAGTTAAATATAATCCTTAGCAGGTCACACACTGACTACAAAGCTTACATTTGTAATGGTAATTTGAATTTACTACATCGCCTTTAGTTTTTAAGCGTTTGTGTGTCATTAGACCTTATAAATTGATTTATATGTTTCAACTCCAGTATAATTCTGCATAAAAGTACAATAAATTTTATGGATTGGAGATATGGCATCTAAAACATTTTAATAAAATTATTATTCTAAATTCATTTAAATGGCATTGACAAAAGGCTGCAACAAAGATGCCAATGATTCAGAAGTGTCATGGATCACATGAGGAGGAGGTGGCAGGTGCAGGGGTCTTTGCTGCTCGTCTTTCCCCAAGGTCCCTTGTCAGCAGACAGGGAGCCCTTGGAGTTGCTCCGGAAAGGGTGTCTACTGCAGTGTGCCTGCATGGGATATCGAAACTCCGAGAAGTTTACTGGTGGTGGGTTTGCAAACGACAGCGACAGGATCAAGCCTTCAGCACGGAGGGTTGTTCTATTATTATTTGTCAAAATGAATGAAATTTTCATTCTTTCCAGGGAGACCCAAAGAAGTTTGTTCAAGCAGGCCGCCTTCCCAGTAGGAAACAAAACCCGGTACTCAGTCCTTGATGGGTTTTCTTCGGTCTCCGAAGAGAAGGCTTCGAGAAAGAGTGGGAGAGGAGAGAAGACTAGGAAAGGAAAGACGCAGCAGAGGAAAGTGGGTTGTAAGAAGAGGCAGCCGGATAAAACGGTACCTTTCTTTATGCAATGTGTGACTTTAAAGTTTTGATAATGTTGTAATTTTCACTTAATTATGATATTTATTATTTGATCAACTGTTCAAATTTTGACCTAACATTTTTTAACTTGAGTGTGTATGCATGTGTGTGATCAATAAATTATATAATTAGTTGAGGCTTTAAAAAAAAAAAAAGAAGAAGAAGAGGCAGCCAGACAGGCCTTGGGTGTGCTGGGCTGCCCCGCCGGGTCCTCAGCCTTTACTCTTCTCATTTGCATTTTGGAGGGACGTGTCTGGACCACATGCTTCCTGGCCCCTTTATTATCAGAAAAAAAGGGGGTCAAATAAACCAGATTATGAAAAATGAAAACCAAGACCTACAAAAAGAAAACTCTTGTTTATTTCACAGGATCGCATTCAAGTGACACATACTGCCAGCCCAGGAGAGAAAGGGGAAATTCAAGCCGCCACCTCCGGGTCCCTCACTAACTTCATTTGTCTTCTCTTTGGTATTCTTTCAGCTATTAGGTCAGGGAGGAATTGGTATAAATTATATTTTTCTTCTGACTTTGTAGATTTAGGGGCCACTGCCCCCCAGCTCCTGTCGTCTAAAACCTTTTGTTTACGTTTGGCAGCAGACTTAAGGAGCCGGAAGACAGCCCTAGCCTCCTGGAAACACACTTGATACTTTCCCCAAAGTATGGAACTTCAGTGTGGAACTTCAGAACCCTTTTTTTCTGACCCTGTGTATAGCCTGTCCGACAGACAGCGCCACTCGGACGTCCCGCCCTCTCAATGGACACTTTGTATCCTCCACACTTATTCCGTAGAAAACTTACCCCACGTTGGGTTAGCTCTTCCCTAGGAAAGAAGAAAGCTCTAAAGAACTCAGTGGGTGTGGTGGTTTGAAAGAGAAGGGCCTCCGTAGGCCCAATATTGGAATACTTGATCCTAACTGGGAAGGGAGAGGGGGCGTGGCCTTGGAGGGAGGAGGTGTGTCACTGGGAGTGGGCTGTGAGGGTTCCAAAGTTCATCATTTTGAGGTGCGGGGGTGGGGGAGTGGGGGATTGAGGGTTGGCGGTGGGTGGGGGTGGGGTGGGGTGGGGTGGGGGTTGGTTGGTTGGGGGGGGGGACATGCCTTGTGTTTGTGGACTGAGATGTGATGGCCCAGCTGCTTCTTCAGTGCCTTGCTGGCAGCCATGCTCCCTGCCATGGTGATCATGGATTCAGCCTCGGGAACCATGAACTCCAAATGAAAGCTTTCTTTTGTAAGTTGTTTCGGTCGTGGTGTTTTGCCCCAGCAACTGAAAAGTTGCTAAGACAGTGGCTGTGCTACCGCTAAACCACACAGGCAGCGGTGTGGGTTGAGGTGCAGTTTACCGGAAATGCGTTTGAAGTTCCTTGGGAAACGATTCCTAGGAATGTTTCCATTCCCGGTGTGGTGCAGATTGTAACCCCAGCTGAGAACGTTTAAATCGGAACAAGAAACCCCCAGAGCACAGTGATGGCTTGTGGGAAGGAGGAACGAGAGAGGGTCCACCTTCTCCAACAGCTTGCGCTTTGAGCCCAACTAGGCCTGCGCAGGGCAGAGTGAAGTGCTCCTGGGCAGAAACTGAAACCTGGGTTCTCTGTTTTCTCCACTCTCCATCTTACGCAGTCATGACATCCCTGGGGAACCGGAGCTATCATCCTTGGAGAGACTAATGAATAGCCAAATTTGGCAATCTCTCATCCGGTATGGTTTGTGCAGAAGATAATTTTCAGGATGATATGGCCTGTGTTTCTGTTGGGCATGGCCCTCATCCCTGCGTTATTTCCTCAGAGCAGGGACTCTCCAGGAATCCCTATTTGAAATGCAAATGACCCTGAGAAAGGGAATAGCTCTTTATCAGTCATTAACAACAGGGTGAGAATGAGTTCCATCGGAATTTAGGGGGCTAACTATGGGGATCCTAAATTAGGGAGACGTAGAGGAGAGGGATTTTGATGAATGGGGTTTCTTTAGGAAAGAGTGCACCAAAAGGGGATCAAAAGGAGGGAAGACAGGGGACCACAAGACTACTGGAGATTGTAGAGACTACAGGGGTGTGGTCCTCCCGGGACAGTCACTTGCAGACTTTCCCTCACAGTTATCCTTCAAGTGACATGAGCAATTCGAAAAGTTTTATTCCTAGAATTTTGTCCTAAAGTCTTAAAATATTTTTGGAAATTTTTTGGTCCGCTAGTAATTGGCCTCGAGCCAATAAATCAAAAATCTGAAATTTATTGAACATATATGAGAAACAGGAAAGCAGGCAAAATATTTTCATATATGCTGCCCTTTGTTTATTCTTATGATGAGCCTGGCACATTGAGAGACTTTGCTTAGATTAACTACCCTGGTGGTACAGTTTTGGATTTCACTCCCATTTCGTGGATAAGAAAATTGAAACTTTGAGAGACTGACTTTCTAAAGTATTCAGTCCTTCTTGTCGTGAGTCCACTTTGGTCTACCTTCCTTAGGTAGCTCCAAAGCAATTTTTTTTTTCCTGAAGTCAACTCTCCTCATTGTTTACTCTGGGAAAATAGTATCGGCCGAAGTCTGTTCAGCACTCTGTTACAGTAGGCTAAGTAAGTATCGGTAGAAAGTTAAATGTGGTATACGCAGAAGTCCTTGGCATTTTAATTCCACTCTGCTGGGTCTGGTGGACTTTTTGTCCCCAATTGTCCAGCCAGAGAGACTTCTCAAGTCACCTGAATCTTTGAACATTTTGGGATGTGGGTTAGAATTTCATTTTATTAGAACACCATGCGCAGGGGCAAAGGCAGCTTACTGCCAGTGTTGCTAATAATTGGCCACTCCACAAATGCCTAGAATTGGGATTCTGATCCATTATCTTCCCCCACATATCACAGAACTTGACTCTGCAGAAGCAAGGCCGCACACATGCGTAGTACAGACGTAGTCCATATGTCCTGAGGAGGAAGAGCTGTTGGGGGAATCCACTCAGCATTCCCTAGGGAAGAAGCTTCAAGCTGGGGCCAGAGGGCCAGAGTCCAGAATATTGGTGGCGGCTCCATGGTTAGTGCTGCTCCTCAGGCTGACCGAATTTCTGCTGCCAGATTGACTTAATGCTGGAGGGTAGTGGGGTCAAGTACCTGTTCCTACGTTTGTTTCTGTCACTTCATTGCACCTGTCTATCTTCAAAACCATCCGGTCCATCTCTGTTCTCTTAAGGTGTGGAGTACCTGTTTCCAAAGCTCAGTCCCTGCGCTCCAGTGACTGAGGAAATTCTCTACACCCTTGTCATTCATTTTCCCCACCTTAAAAAAAAAGTCCTGGAATCAGTTTAATCTAAAAACTATTTGAAGATAATTGTCAGACTCTACAGCAGAGACCCAAGGAAGATGGTATTTCTTAGACTGTCTCTTTTTGGAATACATGTGCCTTAATTAACCCATGCTCTACTTCTGGTACTGTTATTGTGTCATATCCTTCTCTTCCTATACATCTCAAGTAACAGTCAAACATGAGGGAATCGAGGTGTGTGACTCTTCAGACCTGCCCCATCCCCCAGCTGGAGCTGTGAGCCGCTTACATGCACAGTAAAAAGGCTTATTTGGAGAGCTAATGGCAGCTACACAAACTGCACCCATATAAAAGGAGGTTGGTCTGGGCCTTTAATCTTTAAACCTTCTTCTTCAGTGTGACTAGTTTGTGTGTGTGTGTGTGTGTGTGTGTGTGTGCGTGCATGCATGTGTATGTGTGTATGTTTAATTCACCTGTTTTTGTCCCAGGTCCCTGTTTTTTTTTCTTCCTAATTACTAATGGCACCAGTAGACTACCTATGTCATAAATACGATCTATCACAACCATTCTACACAATGTTCTGGTATATGGATCCACTGCTGGCTCTTTCTGTTCAGTATAGAAATAATTTATTGAAAAATATTAATTATGTATTTGTCTATGTATGGATGAGTTGAATACCCTGTTAAGAAATTTCTTTGAGAAGGGAATTTGTCTACAGTGATAATCTATTTTGAGCCAGACACAATCCATTATTTTATCTTCTTCAGAACCAAGTGAGATTGGTAGGGTTTGTCGCTTAACACAGGTGTTTATTAAGGTTCTGAAAAATGTCTGGAGCCACACAGCTTATCCAAGTTCATAGCACACAACGTATCCAAGTTCATACAAGACAGCTTATCCAAGTTCATAGCACACAACGTATCCAAGTTCGTACAAGACAGCTTATCCAAGTCCATACCACACAACGTATCCAAGTTCATACAAGACAGCTTATCCAAGTTCATACCACACAATGTATCCAAGTTCATAGCACACAACGTATCCAAGTTCATACCACTCATCTCAGATGTGTTTGAGGTCCTAGTCTAGATTTTTGGCATCTCTACTTGACTTGAAGAATCACGAGTTGGAGGACTCCTGTTCCTAGGCCTCTGAGTAGATACAAAATGCCGCAGTCCATCCCTCTTGGGAGCTTAGAGCTAGTGAGAAGCAGGACTACAGAGTCCTCTGGATTTCACGTGTTACACTGATCTGGCCTTGTCTGGGCTTTTCACAGGTACTACCACACTGACGTCAAAGAAATGTTTTCAGCTCATGCTCCTCTTCACTTTCATTTTTTACCAGACTTCTGTGAATTTGCCCCATATTTCTGTTCTCTTATGCCCGATTTGTAAGTCTTTGCCCTCCATAGAATAGGTGCTATCTGGATATTTGGACCATCTCTTCCTTTCTAGCCTAGCTAATTCCTAAATGGGTGAATGAATCCAATGATCAGAAGGAGGTGTAACTCCAATGTTTTTCCCTCTCAGGCTACGCTTCGTGTCTCCCATGTAGCTAACAAAAAGCATTTCACATGAACAAGAATGTCTTTAGATGGTAATGGATTTAAAAACTATGGTGCAACCATTGTCTCTCACTATCAGTTCCCTCCTTGACAAAATGAAAGGGTACAGGTACTGGAGAAGCACTAGGAGCCCATTCTTTTCCGTTTCACTTTCTGTCTGTGGTCCACAAACGTTCATGCATGGTTTTTACAGTCTTGACAGTAGAAGAGGGGCCTTCATTTTAGAACGGGTCTTAATAAATGAGCACCTTTTCTGTTCCATAAATAAAGGGCCCCAAGTATAACACTTGTCATTTCTAGTGGGGAGGTCCTGGTGACCCCGCAGTTCTTCTGACGACATCCAGAGCTAGGCTTTCATCTAGTCTTTGACCTGAGTCCCACTTGTCTACACATACCTGTTCCTTGGCCATTTCCACTGCAGCCTTCCGAAGCACTATGAAAGGGATTGCATGCTAAGGGAAACCATTATTTCCACACTTCCCAGCCGGCTCTTCTTCCTTAGCGACCACCTCCATGAAGAGGGCCACACTCCTTGCAATCCACAAATGTTCTTTCTCTTTAAGAAAATAAATAGATAGATAGATAGATAGATAGATAGATAGATAGATAGATAGATAGATAGATAGATAACAACCTTCCCTTCATTTCAAGTCCTAGCACAAACTCAAACGCTCTGGAAGAATGATCCAACCAGGTCTACTCTGCCTACAGTGCTGCCTCTCCTATCGCCTGCCCTTATTAATTAATTATACTTTAATTGCTACTTGAATTCTTCATGGTTCGCTCTCTCTGGTGGGAGACAGGGCCATATCTTATTTGGCTAAAGCCTGTTCAGAAGTACTCACACTGACTGGATGGAGGAAGAGAAGGAAGGAAGGAGGGATAAGGGGGAGACACTTCAGTAGCCTGTATGTGACTTGGTTTGGAACTGCAAAACTGGCACACTATCACCTGCAAAGGAGGGGGAATCTATTCCTACACCCCGTATTGCTGGGACTCAGCTTTCTGAGCAGAAGGCCAGCATCTGGATCCTGAACATCTGACTCCACCCATGTGTAGAGGGAATGGAACAATCTTAAACCTTTCTTTTGGCCCCTCCCATATCTTGTGCTTTCCTGTCCTCTGGCAGTATGGTACCCGAGGCAAATACATTTGCAGTTATAGGAGGGAAGTGTGCGGTGTGCCAGCACGCCTTGCTTCTCTCTCCAGTTGGCGCATCCTGGGGTTGCAGCCTCCTGTTTCCTCTGGCCAGATGGGTACATTCAACACTTCTTTAGCAAGTGTGGTCAGTGTCCTCTTTTGCTTATCCAAATACATAATTGGACAATAAACGATACCATGGAAAGCCCAGTGTCAGGGGTCTTTATTCCTTGCTGATTTTAAATGAAACTTGCTGCATAGGATGAAAAGAGCCATTAGCAGGAAAGAACTTAAGCCACATTATAAGGGGAAGAAAATTGTCCTGCATTTGGTCAGTCTGACGAAGTAAAAAGGATTGTGGGGTAGGGGCAAGCTATTAAGGACGGTAAGGCTTCCTCCAACAATGAGCAGGCATGGGGTGAAGTAAAGAGGCTGTGTGGGTCTGGAAATAATGCATGAATGCATGCAAAGTGACCAGGCGTGAGGACGATTCGTTCTTCACAGTTAAAAACACTCCAAATGCCATCTTGCCTCTCCCTCTTTTCCTAGCTATGCCTCCCCGTCCTTTTGATTCTCTGTCTGTGGAACTTAAAGCATATTTGAGGTGCTTAAAAGAAGCCTTCAACCACTGTTTAACAAGTCAATACTAATTATTGTTTAGCACTGGATTATGGGCCAGATCATGGAATTAAAAGAGAGCTGTTAGGACACCTTTGTACCTGGCAAAGAGTTAATGAGCGCATGCTGGGTCCTCGTGGAAGCTGCCAAGCTGCTTTACTGTTGTATTTCGGTGGAGCAGGAGCAAAAAAAAAAAAAAAAAAAAAAAAAAAATCTAATAAATTGTTTTACTTTTATCTGGATGCCTCCTTCCTTCATTAGGAAAATGAGGATGCTTCATGGTAGCCTAAGTTAGAAAATTTAGATGATTAAAATTGACCGCTTATCCAGAGAGTAGTATGATATGTACACGTGAGGAAAACAGATAAGAGCGGATCTGGTGTGGACAAAAGGTAGTGATTTCACAGCAGCAGGTATGAGACTATGGACAGCAACCGGACATCTGTGTTGTGTGTTTGTCTCTCTCTATGTGTGTTTTAATATTTAGATAGCTTGTATTTCTGAGAATATAAGGGCAGGGTTTCTGCTCTAGGTCCAGTCTCTTGGGGTTTCTGGGTTAAACCTACATTGCCTTGACAAGAAGGGGGAAGGGAGGGAAGCCGGGAGACCGGGGGTGAGTTACAAACAATCTGTTTGCTCTGATTAGATGTCCAGCTGGGATGGTAACTAGACTTTCCATAGCAACTCAATTCACCAGATCCCCAAGCAACTAAGTGGTCACGGCTTTGGGGTCCTGCTGACTGGAGTGGGATTTGAACCAGTGACCTGTAAGCGAGAAATGCTATTTGCTATTGCTCGGTGCCTGTGCTCTTCAGCTTGACCCTTTCGCCACCCCCCACTGGCTCCTCAAAATTAACATTTAGACGTGTTTGTCACTGAAATGTGGGGTGCGGATGACTGTCCTGCTCCCTGTGATGGTCAGGTTCATGGCTGATTTTAAAATGCTTCAGAAATGCTTGACAGGATGCAGTATTTGTATACATTCCGGGGATTTCTGTTTTCTTCTGAGAAAACAAAGCAGGGGGAAATAGTTCATACGTGTGTCAAAGGATGTCAGATATAATGGATAGCTTAAAAACTTGCTTTCTATCTCTCTGTTCCTTAATTGTGTTCACCAGGGATATACAGTTCTGGACGTGTTCTGTGAAAACTGGGAACACATCAAAATGTGAATCGTATGTCCACATAATATATCCATATGGATGTGGATGGATTTCTCTAACTCTCAGTCGTTAGTTCTAGTATGGGATGGAGATGCAGGGATCAATTATAGATAAACAGAAGGGTACTCTCAGGATCCTCCAATTTACTGGCAGTTTCTCAAGAAGCAACGCTGGTGCTGCTGTAGCTACTGGCATTTAGCTTTGCAGGATTCAGACAAGGAGCAATGCCGTAGCTGATTTATTTGGAAGCAGGAGATGGGGCCAAAGGGAAACTTTTAGTCTTCAGTATTTGCTTTCAGCCTTATAAAGTACGCTTTCCCACCCGAGGTGTTTAATGGTGTGCTCGGTCTTTTTTTTTTTTTTTTTTTAATAGAAGTGTGAATGGGTGCCTCAGGCTAAACTAGCCCCACCTCTCAAACTCAGAGGCTGTGGGAATGATCCCTGCCCTCCAGACCCATCCTTAATTGGCCTATAGTAAAAGAAGCAATTAAAACTAAGAGTCTGATTCATAAAATGTGAGCGCAGCATTTAAATGTGTGGTTGGGAGCCGCAGGACTTCTTTTCTTCTGAGCCTACCTGTAGTGACCTCACTTTCCTCTTCTCAGGGTCCTAGAGCCCTCCAGCCTCTCCTGGATCAAGGTCAGACTCAAGAGTGCTCTGGGCTCAAGCCCTGGGGTGTTATGTTGTGTTGATCTGCTTCTTCCCAGGGTCAAAGCTTTGAATCATGATTATTTTGTTGTTGTTGTTTAGATGTAAGCTATTCTTATTTATCCGCTTTAATATCATACCTCACTGTGCATGGTATGAAAGCTCAAGTTTGTGTCTAAAGAGACCAACACCAAGGGAAGGTGCCAGACCCTGTCAGAGACAAGTTTCAGCAATGATCTGGGAAGAGGGAAGGGCCCCAGAATCCCAAGATGCTTAATTGCAATATCAGGGAAACCCTCATTTGTACAATTCCTTTTCCCATTTTGCCACAATTCCTTTTCCCTTCCTACCTACACCTCCATCTCACAAGGCTAAGATCTTAACGTTGCTGAAGGCAATGATGCTCCCATTGAACATCACCTTTGGTTTATACATTCTTTTCATGATTTACTCTATGACAAACTCTGAGAAATAGAGAGGGTATCTAGGAGGAGACACTAATTAGGGCTTAGAAGTCATACTTTTAAAAGCTGGGCCAGATTCTCTAGCACAGGAGTCCATTTGAGATGTCTTTTAGACAAATGCCCAACTCCAGGGAAGAATTGTAAAAATATGCCCTGGGGAATATTTTCTTAACTGTCTGGGACAAACTAAGCTGACAAATAATCACTGGGTCCGGCGCTCGGAGTTTGCTTTGTTTAATAAACAATGGTCTTTCCCTTATTAGTTCCTACTGTTTTCATCATACCGCAATCCACGAAGTTTCCATTTGTTCTCCAGCATGGCACACTAGGCCTCATTATCCTAGACTCTTCCTTTTAGCCTCTCACACGGGGTGGGGTGGGGTGGGGGGGCTATTAGACTCTTCAGTCCTCTACAGGACTGCATCTACACCACACCAAATACCAGGCAGCAAATGACAAAATCCAGTTCTTCTCCCAGATGGCTCCAGATGCATGGCTCTGTGTAGACAGAAACAGCCAGATGGCTGAATGGATTTCTCACTTGCCATCTGGGTGCGTGACATGGTGGAGATGCAGCCAAAGCCTTGAGCCAAAAGAAAATGCCAGCCAAGGAGATGAGGTATTGCTACTTTTCAGGCACCTAATTCTTGCTGGGTGCTACGTGTGACCTTGGTGTAATTTATTCTCTCGGAAACAGGTCCCTCCATAGGAGCAAGAACTGTCAACCCTTAGAAATAAAAGAAGGGAGGCAGACAGACCCAAAGAGACAAGGAGAGAATGTCTCATTTGCTTTCTGGCAAGGACAGGCCTTTTCCTGACAGGGTGGGAACAGTGGCACCTTTGGAGAGCCTTTTCCTTCCGGGTCTCTTGAGGTCGGAAAGCCGGAGGCTTGACAAAAAACACGCTGTGGAAAGCAAACATCAAGAGGCTTACTGTCCATCACGGGCATCAGTAAATCTTTCTGAACAACCCTGAGCAGTGAATTATAGCAGCATGGAGTTGACTTACAGTTTATTTCTAGTAACAGGCAGTTACTATGTCAAACCCGAAACCATTCAGAAAGGCCTATAAAAATATATGACAAAGTAACAGGCTACCTCTCTCTCTTTTTAGCATGTTTATGAGTTTAAACTGCATTGAGCTTGTGTTTATAGAAATGAATACAGGGATTTCTTTTTTTTAATTTTTTTATTTTTTTGAATACAGGGATTTCTTATGTTCTCTCCCCCCCCCCCCCCCCCCCCCCGCTGTCTGTGACCATGGAGTGGTATCCAAGATGTTGGAATGTTTGAACTCCCAACTGGAGTCACCACTGTTCTGTGAAGAGGCAATTTTATTGATGCGCACACAACTTGGGTTTTCCGGGGAGGTTGAAGTTTCTTTTGTGGAAGAGCAGGATGGTTAAGGTTACCTTTCACCCACTCTCCCCCCCCCCCACAACACTGCGTGCCACTTACTGAGAAACTAATTGCTGCCTGAGTGGGGCCACAGGACAAATGCGGCTGTAATCCAGGCATAATGCGACACCAAATATAATAAGGTAACATATTGTTAAAAGTCAGTACCCCGAGTCTAACAATACGGTGTCACAGACTCATAAGCGTGTAACCGTACAATACATAATTGTCATTCTGCGGAGAAAAGATCTAATTTTGATAATGCATATTGAGACTGGTTGTGTGCAGAGTGCCTATGGCTCCAGAAGGTTTGACAGTCCTGAATATCACATAATAGCGTGTAGCCAAGGAACATGGGGTGAAGGCGAGGGGAAGAAAGACTATTCCAGAATGCAAGCCCTCCCACTCACAGCTTTAATTTGAAAAGAACACGGTTCTGTTCAGACAATGAACATTTTCCCCCGAGAAGAGTGATTTGCTCTCTGGTTCCCAACTAAGAAATGCACATGCGTGGACTCAAGGTTCCTTCTCTCTGGGGTTCCCGGATTCGGACACACGTGCGTGGACTCAAAGTTCCTTCTCTTTCAGGTTCCCAGAATGGGTGCATGTGCGTGGACTTGAGGCTCCTTCTTTTCTTTTGGGATACAGGACACTCGTTGGCAGATTGAAATACTCCAGAGTCTTTTACTCATAAGAACTTGGGTTCTGGTTTAAATTCTAAAGAAATTAAGCTGAAGCAAGTAAATTTTGAGGCATCGCATTTGCTTTGCCTCGTATTTCCTCGATCCTCGGAAATACTTCCAAGGCAGTTTGAGGTACCTATTGATCAGCATGCTTCTTGCAATCTATTGCACAGTTAGTATATGTTCTTTACTCTTTCTTCCTAAAAACTGCTTCTGAAGCAAGTAAATCCTTTCTAGCCAGTGTTGACTTTGAGTTGAAGGTATGTTGTAGTAGAACAGGCTGCTGGCTAACACCGCAACATCTGTGGTATCATGAAGGTCACAGAAGCCCTTTGCAACTTGACTTCTCATGTGAAGCTGGCAGAGGGGTTGACCTCATTCCTGTTTTATATCCAAGGAAACAATTAGCCATTGAGCTCTCTTTCCTTCTGCAGCTTAGGATATAGCCATCCTTGAATAGATTACCCCAAGGGCAGCTGTAGAGGAAGGAGAGAGAGCCTGTTCTCATACTTGGAACTTCGCTGGCATTCACTGGAATGACTCACCAGCACTTGGAGTCTGCTAGTACCAAAACACTGCCCTGGCTAGTTTAGATGCAGCTCTCACCTTTGGAAGATTCGAGCATCTCTCACCTCCATCTTTCCCAACAGGTTCCTGACCACATGCTTCCTAGGTGAGGCCTTCTTGAGCGGAGGATGTTTCTTCTTATCTCTGCTCTCAAGACACCAAGCCTCAACAGAGTCTATGGAGATTAAATATGTGTGGGACAAGGGCACAGCATTAAGAGGAAAAAAAAAATCAGACCACTGTTTTTTAAAGACTGTGAGGATTCTTGACATCACGAGCTTGCTTCTTAAGTGCATCTCACCACTTAGGACAGATTATCTCTTGAGATTTATCCACTTATTCATTTCTTCATCAACTTTTTATTACATGTGGTCCCACCCTCTGGAACATAGAGACAAATAAGAGATCAAGCCTGTATCTTTCAAGAGATAATTAGATGAAAGCACACTGGTGTAACTTTAGAAGAGACAGTGGATGTGTGAGGTTTACACAGGATGATGGGTGATTATTTTATTATCGTTTAATAGTTATCACCCAAGACAGAGCATTTCCCTTGCTTTGGGAATTCAGAGAAGGAAAACAATCAACACAAATCACTGGGGAGTTCTGTGTGTGTGGTCTCCTTCACGTGGAAATGAGGAAGGACATTCCAGGTGAGGAGCCAGCAGGACAAAATGAGTTCTTATGCTGCAACTTCTCCCCTTCCAGCAGAGGCAAGAATGCCTGTGCAGAAACCACAGCACCTTTAAGATCTGACCCCCCGCCCAAACCTGACAGAATCACATGGTCACTGAAATATCATGAGATTGAAGAAAAACATGGAATAAATTGTGGTTTAAAAACTGCATTTATTGGAGGCAGATTTTAAGGGATTGTAACTGCATGGCTGACATGGTAGGGTGTCATCAAAGGAGCGTGTGATACTTAGAAGTGGTGTGTGTATGTGTGTGTGTGTGTGTGTGTGTGTGTGTGTGAGTCCAACAGTGTTCAAAAGCAGAACTCATGGAAGACGGAACCCAGCCAGGGAACAAAGGGTCTCCAGAGACAGCGGGCCAGAGAAATCCAGTCTCCGTGGAGGAGCAGGGAACCATCTCTCCAGTCCCTCTCCCAGGCAGGGTGATATTGACTTTCTCTTTCATGTACTAACTCCATAAATCCTTCTAACATTCCAGCAAGGGAGGTGCTATTATGTCTACTTCACATGTGAGCGAAACAAGGTGCAAAGAATTTAAGTGGCTCTCTCCAAATTGGAGAACCAGGTTTCATGTTGGGTTTCATCCAAAGAATTGTTCAAGCCTTAAACCTATGCTTCCCTCCCTCCATCAACAGCATTGCATTGGCATGCCTGATCATTGCCTGTTGTTCAGGAGATTAGAGCCTGGAAGACAGTAAATACCCACCACCCACATTGCCCACACACTTCCAGCGCTGGCCCACCTGGGTCTTACCTCCATCACTGAACGGGGAAGCACAGTGCAGGCTGGAAAAGCAAGTCTCTCTTTGAAGGACAGAGCTCAGATGACCCTGGCCTCTCGGTGCCATTCTTCCTCTGGCCTCGATCTTACGTCAGTAGGAGTGAGAAGCCCCGGCTCATAGTCATTGAGCAAGGTTTGCTCCCACCTGATTTCGTGCACATACCTCATAGGCCGCACCTGAAAGAGGGGCCTCAATCATACACCACTAAAGACCCCATCTCTTATGATCCATGTTAGACCTCTTTATCCTCCTCAAGGATGGATTTTAAAATCAAGGCAGCAAAGCCATGAGATTCCCCTGGAGGCTTGAATAGTTTTTCTCAACATCCTTCATATTATGTTGCAAATATAAAATTATACAATACATAAACATATATATAATATATAAATATACATACATTTTATATATATATGTATGTATATATATACATACATATATATATACACACACACATACACACGCATTATAAACACACACATCTATGACTGTGGAACTAGGCTCTGGTCCCATCTGTTTTTCCCTAGACTACACCCATACCTGTTTGCTCTGGGTTGGAAAGGGTCAGGCCATTGATTATCTTTCTCAGTGGTAGATTTCTAATCAAAGGTCAGCATAGAATTTGGCTTAAAATAGTATTTGTGGAATGTGGGTGGGACCTAAATTTAAATCACACAGTAAACACGTTCTTTCAGGGGCACCTTGATAAGGTATAATGACAGGATTTTACCTTCAGAGTGTGGTGAAAAGTCTACGTTTGACTCCTTTGACAATCTGATGTTCTGGCAGAATGCACCGCTGACCTGGGCAGTCAGGCACAGTGGCTAGTGATAACTGTAAGCCATGGGACTGTATTCGGTGATCGCTATAGGCAAAGTACTAGGCTTTCATATGAAATTTACTCCGCGTGAGAACCTGCTTCATTCCTGTTTACAGCTGGAGATACCAAAGTGCAGATGGACAGATGAAATGGCTTGTTTAAAGCCACACGGCGACAGAATGTTGAGAGTCTCAGACAAGTATCAAAATGCTAGACTTCCAGAAAGCCTAGAGAAATCACCCTATCCAGAAGGAAAATAGATACATGATTCAGCGTTACCTGCTCACACTGGCCCTAGAGAATGACTCCTCAGAGGGATTGTCAGGGGGAGAGGGGAGAGGGGAGAGACTGTTTTGAGTAGTTAGTGAACTCCTTTGCACCTTTAAGCATCAAATGACCATTGTTCATGATTACCATACGTAGCAAATGACACTATGTGACACGCAGATTATTCTGAACCTCAGAGAAGCAATAAATATTTTTAGTATAACTGTGTCGTAAATACTGTGTACAATCTAGTTATACTACAGAATGATCTGTTATTTGTGTAAAAATGCAGCTGACCTGTGAGTCTGGTGCCTTACCTGTCAGCGGCAGGGCTGAGGCTGTCTATTGGTAGATAGGGTTTCCTTTAACACCCCTGACTCCTTGATAGCACCACACAAAGGCAAGTACTATTAAAATGCAAAATAAATAATTATGACTCTAAAATCACAGGAGGAAAGAGAACAGTGGAGAATTGTCTCCGCGTTGCTGTTCTTTGTTAGACAGTGGCTGCATTCACAGCAAGAATACAGTAGGTTTTTGTGTCTTGTCTACAAGATAAACCAGAGGAAGCCACTGTGACCAGAAGCTCGGTTCAGTGAAAATATGGAAAATAAAAAGAAATGCCAAGGATGGGCTCTCCAGACACGGATTTTTTTCTGAGTGGCAGTGAAGAGAGGACATCGGACAACTGGGAAGAGATGTTCCAAAGCATAGCAAAGCGGGACAAGTGAGTGGGACAGACTGACAACTTCTCCTGTAGAGAAGCGACAGACTGATAATACCTGCATGACCACTATGGATAGAAAGGGAGTATGCTGGCTTGAAACTGGTCAGAACAATACAATATATTTAGTATCAAGTAATGAATTGCCTGGGGTTGTACAGTACCCCCCCCCACACACACACATGCACACAAACACACACAGTCTCCCTCTCTCTCTCACACATACACACACACACAGAAAGACAGAGAGAGATTCAAGCTTGTTCAGAAACTGTAGGTATAACCTTAATTTTAGACAAGATCTTTGAAGACATGATCTAGTAAAGACGAAGTCACAGAGAAACAGAGATGTCAAACAAAGATCTGTGTGATTGGCAGCTGTAAAAGAAGAGCGAAGTTTGGGTCTAGAGACACCGACACAGGGAGATACATGAAGATGGAGTCAGAAGTTGAAGGGATGGGTCTACAAGACATGCCGTGTCATGGATTTCTGGCTCTCAGAAACTGAAGGAGGAAAATGAAGTTCCACTCTACATTACAATTTAAATGAAACATCCTCTCTAGGTTCCTGTGTCTGAACGTTTGGTCCTCAGCTGGTGGCGCTGTTTGGAGCAGCTTCACCTCTTTCAGGAGGTGAGACCTAGCTAGAGGAAGTGGATTAACTCCTGAGGGCTGCTCCCTAAGTTCTAGCATAAGCTCTCTGCTTTTGCAGTGTGGCAAACCTTTGTCCTTGCAGCCACAGCTGCGGTGTCCTCCCACCCGGATGAACTGTATCCTTTGTACTATGAGCTAAAGTGAACCTTTCCTCCCTTAGGTCACTTCTGTTAGGTGTTTTTATCACTGTGATGGAGGAAGAAGGACTTTGGTCAAACTTCTCTGAAACTGTGAGTAGTAAGCTACCCAGTTTATGCTAATTCATTGCCACAGTGCCAGGAGAGGGGCACAATTATGCAGCACATTCCAAGTCACCATATTTTGTTATATACAAAAAGTTCAAATGCAATTGCTGAACGTTAGCGAGAAATGACAATTCATTATAAGTTCCCATTTTAATTAGTCCCTTAAGCAGACATAAACAGAAAGGACAGGGTTGCGAAGCCTTTCCTATAAAGGGTTGGAATAAATATTTTAGACTTTGCTGGCAATGGGTTCTCTGTAGTTGTTCAATGCTGCCATTGTGGGGAGAAAGCAACAGAGGTCCATATATAAACAAAGGGGTGTGACTGTGCCCAATAAAGATTTATTTATAAAACATGGTAGTCTGGTGGAATGGAATTGTCCCCTCAGGCTGTCATTTTCTGACCTGTGATGATAAACAAGGTCTTTGGAGAAGTATCCTGACCTACACAGATGTGGGGGGTGGCAGAGGTGCACACCTCTGGCCATGCTGTCCGAGACTCTGCCTCCTGTCTTTGTCTGCTCCCAGGAGTGGCAACGCTGATGTCTTAGAAGTGGTATTTCCTCAGATCTGGTGCCATCTTAGTGTGCTTTCTGGTGTTTTGCTTTTTACAGACACCTCTCAAAGGTTTGCAATCACTGTGGATGATATGTTCTTTTCTACCACATTCAGAAACAGGACAGGAGACAATCAAGGAAGCCTCTGGCCTCCCCTTATTTGAGTCCTGTGTGGTGATTCTCAGCTGAATGCCCACCTTAGGTGCTAGGCATGTTTCTGAAACTTTTGGGATCATCCCTAAAGGCAAATGCACTGTCCAATGAGAAAGACTGTTCTATTTTCTCCAACGGATGCTAATGGGTCTGATAAACCATCCAGATGAGGAATCCCACGCTCGTGTTCTGGCAGCATCCTCTGAACAGTGCTTCGCTCTGGGGAAAGCTTGGAGCCCCAGCTGCATGTGCAAATGGTCCTGGACTTCTTCAAAGGTCATTTCCACCACCATCTCCAAACTTGCTTTCTTCAACTGTTAGCATTGGAGGTATACACAAACTTCAGTGTTTTAGGCAATCAGATGTTTCAGAGATTTGGGGCTCCCTGCAACATCTATCAATATATCTGCCATCTCTACTTAGTCAGATGACCAACACCTCTGAGTGGCGGTACCTCTGGGACTGAGCCTGGGAAGCACCGGACTGCCAGGTCTCTGTCCTGGCCTTCAGAGGAGCAGCTGTGCACGTTGTGGATATCAGTGTTGCTGGGAGGAAGGAGCTGGCTTCCCTGCTTACTGCTGTAGGCGTGGGTCTCAGAGGAGCCCTTCTGGCTGATCCTGCAGGATATTTTCTTACCCTCTCCATTTTAGAGTGTTAGTTTCCCACTCAGCATTGTGTTCTGTCTTGTTAGAGGGCTGCTGAGGGTGTGAGACCAGATAGAGCCCGCCCGAGACTCACACATGGCTGTCAGGTGTCATTTGACCTCATCTTTTGAGGCGCTGGAGGAAGGAATACCAGACAGCCTTAGAAAGCATAGTCTCAGCCAGACACAGGCCGTGGTCTTCTGACAGGACATTCATTATTCTAACTTTAAAATACATAAGCAATGTATTTTGATTTGTATTTTATAATATGTTAATTATACTGCATGTAAGCAGATGACTAGTTCTGATGATCATATTATTTTTAAAACTCCCATGGAATAATCTCTTTGTATGTGGAGAGGAAACGTATTCCAGGCTTGACCAATGAACGTTCCACAGTAGCAATCCAACCACAATGGTATCTGCAAGTGCTGTGGTTTTGCCCAGCTTCTGAGCTGACCCCCTTGGCCAACTGAGAGCTGCCTATTAACAAAGTAATTTCTGAGTGCTTTGAGTCATATTTATCGGCTGTTGAAGGATCAGCATCTCTGGCGTTCCCTATGACACCATCTGAAGCACTCCTGTGCAGACGGATGGCTCAGTGTTGGGAGTGTGTGGCTTGGTGGATTCCACTCTTCCAAGGTGAGTGTGATTACTTTTTCTTGTTAGAACACTTAGATTTATAGACAGTCATGGCAAAATACACATAATATTCCCATGACTGAAAATAGAGCTCCCGTGTGCTTGAAGTACTTAAGAAAGGGACCTTTAAGTGGAATTTCACAAATGAGGGGGAGAAAAGCAGCACAAGGGAGGAAGGGAGAGGCAAGGCCCATCAGTTGGAACTTGGATGGCAGATATGGTTTGGGTTTAGAGTGGTCCACAAAGGTCCACGTGATGCAGGTTTGGATCCTGGATTGGACTTTGGAAAAGGGAACCTATGGGGAAGTCTTCTTGTCCTTGGCATATTTTGGAAGGGGTATTGTCCTGGTCTCTCATCTCTCTTTGCCACACGGAAAGCAGCTATTTGGTTAAATTGTCGCATCTTGCATCATGGTGTGGTACCTCACCACAGGCTCCAAAGCAGTGGATTTGTCTGACTATGGACTGAAGCATATAAACTTTAAGCCAGAATAATTATATTCTTTTTAGAAGTTGATGGCTTCAGGTGTTTGTTACAGCTATGGAAAGCTGACTAACTCAGCAACTTTGAGGATTAAATGAAATAAAAGATTCTCTAACCAAAAGCCTATGCGGGGAAGGAGGGTGCTGCTGTCATTGGAAATGCAGGGTAGATTGTCATCCTAATGTGAGCAACTAGCCAATCACAGCAGTTTCCATCCCCTAGATTATTCCCTAAAACATTTAAACAGCTGCCCTAGTTACAGGCCCACCCTTGAACGTCCCTAGGAACACTGCCCTCCTAATAGGCGGTGGCAGAGTCAGTAAACTCCCTTTTGTCAATGTCCCTAGAGTGATTATGACTTGGTGGTCCTGTACTCTTAGCCACAGTTACTAATTCTGCCAGCACAAATCAATACTTATAGACGTGTCCCAGTAAAACTTTAATACCAAAATGAGCAACAAGGAAGATTCATCCTGCGGGCCATAGTTTGATGACCTCTGGCCTATAGGGCTGACATAGTTTATATTTAGGACTTCATAGTGCCCTACACCCATATTCTTAGTGTTTGGCAGGCTCAGGAAGTAAAATCAAGAGGCCAGCATGGGCTACACACAGATACACTGTCTGAAAACAAAAACAGTCATAAAACAAACAAAACACCCAGCTGATTAGTAGAACACACAGTCATTTATATAACAATAATAATTAAAGAAGGCATCATGAATTTGGGAGGGAGAGTAGGGGAAATGGGAGGAGTTGAAAGGAGAGAGGGGTGGAAGTGATATAGAGACAATGCTAATAATGTACGTTTTCCAGACATTAGATTTCTACATTTACCATGGAACAACACGAAGACCATTACGTTAGGAGAGGTACGGCCTCTCGCTTCAGTTCTGCTGTGGCTTCAGTTGGCTAACCCCTCCCCGTCGTGTCTTCATTCCCTTATTAGTAAAGACGTGATGTAGTCTAGATGCTCTCTAAGGGTCCTGAAATTGGAAAATTCTAATTTCTCTCAAGTATTCGTGGCTCTAAAGGATAATTATATTATTTATAATTATTTCCCAAGAAAACCCCCTCCACCTTCATCTCATGTAAGGCTCTTGATCGCAGGAGTGGCACTTTGTGGGGGAGGGTGTCCACGAGAGTGGGAAGTTAGTGCCTCACTGCTGTCTGATTTCTCCGTCTGTAATCTGCCGCCTCCACTCACCCACCGGTTAGCATGATTTGGAGCCTTCATCTAAACTTGGAGCAAATCATGCCTTCAGTGCGTCCTCTTCTGCTCTCAGTTTTCCTCCCCAGTGACACCCGGATTAGGAACTACTTTGTTTCTTGCTTTTGTTTTGTTGCTCCCAACAGCTGAGAGGTTTGTCTCAGCCATGGGTGAGGAGGAACCTTCACGTTCATTGTAAATTTTCTCATAGGACCTCGTACACTGAGGTCCTGCAGCAGATACTATGGCTCTGCTGGCGTGAGTCCAGGGAAGAAGTCTGTCCCTCCATACTTGATGGAAAGATTACTGGAGGGAGATTTAGGAATGTACTTCAAGAGAGGCAATGCAACTGTGGGTATTCAGAATAGTCCTGGTGTTCAACGCACAGCGCTGAATACACTATAGTGACGTGGGTACACAGCTCAAACGCCAGTACAGCTTTTTTACATCACTTTTGTTTAACACCAGGCCCTTTGTTGCCAACAGGCAGGAACTGCCACCCCTCTGGAGAGCTATCCCAAGCGGCCTTTTCCACGATTGGGAAGTTTCTTCTAGGAGGCCTTAGTCAATGACTGTTAGACCCAGGCATATGAGCATCCTATTTCCTGCTTTCTTAGAACTCTGGACCTAATTTACCCTCCCCATCCTCATTCTGCTTTGCCCATTGATCTGAGAAGACACAAACATGCTTCGACCCTCCAGAAAGCACTCGACTCCTTAGTTAGTGTCCACTATGCTAGACCCTTTTGTTAATTTTGTGTGCATCTGGCCAATCATAAAAGGTTGGCGTCAGTATCATCATCTTGCAGGGCATAAAGTATAGTTCCAAGGGATCAGCAGCTTTGCCAGTTTGACCCAAGAGCAAAATGGCAAATGGAGAATTCTGAGCTTGAAATTCTGCCTTTGTCCCTGGGGTCCGCACTTGTTTTGATCTATGAGTCTGCTCCCAGTCAAGCCAGTTGTTCTTCCTGGGAAGTCTTAATATGACTTAACAAGAAGATCTGTGCAGTGTGTGTGGGGGTGTGTGTGGGGGATCGTCTGCCATAGAAAGTGCTCTGCTCTGTGTGCCAGGATTTAAGGTGGTTTATACCTCCACCTGGGAGAGAGCTGGCAAACTTCGGCAACGGGAAAAAAAGGTTTATATGTCTAACGAAACAAAACGCCAGACGATACAAAATGATAGCTGCCAGAAATATTACCCTCGTCTCTCTCCAAGTCCCAGTAAAAAATTAAGTTATGATTCTCTCCTCTGCTGAAATGGGTTTTCGTGGGATTGGAACGGTGACGGTCCTAATCCATGAACTATTCATCACCGTGGCATTGGCAAATGTTTGTGTGCGGTAACTTCCCCCTAGTGAATCTCAGGCACTTCTACAGCCAATGGTTCAACAAGACTTGGACCCGTATTTGCATCTCTCCTCACCTCTGGCAATCTGGTTATTAGTGCAATAAATATACAACATTTAATAACTCTTCATGTTTCCACTTGGAAACCATTAGTTGTCTCCAGGTTGACTACGAGAAGCTTCCAATTCCATTCATTAACATTTCTTACCATGGGCCTCTGGGCAGTGCAGGTCTTGCATTCCCATTATGTGCTGCCCCTAATCATGGTTTTTATTTCTAACCTATTATTAATTAAAAAAAAATAAGAGATAGTCTTCCACTCTCTCCACTTCTGAACGAGGCTTCTATCTTCACGGTGGGAACTGCAAAGAGGCCTTTAGAGTGTGGCTTATAGCATCTGATAATTGCTGCGGGGGTAAATAATTTAGATGAACAGGTAGAGTGCGCACATCTCCCTGCCTCAAGTGGTGAGAGCAACTGAAGTGGCAGCCAGCTGGGCACGCTGTCCCAAAGCAAAGGGAGTCGGAGCTGCATGACATCTAGGGCCATCAGAAAGAGGTGGCCTTTCTTAGGGGGTGCAAAGGTGACCCTTGCAGCTTGCTCTGATGGGACAGGGCTCTCTTTGGAACATCTGTAGCCAGAAAGGGACCCCAGATCCTGGGACCCTCCCCCTGTCCCAGACACCAGCATCTTCCCCCCACGGCTTTCAAGATTTTGCCATGAAGGACAAAGGAACAGGCAGATCCTCTGGGTGCTCTGGTTGTCTTTTCTTCCCTTACTTCAAAGCCTCTGCGTTGCTTCTCAGTCTGTAATTACCCTGGAGGTATTTTAGACTTGAAGCGACACCAGCAAAATTGCACTTCCTGATCTTGGGAGTCCACAGTTGTGTTTAATCAATTATGACGCTGCTCACGAGATGGACTTTTCAGCCATAACCATTAAAGGGGAATCGTGATGTAGCTCAACTCCTTGTGTTCAGGGTACGGGATTCGCAATCTGAAATTAAAGAAACACTAGCCACTTGATGTGGTTTAATTTAGTCTGTACCTCCTTAATTAAAAGCATACCATTACCCACCCACATAACAAACCGACACTTTTATGCCAGACCATAACCAGAAAGGGTGGGGGAGCGGCAAAAGTTAGGTGGGGCTAAAACACCGATTTTTAAGATACTGAGAGAGACTCCCAACGCAACCGTAGCTTCTGCATTTATCTAAATTGGAAGCTTTAAACCAGCTTCCAATCTATTTAAAAGTCAGTCCTGTGTCTGTCTGTCTGTCGCTAGCCAGGTCCCATGAGCATGCCCTACGCACGACCACACACGTGCCTTTGCTTGCTAGCTGGCTGACTTTCCTGGTTTTCTTTACGGAGATTTGTGAGCTTGTGTGGTGTGTGGTGAGGGCTAGATAGCGCCAAGGGTGAAAGACTCCAGACTGGCTCCGAAAGAGGGAGACCTTGCCGAAGGGACCCCTCAGGGGATGTCCAGAAAAGACGGGTACATGGTGGGTGCCTGTCTTCAGCGCAGGCTGCAGTATCGGCTTGAGAACTTCCCTGTTCGTAGCTCTGCTCCCAGACATCCATCCACAGCTTGCAGAGACTTAAACTGTCAGCAAGGGAGCTAATTCCACAGAGCAGACAAGCCGGGCTCTGCCCCTCTGCTCAGATCGCTTGCCATCCTTCCCCTCTCTGGTGTGTGGACCTCATTTGGGAGAGCCGGATCACCGTCTTCAGCTTCAGCTTCACTCCGCCTGTCTAGTTCCTCTCTGGCAATTTCTTTTAATGTGGAGAGATAGGATGGTGTGGTATTTTTTAGAGAGTGAACAATTGTACCATTCGTGAAAAGAATCCTTTGCACCGCTGCACAGGCCTTTAATCCCAGCACTCGGGAGGCAAGAGGCAGGCGAATCTCCGTGAGTTCGAGGCTGAGCAAGTAAACTGCACCTCAGTTTGCTTTCCCATTAAACGGGCACGGTACTCAAAACACACACTGCAAGTTATGGACATCGCTAGCATTTGCAATAAACACTACAAGGTATTTTCCCTTTAACTTCAAGACAGGCTGGAGTGTAACATGGAGGGCCAGCTTGTTGGGGTTTCTGTCCTGCCCGGTACCCTATAGCCGGAAAGTCACAGAAAAAAAAAATCACACAGAGGTCTCCATAAGTTATAAGCTGATTGGCCCATTAGCTCAGGCTTCTTATTAGCTCTTATGACTTATATTAACCCATTATTCTGATCTATTTTTTTTTGTTTTTTTTTTGTTTTTGTTTTTTTTTGGTTTTTCGAGACAGGGTTTCTCTGTAGCTTTGAAGCCTATCCTGGAACTAGCTCTTGTAGACCAGGCTGGTCTCGAACTCTCAGAGATCCGCCTGCCTCTGCCTCCTTCTTCTGATCTATTTTTGCCATATGGCTCGGTACCTTTTTCAGCTAGCAGGTCACGTCTTGCTTCCTCAGTGTTCTGTGCAGGACTGGGAGAAATGGGCTTCCTCCTTCCCAGAATACTGTTCTCATCGCCCCACCTCTACTTTTTGTCTGGTTGACCCACCTATACTTCCTGCCTGGCCAATCAGCGTTTATTCAAAACACGATTGACAGAATACGGACAATTCTCCCGCACCACTGGAGAGGTTGCACAGCGGTTAGTGGCACTTGCTGACCAATCATGAGTGCTGCAATGCAGAGGCCAGCACTCACATAGCAAGCAGGGCATAGTGGGCATGCCTCTAACTCCAGTTCCTGTTGCACAGAAACAGGAGGGTCACTGGGCTTGAGGGCTTCCCCCACTTAGCCAAAGCATACTAACTCCCTCCCTCTGTGAAAAAGTAAATAAAGAAACGTCATTTAAAAGCTTTAAGCTGCTTCCATTTCCCATTTCTCAGTTTTTTTAATGTTTCAATCACAGTAGGCCTGATAATAGGAATCGATCATTCAGAAGATTTTCGTGATCAACAGGCAGCCTCGCTCCAATTTTTTGTTTTGTTTAACAGTGCTGGAAAGTCAAATCTGGGCTCCAAAGGGCTAGCCTAATCCTCTTTCACTGAGCCACACCGACTCCTTGCCTTTCCTTGCTCAGTGAAGAAACGGAGGCCCAAAGTTACCAACATATTAGGCAGATCAACAGACGGAGTCGGTTCTGCCTAATCTCGTGCTCTTTGGAAAAATCTACAAGTGTCCTCTCCTGGTAAGCTTCTCTGGGACTTGGGGTTGCTGGGGTGAGCCTCAGCTCTGGGGGAACACTTTCTGATAGGAACGCTCTCTGTAGCTTCATGCTCATCTAGGCAGGGGTGGGTGGGGTCCTTGGAATTATTTGAGGGGTGTTTAGAAGGTTCCAACCCCCCCCCCCCCCACACACACACACACTGGGTATCAACTCATTCTCTACCCATTATTTCAGATAATAATTGCACCATGGAAAAAATATGAGCCCATTTAAAAAAAGCAGTGGTTCCCGCTCTGAATATGCAGAAAGCATCCACCATGTTAGTGCGAATGAAGTAGTTCTGCTCAGAAGGGCTTGGGAGCCTGAGGCCCCAGGGAGAAAATTAGTTTTGAAAAGGGAGAAAGTATTCGGAAAGTGCAGAGGTCACTGAAAACAAGCCATTTGGACTCTCCAGTTTTGCCTAGGGCTAGTTTGTTCTGGTAGTTCCAGCCGGGCCCCTTCTGCCCCTCTGCTGACGCTGCTGGATGAATAATGGATTGGGAAGAGCATTTAGGAAGAAGCCTGAGACTGATTGGGTGACCTGTGGTTGGGAGCAAGTCACCCAGATGAGTGTGGATGTCCATCCCTGACCAGGGTCATCCTGCAGGCCCTGAAACTTTCTGGATTTGAATTGGAAAAAGACAGGAGCAAGATGGCCCTCTACTCCCACATCACCTCAGTCAATGTTACAGTATGCAAGGCCTGGCTGCGGCTCCTAGACCACAGCGACTCCTCTGTGTCTGCAGACACCTGCCAGTCTGCAATGTGTCTGCAAAGGGCAGTCTCCAAAAGACTGAGAAGGAACTGAGAACCCTACTGCCCAAATGAGGAGGAGCCGAGGAGTTAGTGGCACCAAATAAGGACTGGTATCCAGGACACGTTTATTTCTTAGTGGTGAGCTAGAAGCCTGGCATGGTGTTGTGATGCTGGTGTCTAGGGATCCAACGGACCTGGTCCTAGTGAACAGCTTGGGTCTGAAAGAGTTGGAAGGAGGGAAGAAAAGCAAAGTCTCCTGATGCTGAACGTGAAGGAATTTCTGTCTCAGTCGCATCACCCAAGTCTGGTCATGAGAAATAGCAGGAGAAGCAAAATCAAGGGACTGTCCACAAAGAATTGACCCATAGTCTTCAAAACTGTCACCCTGGATGAGCACTCTGGCAACGGGATCAGGGCAGGCCTCTAGTGGGACATCTGGTGCTTGCTTCTTTGAGGGGAAGATTCCAAGACTCACGAGTTGAGCCAAAGTCCTAGACAGTGAAGGAAAACAGGAGGAGACACCTTAGATAGACTTCTACACCAGATGGGAAGACCCTCTGATCTCTATTATTAGGGTATTAGTAGATGCTTATGTGTCCAGCTCACCCACTCCTGCTTCATGAACTCAGTCATAAGGGAGAAAGCGTTAAAATCCAGGGCACACCCATACATACTTCAATACTGACTGATTTGCCACACACTCAGCCCAGCATGTCCAGGGAAAGGACATGAGTATAGCAGGAAGGGCATGAAGCTGTGCCACCTTAAACAAATGCCAGGTTATCCATTGGGCCCAGTTTTTCTAGCTTCAATCCCTTGACTGATTCTCTGGAGCTCTGTGACCCTCTGTCTTACTTTCTTCCCCAGCACCATGAGAGGGAAGATTCTGTGGTCTCTCCTGAGTTTGCAGGGCTATATTAATAACACATAATAGACTGCAAAGATGTATGTGCGTTGTTGGTTTGTGATGCCTCCTGTAATTTAATATTGTTTGTAAAGTAATGAGGATGACTTCTGGGTGAGTCTGGGCACTTCATCCATTAATCACACTTAGAAATAAGACCACATTAAAGAGCCTTTATTTCGAGGACAGTTCTGATCAAGTTGTATGCCCCCGGAGAAGAATGTATATCATATCTCTTTGACTCTGAGAAGGAGAGCCTGTAAAGGGGGTGTTTCTCTATGTAGGCACCAGATTCTACTGGGGTCCCCACCAAGTTCTTCACACATCTGGAAAGTATAATGTCATATTCCGTGTAACTGAGACTTTTGGGAGGGGGGGAGTTACACGAGGCAGATCGATGGCTTTAAACTAGTTTTAGGTAATAGATCTGTTTGAGAAGTAAGTGAAATCATTGGCTCCCTTTTCCCTAAAGTGCCCATACCACACTTATAAGATATTATATACATCATAAGAGCCTCCTTGGAACTCCCAGAAATTGCTAAGCTCCAGGCTGACGAGCCTCACTGTGTAGCCAAAGATACACTGGTGAGGATTGGACACAATAAGCTATTTGTTCCAAGGTAGTTTGAGATCAAAGGGTAAGACGTAACGCAAGCTCAAGCCATGATCATGCTAGAGCCCAAGATGGCTGTACCTCCCAAACAGAACTTCCGGAGTTACTGTTGCCATCAGGATGCAGAAGCTTCATCTGAGTCTCTCAGGCACTCTGGGGCACCCCGGCATGGCATTCCTTACCATTTAGGAAGACTCATCACATTTCTTAAGGACGTGAATGCAGAGACCTGTCTGAGTCTCTGTGCTCAGGATAACCAACCGCCTGTCACGTTGCTTGCTGAGCAGTGTTGCATGGGTGATGGCTGCAGATTTGCTTCCTGACACATTGCTCTGTTTTCTATCCTCCATCACTTTAGAATTTCCAGAGAACTGTCAGAACTGGGGTGGCGGCAGCACTCACTTATTTTTTTTTTTCTGAGTTTCTCTGTTCTCGGAGTTGCGATTCTTCTGTTGTTGGCCAATGGCTAGCACCGTATGGCTCTCTGTTGTTTTGATTCATACCTCCTCTCAGCTCCCCACACAATGTGGGGACTGTTTTCAAGGCTCCCTTCCATCAGTTCGCCCAGCAGCATATGACATCTTGGGGATTTGCATTTTTTAATTTAATCATTAGCTTAGTGTTTGGGGGACATTAGTCATCGGAAGTTAGCCTCATTCATCCAGATGCGTGTTTGAAAGTTACAGCTCTTCTCCCTCTCCCATAATGCTCCCCTTGAGCACGCCTTCTCCCATTTCCTTTAAAAAACACTCTGTTCTGGAACTCAAAAATGAAGACATCTAAGCTGGAAGGAATTATTAATAAAGGAACTACATTTGAGGCTTCCAGAGGAGTTGAGCCTGGCTAGAGTCATGGAGAACTGGCCAGGAAATGGTTTAAATTTGATCTTCAAGAGCCTTAACAAATGGAAAACCTTTCTCTTGTCTACAGTTCTCTGGGGGGGGGGGACCAGAGTCCAGGGCTTGATTTTCTTTTAACACAAATGAGTGAGGAGAGTTTGCTCCTCTGGCTTCTGGCATCCCTTTTGAAAGCAGGGCTATTTTCTGTTTTGTTGCTTGGGCTCTGTGAGTTGCTGGACAGATGGTGCTGCAGGGGAAAGTTGGACTTGAACTTGCAGTAGAAGAGAGGAAGATTATTTCAAACAAGCAAAGGCCCTGAGGAAAATTGCGAAAGTGTTATAGGAGTTGTTAGGGCTCTGGGCCATAGTCCTAAATAAGTCAATTAAACGTTTTTTTTTTTTTTTTTTTCCTTTTTCTCTTTCACTTTTTACATGTAAGAGTGAAAAGGAAAGAAAGGTTTATTAAACATTGGGAGAAGGAACAAATGAAGAGGTTCAGTGGCACCCAAGTTCATCTTTGCTGTGTTAGTACAGGTTTAAGTTTCCATGGAGGGCAACAAGTATGCATAACTAAGCTGTCCCAGTCAAGATGTTACCATGCCCACTATTGACCCATTATTATTTGGGCTCCAGTCTCATTGATAAGGTGGTCCGGCAAGTTGTCAGAACTGTGTGACATCTTTTCCTGTGACTGGCATCATGGGCCCAGGCTTTTCCTTACCCGGGATTACTCTCTTGAGGAATTCTCAATTCCCTGGACTCCATGCTGATAGTCTAGAGCCAAAGGGAGAGTCACAAATGTTTCTTTAGAATTTTTTTTCCTGCCAGAAGAATTAAAGACCAGGTATAAGATGGATGCTCTGGCCATACCGGATGTTCAGTTTTTGAGCCTGGATAGGGAAGAATGGGCATAGGGAGAAGGCCTGCTTGCCACAGTAGGCTGTATTCTGTAGGTTATCTAGAGCCATTGAAAGCCTGAGTATTTGGGGTTTCAGGATTGTCATAGCCTTAGAATTGTGAGTTAGATAGTAGTTTTCAGGACAATATGCTCATGAGAGTCTCTTCTGAGTGTTTTTCATGAGCAAAGGCCAATGTTTTTAATATTAATAAAGAAATTGTCAAGACTAGAGAAATGGGCTTAAGTGTATTTGCTGCTATTGCAGAGGACTAGAATGTGGGTCCACAGCTCCAGGGGAATCTGTGAACACCCCTACACACACACACACACACACACACACACACACACACACAAAGAAATTGTCCTACCCAGAACATTACCCTCATTTATATTAGCAAGATAACTTTCCCATCTTCAACTTGAGATACTTGGCTGTACTCATCCCAAGTACAAAGCCTTCTCAACCTTCCCTTCAGAGTTTGTGCTATGATGTCTGAAGATAGCATCCTGCCTGTGATAGCAATTCACTGAACTGTCCTCAGCATTCCCAGAAGAGCCTGTTAGGGCTGGAGAGATGCCTCAGTCATTACAAGCAGGTAGCACTCTCTTACAGGGCCATAGTTTGATTCCCAGCACCACTACTGGACAGTTCACCCCTGTCTGCAACCCTAGCTCCAGGGACTCCAGTGCCTTCCTTTGGACTCTTCAGGCACCTGCACCCACACGTGCATATCCCCACTCCCACACATGCATACACATATTATTAAAAATAAAAATTAATATAATTAATTCTTTTGCATACTGCATCTCTTCCTGGGACACACCCTTGTGACCCACTTACTCTTCCATTTTCTCCTCTTTCTGCATGTGTTATTCTTTTTAAAAATATTTATTATTGTTAGTATTATTTTGTTTGTCTCTGGGAGGTTGTAGGGACCTGTGTGCCACAGTATATATGTGACAGTCAGAGGACAACTTGGTGGAGTCAGTTCTTTCTCTCCACCTTACGTGGGATCAAATTCAGGTCACCAAGCTTGCAGACCAAATGCCTTTATCCCCTGAGCCATATCATAAGTCCTCTACTTGTGGCCTTTTAAAACATGTAATTATTTCCTATTATCCTTGTCCTCCAGAAGAACAAAATATTCTTTGCTTACTCTGGGAGCAGAAAGTTTAACCCTTTCTTAGAGCATACCCATTCATGATCATGATCTCCCCTAAACCCCTGGAGCCTCCTAATGACTTGTGTTCCTCACTGCTTCCCTTCATTCCTGCCTCTCCTCTTACATCTCAAAGCCTGTCTTAATACAGTCACAATTCATAAAAACCCACACTCGCTTCCTCTCTTCTCTCTCGCCGGGACGTTGTAGCCTAGAGGAGTGTGCAACCTCTGTCTTCACACTGTGGTTACACAGGAGGACATGTGTGGGAGGACATTATTGCAAGATCAAACAGCGTCACCGTCAGACTTTTATTGGGCCTGGCTTCTACCTCAACGAGTCACCGTAACTTATAATACACAACGTAGGGTTCCCCCCTCTAATTTTTAACAGAATATTAGCGATTTTAAACTAAGCTGTACAAAGAAATCATTAGAAATCCAGAGGACCTGAGAATCAGCATTCTCTCCTCATCTGATGAACTCCTAAGCCTCTTTCCAACCAGTCACTGAAGTTCTTAGTGTATACATTCCCAGCAACGTCACAAACATGAAAACAAACACGCACATATTTTTCTTACCTGTTCTCCTTACTTTTACACGTATGGTATCACTTCTTCTTTTTTTTTGTTAATTATACTTGTATCATAGACGAACCCATTTCAGTACATCCAACATTCTCACTCTTTTAAATATAACTCCATTCCACTATAAGATATACATGAATTTATTTAACCAGATCACTAATGATGGTCATTTCCAAAGTCTTATTATTAGAAATTGTGCAATAATGATTATGTTTATAGCCATGCTGTTGTGAATATGTGTTGGTATATTTGCAAGATAAATTCCCCAAAGTATTATGGATGGGTCAAATTGTGTGTCATTTGCTGTTTAATAGATGCTGTTGGATTCCTTTCTATAGAGTTTGCACTAATTTTCACGCCCTCCAGCAGTGTGCAGGAATGCTTGCATCTCTAGGCTTGCTGTCCCAGCGTGCCCATCACCTCTTTCCTCTCGGTCCGTGGGACATAGGGTAAGTTGTCTCATTGTTGTTGAGATTTGCATCTCCCCAGAGGTAACTGAAGCCACTGAGGAAGACTTCTCTCATTTATCTCTCTCAAACCTGGTCTTATCTGCCTACCTGGGTCGTTAAAAATGGCCTTTTCCGTGGAAACAGGTCCCCTTGTGTGTTCTGAGTCTCATATTTTCTGTCTCCTTTCTTTATGCTGTGAGTTCAACCCCGCTCTCCCCCTGAATTCTTTCCAGTGAGTTCAAGTACACATCAGTGGTTTCCATATTTGAAATGTTTGTCCATAACTTTTCAATTTCTCCAGTTCCTGGCTTACCTCAGCTTTAATGTCCACACCAGGCAAAGGGTTTGCGTGCACCCCCGTCTCAGCACACACCTTTCAACACGCATCCACACGTCTTCTCTACTGTTCTACCTGCTCTTGTAGAAACCACCAGTGACTTCCTCAATGCTGCTTCTAATATGGACCATTCAACTCTCCTTTTATTTCTTAGTAACTCCTGTCCACGTTGGCTTCTCCTTGGAAGGCCCTTTCTTTTGATGTCCTGGTACCACACTCTGCTGGATTTCCTTCTGTACTCTGCTCTCCTTTGGCCTTCTTGGCTTGCCCCGTTCTCCCTATCTGGTCTTATCTTTGCTCCCCTAAGACATATATGACTATTTCTTTCTGATATCTTTTCCGAAAGAGAACTTATTCTAATTTCAGTGATTTCAAACATCAACTATCGGCGATGGATCCCAAATATTTATCTCTAGCTATCGCTTCTTCTGTGAGTTCTAGGTCTGCCTGTCCAACTGTCGACTGTCTACATCTTCTGTTGGATCTCTCACTTGCATTTTAAATTTAAGATGTCTAGGACTAAAATCTCTCTCTCCTCCACACCCACGCCTTCCGTGCCTCTAGTGTTTCCCTCTATGTAACTGGCACCTTCTGCCATATGTCTGTAGGTGCTGCTAACGGAGACGTTATCCCGGAGAGCCCCTACAGCTACAGGACCCTGCCGAATACATAAACAGTTTCACTCGTTTGCTCTCAACGCGTATCTCAGTTTCACCATTTTCTTATTTCAAATGACCTGCCCTCATCAAAGCCATGGCATCTCTTTTGATTCCCTGGACAACCACAGTAGGTCACACTGTGTGCCTGCTCTTACTTCATCTGCGTTCTGGCCAGAGTTCCCAAAGACGCTGACTAGCTGATGTTGCTTTTCTTTTCCAAACTTTTCAGGGGCTTCTATCACTCTCACAATGAAATCTAACTATTGCCACGCAGTGGCATCTACCCCAGGCCTTTCTGCTGCTCCTCCTCCCTTCCCTGAGAAGCAGGATCTGCCTTGCAACAGCATGATAGTCCCCCACTTCCCTTGCAAACAGACATGGCTGTGCAGCAGGTATAACCAGAGATCTGTAAGTGGAAGCGTTTTGGGGGAGCTTGGGAAGGTGCTTCGAGAAAGCCGATTTGGGGAATATCTTTGCCCTCTCCTGCTTCCCTCTTAAATATCTAGCATGCCATGCTGGGGGCTGAGTCTCCATTGTTGCTCTATGATTCAGGTGGGCCCTGCCATGGACTCGATGACAGTGTAGGAAGAAGAAAGAAATCCCCATCTTGCAAGCCATGGAGCTATCCTGCTGACCCTGAGGAGCCACGCCCATCTCTGGGCTTCTTTTACAGGAGAGAGCCATTTTCTTCTGTTTTCTTCATGCCGCTGCTGCCATATACTTTGGCTATCAGTTGGTGACCTCAGCACTAACTGACACATATGGCCCCTGCATCCCAGTTCCTTTCTGTGACACCATCTTCTGTGGACCAGCCCATGGCCACTCTCCCCTCATCATGCTGGTTAGTTTCTTGAACTCATGGCCACCTCAGGCCGGGCCTTCTGTCTTTGTCTGACAGGATTCTTTTTGGCACCTTTCTGCCCCGCCTTCTCCTGGCATCTTCCAGGCCTGAATTTAAATGATGTCACTGACTTAGAGGGCCCTGCTCAGCTTCTCTCATGCGCTTCTGGTTTCCTGTTTCTCTCACGAAACTCGGACTTCTTTTTTCTTTCCCAGTCCTGATTACAGTTGGAAATGGCATTTTAATTTGGAAGGTTTGTTATCTGTCATTGAAAACCATGTCTCTCTGCTCGGTGCTTATTCCCAGCACTCAGCTCTGGGCTAAGGATATGCTCAAAAAGAAATGGGATGAATGTAATATACAAGGACACCATGGTTCAGGCAGTGGCATCAAGAATCTCAGAGTCCAGGTTTTAGTGCTGTGCCCCAGCAGCTGTGTGGCTGTGGCCAGTTCAGCCCCTTCTCCTGTTTTTTTTTTTCCACAGATATTCAAATGCAGATGGTAGAGGAACATTCCTGAGGGGATCATGGCAAAGATTAAATAACCAAATAAAAGTAAAGAATTTAGCAGAGTGACCTTCACAGCGGAAATGCTCAGTACACATTAGCCATTATTAATGAGTAAATGGAGAAATCAATGGAAAACCCAAGGTCATTTTTGACATTGTGTTATCTAACCCAGGAAAGAGTCCGATGCTTTGACAGTGGCCTTCGCTGTCTGAGGTTGCAGCACCTTCAGTCAGAAGAGAGCAGAGAGTGCTAGCAGTGTTCACAAGGGGCTCTTTGAATCTCCACCTTAGCTTCTTTGTTGGGGCAGTTCAAATGCACTGCCCCAGCATGGCCTCCCTGGCTTTTGCTTACCTCTGCTCTTCTGGCCTGAGTTCCCAGCAATCCCACGAGGGCCATTCCTGTGGTCCTGGGGGCACACGACTTGTTGTCCTGCGAGATGGCAGTTTTGCCTAAGCCGAGATGTTTTCTGTCAGCCACCCTTCCCTGACTAACGACAAAAGTTCTTTCTGAGGTGAGCACTTAGTCTCTCTTATCGAAAGTGAAGACAGCTAACACACTACTAGCTGAAGAGTGTGGGGAGAGGCTGGCTGACTTTCTGTCTCCAACCTAGTCCTTATGCAGTTCCACCAAACTTGTGCAAGTTCAGAGAGGGAAACTCCAAAGCCACAGGCCTGGAAAGGCTTCAGTATTCCCTGGATGAGCTGTCTTCCCACTTAGAAGACTTCTCAGGTCCCTCATGCAGGAAGAGGTGAGAAGGACACACACACACACACACACACACACACACACACACATACACCAGCAATAAGAACCCACTCTGGACTTGCTGTAATCCTGGCTTGAACATTCAAGAGAATACTTGAGTAATACTTACCTACCTCACTGGGGTGTTGTTAACGATTAATTAGTTAATGTTTGCAAAGCACTTTGCAGATGTGGAGTGCTTGTTTATGTGCTAAGTATTATTATTATCAAGAAGGAGTTCTGTGGTTTGGCTGGAAATAATTTTTTTTACAATCATACATTTAGCTATAAATAAATCAAGATTATTTCCAAGAGTATTTTGCATTCAGGGTCACTTCCTGCTCATTACCAATCACCTAATCTCTCTCGTTCTTCTTTGGGTTACAAAAACCATCTCTTCTTGAGAACTTTGATCTTCGAGGTAATTTTAGTACTATTCTGGTGTGTGCGAGAGGTAGTTTTCCCAGGGACTGCCTGTTTCCCCACAAAAGGGACCAAGCATGCTGTTCTTCCACAAGAGTCCCATTCCTTATTTAGTAGCTAAACTGCCTCTGAAGAGACCCTATCTAATTTAGATCTGAACTGATTAAAAGTAAATAAATAAAAATTAGATACAGAGCAGTTGCCTGTGAAACAGATCAAGGATGAGAATAAAATGTTTCTTATACCCATAGGGATGGGACCTGTTGGGCGTTATCACCTTCCTCTGTCTTTAATGGGTCTTTGTTCTTCAGGAGTGGGATGAAGATAGGGGCGTGAGGCTGAGGAAAGGGGCAGGGGCCCCCACAGTGTGCCACTGTCCAGTGATAGAGCAGCCTTATTGAAGCAGTGAACTGTCCGGGCTCGTCACAGCCTGCAAGTGGAGGTCTTTCTTCTGGTGCCTTAGGCAATTCCACGGGAGTCACTCTGGATCACTAATGAACTTAGCAGACGATAAATCAACAAGGGATAGGGCACTAGGAAAGAGAGGTGGTGAAGCTGGAGTGTCTGCTGATGAGAGCTGGGGTTGTGTCTCATTGATGCCGGATCTGGGGCGGGATATATTCTCTGGCATATTCTTGTGCTCTTTTCTAGGTGTGGTTAGACCGTAGATGTTTGCAGCAGGAACTTAAATTGCCCAGATAGTGGATCAGTATCAGACCAGGATTGTAAGTCTAGTGTGCAATTCCAGGGTAGGTGGGGACAATCGAGCTGAATCACTGCCTCTGTAAGGAAATGAAAAGCCAAACTGCTGACCATGAGCATCTTATACCATGTAATTAAAAGTAGATAATAGTGCATGAATGAACCACAAATCAGATAAAATGGCAGCATTTTCTCATATTTAGCTCATATTTGACTTGTGGTCGTGTGACAATTCCCCAGAACAGTTCTATGATATCTCCAAATAGAAAATCCGGAGTGTAATTAAAAATAGTTCAGGGAAGAAGCAATATTAGCTTCAACTTTGAAGAGAACAACTCCAGACACTGTGGGCCGCATTGCCATTCCTCCCTAATGAGGACCTCCCCTTTGCTTTCTTTCTTCACTTTTAAATGAAAAGAAGAAAATTATCAGGATTTTCCCGGCTCAAAATGTGAAATTTCAGCATACAATGTGTCTTTCATTGAAGTAATAAAAGAGGGATGGTTTACTCATTTTAATAATCAAGATTCCATATTTATTCATTTGTTTGTTTTAATGGAGAATCATAAAGTGTAGTCGGTAATTCCCTGGACTATCTTTAGATCTTTAGAGGCATTGGTTTCATCATGAGCGGTTGTGGGCATGTCCATCTGGCCCTTTTCAGTGACATTGGAGTTATTGTTTATTCTATTTCTAAATAAGGTAGGGAATAGTCTTATCAAGTTTGAAGTTTTCTGCTGCCAGTCCAACATGCCTATAGAGTCAAAGCTGGATGTCTTGTGGCCCTAGAAAGAAATAAGGTGTAGGCAAAAATCTCCCCTTTGACTCACCGGCAACCTTCCCTTGAGCTTAAGACCCTAACCAAGAAGATTTTCATACATTATCTGCTTAATGGTCATCAATTATTTTACAATTAAATCAACTCATCTACCTTCATAGAAATGTTTTCAGGAGTTGCTTTATATACCTGTTTTTCTTCTAGGTATTTGAATATATTTACTGATAAATTATTGAGAATTATTTGGTATTTCTGGGCCCCTGGGCAATACCTGGGGTGATTTTGCAACGGAATCTGTGGATACCTGTTATTCATCTAGCCTTCATTCCTAGTTAGAATAAGTTGAGGGCTCCTTAGATAAAAGTCTTGCATTTCTCACCCTTCATTACTTGATTTTTACTTCAGACCATTGTCTTAGATTTGGGACAAAGAACACATTATTTCAGCAACAGAGAAGAGATTTGATTTGTAACACACATAGAAATATAAGTCACTAACTCTAAGGAAACACGAACCTACTTCCTATTGTTGCTAAATAAGCCTGGTGGGAAAAGTGGCCAAACTGGGTGGGAACTGACAGGTAAGTAACCTGAGTAGACTATGGTGGGAACTGGCAGGAGTCACCTGAGCAGACTGTGGTGGGAACTGGCAGAAGTCACCTGAGCAGACCATGGTGGGAACTGGCAGTAATCACCTGAGCAGACTATGGTGGGAACTGGCAGGAGTCACCTGAGCAGACTATGGTGGGAACTGGCAGGAGTTACCTGAGCAGACTATGGTGGGAACTGGCAGGAATTACCTGAGCAGACTATGGTGGGAACTGGCAGTAATCACTTGAGTAGACTATGGTGGGAACTGGCAAGGGTTACCTGAGTAGACTGTTCATCTGAGTTGGCATCCTAGCACGGCATGCATGGGTTTGAGAATATTCTGGGGAAATGGCATAGTGACATCTGAAATTCAACATGAAGATGGTAACAGAAAGCAAGATGAGAAGCCTAGACCAGACACATTTAGGTGGGACCTATTGTTTATGGTTCATATTCACACTTAGGCTACAAACCCAGTGACCCCAAAGAAAGTATTCACAAGCTTCCGTTAGTCTTAGTCTGGTGTCTCGCACAACACTGACTCAAAATGAATGTGTGGAATGATTAAGTGAGGATCCGACCTTGTAACGGGCTGAACTCTTCCCTGGAGAGTTACAGCTCCCCAGAGTCAAGTAGGAATACTCTATCTAGCTAATGCATTTTAGGATATTTTTTGAGGGGTTGATCTAGTTTTCTATACATCTTTTTAATGGAACTTATGAAATTTTAAGAATTATGTGGTTTTTAAGACAGCAACCCCTAAAATATAGCTTGAGTAGTTCCAGAAATCTAAATTAACCTCCCTATCTCCCTGTCTGAGGTTATACATACTGATCCAGCTTCAAGTCAACTGGCAGCTCTTATTTACCCTAAAATTAAAAAGCAGGAAACAGCCTCTCTTCTTGTAAAGAGACATTCATGAAAAGTTTTGGTCCTGTTATGCTGGCTTTGGTCTGGGTGACTCATATTTATAATGGTCATAAAATATCTCTTACTTGCTTTAAGCAGATTTATCATTAATATTGTACCAGTCGCTATAATTACTAAGGTTACTGCTTCAATAACTTTAAATGAGTTTGAAATACTATCAAAAGAAAATAGCCTACCTCTGCATATACATAACTGTCAAAATAGCTCATGCACTGCCTAGAAATGTAGATCATGCTAGCAGAAATGTGCAATGTGCATGAGTCAGGAAACTAACTTTTAACTTAACCTATGCTAACCTTTGAATAAGCATCACTCTTGGGATGAAACTCACCTCTTTACTTTTTAGCATATCTAGATGCACACCCATCGCTCCCTTATTAAAAGTTGAATGCAAAACAAAAATGTATGCTGATACTCGGAGTGTGTGTGAGGCAAAACCACCCGAGAATCATTTGGGAAGAGCTCTTGCTAAATTTGAAAGCCCTTGGAAAGGCAGGGACACGCAAGGAGAATAACCTTAAACAGTCCCTAAAAGAGTTGCCTTGATGTTTGCAGGGATCCCTGTCATACTGGCAAGAGTGACCTAAACTTGTTACCACCATTTCCATTACCCAGGTAGGGATAAAAAGCAAATGCACATCAATCCTTTACTGGGGAGCTTTTATCCTTTCTTCTGCTAACTCGGTAAATTTGTTTAAGCTGTAATGAGCCAAGGGCTCACTGACACCAAGGACCCACTGAGCATCTGGGTTACGGCAGGTGCTGGGTGCTATCTGGTGACTTTTTAAGGGGAGACTGGCTTTTTCTTTCAAACAGCTCAGGCATGCCTCTGGCTTCCTAGCATGCAAATGACAAGGGCATCTGCATCACAGGTGGGAAGAGTCATCAGACATCTGGAATGATTTTTTTCTTCCCTCCTGCTCACCTCCCCCCTGGCAATTGAAAAGTGAGGTAAGGACCCAACTCTGCTGTGATTGACAGACGTTTTCTTTTTGATGTAGAGGTTTGATCGTGATCATCAGGGCTGAGTTATTCCCTGAGTGCCTTTTGATTTGTTTAAATGCACAATCCTATAGGTTATGTGTCATTGTCTCCCTTCCACAGATGAGGTACCTGAGGTTTAGAGAGTGGATCAGATACCCATGGATGCTATACTAAATTAGCACAAACTGGGTGTCTTAAAACAACTGAAATTGATTTCCTTTCAGAGTTGTAGAGACAAATAGTCTAGACTCAAGATGCTGTCAGGGTTATGCTCTCAGTGGAGATTGAGGGGAGAATTTGTTCCTTACCTCTACTTGCTTCGGGCTGCTCCAGGCAGTCCTTGTTTGTGGCTGCAACACTTCAACCTCCGTGGTCACCTTACATCCCCCCCTCCCCGTCGCCCTCAGTTCTCTTTGTTGTGACTGTGTTATAAGGCAACAGGGGACTGTGTTTATGGAAGCCCTGGGATAACTCGGAATTTTCTCCTTATCTCAAGTTGGTTAACTTTATCACATTTGTCAAGACCTTTTTAAAAGATAAAGCAATAGTCATGGATTCTAAGGATCTGAGAAGGATATATTTTGGAAGAGCCATTTTTCAGCCTGGCACAGAGATTACATAAGCCTTTGTCCAAGCTATACAGTCGGTAGACGTAGAGCCTGAACATTGTCAAGTGTGGTTTGAGCTTTTATTCTTTTACATTCCACAGTGACTCTTGAAACACTCTAACATGCAAATGCTGTTGAAAGTTTCAGTGTGATTATACAGACAGCTTCAACCTTGAACTGTAGCGTTAAGAACTGGGATAGAAATTCTGCTAGAGTTTGATTGGAAAATGTCTGCCAGGGTCTCATGTGTTGAGTGTTTTGTTCCCAGGTATTGGTGTTACTTTGATAGGTACTGGAAACTTTAGAAGGTGGGGCCTAACTGAAGCTTACTGAGGGTCTGTTCTTGGAGGCTATATCTTGTTTCTAGCTCCTGTATTTTTCTCTTTCCTGTCCATTGTGATCTGAAGAGCCTCTATGACAAGTTCCCATTTCTTGGATATTCACCTTCACCAGGGATCCAGGATGAAGGGAGCCAGAAATACGGATTGAAACCATGCAATGGAAGTTCCCTCCTTGAGGTTTTCATGTCAGCTTGCATGGATGGGAGTATTCTACTATCATCTTCTTGTCCCATTCAACAAGGATGAAATAGCATTTCCTGAGGGTTCAAGATGCTCTAGGCCCTGGTATAGAAACTCAATGTTGAGGGCTGGAGAGATGGCTCAGAGGTTAAGAGCACTGGCTGATCTTCCAGAGGTCCTGAGTTCAATTCCCAGCAACCACATGGTGGCTCACAACCATCTATAATGAGATCTAGTGCCCTCTTCTGGCCTTCAGCATACAAGGAGGCTGAACACTGTATACACAATAAATAAATAAATATTTTTTAAAAAGGAAACTCAATGTTGAGAAAAATCAAGATCCACCCCTCTTTTTCTAATCTCTCTATATAATAGGACACAGAGATAGAGTGAATTATTATTATTATTATTATTATACATGAATGAATGAATAACCCCAACTGAGAAGAAATGTGGTAACACAGAATATACAACAGTAGCTCAGACTGATGTACATAGATTTATCTAAGAAGATGCATGAACCACAATTTGAAAGCTGCTAAAATCAAGTAAAGGAAGAAGGAAGGAAGGAGGGAAACCATTTCAGAAAGAGGGAATGGCATATACAAACATCTTGAGTCAGAGGCAAGCATCAATCTTTGAGAAACTGAAGTGTGACAGAGCATGAGGCAGCCTCATCAATATGAATTTTGTTCCTGGACATAATTCATGGGAACAGAGTAAGACAGAGGAATTTTATAACACAGCAAGCCCTTGAGAGTATGGAATATGTTTTCTGCATTTCTAGGGCTTCTGGCCAACCATGGTGTCTGATGTTATAGATAGGCTCAATACTAACCTATTGATTGGCTCAATGAAGGAACAGATGAGTAAGCACCTGGCCTTGGCCTTAGCTACACAGGGCTTTGACAAGCGTGAACTCTTCTTGTCTTGTTTGCTAGGTACTTCCCTTCTAACCCAAGGGGCCATGTTGTTTTCAAGTTTATTGTGGCCACTTGTTCTAGCCATATGATGGTTGAATATAAGGTGAAAAGGTTGGTGGCAGGGGCAGGAAGTCAAAGCCTTTTTATACTTAGTTAGGAAGAAATGTGGGAAGGCCACTGCTGTCACTGTAATTAAATAAGAAGTTCCTTGTACCCCCCTTGCAGAGCTTTACCCAAGGGCTGACATCTCTATGTGCATCTTCCAGCAGATGCAGCAGGTCCAGGTCCTTCTATTTCCTCTGATGAGCTTTTGATTTTTTTCAGGTGATTGTTTGTCTAATGCTTTACTGTCAGAGCACAGACTCATAAAAGAGCTAACTTTGGGTTTTAAGGAAAGGGACAGTCTATAAGGAAGAGTTTCCCACTCTTGACTTAGTGGGTTTTACTTGCCACGCTAACCACATGCAGACCAGGATTTCTCCTAATAGAGCAGAGGCTTATGGGGTACAGTTTTTTTTAAAGTACTTACTTAGCTTCTTTAGTTGAGGTGCTAATAAGGACAGATTTTATTTGTTTGCAAAGCCCACTTCAAAGGTTGAAGTCTTATAGAGAGCCTTGGAACTCTCTATAAGACTGAGTGAGATTTCTCCTTTGGGTGAAGCCTGGCCTGTTGTTTCAGCCACAAATGCTAGACAGAAAAGTCCAGCCAGGTGAGAAGGTTTAGGATGTGGCTCCTCAGAGAACTATATCTGTGGCTGCCAGTATCTCAGACAGAAACCCACCAGGAATCATAGGGGTCACACCCTGGGCACACCCCTTCTTGGACCACATGCAGGGGTATCAGGTCAGAGCCTAATGTGTTTTCCTCACGTTGCTCTGCTGTGGGATAATTTTTTGTACCCTATAAAGATTTTTAACTTGTATTGGTTTAATAAAACACTGATTTGCCAGTCGCCAGGCAGGAAGTATAGGCGGGGCAACCAGACTAGGAGAATTCTGGGAAGAGTAAAGGCTCAGTCTGCAGTCAGCAGCCAGATGCAGAGGAAACAAGATGAGAATGCCTCACTGAGTAAGGCAATAAGCCATGTGACTAAACAGAGATAAGAACTATGAATTAATTTAAGTTGTAAGAGCTAGTTAATAATAACCCTAAGCCAATAGACCAACTATTTTATAATTAATATAAGCCTCTGTGTGTTTTGCTGGGACTGAATGACTATGGGACCAGGCAGGACAGAAACTTCCATTTATACTACTCCTGTGGTAGATGCCCTAGGCAGGCTGTGAACCTGGTACTTCAGAGACACCCTTCATCCGGTAGTTTTCTCTCTCTGCTTTCTTTTCTTATTATCTCTTTGCTCTTGAAGAAGTGCTCTATGTGAAGTGCTTGCGGACTGTTATACTTACTATACAACCTCCTTGGACTCAGTTTCTTCACCTAAGTAAGTGGAAGAATGGCCACACTGTGTAGCCTATGAAGTTTTCACAGTGATGCAAATTCATTCTTGTCTCTCCTTCTCCCATAAAGCACATTTTTTTTTATCTCTGGTGCCCACAGGCTCACACTCTCTCTTTCTAATTCCATTTTTCACCAACCTGGTCTACAGAGTGAGTTCCAGGACTGCCAGGGCTGTTACACAGAGAAACCCTCTCTCAAGAAACAAAGCAAAACCCAATTCCATTCTTCACTAGAATCCTTCCCTTTCCCCATTTTTTTCTGTTCTCTGAATTAAGTGAAGAAGGGGTTCGTTATACTTGCTATTGACCTTTGGAGGACAAGGGAGCAGTTTTTAAAGTTCTGCTTGACAATACACTAGGTATAACTACATGAACAAGAGTTTGACAACTTGCTTTAAGAGCATTGAGGCTGCCACATCACATTCTAGGGAGACACTGGGGTGACTAACCTTTGTTGGTTCAGAAAAAGGCTTTGAAGGGAAGACGTGATGGCCCCCTTTCCTGCTGCATATCTTGGTCCTTGTTTATTTTTCATGCATCAAGAGTGTGGCCCCAATAGCCTCATCATAGACTGGGCCAAGATAGTCCCATCAGCCATCTCCCTTAGTGTCATGGTAGACGATGCTGGAGAAGCTCACAGGAGAGTTTATTTCATCTGCTTGGCCAGGTTATACTTCTTTAGACTTTGTTTTTCAAAGACAAGACCACCTCAGAACATGACTTCTTCCAAAAGAGCATTCCCCGGCTTTTTGCCAAGCTCGAGGGTAGACTGAGAAGTGGCGTCTTCTCTTTCCTAATACAGGTATTAAGCTGACTTAATACTCACTCATTCTGAAAAATCCCACTTCACAGAAACATTTTTTAACATGAGCCAAAGCATTTCTCCCTAATTCAGCACAACTGAGCCTGGTTTATATCCATTGATGTTAAATGATTCCCCGTTTAATATCAATTGGAAATGGCTGATTTCCTACCCCAAACAGTACTTAATGTCAATTATGGCAGGCAGGGCAGAGCTGTTTTTCAATTAACTCTAGCACTCCATTTTGTTTGCTGGCGAATGGTGGAAGAAACCAGCACACCCACATGGCCACCATAAGAAATGGTGAGAGAGCAGCTGGAGGCTGATTGTGTCCCCTCCGCATCCCACCACTGACCATCTGAATAGAAGATGGTGATGTGAGAGGATATTGCCTTTTTTATTCCCCTAGGAAGTGATCATATTTTAATAAGAACCCACTTTTTTATCAGAGAAACTTTCAGTGTGGTGATGTCCACTACATGCTGGGGGAAATTATTGCCAGAGCAGAGTTCACAGAGATGTGGAAGTGCTTGCAGACTCATAGAGAGGGTGCCGCTGCTGTGGCTCTTCTAGCTGTTCCCAGAGCGTGTGAATGCCCCAGAGGGACCAACAGCTAACATTTACGGAACTATGTGCCATGGGTCTACAACTTGATGCTATACCAACCGTCTTGATAACTTCATAAGCAATATTGTATGCCTGCTTCACATGTCTGTAACTGAAGCTGACATATGAGCTAGAGTTCAAGTCCTGGACCACCTGAGTCCATCTCATAGACTGGTCTTCTGGTTTTTAATAAAGCCAATGACTGGCAGGATTCTCACAATTCTACAAAATCTTGAAAGGGGCTGCTTCCAAAGATTGCAGATGATCATGTCAGAGGAGAGAGGCCTCTGACTGTTTTTCTCCTCAGTCTAGAGTCCTGTGGTACATGGAATCCTTTCTTCAACTCAGATGGAGGTGGAGGTAGTAGAATCAGAGACATGTCTTTGAAGTGGGCATCTAAATTGAAATTTGAGGTGATAGTAGGTGAGGGCATGGAAAAGCAGGATCAGCAATTGCATGGGTAAGGTAGCACCATGCCTCACGGGTTAGTGATGTACTTTTTCATTTCTCTCCAATCTTCATCAAAGGACTGGTGGAAAAATGGGTGGTGGTGGCTATGTATGAGGTACTCGTTCTTATCTTAGATTTGTGTTGTTAAGAGCTCTTTTCTAGGAGTATTTAACTGTATTTAACTGATCGGGCACTGTTATTGTAGATGAGGAAACTGAGTCACAAGAGTTTAACTTATCTAAAATAATCAAGGTAATTTAGAAGTTGTGGAGCTAAAATTCAGACCAGGTGGTAATCTCTCTCTCTCTTTCTCTCTCTCTCTCTCTGTGTGTGTGTGTGTGTGTCACACACACACACACACACACACACACACACTAACTAATGGTCATACACTAACAGTCATAACTTTGACTATATATATTGTATACATACATAATACATATATACATACACATACAAACTAATGGCCGTACACTAACAGTTATAACTTTGACTATGTATATTGTATATATACATACATACACACATTGAACACCTTCTTGTGGAAAAGTCAGTTCTTTCTTCTTTGGATCGCTATCTTTTCTGGCAGACAAACTGTACTTTTGGGGCCCTCCCACCCCATGCCTACCTGCTGATGTTTATGACCCAAATCTGAAATAAATCTTGCATAAATTCTTGTGCTCAAGAAAATTGCGAGTAAAACAGAGAAAACTAAAATTGTGTCTAGTAGTTTTTGGTCACCAGAATACAGATTTCGTGTCTGAGAATAACCAAGTTGAGTGGACAACCCTTTCAGCTCAGGAATGAGTCTTTTAGAATGTTCTCTGGATTTTCAGGATCCAGGCTAGCATGTGACACTTCCTGAGCATGTCTGAGTATTGTATTTGCTAAAGTCAGTTAAGCTTCTCATCCTGATCAATTTATTCAAAAGAAAAAGCAGATTTATCTTCATGGGCTAATCCTATTGGTTGAAAAATAGAGCCTATTATTTGAACATTTCACTGTTTATCTCTTAAATTATGTATATTTTTTCCTCCCATTTTCAGTTGACTTCTGTAGAATATCCTATATGTCACACATTTATCTACAATATTCTGATTTGTACACAAACATATGAGGTTAGTTTGGGGAACCATAGATGAAAATGTGAATTCTCTCTGAAATTCTGACATATTCTTTAAAATTTGAGAAAACATCATCCATAGCTATTAACCAATCTTCTCTTGTCATATGTTTAAGAGTTTAGGATTGACTTCCAAGACTAAAATGGAAGAGGTATGAACATGGATTCCCCACAGGGAGACAATGGGGTTGGACGGGTCCTTTAGAGCTTTATATATCCATACACCACTGGTGGAAAGTGCTATCAAAGATAAAATGTGTACACCAATTAATCATCCATTTGATACTAGGCAGTATTTGTAAACATTATTCCAGCTGTCTTTGTGGTCTCTCCAAATGTCACAAGGATGAATGTCTTCTTCAGTCAAACTAGCTCAAGGTCCATGCCCAGAGTGCTCGGAAGCCAGACCTTTGGACCATTTCTTTCTCCATACATTTGACTCTGGAGCTTGTCTTATATCCGATTGGAAGCATCTCTCGCTAGGATGGAACTCTGGGCAAAGAACAGGTTTATAAAGGATTCAGTTTTCCAGGAATGGTTACTTTGTGCCTGGCTGCAGACAGGCTTTGAACAGAGTCTGGGTTGACACAGTCCTTCTAATGCCAGGTGGCGATTATACTGGAGAATCCCAGGCTTTGGTCAATAAAACAGTTGTTACACCCGACCTGGGGCTGGGCACAAATTGTGCCCATCTTATACATCTGTTGGGAAGCTGATCTTGGGGTCCTTGTGCTGAAATTCTGTAGATTTGGTTCTGATTGCCCCTCACCTATAGGAGTACCCAGTAGGACAGCTAATTAAGACAGAACAGACAGCAGATGAGGAGTGACTTTTTTTTTTTCCTGGAAGGGATTTAAACCTTTGGAAGGTATACAAATGTAGTCCTATTACTCAAGTTAATTTACAATCCCTCCCCTGGTCTACCGCGAGGAATTTATGGACCTGAAGGAGCTGGAAGTCCCTTAGCAAAGTAAACAAACTGTAACTCAGGTTGCTGACTTCCAAGGATCCTCTGTCAGCAGGTTTTATTTTCACACCAGAGGTGAAAAGATAATTTGAGGAGTGGCACTTTGTCTCATTGAGCGCAGCCGAAAGGCTGCACACAAGATGCGGTGGGAGAGGGACGGTGGGGGTGGCTGTCTGTGGGTTAACCTACAGCAACCGTCTTCATCCCGATGATAATGATGCTGATAATAAGTACTGGCGCTGGCGTTTGCTGAGCCGATGCCACATGTCAGACACTGTTCAGAACACTAGGAAACAGGACTTTAGGGTTTCCATTTTACAGCTGGAGAAACTGCGGTTCTTCCTGGTGGATTGCTTTTTCCCCAAAAAGAAAAGTACATAGATATGAAAAAATAGTGCCACGAGCAGGAACTCTCTGGTGGTACTTTGACACATCCTCTCCTCTCCTCTTTGCACTCCTCTTCTGATCTTTTCAAAACAGACAAGCAGTGGCCTGGAATTCGGGGCCTTTGCTCAGACCAGCCGTGGGTTCTCATGCCAATTCCTGCCTTCTGTTTGACATCAGGTTCCTCATTAGTAAAATATTAGAGAGCAATGTAAGTAGCAGGTGTCTAGACCTCTGCCTCTCATTCAGTGGCTTACCTTGTCTTCTTTGAACCAAGTCTGTCCATCCTCCACCCTTACTTGTGGGGCCGCAATGGCTCCCCTGCAATGTACAGGGTTCTGAGGGAGAGAACTTTTTTTTTAACGTGCTGTAGAGCAGACGACCTTGGAGTGATAGACTATGGGATCTGGTGACACTGCACACTCAGTACTATTCAACACTTTGGCTGAAAGGGAGGAAGGAATGGATTTATTGACTTGCGACTTTGACTCGAGCCTGTGTATCAGGGCTGTTATTATGTGGAATGATTAGGCTGCCGTGGCAGAGACAAGTTAAACTAGAACAACAAAAGGCCTCCTTAACCTTTACCTGGCCACAAGGCCATCCATAATGACTTGATGGTTTGGAAAGCCCACTCCGCCCCCCCCCCCCCACGGCACTCAATACTTCTGTAGTTCTAGCAAATGAACAGGGAAGGGGAAGACGTATGGGCGAGGGAGATGGAGTGTATTCCACGTCTGCGTAGTCCTGTTTAGAATTCCGAGTTCAGGTTTGTGTCAAAAAAAAAAAAAAAAAAAAAAAAAACAAAACAAAACAAAAAACAAAAAAACAAAACAGCAATGGCTGAGAGATCATCATTTTCTTTGGCTTGAAAAAGGAATGTGAAACCAGATACAATGGTTGCTCGCTGAGAAAACTCCCAACTATTTGTTATCCGCTAGGGCAAATTATGCTGTTTCTGAAAGATATTTTCCCTCTCGAAGGAAGCATGTGACTTCTATTAATGTGGAAGGATCTGGGTATGTGGTGCTTTCAATGACACACCACACACACACCCTCACACACACACACACACACACACACACACACACACACACACACACACACACACACACTGTTTCAAACCCAGGGTCTCCTTGAAAAGACAAAATAGCTGCAGTATCGTGTGTATCTCCCCCTTCTTCCCTCTGTCCTTGCATTCTCAATGTAGCTGGTTTTGGTGTAAAGGCTACACTTCAAAATAGCAGGTAGGACCCTATTTGCTATATATATTTCCCCAAGTCTTTTCGGTGTTGAGGGAACTACAGACAATATAAAATTAGAGAATCATGATGAATTGTATCTTGGGGAGAACTTCCATGGAGGCAGTATGCTAGGCTATGCACACATTTGTTTCAGAGTGCTGTGTGTGTGTGGGGGGGGTTCAACAAAACTATTTACACAAACAAACAACAGGCCAACTTTGGCCCGCAGATTAGTCTGCTGGCACTTGGTGTAACCTATTGATCAAATAATGGAGTCTGGAGCTCAGGGAGGTCAGGAGGGCCGTGTGGGCCAACCCCACCAGCTAGCAGCAAATCAAAGGTTGAGGGTGCATAGAAGGGAAAACAAGACACTTAGTCTTTAGGTCTATGGTCTGAAGATTTCTGTTTACTTGAACTCACTAATGCTTTAAACTGTTTATTGTGAAAAACTAACTTAAATGTTAGGATGAGGAAATTGTATTTGATTAGTAGAAGCTATGGCTGGGTTAGAAGCAAGGCACATGTTGGGGTGGGTGACTCAGGAACTCACAAACCTTCTTCATGTAATGGCCAAGCAGTGTATGCACACACTGGTGCACAGGGACCCACAGTCCTGCGGGAATGAACTAACATCCTCAGCCATTATGAAAATTTTTTTGTTTGTTTGTTTCCTTGATGGAGTTTCATGAGATCTGGAAGTCTTGGGGAAGTAGCACTGTAGCACCAAGTGGGCATTAGCTGACCAAATGGGCACCGAGGGGTAGCAGAAGTAGTGAACAGGTCATAATTCAGATGGCCTTCAGAGCAGAGCTAGCCACTCTCATCAATCACAGAAGACCTAAGAAAAGATTGTTATAGCATGGTGCTCAGGGACTAAGGCAGAGAGAGAGGTGACATAAAATACAGGACACATCTGTCCAGGTCTAGGTTGCTACCAAGGGCCATGTCTGGGTCCATGGTCCTGCTGGACCCGGGGTTTAATTGATGTTTGTGGTCCATGTCACCTCAGGGGGCCATAGGAATCACACGTGATTGTACCCATGCCAATACCCATGGCTGGCACTGTTCACAACAGAAACTGGCTGTGGGATGGTGAAACCCATGCCCTGCTGGGAGGAAGGGAAAGGTAGTCTTTACTAACATCTAGAATGCTAGGTAGGTTCATAAACGGGGACACAGCCGCTCAGTCATTGGACTATACTTTTGGAGGTAAAAGGCATAGCTGGTTTAATTACACTGGAGACCTTTCATCTCCTCTTGTTCCTAGTACATACACCACATTGGGAAATGCAGGTGATAAAAATACTTCTATGTGCCAAGTCGAAGATACTATGGAGTAGAACGAAGGCCTGACCTCATCTATCTTATCTTAGGGTCCACTGACTTGAATATTTAGAGTACACTTTAAAAATAAGCAACATAGCAAAACTGTTTCCTATTATATAGAAAGGCTTTTCTTCAGCTGGACCATGACTCTGATTAGTAGGGGTGCTAGAATTGTCTTACAGAGGGCACGGCACTTGAATGAGGGACGCTTATCAGCTTGCTCTGGGGTGCACTATGAAAAAGAGTTTCATCTACTTGTTATTTATGTATATTTATATATATAAATTTATATTTGGATGTGTGGGAAAATGGAAGGGTTTTCATTACGTTTCCAAAATTATTACCTGCTCTATCTATAAATTTTATACATATATCTGAGCATAAGTACATGCATGAACATATATTTACTGAACCACTGGAAAACAAGTTGCAGACATCATGATATTTCACTCTAAATACTTCTTTATATACCATTTAAGTAAGACATTCTTCCAAGTATTATTTATTGTTGTTATGATTATTTTATATTTGTAATCACCATACCTGAAAATAATTCTTAAAGTTTTCAAGGTGTCATTTAAAGCTACGTTTTGTTGCCCAATCAAATTAACATTGTGCATTTTTATTTAGGTGGGCGTTCTTTAGATTCCTTCCACTGTGCAGAGCTAACAGTATATCTGACTTCCCCCTTAATGTGAGTGTTATTTTAAATGATGAGGTTAGCAGTTTTACAGAATACCTCATGCTCTACAATTGCTTAATGCTTCGTGCTTTGTCCTCCGTATGTTTAGCGCCTGGAATTTAGCTTTAAAAGTTTGGCCTGATTGCTACCCTCTCAGTGGTGAGAATTGTTTCCGTGCTTGATTTCACTTCTCACAGGAAAGTACACGAACCAGCCATCCCACTGTCATGGGTCTCAGGTCTGATCTTTTCGTTGTTGTTGTTTGTTTTTGTTGTATGAGACAAGGTTTCTCTGGGTTGCCCTGGCTGTCCTGTAACGTGCTCTGTAGACCAGGCTGGCCTTGAACTCACAGAGTTTTGCCTGCCTCTGCCTCCTAAGCACTGGGATTAAAGGTGTGCGCCACCACGGCCCTGCTCAGGTCTGATCATTTGTGACAGTGCTGTCAATGGTAGGCTGATGTCTAGCATGTGGTGATTTTTAAATGTTATTCTGAAATCTTAGGAAGATAGATCCTTTTTGTTATAAACCTTTTACCTAATGGCTTTAGCTGGTGAAATGGTATTGAATCAACAATTTTAGCGAATATGCACAATTTTACACACCAACAAGGGCAAGCTGCAATTCTCCTACAGAAGCTAGGTTGAGTGTTCAATCTCCTCACCAAGCAGCTTTCAGAGCAGGGAAATGATACACCACTTCAAGAGCGATGGGTGCAATTTAAGATTTGCTTTGCTCTGCTTTTGTGTCTATTGCTGTGAGCTCATGATTTTTACTTTCTTTTAATATACTATAGAATATACATGATATGGTCTATTTGTATACAGTTTTATATAGGTGTTGTTTTTCCTGATATACACGATCCACAATTATTAGCAGAAGATTCTTTGGATTTGTGTTCTCTGGACTCAACACCATTTGTAAACAGGTCCCTTCTTTCAAACATAGAAAGATGTTCCAGATTTAACTTGTATTTTCTATACCATAGGCCTGGAAACATTACTTTCTCTGAGGAGTAGGATTTGTGGTATACAGATCTACTTAAAGATATCAGTTCTATGCATCCTTAGGGTTTCTGAGGTATTTTTGTGCTGAGCCCCTCTCTGTGGATAGCTAAGTTGGTCTATCAATGAACTAATTATTTAGCTATCACTCCAATATGACATTATAAGTTTTAATTAACTTTGTCCTGTTTGCTATTCTATGTAGAAACTATTTCTCATATTACCATATTTTCATACTGGTTTATCCTTTAGTCTATCTGAGATGATTTCTGTATCAGTCCCAACTGCATTTGGATATATTTGCAGATGTATCTAGATTCTCACAACTCTATGAGCGTTTTACAAGTTTGAAATTTTTTCTAATTCAAAAGCTTTCCATTCTGATGTCCCAGAACCCCAGTGAGGAGGCCTTTTTGTTTGGCTGGGTGTGGCCTCTTCTGTCATTTTTTAAAAGTGACAAAATTCATCCCTGGCCTCATATAACCACCTATAAGATAAGACCTCTTTCTGGATCGCCACTCCTGGGAATTCAGACTTCACTAGCTTGATATGCAGTCTGAATGTCAGTATTTTAACAAGATCCTTGAGTTTAGAGACTTATTTTCAATTTAAGATTAATTTGGAAGAGTCAACGAATTCATATATTGTCATTTCAAGGCTTTTTGTTCCGATGGACAAAGATGTTTATAAAGGGAATTTTTGGTAAGATAATTTTTGCCAGATATAGCCAATAAAGATACAAAATGCCAAGCTAAATTTGAATTTCAGATAAACAATGAATATGTTTTTGTTTGTAAGTATGTCCCAAATATTACACAGGGCATATGCATGCTGAATTTTTTTTGTTGTTTTTCTGAAATTCAAATAGAACTGGGCATCTTGTATCTTATCATTTTATCTGGCAAGTCTAGTCTCCGAGAGCTCAAGCTGGGGTGTAATGGGGGTGGAGTGTTGGAGGAGAGGAGAGAGAAAGGTACCAAATGCTTAAGAAACACTGCATAGATTTGGTGAGGCAACCTGAGGACAAGTTGATACCTAGGAGTCTGGAGAAGTGTGGCAGTGGTAAGGATCAGTCTTCAGATGTCACTGCAAGGTCATGGTCATGTATGAGCATGGCTGATGTAACTCAGCCCTGGAAGTGAAAGGCAGTGGGGCTGGATGGGAGCCCGCGGTTCTGATAGCTGAACGCTTCTGTTGATCTCTCTCTGCTGGACAGCTCCCACAGTCGGTTAGTGAAGAGCATAGGCTCAAAAAACCCCAGGTTCAAGACCTTATAATTTTTTCATCCGTATGCCTTTGGGAAAACAACATGATACTTCTAAGCTCCAATTTTTGTTTTTGTAAAAAAATACCAATTATATCTAGCAAATAGTGTTGAAGCAAGGATTAATCGTCATCATAATGTCTACGATGTAGAGAGTGCAATAAGTATTTGCTGTTTTTATTACTATCGGCAATATTTTAATATGCAAAATAGCTCGGTGCCCCCAAGCTCATGCATTTTACTAGAGTAAGATCTATCTCCATATCAACATAAATTGTTGTTCAATATACATAAGGCAAAAGATACAGTACTGTCTTCTTATACAGAGTGTTACATTTCTTCCTAGAAAAAAAAATAAACAAAACTCTTATGTTTTTCAGGAGAAAGCAACAGACAAAAAACCTGGAATTTTTCTGGGAAGAAATAAAACTTTAAGACATAGAATTAGTGGTCATTTTGAGATATGAAAAGCCATGTGGGAGAACCAGGGAGGTACCAGTAAATAGACAGCCAATGGGAAAAGTATCACACGCACACACACCCCACCCCCTCTGCCTCTTCCCATGATCTGGTCTCCCAGACAGAGGGAGAGAACCATAGCGAAGGCTAGTCATGCAGGAGGGCGGAGGAAATTTACTAGAAACAACTGCCTGTTGAGTTCTGATTCTTCACAAGGAAGCCTACGTTTCTTGCTGCTACTTGATCTCTGTGTCTAAGGACGATAATATGGCTGGGCCGAGAGAAGTTCCTGGTGTGCGGTCAGTACTGTGAGGTGTGAACGTCTGACTGGAGCATGAGGTTTCAACTCCAGCGATTCGGCATCTAGCTCTGGAGTCGGGCCCTTTGGGACGAATTTCACTGTAACCACTGCAGACCACACGACCTTTGGCAGATAAGCATTCTATGCCCCAGTTTCCTCATCCACAAAAGGGGGTAATAGTTTCCTCGTTGTGTTCTTGTTGAGTTTAAACATTTAAGCTTCAGGATATAATGCTATCTTTGATGAATAGCCCACTGAAGCGCATCATCCCTGGTTTCATCTCTGCTGCCTAACTAAGAGATGATGCTTTCTGCTCTTGATATGGAATCATTATAAGATGGTGAGTTCTGAGGCTCTCTGTGTAGCCATGAAGGCAGCCCTTATCCCTATTATAGCCCAAGGGGGTGGGGGTAGGGCACAGAAGTGCAGCAGCATGCTCTGGGAACAGCTGATAGATTGAATTCCAGGTAAGGAAAAGGAGGTGGTAGGAAGAAGCGCTCACAGGTCCTAGTCAGGAGTCGTGCAGACAGCCCAGAACACCAAGGCAGAAGACTGGACCGGGCATCAGTCACCACAGGGAACTGTGAGTGCATCAAAGTGGCATCTGGATGATTTGCTGTTGAGCTTGAGGGTGAGAAACTGAACAGGGACAGCCTGGAAAGGGGTTGGATCATCTGGGTGTGGTTCATACAGGTACAAACTGTGAAGAAGTTTGTGAAGTGGTCTCCTGCCTTTCTGGAAGGAAAACCAGCAGACAGAGTCCACTCTACACAGCTAATATGGGCCTTTTCATTTTTATCCCTCACTTCGGTCACTTCCCTCCCATGTTCAACTCCATACTACCTGCCAGCAAGACCGCTTACCTTCTGCTCCGTCCTTGAAAGGACTTCAGCTCGCCTCTGTGCTCACCGCATTTGAATTACACATCCTGCAGCCAGAGAGACTATCAATGACACCATGTTTGTGTGTCAGACAAGCTTTCCACAATTCCTAGGGCCAGCCCAAGTTCTTTAATGAGCACGGGGTGTCTTTGGCATGGTCTTCTTCAGAAGTGGTTCTTCTGGACATTGCCTGAACTCCGGCCTGGCTGCACTCTACACCACTTTCTGGATTACATTTTTCCTGTCTGGTACACTCTTCCTCCAGCCTCGCCAGCACTTTCTGCTTCTCCCAGAAGACACACACTAGAGAAATTATCCTCAACTTCCCAGTCGGGCCAGCTTGTCCTGCCGTTATTTTTGGCCTCTCAAAAGAGCACTGTGCATTTCTTTTTTCCTATACATTTGAAAATTATTGTTTGCTTGCAACTGATTGATTACTATACGCCATACACTGGAGATGTCGTGTGTGCCTAGCGTGGTATCCCAGCATGCTCTTAACAGCATACGCTCTGCCTTCGTGGATATTTGTTGACTAAATCTGCACACTGAATGATGGAGTGGATGAAAGGGTGCAGACGTTCAGACGGAGCACGGGTGTTGGATTGTGTGGTGGTGTCCCGGCGCACCATTCTTCAGGAAACGTGGGTAGCTAATTCTTATCTGGAAATTACTCAGGTTCCCTAAAGAGATCCACACCTTAACAGGCTTTTTTCAAACCAGGAGGGAAACTTCATTCTGAAAGTGAGAATATAGAGCTGAATTCTCATTGGCCCATCCTTATACCCTCTGTGCAGTACGTGGCATGGGATCGTTGCTCCAGGCATTGTCTTCCAAGATGGCTTAATGAAGCACTGAAATATCACCTAGTGATGAGGAATTCTTCCTAGTCTCATCTTTCCCTCCATTTTATCATGGGGCACTTGGTGAGCAAGTCTGCTATCCAACAGGGCTAATCTAGGTTGATACTTTTGAATGTGTCTTAGATCTACCTCTCCTGGAAGAGAATTCAAAATGCTATGTGTTGATGTTTTGAGCTCTCCACACTTGGAGACTTAGCCTCCCCACTTCGCTGCTGTCACTTTGTGAAACAGCGATGTTCACTCCTTGGGTGCACATGGACCAGGTCTGTCATCAGTCCCCTACGGTTCTAGTCCTCCCCTCCATAGGCTGAGGGGACTCTGCTCTTTTGGTGGTTCTGCGGAAGGAGCATACTGAGGCCACAGAATCTGGGCTGCCAAGAAGAGGAGTGAGAATGAAGACTAAAGACTCAGCCTTCCTCACTGCACTTTGCAAGGGTTACATTCTTTGATTTCTCGTTGACAACAAGGATGACTCTTAGGCAAGCCCTTAGTGCTAAATATCCTTTTATGGAGGTGGTAGTAAAAACTCAACAGCCTTTGATAGGTGGTGCTGGGATGAAGCCTGGACGTAAATCACCTGAGTGTTGGCTGGATACGGTTGACAGATGTCTAGGTTCAGTGAGATTTTGAATTCCCAAATAAATCAAATTCTCTCCCATGAAGGTCTAAGCTAGGGCATCTCCCAAGTGTTGGAACTTGGGCTGAGGTTGGAGGCTGTTTTTGTTGGGTGATGGGCACACTTTCAGTTGCCCCTTCTGTGGTCCTTTGAAAAATTTGCAACTTCATGTTCTGATTATTTCAATGCAAAGGGATGGACATACACATATAGAAAACTGAGGGAGCCTTGGCTGATGTTAACCTAAGCTTTGTTACAGAGACATGTGTATTTTAAAAAGGACTCGTGTATATGTGTGTGCGTGTGTGTGTGTGAGAGAGAGAGAGAGAGAGAGAGAGAAGAGAGAGAGAGAAAGAGAGAGAGAGGGAGGGAGGGAGGGAGAGGGAGGGAGAGGGAGAGGGAGAGGGAGAGGGAGAGGGAGAGAGAGAGAGAGAGAGAGAGAGAGAGAGAGAGAGAGAGAGAGAGAGCGGTTTGTGACTTCCTGAAGAAGTTTCTTCATATGGAAGTATGCACAAAACAGCAGCTGGAACCTTGGGAAGGATTCACATGTAGGAGGACATTGAGAAGATCTGCTTCCAGAAGGACTTGGAATTTAGGGTCCTCCCCCAAGTGTCATTTATCTTGTTGTGACTCAAGGTACCTTGAAGGTCAGGGGTTCCAGCATATGTGCCTTGGCTCAGACACTACACTATTTCAACTGTTAACTCAGGCTTCCCTAAGAGGATCTAAACAAACTGTAAAGGGACAGGAGATGTTCCGCACTGGTGATTTAGGGAATCACTCTGTCTCTCCCCTAGGGGAACCACTGGGAATTGAGGTGCACACTCCCCAGGGTTGGCACAGTCAGGTGGAATATTGCCTTCGTGGAGGCAGCACCGACTCTCACTAATGGCCTAGCTCTCATGGAGTAGCATATTGCCATTAACAACTGATTATACACATTATTGGGTACCTCACAGCTAATGGGACCTGTCACAAGATCTCAGAAGACTGGGCTTATGATCTGTTGATAAATAGATACGTGCTACACGTGGGTCAGTCATTTCCTTGTTAAGAAGGGAGACAGAAATGAAGTGACAGCCTTGGCAGATCCACATGGACCATGGCTAAGTGCCTGGCTAGGATGTGGCACCAAGGCATGAGGGCTGGGCTAGACTGAAAGGAAGCAGAGTCTGTGTCTCTTCTGGTCCTGCAAGTGGAAAGGGCGGGTGTGGACGAGCAGTTACAGGGAGATTTAAAATACAGTCCTAGGGAGATGGCACAGGGGGCTGGGGCTTGCTGAATAAGCACAAGGACCAGAGTTCAGAGTCCCAGCACCTACAGGAATCTGAGCCGGGTGGTGTGGGTTCTAACCTCAATGCTGCTGGGTGGTGCTGAGAAAAGGAGATGCCATGAGCTCACAGGTCAGCCGGTCTAGATGGTTGTTGAACTCCGGGTTTACCAAGAGACTTTGTTTTCCAAACTAAGGTGGAGAGTGAAGAAGAATGTGTTGGTGATGGCCTCTGTCTCCACACATGCGCACATGGGGGATTGCACCTGTGCATGTGTATGAACCTGCGTATGTGTTTACATGTACACACACATACACACATTCGCTGTCTGTCTGTCAGTCTCTCAAATACTTTGGAACAGTAGCATTCCAGAGAATGTTGCTTGGCGCTCAGCACCTGTTTCTAATTCATTTATGGGGTTATCCTCCCATGTGTGAGTGCGTGCATGTGTGTGTGTATGTGTGTGTGTCTGTGTGGTATATTCTTCTGAGTCTTCTCAGTTGTGACACTCAGATTTGAAGGAGCGGTTGGCCAATGGGAACTGAATAAGAATGAGACTCTCCTGGCAGAGTGTACTAAGTAACTTAAACAATAGTTGAACGATAGATATGCTTGTCCTGATCCAGTTAACCTAAGATGATGTGAATGTAAGTCTGACCTTTAAGCTACACATGCAAGTGTGTTTTATTTAAACAAATTCAGTCTGATTTTGCTCAGCTTGGTGTGAAATGCTATCTTGCTAGGTTGAGTGGAGGGCAAGGAGTGGGAATGTTTCACGAAGCCTGTTTGGAGTTGGTTGGCCCTGGGCACTCAACATGCAGAGGTTCCTTTTTTTTCTTGGTGAATACAGGGCTCCCAAGGAGCTATGTTCTTTTCAGTGTACGGAACATTCTCTATTCGGACTTAGAAAAGCCACTGTGCCTACTCCACCAGAAATCACCTCTCCAGGGCATTGCCGTAGAATCCTGAATTCTTATATCTGCCCAGATCTACAGGTTCCCAAGCTCTTTGCAGTCTTGAGGGTTCCCCTAATAGATGCAAGTGTTTCTTTCTCTGTCTCAAGGAACTCCTGCTTTCAGCATTGATAATCATCCGCTGAAATGTAGTCCTTCCTTCTCTTTAGGAACCAAGGAGGGGAAAGCAGTCTGAACAATGTAATGTGATGTAACCTTATTACATCGCAGATTGTTATATACCTCAATGGCCGGTGACAATGATGATGATGAGAATGCCTTCCTAGCTTCACACTGCTACCTAGTCTGACCTTCCCAGAAGGTCAGGACAGTGTGCCCAAAGGAAAGGGGGATAGGCACGTTTCCTGAATGGGGCCAGGGAAGTTTCCTGAGTTGCCCTAGAATCCACAACGCCTCTTTGGTTGGTCCAGTGTCTTTTTCCTTGAAGAAGGTGACATCCAATTCCTTGTTGTGTGACTTTCCAGGAAAAGTGACTAGAAGTGACAGCGGGCACACACACCTGAAGTGTTCCTAGAGGAGAAGCAGAGAGCGCCGAACTCAATCCTCTGTGTGCTGCTGGAGGGAGAGGAGCTTCCCGTCAGGGCCCTGTCACCTCCTGCCACAGGTGACTGCTTTCCCTGGAAAAGAAAAGAAGTTTACTTGGGTGTTATTTTTCTCCTCGGTATTTATTTCACTAAATCTCTGCTGCTCTTTTCTTTATACCGGGACTAACTCCACCTCATTACTCTGCCAGCGAACGTGGGCAAGAATGGAACAGAGGCAGCAAGAAAAACAGTGCCCTAGAAGGAAAGAGAAATGCTCTATTTTTTCCCCAGGGAGGCACAGATTTATTTCGGTTTCCGTCGCTCTTATTCAAATTCATCAGGAGTAATTAATGAAAGAGAGCCGAAGTCCTATGTGCCTATGTGCGCATGCACACACACCTTCCTAGGGTATTTTCCTTCTTCCGTGAATTATTTCGAGTTGTTTGGTCTATTGGTTCGGTACCCCAAGCCTAGTGCAGGATTGTCATCCCTTTCTTTACAACACAGTCATTATATCCCTAAACCACATTGTGATACACGAAGCCTTCTGTTTACGACTCCCGAAACTCCCACTCCATATATCACCTGCCATAAAACCCATCAAACTGCTGCTACTAAAATGGTGCACAGTGGTCTAAGCAGGAGCCGGGCAAATTGTGTGATACCCTACTGTGGTTAATGAGAGTGAAAATGTGGTTAGGATTTTATTCAGGCGACGTTCATTTGTGGGGCCATCGTAGAGAGGTAGCAAAGAAAGCTTCTTTTGTTAACTCGAATGACAATATATTTGCTATCATATGGAGTGGCCCGGCACAGAGTTGGCCAAGTTATTTTTCAATTGCAAATAAGTCAAACTGTGACCTTGAACTATGAAACTTTTATTGCCGGGGGTGGGGGGGGGGCTCTTGAAAACTAATTAATATACTGAGGTTGTCCAGTTGAGCATTAGAAACCTGTTGCAGAGGTAGACGTGCAGGAGTGTGATTTGACTCTATGGAAGAAGAAAAGAGTTGAGTAGAAGGATCTCTTTCTGGAGAACAGATAGCATTTACTCTTTGGTTCAAACAATTCTTAGGAAGAAGATGGAGTAAAGGGAAAATAGGATTGTTGTTTTCGCCATTTCCGCCTTTTCTTTTTCTTTCCATTTTCCACTCTTGACTGCTGGGCAAACTTCTCGGCAATATCTACCTTTACTCAGATACTGAAGGATGTTTGATGAGCTTCACCCAAGAATCAAAGCAATTTTGGCGTGGGATGTCTCAGCATTAAGAGCACTGGCTGCTCTTCTCAGGATCCATAGGACACTCACAACTGTCTATAAGTCCAGTCCCAGGGGGATCTGATGCCTCTCCTGACCCCTATGGGCACCAGGAATGCATGTGGTGCACAGACAAACAGGCAAGTAGAACACCCATACATATAAAACAAAAAGTAAAAACAACCCCCAACAGCCAAAACAAAAATAAGAGCAACTACAAGACTTTGTTCCTTAAGTGAAGCTAAATCAAGGAAAATCTTGCCCCTATCCGCTGTCCTCATTTCCATGCCTAGAGTTAGCACATTTTTATCCCAGCGAAATGATGCCCTCGAAAAGTTTAACAACTCCAGGCGTATTACTTTAGGCAAAAGAATGCAAATTTCTCTCTCGTTAATTCATGACCCACCTTATCTTCCAGTTCGTTCTTTCTTCTCCAAACAGCTGGGTGGCGCGGAGGGTGACAAGGCCAGCCACATTAGAAAACTTTCTTCTATGAGCCATGGTCCATTTATGAGAAGTTTAAAGAAAAATGGAGGCAGTGTGTGTACAGCATGTCTGATCTCATTAACTTATTCATTCATCACTGAGCTCTGAGCATCCCCAGAGCCCACCCTGGGCAATGTCATGGAAGCAGCAGCCGTCCCTGACTTGCTTCTGCCTGTGCTCTGAGTGTCCGGCTGCTGCGCAAAGATGATTGTGCTGCTCCTGCAACAGCAGTGCTGGTGTCAAAGGTGGCGTGGGCACCCCACCATGAGAACCAGACCCCAACATCTCTGTGAAGTACTCCTCATACATATTCATCTGACACACACAAACTTGCTCTGAGGAGCGACTTCCTGGTATATCTCCAACTCGGCAGGCTCAAGCAAAAATGCAACCCATCCAGTCAAAGTCTTTTTCCGAAGGTTACGTGGGTAGGAGAGGGGGATCTTACTGTGACCCCTCTGTTTTTGACCCTTCTCCTCTTTGACCAGCTTTTTATCACCTCCCAGGTCCCATGCCTCTCCAAAGAATTTTCCATCTTACATTCACAGGAGAGCAAGTCATTGGCAAGGAAGTGCAAAGCTCACTTTGTACATTTTGTGGGCTGGTCTTGTCTTCCATGACCTGATTTCCTTAGAGATCCTTATCTCTGTATTCCTGCCTTGACAACCCTAATTGTGGCAGGAAGTAGTGTTAGTATTATACGGAAATACTGAATAGGTGCTGAAAAGTGTGCCCCACCAACAACATACGAGGCTTTGTCCATGAGCCCCTTAGCTTTACCAATGTTAGGCCAGGGCAATCAAATCATTAAGATAGACATAGAGAGGTAGCAAAGAGGAATGTGGTTCTCCATGGATACCGTTTTTCAGGTTGAGCCATTCTGTGATCCGTGCTATTTCTTTAGGGGAAATCTGATTTCAATTGAGTCATATTGCTTTAAAAAAAAGGTTCCTACTCCAAACAGCACTGCAAAAAAGGAAATTAAACTATAAAAAGTGCATTAAGGTAAGGGTAGGGAATCTAAGTTACTGGCCCGGGAACAAGTTAAAATCAAAGTTAGCAGCAGAACCCCTAAGTTACTCTGGTTAGATGTTACAGATGCCACCAGTATTTACAATTGCCTGATGTAAAACAGTCTGCCTTCAGTGGATTCTGACATCACCAGTATAGCACTTAAAACTTGGGGCTCTCCATGTTATTACAAGGATCCCTTGCTTTAGCAGTTCTTGGGGAAAATCAGAGAAATAGAAAGTGCCATTACCTACACCGAAGATATGGGCACATTCTAGTCAAAAATACAGTTTCAACCAGGGGGCTTCGTGGGCTCACAAGGGATCTTGACGGCCCTTAACCTGTTTGGATACATTTTTACTCAGCTTCTCCATTCTCCGTAGCTTATATTTCTTCTTGAAGGATCTCTGTATTAGGGTGGTGAGTTGGGTTAATAGAGACTGCCCATCAACTATTCTACCCTGAACAGTTGCTTGTCTTCTCTCCTTCATCTGCTATCCAAGGATGTCATGATGATCAGGCAAGTGACCAAGAAAGTGGGCAAACTCGGGAAAAGAAGAGAAGCCTAAACATGTGCGTTATTATGCAAGACAAAGGAAGAAACAAACCCAAGATATGATATAGGAAACAGTGTGGGGAATGGACTTTCCAGTTTTGCAGGCATGTAGATGTGACATGGATTTAATGTAACTATGGCTGTGCCCTTCCTAATTATTTCTTACACCTGGATGTGGCCTGTGGGAAAATTCTCTCTGAGGCCATGCATTTAGGGTCTTGTATATTTTCAGGTTTCCTTATTAAGTAGAAACCAGAAGCCTTTTTATGTCTCCATGGGGACAGCCTTGGAGCTCGTATCAGCAACCAAGAAACTATAACCTGAGGTGTTGGGGTTAGGGCTGAAAGCTTGAAGGGGCTCAGTCCCAGAGACATGGGATACCAGGGACCTGAGCGTCCTGGATTGCTGCTCTGGCCATCTCTTTAACAGTGACTAGTTGTTTCAAAGAACCATTGACTTTTTAGCAAGAACACTTTACAGAGGCGTGTGTGGGAATGTGGGTGCCTGTGCACACACACAAATAGGAGTGTGTGTTGCCTTATAAACTTGGTCAAAATGTTTTAGGCTTGACCTTAATATTGAGAAAAATTAGTGGAAAAGGAAGGATGGAATGTCTTTTCAGGTTGGAAAAAAAGGCTAGAGGATAGATTTTAATTGAACACCTGGAGACACAGACGGTTGCACAATCATTATCTTTGAAATGAGATTGGGCATGCCTATATTTGTTATTCTCCACGGCTAATTGTTCCCAGACTCATCAGAGTACATTTTCTGATGGTTTCCCCACCGAAGCCTGGACACTTGGGCGATGCCCTGGGGTGTGGGAAATGCCTGAGTCTTGGTTACTGGCTTGGAGAAACTTAGGGACCGGTCACATACCCGACAGTGGTGAGAGACACAGAGCTTCAAGTCAGGGGTTTGTCGGTAAGCGCCATGCTTCGTGGGTTTGGGGAGGAGAGCTGTGGTTTGGGAGGTGTGGAGATAAAGTCAGGGCAGGAGAGGCAGGCTGGCAGCTGCAGAAATGTGGGTAGACTCACCTTCAGGCCCACCTCCGCTCTGCAGGCATGGGGCCAGCAGGGGGCGCACAAGGTAATAAAGAGTGTTTGAGAACCGGACGGTGCTCTAGGGACTCAGGAACGGGGTGGGCGGGGGAGGGGGCGGATGACTGTCACCCGCCATTGTGGGAACTTGGGCTTTGCCTGCCCCATCTTTGCACCGTCGGCCATGATCTGCTTCACTCACAAAATGCGTTCGATGCTTATGAAGAAACAAGCCCCAAAGCAAGCTGGCCCAGAGAGGGCACAAATATGCAAGAACCATGCAAGAAAGAGGTGCATTGTCCAGTTGTTGGCTGCTCTTTGAAAGGACTTTCCTAGTCCTCTCTTCTCTGAATCGTCAGGAAACACGAGGTGCTCATGGAACATTGTAGCTCAGAATCCTGTCACTCGAGTATTTCTTTTGTTTCAGAGGATGGGCTCCTTACCAGAATCCAGCACGTCAATGCCTGCTGGAGAAGATTTAAGGTAGGTGATTCAGCCTGAGCTTTGGTGAAACACTCGTTTCAAAACACTGCCGCTTTACATTTGTTCTAAGCAGAACTTTACTGTTTTAAAAATGGGCAAATATTATTGTGGTTGTCTCACAGGAGGCTCCTACCTCATCGGATCCATTCTGCCAGCCTCTCCATGGCCAAGCTCTTCCTAAGGTTCATCAGAGAACAATACAACTTTTACCTACCTTTGCACGTCATTATCGTTATCAGAAGCCCCAGTCTCTTTCTTCCCCTGTCCTTTGTCCAGTTATTTCCCAGTCATTGAGCTGGCATTTCAGGCTCCATTTAGACTTCAGGAGACTTGTCCCTCTTTGCAGACTGACTTTGTCCCCGTTGAGCCACAGATACCTTCAAATGTTCTTCATAACATGGAACAAAATCCACAAAGACACACGCATTTTTATATGTATTTCAATCACCTCTATTATATCAGACAGAAGGGATGGGAACTCTGCCTTTCGACCGAGTATTGTGTCCTCAGCATGAAGTCTGGGCCTGCTATGGGTACCCGATGAGGTAGGTTCCTTAACCACTCATTTGTGGAGTGGAAGAAATACGAATGATGGATTACTTAACAGCTGCTAATAGCATATGTTACCCTCTGCTAGGGCCGTGGGAAGATGTAGAATTGAAGCTTAGATCAACATGGACCAGAGACCCATGACGAAGAGCAGCTTTTGCGGAAGAGGAATGGCTGACAAGGGGTCCAGGAAGAATCAAAAGAGCTAGAGGCTGTGTGAAGAGCTGGAGCCTTGCAGGCTAAGCGCTGTGTGGAGACATACACAGAAATGCTGGGGACCATGGCACCAGACCTCCGGTGGCTTAAAGCGGCAGCCACTGTTAACTATCGGAACCTAAAGAACACTACTACTCTGGCGATTCTCCATATGGTTTCCCAGTCCTGAGTATTCTACGCCTCCACGTGATTCCATGTTGGATTGGGCATGAGAGGAGGCAGAATAGAGAAGTCAGGTTGCCTCCCCTTGTCTCTCAGTAGGGCTTGCTGCCCCAGATGTATGTGCAGTTGGTGTCTCACTGTTATTGCCTCTTCCAGTGCTGCTGCACGATCAGGTCCTGCACGTGATGATATCCTGTGCGCGAGGTTTGTCTGCCAACTGGGCTTACAACTGGCTCCATGGGTGAGACATCAGTAGGAAGGGCCTCTTAATTCCTAGACTGTGTTTCAGCTGTAAGAGTCTGGGCTCTGTCTGTGGCGGCTAGGCATCTCTTTCAACTTTCCATGTCTTCTGTTCATGCAATGACCATACCACTACTAATATGCCATCAAATCTAAAAATCCCAGACTTAGGAAACTCCAGACTGACAGGGCAAAGAAATTAGACCCACCAACTTGTAGGAGACTTATTGGACTCATGGTCTGCAGAATTCAGGCCAGCATGGTTTTCAGTTCCCTACGTGCTGGTTAGGAGGCTGGTGCTACATGCTTCTCTTCCCGTTGCCTCCAAAAAGGACCACAAAGTGAAAGAGAAAGCTTGCTGACGAGACAGCTTCTCTCCCCGTCTAGGTTCTGTTTGAATGTTATTGGCTAGTTACATTTTTCTCCCTAGACATATTGAACATATGCCCCCAGATCTATACAATGTCCAATTATGAAGATATTCAGGAAGCAACTCAGTGCGCAGTCACTTAAAAGATAGAAGACAATATATGTTTTTAAACATATCAAACACTATTTCTTCTGATGGTCTCAACTCCCTAACCAAATACTCAGAGTAGAAAAATACTGAGATTGAATTTTCTAAGTCAGGCATTGGAGAGTGACCACTTATAGCGACTCAAAGTCTTCTTCTCTCACCTCCCAAGTACCTGAAGAGACTGTGCAGAGATATCATTTTAGAATCTGTCAAGGAATGGGCCAACGCTTTGAGCCCCAGGGTCCTTCTCCCTGAGGAGCATGGGATGATGGGAGAGACATAGTAATGGAACTGGGCTGAGAATCACCCCGTACTTGGTAATTCGGAGGAAGGGGAATATTGGAGATTTAAAGTGGAATGCAGACTTGTGTGTATTTGCTTTGATTTGAGTTTCTCTGGGGTCATTTTAAAGATCAATCCCATGTTACACAGCTTGGGCTGCTCTGGGAATAGACACCGGTTGGTTCGGAGAGTCTGCTGTGGTTTCGTCTGGGTTCCTGGAAGTCACTTTCCATAACCCTGAGGCTTCTAAGGACAGCTGAGGTGGCTGTCTGTTCTTCCACCTGTGCATCCTTTCCTGTCACTCCTGGCTCTGTAATGGGGATGAAGAAAGGTAAGTATAAAAATATGCGGGCCACTGCTGAAACACCCTCTGGACATTTTGCTGAGCCACACTCCCGGCACTTTCTAGTAGCTGCTGAGCTGAAGGAAAGCTGGGCTTTTCACCGCTGGCCTTGGAGTTATGGCCGTATAGAAAGGACTATTTATAGGACTAATGTAAAGGGTGTCGATGGATTCACTATAGAAAGTCACTTAAACAATAATTCCAAATCTTGCTGTGATTGTGTCCAGGGTAGCTTGACTCAATTCCAGTACTATCAGAAGATTTTCTACAAACATGAGTTTTGATTCACTTTTATTTCTTTCATACAACTCATCTATCTAGTCATAAGCTTCTCACACAGATTGGGATGGTTCTCTTCACTCCTCTGTGCTTCTGCCCCCTTCCTGGGGATGAGAAGTTTGGACTTAGTACTTCTGCATTCCACCACTGCTCATGTTATGTTCTATGTGGGGTTTCAGGGTGGCCCCATTCCTGCCAGCCATGATAGGAACAGTGTGTCGCCAATACTAGGTTTGACTTCTAGCCCAATGATGCTGTTGATGACACCGGTATGCCCATCAGTCATAAAGCATGGGGCAGACAAAAGGCATAGTGTGAAAAAATGGAGCGGAAACACAGCTACCTAGAGATGAAGATTATTTCATTCACCTTTTGATGGGTTGCCATTGTGGGCATGTGCTAAACATATACTAAATGTCAGGAAACTGTGAAAGGCATACATACATACATACATTTACATATATTGTATGTACTACATATCATATGCATACATACACATTAATATATTAGACCCAATTAAATATATATATATATATATATACACACATATATATATATATGTATCCCAATTAAAATCTGATTTCTTTATGAAGACTCAGTGCCAGGCCGGGCAGTGGTGGTACATGCCTTTAATTCCAGCACCTGGGAGGCAGAGGCAGGTGGATCTCTGTTAGCTCGAGGCCAGCCTGGTCTACAAGAGCTAGTTCCAGGACAGGCTCTAAAACTACAGCGAAACCCCATCTCAAAAAAACCAATAAATAAATAAAAATTTTAAAAAATTAAAAAAAGAAAAAAAATGAAGACTCGGTGCCCTCATTAGGAGCTTACAAGCTTAGGAGCAGGGTGTGCACTTTTCCAAGGTGGCCCCTTTGTCACACTGGAGAGATGACAAATTTTGGTCATAAGAACTTCTGGATTTTTCTTGGTTTCCTCTTTGGACTGGAGAGGGAGGGGAAAGGGGAATGAGGGGAGGGGGATGGAAATGGGAGGAGGGGAGGAAAGGAAAATTCGTAATAAATAATAATAATAATAAGAAGAATAAGAATAAGAAAAAAAGAAAAAAAAAGAACTTCTGGATTCTCTGGTGTTTTATCTGATTCCTGTCTCTTGTCTCTGGGAGTGACTAACTGAGACAATGTATTTTAGCTGACATACAATGAGTGTCAGAAACCCTGCGGAGGAAGGCATGTGTAACAGGTGCCGTCCAGCAATAGGCAATCCAGACGAATTCATAGCTGACAGGGGTGGACTTTGTTCTGAGCCTTACCCTGTGCTATAGGTGTCCAGATGAGGAAGGAGGAGGGGGAAGGAAGGGAGGAGAGAGCATATACTTCCCTAGCTTACAGAATCAGAAAGGTGTCTTCGTAGATGGCGCCACTGAGTGTCACATCCTGGTTCTTCCAAGCCAGGCCTAGTTTTCCTAGCTCATTCTTTTGGAGTCCATCCTTTGGCTTGATGTTGCATTCTCCAGCTGGACGTATACAGTGTCTTTTATTTGATTCGCATCTCTGTCAGTGGACTGCAAGCTCCCGTAGGGTAGAGGTGGTCCCTTCTCCTCATTGTAGTATTTTGAATACTCATGCTTAGACGGCAGTAAAGGTATTCAATGTAAAAGTATTCAATGAATGGATGGATAAGGGTCAGTTAAAGAAAGACAAGTCAGCTAAGGTCTTCTATGTGGGAGGGGGGCTGAATCACTGCCAAGAGGAAATGGCGCGCATTAACCCTCAGATGATTCGGAAGGCACACTGCATTGCATCCTCGTCACTGAGCCTGGGAGAAATTCCGACAGCTGTGTGGCATGTCTATGACCTCTCTTGAAAACCTGGAGAAGAGGATGGATCGCCTCTGATTTGCATAAAACTCTTCTTGTACCTAGTAGGTGCTCATTAAATATCTGAAGCCCAAATGGGCATATGGATGGATTAACCGATGCTTTCTGTCCTACAACCTTTTGGAATAACAAGCTATCATTGCCTACCCCCTACCCCCTCCTGCTTCTCACTTAAGCCATGTCTTTATGCTGTGAGAAAAATGGCGCAATATGGGGAAGAGAAAGCAGGGCATCTGGTTCACCAGATATGCATATGGCCACAGCATATGGCAAACCCAGGGCATTTGACCATTGTGCTCATTAGGACGAGCCGGCAAACTGGGTGCCTCACACACACTGTGCCTGTGCCATTCTCCCTCAGCACGCCGACCTGGTGCTAATCATCCGGGCACTCGCCTCTCAGAGCAAGGCATTCCCTCTACTCTTTTCACCTTCCATCTCCCCGAAATGCCCTTCTATTTTGTATTTGCTTTCAGTTGCCTGTTGCTTTCAAACTCTCAGGCCGGGTCTTGCTCTGAAGACCCTAAGAAAGGTCTCCAAGCCACAAACAATGACCCCAGCAGCTCATGGTCTTCTCAGAGAGCATAAGGTTTATTTCCCTGGGATTCAACACAGCCTATACTTTTCTTAAAGTCTAGCATAATTATCTTTTCACAGACAAAAACAAAACCCAACCCACCCTCGATCCCCTGGTTTTCACTCAGGGACGCCCCAACTTCAGGAAGGATGCCAGTGAGAACGCAACCCCACTCCAACCCTGGCAGAGAAGACAGGAAAACCAGCAGCTCCAACCATCCAGGCTGGATGGCTCTTCGAGAGTGGAGGAGCTGCACTGTGCTTGCATTTTGTGTGTTTGGTACCCGCCCCTCCCCCCCCCATTCTGGCACCAGCCTTTCTAAGCCCACTGAGTGTTTATGCGAGTTCCCTCTGCTCAAACTTCCTCCTTCCACCTCACTAGATTCCCATCTTCAGTTCTTATTGGCGATGGCAGCACCGTTCATTTGGCAAATTTGCATATTCGTTTTTTTTCAGGTTGTTCTTCTCTTGTTGTGTTTCAAAAAAAAAATGAGAAATGAGATCAAAACTCATATTAACCCCAGCGGCATCCCCTTTGGCTCTCATTTATTGCTATCCTTTGTTTATCATCTTTCAGCAAATTTTCAATCCAGATGACAATAGTTTCATACAAATCAATTAGAGCCAGTTTCACCAGCTAGGTTTACCGGAGCTCTGATGCTCCCCGCTGCATTCCAGCTGCCCCGTCCATTCCAGTTCCCTGATTGCTAGATACACATCATTCCTTTCATCTGCCAGTAACTATCAAAAACTAGTAACGAATTTGTCCGGAAGGATTTATTCTCAGCACACGTCCGTTCTACTCTTTCTTCTTAAGCATTGCTGATGATTTGATTGAACCCAAAATAGTTGCAGATTTTTCTCATTTAAGATCCACTCCATTATTTCAAGGTAGGAAAAAAAATGCAGACTCTTTCTCTCTCTTTTAAATAGTTTTATAGACAAAGTGAAAGATTTTTCATTCTAGCTTCAAATTCGTTGTGAAAACAGAAGGCAGTTTTCCCAGATGGAAATCTGTCATATCATTATGGAAATGTCAGATTTCTACCCGGGGCATATTGACAAAAAGCCATGGTTTTTGCCCAGGGGGTGGAATTTCACAAATTTTCCCAAGAAGAGCTGTGCTCCCTGGTAGAAGACAGAGGCAATTTCCTTTTCTACTGGGGGCTTGCAGGATGGGTACTAAGAGATTAAGGCAAACCCCAAAAGGAGAAAGGAAGACTGACTTCCCCATTACGGCTGCCGGGGCTTGGTTCTTACTTGTCACCCCACACGGCACTGCGGTAACGTTAGGGTCACCCTCCGTGGTACCCAACCAGGCCAGTGTCTCATCTTATCTGACAGAGGGTGGGGTCATACCTGATTCTACCACATAACTGTCGCCCCATTAGTTGACTGATGTGCTCTACTTAAGGTGGCCCTGAATTTTGGTAATTGTGTTTTTCTTCCCTGGGAAACAGCACTTGGAAGCTCTGCCAGGACAGTTCTCCTGCGTGCATCAGAAATCTTTGCAAATCATGTCCATGTTAACGAATGATAGGACATTTTGAGGCAAATGAAGCAACCCTAAATATTTTCATTCACTTATAGTCACCAGAATCTCACACTTTAAATAGATGAAAGAGAATTTGAAAGGCCCAAGTCATGGCAGAAATAGCCCTGGGCCATGAGTTACTCTATTCTGTTACATAAAGTCTTGCTGCCCTGTGTAACAGCCTATAGACTAACGCAATACAAATGGATCTAAAGATTTTCTTAAATAAAGATTTGATATTCTCAACCAAAGCTTCTTTCGAAGATCACATTAGGACAGGCACTCAGATTTACTAATATAAATATTTTTGTAGCACAAATACCTGCATTGAAAAAAATACCAATAACTTCAGACTTCAAAGGTCTGAACTTCAAAAGGTTTCTTGCATTCTGCTTGATGGGACAGCATCTTATGCACACATGCTTTTTCTGCCCTGCTAAATGCCTTCATAATGAGCTTGGGTTCAGATTTTGTGAATCGGAGCCAAGTAAGTCTATTTTATTATATTTGCTGGGAAATGAACTAGCTCGGGGTAATTAGGAAAGCAATTTTATTAGCTTCTATTTCATAAAGATTGTTTTTTAATCAGAGTCAGAACTTACTAGAAATGATTCTGTGCTCATTGCTTGGGTCTCAGGAAATGAAGGGAGGCACCATAGGTCCTAACCCACAGTAAAGGCAACGTGATGAAGACAGAAGCTGGGCTCTTAATCTCCTACGGTGCTGTAAAAAGAAACCCAGGCTGACGACACTGTAAATAAAAGGGTCACAGCTAACGAGTACCTGTGTCTAGTTTATTATAGACAAGGGCCTTGAGAACTAAAGCACCAACAACTTGCTTTTAATTGACTGTGGAGTCTTGGATTCAAGTCGTGGCTTGGCTTGGGGGCCAAGCAGGGGCCAGAGAGAAGGAAAACCGCACTGGGTGACTATATCGGCAAGAGACGAATGTGAGCAGGGGTTGGGCCGGATAGTGCATTTAGATAACACAGTGCAGCTAGGAAAAGACAAATGTCTCCTGGGCAGGCAGCATACGGGGGGGGGGGGGGGCAGGTGCTGAGGGGACAATGGCGATCGCTGCTCATGCTTCTTCCCGAAGCCACGTCGGGAGCCCAGCACACTGTTTGGGGCCACCTCATTAGAAAGAGGACATCCATACTGTAAATGAGCGAGAACTCAGAAAAGGGTGACGAGAAAGATAAAAGGATTAGAAGAGATGCCCTATAAGGAAAGGTTAAAGGAACGTAACATTTAAAGCTTGCAGGGGAAGGAGCCGAAGGGATGGAAGGCTATGCTAACGGTCTACAAATATTTAAGTAATAATAATTTTCAGGACGGACAGGAGTGGTTGAGAATGGGCTAATAAGAAGTACCGGCGTGAAGCTGAGGAAAGGGTAAAACGTCGGTTAGCGAACATTAGGAAAAATTTCTTCCCAGTAAGGGCAATTAGGCACCGAAGTGAACTGAACTGCTGATGTTTGTGAATGTGTGTGTGTGTGTGTGTATGTGTGAGTGCATGTGTGTGTGTGTGAGCGTATATATGTGTGAGTGCATGTGTGTGTGAGTGAGTGTATATATGTGTGAGTGCATGTGTGTGTGAGTGAGTGTATGTATGTGTGAGTGCATGTGTGTGTATGTGTGTGAGTGTATGTATGTGTGAGTGCATGTGTGTGTGAGTGAGTGTATATATGTGTGAGTGCATGTGTGTGTATGTGTGTGTGTGTGTGAGTGAGTGTATATATGTGTGAGTGCATGTGTGGGTGTGGACTGCAAGTGTGCCTGGTATATAAGGAGAGGTAAAATGGGTGTCCAGGGTTTTGCTCTGGACAGCACAACCTAGCCTCTCCAGAGATATCTCTGCCTGCACCCAGGGAAGCCAGGAGAACTTTGTTCATGTCTGCCACTGTCACCAAAGGTTTTAAAATGAGCACACGCAGGCTGGAGGCGGATATGTTGCTGCTGTCCAAGAAAAAGGCCGTCATATTTATATGGGAAATGCCTTTCCAGAAAGCTGTTCTTTTCTACTCTCGGCCATTAGTGTTGGGAGTCTTTCTTTCCCTCGCTAGCCCTCAAGACATTTACCGAAATCACCACCCAGCACCGCCAAATTCAGAGCCAGAGTGGGAAAGCCGGGTGCTTCTGACAGGGGAGTCTGGCTAGAAATGAATGGCATGCGGTTGTGCAAGCAAAGGGAAATAGAGAAAATTGCCATATTTTGTCATGTTGGATGAGAGTGAGCGGGTGACACCTTGATCAGGTGTGCATGCATAACCAGCGCTCCAAACAACCACCATGTGGAATAATCCCCTTCTCAGACCTTGCGGCTTCAACGTATTCTATATAACTGACTCATAAATCTTGGTGTTGAATGTGAATCAAGAGTCCGAGCTGTAGGCTCAGGGGTTTGTTGGATTTATTCAACTCTACTCTTTATTTATAGACATAAAAGTATATTATTGGTTGTAATATTCAAACAAAAGAAAACAGATTGTAAACATCCACTAATGTTTTCCCAAAAGGGAGATGGCACATTTCTCTCGGGTCTTTCATTCTCTCTCTTGTGCTGTTAAGATGATGTCATAAACTTGTAATTACTGTGCGATGTTCTTGAGCCCCCTCACATCACTTGATACAGAGACACAAACTCCCTCTCTGATCAGATGCACTGAATGATTTGGTGGCTTGCCATTTAGAGATCTGTGAAGTTTTGAATCCATACTATTAAACTCTGTTTTCTCAGGGAGAAGGATACACTTCAAATCATGGACATTGCATTATGTACATATGATGAGTTATTAATCTTATGGACGTGTTATTCTTATATCAGAAAGGAATATTTTTGGAGCTAGCACATGCCTGGAGGAGCTATGAAAAAAACATTATTGCATTTATCATGGAGACTTTTTTTTTTTACTCAAAAATCATATCCAGGAAAACAAGATACTTTGTAGGAGGGATCACTTATACATCATAGTATTAGATGCATGATTTTATTTATTTATTTATTATGTATACAATATTCTGTCTGTGTATGTCCGCAGGCCAGAAGAGGGCACCAGACCTCATTACAGATGGTTGTGAGCCACCATGTGGTTGCTGGGAATTTAACTCAGGACCTTTGGAAGAGTAGGCAATGCTCTTAACCACTGAGCCATCTCTCCAGCCCCTAGATGCATGATTTTTAAAATATTTTGTTATGTTTATGTGTGTGAGGGGCACATGGTCTGCATGTGGCAGTCAGAGGTCTAGAAGGAGGAGTAGGTTCATTCTGTAGGTTCGCAGGACTTGAACTCTGGTCGTCAGGCTTGTTGGCATGTCAGCTTTTACATGCTGAGAGATCTTTCTGGCCTGGGTGTTTGGCTTCTAGGCACTTGCTCCTTTGGGTTCAGAAGAGATAACCCACATGGTTCTGAGAGAACAAGAGGTGACCAGCTGCTGATTCTCCTGGTATATCCCTCCAGTTCTGCAGGAACACGGCCATACAATCCCCTTCCATGTATCTTCTTACGCTTGGCTCAGAGCTCTCCTTGCTGGTTGCTAGGCACTTTCATTTCTGACCTGTTCTGTTCTACCAGACCTGAGGACTGACTCACGGATTTCCAAGGCACCGATTCGTGCTGTTGCCATCTTCCCACATCCCTAGTATCAGCTCTGTAGAGAGAAGGGGTTTCTGTCTCAAGCTTTGCATTTCTTAATAGCTGTAAGCTGTGGAGACCGAGTGGGAACATTTCTCTGAGTGGTGGAGTTTGTGGCAGGATGAAGGAGCCAGGATCCGGTGGTTCCTAATCTGATCAATAAAACTATTGACTTGTTTGTAAGGCAGGTGGGAAGGGTTAGGGGATGTCTGCTTCTTCTGCCTGGGTCTCAGCACCATCTTTCTGAACTGGGGAGGCAGAGCTCTCTTGTTTATTTTACCAAGGGCTCAAGGGCTAGGGAACCAACATGAAGGAGCTCACTCCTTTCATCCTGTTTCAGCTGCTGCTCTGCTCTTCAAAACCGACAAGTAGACCAGCGATTCTGGGTGCTGTTTGCCACCCCCAGCTGTTTGCTTCTAGTTCTTTGCTTTGCCCACTTCCTAAAAAGTTTTTTTTCTGCAACACTCCCTCCCCCACTCATTTCTCTGCAACACCCCCCCCCAAATTCATTTATAGTCCTTTCCCCTTCCTTTGCTTTCTTTATGCCTTAGGCCTCCAGCTAATCCACCACCGTTGCGTGAGCTCAGGGCATGTCAACGTTTCTCTCCCAGGAGGCATGTGGTATGTGGTAACACTGTTCAAACCTCAATAGAGACGCAAGCTGATGAGCTTCTTTGTCAGAGTGTAGGCATGCCCCACCCCTCGACCATCCTGCTTAGCTATTAGCATCTGAAAACTTAATCATATGCTCTAAGAGGGGGCTTTCATAAAGAATTTTACTCCTGCGTGTTCATTTAAGATTTAGGCTTGACATATTAACGCCAAATTTAAAATTGTGTCCTCTTCATTGCAATTCTCTGTAGTTATGAGGTTCTAATAAATATTATGTCCTCCCATCACGCAATTAAAATTTTCCACCTCATTTCACAATGCAAAACATTCACATGTTGTCAATCATTTTGAAACATGATTTTTTGACATCATATAATTTCACTTCAGTTTTGCAGACAGACATCGCACCAGGAAATTATTTAAGGAGGAATCCTATTATATCTTTATTTTTCCACCAAATTTCACCTTCCAGTGCACAGTCAATTGTGTACATTTCAGTAATTTCAACAATAAAACGCGCAAGGAGAAAGAATGGTAGTCCTTAGGCAGAAACTCACCAGCGGGTTTGGCAATCCTCAGGGCTGAGGCTCAGTTGCCAGGACCAGTTAGAAAACTCGGTTTAGCCACGGGAAGTTTGCAAGCCTTGCTGCAGAAAGTGAAAAGGTTGCTGTTTCAGACAGCTACCACCTGGGGAGCTGGGAGGAAAACATGCGTGGGCTTTTGAACTCTCCTCTGTTTAATAACTAGCAGACACTAATGATTTGCCAAGCATCCCGATTTAAAATGGCGGGAGTCGAAAGCAAGGCTGCCTGCTGGCTGTCAGGTAGCCCACCTGTTCTCCCCGCTAAAGGTTCCCTGACCCGTGCCCGGCAGAAAGCTGTTATCCTCTAAAGCGCTGCTAGACGTGCGCCTGCATCTTGTTGGGTTCTCCGGCTAACACTCTGCCCTGCTGTCGGCCAGAAGCGCCTTCCTGGAAACTCCATGTTGCCTTTTTAATGAAGGAAGATCCTTGGGGAATGATCTCTCTCGCGTGGGCTGGGATGGGAGGGTGGCTGGTGCTGGGCGGCTCCTCCCATCTGAGCAGGGAAAGAGAGCCCACTGAAAGTGTGGCCATGGAACTGAGCTCTGCAGACCCAATAGGAGGAAGAGCGCTTCCTCGATTTTTGAGAAGGGTCAGCTATGTTATCAAGGCCCAGGTCCAGTGTCTGTGGGAGGAAAATAAGACGCTGAGTGTGGAAGAGATCTGACTAATAGAGTGTAGTGATGGTCTAGTCTGGTCCAGTGGGAAACCAGATGTTTAGAGCAGAACACATTTTGTTGTGACCTAAAGTAGAGGAGGATTTTTTTTTTTTTTTTTTTTTTTTTTTTTTTTTTTTTTTTTTGGTTTTTCGAGACAGGGTTTCCCTGTAGTTTCTAGAGCCTGTCCCGGAACTAGCTCTTGTAGACCAGGCTGGCCTCGAACTCAGAGATCCGCCTGTCTCTGCCTTCCGAGTGCTGGCATTAAAGGCGTGCGCCACCACCGCCCGGCTAGAGGAGGATATTAAGCGCCAATTTGTCACCATTTGTTATCCCAGGGAAGTTAATTTGATTAGCCTTGCGTCAAGATCGCACCGACTTTATAATGGTCAGAGTCATTGTTTCCAGCTCATCCCAGAGTGACAAGAACACAAGAACCGCCTCCCATCCACGAGGTTTTGGCCTCCCTCACTGGTTAGTGCTTGGTTAAGCTGATCTAGGTTTCATACGAATAGTGGAACAGAAGTGTCAATAAATATATCAGAGGGAACGTCTTCGTAGCATAGGAAGGAATTCTCAAAAGTTGGTTACATTTGGTTATTATTTGAATTATGTTCAGAATTTTGAGATTTCACAGAACAATCTAAAGTGTCTACTATATACTGTGCTTTAGGAAATGACGTCTCTTAAGAGCACAGTGACTCAATGGATTTGATATTATTGTCTCTGTTTGACACTGTGCACTTCAAATTGCAGGACCGGAGTGGCAGAGCTCAGGATCAGAGCTCCTGCATCCTAAATGTTTGTTCGATGATTGTTGACAATTAAATCCATACCATATTCATTTATGGCTATTCATACATGGTTTTCCATTAATTATACCCACATGTGTCAGAATTCCCATCTGCTTTCTGATGGACTGACTTGAAAATCAGGGCGCCTTCATGATTAAAGCACAGGCCACGGCTTCCCCATTCTATTTAAAGGCCTATGTAATGCTCCCAATCCAGAGGGTTGTCTCCAGGGGCAAGGGATGCTTAACTTTGGTCTCTAAAGCCAATTGTGCTACAATGAAGATCGCAATTAGCATTCATCATCCTTGGTGATTTTGCTCTCCCTCTATGGGGTTACATGGTACTTACCACTGTGATATCTGAGCACACTGACATGCTTGCTAGCTTCTCATGAACTAACATGGGGGAGGCGGAAGCCCCATCCTCTGAATTGTTCAATGTCTAGTTAGTTCACAGACAACTGTGGAAGCTTGTCAGCATCTCAGCTATATCATTCACTGAGCTGCATTGCCTCCACTTGTGCAACATTGTAACAAATTTGTATGGGGTAGCAAGTAACCCTATCAATTGCATGATACACTTAAAAGTCAGAGCTGTGTGTGTCTGCTTACCAATTCATCTGGCAGGAATTACTTGGTATAAAGTAGAGACGCTGCTCCAGACAGCTTTAAGGAAAGCATCATTAAAGGGCTTCATGGACATTTCCTTGAACTAACAGGGATGATGAAATGAACACTGCGTGGGCCCTCTTCCTTAACCCTTCATCGCTTTTCTGTTCCTTTTTTGTCTTTATTTTAATTTTTCTAAAGATCGCCTTTTGACTTACATATTACTCGTTATGGATGCCTTCAAATGGTGACCTGAGTCTACAAATCTATATCGCTTTTCAGTTCAGTTTGTGTTCCTCACAAACTAATACCATTTCTAGTTTGCCATTTCAGATTCCTGAGAGAAAGAGTCCTCACCGTGGGTCCACTCACATGACCTTTTCCCTTTCAGCAGTGAGGACCAGGGAGGGTGGGTAGAGATGGAAGGAAATGCATATAGGGTTTTATATTCTGGGCAAGTCTCATAAAAAAAATAAAGCAAGGATAGAGAGGTTCCTATCTTTCCAACCGAGTTTGTAAGGATGGTAGGTGGGGAGTAGGCTGTGAGGCAGCACAGGCACTGATGTCGAGAGTTAATGAATGGGACCTCCTGAAACCGAAAAGCTTCTCTAAGGCAAAAGACAAAACAGCAGCCTACAGAGCTGGAAAATATTTTCGCTAACCCCCACATCTGACAGAGGACTGATATCAAAAATATATAAAGAACTCAAGAAACCACACATCAAAATACCAAATAATCCCACTAAAAATAGGGTACAGACATAAACCAAATTCTCAACAGAAGAGTCTTGAATGGCCAAGATGCCTTTAAAGAACTGTTAAACATCCTTAGCTATCAGAGAAATGCAAATCCAAACGACTCTGAGATACCATCTTACACCTGTCAGAATGGCCAAGATCAAAATCACTAATGCAGCCAATGTTGGAGATGATGAGAAGTAAGGGGGACACTCCTCCACTGCTGGTGGGAGTGCAAACTTGTACAGCCACTTTAGAAATCAGTATGGTGGCTTCTCAGTAAATGGGGAATTAATGTACCTCAAGTCCCAGTGATATCACTCTTAGGCATATACCCAGAGGAATCTCTATCATACCACAAAGACATTTGTTCAGCTATATTCGTAGCAACATTATTTGTAATAGACAGAATATGGAAACAACTTAGATGCCCCTCAACTGAAGAATGGATAAAGAAAATGTAGTATGTCTATACAATAGAATATTACTCAGTGGAAAAAATGATATCATAAAATTTGCAGGCAAATGGATAAAACTAGAAAAAGTCATCCAGAATGAGGTAACCCAGACCCAGAAAGACAAACATGGTAAGTACTCACTTGTAAGTGAATATTATGTGTAGTGCAAAGGATAACCAGGCTACAATCCACAGCCCCAGAGATGCTAGGTCATAATGAAGACCCTAAGAGGGAAACATGGTTCTCCCTGGGAAGAGGAAATAGATGAGATGTACTGAGTAAACTGGGGCTGCAGGGGGGGGGAGTAGGGTGGAGGAGATGTGGGGGAATAAGGATATGAGGCATCAGGATGGTTGAATTGGGGGCAGGAAGAATGAAGAGAATAATGGAAGAAGTATCTTGATAGAGGTGAGCATTGTGGGGTTACAGAGAAACCTGGTGTCAGGAAAGCTCCCAGGAATCCACAAGGATGACCCCAGTTAATACTCCTAGCAGTAGTGGAGAGGGTGCCTGAACTGGACTTCCCCTATAACCAGATTGATGACTCCACTAATTGTCATCATGGAGCCTTCATCCAATACCTGATAGAAGAAGATGCAGAGATCCACAGCCAAGCACTGGGCCTCTGGGAGTCCAGTTGAAGAGAGGGCAGAGGGATTGCAAGCAAGGGAAGTCAAGACCATGATGGAGAAACCCACAGAGACAGCTGTCTTGAGTTTGTGAAACTCACGGACTCTGGACGGATAGCTAGGGAACCATCATGGGTCCAACCTAGGTCCTCTGCATTTGGGTGACAGTTGTGTAACTTGGTCTTGTGTGGGGCCTCTAACAGTGGGACCAGTATCTGTTCATGATATATGAGCTGGCTCTTTCGAATGAGCTGGCTCTTTGGAACCTATTCTGTTTAGTGGGATGGTGTTGCTGTCTATGTGTTGCTTTTATTGGCTAATGAATAAAGGAACTGCTTTGGGCCTATAGCAGAGTTATAGGGAACAGAGCTAGGTGGGAAAACTAAACAGAATGCTGGGAAGAAGAAGGCAGAGCCAGAGAAATGCCATGGATCTGCTGTAGTAGATAGATGTGCTGAAACTTTGCTGGTAGGCCACAATCTAATTGTGATACACAGATTAATAGAAATGGGTTAAATTAATATGTAAGAGTTAGCCAATAAGAAGCTAGAGCTAATGGGCCAGGCAGTGATTTAATTAATACAGTAATTAATACAGTTTCTGTGAGGTTATTTTGGTTCTGGGTGCCCCTCTCCCAATAGTGGGATGCTTCGTTCAGTCTTGATGCAGGGCAAGGGGGAGTTGAGGTGGGAAAAGGTTGGGGGAAGGTGCTTGATCCTCCTCAACTTGATATGCTATGTTTTGTTGATTTCCATGGGAGGCCTTAGCCCATATGAATAGAGACAGAGGAGTGGATGGGGGGGTGTAGAAGGGAGAGGGTGGAATGGGAGGAGAGGAGGGAGAGAAAACTGGTTGGTATATAAAAATTTAAAAAATGATGAATAAAAAGTATGAAAAAACAAAACAAAACAACAATGAAAAACCAAACTCTAATATGGAAGCCATACATGAAATATTTTAGGTCCAGCTGCTGCCAGAAAGTGCCAGGGAGAAGAAATGGCTGTCAGAGATTTGGTGTCAATTCTCCATTCTTCCCTTGATAAAGTCACAAAGAGGTGAACAGAAGCTTAAATTTTTGTTCCCAAGTACAAATAAACTTGATGGGGTTGGGGGATAAAAGCTAATTTCAGCTGGCTCTTCTGCCACCCTGCCTACCCAGGAACACACAGAAGGCCATCTTGTCCACCCTGACCTCTGTGTGTCCATAGATCTGCTCAGCCATTACCAACCACTGCCAGGATTGTGGGAATGGCTCCAGTTGTCTTCTGGGCACTGGCAAACTCAGTTCTCTCTTCTGTTTCTCTCAGGAAAATAATCACCTTCCCAGAAATCTTGGGTAAATTTCTGTGATTTGCTAAGAACGATTAGATTAGACTTAATTTTGGGAAGGGTTCCACTGAAGGTCAAGTTCTCTGGGTCATGATATTGTCTTCCCTAACTACTTCTCTAAGTTCACTAGTTTTCAGTTAGAGCAAGAAAGCCGATTCATCCCCATGAGCTAAGAGTATCTGTATTCCATCAGGCTGAGGTATCAAGTTCCCTCCTTTTAATTCTTGATCCCAAGCAAAATTATTATGCAGATCACAGGATGAAAAAATGTGTCTGATTAAGAAATATGATACCACTTCTAATACTTTATTTGCATACTTTTTTTTCTTAAATGGGTTTTGGTTCTAAATTTGTGGCCTTTTCCACTTTTAAATTGCTTTTAAATTGTTCCTCAGTGAGAAACAGACCGACATGGAGGAGCATGAAGCCTATGTTCTAATCCTACTGAGAGACGTGCACCAACACAGAGCACCACGGCATGCCCCAGGTTCTAAAGACCACAGAGGTGTTCCTCTCAACAGGGGTAGTCTTCTGCCCTTCTGAGGGCTTAACCTTGGGGTGAGGATACTGAAAGATAACCATTGTATACACCATCTAACTGCTCCATGGGTAAAATACAAAATGGAGTGAACCTCAACATGACTGCAATCATACAGCAACACGAAGAGACACTTGGTTCTTAAAGAGCTGCTGGTTTATTTGTTTTAAGGATTGTTTCTCAAGAGGGAACAGCCTGAGTCTTTCAGGACCCTGTAAACAGTAGGAATAACAGAATCTAGTGAGTATTTACTAGACTGAATGTCCAACATGACTCATGCAGATCAACTCACTTAATTCCAACTCTATTTTTGAGGTGACATTTTCATTATCATAACTTAGATGAGGAAGTTAAGGTCCAGAGAGGTTATATAACTTAACCAAGAGTCACAGAACATAAAGGAATTTGTTTAGAATCTAAGCCAAGTGTGAATCCAAGCCATTACATGCATAACCATTATCTTATATTGCCTTCTGGATAAGACTCAAGCCAATCCATTCTGATGTGTGTGCTGAAAGGGACCGGACTTCCAGTCATGAACAAGCTGTCACTTACACCCTCTGAAGACTGACGGTGTCCCCACCTATCACAGGGGAGGGTTGAAGCAACCAACAAAAAGAAGATGACAAGCTAAAGATGAGAAGAACCCAAAGGAGAAGTGGGAAGGGTGCCAGGAGGCTCATTTGTGACGCCTGGGAGGAGTGTGGACCAGGAGAGAGGAACACTGTCTCCCCTTCTTAGTAGCGTCCCTCTGTACTCAAGGGACCCAGTGGTGATGAGCAATAGTTCACCAGAAGGCAGATTCCGATGGGCATGAAGAGCTATCCTAGATATGGAGATATCAGCGGCACTCTAGAATTTCCCACAATGCATCTATAATCAAGGAACTGTCCCTGCTGGAGAGTGTGGGAAGCAGAGGCTGGGTCCACTCACAGCAGGGGAAAATCAGGACAGGCCTGTCATGAGGAGGGCTTCATAGGAGATATTTGGGCAAAATCTAGTTGGGACATTAGAAAGTGATGAGGTGGCAATAAGGCAAGGCACAGACCCCTGCATAGACACGGAACAAACTGCCAGGTTCGTAGGGGTGGGTAGTGTCCAGGAGAACCAGCTCCTCTTTCCTTGCCTGTCACCCCCACACATCCCTGGCCTTCACACTACCTATCTTCTAATCCCTTTTTACAAAGTCGGACACCATCGAGTGACTTACTTGTTTGCTCGTTCCTCTTGGGAGTATCAGCTCTCTGTGATTAGGTTTTTTTTTTTAATGTTTTGATCACATTTTAAAAGGTTTATTTCATGCATTATAAATAGTGCTGAGTGACTGACTGTGTCGTTGGGCATCCTGCAGGACAGCAGTCTGGAAGTTGACAACGTCCCCTGCTCAGCCTTGTTCTCTGTAGCCTGCACTGCAGCTGTTTATGTCTAGGTGTGGTGCGGCGTGCACGCGTCTGTCCTTCTTTTCTCTTCTCTGCTCTCCTGTCTTCATCCCCCGACCCTCACCCCCATCCCACAATTCTCTATTCATCTCCCCGTACTCACCCTTACCCCATCCCACAATTCTCTTTTCATCACCCCAGCCCTACCCCTACCCCCACACTTTTTCTCTCCCTCACCCTCACCCCTACTCCCACTTCTCCCTTCATCTCCCTACCCTACACTTGTAATTCCACCTAGTATTTTCTGCCCTTATTTCAAGTTTCTCTTTTTGTGTCTGTGCGCCTATCTTTTCCAAATTCTGAATGGCAATCCTTAAGGTATGAAAAGATGGAGGTAACAATTTCGGGTAGACAAGATGACTAGGAATGACTAGTAGTCAGGACAAACTTTTACAGTCAAGGAAGCAGATCGCAGGGATTACAAGCCCACTTGTTCTGGATCCGTAGAACACAGTTTCTCAAGATACAGAACCAGGGACCTGTACCCACATCAGGCTGCAGGTTAATGATTTGCCACCATGAATACAGTCAGACACAACAGGCTTTTTCATAGCAAGAAAGACTTCAAACTTTGTTCCTTGGATAATGTTTTCCATGTAAATACTATGTTTGTGAGGCATTTTTTTACTTATCTAACAAACATTTCTATAGCTCTTATTATACACCAGAGACCATTATAAGTAGCTTTATAGCAAATATTATTACTCCCCTTCACAAAGAAAGAAACAGAGAAAGGAGGGCATTGGTTAAGCCGATGCACATCACTGCTGTCGTAGAGAACTGCAGATTCTGTCCCGGTTGGCAGGTCTGCCCGGTCCCCAACACACAGCCCTCCTCCCAGCTATCAGCCCCGAGAACCCGAACTTGATTTGTTGGTGGTGCTGCTTGTGGTCTCATTAAGAATCTTCCAAGAATTCTCTACATCCTCACGATGATGACAAAAATCCTACAGTGGAGGTAACAACTGGTTTTACTCCCAAGAAACAAGAGTTTCCTACCTGACTTGTCTTAATATATTGATTAGCTAGTATGTGTATGTGCATAAATAACATTTTACATATATAAGCATACATATCAGAATGCATGTGCTTATACATATATATTCAAATGCTACATGAATATATTTTGCCTAATCCATAGAGAGCATCATCAATATTTCTTCTTTATTCTTTTTGGTGCCAGCAGCTTTCTTTATGCATTTCCATTTTTCAGAGTGATTGGATTAGGTTGCACACACTTCTCCTGAAATATTAAGTACATACAATCACATCCACACACATTGGCCCTGTAGTTATGATCTATCATTTCAAAAATCCACATGGTAACAAAGAACACAACAAGGGCTTAGTGCGGTGAAGTATTAGATCCAAAGAACGTCCTGCCATTCATCTTCTCCTAATGCAGGGCCTAACAAGACCCTGGAGTTGCTGCCCCATCGGCAGATCCTTTGTGCTAAAACTCTGAAACTGCACACAAATGCACACACACACACACACACACACACACACACACTCAACACACACACACACACATGTATGCATATTACACTGGTCTGCTTACACTGGTCTCATTTTTGTTTATGAGGAGGAACCCATTTCATACAGAGTTATACCCAAGCGAAGGATGGCTACCAAATGTTCCATGCCTGGGCTTATTTACAGGTAATAAAATGCCAGGCCAAGTGTTCATCTAACTTGTCGAGTTTTGTCCTCACTTCCAGCTTTGGAAAGATCATGCTATATGCAGAATAGAATAGTTGGGCCAGACAGGTGTCATTTGAAGGCTCTAATTGACTCCACGTGAGTCCTCTCCCCATCTCGCTTTCCCTCAGGAACCCCTAGGTTGAAGGTTACGTAACCAGATGTCTAGGTCTCCCCTGGTTCTTTTTCTTTCCTCACAGGTTCTTCTATAAATTGTGGAAAACAGCATTTCTGCTTCAGAGACGAGTCGTGTTGAGAATAGTATAGTGTCCTGGCTGGTAGAGCTCACTATGCCTGCGTCCTAGACATCTCTATATTTTCCACATCAAGTCATTTTATTTTCTATTCTGACATTTGATTTGAGCATGCATCGACTTTGGCATCATCTTCCCTTAAAGACCAGGGTTCCAAACTTCTGCGTCCTTGCTCTTTGCCTTAGAACAGTCCACAATTGGTCTAAAGTTGAATCTATGAGTAGAAAGAATAAAACTACCAATCTCTTCAGGATTTTCAAATACAATTCATGGAAAAAGAAATTTAATTTAATTAGCCAGTTTGTTCCACACGTAAAAATTATGTATCCCATGAAGACATGGGATGATTTTTCCATGTGGAAAGCATGCTCCAATTATTTCATAGGTGACTCACGGACTAGTCCCAACCAAAGCTATTTATGTCACCTACAAAACTCAAGAGCCAGATTTAGTGGTCATTTTGTCCATACAACTTAACATATAAGGATTTCTTACATACATACAGATCCCTGTGGTTAACATCATGGACCAAACATCCTGGTTATTTTGTGCTTTTTTTGTTGTTGTTGCATTTCAGCTGGATGCTTTGGCTTTGCGCAGACAGATTGCAGCGTGCCTGCCAGTATGTATCCTTTTGAATCTGCTTTATTGATGTAGAACAAAGTTTCATTTGCTCACCGATTTTAATTTGAAAAAGAAAAGCTAATGAATGTTGGATGGCATTCTTCAGAGAAGGTAATAAGCCTCGCATGTTTTATAAAAAAGCTACCGCCCTGATTGTCAAAGTTTACTCCTTTCTTTCCCGGTTCTTCTTTGTATTGTTTTACAATCTAGGTATATCTGTTTAACATGAAATGCAGAAAATGACAGGGCTCAGACAGCTACTGCATCCAGTGACAAAGATTACTGTCATCCTGGCTCATCAGTTAATTCATCATTGGCAATGGTCCATTCCATTTCCTGGTAGCCTAGCAACAGCCAATGATGGGGAGGGCTGTTTGCCATGTGACAATGGTATGTGGTACTTTCCAGAATGCTTTTACATAAAAATAGGATGATAATTTATAAATTTACATTTTTATTTTAATAAATGGGGATATTTGGTTTTAGGAGTTGACATTCACATGGGAGCCGATTTTATTGTGCAGACCGTGACTTTAAAGCGCCGGACTGGTGCCTGGAGGACAGAAATGAAGCCGTCAGTTTCCACACATAAGTGGGGTTTAAAGTTGAGAGCCCGAACGCCTTACTTTACCTTACTGTGAGTTACGCTTTCCCACAGACTAAGCACACAACAATAACATAGTGAAGTGGCAGCTGTTCTTACAACAGTGTGAGCACACACAAGCAAGCACACACACACACACACAAGTGCACACGTGTGCACACACACACACACCCTACAAGATTTTGATTCTATCCTGATGTCTAGTGTTTTCACATTGATTGTAATTTAAAAAAAAAAAAACAAAAAAAAACAAAGCCATCTTCGTGCAACAACAACTGTTGTCCTCAGTGTTTAAGTTCTGTTTGCCAGAGCTCCTAACCCTCTATGGATGACTCACGGCTCAGCAAGTCATTCAGAATCCTGGCTATTTGTTTTCACTGACTGAATTTCCCAGTTTTAGCGTGTCTGGGTGTATTAGCTGCTACTGAAGCTATCTTCTGCTGAAGGAGGCATGGAAAGTCCGATTTAAATGCCATGATGCTTTTTCTCTTGTTATGACAGTATCATTAAGTAAATAGTTTTATTTTAGTGCTATAGTTAAGAAAATCTATAATCACCTCCATATAATTTTTTTTTGAAAAATCTATATTTAGCCCCATCTCCAGAGACAGAAGTGGAAAATAGGCAACTACCTAAGACATGAATTCCGTTAAATATTAAAGAGAACTCATCAATGATTTTATTAGTCTCTGAGCTCAGTAAAGGCCTCACTGACATCTGAAGCCTAATGATTTTTTTTAAAATATATTTAAAGCCTTGCACTGCACCTTTAAATATTGAAGAATATTGAAAAATACTGAAGCCCTTTTACGTATATTAGCTTTAGGCAGAACTGTTGTATGATTTCCACTCTTCTCATGACATTGTAATGATGTTACCACATACAACTTTATCTTGCATGAAAAGGTGAAGTCATGAGTGATTTCTCCAATTTAAAAGCACTCAACCCTCACAGTGCTAGAAATGAATATTTTGCATATATTCATGCAACAATGATTCAATTTAAGATTTCTATTTTCAAACATTGCTTGAAACCTTCAGTATGTTAGCAGTAAAATTGCCAAAATGTGTAATAAGATTTATTATAGATGACTAGCATTTTATTTAGTATTTCATGTTAACACGCTTTTAGGGTTACCTGCGTTAGCAGGAGAATCCATCTTTCTAATCAGAGATAGCATTTTATTGTAGTTTTTAAAATATCCCTCCCCACGCACACACGCATATATTATGACACAAACTGATTTTTTTCCTGGCAGTGCAAATCCATGCATTGCTTGTGTCGACGCTTAGCATCCTCACACAAAGCCACTCCGGTTAAAGACAGGGGCGACATCCTTCTGCATCTGCTCTCTGACTGTGACTCCTGCCTGTCCTCTGCAGAATGTCTGGGGGCTCCTTCCCATGCATCCTTAAAGTGGGCTAAGAATTTTTCTGTTGAGGATCCATTTTCCAGGATCTTGTCCGACATCTGTTTCTATGGCGAGGGTGCTCAATGCCACCGAGAATAAAAAGGCTCTGAGTGTCGACATCAAATCATCGAGGAGAAGTCCAGGCTGGCAAAAGCCATGTTCCTGGAAGAGGTCTGCACAGACGGATGCAGGAATGTGTCTAAATGTGGTTACCTGTGGTCTCGGAGATGAGAGATAAGAATTGTGTAACCATTTCACAGCTGTGCCTAGGATTGTCACAGTGAAGCACAAAGAGATGTAAAGTCATCCGGTTTCTGTGGTCATGGTTCATCTTCGGCTCTAGTCTTGTTTGCATCTGAGCGTTCAATCATTTCAGCAGTGAACAAGGGGGGCGCTTTACAGCCTGCCTTTGTGGGCTTTAAAACAGCACCGTTCATCTTCGAGGGTTTCCACACACATACACAATCATGCTTGTGGGTGAGTTTCTACCAGTTGTCTGGACACATGACGGACATACTGACTGATTTTCATATAGAGGACACCTAGAGTTCCTAGCAGCTAGCCATATGTCATAGAAGACACAGCAATACAGATGCAAATTTTTCTTTGGTTATCTTTAATTCCACTGTATGAAAAGTTAGTGCAAACTGGAGAGGCATCGTGGCAGTTAGTGACTTGTCCTGCATTTTCAGGAGGGAAAGATGGTAGTGATCTTATTAGGCCCCTGGGTGGGCCAAATTTTCCTAATTACATGGAAATCAGAAGCAGCCCTTACACTGTGGTCTTTTACCTGTGAGGAGTAAACACTCCCCTGCTGTCACTAATGTCCTGTAAATCATGTTAAAGAGAAGCATAATTAACATTTTTGATCAAATCAAGCCTTCAAAGCTAAGAGGTGCTTGAATGAGTACAGCCACATTTCCTAGTCTACCGTGAACAGACTGTTCAGGAAATGACAATACTTAGGGCATCTCTGCACGCCTCTCGAGTCTCCCAGCCTCATTCTCTGGACACCTGCACAAGGTGAGGAGAGCTTGGGGGAGAACAGCCTCAGCAGTCCCTCCTTGGGCTCTTGGGAACAAAGGATGTGAGGTAAGATACAGTGAGGGGCAGCCACCCCGGGTCTAAGAAGAAATCTCCTACTCTCTATGCACAAAAGAATCTATTTTTCGGGCATGGCCAAATTAGCTCTGCTTGTCATACACAAACCATTTAGGGAGAACAGTGTTCCTGGTTAAAAGACAGGTGGCTTGGCATGAACCATTCCCTTCTTTATGTTTTTAAAAATGTACTTTGAAAAAATATTCATCAAATTGCCAAAGGCTAATTAGAAATAGAGCGGGTGTGCAGGTGAGTGCCCAAGTGGAAGAGTTGAACGATATTTCAAAGGCATTTAGACCCCCAAGGACACCATACAGAGACAGCCCCTGGAGTCTCTATAGGAAACAATGCAGTACATTCTTTCAAGGACAAAAGAAGAGGGTGTGGGGCAGAAGGGGAGGAGAAGGATGGATGGGATTGGGGGAGGAGGAAGCAGAAGCCATCCCTAGAACCTTGGGGACAAATATTTTTCAAAGTTAGCAGTTAACTTGTACTCATATTGGGACTTTAGTGTGGTCTGGGGTTGGCTCTGGATCTGGGGAGCCATTGAGAAGCATCGTCCACAATCAAAGCAGATTCAGGGATGGAATCCATCCCCTCCCCTCTCATCCACTGAGAGAAAGGGAAAAGAATTTGTTTTTAGGTTTTGTTCTGGGTACCAGGGAAGAAAGTTCCCAGGTGACATTGGGTTTTGGAGTGACATATCTGGGATTAGTTTAAGGCTCCTCCTATATCTCTTCTGGTTCCTTCTGAAGAATGTGAATTTGCTTCTACAACCCCAAGATACAATGTTGCTTTGTGGCTTCCACCTTGGGCTGGGATGAGTCTCTCTGAGGAAGTGATCTTACTCTCTATTAGTCGGTTATGTGACTGGAGAAGAACATTGGGGTTGTACCATGGACTAGAATATACTAAGAATTCTTATGTAAATAAATAAAATGAGCCAAGTCCAATTACTGTATATACCTGGAAATGAACTGTATTTTCTATTAGGATCAAACAAATAAGTTATTTTAACCAATGTAAAAGCATTGGTGCATAGAAAAGAGGGATTGTAGGTTGTATATTTCTGGAGTCTATTTCAGTTTAAAGGTTCAAACACTTTTTACTGATACAGACATGCAAGTGTTGATGTGTGTGCAATAAAATGTACATTTTTACTTATATGACTATACTATTTTTAAGAAGTGAATTTTAAAATGTAAGAAGGAAGACACCATTTTGTAATTTGAAAGTTGTCTATATGAATTCATAAGCCAGAAAAATTCTGAGTCTTCTCTAAATTAAGACTTCAGAAGTATGGAGAGTACAGATGTGCTGACTGATTCTCTCTTGGGGGCCAGAATGCTTAGAAAACAAATGGATTGCCGGGCGGTGGTGGTGCACGCCTTTAATCCCAGCACTCGGGAGGCAGAGGCAGGCGGATCTCTGTGAGTTCGAGGCCAGCCTGGTCTACAAGAGCTAGTTCCAGGACAGGCTCTAAAAAAGCTGCAGAGAAACCCTGTCTCGAAAAAACCAAAAAAAAAAAAAAAAAAAAAAAGAAAAGAAAAAAGAAAAAAGAAAACAAATGGATTGAAAAGACAAACCTGGGCTGGGGAGATAGCTAAGCTGCTAATGTGCTTGTGTTGAAGTTAGCGGTGAGGATAGGAGTTCAAATCCTCTGTCTGGGTATGGTTGCCAGCCTTTAATTCCAGCCTCAGAAGACCCCCCCCCTAAAAAAAAGGAGCGCTCTGGTTAGCGAGTCTAGCCAATGTCAGCGGAGCTCTGGCTTTGACTGACAGACCCTGCCTCAGTGAAAGAGATGGGAGTGGATGGTTCTCAACATTAATGTCAGGCCTCCTCGTGAGTCTTGCACACTCATGCACTCATACCCATACGTGTGCACACAAAACCACCTACATACATCAACAAATAGGTAAAACCATGAACACACGTGTGACACACACTTGGGGTGGGAGAAGGGAGAAGGGAAAAAAGGCAAATCTAGTCATGTTGAAACTGTTTGCTTTAAAAGCTAGGTGTAGCTTTCCTGGTACCCTACCCTCGAGGGAGTCCACTTCAGCACTGCTCTTGCTTCTGATTTGGATTTGTGTTATTTCTGATGAAATCAAGCCGAACTGGTCTGTGTTTAAAACAAAGAGAGGAAGAGAGGCACACCAATTGCCTTGTTCTGAGAAGCATCTTCATTTCCTCTTTGCAAAACGGGATCGCATCAACATGAGCACAGTCCCACAGGGCCTCTACACCGCATCCTCCTTCATCTGATGATGGGTTCCAGTTACCCTTTCAATACGTTGCTGGATCAGTTTAATCATTTCTGTCCAAAGAGGGAATAGACAGTGTGTTCTAGTGATGGCTAAGTTTTATTTTTAATAGGTTGAGGGTCTTTATTCAAACAGCATCCTCTTGTGAAGGCCTTTACTGACCATCATATTTTAAATTGCATAAAATCTCTCTCTGAATTTGCTTTCCACCTTCTTTTCTGTTATTTTGTCTCTAAGGTATATACTACCATCAAATCTGACCCCTCCCAGAACACACACCATAGAAGCTCTACAGAGGGAAATACCGTTTGCCCACTTACTCACCAAATCCACAGGCCCCAGACTTGTGTCTGATACATGTAGGCAACTGAGAAATACTCAGTAACTAAGTAAGTGGAATAAATGGTTTCAACCCACCAAGTAGGCGTTTTAAAAAAATATGTAACAAATTTAATAATTCATCAAGCTTAATTTCCTCATTTGTTCTCTGCGTCTTCCTGTCTTTGCCTGTTCGATCATTTTCTTTTCTACTTGTTGTTTCTTTGATAATTTATGTGACATCAAAATGTGGGTAAAGGAAAAAAATCATTTCTGTTGTTTTACCTCCCATAGACCATGAAAACTGACTATGTCAGCAAAGGTTTTGCTTTGGGACTGGTCGTTTTGAAACCTGGAGGACAGTTACTTCTTTCCCTGATATGTAGTTTCCTGGCATGGGAATTTGGTCATAGGATACTTGAACCATGCCCTAACTAAAAGAACTTGAGTAGGTAGCTTTCATACCATGGATGTCATTTGTTGATTCCAATACAATTATCTAATACATAGCTATTGGCTTCCCACTGCTATTTTAAACTTACATACTGTGCATATCCTTTCTTTTGTTTTTGAGGATATTACACACACACACACACACACACACACACACACACACACACACACCTCCTCTCTGCAAATCATCGCTTATGTATCTGCTTCTTAACCATAGAGAAGGGAAGAGGAGGATGGTTAATGAAGTAAGTAACCTGCAGGATATGAACACAGCTCTGTCTTTGCGCTGGGCTTCTTCTGCAGGGAGGGAGATGAAAGCATGCCTCATACCTGCTGGAAGGTTCTGGGAAGATCTTTGTGATTTTCCCATGGCTTCTACAGCCGTGGTTGCGTTTCAGAATTGAATGACTATTCAGAACAGCCTACAGGCTGTACACACTGAGCAATCATGAGGAATTCTTCAAAACAACCTCTCAGGTTGGTAAATGTTTTCCACCCAAAATAATAATAATAGCAACAATAGCAGAAACAGCAACAATAAACAAGATATGCCCTGTATGCTTCCACCCAATTATTAGCTAATAATGCATAATTATGATTAATTCCACTCTTTAAATGCAGATTCTAAAGAGCAATAACCATGCATTTGATGTTTTCCTGTTATTTCCTGCCCATCCTTTATGTCAGTTATGTGTTGTCAGGCACATCTGATTGTGCTCCAGTGTGGTTTCGATGCTTTGGTAATTGTACATTAAAAAAAAATAACAACACGTGTTTAGTATAAAAATTAATTATGTTAAGCATTGCTACTAATTTTGCCAGGCGAAAATAAATGTTATCCCACAAATTCTGCGCATAAAGCGGGTGGCCAGCATACTTAGGGGCTTTATGATCTGTGGCTGAGTCTGTGTGGGAGTTGTTTCTCATAGCTGAGACAATGCAGTGGACGGCAATCTGCCACTTCTCTGGTCCCTGTGTTCCCTTAAAATCTGTCTTTGGCCTCCGCCTAATCAACCACTTCCCAATTTCAATTATAATAACACTGGCGAAAAGATCATTTTGAAAAGATGCTGCATTCCAAATCGACAGAGCTTCTGCCAGCAGGCTGGACGGTCAAGGATGCAGCTCCCGTCTTTTAGATCGGCCCTGTTTATAAGAGGCTGATTCTAGGTGATAATGAAGAATCACATTAGCTATGCTGTAGAAATCTACCCAGAAAATTCTGTGGGAACAGGGAGGGAAGATGGCAGAGAGAGAGAAAAGGGAGAGGTAAAATCGGGTTGAACTGGATGGAACAAAGTCTGCTCAATATTGCAGCCTTTGGGGAATATTTTATTGTGATGTATTAAAAATATTTGGCTCTTAAAATAATGTTCTGCTCCTGTAACCCAAAATAGTGTTTGGTGGCGGGGAGAGCAGGGGGAGAGGAGCAAGGAGTCGGCTTTATTTCTGAGGTCTTATTACTCTGATTCTTTTTGATTTAATCAGCCACGAACACAGTTACCAGCAGACGGTGACTTTTCCCTGAGACACGCTTCCTGCCCAGAACGCTGCCTTGTGATTGTAGGTTAATGTTAATGAAACATGAAAAGGCGGGCCCTTTTTAGGAAAATTTGTTATTAGCAAGTAAAGGGTTGGTAACATTTAGAATCACACCACAAGTCACACCATCGGGAATACGGCTGGAGCCAACTCTAGAGTCAGCCTGCCCGTGCTCAAGTGATAAATTTGTTTACATCCCTTAAAAGTTCTAACTCACGACAGACGAGGTGACATCCTACTTTTCACATTCGTGTTCAATTCACAAACATAAGAGACTCTGAGCCATTAGGAAAGCTTTCATTTTGGCTGGGGAAGGACGAAATGATGGTGATAGTGGCTTTCATAGCAGAAAATAATTGTATACTTTTCTTATTATTATTTTTGGCAAGACGCGCACATTTCGGCTTTCCGGTGTATTACATCATTACATTGTATAATGCATCATAATGATAGAGTGAATAGAGATGAAGAAATGCCAGTGTCTGCTCCAAGTTTAAAGACAGAGAGACATTGCATGCATTTTCAGCCAGGGAGGCTGCTGCTTAGGAAGTACTCTCTGAGATGAAGCAAAGCTGCCTCCCCACTTGGCATCCACATTAATTGTGGACTTGCCAACCGGCCAGTTTCACTGGCGTATAAATTAGTGGGGAATAATTCCACTTGTCTCAAGACACAGAATATCTGAGGAGTGCTTCCTGAGCTGACGATGGCTGCTTTTGCTGTGCTTTGCGCTGAGCTACACAAAAACACCCCGTGTTCCCCCCCCACCACCATACCTGTCTGAGAGGTGACGGTGGTCACCACGACAAATACAATGTTGTTTTTTTTTTTTAAATTATTCTTTTAAACAGTATTTTTTTAATCTGTTAAAGTAAATCCATTTTCAAGTCCTCGGTATTATAAAATGAAAATCTACTGAAGCCCCAGGGAGGAAATTGAAGTATTCTGGTTGTTATTAGTAAGAATAAGGGACTTTTAAGCAAAAGGCACAGGTGATCGGAGCTGCCATGTGGGGTGCTGATGGGAGCTAGCTGAGATGTGTACAGAAGGAAAGGAAATCTTGTCTTATTTGTTTGTTTGTTTGTTTGTTTATGCAATTGTCATGTAGTACTCTTTTCACAGACTAATTTTTAAAGATGTATTTATTTTTATTTTATGGCTATTAGTTTTTGTATGTATTTTTGTCTGCACACTGCAAGTGTGTAATGGCCATATAGCCTGGAGAAGGGCTTTTGTATCCCCTAGAACTAGGGTCAAAGCTCATTGTGAACTGCCATGTGGGTGCTGGGATCAAACCCCAGGTTTCTGGAAGAGCACCCAGTGCTCTTAACTAATGAATGAGCCATCCCCTCAGGACCTCAATTTTTTTGTAATAATCCAAACTTATTTTCCTGCCAAATCATTTTATACTTTTAGTTCTATAGCCGTGACCCCAAATATAGACATTAATTAAGGAATATACTTCAGGATTTTGTAGCACAGGCTGGTCTGGAAGTCCTGGTCTTCTCGCTTCAGCCTTCTGAGTACAGGCTACAACCCTGAACTTTGCCCCCTTTGACATTCTGTAATGAACTGTATGAGAAGCATTTGCTCCTTCATACGTTCCCTAACTGTGAGACTGGCATATGCTTTGTATTCTGCTAGCTAAAAAAAAAGAAACAAAATCAACCTGGATTCTCCCCCCACAAGTTAAGAGCTTTAGACTTCACTGCACCAAAATGACATAGCAATTCCGGCCACACCAGGGTTCGCATCGAAGCTATTTCAAAAGTCGCTTTAATTGGGTCATTCAGACTCAGATTTATTGAAAAGAGGCACACTGGCCTAAATATTTTTCTGTAGTTTTAAATCTTAGCAGAAAAGAAAAAAAAAAGATGGAACCAGAGAGTAGATGCCTTTGGCTGGGTGTGGCTAAGTGGTATTTGATGCTCAGCCTCTACAAGGCTCTGAGTTTGACAGCCAGCATCAAAACCAATAGTAACTATCAGTTTTCAGGTGAGAGAATAGTTTGTTTTCTCCACTTTGCGCAATGCAAGGTTTACCTAACCAAGTAAAAAATAAAATGGAGGTGTGCTTAGTTATTGAGAAAATTCATAGTCTGGAGTTAGCTAGCTAGCAAGCTAGTCATTTTAGTGTTTGTTGTTTGGTGTGATGGGCTGTGGTTGCTGGTATCCACATACTACAGCTCCTGTGTGTTAGCCTTCACAAAGTTCTTAGACACACAACTTTGTTGTTTAGTGGCTAAAACCATGGGCTTCTGAATCGTGGGGATGAATAGGCCTGTGACCTTAAAGTCTTGAAGCTTCAGTACCATCCTAGAAAATTAGAATCATTCACTCTTCAGGTTTTTGATGAGTAAATGAGATGATTCCTTTAAAATAGCCTATAGAAAACACTCAGCAAACCGTGCATTGTGTTTTAATAATTTCTAAATCTCGTTACAACCATATGAAGGAGTCCCCTAATGAGTCCACGAAATGCTCTTGCTTAGTATTATTTTTTTTTTTATTTCTGCATGACTACAAAAGCAGGATCCCTTCCCCGAGAGTCCTCTGTTACCTTCTCTGTTTGAGTATTTGCCACTTATTTCTTTGAGCTCCGTTAGAGGTCTCTCTTGACTTTGGCACTTTAATTCAATACATTCACTCACCATAAATATTTACCCAGTCTCACTGTAGACTACTGGCCAATGTGTTAAGGGCTAGAAAAACACTGATCAATGTGGTAGTGGCCATAGTTCTTGTCACCATGCATCTTCCATTTCTACTGAGCAAGTGAACCTCTGTCGGTACTGCAGAGACGGCTAATGCCTTGCAGCAGGTGACAAACGGAGAATGTAAGGCTTGGGCTGCAACAGGGCATGTCCCTGGGCCCTGGTGCAGTCTGGGTTTGAAGGATTTTCTCAAGGAGGTGGTGGTGGGCTGGCATCTAGGAGATGAGAAGGAGGAAGAAGACTACTAGGTAGGATGAGAAGAGACTCTCTCCCGTTCCCCACCTGCGCAAAGCCCAGAGGCGCTCAGCCTGCCATCCAGGAGCAGCTGATTTCAGAACACGTTTGCTAACCCCATGGTGAGCCGTCAGTTGCCTCTCCTTGGCAGCTCACGTATAATTACTGTCAAAAATATTTATTTGACTTTCTTCCAAATACACCTCATTCATCTATCCGTTCATTTAGTCAACAAACATTTACAGGACATCCGGGGAGGTCCTTTTCATACTTTGTATATCAATTCTGGAACCACACACCTCCTAGGTGTGTTCCTACGTCTCCAGAGCTGCTATTATTTAACTCCATGGTATGGGTTCTGTGTCAGAAACTCCTTTGCTGATACAACAGCGCAGAGAGGTGGTAACTCTCAGAGGTTATATGTCGTGGGGATTATGTCTTCAGGAATGTGTTGATATCATCATCACAGAGTGGGGTGCTGTTGGAAGAATGTGCTTCCCTTCTTCCCCTCCTGTATTTCCTTTTTGCACACTCCTCTGCTATCTGCTACTGTCCACTCTGTTATGTGGCCCCTCAGTCTCAGACATCTCAGCCAAACACACTCCTATTGTATATTAAGCCCAAACTTACTCCTATTGAATATACGCCTACTGTTTATAAACAGCCTAGCTCATGGTATTCTGTAGAAACCACAGAATTTTTTCTAAGACATCACATTAAAACCCTGCAGTATGAGACATCCTTGATGCCCCACTTACTGACTGGCACAGAGCTGCCACTCTGGAAGCTGATGACCTTTGACCTCCGTGTGAATCTCTCCCACTGCCATCATCCGTTGCCCTTTATAAGTCCCTGGCAGCATCCTACAGTGTTGAATGTTTCTAGCCTAACAAAAAACATAATTAGGAAGGTAAATCTGCTGAAGCTGAAACAAATCATTTAATTCATTCCACAAGCCAAATGGAAAATGATTTCGAGATTATCCACCGTATTGGGTTATCTGCTCTACTGCTCTGTACCATTAGCTTAGGCAGTTGGGAATTGCTCGCAATTCACAAAGAAGCAGATTGTGTTTGGTTTGCATTGGCTGTGTATCCTCCTCTGAAGAGGCTATGAGTCCTCTCCAATTCAGCGAAGGCAGCCAGTCAGGGCGGCCTGGAAGCCAAGTCGGGTTCTCCTGTGTTGGTGCTTGTGTGCTGTGTGAGCATCTGCATACGTAGACGGATTTTCTTCTGCCTAGTTTATCTGCTCAGGGCTCTGGGAGTGGGTCAATCATTTGGACTTTGGGTGACAGAGATTCCACTTAGGGTGTCTGTTTTCTTAAGAGATGTGATTGGCCTGATACTTCTCTATCTAGAGGTTCTAAAACCTTTTCACTATAACAGACTTTGGGATGCTGAGCATCTGAGTGGTCAGGTTCTCTTGAATGTCGCCCATGCTGTTCCTGTGTCTGGGATGGGTGGGGGGGCAGAATGGTAGGGCCACCATGAGTCAGAGTAAATCTATCCTGAGAAGTTTTTGCCATGATTTAAAGATGACATTTGAAGGAGCCTAGCAAGAGAGGCTGTGACTGTGAAGGACACAGTTCAAAGGCAAATTGTCCCAATACTACAGTTTGGAAGAGAGTTTGGTTATTTGCAAAGCCGGAGACTGAGTCTTTCTGAAGTGTCCTGGCAGAGAGAAGCCGGGAGAACATATGAATGCATGGATAGATACGTAGAAGATTATCAGGTGCATAAGGATTCACTTCTCTTGTGCTCTTGCTCCGAATATGGCTAGTTAGTCTTAAGAGAGTCTCCTTATCTACTTCCACGGTGCTGTGACTACAGACCTCTGAGACCATGTAGAGAGAGACCTTCATCAAGCATTCCCAGACTTCTGGACTGCAAAAAACTATGAGATAATTATTGCATGCAGCCTGAAGTTACTATATTTGTGATCATTTTCTACCGAGCGATAGAAAACTAATATGATTATTCTTTCTATTAAATACTACATATTCACACTTTGAAATGGTCAGGTCTGCATACTCTTGTAGGATCTAACGCATGAAGTTATAATTTGTCTATGCTTTTTGACCTATGCATATTACAATATTAAATGCCTTGCTTTATATTTATGTCTGTGCTCCTGCTGCCCCCCAGGTGTTTCCAGCTCCGAGGGATACAACTGTCTGGTACCCAGAAACCATCAAACATGTTCCAGAGCCCTCATGGTCTATCCTTTATTTGGCTTCACAGGCTTCCTTGGTCCAGGTAAGGCTAGTTAGCTCTAAGGGGCCTGAGAGCAACCACTGGTGACAATTCTTGCTTCACTAAGAGGCCTACCCATATTGGAATTTCTGCTGAAGCTATTCATTGACACTCGGCAGGACTATCTAGGCAGCCTTTCATGTTGGTCCTTTTCTGTTTCGCCCCGGGGAGAATCTGACCAACTATATATTCATTGCTATTTCCCCATTATTTATTACCTAGACAGAATAGCATGATTAATTATTGATCATAGACCAGTAACTGATTAAAGTGAGGTTCTGATCAGCAGTCAAAAGTCATTTGTTTCCAGGCATACGTAGTTCCTGCATACAGAGTGACAGAGCAATGCCTTCTCTTAGTTCCTGTAGACAGACTGGATTTACCAGCCAGGTCGGAGCCCGGCAACAGCACTTTGTCTTAGTAAATGTGAAATAGGGATTTGCCAAAGGAGAGAAACTGTTTGGAAGATTTACGTGTAGTGAATAGAATGTGATGTGAAAATATAAGAGGACGTTCTAATCAGAATTTGTTTCTGATGGACTGAATGCTCTGCTGAACAGAAACGCTCTAGGAACATCTCTTGATCTCTCTCTCTCTCTCTCTCTCTCTCTCTCTCTCTCTCTCGCTTTCCCTCCCTCCTTCCCTCTCTCTTTTTCTCTCTCCTCCTTTCCCTTCTTCTCTTGTTCCTCTTTCACTCTCTTTCTTACAAGTTTTTCATTGAACAGTCCTGAAAATAATCCGTTACTGAGGTAAGTCAGGGAAGGAACTCAAGGCAGGAACCTGCAGCAGCAGCAACCGCAGAAGCCATTGAGCGATGCTATTCCCTTGCTTGCCTTCTCTGGCTGGTCCATGATCCTGTTGGCTTCATAATTACCTGACTATTTAATGGTACAATGTTCTGGAAGGTAGTATGATGGGATGAGGGGTTTCTGAATGGCATGCTGGGAGAGCTAAGTAACAAATAGGTATGTGGTAAGTAGGGTTACAAGGTAACACACTGGTGAGGGTCATAGTTTATTTGAGAGTGTCCTGGTAGTATGGAAGTAGAGGGAGGACTTGGTTCTATAGCTCAAATGCCTTCTTTAAGTACCCACACAATATCCAGTCGTCCAATCAAAGGTTTCATAATTCCTTCTGCAGATGGTTGTGGCTTGTTATCATAGTTTGTTTCTACCTAGCGTCCAATTTGGCACTTGCCTTCTGGTTAGAAATGGCTCCAGAGGTAGCTTTGTGAGATCACACATCTCTCTCTCTCTCTCTCTCTCTCTCTCTCTCTCTCTCTCTCTCTCTCTCTCTCTCTCTCTCTCTCTCTCTCTCTTTCCTCCTTGTTAAAGATGACGTATCTATGGTGTGTAGGAGCAAGGCAACTGTGATCTGTCACACTCTTTCAGAACTTCATAGATATCATAGATGTCAACAGAAGATACTGCTTTTGTCTTAAAAACCTTTGTCATTGATAATGGCAAATATGAATCATTTTAAGGAGACTGCTCCCCAAGGAGCCAGGGACAGCAGTGGCCTTAGGGTGTCAAGCGCTGTGGCTTCCAGAAAGCAGTGTCCCAAGGTTTGGTGTTAGGTCCTTTCTGGCTCTCCCTGTTGAAGTTTCTCTGGAGACTGGGCTCATCCCAGGAGTCAGCAAGCATTCTGTTGCTTCACTTTCTTCTCTCAACAGTTACACAAGCTCCAAGTGGCCGGTTCATTACAAGACCATTGTTTCTGTCCACTTTGGATGCTTTGCAGGCCGTGTAAAAAAAAAAAAAAAGAGAAAGTCCAGTTATGAAAATCCAGTGGGGACCAGAAGCTGGCTGTGCCCAATTTGCAAACTCTTCATCAGAGGCTGAGAGTGAGACTGGAAGAAAAAGGAGCAGTAGGAAACACTGTAGTCCTTTAAAACTAGTTCTTCAAAATCAGGACAGCATGGCTAACATTCATCAAAGTGTTGGCAAAGCCTTCAGAATTGTCAAAGTCTCTAAAGCAGAGGAAAGATGCCTTTATGGAGTGGGAACTAAGAGATGGAGGCATGTGTGGATGATTTCGACTCTCAGACATACATAGTGAACCCCGAGTGGGGTTATTGGGTTCTCTAATCCGAGAGCTGTAGAAGCGCACTCAGAGAAGGCGGTGGAGTTGAGGCACAGGTCTGAGGCTTGAGCTAGCCGGGCTTGTACTTGAGCTCCCGTTATTTCTATAGCCTTGGCAGAGTCACCTAACTCTCCACTGTATATTCTCTTCATCTGTATCACGAGAGCAAGATTAGTGAGATTCAGCTGTGAGAGTCTCATGAAGTAACATGTGTAAACCCAGTAGTACCATGGCTGACACACCAGAGGCCATTGATACATCTTGGCTTTTTTTTTTTCCTTTCAGATAACTGTTATGGGAATTTAATTTCCAGGAGGTCTGGGTGGCATTACAGAACGATTAGGGCTTAGACTCATCCATTTGCCCACACGTATCCAGAGTGTGCTCTCAAGTCAATTAAAACCAGAATGGTGCTTGCAGAGCAATTTGTGAATGCAGATTTCTAAATGTCTGCTTGAAGCATGGACGGCAGAAGGGACAATAGGATCTTTAGGAGACAAGTCTATTTACTGAACACCCATTGAAAGAGCATTATGTGCCAGACACTGGGCAATGGCTTGGGAGACAAAGATAAATAAAATGTTGTTCTTGGCTCAAGATTTTATAGTCTGGTTACTCCATGGACATGTTAGGAGAAGACTGTGAGTCTGTGTGAAAGTATCATAGTGGAGGCTATGGGATTCAGATGGCAGCAAGGGCAAAAGGAAGGATACGTGCAAGAAAGAGCATTTGAGCTGAAATTCAAAGAGGTAGCAGGGGCTTTGCAGGCAGATAGGTGAAGGGAAGACCTGCCAGGCAATGGAAGAGATGCAGAAAGAGAAAGTACGCAAGTGCAGTTGGAACCCAGAGCACATGGTAGCGATGGTGGAGGGAACGCAGCTGGATGGTCCGGGCAAGCCCGCACACTATCCCACACATTCCATTTAAACCTCCTAGATGAGAAAGAGGAAGAAAGATCCATAAGGGATGCAAGGGTACACAGGCGAGAGGAGTGTGCAGGGCACTCATACAGCTGTTGGGAATAAGATGCAGGAGCTTCTCAATCTGCAAAAGCCCAGACTGAGCACAGACTCTGGACTTACCTAGGAGCCCTTCCATGGCCAGCTATGAGGATCTCCTTGAAATTCTAAACAAACTATAGTCATGGTGCTCCAACTCTGGTGATTGATGATGTGGCTTAGCCCCAAAAGTTAAAGAATACCCCTTGTCCCATTGTCCCACTGTCTGTGAACTTCAAATTGTTGTTGAAAGGATTTGCAAAAATGAAGTACACATGTTCTAAAAGTTGTAGCTTCTCGAACACTTTAAATAAAATCTGTGACCCATCAGATATCTCAGAACTATCTACCCATTCATCTATCCATCATCCATCTGTCAACATGCCCATGATCCCCTTTGAAGAACCAGAAGAGCCACTACTGAGCTTTCTCAGATGATATGAATCGACTCACCAACCACCGGATTCTGAAAATCGCTGGGAAAATTTAAGAGGCTCGTGTGGAACCATCCTTTGTAAATCTAAACCCCACAAAAATCTGTTTCTTGCTTTCATTATGCAAATTTTATGTTTGTTAATATCTAATATGCAATTTTATAAATGCAAATGTAAGTATTTTGCACACACATTTTCTCTGTCTGTGAGAAGAATGTTTCAGAGAGTTCTCTCCTAATAAAGTAATTACTGAAGATATAGACTTTTGGTAAATGCATGTGTGTACAAATATGTACATTTTTGTTTGCATATGTGCATATATACTTTCACCTTGATTCTTTACATATGCTAATCTCCATAGATCAGGTAATATTAAAAGAAAATTTGGTGGTCCTTTAAGGTTCCGTCTTTGTGAATTCATTTTATATTCATTGTAATAGCATTGATCAAAATGAATTCATTTGGTATTCATGTAGATGTCACATGTACTTCCATAGGTGTTTCATTGTAAATTAGCATTTCTCAGAGGACACTTAAAATAAGTGTTACTGAAAGTCTTCATTACACATATTGCTGAGATTAGTACATTAAGGACCATGTACTTACATAACACTAATGCATTTCTGCCACTTAAAATACTACATCACCCATTTCTGATATCTACCAAGTATCTAAGGCAATTTCGAGAATTACTGACATCCCAAGGAAAGTAGTACTTCTATGATCAAGCCTGTATTTTGCTGATTTTTTAAAAGCAAAGGTATATTAGATACAAATAAAAAGGGAATTAGAATGAAATTTATGTGATGACCACAGTAATATTTAAATGGCTTTACACAGTCAGACACCAAAAAAGAAAAAAAAAAACAAAATAAAAAAACTTGCCAATTTTGATTTTTGACACAAGATCACCCTTTCCTTTTTTAAAAAATGCAAATGAAGTGAAGAAGCTGTGGATGACAGATTTGCCCAGAAAACATTGAATTGCTGGAGGTACCCTTTTGGAGCTAGATTCATCTGAGAAACAAAAGCAAATAAACCACCACAAAAGTAAACATAGGGCCATTCATCTTGCCTATCTGCGCCTTCCTTGTACTTTTCCTGATGTTATCTTGGGCAGAATTTTGTTGCGATTATCATAGTTTGGGCAGGAAAGAAAGCAGTTCTAGGGCCACCCTTTTCTGGAGCAGTCCAGAGCAGGGCCTGGGTCCTGCTGATTCAGAGCCATAGGGCAGCCTGGCAGCAGCCTTGCAGGTCCATGTTGTGAAGGTTTGGGGGCACAGCAGGCTACTCCAAGTCCTGATGGGGGTGACTGTGTCTTCTTAGAACCATGCTTTAAAGATGATAATGATTTGAAGAGTGGTGTTTCCTGCTACACTGTGCGGTTGCGAAGCAGCACAGCCACAATGGAACATAACAGGACAGCTTTTCAGAAAATTAAAGCTAGAACCACCATATGATCAGGAAATCCCACTTCTGGGTCTTTATCCAAAAAAAGATAAAATCTGGATCTAGAAGGGTATTAGCACCCACATGTTCATCACGACACTTCCCACAACTACAAAGACGTGAAAACACCCAAAATGCCCACGGACAGATGAATTGACCAAATTATATCATCAACACACAATTGAAAACTCTTCGGTTTTAATCAAGTCATTATCGTGCGCGCCAGCGTGGATGAACCTTGAGGACATAAAGTTAAGAGGATACAGTCAACCACTAAAAGATACATATTACCCAAGAAGTCTAAAATGGTCAGACTCATGGAAGCAAAGAGTGGGATGGTTGTTGTAGAGATGAAGGGGAGGCTGAACTCATCAAAGGGCTGTAAACTACAGTTCACGCAAATCTGAATGAGTCCTAGACGCCTGCAGACAGCGCTGTGCCCGCCACACAGCTCAGCGTTTTGCCCTTAACAATTTGTCAAGAAGACTGGTCTCTTTTCCCATTTCCTTATGACGATAAAACATTTGAATAAGTGTGTTTCTGGATTGAAAGACTGGACACACCAGAATTTGGCGGCCCGAGAGGGAGACCTTTACTGCTTCTAAGACACATGACTCATCAACTCTAGAACCCCAATTCTTCGACTTTGTACAGATTTCAGTTGTTTTGAGCCTTCCCTGGGTGCGGATTGCCTGACTGTCCTCCACACCTGTTACTGTATCCAAGGGCCACCCCTTTCGAGCTGCTTTGCTTTCTCCTTCCAGACACTGTCAGGACACATCACCTTATTTGGTGCTGACTCAGTGAGAGCCAAATTTCCAGCGGTCTACCAACTCACACCTGCAGAATTTGCCGGCACATCCGTTTTGCAAACACACAAAATGGGTAATTGGGCACACAAATGCCTATTTGCATTGCAATTTGGCATTTGTAGACACAGTGATGGATTTTTTCATGTGCAAATGAGAGGGAGACAAGTGCAAACTGGATGTCCTCAAGTAAGAAGGGTGCCTTCACAAACACAGCCATCTTCCGGAGCCCTGCTGAAACTGTGAGGCAGGCCAGGAAGATCGGCAGGGAGTGGACACATTGCCACCTGGCCTCTTCAGGTAAAGTCTTTAGGGAACACAGTTCATTCATAGCAGCCCCCCCCCACTCCCCCACACACCCAAGAAAAGCAGAGGGACAGCCATCGGAATTGTTGCTGTTGCTTAAAACCATAACAAAGGACTTGGGGATAGTATCACAAAATCAGGTAACCAATATTAACACAATGGCTGCCATGAATGTAGGGAGGTTTTACATTCTTTTTTTGGTTTTTTTTTTTTTTCGAAACAGGGTTTCCCTGTAGTTTCTAGAGCCTATCCTGGAGCTAGCTCTTGTAGACCAGGCTGGCCTCGAACTCAGAGAGATCCGCCTGCCTCTGCCTCCCAGTGCTGGGATTAAAGGGGTGCGCCACCACCGCCCGGCAGGTTTTACATTCTTACAGTATTTGGCATTTTCGGATGATGGCCTTATGAGGCCACACAGTGCCACCCAGTTCTGCTACAGTGGTTTTGAGGCGTACCATTCTGTATAGCAGTAAAATTAATGCACACACATATACACAGAAACATTTTGGGAACATAGATTTTTTTTTTTGAAACTAATTCAAAGGAGGCAGAAAGGAATGATGGACTTGCACCAGGAAGGGGTGCAGTTTTGAGGTGACTCCCATCTTTTAGCTCTTTCTCTGGTTGGTTTGTCTCTTCTGTCCATCCTTGATACCATCAGCGCTGTTTAATACAGCCTCCTCATGTGCTGAGGGGTCCAGGACAGGAAGTGGAGCTCACTAAATATGTCCTCAGTAAGTGTCTGTGCCCTCCTCCGTCAACCCCACACTCTGTCTGTCCTAGCTCCAGTCCTTGGTCCTGCATTGGTTTCCTGTGGTTCTTGCCTTTCTGCCTCTGGCAGCTCAGAAAGACCTCCTGCACTTTCAGATTCTGAATTTCCTGTTTGTCCTTGGCTTTTCTTTCTTCCTGGGCTCAGGCTGTTCCTGTGACATTCCAAGGAACTGCTCCTAGAAGGGTCTGCCTCTAGCTTTGGGCATTCCCAAGGCCCACTCCCAGGAATAGTCTCAACCTGAGCTCTCGTGGGAGGGATACCCAGGGCTGCCTGTGCACTCTATGAACCAGCCTATTGGTGTGGCCTCTCTGTACAGTCACCACCTCTGAAGGAACATACACCCCACCCCAGCCCCACCCGCTCAGGCCCTGGCTGTTTCCAGTTTCCTCCTCCTAGTATCTGACTTGCAGGCTCAAACCACCTCACCTCACCTCCTTCCATTCTCACCCTAAGGGCCAGCAAGCCTCACTTGAAAAGAAGGTCTCAGGATCCCAACCTCGCTTTTCGCTTCAGGCAGCACGGTCTTGCCCTCTGCCCAACTGTGGCAGTTTTTCCATTCAAAGCCTTTCACACTGTGTTCCTCTTGAGTGCAAACCACTGTACTTCACACAGTAAGAAAGGAACACTTCAGACATGGATATATTAGACATGAGTCTGCCTCCATGCAGTCTTATTCTTCCTTGCTTCCCTCGCACCTCTTTCCTGTGTGTTCCTGTATTCTTCTGTGCGTGCATATACTAATGCAGCTTTCCCCTCCTCCTCCTAGTTCTCTAAAGCCAACTGCCCTGCTCATGATCAACTGTCTAGAACGTCAAAGAAGCTGAGTCTTCCTCAGCCCAACACTGTATTGCTAACTCATGTCTACAGCTTCATTAGGGTTACCCCAGCCGTTTGATAAAGTGCTGGAAATTAAAGAAAAATGTATATATACTAAACAGAATTATTATTTATATAGAAATATGCATATGGTATGCAACATAAATATCTTTTGTAGTACTTTGCTAGTCATATGATACAGAAAGCTTTAAGTGAATGCTCGCTGACTTCCTTCTCCTTTCCATCATGGGGAACTGAAGGTCAGCAGAGAGGGCTGGAGAGTTAGTAGCTGGGCAGAGCCCCGAAGCTCATCTAGTGATCTGCCTTCAGAGTGAGGCAGCACATCAGGTTATTATTATTGCTTTATATTTAAACTCCGGTTCCTCCCCTTTCCGCCTCCTCCAGGGTAACAAGGGCCTAATAGGCTTCATGTACAACTGCCTATTTTTATTAAAGACAAGTGTAATCTTTTGTAGACCAAATGTCCCTATCATAAATGTTAACGGAGAAAAATATTAGGACTCATTTATTTATGAACCTGTTAATAATGAGGTGCAGTTATGAATAAAGGCTTCCTCAGCAAAAGCTCCTGAACAAACAATGCACAGTGGGGGAAAGGAGCTAGTTAGCCTTCTTGACTTAGATAAAGCTATGGAGAAATGACAAGTGCCAGTAATTAGCGCAGCCTCTTCAACAAGATAACCCTATAAATCTTTGTCTATTTCAATCACCAAAGACTCCGATCCAGTGTAAAATTAAACCTGGGATGCCATCAATTTCTGTTAACCTCTTTATATTGTTCTGTGTTCGTGCCTATGTGATAGATAGATTTTGTCATGTTATTAAATGGTGACATCTCCACACACGTGACCTAAAAATCTGTTTGCTCCTTGGCAAAGTGTTCTTAATCATCTCCCGTGTGCTTTAACAACAGGACAGCTGCGGGCCTTCTGTGTGCTGCACAGGAAGTCCTTGCAGTTAAGGGCTCAGGATCTATGTTTGTTGAGCAACTAAGACCTAGCTGGAACCTCAGTCAGGGTCTAGGTTATAGACCAAACTGTTTATTCACATAGCATTTAAAAAGCCAGATTGGCAGTGTCTTACCTGGTCCAGCCCTCCAGCCTATTTTAAAGGCTACTAATTATCCGCTTCTCAGCAGTACTTTGGACCTAGGCTCTTGACAATTTTTTATTGAAGTCTCTGCCAATAGGTTTTCATTAATTTATTCATTTGCTATTATCAGAAATGACAGCAAAAGTTAGCATCAAAATTGGGGTGCGGTTGGAAGTGATAAGACATCCATTTGACCTAAGGTAGGTTCAGGTTCAGATGCAGGAAATCTGGGCAGGCTCAAGAACTTGTAGAACCTCCTAGTGCTCTCAAGGCACTGGCCAGATGGTTCTGCTGCTGTGGGTGAAGAAAACCTTTAACCAGGGCTGAGGAAACATCATTCACTTCAGAGGGCAAGAGTCGCATGTCACCTAACATGAGTCACGTGTCACCTAGCATGAGTCACGTGTCACCTAACATGAGTCACGTGTCACCTAACAAGAGTCACGTGTCGCCTAACATGAGTCACGTGTCACCTAGCATGCTCTGTGCCCTGTTCTCCTTCACTAACTTCAATAGGATCCATTGAGACATTTCCTACCAGGTCTGGGTTTCTGCTTGTCTTCTTCCTGGGAACACTTGTGGCTTGAGCCACATTTTTGTTTTAAGGTGTCTCTCCCTGCTTTGCTTAGCTATGTGAGCTCTCTCTCTCTCTCTCTCCCTTAATTTCAACTAGAAAGACAACAGACTTGAGTCCTCATGGTGAGAAAGATGCTAAACTTCAGCTTTTGTAAACTTCCCACTTTGGGAGCTGATGGGCATATCTTAGTCCCTGGGAAACATTAAATATTATTATTTAAATTTATTTTGCACAAAACTTTCAAGTACATATTTCCTATCTGATCATGCATAACAGCTCATGTAATATAAATGCAGCAGGGCACACTGAGGTGCTGTTTAGAAACACAAGTTTGCTTTGTAATAGGAGGGAAGGGGTGTTTACCATGAAGACTCTTCTGGGCCTATCTGCCTTGTGGGACGTCCCCTGTGTACTACATAAAAAAGACCAGCAAGAGTCACTCTGATGATGAAACTGGAGAATCATCAGTAGTTAAGAAAGGTAGTAAGGGAGGGGAATGGAAGAGAGACAAAAAAACTAAGAGGTACCCACAGACACATAGATACATGTACACACACATGTACATGCACACACACGCAGACATACATACACAAGCACACACATATGCCTGCACGCACACACACAAACAGATACACTCACATGACACATATACTTGTGTACCTCGCCGGTAAGTACTTATGACTGGGGCAACCCTCTGAAAGGCTGGCTAATCACAGAAACCCCAGTGCAGCTGAGTGGGAAATTTTATTCAAAGCTCCGTCACACAAACACAATCTATGACAAATGGAATAGTTTCCTTTGTGGAGAAAGTGGTGTCTACGTTGCATCACAGGTACTGAAAACTTCCCAGGATCTAGTGCTCCAGCTCACAGGCAAGAGGCTCTGCGTGGCTCCAGTTCTTGCTCCTGCTTGCCTGGATCTCCAGCTGAGGCCCTAGCACCCTCAGCACCAGGGGAGGCCACGTGCGAGGCTGCCATTTCTGCTCATGTCTTTCCTGCTTGATTCCCTCCTACCTTTCCTCTTCCATGGCTTAGGAGGTTGCATCAAAAGTGTAGGTGCGTTCTGAGTTTCCCTCTTCTAAAAAGGAAGGAAGAATAAAAGAAAAAAGAGGAGGATGGAGGGAAGGAAAGAGAAAAACAAAGAAGAATAAAGTCACGTGTGGTTTAATTTTCATTATTTTTAGGTGTTAAGTTTTTGATTAGCATACTATGTCTTAAACTACTGTATTAGAATGCTGCTTGACTCACTTCCAAATTGAAGACCTTTTAAAAAAATTGAAGCAGTCCAATAATTTTAAATCACTCTACACTGTGCATTGCAATTTAAAATTATTGGAGTGCTTCAAATTTTTATAAGCCCTTGAATTTGGAAGTGATCAAGGTTCTAGGCATACTCAGTGTAGAGCAATTTAAAATTATAAGAGCTGTCAAATTTTTATATAAGCACTTCAGTTAGAAAAGGGATTTGGGTTCTGGGCATGTGCAGAGAAGAGCCATTTAAATTATTAAAAGTACTTCCAATTTTTTCCCCCCAAGCACCTGATTTTGGAAGTTTTGGTTTGTGCAGCGGAAAGCAACAACTTCCTGTAGAGAGCCAGTATAGAGAGACTCGGGAACTTTCATATAGGCCTGTACTGCAGGAAATGCAGAGGCAGCTGGCTTTCTGATGGGATTGGGAGTACAACTCTCCCTGATAATTTCTTCAGTGGCTTGGTGTCATGTCACTGCTACCTTTCTTTTGGGGCTAAAGGCAGTTCTGGAAGACCCCTGTTAAAATGACATTTTTGCCAGGTATAAGGTTGCACGCCTTTAATCCCAGCACTTGAGAGGCAGAGGTGGGTGGATTTCTGTGAGTTTAGGTCCAGCCTGGTTGACAGTGAGATCTAGGTCAGCCAGCCAGGGCTACTTGGGGGAACTCTGTCATAAAAATGACGTAAAATAAAATAAAATAGACAAATCACAGGTGCACGTAGTCTTCTCATAGTTTGGATCTAAACTGTCTCCTCGTGGCTCAGGGCTTTGGGAACGTATGCCCCAGCTGTTGGCATTGTTTTGAGAGGTCACGGAGCAGTTGGGATGCAGCCTAGCTCCAGGACATTCACCACCAAGGTTGGACCTTGAGAATTCTAGTCTGGTCCTGCCTCCATGCTGAACTCTTTATTTCCTGAGTCAGCAGGTTCTGAATGAACCTCACCCCAAGCTTCTATTGCTGTGAACGGTACTGCTCCAGCCGCCACACCCCTTGTGCCTTCTCCACCATGATAGACTTGGCAAGTCTTTTCTCCCCTCAGTCACATCTGTCAGCCACTTTGTCACAGTCCTGAGAAAAGTGGTGAAGACAATTATCATATATGATTGGCATATGGCTGAAGAGCTTGAGCTATGTTTCTCTTCACTACAGATAGGGGAGGGTGTTAAAAACATTTTGGTGGCAAAGAGGGGAGAGATGGTTGTCTCATGTAAGTCTTGAACAGGCAGCATGGAAGATATTGGTTCCTAAGGGTGTGGTTGAGGGTATTTCAGATGGTATTAGAAAAGGAAATGGTCAAAAATCACAAAGCGTACTTTAGCTGTGTGAAGGCTTAACTGAGTGCAGAGCCCTCCCCAATAAAATCTAATCATTAAGAAGGGTAGATTCTCTGATACTTTTAATGTTCATTTGCATTATGGCTTGTATAGGATGTCAATATTCTCTTTTCTGAGAAGGGAACATTATTCATCTGAAAGATTTTAAGGGGAAAATTGAAAGGCAGGTGGAATCGATAGGTTCAGCTGGAAGGTGGCTTTTCTTCATTTCATCTTTTGGCTAGCATTTCGCTGTTGTGAAGGAAAAGGAGGGGACACATGTAACAAAATGGAAATAATGCTTCCCTTATAAAGATTTATTTACAACGAAGGGGAAGGAAAGACAAATGGAATAGGAAGTAGATTCTTCACAACTGTGATTTGGACTGATTGCTCTCCTTCAGGGGACCTGGGAGTCCATTACAAATATTGACTTTATCAGAAATGAGACAATCATGATGTTACAAGGGACTTACTATTTAGGAAATGTTTTGGGAGGGATTGGCCTCAATCAAGGGTCTTTAACATTAGCAATAATTTACTCATTTAATTTTCTACAAGTGACTGCAGGTTTTCTCTGAACGTTGAAGCTGTCATTTTCCACAGAGTGTGTAGCACTCTACACCCATTGTGTTCCGAAAGCTCCACGTCTATTGTGTTCTTGCTCAGGAACCTACAGTCAAGGCCACAGCCTGAAGAGACCCTGACCTCCCACAGGCCCCTTCTCTAGCCTTCAGAAGAAGGAAACACTACTACCCTGGCCTTCCTGATGACTGGATGTGGGCCCTGAGCAGTGTATAGAAGGTAGGAACCATTAGATCTATTAAGTGGTTTGTACTTCTGTAAAAAGTAGTATGATTGACAGGTATCTCCACCTGTTCAAAAATTAAGCAGATGCTTCAGAGACTTGATGGGGGTGTCGTTTGAGCCAGCAAGCTCTCTTCCATCCTCACAGGGCAGGGTGTCTTTGGGGTGCAGTTCTTCCCAGACTGTCATATAAGCATGAGGCAATTTGGTTTCCTTCCTTCCTTCCTTCCTTCCTTCCTTCCTTCCTTCCTTCCTTCCTTCCTTCCTTTTTTCTTTCTTTTTTCCTTTTTTCCTTCCTTCTTTCTTTTTTTCTCTCTCCCCCTCTTTCCCTCCCTCCGTCCTTCCCTCTCTCCCTCCTTCCCTCCCTCCCTCCCTCCCTCCCTCCCTCCCTCCCTCCCTCCCTCCCTCCCTCTCTCCCTTCCTCCCTCCATCTCTCTACCCTTCCTCTCTCTTTTCTTCCTCCTCCTGGTAGTGCTGAGGATTGAACCCAGTACTTGCTGCTCTTTCAGAAGACTCAGGTTTAATTTCTAGCACCCATATGGCAGCTTATAGCTGTCCCCTTAACTCCAGTTCCTCGGCACACCTCACTAGGTCTCAGTGAGCACCAGACATGTATATGGTAACATGCACATGGCAATCAAACACTCATACACATAGAATTTCAAAAGAATTCTTAAATTTTTTAGATAGTGTCTCCATTAATTGGCCACGCTGCCCTTGAACGTGCCCTCCTGCCTCAGTTTCCCACATAAGTGGGATTACTGGTCTGTAACCTTGGTTCCAGTGTGAGGTTCTGTTTCAGAGCTAGTAATGCAGGGACAGCTTTCTGTTTCTTTCAGCTGGATAAGTTTAAAGCTAAACTGTCATTCCTTCGCATTAATCCACAATTAAGAAATTAATAAGTATATTAATTAATGAGTTACCATCTGTTTATTGAATACAAGTCATTGTGTTAGGTGCTAAGAGATACTGAGATAAATGAGAGGCATTTAATTTCTCAAGAAATAAGAGCAGAAAGATGGGCACAAATGGTTAGGCTCATATGATATATTTTATTATAATCCATGTTTATAATCTAGTATAAAGCATGATAAAAATATAACATATTCTATAGTGCTGTTGCTGTTTATGGTGGGTCTAATTCACTGTAGTATCTGTACATATAGCACAATTATTTTACACAGGTTATCTGTGCAATAAATACATGTTAATTAAATGGGGAAAGTAGAAAGAATGCATACCAGTTCCTGAACAGAGCTTCTCAAACTCGAGCCAAGTGAAAATAACCTGGGACTCTCAAGGAATGCTAGCTTCCCAGGGCTTCCTCCCCAGAGATCCAGAACAGACACAGCTTCTTAGGCTGAGAATGTTGCTTAGTCTAGGTAGAGTACCTGCCTAGAATGTGGGTCCTGAGTTTAGTTCCCAGCAGCATATACACTGAAGAGGTTGTTCATACCTTGGTCCCAGCACTTGGAGGCAGAGGCAAGGAAGAGTTCAAAATAATCCTTGGTTATACAGTTAAGGCCAGACTGTGTACATAGGACCCTGTCTGAGAACAAACAAGTAAATAGCCTCCTTGTAAGAATTTACTGTACGAGGGGACCTCAGTGGAAGAGAAGCTGAATGGCACCTGATGGGGGAGAAACAAAGCTATTTTTCATTGGTAGTTGTGTCTGAACATGAAAGGTAGGTATAACATGAGCAGGGGTTGCTGGGAGCTGAGATAGGAAACATGACACTCCTAATAGTTGGAATAACATGGGCAAAGGCAGAAGCAGACAGGTATGTTTTGGAAGAATCAAAGCTAGGTTAGCACGACAGTGTGACAATGAGCAGTGGGGACAAAGAAGAGGATGAAGCAGTTGAGTTAGTGTGTTTCTGCAAAGCATCCGAATTTCTTCTCCAGCTTCTGTGGGAGCTATTGGAGTTTGGAGGCTGAAAGCGGGGAGTTTATCTCTGTGTCTTAGGAAAACACTAGAAGCACTGCAGAAATTGAATGAGGTGCATGGTGAATTGAAGGGAGAAACGTAGTTGGGAAGTCAGGACTTAGGGACTGAAAGTCTGAGACCTGGTGGGGTGGGACTGGGGTTTAGGGTTTGGGAGACAGGTATGAAAGAGCCTTGGATAGATTTTTCTGGGCAGTTACAGAGTGAAGATGAAGACCAGGCTTCGGGTAATGAACGCTCAGAGGTTACAAAGAAGGGACACTGTAGGTACAACACCAGCTGAAAACACTACCTAGAAGTTCAAGGACAAGAGTTGGTGAGGTTACAAAAGGCGTGACCTGGAAGCTATCCCTCTCCTCGCTTAGGCCTTTTTCCTGGTTTTCTTTCCATCATCAGCACATGAAGCAAGCATCCATCAAGTACCCATTCTCCCGTGTTGCTTGCCAGAGCTGCTGTTTCAAGACGGCTAGAAGGGCGTCCATTTTCTATGCATGCGCCATGCTCTGAAATGAAAGTTTTGACTAAAAGCCAGTCTTAGAATTAAGTCAGAGCAGGGTGGTGTCAGGGGTGAAATTCAAAAGACAATACTTAATAATTGGTTTTAAAACAGGTGCCAGATGAATCACAAGGTCAGAGATATGAAAAGAAAATGCTTTCTTGAGAAGACTTGGGGCTGGGGCTTCGGAAGCTGTCAGGAAGACTGTGGCAGTGATTGTGGTGTGGTCCAGGTGTTGCCAGCCTCCCAGAGGCTGCGTGCCATCTGCAGTGGTCTGAAAATGCCACAAGAAGGCAGTCTGCGTCTCCTCCCTGACCATTGTTTCCACAGAAAGCTATTCCCAAGGCATGCGTAGTCACTGATGGATTTACCACCAGAGACATCCTTGATCATGGGAAGGAAGAAAGGTCAGGATGTCACTGTCTTTGCTTGATGGTAGTAACTGATGTTAGTAACTGATGGAGTGGAGTGTGTCATCCTAGAGAGAGACATCCATGTTTGGACCAGAAAAGAAGATGAGATGTTGCCTTCCACTGCAAGTTTATACCGGAAGTGATTGAAGAGTCACATACTCAGTCAGGTGCCTGTCAGGAATGAGTTCTGGACTTCCAATCCAGAACTGGCCTTCCTACCTCTTCCCAAGACAGGCCACTTCAGTTTGGACATCTGTGAGGTCCTGAACCACAGCCGAAAATGTGAATACAGGTTGGGATTCAGAAGCCTTTTTGATCTCTTGATCTCTCATTCTTTGCTCCACTGGCTACTAGCTTTAACTCTTGTTTGTTTTCCTGAAGTGCAAATTTCAGATGGCCTTTGGGAGTTGGCATGCAAGAGGCTGAAATCCAATTTTTCCATTGGAAGCAGTAGGCAGTGTTTGTCCAGCTATGTATTTCCTCTACTGGCATGGCTACTCTACCTTTCCTCCCAAGACCTTCTTATATTGCTGGGAGTGAATACTATAAGATATTTATTTATAGATTCAGTTTATATTATGTATCTGAATGTTTTATCTGCATAAGTGCCTGTGCACCCTCGTGTGTCGTGCAGTTCAGAAGAGGGTATCAGATCCTTTGGCACTGGAGTCATGAATGGTTATGAGGTACCATGTGGGTATACTGAAACCATGATCAGGTCCTCTTAAAATACGACAAGGCTTCTCAACCATGAAGACATGTCTCCAGCTCCTAAAAGAGATTCATTCTTAAGTTCAAGTGTTGGTATTGACAATGTAAACCCACTAGGATCCTCTGGGTCAAGGCCATCCTGAACATCATTGCCCAGGCACCATGAACTTCCTGACACACCACTCTGACCATGGCCAGCACAGAGCCAGCAGTACCTTCCTCTCACACTGCCCACTTGGTATTTCTTTGAGACTGGGAAGTCCCACTGTTTTTCTTTCCCCAGGTTCACATTCTGCTTAGTTCAAACTTAGCTGCTGACAGCAGAGTTCCTGAAACTCCTTGTCAAGACTCAAATGCCAGCTCTACCATGCCCTAACGGTTCAACCTTGGTCTATTGGCTACTTTTCTATTGCCGTGATAACGCGCAGTGACCAAGGTGACTTATAAAATAAGAGTTTAATTGAACTTAGGGTTTCCGAGAATTAGAGACTATAACAGCAAGGGCAAGGCATGACTGCAGGAACCGCTGAGAACTTATATCTCATATCTCAAGCAGGAGGCAGAGAGAGCACGGGGAGTGGAGGGAGGACTTTGAAGCCTCAAAGCCTGCACTTGGTGACACCTCCTCCTCCAACACGTTCATACCCCAAACATTTCCACCAACTGGGAACCAAGTATTCAAAGATATGAACCTATGGGTGTGTCATTTTCATTCAAAGCACTGCACTTGGTCACATCTTTCTACTTTATTTACATAGTTGTAAAAATGTAAATAAGAATAAGTTAATACAAACAAATAGTAAGAATAAAACATTTGCTGTGTTAGATGGGTGATGGAGGACTCTTATTGGTTAATAAAGAAACTGCCTTGGTTTTTTTTGATAGGGCAGGATTTAGATAGGTGGAGTAGACAGAACAGAATGCTGGGAAGAAAGGAAGTTAGTCAGATGTCATGCCTTTCTTCTCTGATACAGTCACCGTGAAGCCAGCCACCAGGTCAGATATGCGGATATTCCCGGTAAGCTACCACCTTGTGGTGCTACACAGATTCTTAGAAATGGGTTGATCAAGATGTGAGAATTAGCCAATAAGAGGCTGAAACTAATGGGCCAGGCAGTGTTTAAAAGAATACAGTTTCCATGTAATTATTTTGGGTAAAGCTAGCCAGTGGCGGGAAGCGGCCGGAAGCGGCCGCTGCTCCCACTACAGAATGGCGCCCTCGTCACTACAGATGGGTTCCTGTATTTTGTGCGTAGGATGGAGGTAGTATCTACTCAAGTCCTGAGTTCCAGCTCTGTTACTGGTAATTCTGCCCTTGTGATGCTGTCTGAGTTTGAGCCTGGAATGTTCTCTGATGGCATACATGTCATCATTTTGCTACTAAGGAGAGATCACAGAAATTTTAAGAGGCTAAACCTTACTGGGAAGAAGTGTTTTCCCCGTGTGTTGTCTTCTGAAAGGCTTTAGTGGCCCTGGTGGAGCCTTAGCCATGTCTGCCTTCGTCCAGGTCACTCTTCCTTAGCAAGGGTTGATCTCAGAACAAGCTTTACCCTGAGCCTAGAGAGAAACTCTGTGCAGAGTAAGACGTACCCATTGGAATCACATTCAAAGCAATACTGTCCCTAGGGGGCACAGCCTGTGCCAGCCCACCTTCTACCTCCATCACCTCCCAAAGTGCCAGGCACCTAGCGGAGCTCACCTCTGTGTGCAACAAATAAATGAGGCCATGTGTGTGGGCTAAGTGGCCAGGCAAGGAGAGCTTATAAAGCGAGAGAGAAGGAATGGGCCCTTGGGGAAAGGATGACATTTTCAGTCTTTGGTGTCCCTGTTGGAAGTGTCTTGTGGGACAGCTTTCCAGCTATAAATGTGTCCCTTTTTATCTGTGGTCATAGACCTCCTTCACTTGTAATTATTCAATTTAAAAATGTCTAAAATAGCGGACATAGGACACTCAAGACCTGTACTTATGTAGATTTATTGTAGATTTTATTTTCCATTAATTTAACATTAATTAATTCATGGCCTTTTTAATTTCATGGTTGCTCAGGGTTTGGCTGCAACCTTTACAGTGTGCAGGAGCCCTCCAAACTTTGTGATCTGGCGACGACGCCCTGCTTTTCCTTTCTGTTCTCACTCGACTGAAGGGGGAAGACAAACACACTGAAAACCTCTACCAGCGCATTAGCCTCCATCTCTCTGGGCTGTTCAACATTTAAATCATCTAGGGTCTAGTAAGTCCTGGTACCCGAGAGATGGCCAGCCTCGCTGCTCCTGATGCGGAGGGTTAGCTGCAAAAAGCCTTCGGATGAGTTTTCTGAGTTAGAACCTGACCACCTTCAGGTCGGGCTTCTGTGGCTTTGGAAGGGTTTATTTTCTTTCAGAATTGGCAGAAATCTCTGAACTTGAAGGCAAGAGGTATTTGTCTGTCCACCTAGCCAGAAGGCAGTGCAGCCTGCTGCAAGGTCAGCACACCACAAGTCAGCCCCATAATTGAATCTAAGGCTACTGTTTCTTCTCGACTCTCCCAGTCAGGGAAATGGAGGCAATTTTCAACACTTGCGTCATTCCATTACTTAGAAAGGAAATGCAGCCAAAAGGGGAAAATGAAGGGATTTTTGTAGTGAGGCTCGGGCCTTTTGCATCTCTTTTCACCCCACCTTTGTTTAGTAGCAGCTCCATGTGCCCAATACAGATGCCTAGATACACTTAGAGACTGTTGGGGAAGGACACAGCATTTTTGGAGCCAATTTGTACCGTGAAGAATGAGAACAGCCGATGCTTGTCTCGTGACACACTCCGCAGAGAGACACTTGCAGTTGCCAGCCAGCTTTTCCCCTTGAACAGAAACTTCCCTCCTTGCCTCTCACTTCACATGGGCTTTCCCTAAACCTTTCCGTGGCTGGAATCATGCTAATGTTGACAGCTCTCCCCGCCCCCATCCCCTTTGTTACTGCGAGCAGCCCAGGGAGAATGGGAGGTGAGCTTGTCGGAGGAGATGAAAGATGGCAAGAAATGGGTGTTTGGGGACCAGTTCTTTGGTGACATGGCTCTGCTATCCTTTTTTCACTCTCCGGCGGTGCCTCACTCCTCTCTCGCCTTCTCCCTCTCCCTCGCTCCCCCTTCAGCCCCCTCTCATTCTTTCTGAAATGGTGTGTGCCTCCAGTAATTTACATAATACTCTTCTGACACCTTTACTTCAGTCATCAATCACGGTACCTTCTCTCAGTCTATCTTTTGTGTGAGCATGTCTCTTCTTTATCAGGCCATGCACAAAAGATTAATTTCACAGTTTTTCTCCCTTCTTTCTTTCCTTGCGAGATACAAAGCTCATGCAATGACAGGAGCAAGATAATGAAAACAACAAAGCAAGCCATTTTTTTTTTTTTGTTCTTGCAGGTTGGATCTCAAGATACTTTTTCTAACCTCATTGTGTGCCATCTGTCTTAGAGAAGGTCTGCTCTGTAATTTTTTTAAAATACCTTTCCGATTCTGCTCAGTACCTGGGAGGGGGTAGATTCCATATTTAAATCAGGTCAGAGGCTTCAGCTTTCCTAATCTCAGGGACAGTTAGAGGGAGGGGCCCACCTCTAAGGGCAGCATGGACTGCTGCACAATGCCCACACCCCAATTAATATTAATGAGGTCTTATGCATAGCCAATTTATGACATTTGATTGACTTACCCAACTACCCTTCAACCTGTCTTATAAAGTGAAATATATGGTGAAGAGTGTCTTGTTTGCATATGCATATGTTCTTAATATTAATTAGGCTAATGGGTCTAAGGACTTGGAGATAATATGGGCAAAGAAGAAAAAAATTTGCCACCCACAAGACAGTAAATGGTTCCCCATCCTGTCCCTGCGTCTGTCTGAACAAAAGAAGTTGAACCAGAAGCTAAGCCCAACCTAGGGCAGGCTCTCCTGTTTTCTTTCCTGGATTCTACAGGACTGCTAATCTTGAAAACGGAATATGCCTGCCACAGGCATTAATATGATTTACTGTTTTCTCACTTAAACTTGGAACAACTTATAAACATAAAAGCCTCGTTCCAGGAGCGCTGGTAGCCATAGGTCAGCTCTGTCAGCTAAGGTGATGCTGAGGCTTCCAGCACATTCAGGAATATATACTGAACACAGGACAAAGGTGGTATCAAGAGAAAGCATACCCAAGAACACCCACTTTAATACCTCACGAATGACTTCTATCTCTTCAGGGCAGCTGGTAGAAACCTTTTTGCTATAGCCTAATTAAGCTTTTGACAAAAATGTATGGAATCCTCATGAATTTTGTTGTTGGTTGTGGGCAGAACATGCTAAAGCTCTCTTTGGATGTGATGGTGTGATGCTCCAATGATACCACAGACATGATTGCTGAGCAGGCGCCGGGGAACATCTCAGCACTTGGAGGCTGAGGATTGAGAGTTGCCCAAATTTGAGGCTAGCTTGGTCTGTGTAGTCAGTAGTAAGCCAACTTGAGCTACAGAGTGATACTCTGTCTCAAAAATATTTTTTTCTTTACTAGCTCACTCTCTGTATACTAAATAAAGGGACATTTAGATAGGCCAGTCTCAGTTCTAGGATCTGCATTCACGGCACGCTTATTTTACCCAGATATCATGGGAAGCAGGTTCCACATTCCATCTTTTCCAGCTCTGTAGGGTGACGTCAGAACCCTCCTTGAGAAATCACTGTTGCTGTGAACTGAGTTAAAGTTGACCTCGTGGAATTTGTCCAAGATTATACCGCTTAGAATCCTGGGGCTACATCGCACACCAAGGACTGTGATTTCAAAGTCTTTGGCCTGGTTGTCCAAGGTGAAGGCCGCCCACGGTGGCTGTGGACTAGAGACAGTGGGTGTGACATCTGTAAAAACGGCAAAGGGCACATCTGAAGAGAGGGACGTTTCTCTTCCTTCTAAGACACCTGATGGTGATGGCTCGGCTGCCATCACGGTGCCCATGTGAATAGTTCCTATTAGAAAAGGAATGCAAGGTAAAGAAAAAATAAACTCAATTTATCGATAGGTGAGCGGGTAGTTTAGAACAATGTGCATTTATTTATTGCCAACTACTTTGGAGTGAACGCTCTGTAGAATAGAGTCTCACTGGGCAAACATCTTCTAAAGCTGGCTCAGGCTCTGCACTCATGGAGAATGAAAAGGGTTGGGGAAGAGAAGGGCATGGGAAGCAATCCAGGAGGTAGCATCAGACAAGGGAAGGAAAGGAAGCCTGAGGGACCAGACAGGGCCCTGTCAACCCTTTGTATTTCAACTGCCCATCTTCTCCGAGTCTTAGCAGTTGGACACAGCTTGATCCCAAAGCTCTAGAAGATTCCTATTGATAATGTGCTACGCCATGTCCCTCATCTAGCTCTCTGGTCGAAAGTGTGTGCACATGTGCGTGTCCATGTGCATGCCCGTGTATGTGTGTGTATGTGTGTGTGTGTGTGTGTGTGTGTGTGTGTGCGTATGTGCACTTATGAGGTGAGAAGGGGAGAGGGAAAGGGAGGGTTTCACTGCAAGAACAAGGGGATTAGACACCCCACTTCTCAAAGGCCCCAGCTTGAGCTTAGCATCTGTGAAGCTGGTGGGGGGCCATGATGGCGAGTCCTCTCTGATAACCATCTATTCTGCTCAAGCTTGTTCCCTTTCTCTTTCAAAACAATCTGTGCTGCCGAGAATGCTTTGACTGCACTGTAAAGATGTGACAGGTAGTGAAAAAGAGTGTAGATGAAGCAATCAGGGAGCTGATGTGCTTTATTCTCCTCTCACATTAAATATGTGTTCATTAAACAAGGGCTTGTTTGCAGAGACAGTGGGAGAGGGAGGTGGGAGGAAAGAAAGGACGGAAGTGTGCCTGGTGCCGGCTCTCCACGTCACAGCTGCTTGGCAGGAGCCCGCCTTGCAGAATGGCAGTGTGTGGGCTCAGTATCCAGCATCCCATGCAAGCTGGGTGCCCTTGTTATCTGTTACCTATCCTCCCTGCACCTCAGTTTATCCTTTGGGAAATGAGGCCCTGTAAGAGTAGGGACTTCTATGAGATCGCCATCAGTGCAAAACAAGTGCCCAGTCCTTGCTAACCGTCCTTACGTTATTTCCTGGGTTTCTCCACCTACTGAGTACATTACACCACTCCCTTTTCTCAAGAAGGAGTCTTGAAATTCCTTCAAGTATCATTCTCTTTTAGGGAATATGTGTTAAGGTTGCCAGACCCCATGCTAGCTGCTGAACTCAAGGAAGGTACTGACTTCTGAGAGCTTAGGTTCAGCTGTCAGAAAGATATTTAACAGCTGGACACGACAGAATACATGGAGTGGTAAAAGGGAAGATTGATGAACATGACCAAAGAGACAGAATAGGGACTGCCCTGGGTTCTAATTCCTAGGCTGGGATGTGAAGGGCATTTCAGAGAGCTACTGGAAGATAGTCAAGGCGGGTGGGATGGTGGTGGTAAGGACAGCCACGGGAAACTTCCAGAGGTGGATTTCCAGTGAGAACCGTTGCAAGAGCCAAGTGGGCTGATCAGATGTAATTTTAGAGAAGCTGGCTACTCCGGAAAGACAGAGGGAGCCAGGACAGACAGTCCCCTGGGTCTGGAGCAGGCAGCTCCAGGGCTATGGTGGGGCAGAGATGGTGGCTCTCCTCTGTCCACTCACAGTCTGGACATCTAGCTATCAGACAAGGGGTCACATGAAGCCAGCCTGCAAAGGGCAGGCTTCGGGTTGCAGTGCTAGGGAGGTAAGGAGAAAGATCCAGGCACCAGCTGCTAAGCCCACTTACTTTAACTTGTGCTTTCCTTCGTCTTAGGTTGCTGCCCGGATTTGCTAGAAGGACAAAGTGTCAAGATTATTTCAGCCGAGCACAGAAGCCATTGCCCCGACAGTGGGCAGAGCTGCAGGATCCCCTGTGGGAAGAAGGAGCAGAGAAGGTCAAGGGAAGGGCTTTCTTCATCACCATGCTTCCTTCAGGCACACAGGAGGTTGTACACCACACATGGCATGCAGACCAGTAGGCTAGCCTCTCTCTCTTCCTGAAGACTGCCATTGCTGGTCTCATCCTCCAGTCTCCCAAGTTACTTATTAAGGCAAGAGTGGCCAGGCTTTCGCAGAGAATAGCACACTGACCAGTCCCGGAGGCCCAGATGTATGCCATCTGAGGCAGCTGCCTGTCACTCCCCTAGAGTTCCCGAGCTTGCAGGTTGCTATTTGGACTGACATGTGGGAACCAGAGTGCTTATGGAATCCATTTTGGAGTTGGCAGCCAGAACAAAGAATCCGGGCTGGAATGGAGCAAGGAGGTGTAAACGTGGACCAGAGCTGGGGGCTATCTGGTGTCTCCTAGATGACCCTCGTGTGGCAGGCAGCACGGTGGGGGGGGGGGGTCGTTGGTGAGCTGCTTTGGAAGGGGCCGTTTAAACCCTTACTGGACAGAAGCAAGTGAGGGAAAAATGCAAAGGAGATCTCTGAGCAACGAACTGTCAGAGATGATAGGCCCCAAGCTCTGCTCATTCTTCTAGAGTTCAGAGGGTGCTGTGTGCTGCAGTCACACCCTGCAGGATAAAGTGTGAGGGCTATCTCGTCTACCCATTGGGACTCGTCCCAGTGCTCTGAGCCCACTGCTAACAGAGTGCACCACTTCCCGGAGAGCTAATGCAGGCTGTGTTTCTTCCCTGCGTGCATTCTGTAGGATAGGGCACTTGTATTTCAACCACTGGGCACCAGCTTCCCACCTCCCCTACCCCCAGTTCTCTCTCTCTCTCTCTCTCTCTCTCTCTCTCTCTCTCTCTCTCTCTCTCACACACACACACACACACACACACACACACACACGTACACACACATGCACACACACACTAGTGAGTCTTGTTCTGCTTGAAAACACTCTAAAATATTCTCTGTCCTTCATATATGGGGAAAACCCTTTAGGCATTAGATACTGCAGTAATTACTATATAATGGAGTAAATACTATACTATAATAATTAACTTGTAAACCTTGAAATAACATTTACTGTAATTTAGACCAAATATGAACTGTGAGTAATGAAGCCCGATCCAACATGAAATCATTTGCAGGGCACTTTAAACATATGCCCAGGAAAGAGAAAGCCACAGTTTGACATCGTTACGGCAATGGGCCCGAACGAGGCCCTCACACACTGTGAGTGCACGCGGCTACCATTATTTTGCAATATCTTGTTAGCGTCTTTTTTCCTTTTTAATAACTCGCTTCCCTCTTGCCTCTTCTTAAACTGTTCGTTCAGGCTGTCAGAAGACACGCAGGCATTTGTTTGGTTTGCAGTTTAGTTTTTCTGCCGTCGACTGCAAATGCTTTGTACAAAGCTAACACGTAAAACCTCTCAAGAACCTTAGACTTGGGCGAAGGGTGAGAAGGTTCTGGGTTGCCCACAGTAAACTGTGGCTGCTTCTGCAGAATGGATCTAGGGGACAAAGCTGATTTTGATCACCACATTGCTAAGGTCCCTTGGCACCTGGAAGTAAGGAGGTTATTTGCTTACTTGTTTCTGAAGTCCTTATCTTACTACCATAGTCTTGTTTGTCTTCTCTGAAACTCTGGAAGGGAGGTGGAGACAGAGTTCCTCTTCCATGCCCCATAAGTAGGTTCTCACCAAGGGTAGGGTAGGGATTTGCAGCCCGTTGATCCAGATGAAGCATTGCTCAACGTGCTTAGCACATGTGGTGTGTTCCTCCAGCCGCTGAACTATGAAAGGTACCCCAGTTGTCTCTGCCACCTGCCAGCCCCATGCTTCCCCCCTTAGAGTCACGCTTCTGCAAACAGCACCTTTTTTTTTTTTTACTTTTCCCCAGCTTTTCCCTTCTCTGTTCCCCCAACCCTTCTTTGTAGTTGGACTGACTCATGAATTGTTTCTCATCAACATTTCTAGCTTTGACATTTAGCTTTCTCTCATATATCCTCCCCCAGGGTCTTTTTTTTTGGGGGGGGGGATGTTGATTAGAATCCTGTCCTGCCTTTCTGGTTTGTTACCTATAACCTTACAGAAACCGAGGTTCTTAGGTGGGAAAACCAGGCAGCCTTTAGGGTGCACTGCCTGGTTACATCACAAGGCTACTCCATCTTTAGCAAATCCACATGATAAAGGTTTCTGTTTCTCACCCTACTGTAGAGATAAGACAGCCGACAGCCACCAAGCGTGTCTCAGGCCACGAGTCTGACCTGCCAGGAGATTTCCTCTTGCTTATTGTGGCCCAGAGTCAGTGATCACGTGCCAGGAAAGGGCAGTCCACACCCACTACCTCAACATGCTCCACATACGCACTAGTGCCCGATGGAAGAGCTGGCTTGAGGGGTCTGGAGACACTATAGAGAAATCCAGGCAAGTTCCTGCACTCCTCATAGCTCCCTGGCAGCTCCAAGATGCTCCACCCACTGTGAATGCCAGTCCCCAAGCTGTGTGGACAAAATCCAGGCTCTCCAAACTGAATGAGCAACTCTATTCCCTGTTAGGCTATAGGTAAGACATCATGGTTTGTTGGTTTGTTTGTTTGTTTTGTTTTGTTTTTCAGTTTCTGTCAAGCTAAGTTTTGGTGATAAGAGAAACAATCCTCTCAGTGCGTACCACCCCATAGGGCATTGCCAGGGTCAGTGTCAGCTAAGCCACTGTTCAAGGCCCTGCTTCACCTTCTCTAGGAAATGGTACTGCCGTCTCTCGTTACACTTGCAGCTGAGCCATTAACTGGGACGTAGGTGAGGTAAAATATGGCAACCAGTATAGATTCTCATGCGTGAGGCTCCCTGTCTCCACCAAGAAGGTCTCTACTGAGATCAATGATTTCTGGAAGAAACACATCCAACTTAGGTGGGGGCAACAAGCTTAGTCTTTGTTTGTTTACGTTTTCATTTCAGGAACACGTCAGCTGTGGGTGACATCCCCTTTGCTGCTTTTAGAGTGTCCTACCTTTTGACTGTCCCTTCTGGAGTCACCTGAAAAGGTCCATACTTGTTTTCAGTCCATTGTAAGTGACTGGCTCTGACATCTGCAGACGAGTTTTCATGCGCTCTGGACCACGCAGCCTCGGCACATGCATCCTGCGAGTTAACACAATGGCTTGAAATCATATTTATTGTTTCCATTTGCAGAGAGGGATTAGAGATGGGGGAGTTGAATACTTTAAGCAGTTTTTCAAGAAACAAAAGGCTACATTTTTTGAAATGCCAGCTTGTCCACATTGAGACGCTGGGAAGACGGTGTGGCTCATGGCCCCCCTCCCTAGAACAGGGCAGAAACTGTGCTGAGATGTGACCATTGAAACAGACTCAAAGTCAATGTGCATAATTACTTAGCACCAGTGGTTAATGTGCCCTGAAATCTCCCAGCTCCCCTCAGCCTGGGGCTCCATGTCTGATATTCAGATTTCTGTGATAAATGCTTGGCTGACACCGATTCCCCCAAACACCTCTGGATTGCACACATGTTTCCTTCCCTTGGATTTAGATACCGGGCAAAAGCGAAGGAAAGCCCCAGAAAGCTGTCATACCCCAGCTGTGGCGGGGGATAAACCTTGCCCTGGTATTGATAAAGGGGGCCACGACAATCTTCTCCCTTAAAATCAACAGACACATCTCAGAACTAAGGAAACTGAGAATGGGGTGGTGGGAGGGGCTTGGCTGGTTGACTGGGAGCAAGAGCCTGATGGCTCCCATACTCACTGTGGGGCTCTGGCTGTGGACTCCTCGCCTGTGCTGCAAGAAGGAGAGGACTGATTCTTGGTGGTGGTTATTCCAAAGCTTTGTTCTCTCTGTCTTATTCTGACCACCCTTCTCGAATACTCTTCTCTGGTCTTTTTTTTCCCCACAGGTCTTTTCTTCCAAATGCCTTGGTCTTTGGGCATAACAGGATGAGTGCAGGAAGGCGACACCATGGTTTTAATCCAGATTCTCACACTGAGGATTTCAGATGGTGGCTCACAGTCACCCATATCTGCAGGCCACACTCTGCCCTGCTGCCTGCTCATGTCTTCTGCTTTCCAATGCAAAGCTCACCTGCCCTCCTGCTTTGCTGTTTGTGACCTCAACATGCCATTGTTAAGAGATATTGACTATGTTGCCAAGCATGTCCTCCAGCCTTACTGCAGGAGAACGACCGTGATTGCTGGGGTCAGTGCATCAGTGCACCGTGGACATGGAGGGCAGGGTGAGGAGGCAGGGGCATGAGATATTCATAAAACAGGTCAAAGTCCCCTGTGTTTCTAGGCCAATCTGATGCTTTTTCTGTTTTGCCTCCATCCAAGGCATGTTAACATCTCCAGGAAGCACCAAGTCCAGGCACTCTGAGAGTACAAACTCAGAAGCACATTGAAAGCAAGGAAAACTTGGGAACCCCAAACCACTGTATAATAGAGGACCTCTCCCGTAAAGGAAGATGAGTGTTGGGTCCCCTGAGCATCCAGAAACCTTTGTCTAAGAGATTGTGGTTGAACTAAGTGTTGAAACAGGGGGCTAGGAGGTAGGTAGTTGGGGGAGTATTGAGAGAAGAGATTTTTGCATGGGGAGGAAGAGTGTGGGTGGGGCACATGGCAGGAGGCCTGATCTGCTGAGCAGTGAGAAGGAACAATTGTGCTCTTGGCTCTTGACTGGCAGCAAGCTGTCATAGTGTACTGGATTGCAAAGCAGACCTTAATGTACAGGGCTCAATGGTATCTGCACACCCTTTGTCCAGGAGTCAAGACTGCCAGTGACTGAGCTCTCCCCAAGCCTGACATACCATCCCAGGCGGGGATGCTTTGACTCTCTTTACACCTCCTGCTTCTTGTCTTCCCAGGGTGACCCCCCACTCTGGCACCTGCCTGGGTGCCTAATTTCTTTCCTTCGGTATCTGTAGCTTTGATTCTTTAAGCATGCAAGTACCCGCTCCCTGCGGAACACTTCAGAGAGTGCACAGCACACAGAAGAGTCCCGCCACAAGCACAGGGATGTAGCAGGTGGCGGTTTTATAATTTTCTCTCCTTTAAAAAATAACTTTGATTGATTGATTGATGATGATGATGTGTGTGGGTGTATGTGTATGCATGCATGCATGCTCAAGTATGGTCTGTATAATAGGCATACATACTACAGTATGTGTGGGAGGTCAGAGAACAACGTTGTGGAATCTATTCTCTCTTTCCTTTATATGGGATTCCCCAGGGGATAAAATTTGAGTTGCCAGATTTCTTGGCAAGCATCTTTCTTTACCCACTTACCTCTCTCAACGAGCCCCTCAAAATTTCCTTCAGATCAAATTGTCTCTGCCTCCCAGGCTGATGAGAGATTCATTCTCAGCCATCAATAGGTTTAGCCTCAGTTCTAGAAATTATTATTTAAATTTTATTGTGGCTTCCATACCAAGGGTAAGTTTCCTCTGACTTCTAGTCCGTCATGGTTGCTTCAGATGGCTCCTCCCTTCAAACCTATGTCTTCTTTTCAGCTGGGTAGCCACTCTCTGGTCTGGCCACATATGCTACATTTTGACTTAGTGTGGGCACCTCATTGCCCAGGGTCAAACTTTGAGAACACTTCAAGAAAGATGTCACCAGTTACCTCAGAGGTGGCTACCGGTTGGCCAATCCCTTCTTTACTTTGCAGCATCTTCCAAGCCATGCATGTCTCCCTGTGACCTTGGGCTTTTCGTAACCGCTGTAGGGGCTCCAGGCTTTCAGGAAATAGGGAAGAGGGAGCCCAGAGCCTTTAGCCTCTGTCCTCCAGTACAAACCTAGAATCAACTGAACACCAACAGCCTACCCTCAGGAGGAAAGGTAGCCTTCCCTGTAAATAACAGGGAAGAACACAGATAATGAAATTTACAGTCAAATTAGTGTGCCAATAGATCGTCAAAGGCACAATCTCACCCATACTTTGGGTTTTAAATTTACATGTCTAGGAAAAACCCTCTCTGATACAGTTTCATTATCTATAAAATAATGATAATTATTATTATTATCATCATCATCACTTCCCGGGGTTGTTCCAAGAATAAAATTACTTAATACCTTCAAGTTATATAGAACAGCACCTGGATTGCAGTTAAGCCCTTAAAAACTGTGAGCCGCTTTACTAGTTATTATCCATATGACCATTAACATGCCACAGAGGACCGGAATGACTTTATCATTAGTATGGTGCTAGGCTTGCACACTTTTAAAAGCTCTGGCCCGCTGCAGTGCTCAATGCGTTCTTGGTGATTCTAACGTGACAGAAGGAGCAGGATTTGTCCCACAGATCCCAGAGGAGAGTCTGCACCCTGAATAACTATTCCAACTATTGCTCACCATATGTCCACAACCAAAAAAAAAATAATTTTAGAGGGCAGGAAATGAGCACACATGTGCACGTCTGCAGAGATAGCCTGCTGAAATCGACACGTAAGACATATTTACCGCCGAGGCAAATGCCTTCATGTGTTTGTAAGTAGCTATTTCTGAACCTCCAAAAGGGAAGGAGAGAGAAGCCAAATTCAAATGGCATCAGGCATTTGTTATTTTGGAGCAAGGTTATGTGGAAGGAGAGCTTCCTTCTGCCTGGAAAACTTTAAGGGGGAGAGATGAAGTATTTAAAGGTATTTTAATGATCATGAAAGGCACTGGCTTAATAGGGCAGGAAACTACAGTTCTCTTTTTCAGTCCCAGAAGGAAAATAACGAGGCTGTAGCATAGCCTTCCCGGAGGAGTCATAAACTGGACTGCAAAGAGGCAGCCCCTGGAGACCCCCTCTCTGGGTCTCTGCGGCCCCTTAACCGTGGGTCTGTCTGCCTGGGGTTTCAGTGTGCTTATTAATTAGTGGTTGTGGCACCATGCTTAGCCAGCAGTAACCTGTGCCTGGTTCGGGGGGAGCCCTTACTTTCTTGGTTGTGGGGTTAGGGACCATCTTGAATGAGCTGACCCGTTTAATCCTGTTTTCCTCTGGTTTCTCAGTCCTTTGCTAATGGGACCCCTATCTGCTTCTCCATCCCTATCCTTTCCTTCTTTTCTACTCAGAACAGAAGATTGGTACTCTGCTCAGAACTCCCGTCATTAGCATCTCAAACAACAGAGTTTCAGCATATGCAACCTTTGCATCCTACAAACTCACCACGGAAGATGCCAAACCAGTGACTAATAAACCATGACTCCAGGGTTCTTGTAAGGATTTGGTCATACTACACATAGCCTTACTTTACACGGTTCTGTTTAAACACCTTAAAAGCTGCCACCCGAGCCTGGGAGTTCATCAGGACCTGGGACCTCATGGAAGGGAGGCCTAAGGCAAACCCGGGAGCTCTCCCTCTGTGAACAGCCTGTGAGACTGACCGGCCACTAGAGAGATTCCCTTGTACTTCGGGCCAGGGTCAGTATAGCTAATCATTTCACCTGTTTTGAAAGACTCTAAAAGCTTCTTTTCTTTCTTCATTTCCCAACCTGAAGTTGGATTATCCTTTAGAAGAGCTGAGAATTCAGTGTGGGTGCCCTGAGCATCCTGTGTGGCTTCATTCTACTGGATAGAAACATTCCTTGGATCTGCGGTGGAGTCTTGAAGGCAGCACACTAAAGACACCTGCTACGGAGCCTGACACATCAACTGTCTTCTGACATTACCTCCGGTCGCCATTCCATACGTGAGGGAAGGCGGAAGAGTCCCAAACAGAACAGCTCCAAACGAGATGACACCATGGCAGAAGGCTAAAAGACCACATCTCGAGAAATCCCGGACGTGAAAGGCGCTCCAGAGTGTTTTAGCAATGCACTCGAAGCTGCAATGTTTTCCATCTCGGCTCTGAACTGTTTTCACATGGGGAGCAGTGATGGCTCCTCAAGGGTAAATCTAGGTGTGCTCACGTGTTCTTCTACTCTGGTTTCTGTGCGTTTAATTATTTTTATATTTTACTTCATCCCAGTCGTCCCTTTCCTTCTCTTTAGACTACCTGGCCTCACTTCTGGAACTCCAGAAACTTTCCTCCCCACCCCTCGGCCCTCTCCCTGTCACACGGAAGGGCATGCGACCATTCTGGGTTGGAAATGTGACAATTTTCTAAATGTGGAGGAAATTAGTGTTGGCAATGCCTTCTCTGGTGCTTTGTTCTGGGGCTGAGTCTGTGAACATAGAGGGCATACGGCATGTCCTTCAGCATGAAAGGGATTACACCAGTGGAGAATATCATGTGACCTAGCAAGATGGTCTATCTCCATATAAGAATACTGTTAGCTTCACAGAGCCGTCTGAAGAATAGCCTCACAATTAGGAAGCTGGGGTGGAGGAAACGTGCATCCCTCAGGAGCAGAGGAAGACTTGAAAGCCCTGGGATGAGCAGCAACTGCTCAGGTTTATACAGAGTGTCAGAATGAAGGGTGGACACACATTCTTGGCTCAGGAATCAAGTCTCACTAGCCTGTGTCCCTGAAACCTTTATGCCTGGAGGAAACTGGTTTTGACAGTGGCCTTCACACCATCCAGATCTCTTTTGAGGCTCCCTCCTTGGTGGCTGATGGGCTCCCTCATTTTGTGACCAGGAATGCCTGCTGTCCTAGTGACTGTGCACTCTGATAGATGTGGTGACTGTAGGGGCTCTCAATCGTATCTTAGCCCATGAAGTGTCTTTGGGGAATCTGCCTGTGAGGGGTGAATCCAGTTGAATTAGCATTTATGGATTTTTGAAAGGTATATTATCATAAATACAATCTCACCATGCAGGAAACATTTTCTTTTACAACATGCTTCTCCCCCCGGCCCCTCCCCCACCCCATCCTTGTCTCTGTTTTCTTGACTTTACAAGGAAGAATTTGTGAGCTCAGGGTACAACCACCTCCCTTCACCTTTCTTTTCGGCCCATCTTCTCAAAGGCAGTGAGGGTGCCCGCCTTCCGGCAGGAGAGAAAATATAAAAACTGATTTATTGATGTAGGTGTGTCTTTTATCTATCTGATGATTTCATTGGTTAACTAATAAAGAAACTACCTGGCCCATTTGATTGGCCAGCCCTTAGGTGGGTGGAGTAGACAGAACAGAATGCTGGGAAAGGAAGTTAATAAATCACCATGCCTCTGCTCTCTGAGCCAGACTGCCATGCCTCTCCTCAGGGAGACAGATGCGATGGAGCCAGCCACCAGGTCAGACATGCTGAATCTTTCCCGGTAAGATACCACTCGTGGTGTTACACAGATTATTCGATATGGGTTAGTCAAGATGTGAGTAAGAGTCTGGAACTAATGAGCCAGGCAGTATTTAAAAGAATACAGTTTGTGTGTTGTTATTTCTGGGGCTGAGCTAGTCAGACAGCCGAGAGCGGGGCGGGATGAAAAGCAGGCCTGCCCGCCGCTCATCTCTACAATTTATCTCAGACTCTCGGATGTTTGTAGGATAGGATGTCAGCAGCATCGGGTGCCAGGTCCTCCTCGGCCCTCATCTGGCTCACAACAAGAGTTCTGCCCTTAATTAAAGCTTAGACTGTCCCTTGAGAGCCTCTGCCACGTATGCTTTCCTCAACTTGTTTCTCCCTAGGACAGACAGGGCCCAGAGCTTCTGCTTCCAGGCAGCTCCTGTGAAGGTTGAGGGGTGGAGCTGGAAGCCAATTGCTCTCTTCTGGAAAGGTACTTTGCTGTTACTGGTACCATACTGTAAAGTCTCACAATGAGAGGCCAGCATTGCTAGTGACAGCTATAGCCAATGAGAACATAGTGGTTGCTACTGCCTTTTTTTACATTGTATGTCACCATCAATGACAATTTCTTCACATTGTATGTCACCATCAATGCCAGTTTTAGAAAGATGGCAGGTGAAAGGTCAGACTGACTCAATGCCCCAGGCTGTAAGACTGCATAGGAACAAGAGGTAATCAGCATCACATAGGCAAGATGGGGAAGAGATTGAGGTCACTCATCAATTGGGTCACCCAAGGATTCTCCTTCTGTCCTCTCAAGAAGGTATCTGGACACTGGACGAAGATTTCTTAATGTCAGAGTGAAGGGAAGTCAAATTGCCTATTGCTTATAACTTTGGAACACAGCTGGCTGGGGAAGACACACTGATCCTTAATCTGGTTTTCAGCGTCTCTAAGAAGGAATGCTCAAGGGCTAACAGACCACAGTAAAAATGTCTTAACAGCCAACAGAAAGCCAGTCACAGGCTGTCTGTTAGCTTTGAGGAAGATAAACACACAAGGATCCAGCTCAACTTCTCAGCCTAGTGGCCAGCAGAACTACCTTCCCAGTCCCTGGTTTGCTTAATATAAAATGTTGGGCTTCACACGGGAGAATGGGCATGGTACCTCACCTTGGCAGCATACTAGAGCTGACCCTGTTGGCAGAAAGCCAGGTGAGCCGGGCCTGTGGGCGTGAGAGCAGGAGGGATGTCCTTCCCCCTCCCCAGTGAGCCGTGGGATGGCAAGGGTAAGGGAAATAGGCTCTTGTTCTCACCCCTTGTCCCCTGCGACAGGTCAAGAGCCAGGCTTGGGGCACGAGAACAGAAGAGCTAGTCCTATGTTCATCCCTGTTTGCTTAACTCAATAAATAAGTAATTTAAAAAGTGGTTGGAGAGGTCTACCAACTTCTTAGGCAAGAAGTATGGCATTCCAGTTATGATAATCTAACATGTCTTTAAGCTCCTCCAAGGTTATGTCTTGAATCTAAAAAACTGTGTTCTCTTGACAAGGAGAAAGGAGGAAGTGTGTCTTTAGAAACAAAAGCTTTCTCATTTTCTCCTGGAGTTAAATAGCAGTTGATCTCAGGATTTGCCAGCCACTAATCATATCAACAGGTCCCGTTAAATGATTGGATCAGAGTTCCTTCTAGAGTTAACAAAAGTCAGTGTCGCACATCTGGCTGTTCCAACAGCTGAGAGAGGAAGCCACAGCTTCTGCACTAAAGACAAAGGCCACAGAAAAAAAGACATCCTGCTCATGTAAACTTTGGGTATTAAATTTGAATTCTAATTCAAAATTGAGCAGACAGGCCTTTTTTCTCAACTGTATAAATTCCGGTCTTAAGGAAGTTAATGGTGAAGCAGGTAGATGGACTGTCTGAAAGGAGACGACCCAATGGAGAAGCACAAACATTTCCAGATGACAGCAGCTGGCGTGGGTGGTACGGTTTCCATTATAACTACTTAACACTGTTCTGGGAAGAAAGCAATGGTTTGGATAGAGTCCACACTACATTATTCTGGCTTCTAATTTATAGAAAACTTAAGACAACACCCTAGTTTTTTTTTAAATAAATATAGCAACACACACACATACCCACATATATACATGTATGTATACATGCATGCACACAAGCATACACATGCATGTACTTGTGCACATGCACACATAAACATACACAACGTATACATGTACACATGCACACACAAGCATGCACATACATATGCATGTACACATGCATGCACACATGCATATACACATGTATACATTTACACATGCACACACACAAATACACACACACACATGCACACATGCTGTCATTTCCAGGGGAACTGAAAGGAAGAAGAAAGTGGGATTTTTCTGGTGTTGAGTCACTCTTTCTTCAAACAAAATTACTTTCTTCTCTCACCATACAAGCCGACCATGTGCCACACAAACCTTGGCACCGATCCCATCTGAAACCGGAATATCCTCACAGCTAAAACAAAGACCCTGGCCATGGCAAATGTTCGTTCTCAGATGCATCTGGTCATTCCCAAGTCCATGCACACAAGAACGTAGGACTCAGTCTGAGCTAGTGACTACATTTGGGATTTATAGCCAACTCATTAAAAAAAAATCACAGCTGTGCCCACGAAGTCCTCAGGTGTTGCAACCTCACCTGTTTCCACTTACCACCCATTCCTCCATGCAAAGAAGTCTGAATGTGGACACTGTAAAAATCTTTCCTTCGCATGTTCCCTTCATCACTGGGGGCCTTGCTGAGTCTACTCAAGGAGCATGGGCTTCTCTGCTGTACACTTCTTGCATAGGGCAGAGGTGCCTGCATGGGGAGCTCCTGTGTGCATACAGGGCTGCAGCGGAAGTTGGCCAACAGACCACAACATCAGGTTTGCTACTTCTGTCTGCTCCTGAGGGGGACTGTGGAGCCAGAGATAGCCCTTCTGTTTCCAGACTCCCTCCTCCATGGACTGGGGTGAGTCTCTTGAAGATGCTGAGTGACTTCTCGTTGGGGTTCTGTGGGTGAGAAGAAAGCACAATAGACAGGGGTCATGGTGGTTTCTACTCTGCAACTTATAGGAATATTTCCCTCAATCTCTTTTACTTTGCATACTAAATAGGCGGACTGTAGAGTTCTGAAGGAATGTGCATAAATGTGGTGGCGGCTTTGAAGGAAACCATGTCTTTGAGGGAGGTTGGGACCAGGGTGGAGTAGGGACGTGATGGTTCCCTGGCCGACTCTTCCCAGGAGGTTTAGAAGTGTTTTCTGAATCGTGGAGGTTGGCTCTCATGCGCCATGGCAAGTGTTAAGGTGCTGTTGATAATCTGGCAGGCCTCCCTCTGCAGCCTACAGGTAAGGCAGGGGTGTGTGACAGCGGTGCCTAGTCGGCAAGTAAAATGAGGCTTTGTAGTAAGAAGTGACCTAGTTTCTTAGTTCTTTGATCCTTGATTACAAAGCCCGAACTAAGCACATGGCCAAATGGGCATGAAATCTCACCATTCTGCAGCATGTAAAACAATGATAGCTTTAGCTCTAAGCACCTTATATGCGCGTCAATGCGTACGATCCTCCCAACCACCTCTCGAAGTTAGTAGTACAACCTGAGGCACTGTGGGTTAGGCAGCTTGCTCGAGAAGGAAAATGGTGCCCTTTATAAGGATAGAATGGCTGCTGGCTTGGGAAGGTATTTGTGTGTGTGTGTGTGTGTGTGTGTGTGTGTGTGTGTGCAGGTTCTGGGAAGATTTACCTGGGAAAACCAACCCTTGCCTCTCCCTCAGAAGGCTAGGCATGCATGCCTGCATTCAAGCAGCCAATTCTGACCATGAATATGCCTTTCGCCGCTCTCAGCTCCCCTTTCTCTGACCTTCCTTCCCATAGCTGTATCCATGGTGGCTTGGCTTGCCAGGTTTCTGTAGTCCAAACAATCTAGCAAGAGCACACTCTATCCCAACTGCCAGGATCCCTGCATGGACCTGCTGACTGGTGTTTGGAAAGGCATGCAAGAGCTGGGAACTATTCCACCCTGCCTACCACCTTTGAGGCTCAGCCAGAAGGAAGGCATCATTTATGTAACTGGAACATAATAAGAACTCTTTCTGAGGTAGTCCTGTTTTGTGTTAGATGCCCCTCTCCTTTTGGAAATCACATGGCTTTGTCCATAAGTAGAGTTTTGGGAAGGACTCTGGCTGTGAGCCTAAGGAATAGTCTGGGCATGTTGCATGGAGACTGGGCCATTCCAGGGCTCGCCAGTTGTATGTGATGTTCATAAGTTACTTTACCTCTCTGAGCCTTTGTTTCCTTCTGTTTAAAAGGAGGACCAAGGAAAACATTCTGTAGACTGTCACAAGTGTATATGATATTACAGGTTAATAAGGCTGATGAACTCCAGGTCTGAGAGATTGTCAATGTGAGTTCTGGTGGTCCTAGAAGAACCAGCTAGAGAGAGAGAAATATAGTGGACAGGAGGGACAATGTGTGGGCGTAGACGCTCTGCACCACCAAGCTCACAACTTGAGCCAGGAAGAAGCAGATCAGATTGTAAACAGGGACTGCTTTTTCGTTTCCCGGTCACCCAAACCTGAATAATCACACAAAACTATATTAATTATAACACTGTTTGTCTGATGGCTCATGGGTATTTCTAGCTAGGTCTTATATCTTAAATTAACCCATTTCTACTAATCTGTGTTTCACCACTAGGGTCTGGCTTACCAGTGAGGTTTTGGCATCTTTCTCCTTTGGCAGCTACAGGGAGTCTGCTTGACTTCATTTTCTTTCCTATTCTATCTCTGCTTGGATTTCTCACCTTGCTATATACTGCCCTGCCATTGGCCAAAGCAGCTTCTTTACTAACCAATGGTAATAATACATATTCACAGCCTACAGAGGGGAATCCCACATCATCAGATAGTGACATCCAAGCTCCTGTGGGATAGAGAGATTATAGCCTGCAAAGAGCCCGAGTCATCAAATGACCACAAGGATCAGAGCCTACCTTGCTAACTCTCAGAGGTCGGGTAAAAAAATGAACTCCCGTTCTGTGAAGGCACTGGGTGGTTATGGTCATTTATTGTGGCAGTCACCTTACCCTGACCCATGCTAGTTAGAATATATAGGCACCAAAAACCAAACAGGGCTTTGTAATAAGTTAGGTATGAATTGAAAAAGCTTAGACTAATTTGGTATAGGTTGAAGCGAGAATGAGTGAAAAGTGTCCCCTTGGGCAGAGTCACATAAACTAGTGACTAATTAGATGAGGACTGTGTGAGTGTATGCACATGTGTGTGTATGTGCATGTGTGCATGAGTGTATGTGTGTGGAGGGAAGGGCTGGTCTAATGATTAGCAAAGTGATGGTACCACTGTCATAATCTAAGATGTCAGAAGGTGAAATGGATCTGGGCAAGATGAAACGTAGTTGATTTGTGATTAGTGGTGCATTTGAGGAGACGATATAAAGGATGTGTCTAGACAAGAGTTTTTCAGTTGGCTGCTGTATACCCACAGTTTTCTGTGTGGGAAGAGTCCCATGCACTGTATAACAGTAGAGTTGTCCAGGTCCCTACCCACCCTCTGCCTGCCTCTGCCTCCCGCTGGTGGAGAAAAACCAAGGGCCCTCTAAACACTTGCTGATCATCCAGGACAGTGCGCAATCACTTCTGGTTGAAAGCTCCTGGGCAGAGGAAACTAGAGATGTGGCTGGGCTGGCATGGCTTGGCTTCTGAAAGAACTGTGTTTCTCTATCCAGGCCACTGTGGTTCTGCGGGACTCAGCATTCTCCTTGTGTTCAGAGGTGAGCTGCTCAGCACAAGCCCTTTGGATGGTGTCTCCAGGTTGCTGGGCCCCTCTGAACCCTGAAGAGGCCTGGACTCTTGGGGGCATGTGTGTTTTCTTTAACACATCAGCCGAGCCCAGAACAAAGCTCTCAGATGTAATGAGCAAGTCTCCTAGACCACAACTGGCAGCGTAGTTTGGGAGGATTCCCTTTTCATTTCCTATGCTTTATGATTTTTTTCTTCTCATTTTCAAAGGACATTTTTACAAGGTAGTATCCTATATTGCTCTGCCTGTTCTCTGAGAAAAGATAAATATTTTCAATGTGTTTTCTCAGGCATATGCTCCCATTGAGAAAATATGTCCCTTATGGACGTTGCTATTTTCGACCTCATTACCTGCATAGATCAGAGGAAATTTGACAAATAGAGCCCTGAATGTCCAGGAAGTCTCCTTTATTTCCAGAGGAACTGGAGGTTGGGACCACTGGGGGTACACCTTTGGGTTTCTCAAAGGGATGTTTCTGGGACCAAGGGGAGTCTAGTGAACAGGTCCATCAATGAGAAGCCTGATGAGGTGACCTGGCTCTTGGTTTCCAACTCCAGGATCCCACTTAACAACGATAGTGATGAGAGACTGGCGAACAGGTTCAGAATTCTACAGAGGCCCTGGGACCACCCTAGGGAAGCTTGCACAATCGAACCCTTCTGCAGTTAGCCATAGCTGCTTTCTCCCTGTAAGGTCTTTCTGAACAGGTTTCATAGGATGCAGAGTTACCTACTCCTCCAAGTTAGACTAAGAATTTCCTGGCTTTAGTGCTGAAACCCTTGCATCATGGGAAACTCTCTGGTCTTTGAAAACCTGGGTAGGTTTGGTTACCTTCCTCGAAGGAATGGGTCTGAGGGGAAGTCTCGTACCCTGAGAAAAATCTAATAGTAAGTCTAATAAGGTTCCCAACTGCATTCACAACACCCCGCTTAGCCTTTACATGTTTGGGAAATCCTGTACTGTATAATGGTCCCAGAACCCTAATTTTAGAGTTTTATTAGCTAGGTGACTTCAGATAAATTCTTTCAGCTTTCTTCATATCAATGTTCTCATCCATGATCTTGGGTAATTCTTCTTGCTTTCACGTTATCATGGACCAAGTGAGACCAAGTTCATGTAAAGCACTTGGCATATAGGCTGCCAGAGCGTAGGCAGTAAGTGATGGTTATTACTATAATTAGTACTTGGTTCTTGAAGCCCTGTATTAATGGGTGGTAGCGGCTATAATCTTGATCTCAGAAGCCAACATCTCAGCTAACAAACCAGGACAGTGTTAGATCTCATCTTACCTGCATTACCCAAGCCTCTGCTCGGTTGAGAAAGTTGGCCTGAAAATGTCACGAAATGCTGTCGACTTGATTTTGAGACCCCGTTGTCTTTGCTTCCTTCTTTTTCTCACTTTCCTTGGATAGATCTTCTTTAATTCCTAATCTCTGCTTCTTAAGGACCTTAGGTTTCAGTGCTTGGAATTTCTTGTATTTGCCTGACCATAATCTTAACCCACCAGCCAGTACCAAGATTTTAAATATTATCTTACCTGAAAACTTCCAAATTTTCTCCTGTATCTACCTTTCTTTTATATGTAGTTTCATAGAACATATTTATTTTGCCTGCACACCGTGGAGTCCTTTGTTTTTATTTGCAGTGTCCCCTCCGATGAAAATTAAATGATTCTGTTATTCATTCCTTGTCTATCATTCTACCGCACACCCTATTTTGGTTCTTGAAAACTATTTCATTCCAAGAATCCTTCCCATGATATGCTATTCTGGACAAATGGGTCTGAGACCTAAATTCTTGGGGGAGGGGCATCCTCACAGTCTTTCCTTCAGGGCACAAAGGACCAAATAAAGAAGAAAGCACTTTCCTCTTGTAATGTAACTAGGGTTAGAAACATTTGGCTACTGCAGTCATGTCCAGGGACATGGCTGCTCTTGGTATATCTGTGTTTTATTTGTATTTTACAGTCTTTTAAAGATGATGGTAGGTTGATGAAATAATGCAACGGACTTTTAAACTAATATACAAGGGTTTAATGTACACGATGTGGCATTGCACACAATTTTATCATCCCATGTCATTCCATGGATTTTTTGAAATTGTTTTTCTGAATATCTTACTTATAGAATGAAGTAGAAATGAAAATAATAATTAAATAAGTACTTCTTGTCATTTTGGGTTTAATCTTTTAAATAGCATTAGAAATAGTAAATAATGTTTCTTGAGAATAATTGTAATATATGAAAAAATTTATTGGTGATACATAATCATTAATTTCCCTTGCTGTGTGGCTTGGGTGGGCTGTTTGCCCTACCATATAATTTTTTTGTTAGTTTGTAGAATGAAGAAGTCATACTTTTCTACTATCAAGAGTCTTTCAAAGTTTTAAATTCAGTTGCCTAAAGAACCATTTGGTCATCTGGCAGTTCAGGAATTTACCTGATTTCTGATGTTGTTTTCTGAGTATTTATTTCTTCAGTGGAAAGTTGTGTACAATTGCTGTGTGTATATACTAATGTATGTGTAGATGTATCTATGGAAGGCGAAGGTTACACATTTGAAGAATTAAAGGACTTATTGTGATTTTCACATACTGTTTGACTCAGTCTCTTTCTTCAAACAAAGCCAGATTCAAAATTATCTAAGCAGATGAAGTATGGCTTCATTTTGAAATTCACTATTCTTATCATTTTGGGTTTGTTTTGAGAAATTCCTTTGCAAGGTGAAACTAAATCTTTCATGTAATCCTTCATTCATGGTCATCTTTAGTCTTCTTGGAGATGGGTAGAGATACATCTGTGAAATATGAAACTCGAAAATGAAATATGAATTTATACCAAATCAATGAGAAAATAGATAGAAAGGCAGAGTTGAAAGCAGCAGACATGTCCTTATGTATGAGCAGAAAGGAGCGCCTACTTGCCTATTTATCTACATACAAACTTTTCTGCCGTCTATTTCTCTGTCAATGAAAAACAAATAGTAGCACTCCTCTAGTGTGTCTGGCCTGTTGCTATGTTAGTGATTCTGTCTTCCGAGGCAAGGGGATGTCAGGAGCAGTCATCCATGCTAATACTAGACATACCACAAAACAAAAACTCACACGGAAGTGTGAATTTGAGGGCCATTTAACACTGTGAATTTCCCTCTTGTATAACAATTATGGAAACATGCATGATAATTGACAATGCATTGCACACAGTGTGAATGTGAACAGTGTTCACTCGGCCTCATAATTCCTCTTTTTATGGTTGATGGTGAGCCTGTCCAGAGAATGTCACATCAGCCCTTACTCGGGGACAGCTCTTGTAATTGAATATTGCCTAGCATTCCCTACAGGTGTGTTCATATGGCTTGAGCCAATATTTGCTCACTGTGCCTAGAACTCGGGCTTTAGATTCCAAATGCATACTGATTGGCTTGTTTGACAGCTCAATTGGTATTTTATTCTATTTTTATCTTTTGTTTGATTTTTACTTCCTCCATTCATTTTCTGTCTTGGGTAGTTGAGGCAATTAGGCCCACAAAGGAATATTTGGCTTACGTTGAGCTTCCTGCAGTGGCTGGGAACATCACGCTGTCAATCTTACATATGTACTGGAGACCAGAATTGTATTCAAAATGCAGATAGTTTTAAAAGAATTCTTTGTTCTTATTTTATGTATATGAGTATTTGCCTGCACGTATGCATGTGCATTCGAGTGTGTGTTTCTGTCTGGTGTGTGTGTGTGTGTGTGTGTGTGTGTGTTTAGTGTCTCTGGAAGCCAAATTCACTGTAACTGAAACTACAGATGGTGTGGAGATTATGGGGCAGGGTTGGGGGGGGGGTCACAACTGAGAATGAAACCTGAGTTTCTACAAGATTAGTAGCATTCTTAAATGATGAACCATCTCTTCAGCACCCAAAAGACGAATGTTTTAAAAAGGTAAATTAATCATAATTAAACTCTCCAGTATTCTGGTTTCTTCTGAATACCATGTGTCCAAAATTATGTTGACTCCTCAATGAGTCCAAGAGAGAAAGATAAAGCTGGCCACGGCAGACCACTTTGGTCCAGGGGTTAGATGTATGGCTTCCACGGATCTAATTAATGTCATCTTCCTCATCTGAAGCAAACCAAACAAGTGGATGCCACCATACTTGTGGGCCAGTGAAGAGCAGAAGGCCTGCTATATGCTGACTTCTCAGGAACCATTAGATTGTCTTAGGAAGAGTCTGGAAAGTGATGAGGACTGACTGGGACAACCAGGTGCACTGAAACCACAGGCGAAAACAAGGGCTGACACAGCATTGCATGTTAACTCCACAACCACCAGCCCCCTGAGGACAGACAAGCCCACAACACAGACAGATTGAAGCCCTAATGGCAGGGAGGTTGTGGATGAGCCTTTGATTGAAGAGCACACACCCTGCCTTGCCATGCAGTTGTTCTGTCCTTGAATGATTAAAATGAAGAACTGTGCCTCAGAAATCGTAAAAGCTATGCCCGTGCCGTCCATGTTTCAGACTGGGCATGGGGCATCATGCCTTGCATTGGTTCACTCTTTGTTGCTTGAAACAATGCTACACACTAGAGAGAAGCTATGGCTTGTAGTTCTGGAGGTTCAGGGCCAGAGGCATCATCTAGTAATTGACCTCTTTGTTGGCATATTCTGGATGTATGCAAGCACGTGCATGTTGTCCCTGGTCATTTTCTTCCAAGGCCACCATGGGGAGACTCCTCCCCCTCAGTGATATCTGATCCCATCCCCAAACTCCACCTCTAAATATGATGTGCTAAGATTCTACTCTTTTATACTTTACAGCAGGAATTCAGTCTCAACACACAGAATCTCTGGATGCACACTCAAACCACCTTGAAGGTATAGCATAACTCATTTATTAAAAAATACTTAAAAATTATAAAATGTGGGTGCTGGAGTATGTGGGTAAACAAAGGTGCACAGCGCTTTGAGCTTGACTTTCTGCCTGTGCTGATAAGAAGCCAGGTGACGAAGGCACAGATCGGTCATCGGTGTCCACATTCACCAGGCTTGGCTCCACCTCTGCCCTGGACTGTTCCAACACTGTACTCTTATAAACTGTAAAGATGAATCTAGGCAGAAGAGGAAAAACAATTGGTCAGACACGCAAGGGAGAAACAAAAGAGAAATAGAACATGGTGATGATTAGATTTCAAGATGATCTTAGTGTCTATTAAAATTACAACTGAATTTGAGCAAATTTCTTTTTCATCAAAAATTTCATGGTAAGTACTTAATTTGGCAGTCTGAGGAGTTTTCAGCGATGTGTCATTAGCAAGCTTGAGCTCACTCAGGTACGCATAGGGTAGAGAGACATTTCTACTGCATGTGGTGGGGTTTTTTTTTCCTGTCTTATCTTGTGCTTTTGTTTGTTTTGTTTGAATAACCTCGCAAATCCACCCATAACTGTTCCCTTCACCATCAGTCTTGTTTTGCTTCTACCCATATATATCTTCAATTCTCTTTTTGTACGGTAAGTCTCATGGGCTGTGCAGGGTAGGGTACGGCAGGAAGACACTATTCGATTATAACATTTTATGGGTTGTCATAGCTCTAATGACATTAGCCACCTAACTGCAAAGAAAAACCTTTGTGATGTCACATAACAGGTTGCCACAGCCTTGACAAACCTTTGCGAAACAAACAAGAGAAAGGAGCTGAAAACAGCACATCTCTGTCCCCACCCCTGAGTGCCCAGCACCATCCATGGCCATTCCTGTCCCGCTTATTAGCCCCTGAAGGGCATTTTTTAATATAAAATATAGATAAAGTCTTCCCAAATCAGAAAGGTCTCCAAGTCTCCAATTTAATTGGAATGGAAAATGCTAACTAATTGGCATCAAAATTTGATTTGTGGAAGAAACCTCCTTTTTGTTGGAAACACAACAGTGTGTCTGGGAATACAAGCCCAGTCCTTCAAAATTCATCTGTGTGTGCCGCCGAGGAATCAATTAAAGTTGATCTGGCATATCTGCGTTTGACAAATATAAAGAAATCTCTGATTAGGCAGAGGGGGGAAAAAGCATTCCCTTTCTCGCTCCCTCTCTCTTCCTCTCTCTTTCCTCTGCCTCTTCCTTTCTTCTCCTCATTTCTCTTTAAAGGCAGTAGGTGTCAGAGGGGGTGGGTAGTGATATGCAAAACACGGCCTCCCTAAGCAAAGTAGCCTGCAAAATTAGGTGTCAGCATGCAAAGCTTATTGATGTATGAATGCAGAAAATGAAAGGCAGCAGTAGACAGCCGGGGCTAAAGGTGAGGCGGGCACAGCGAGAGCAGCTGTAGATCCACGTCAAGGTGCTGCTATATGAGCGCCGGGTTTTTTTTTTCTGGAGGGCCACAGCCTAACAAGGTAAGCCTGGCCATGAGATGATGGAACAATACAATATAGGCACACACACACACACACACACACGCACACAGTGTGAATACCAAATAAATTGACATGGTGTCTCCCCACCCCCCCCTCCTCCCACTCTCCCACCCTCTTCGAAGTATGCCTGTGTATTCATTAATAAATTCATATTCCGAGTTTTCAATAAAAGAGGAAAATGCAGTGTAAACTGGAGTTACTTAGTGACACCCAGCTCATTGCTTTTTATTGTCGCTTGCAGCTACGAAGCCTTCACCGTGCACTAGTAGAATTTATTACTGTCTGTCTCTGTGGCAAGTTGGCGAAGTGCGCCTTTTGAAGAAAATTGACCCACACTTCATGAATATGATGAAAAATGCCAATAACACTACAAAGACGAAGCTCTTGACATTATTCTGCAAAGAGCTAAAAGACTGTAATGAAAGTATTGCAATTACAAATCATTACCTCCTTTCTAGCCAATCACTGTCTCTCTCTCTCTCTCTCTCTCTCTCTCTCTCTCTCTCTCTCTCTCTCTCTCTCTCTCTCTCTCTCTCTCTCTCATACTCTGGATTGCCCCTGATGTTGTTTCGCACAGCATGGTGGGGCATTGAAGGTTCAGATGACTCCTCAAAGAAAAGAAAGGAGGCAAGAAGCAAAGAACTGAAAGGTGGGAGGAAAGGGAAGGGGACACTTGGACTCCTGGAGAAAGGGGGGCAGTGGTGGTGGCAACAGCATGTAAGTTCTTAAAGCCAGGGGTCAGAAGGTCATGACCTTGTTGTGGCCTCTGCCATCTGAAGACTGGAACTAAGAACACACCATCTACTTCTTTGCTGAACTGTTCTCTGTTGGTTGGGAATCTTTTAAAAAGTTTGGCTTATGGAAGAATCGCTCTAATCTTTATTTTTCTATTATTTGTTATAAATTCAGTTTACATATCAGCACATTACTTACTAAAATAATATAGTCATGTGTTTCCTCTGTAAGGCACTCGCCTCTCTGCTAGAAAGAGGCAAAACAAGAAGAGTGATGGAGAAGACATTGTGGAACAGGCCTGTCACCCCAGCATTTGGAAACCGAGGTTTTGGGGGGGGTCACAAGTAGCCAGTCTGTGCTACATAGTAAGACCCCCATCTTAACAAACTAGTGAAAGCCCAAAGTAAATTAGCAAAACCAAGAGGGAAAGAGCCTAGGTGTGGGCTCTAGCTTTAGACTTTGACATACTTAGACGGCAGAGAGACTTGCTAGTTCTATAGTTTTGTGGTGTGGGCCTTCTACTGGGCTGTGATCTCAGTTTGCTTTGCTTTTCATTTATTTATGATCTAGGCAGAGGGATGTTGAGATAGATTTTTTCTGACTTATGAACACCCTTATTATTTTTATTGTTTAATAACCGTATGTGTATATGATGAATCTCGGTCATTTTCACCCCCAATCCTCTCCCTCATCCCGTACCCTCTCCCCCGGCACACTTCTTAACAGGCCTCCGCTATGTTCTTGTCTTCCTTCTGTACATAGTCTACAGAGTTTAGTTACATGACAAAGTGCAGGTGGGAAGTTATTTGGGAGTAAGCACAAGACTTCTGTGACTTTATCGCTGAAGAAAATGACGCTTCATCTCCCCAGCAAGAACTGACCGCAGTACTCATGCTTCCCCTCGCCCATGGTGAATGTCGATAGGCCCAAGTGCAGCTCTGGTTGTCTGTACTGATTTCCGTCAGACTGGGCCCTTCAACCCCTACTCTTCAAGAAGAACTGGCACTTAGCCTACCACGAATATAACGGGGCCATCACCTGCTTCTCTTTTGAAAGAGGCTGTTAAAACTCCAGGAAGTCTGTAAAGAATGTCTGAAGTCTTTCCCTTTTCCCTTCTCTCTCCCCCTCTCCCCTTCCCCTGACTCCACCCCCACCCCCATGCTCCCAACTTTTGCCTGGCAATCTTGTTTGCTTCCAATTTCTAAGAGGATCTATGCATGTTTTTCTTTGTGTTGACCTTGTTATTTGGCTTCCCTAGGCTTGTCAACTATAGGCTTAATGTCCTTTGTTTATGGCTAGAGTCCACTAATGAGTGAGTAATACCATATTCATCTTTTTGGGTCTGAGTTATCTCACTCAGGATAGTGTTTTCTATTTCCATCCATTTGCTTGAAAAATTCAAAATGTCATTATTTTTTACCGCTGAGTAGTACTCCAATGTGTATATGTTCCACACTTTCTTTATCCATTCTTCCACAGGGTTCCCTGCCCTCTCTTAAGGAGGGAGGGGAAGGGAGGAAGGAAAGTGGGGGAGCGGGAGGGGAATGAGAGAAGAATTTATTAAGCAAAAAAATTTTTTTAGAATTAAAAAACAAAGACAGCGACACTTGAAAAAAAATGTCCTAAGGTTGGGGTTGGGGACCAGAGACATATACTGTGGCACCTACACTTGCTGCTATGTGGCCCTCCTGTCTCCAGATCCAGGTTGGGAAAGTATAGTTACAATGTTCATGAACATTAAACCTAATCTTTTCTTTTTCTATTATTCTTTCATTCTATTCTATTATTTTTCAATTACTTAGCATACGAGTTGGGCTCTCACTAAACAAGGGAGTTCTAAAATTTTAATGGCTAAGCATTCTATAAATTGATTCCTTATTCATAAAACAATCTTGCACAAGTAATGCTGATTTGCAGAAAGCTTTCAGTCATGGGAGAAAGCTTACAGTCTTATGATACCATCTCATAAGGTCCTCTTTGTTAAGCCAGTGGACAGGAAAAGTTTGTCAAAGGCACAGAATGGAATTGCTTAGATTCCATTGATAAGAGTCCCCCAGTTCCCATCTGGTGACAGGGAAAGTAGGGTACCCTGAACACCAGCTTCCTAGGGAAAAATCTTTGTGTCTGGGAGGGTGCCTCTAGCTGTGGTCAGTACAGTGTGATGCTCAGCTTCTCAGAGCTTCCCTTACTCTCTGCCAGAGAGAGAAACCCCACATTTAGTAAGGTTCTCCGTTCATAATTCCTGCAGCTAGACACCAAAATCCCATCATGGGCAGAAGCTGTGATGCACTTGGGTGAAGGACGATGGTGAGGGGATGCCAGCCTCCTGGTTTTGTCACAGAAAGGAAGAAATAGCATGGTGAGAGACTTGGGAATGAGCCCAAGTCATCCCCAATGTCTAGATCTCCTGCAGGATAAAGGTCAAAGTGACTGGTGCAGCCTTGTAACACTGGCAGAGCTAATGATAAGAAGACCTCCTTCTCAGGCCTGGCCCTGGTGGGAGTGCTTGCTGAGGTTGCAGGAGACAGCCTCCACATCATATCCTATCTGCTCTGCTTCTACTTGGAGGACCATCCCAAGCCCTTGGCCATCACAAGTTCACAGATCTGGATAGAGTACGGTGTTCCAGCTCAATTGTATCCATTCTCCTAGCTCTGTTCTGCCCCTCTTTGCCTGACCCATGTTTGTGCTGATGGCAAATGGGGGATTCTGAGAAGCATGCTTTCAGAACATGTCTTTGACCACTCCTCACAGGCAGCAGAGAGAACAGTAAAAGGCCTTCAACCAGGATGCTGAAATCATGGGCTCGTTCTGGTGTCCATCACTTCTACCCTTGCACTTAGGCTTTCTGTCTGCGGAATCTGTATGAACATTGTCATTTAGACATGGTGGAGCTAGCATGGTGATGCTCCCTGGGTTTCTTAGCTCAGCATGCTTCTTCTTGGATTGGCTGTAATGTTCTCATTGGTTTTTCCAAAGGCTGGCAGTGCTTGTGAATAGTCCCAACTGTCTACATTGTTTTCGAAGGAGTAGGGGTGAGTTTGAGCTCAGGAGGGGGCCTGTTTTATTGTGCTATAAGTACCATATTTCTTGGTGGAAATAAACACCAGATTGTTGAAAGAATGTAGCAACTCGTCAGCAGTTTTAGGTCGAGGTAAGTCAGTAGTTAAGGATTTTTTTTCCTGCTTAGAATTACCCGGGAGAGAGGCTGGCCTCAGGAGCTCAGCAACCTGGCCCTACTGCCTTGTTACTTAGCCAAAGGAATTTGAATGGGATTGTATACAGAGATTCTAATATCCTGGGCCATTTCCTTGCTGTCAGTACTGCGGTATCCCCTCCACTTTTGCATTTGCTCTACACTGGATGACCACAAGGCCTTGGCTAATGCCTTTTAATATCTAAGCCTTGTACATCTAGTGCTTGGTTAATAACAGGGAAAAAGCTCCAGTGACTCACCTTGACCTCCAGAGGAAAAAAACATCCTTTTAATAATGTGGAAGTTGATTTGGATCGAAGGCATACTGCATGTTACACAATCTTCGTGGAGAGCACGCAGGTCAGGAAGTGGCACCCTTGTTTTTTATGAAGTCAGCAAAGACGTATAGGGGCCAGGCTCACTGCTTCTCTGAGAGCCTTCAAATTCATCTTTAATATGTAACCCACTAGCCGAGCAGAAGCCCTTGGTGAGTTTAATGGACTTTTCTCTGAGAACTTTTCTAAATGTCTAACCTTTGCTGCAATTAAAGTTAAAGGTACATTTTCTGAATGTTCTCATAAAAGAATGCCCACCTATTTTTTAGGTTCGCCCTACAGTCTCCAGTACCTTGTAACTTTTAACTTTCATCCTAATACTAAATTGGGAACAACTTGAGGGCAGAGGGAATGCACGGATCAGTAGTGGACAGTAATGCTTTAAGATGACTTGTGTGGGTGGAACCTGGCCTCCGAGCCACTGAAAGGTCTCAATCAAGGGCAGTTTTGGCATCAGGGACAGTATACGATATCTGGAGATATTTTGCTTGTTACAGTGGGCGGAGGCATGGAAACTACTGGTATCTAGTAGGTCGAGGTCAGAGATGCTGCTAACACGTTGCAGTATGCAAGACAGGTTCCACGACAGGGCAGAAAGATGCCAGTAGTCCTGAGGACGAAGAACTCTACCCATATGCCCCACAAGACAGGCGTTCAAAATACCTGCAAGGTTGCTGTTGAGCTTTCGAAGACCCATTCAGTAATTATTGTTTAGACAATTTATACTGAAATTCAACTAAGGTGCCACCTGGAAGCCTTCTGCATTTTCCCTATTCCATCTCCCCGCATCTCCCCATTTCCTGCGTGCCACCATCTTCCATCCCCTTGCCACCTTTGCAACACCTATGGGAAAAATGTTAGCATATTGCAAGAGAATGCGTAGAGTCCAAAAGTACAGCTCTTTGTAGTCACTCATTTAATCACAGCCATATCTTTTCTGGGCCATTCCTCCTAAAGATAAATATGTTTATGCTGCAAGTGCCACCCTGCACAGCTTGGTGAGCCCTTTGGAGATGGCACTGAAGGTAGAGAAACACATTCGCAGGATGTTTACTCTACTGATGCTCTCAGAAGCATTTGGGAGTTTTAAACAGATGCTTCCAGCATCTCCCTCTATCTTTACATGGCTGCTAAATTGTAGAAAAGCTGTAAATAGAAATAATGGGCATAGTTTATTTTTAATTAGAAAGCTGCTGCTTATAGCGGCAATCGTGACACCACCAAGCATGCCTCCCTTTCATCTGGAAGGAAAGAATAGAGGATTCCTAGGGGTTTGAATCTGAGCCAGGTTCCCTGAGTCGGCTGGTCTCTGGACCCCTGCAAATCCAATGCCTTTCTGTGGCATGTGGCCATAGGCTGATTCTCTGCACTGCTTGGTGAGGTCTTTAGTTAAAGTACAAATGCCACTGCTTCTTCCAAGTTGGGACTACATATCTTTAAGGTGCTATTTTGCTTCCCATTTTTCTGCATATTTAATTGTTCACCTCCATAGTTCTATTTAGTAAAATAAAGAGTCATGTTTAAATTGTTTCTGCTTCGTGGGGATGTTCCTGTTAAACATTTAGGCTGAGGATAGAAGCAGGTTTTTTTTTTTGTTGTTGTTGTTGTTTTTGCTTACTATCTCACAAGTTATCTGTTCTGGAAGCATAACATTTATCCTTGGATTATATTTCTAGAGCTCTGGTTCTCCCCACTCCCCACCCAGCGACAAGATTACTGAAAATGAGGACAAGCCTAGTATCCCTTTATCTAGGAGTATTTGGGTTAGTAGGACTCTTCTTGGTTGTGACCTAGTGTACTTTCCGATGAGAGTGAAGGAGCTGCTTAGTAAATGATATCAAACTCCAAATTTTCTTGTGGGTAGTCACATGAAGACCTACCTCTGCATCCATGTGCTCTCTCAAATGCTGTGACCAAAGGCATCTGTCCAGCTTTGAAGGGGGCATCCCTCTCTTCCTCTCTGGTCCTGGAATACCCCTCCTACAAAGTATTTTTTATTCTGCAATAGGACTCTCAGCTTTTCGTCTCATGATCTACAGGGAGAAGGCGTACTGTGGTAGATCTGGATTGTAGAGAGATAACTAAGAAGGGGCTTGAGGCATCACGAGAGTGGCGTGTTTAGTGATGCCTAATTAGGCTTACTTGAAAATGCTGGGAAGAAAATGGGGTGAGAGAAAGGGTGATGTTAGGAGATGACTTAGGAGTATATTCTCTAGCGTGATGGCTACTAGCACACACGCCTGTTGAGCTCTTATGCTGTGACTAGCTGAGTTGAGGAAGAATATAAGCATGAAACACACACCAGGTTTTAAGAAATTAGTGTTGCAAGAGGCTGCTTGTTTGTCCTGGCCACCCAGAACTGAAATAATCACACAGAAACCATATGATTTAAATCACTGCTTGCTCTATTAGCTGTAACTTCGTATTGGCTAGCTTTTACATCTTAATTTAACCCATATCCGTTAATCTGTGTATCACCACATGGTTTGTGCCTTACTGGCAAGGTTTGGCATCCGTCTCTGCCAGAAGCTCCACGGCTTCTCACTGACGCCTCCTTCTTTCTTCCAGCATTCAGTTTAGTTTTCCCTGCCTAGTTCTATTTTCTGTGCAGGCCCAAGAGATTTTCTATATTAACCAATGGTATTCACAGCATACAGAGGGGAATCCCACATTGCCCCCTCTTTTCTGTTTAAATAAAAAGGAAGGTTTTAGCTTTAACATAGTAAAATTACATGTAACAAAACAGGTATCAAGCAATAATTACAGTTATAATATTTATATCTACTTTATCTTTTATCATAACTAAGGAAAACTATAATTATAAATTCTTCAACTCCTTCAAAGACTCCAGAAGAATATATTATTACCTAAGTAAACAGGAAGTGCATTATAAGGAACTTCCAAAACTCTAGAATTGACAGAGACATCTCACTGCCTAGAGAGTCACCCAAAGTTCTTCTGTATCATTGGGGAATCCATCTTCAGCTACTGGCCCATAGGATCTGGCAGACTTTTCCATGATGCAGGAAATTTCAAAGACAGTTCCACCTATATTGGCAGTTTATCAGTAACATTCTTCTGTATTCTTTCATAAAGCAGGAACCCCAAAGGACCATCTCTCCTTTAGTCAAGGTCAGCAGTCCTCTCTCTGCAGGTCCTGCATGTCCAATTCATCAAGCAGTCCAGGCAAGAGCAGTTTCTTACTCAAATGGCTAACAAACTCCATAAGGAGCCTTTTTGATGCCCATCTTCCTCTTGAAATAATTGGTGCTGTCAGGAGCAGATGTGTTTCATTGTTGTTAAAAGTCCTAAGTTCTTAAACATTTTAAATGCCATATTCTTTAGGTCTTTGAAAGATTTGAAGAATAACTATCTAACTGAAATATATCTCTACATCTAGAAAACTTAACTGACATGACTAGAAGCTTGACTATTATAGATGATTATCTATTAACCTATATTTTTTATTTATACATTACATTTTAAAATTAGCTTGACAAACATAATACCATAATCAAAATCAGAAATGCATATATACAGTATAACAAAGTTGACCTTAAATTTACATCAATAAACCAAGATTCAGACCAAGCTTATCCCCCTTTAAATGTAAAGAAACATTTATAAACAATATTTGGGAATATGGGCATAGTTCTTCTCCAAACTGCTTCCTGCCTTTTGTTGGATGAAGTAATTTTGGGGGGTATTCATGGCAATATTTCAGAGGATCTTGGTCCATCAAGCCACATTAGTCTGGAGTGAATCCACAGGTTCTCATCCCCTGTGGAAACAAAAGAAGAACTTCTTTTCCAAAGTAATATATTCTTAGACCCAAATTTGGAAGTCAAGATACATTAATAATATGCATGCTGGTTTAGTTTAGCCCCTTCACAGTCAAAAAATTTCAAAGAAAACACAATAATATTCATAATCCAAACTCTCTGTGTACATTCCATCTTTATGTGGCTTGTTTTTACTCTATTAGTTTTTAATGTTTATTTGATTATCTTTACTCTTTTAATCTATGACTGCTGTACTCTGTCTCTTTAAAGACTTTGTTTTATTTTTTAAAACCATTTATTTCCTTTTATAACTCTCAATACTCCTTTTCTTCTCTTTTTCAAGCCTACGTACATTTATCCATCATTGTGACCCATCTAGAGAGCTTTTTTCATCTGAATTTGTCTTTATTGTGTATCTGTAAGCCTTCTCTGACCAGGACAACTTCTTAAAATGCTAAGTGCTTCTTAAAAACTTAAGCTGCAGCATTACTAGTGTATGTATATATGGTACTTCCTGCTTGTACTGCCCAGTCTAACATGGTAGAAGTCTGTTCACTGCTTCTATAAGCTGGGCACATTGCCCCAGTTCCAAGTATGCAGCAGCTCTATTTCGAGCCATTAAGTAGTTTGTAATACGCTGCTTACAAACTTCATTTAAATGCTTAGCCTCCTGAAAGAGCCAGAGGTCGCACTGGCAGTATAGCCCAGAAAGTCAGCATTTCAAAACTGCAGTGTTTCTTTCTGCTACTGCTGAATCAGGAAAACTTCTCTTAAAGGAGCTGCAGCATGCCACCAGCAAGAAATGCCCACTTGGAATAAAATGTGGCTAAACTTTATTTTTTAGTGTCTAGAATTCCTTTGCAAGCCCTCTTAGGTTTTAAGTGGATTTTAGTTTGCCTCATATTGGGTGCCAATCTGTTGTAAGAGGCTGCTTGTTTGTCCCTGCTGCCCAGAACTGAAATAATCACACAGAAACCATGTTATTTAAATCACTGCTTGACCTATTAGCCTTCTTATTGGCTAGCTTTTACATCATAATTTAACCCATTTCCATTAATCTGTGTATTGCCACATAGTTTTGGCTTACTGGGAAGGTTTGGCATCTGTCTCTGGCGGTGGCTCCATGGCTTCTCACTGACGCCACCTTCTTTCTTCCAGCATTCAGTTTAGTTTTCCTTGCCTACCTCTATTCCCTGTGCAGGCCCAAGACAGTTTCTTCATTAACCAATGGTACTCACAACCTACAGAGGGGAATCTCCCACATTCAATTTGCTTGAAACAACTTTTCTTTTGACAGAGATAATATCTACATTGTTATAGTTTCGATGTCTTTCCTTAGATAAATATGCTGTAGCATAAGTTTTATCCATCTCTTTTTGCTTTTTAAATGTGGCTATGAGAAATCTTAAATTTATCATGATCATAGCATCAATTATCTGGGCAATTTCATCACTTTTATTTGAAAGTATTAGGTCACAATCATGAATAGTCTTACTATTTGAATCATTCCTAAAATGATCTGATACTAGGCTTGTATCCATGTGCATCCCAGCAACAAACTCTACAACAGTCTCAGACTTACACTTCCATTCTAAATATGAAATAGATCTCATCTGTAAACATGTTTGTGACTTGCTTTGTATCTCCAGGGCCCATGCTGCTTTGGAAAATTCTGTAGGATCTGACCAGGTCCTGAAGCATGCATTCAAGCCTGCAGGTAAAGTCATAACTAGGCTATGGCTAGCTTACTCCACACTGTGTGTAACAGTTTCAAGTACCATAAATGGTAACCTCTGGGGTCACATAATCAAGATCAATTACAGCACTAAGGGGTCTGTGGATAAATGTCGTTACAACTCTGGACATAACATCAAGTTCTTGGAAGGACCCCTGACGAAAACTTCTAATGTGCAGCTCCATTGACAACCAAGCCATTGAAGTTGGAGGGTAACTGGTATGTCCCTGCACACCTGGGTGCCACAATGTAGTTGCTCTGATCCCAGTTGAGGAACATGGACCTGGAGGAGGACCTTCATGGTAGCCCTCTCAAGTTTGTTCTTTAATACTTGGTGACTTGATGTTGATTTCAGCATAAAGCTCATATCCCATAGCATCACATGTAAGTTCAATTATTTAGGAATCCTTCTTTATCTACACATTCATATGCATTCTGGCCTCAAATCCTACAATGATCTTAGAGTGCCACTTCAATTCTAAAGGAACATACTTGTCTTCTTTTTAAAATTCTTTCCTTTCCTACCTTTATGAATCTAAATTCTACTCAATATTAAACTAAGTTATAAGACAGCATATAGAGAATAAATGTACTTATTCCTTACAGAATATATAAAGTCCTCAAAGATCAGGCATAAAATGATATCAAATATAATTTAAATAAAAGCAAGAGAAAACAGGCATATTAAGCTATGATCAGTGAAATAAAGATATTTCATCAGTAAAAACATCTTATTTAAAATTTAATGTTCTATAGACTACTATAAATCCTGCTTAAAGCAAGGCAGTGGTGGCAAAAGCCTCTAATCCCAGCACTTGGAAGGCAGAGACAGGTGAATCTCTGTGAGTTTGAGAAAAGCCTGTAGATTAATAATTTAGTTTTAGTGTTCTTTCCTACTAATATGCAGTAAATTCAAATAAAAACAAAGAATTTCTCTTTTGGTCCTGGAAGGCCAGGTGGGAACCTTTTTTCTTTTATGTGGAAGTTGCAGGACAGCAACAAGTGTGCCAACTCTTTGAAAAACAATTTGTTGCTATCTTATCAGAAATCAAAATCAGAAGTCACATTGTTAGGACTCTGTTCTACTTAAAAGTTAGAATAATTGCACAAAAATATAGATACAAGATTTCATAGTGATACTTGAGGTTAGGTTGAGTAAAATTTAGATCAATACTATCACATAGTCCCCAAATAATCAGTCACCAATATGGACTACTTTGTGGAAAGATGTAATTTGTTAGAAAACAATGAAGTAGGATACATAGTTAAAAGTTACTTTTTAAACTGGATTTCTGTATATATATATATATATATATATATATATATATATATATAGAGAGAGAGAGAGAGAGAGAGAGAGAGAGAGAGAGATAGATAGATAGATAGGTAGGTAGATATGTTCTACTGCTGGCATTACATTATTGGCTACTTTGGTATTTACTTTATACTAAGATCCTATGTATTTTTTCATTTAGTTCTTGGAATACCTCTAGAATACAGAACACAGATATTTATTAACTCTTACATATTATAAATATGATAGATAAGTTAAGTAAACAACTGGAGGGGCTGAGCTGAGCTCAAAAGACAGTCAGAGCCCAAGCTGGTTGCCTTAAGTTTTGTGTATATTTTGTGAGGGTAGAAGGTGCATTGGTATGAGAGAAAGTGTACTATGAAGTCATATAAATTGTCTTTTAACCCTTTGGAGACTGGGGTTAGCAGTAAAGAAGGGACTCACATATTCTTTAATTACTTTAGTAGATGGGATCATGGTCAATGTGTGAATGGCTTTCATACTTTGTGCTTTTCTATATTTTCTTTTCCTTATTATTATTAATTAGATTTATCTATGTATTTTCTACTCTGACTGTGGTTTTCCCTCCCTCCTCTCCCCTCCTTCCCTCCTCTCCCCTCCTTCCCTCCTCTCACCTCCTCTACATACCACACCCCAATCCATTTCTCCTGTTTCTATTCAGAAAGGAGCAGGCTTCCCATGGGTGTCAACAAAGCATGATGTGTCAAGTAGGACTAAGCTTCCCCCTTGTATTAACACTGGGCAAGGCAAACCAGTATGAGGAATAAGTTCCTGGAAGCCACCCAAAGCAATAGGGACAAACCCTGCTTCCACCACTAAAAGTCCTGAAAGTAGATCAAGCTACACAACTGACACACATATATAGAGGGCTTAAGTTGGTCCTATGCAGTTTCCCAGTTGCCAGTACAGACTCTGTGAGTAAGCTCCTACGAACCCAAGCTAGTTGTTTCTGTGAGTTCCCTTGTGATGACCTTGACCCTCCTGGCTTGTACACACCTTCTTCTCCTTCTTCAGCAGGATTTCCTGAGCTCAACCCAGTGCTTGGTTGTGGATCTCTGCATCTGTTTCCATCAGTCACTGAATGAGGGCTCTCTGATGACAATTGGGGTAGTTAACAGTCTGATTAGAGGAGATGGCTATTTCAGGCTACCTACCAACTATTGCTATGTGTCTTAACTGGAGGCATCTTTATAGAAAATGGGAGTTTACCTGGCACCAGGTTTCTACCTGATCCCAAAATGCCTCTTTCCCTGCATAAAGCTGCCTCTTTTAGTGCTTTCACCTCCCAACTACTTCCTCAGCCCAGTCCCTCATGTTCCCATCCCCACTGGCCCCAGTTTATCTAGAAGATCTCTTCTATTTTCCATTTGCCAGGAAATCCATGCATCCTTGTCCCCTTTTGGACCCTCCTTGTTGCCTTTCCTTTCTGGGTCTGTGAATTGTAGCATGGTTATCCTATACTTTACAGCTCATATCCACTTATGAATGAGTGCATACCATGTTTGTTTTTGTGAGTCTGTTTTATCTCATTCAGGATTTCTTTTTTTAGTTCCATCTATTTGCTTTCAATTTCCTTGTTTTAACAGCAGAATAATACTCCATTTTGTAAATGTGTCACATTTCTTTATCCATTCTTTAGTTGAGGGACATCTGATTTGTTTCCAAGCTCTGGCTCTTACCAATAACACTTCTATAAACACAGTTGAACAAGAACTTTAAGTCTCTGAAGAAAGAAATTGGAAAAGATATCAGAAGATGGAAAGATCTCCCATGCTAATGAATTAGTGTAGTCAAATTTTTCTTTGGGCTACCAGCTCACAAATAATGACACGGAGACTTATTATTAATTATGAAAGTTCAACCTTAGCTTAGGCTTGTCCCATTAGCTCTTACAACTTAATTTAACCTATTTACTTTAATCTGATTTCTGTCATGTGACTTGTTACCTCATCTCTCTGTACTGTCGATGCTGCCTCCTCTGCATCTGGCTGGTGATTCTGCCTTCTTTTTCTCAGAGTTCTCTCTCTGCCTAGAATTCCAGCCTATATGTCCTTCCCAGCTATTGGCTGTTCAGATTTTTATTACATCAATCACAGAAATACATTTTCACACAGTGTACACTTATCCCACAACATTTCACCTTTTTGTTCAAATAAAAAGGCACAATTTTAACTCTAACACCATAAAATTATATACAATAAGAACAATCATCAGGTAAGAAGTATATTCACAATGTCAAGTCCATTTGTATTTGGTATGTTGGGAGAAAATACTCTAGTATCTATCTTATCTATATGAATTTAAAGTTTCATACCTAAACCATTTTCTATCATAACATGTATTATCATCCTAAAACTATATTTTTAGGCCTCAAGACAATTTCTTTGGTAAACAAAGTAAGCATTTTGGCTCTCAACCTTATGCACTTTATACCCCTTTTGTGAGTTTCTTTTTTGAATTTGGTAGCAAGGAAAACTGCAACACTAACTGTCTTGCCTGAATAAATAGGAAGTGCAGAGCAAGAAATTTCAAAAACTATAGACAGAGACATCAGGCTGTCTGAACAATCACCCCAAGTTTCCTCTGGGCATTCATCTTTGGCCTATGGGTCTAGAGTAACTGACAGACTTTTCTGTGAAATATGAATGTTGAAGGACTGTACTACATTCTTTTGACCAAGTTAAGCAGTTGCCTTCCTTTGTGTCCAGTTTGGACAGCATGACGTCAGCAATTGAGGCAAGATCAATTTCTTGCCCAAATGGCTAACTTTAGAACATTGAAACTAAACTCCATATAGAGGTTCTTATCATCATCCTTTTTTGAAGAAAATTGGTGCTGTTGAGAACAAATATGTCTCATTGTCAAGAAAAGCCTTATATCATTAAAACATCTTAAATTCCATGTTCTGTAGATCTTTGGAGTGTTTGAAGGCCATCTATGTATTTAAAATACTTTATTTGACCTTGAAAACATACCTAACATGACTATTAGTTTGATTTCTATATATGACTATCTACTAACCTGTATTTATTATTCTAAATAGCTCTTGAGGACTAAAACTTTACATTTCTAAATGAGCTGTACCTTAAACAAGAATAGAAACATATACAGTATAACAATATCCAAATTTGTATCAATATGCAAAAATCCATACCAATATAAAATATTTGAGACTTGTAGCTATTCTAAAGTAGGCTTAACAATCCACCCTCTTATCCCATAATTTCTATACTACATCCCTCATTTTTTTCTTTTAGAAAGAAATCCCTGAATCTAATCTCCATTGTTCCGCTTTTATTCCAATAACAATTTGCAACCAACCCTCTAAATGATGACAAACACCAAGTGACGAAAATCACACATGCCACCTCTTGGGAATGTGGGTGTTGTTCTCTACACATCTTCCTGTTGTCTGGGGGTGATGGTATTTTTATGAGACCCTGAAAAAATGGGATAATGGTCAAGTCCTAGGAAAGTAAGCTGATTATATTTATGATGGGAGAGTATAGAGCTTATCTGAATTCTTGGTTGGATAGTCTGTGATGTTCAACCATCTCAACTCACAGTTTTGAAGTTGTTCTGGATGTAGATTTTTGAGAAACTGCAACAGAGGCATTCTGAGTGGATGGATCACCTGGGCTGCTTGATGTCTGGTCTTTTTTTCCTGAAAACACATTAATTTTTTTTTTTTTTTTTGGTTTTTCGAGACAGGGTTTCTCTGCAGCTTTTTTAGAGCCTGGCCTGGAACTAGTTCTTGTAGACCAGGCTGGCCTCGAACTCACAGAGATCTGCCTGCCTCTGCCTCCCAAGTGCTGGGATTAAAGGCGTGAGCCACCACCACCCGGCTAAACACATTAATTTTTAAAGGTAACATATATTTATATTAACAAGTATGGAATGTGTGGTGTCTACAAGTCAGCTAAAGAGGATTTTTTTGTTTCACATCTGAGCTAGTAAAAGGCATCTGTCAACTTTATAAGTATGTTTGGACTGGGTTACCAAATCTCTATCCATGCTATATGAAAGGATAGTATATAATAAATGAGGAGGATTATATAACCCATAAGATTTGTCATGTCTCATCCAGTCTCAGAGATGTTCCCATAGTAGAGGGATCATCATTTTTATAACCTGCCCAATAGTCTTTCTTGGTTTCTTTTTTCATGTCTGCAGTCAGCATTTTCAGGAGATCTCCCCCAATCAAATCTAATGTTCATTAATTTTTGAAAAGAACCATAACTTTTTGTTTCCTGTAGAAACAAAGGTGTAACATCTTCCTAAATGTAATATAGTTTGACTTCCATTCTAAAGTGAAGACATTTTAATATATGTATATATATACATACATATGTATATATATCCATTTTAATAATCCAATGCTTCTTAGCTTATATTCAATGCTTATATATTGTTTTTATTCATTAACATTTAAAAAATTCAAAGTCAATAAAGCACCATACAGGATCCAGACTCCCTGTGTATTTTCCATCCTTATGTGGCTTATTCTTTTTGTATTATTTTACTCTTTCTCCAAAGACTTGACTTTATTATTATTTTTTTATTTAGCCTCTAAGCACATTTTAAAACACACTGTATCCTATTCAGGTGTTTTGTTAGCCTGGTCCTGGATTATTTTTTCACATCCTTTGACCATGTGGGCCAAATCTTAAACTGCTAGGCTACCACTGTATGACTCCGCTTAGCACATGTCATGCTGGCAGCTGGCTCTGCCCCTCCCTCAGTTCCATGAGAGCCTAACCTCCTGCTGGCAGGTACTGAACATGGAGCTCCACTTACCCACCCCAGCTTTGGGAATGTGTTGAGTCTGCCTGAAGCAGTTTGTACCCAGTGCTTGCTGCTCAAGTGCTCGGCTGTGCAGCAAGGGCTCTTAAATGATTCATGCCTTTGTACACTGAGCCTACTGGAGCCACCACTCTCTTAGGCCCTATGTAGCTATGTGAGCCTCATATAGGTACCGTATGTATTCATATTTATCTTTGGGATACCAGCTGACAAATAACAACATGGAGACTTATTATTAATTATGAAATCTCAGTCTTAGGCTAGGCCTGTCCCACTAACTCTAAGTTAACCCATTTATTTTAATATACGTCTGGCACATGGCTTGTTACCTCATCTTTCCAAACTGCCCATGCTGCTTCCTCTGCATCTGGAGGTGATTCTGCCTTTTCCTTCTCAGAGATCTCTGTCTGCCCAGAAGTCCAACCTATATCTCCTGCCTAGCTATTGTCCATTTAGCTTTTTTATTACATCAACAACAGCAATATGTTTTCACATGGCGTACAAATACAACAGATCAATAGGTTAACATAGTAAAAATGGTCATCTTACCAAAAGCAATCTACAGATTCAAAGCAATTCCATTAAAATTCCAACACAATTCTTTATAAACTTTGAAAGGACAATACTCAATTTTATATGGAAAAACAAACAAACAAACAGAAAATGCAGTATAGCTAAAACAATCCTGAACAATAAAAGAACTTCTGGAGGTACCACAATCCTTGATTTCAAGTTCTACTACAGAAGCATAGCAACAAAAATAGCAAGGTATTGAAATAAAAACAGATAGGTGGAATAATGGAATTGAATTGAAGACCCAGACATAATCCACGCACTTGATTTTTGACAAAAAGTCAAAATTATACAATGAAGAAAAAAGAAGTATTTCAAAAAATGGTGTGGGCAAAACTGGATGTCAGTTTGTAGAAGAATGCAAATAAATCTATATCTATTTCCCTGTACAAAACTCAAGTATAAGTGGATCAAAGGCCTCAGCATGAATCCAGAGATTCAAAGGAAAAAGCCTTGAATTCATTGGCATAGGAGACAACACAGACCTCCACTGGCACAGATACTGAAATTAACAATTAATAAATGGGAGCTCATGAAATTGAAAATCTTCTATAAGGCAAAGGAAGGCACTGTCAATAAGACAAAATGATAGCATAGATAATGGAAAATAATTTTCATAAACTTCACATCTACAAAGAAATAATCTCCAAAATATATAAAGAACTCAAGAAACTAGACGTCAACAAACCAAATAATCCAATTAAAATGTGACTTTCAATATTTTCATATGCTAATGAATTTTCTGTTTACTCAATAACAGACTATTGGATTAGGGCATGTGGTATTTTGAAGTATTAGGAAACTTTTTGGTCTTGGTAAAGCCTTTCTGGGTCTTAGTATGGATCAGCAGTCATCTGATCAATATCCCCTCATTGACCCCATCTTCCTTGTGCTTTAGTCTGTTCTAGCTTCAACAACATCTTTCTCTAGTGTTACTGGAAATTCTTGGAGGGAGGAGTGCGGAATGATAGGCATCCAACTAGTGTCTTACTGGAGTAACAGGAAGAGTGACAGATTAGGAGATGCTGAGGTTGGACTTGTCACCTCAAGCTTGCTTCGCTTTTGCCTGACAAGTGTGCAGTTCCCACATGTGGGCCCCTGGCACCTTTCTGAGACATCATAGATTATATCTAGTTTGATGTCAGGATGAAGCAGAGACTCATGGCAAGTTCTATTTAATTTTCTTGGAACAAATTTAGAGAAAAATACAGAAAGTGAATTATCTGAGAATTTATCAGTCTTATGTGAAGATTATGTAGTAAGAGCTGTGGGCTGCATTCCTGCCGCCCGGATCCTAGCCGCCTAGCTAGCTTATGCCCCCGAAATAATTACAAGGAAACTGTATTCTTTTAAACACTGCCTGGCCCATTAGTTTCAGCCTCTTACTGGCTAACTTTTACATCTTGCTTTAACCCATATTTAGTAATCTGTGTAACACCACGAGTGGTGTCTTACCAGGAAAGATCCAGCATGTCTGAACTGGCGGCTGGCTCCATCACGTCTGTCTCAGAGAGGAGAGTAATGGTGACTGCCCGAGGCATCTCCTTCACTCCCAGAATCCTGTTCTGTCTACTCCACCCACCTATGTTCTTACCTATCAGGCCAAGCAGTTTCTTTATTAATTAATCAATGAAATCATCAGATAGATAGAAGACACACCTACATCATTTCCCCTTTTTCTGTTTAAACAAAAAGAAAGGCTTTCACTTTAACATAGTAAAATTACATATCACAAAACAGTTATCAAGTAAGAATTATAATTACAATATTTATATCTACTTTCTCTTTTATCATAACTAAGGAAAACTATAATTATCTATCCATTCTTCAACTCCATCAAAGACTCCAGAAAGATATAATACTACCTAAGTAAACAAGAAATAAGCAACTTCCAAACTCTAGAAATGACAGAGACATCTTGCTGCCTGGACAGTCACCCAAAGTTCCTCTGTACTGTTGGGGCATCCATCTTCGGCCTACAGGCCCATAGTATCCAGCAGACATTTCCATGAAGCAGGAAATTCCAAAAGACAGTTCAGTCACTATCTGCTGTGTCAGGCAGAATGTCTCGCAGACCGTTTCATGAATCAGGAACCCTGAAAGACCATCTTACCTTTAGGCAAGTTCAGCAGTCCTCTCTCTGCGGGTTCTTTGTGTCCAGTTTATGCATCAGTTCAGGAAAGAGCAGTTTCTTGCCCAAATGGCTATCAAACTCCATAAGGAGCCTCTTCAATGCCCATCCTCCTCTTGAAGTAGCTGGTGCTGCCAGGAGCAGACATGTCTCATTGTCATGAAAAACCCTAAGTTATTAAAACATTAAATGCTATATTCTGCAGTCTTTGAAAGATATGAAGAATGCCTATCTGATATATATCTATGCACATCTAGAAAATCTAACTAACATGACTACAAGCTTGATTATTATTAATGATTATCCATTAACAACCTATATTTCTTAATTAAACATTACATTTTTAAAATGAACTACACAATCACAATACCTTAATCAAGAGCAGAAATACGTATACATATAACAAAATTGACCTTAAAATCCATACCAATGCAAATTACTCATATCTATATCAAGATTATCATAAAATTAAAATGGGAGAATCATTAAAAGGTAAACTCCTCTCTTTTGGTTTTCTTTGAAAATGAAACACTCCCTAATAAAATGGGAGTGTGTTGAAAGCCTTCACCACATGGCACCTAGTAGGTCATTAGAAAAGGTATCTGCCTGAGTTGGGGTTTCTCTTGCTGTGACGAGACACCCTGATGCTGGCAACTCTTATAAAGGGAAGCGTTTAGCTGGGACTGGTTTACACTTTCAGAGGTTTAGTCCATTATCTTCATGGTGGGACATGGCAGCATGCAGGCAGACATGGTGCTAAAGAAGGAGCTGAGAGCTCTACATCTTAATCCTCACACAACAGGAAGTGAGCTGTTTCACTGAGCATAGTTTGAGCATAGGAGAACTCAAAGCCCACTCCACAGTGACGTGCTTCCTCAAACAAGGCTGTATGTATTCCAACAAAGCCACACCTCTTAATAGTGCCACTCCTTACGGAGCCATTTTCTTTCAAACCACCACAGTATCTGTGTATAGATATATCAAATGCTAGAGCTCCCGCCAACTTTCACAATAATCCTGCATACGAAAAGGACAAAGTTCAGAGAAATCATTCATTGCTTAATCTAACTGTAGAACTGTTTACCACAGAGCAGGGATAATGTTTTAAAAGGAATTGAACTCACTCGGTTATTCATATGCTCACATACTGCTCTGTCTCTATCCTTGAGAATAAGAGATTGTTTAGTCACCTGGGAACAATCACAGGCCCAAAGGATCAGTTGCATGCTTCTGAAAACTTAGAGTGATTATTTCTTTGCAAAATATTGTTCTGAGCTAAAGGCACAAGCTGTGTCTAAAGCCCCGAGCAGCAGTCTAAATGATGATAGTCACAGCCATAATTGACCTCCACGAACTCTTGGAGCCTGCTGGAGCCTGCTCTGGTCTGCTAGGCCCTGTTGGTGTCTGCTGGTGTCTGGTGGGGCCTGTTGGTGTCTGCTTGGGTCTATTCAGGTCCACTGTGGTCTACTGTGGCATGATGGGGTCTGCCGGGGTCTGCTCGGGTTGGCTGGGGTCCACCAGGGTGTGCCAAGGCTTGATGGGGCCTCCAGGGGCCTGCCGGGGCCAGCTGAGTTTGGCTTACCAGCTTGGATGCTCAGAGGCCTTTCAGTAAATGGGTGAAGGAACCATCTTTGCAGTGTTCTTCCTTGTATCCATGCCTTCTGCTGTATTTCAGTTTATTAGAATTATCTTTCTCCACAGAACATGTCCCCCGGCAGACTAGGGAGTATGGCCTTCTAGCTTACCGAGAACAAGTTTTCCTTGTTATTTATATAATCGGGTGGAAGGGGCTTCCATGTTACAGTACCTTACCCTTTGCTAGCAAGACACGAGTCTTTGTGGCCTCCATCCAAAAGAAGTAAAGGAAGCTAGGGGTGTAGGTGGAGGATAAACAGGACTGACATAGTCGTTTTTGATGATTGTTCTATTCTCCAGTGTGGGTCAAGGGTCCTTGGGAGCTATTTTGAATGGGTTGATTTCTCATATTCAGGAACAAGAAACTTACAGCACATGTCAGTCTTTTCAGAGAGAACACTGATAAAAAAGTTAGAAAAAGAGGAGGAGCAATAAGAGAAGGAGAGGTGGAAGAATTAGGGGGACAGTGACATGCTGTTGATGACCACTTTAGTGACAGCCCATCAGTCGAGGTCATTAAGTATGTGCTGAGCAGGTGCAGAGATCAAAGCAGCTAGTTCACTGCCATCCTCTCCCCCCTCCCTCCCTCCCTCCCTCCCTCCCTCCCCCCCCAAATCTGTAACATTTTATAAGGCAAACTTTGCATAATGTCACAGAAATTCTTGAAGGAAAGAATCATCCACAATGGGGGATAGAAAGTTTCTAGACTGTTTGGTTTCACGTAGGTAGGCACTGAATCATTCTGAAATAGTCACTGAGCTTTCTATTCCTTTAAAGAATAATTCTAATAGAGTGCCATACCAGACTAAGAAACAGTTTTAGTTCTTGGTTTTGTTGAAGAGCATCTCTTCGTGTTTGTCCAAAAGAACTTCACCACTAATACAGATTTAAAGTTTATAAGGGTTAGCATGTACTTCACATAGTTATTATGCTTTGTACCTGGCACTAAAAAATGTATGGAGTATCTTTTTAAAATAAAAATCCCTGCCAGGTGGTGGTGACACACACCTTTTATCCCAGCACTTGGGAGGCAGAAGCAGGCGGATCTCTGTGAGTTCGAGGCCAGCCTGGTCTCCAAGAGCTAGTTCCAGGACAGGCTCCATAGTTACACAGAGAACCCTGTCTTGAAAAACAAAACAAAGCAAACAAAAAAAGAAGAAAGAAAGAAAAAGGGGAAAAATCCCTGATTTCAACTAATTTTTTTTTTTTTTGGTTTTTCGAGACAGGGTTTTTCTGCAGCTTTTTTTAGAGCCTGGCCTGGAACTAGCTCTTGTAGACCAGGCTGGCCTCGAACTCACAGAGATCCGCCTGCCTCTGCCTCCCGAGTGCTGGGATTAAAGGTGTGCGCCACCACTGCCCGGCTTGATTTCAACTAATTTAAGAGTTAGCTGATAGTTCTCAACAGAATAAACATCTCAATTGCTTTTATGCCGAGATTCACCGAGATTTATGCCGAGAGTTGATATCCTCATCAACTACAGGCATGAGGCTAGGTAGTCAGTAGGTTCCAACCCTGCTTTAAGGAAACTGGTCGAAGGGATGAATATTTTACTATGTGGCCTGCGCTATTCAGCCATGAAAATTCAGAACCATGAGAAGCCACAGTAGGCTACCGAAAGCTGTGCATGTCATAGCACACGCCCAGGAAAGCCTGTTTTGGTGGTCTAATTCCATGTGCATTTGTTTATTTATTTAGTAAACAGCTACAAAGCAGTGGCTTAGCTTCCAGTGTGTGTGGATGGTGTTGGTAGCTCAGCAGACAGGGCAGTGTTCGAGTAGGAGACTGCATGAGTGGCTGGCCAAATATCATTTACAAGTTGTAGTTTGTTTGGGGCTTTGGCGAATCCTGACTCATCTTTCCATGTTAGAGATGCAGAAACTGGGTCAGCATGACAGAAACAACTGGAGTCCTGGACAAGGGACCTGGAAGCAGTAAGTCCTGGCCAGGCATCCAGACTCCTACCTGCTTTTCTGTCTTCATCCAGGGAATGGGGCACTCAGGTGCTCCAGGACAGACGTCCTGGTATAGTCCATTTTAGATGCTTGGAAGGGATTGCTCCAGATAATGCCTCAAAGTACTGTTGAGGGTGTAGAGCTAAAACAGAAGGATAATTAAAAAGCAGCCGGGAGAACGAAGAAAGGGACAAATGCTCATTGTGGGCAGACTCTCGTCTAAACTCCATGTATTCTATTCTTTCATCAGCATATCAATCCTACCAATAAAGTAGGCATTGCCTCGTTTTACATCTGAACAAACCGAGTCTCAGAGTGGGCTATGGATCTTGCCCAAGCTTTACACATTTAGCAAACTGTGGAATGAAGACTCCAACTTTGATCTATTAGGTTTCGGGTCTTACAATTGTATGGACTTCATAGATAAGAGCACTCAGGGTACCTTACACATTGACTACTGCCATGCCTGGCTTCTTGTCATTTGTTGTGGTGGTGGTTGTTGTTGTTGTTTTTGTGGTGCTGGAATCATGATCTTTTGCTTGCAGTATCTCCTTACCTTCTGAATATTAGTTCCACTTTGTAGGACAAGGAGTTTCAATGACCTGGACTCAGGCCACCTTTCTTATAAAGCACTGACGTGGGTCTTGATCCAGAGGCTTTCAGTTCAATTCTGTCTTACTGGGCTAAGGATGTGGCTCTGGGGCAGAGTGCTTGCACAGTGTGCATAAGGCTCTGGGTTCAGTCTTTTGGGAAGGAAAAATACCCAAGTCCGTGTTACTTTTCTAATATTTAAGTTGCCGAGATGCATAAAGGAAGAAAATTCCTTGCAGGTAATTGAAGGCCAACTGTAGCAAGTTTACCGTTTCCAGTTTGGGATGGGGTCCAGAACCTGAGAATCTTACCTGCTTTGTTTTTCTGACTGCACCTGAAATCCTTCCCCTATATTTTGTTGTGGAGCCAGGTTTTAGGGTCTAGTCCGACCAGTTGTCCAAGAACAAGGTGCCAGGCTCCAGATGTCCTGCTATCAACTCCACGCTGCAGAGATGTCTGGACCCTGCAATCTGTCTGCGTAATCTCCTTACTCTGTAGAGAAAGACATTGGGAAAGGATGACTTTCTAAGATGGGGGACAGGACAGGCACCTCCGCTATCTTATGAGAACCATCTGTTTAAGGAGTTAGCACTACTAATTGGTCTCTCACCTTCAATATAAAAACATGCACCTCTCACTTGAGGTCATTGTATAGTTCTCACATCAAAACCGTCATTAGATGAAAAACCAAGGTGGGGCATAGACCATACTTTATTTTTCCCCTTCCTTTCTTCTTTTTTCTCTCCCTTCTTTCTCTTTTCTTTCTTTTTTTATATCATGGAAATTGAAATGACTGCCAGGAAGGCACAGAGAAAGCTTGTGTGACAGATGGAAGAATTTCTGGGGCCAGGGAAGTCTGTAATTTATATTTCTTAGGGCCAGTACAAAGCGCTCTCCAAAGAGCCTAGGCTGCCATGCTTCGGGAGGCTGGCCGCTGAGCTGCTAAATGTGGAGAGTCTGATAGCTTTGGGATTTCGGGATGTAATGATCAGACAAAATCCTTGTCCTCACAAAACTTACAATTTGCTAGGTTTTTACCTCTCTCACAGGTGGGTTCTGAAACGAAGACTGACCTTATAATGAGGCAGAGTACGGACCACTCAGGGCCATTTAAGAGCAGGTTTTAAAGATGCGTCCATTCCCCTTTCTCTAACAAACATAAGACAACTATACTATTTGCTGGGATGGATTGCTGGCACCTTCTGAGAGTGGAATTTAAAAACATGCTCTTACTAGCATGGAGACATTTTCAGAGAGCACCTCAACATGTGGTTGTTGTTGTTGTTGTTTTTTTTTTTTTTTCTCAAAAGACACCAGAGGACAATGCTCTGGGCAGTGGAGACCATGCTGGTGGATGAGCAACCTAGAAAGGTCAGACCTGACAGTTTGATAAACCTGAGCTGAACGGCCAATAGCAAGGCCCAAGCACAAATAGGAGGGGCTGGCTGGCAGCAGGGATAAATAAAAGGAGAAACGAGGAAGGAGGCCAGACAAGAGAATGAGAATGAGAAGTGGCCAGCCACCAAAGAGGAGGACATCAGGGGCCAGCCACCCAGCTACACAGCAAGCCATGGAGAAAGAAGTAAAGAAAGGTATACAGAAAGAGAGAAAGAGAAAAGTCCAGCGCCGAAGGGTCGTTGGGATAATTTAAAAAAAAAAAGCTGGCAAGGAGCAAGTCAAGCTAAGACTGGCTTTCATAACTAAGACTAGGCCTCTGTGCGTGATTTATTTGGGAGCTGGGTAGAGAGCACCTCAAAAAGCCAAAAGAATAAAACATCACACAACAGCTTGCTTTTTCAGTTTTAAATTTTTGAACCAATGAGAAGATAAATAGCTAAGATGATGAGTCAAACCCAAATCACTCCAGGCTCCTTCTATTTCTCCAAATGACTTAAAGACAAGAACGTAATTAAGTTTTAGCCTCTGATCCAACTACACTCCGTCACCGCTACATGGAATGCCTCCCAGCGACATCCATATTTAGAATAACCTTCCTTTTGTCCATGACATACTTCTTTCCTTGTGGCCTGCGTAGTCCACTCTGAATGCTCTTACCATTTTCTTGGACTCTTTATTGTTCTGCACTGTCCGGCCTCAAGTTCTCAGGCATTTGTTTTCTGAGCTGTCCACACTTCCACATGTCTAGCATTTAATGAGTTGGTTGCATTGGTAATACCTCTGAGTTGAATTGAACAGTTTGTTTATCTATTCCATTCCAATGCTAAGTTGCTAGCCTTAAGTTGGGATGACCAGTGCCAAGGGATAGAAGAGAAACGTTAAAGTTGTTCAAGTCTTCAGCAGAACATTGATGCTACAAATCCTTCATCCCCCGTGAAGTTTGGAAGGAACACAGGCTCTGTGTACGCAATTGCTCATCCCTGGGAGCCAGAGGCTGAAAAGAGGGCTGAAGGGTGATTAGAGGAAAGGAAGAACAAATTACAGATGAGGGAACTGGGGACTGTATTTGAAGCTACATCTTTGAGGACAGTTCGTCATTATGCTTCTCCCAGGCCAGAGTTCAGTAGTGAGGTATAGTTTTAGAGGCAAAAAGACACCAGACCACCAAAGCTTATTATCTATAAACTCATAGAAATAACTGGAATAGGAAAGAAGGGAACGTTCTAGAACTGGAAATGTAGCTGTGGACATGAAAAAAAATTGAATAAGATCTCTTAGACCCAGAGCCTAGAAACTACGGTGTGCATTGGGAGTTACAAGCACACAGTATCAGTCAGGACAGATCTTGCAGAACATCCTGCTCATGGGAACCTGCTTCCAAGAGAGAAGACTCCCCGAAGGTAAGGGCATATCCCAAGGTGGGGTGCTAGGGAAATGGGCTTGAGAGAGTTTGTTTGTTCAGCAGATAATTTGCCTCCCTAGTCTTCGGGTGTTGAGGCTACATGCCACCCACCTCAGTGGGGCAGCTTACACTTTACACCTCGACAAAGACGAGGTCGGGCTCTGGAGAGAAAAAGGCAAGTAGAGACCAGATCTTTACCCAAGCACTGTACAAATAATCTCAGCCTCTTTTGTTCTTACAGTGTGTCAACGGCATCTTTTGTTTGGTGTTCCTTGGCTGTCTATCTTCACTACCATTAAGTTTAGGTATTACTGACGTGAGATCTGTTACTGCTGCAGGAAAATGATTTGACATTGGAAAACATCCAGAAGGCACAGTCAGGTAATGCTTTCTTCACCTTCCCAGGACTGAGTCTTGCCCATGACCTCAGGCGCAGTGGTCTGTTTTTTTGTCTGCAAAGTTGGATAATGACTCCGCTTTCACTGACGTACCATGGGAATAAAGCTTCACCAAGTCCCTCCTTTGAAGTCAGTGTGTGGTCACTGCCCTCATGCCCTCACCCTCTGCCTTTGAAGGCACAGGCACAAACCTGAAGGCATCTCAAGCACACTTGCTTCACGCTCTTAGCCTCCTAGCAGAGCTGTGGGAAGGGAGCCTCACATGTTTGAAAGGCTGAGTGGGAAGAGGTGTATTTGAGAGGCAGAAGATAAAATAGCCACTGGAGAACTTCAGAGGCATGCAGATGTCATCAGACCACTAATGCAATGGCCACCATTGCCAGGAGGACCACCCGGAACATAGCCTGACTTTATAAAATATTCCCCCGGAATGCTGTAAATGTCTAGGAAAACTCTGGGTGTCCTCAGGGTTTCAAGTTGATTCTAGAAGCACCCTTTACAATGGCATAAGGATCACATGATCCCGGAGCAGTCAAAGGAGCTACAAGTTGGAGCATTTGTCTCTGAAGGTAGGTATGTGTTCTACTTTGGTGGCAAGATGGCAGGTTCAGTGGGAATTCCGACTCGTCAGACATGGGTCTCTATATGCAGATTTGACCTCAACAGAAAAACTGGGGCCACTGTTTCCCTCTCTCCGTTTTCCCTTTCCCTCTTTCTGGGCTGATTCTATTAATTTCCCCCCATGGCAGTACAACCCTGTGGTGACGCAGCCCTCGATGCTCTCCTTATCTGTCTCTCAGGAGAGAGGCCGTTTGGATGAATATATGTTCCCCATTTTCTTTGCATTATAAATTCAGTGTTGTGGGGAAAGGAACAAAATGTAATGGCAAGGCCTCCACAGAGAAATGTCCCTATTTCAGAAGAGGAGTTTTATGGGGGTGGGAGGACAATTGAGAGCCTCTCACTACACTGGGCACATTTTTTTTCTGTACAACTGCATCACCGCTAATGATAAATGAAGAATGTTTGATAGCTGGCTCCGTTGTCTGACAGCTACAGTTTTGGCCAGAGGGCCGTGGCAGGCTTTAGACTTCTGTTCAAAATGAGTTAAACATATTAGGCATTATGAAGGCGCAGAAGCCTGGAGAACGAGTGCTGAAATGAGCGATCCGGCTAGGCTCCTGGGTACACAACTTGCAAAGTAGATGTCATTCTAATAATGTGTGATATAGAACATGCCTGGCCTAAACCCTGCTGGATGAAATATGAAGCCCCGTTGGTGATATTTAATACCGTTTTATGAGGTGCCATCTTATAAAGACAATGCCCGCCGTATGTGGAATGCTTAAGGTATTTTGCCAAAGGCATAGGGAGGTATCTGGAGTAAGTAGAATTTTTATTATTTTATAAGCCTTTACTTTGTAATATTTCTGTTTCCACATTATTGTGAGGGCTCACTGCCCTAACCCTTTGTCGAGGGAACTTGATGAGCGGCTTGCCACTAGATTGACGGATAGCCCTTGCTCTTCTGGAGGAGAAAACTGGTTCCTACCTGCATGCATTCTTCTGAAAACCCTCCAGGAGGAAATGCAGCTTTGCTACAAGCATTCTTCAAGCAGGGACTTTGAGGCCAGCATACAAAAATATTGCCATTTTCCAAGTGGATCATCTCTAGGGCTAACGGGGGATTTGTGTGGGCTGCAGCTGCTGAACGCCTTCTCCTTCCTCTACAGACTCTGGGGTGGAGAACCCATAAAAGCTTCTAATTTGGGGTTCCCTTCAGGGCATCCCAAGGTGGATGAGGTTTGTGAATTGTAGCCAAAGCACAGCCAAAGCGTTATTGTACAGCTTGCTGCCCCGAGAGCCCTAAAAATATCTAAGTGTGTGAGGCGGGATGGTTCAGGGCTGCCAGCAATTTCCCTATGAGGTGTGTGCAGCGCAGATGGAGCAAGAGTCTGGCTGGTAATGAGAGCGCCCCACTCGAAGCACACCACGTCACTGTTGTTGTCTACGCACCCTCGCATTTACCACCACACGTCTCCACAAGGCATCACAAAGCGAAGAGCCATGGAACTGCAGGATTCTTCGGGAAGGCAGCACACGTTACATTTTCTAAGTAGTGCAGTGCCTGTTCTGTATAGCTGATGTTCTCGGCAATGTCATTTGCTGGAGGATCCGCTATGTGACATATCCTACATGGTTCTTTATGCAATGGAGAAGTTTTTTCCTTTCATTTTTGTTGTTATATTAGGAAGAATTATCGTCGAGTTTTGAGTTAGACAGTGCAGGGAAAGATGAAACAATCTCCCACATCATATCCTAAATTACATAAGAAAGGACAAAGTTCAAAATCACGGACAAGCTATTTGAATATATCTTTGCCTATCAATGCGTATTGTGTGCGCCTATGTGTGTGTGTGTTCACACATTTCTGTAGAGGTCTTTGACTTTCACCTTGTTTAGATGGGGTCTCTTTGGTTGTTTGTCTGTCTGTATGCCAGATTGGCCGGCCCAAGTTCCTAGCGATTCTCCTTACAGGAACTCTAAAGTTACAGACCCTGAGGATTCAAACTCAGGTCTCAATGCTTGCACGGTAGCAGCTTCTTTACCCTCTGGAACATTTCCTGACCCCACTGTACTGTTCTTTACTCACTAGAAGCATACAGACAGTGCCCAGACTTTACTAATGGTTGTGTATCCTAAGTAGGATGCTAGAATGGCCACTTTTTTTCTATGGCTTCTCTGTCACTACCTGTAAAACAATTTGCTATACTTAGTTTGGTGTTTATTTTCCCGTGGGTGTATACCAATTGTTCTTTTTCTCACTACTGTTTAATTGAATTAAATAGTAGTGACTGGTAGACTCTGGCTACAAAAGAAAGGGAGGTGTCGCTTTGTTATGCTACCACATGCTTCGGTATTATCAGTGAAAGTAAGTCACCGAGAGAGGCACACCGTTGAGCTAAGCATACACATCACATGTGTGAAAGTTCAAGAGGTTATTGCCATTAAAAGCGCTTTGGATTCAGGTTGCTTCACAGATGTCTTAAATCTTCCTCTACTGTGAAGAAACCAAGATTGGAATTGCAGCCGTCGGACACTGGGTGTGCTTGGTTGAAGCTTTGGAGGGATCAGAAGATTGCAGACGGCCTGTCTGTGTGGTTTCCCTTGAAATGAAGTTGGAATTTTTTTTTTTTCTTTTTCTTTTTTTTTTTTTTTTTTTTGGTTTTTCGAGACAGGGTTTCTCTGCAGCTTTTTTGGAGCCTGTCCTGGAACTAGCTCTTGTAGACCAGGCTGGCCTCGAACTCACAGAGATCCGCCTGCCTCTGCCTCCCGAGTGCTGGGATTAACCACCCGGCTTGGAATTATTTATTTAGATTACATGGAGTCACATGCTTTAACCGCCGATTATCTCACACTATGCCCCCTCTGGAGGTGACCTGAGTCTACCAGAGTTTATTTTCTCAGTACAATAACAAGCAGAATGGCTGTTGTCTACAGGGAGATGGGTGTCTGTGCCTACATTTGTGGGAGAGCATTGGTATTCGAAATACAGGGACAGTGAGATGAGCAGGGACATGTTTGCAACTTTTGGAACTTGATGGTCCATGTCTGCTATTTTGTACAAATAACCTCGAGTAGATATGCCAGCCTTTTCCAACCCATTCCTTCATCTGTGAAAGAGGATAATTATATTTCCCTCCTATTGGCCTTGTACCATTTCTTGAACTACAACGTGATATAAAATGCAACCCTTGACATTGTCCATGGTTGAGTTACCTCTGCTGTGCCTACCAAAGCTTCGAGGACCGTGACCATCCTGTAAGCCTCATTCTGTGTTCTGTGGCTAGCAGAGCCAACACTGTTCTCACATCCACCCCGATTTGCTTTGGAGAAAAGGGAACTGCTGGATCACAGTCTGGGAAACCAGTCTTCATCCTATCCCCTTCATCCTGTATCCTACACCTTCTCCATCTTACCTTCTTCATCCTATAGCCTATTCCTTTTTCATCCTATGCTCTATATTGTCTCATCCTATACCCTATACCTTCTTCATCCTATACTCTATACCTTCTTTATCCTATAGCCCATTCCTTCTTCATCCTATACCCTATACCTTCTTCATCCTATATCATATACCATCTCATTCTATACCCTATACCTTCTTCATCCTATAGCCCATTCCTTCTTCATCCTATACCCTATACCTTCTTCATCCTATACCCTATACCTTCTTCATCCTATACGCTATACCTTCTTTATACTATACCTACACCATCTCATCCTATTCCATATACCTTCTTCATCCTACAGCCTATGCATTATCCATCCTATAGCCTATACTGTCTCATCCTATAGCCTATACCTTCTTCATCCTATATCCTGTATCTTCTTTATCCTACAGACTATACTCACTTCATCCTATACCCTATACCTTCTCATCCTATACCCTATACCTTCTCATCATATAGTCTATACCTTCTCATCATATACCCTATAACTTCTCATCCTATACCCTATACCTTCTCATCATATAGTCTATACCTTCTCATCATATACCCTATAACTTCTCATCTATACCCTATACTTTCTCATCATATAGTCTATACCTTCTCATCATATACCCTATAACTTCTCATCATATACCCTGTACCTTCTTCATCCTATACCCATTAAATGAGGACTTCCACCAACCAGAGGTTTTCATGTTGCTCTATTCTGTTGGTACCACTGCTGTATGATTTATGCTGTGATTCTATGCACATCTCTGTACATTTCTGAAACAAATCAAGAAAAGTTCTCATATAAAAAACACCGCTGAATTGTTAGCTCCAAACTTCTTAATTTTTGTGAATTATTACAAGGCAATCCATCCCTTGTAGTGGTATTAAAACAAAAAGATGATTTCCTCATTTGCTTCTCTTTACTGGAAATGCCCCAAGTGGTTCCTACTAGGAGTATGCTGTGGGCTGTTCTCACAGCCCTCTGTTCCTACCCCACTAGTGAAGATCCTGGGTGCAGCTTCAGCCTCAAGACTTCTATGTGCTCTGAAAAACCACCTCACCCAGAACGAGCAGCAACCTGATATTTCCTGGTCAATGGAGTTAGAAGACATTGAAACCTTTGCTGAACCTCTCTCTCCCAATAATTTTGATTGTTCCCTCCCGTTTACTACAACGAGCCCTCATTCTAAGGATCCCTAGCTCTCATGGGCTTTTTGAGCACTGTTCTCGAGCACTGGCCTAGAGAAGTCTTAATGCTCACAGAGGCCCCTGGCATCTCTCTGTTTATATTCACACGAATAATCAGGATGTCAGCTGCTTGCCAGCCATGTGCACTAATGTACACCTACAATAAAGCCTTTGTCTTTCCTCAGCAACACGCAAACTTTACAAGCAAGATCAGATAACTGAAATACCCAGGGGAAATATTTCTATTGTTGGAGAGTTGTGTGTCCGTCACTGTGTCTGCTTGCTCACTGCACTGTTTCAGAATTTGAGAATTCTGCTTTCGAATGGTCAACTTGTGGAACATAATTTTGATCCGATGCATACGACTCTGAATCCTTGAATGTTAAAGATATTGATTCAGGTGTTAGTATTCAGGCATCTGCACTGGCCTGCCCTCGGTGTGCAGACAGGGTAAGTCCTCAGCTGTAGCCACTAAGAGCATCCCCTGTGCACATTCGCTGTGCTCCCTTTAAAAGGGTCCTGCTCATCTCCTCTCCCATCTCTTTTTCTCTCTCCCTGTCAGTCAGTCTGTTTCCTTCTCTGCTTCTCTGCTTTTCTGCCTCTCTCTCTCTCTCTCTCTCTCTCTCTCTCTCTCTCTCTCTCTCTCTCTCTCTCTCTCTCTCTCTCTCTCTCTCTCCTTTTCTGCTGTTCCTGTCCCCAGAGTCTGGTCTCCTCTCTTCTGTTCCCCTTTCTCCCATTCCATTTCCCTCAATAAAACCCCTCCACCTGAACTCTGTTGCCTGGCATTTTTCTCTCTTGTGCTTTTTTTTTAAATTACAACACCACACACACACACACACACACACACACGTGCACACGCGCGCGCACACACACACACACACACACACAATGTGGAAAAGAAATTCTCCTTAAGAGTTAGCTGTAACATCACTATTTGCTGTCTCAGAGCACAGAGAAGCAGAAGCTACTTCATGTTGGAGTAGCTTTCATGCTCACAAATACCTGACTACAAGCAGAGGAGCCATGTTGGAAAATCTACACAAATGATGTTTACCAGAGGAAGGATCAATGCTGTGTTTATAAGTAGAAAAAGAGGGATTATCCTTTGGCTCATCTAAGCCTCACACAAGAGAGGAGGGAACTCTGCCTGGTAGCCTACAGGTACAGTTGGGATGGCCATGCTTGACATCTAAGATGCCAACTATCCAATAGCTTCTCTGTGTTCTGACTCCTTTTGTCTTCTGATGAGTTTTTCTCACCATGAGCTTCTAATCTTGGACAGAGAGAGTACCTAGGCAGCCAAACTCAAGGACTTTGGTTTGAAAATAATGTAATCTCTACCACTTTAAGTACATAAATGACTCCTCAGATTTTACATGGCTCTCTTGAGGTTGGGTTTCAGGAGTCTGCCAGAGAGAGATAGGCTGTCCTGATAGTGTACAAATAATTTTCTAGAGTCTTTCAGCAATGCAGGATGGTTTGTCTTGTGTCTGTTAAGGTAAACACATGAAAGAAAAGCATGCGAGAACTCACGGAATACAGCAACGGTGCCTTCCCCAAGAAGATACAACTTTAGACTATCGGTCTTGTGACACCATTGCCTCTGATCAGAACTCTTCAAACCTCACAGGCAAGGCCAGTTCACACATCAGTGAGTGGTTCATAGCATTGTGGGCTTCTCTGCTCCATTGTATTCCAGTAAGTGAAAGAAAGCTGTTCAAGGTCGGGTCAATTAAACATACTTAGTTTGTAATGTACCGCACCTAGGCTTTGGTTAGGTTTGTTTTTCTTTTTTGACCCCTTCCAATACTTTACTTATTTTTTAAGTGGTTTAAGGCACGCGATAATGAGACATCTTTAAAGTATACAGTTTGATAAGTTTTTGAAATATTTGTACATTTTCAGAACTATTGCCATAACATACAATGTCTCTTTCCCATCACTCAAAGATTCCTAGTATCTTTTAACATTTCTATCGACCACATTGCTTGGAAAATTAGTCACTGACTTTTTGCCCTAGCCTGTATGCTAAGCCCTGCTCTTGTCCTATGTCTCTGTACTTGTAACTGAGGACCATTTTAACCTCCTTCTACTCACGTGACTAAGTGAGAGCTTTTATGGAGTCCCTATTTCACTTCCTGCTCTACTACTTTTCTATTAATGACTTCCTTGTCTGGATCATGCCCCATCGTTTTCTGCTAGAGTCATGTTATTTCATGGCCCTGCTGGGTGGTCCACCTGCTTAACTGCTGTATCCTTGACACTGACTTGCTGGCAGCTACCTTCTGCCTCTTGTCCACTGTCAGTGGCTCTATATGGCAAATAATTTCATACCACCACTACTCCATTGCCAGATCCCTGGCAGTCTAGCTGACTTCACTTCCCCACTGCCAGATCCTGGAAATGTTCCTGAAGAGCTGATTGACAATAGTGACCTAATCAGGTTTTAGCTTTTGGACGTCTTGGAGTGAATCCATCTCTTGTCCGGTGACTTTTGCACTGCTAAGAAAACAGCGACAACTAACTGAAATTAAACCGAGACTACGTTGGCCGTTTTTCAATTCCTAAATCCCCTTTGATGCACAAGCTACCTCACTGACACCGTCATGAATGCTACTGACCTATGGGTAGATTAAACTGAGTTACTGGTTAGCAGATGATTTGGATTGCTGGAAAGATAATAAATTACGATGAGAACTTGATTTCAGATGACAAGGACAGTCAGGGTATTGCAGACACTATGGGTCTACTGCTGCCTTCTGTTTGGTTTTGAACATTCAGAGTTTTTCAATGAAACAAGTTAACACAGCTTCTCCACTTCTGCCTCCATGAACACGAGGATGAGAACTTAAATAGCAATACATTTACCCGAGTTCTTTAGCACATATAATGTCAGCACCGTGGTCAGGTGGAGCTACTTGGTGTTAGACTTAACTGGCTGAAACCATTTCTTCTCACAAGTTCCTTGTAGCTTATTGGACAGGAAGAAGAAACTCCCGATCTAACATCTTGCAGACTCTGTCTCAGCTCTGAAGTCAACTTGGTTAGGAAAATTTTTCTGACTTAGCTAATCTCCCATCTCAACCTTAGACCTGACTTGGAGCAACCTCTGCCTAGTGTGACCAATATCACCCCAGAGGTGTTCTCAGAACTTTGATGCTGACTCGCATGTAGGGTAGGTCCATAATTGAAAATCTCCCACGCTCATCTTGGTGAGGTGCTCTAGTGTGGGGACCTGGAAACAGAGGTAGTTCAGTGGCATGCATCAGTCACCGAGTCGTCATTTCTAGATTTCTCTTTTTACCCAACTGAAGCTGGGGTGCTAATTTTTCCTGTTTGTCCTATGAAACAATCAGTGATTTTTTTTTAAATTCCTAATGTGTTTTTCTATTAAGAGATGAAATTGTGAAGTGAGCTTGGGGCTAAGAAGTCAACTAGGACACTTCCATCTAGAACTCTCCCCACTTTGGAGGAGAAAGTGCAGTATTTCCAGAAGTATCTTTATACACTTAAATAGCCTCATGACTGTTGTTGTTAGTGACTTTAGCCAGCATTCATTAATCCTAACATATTTATTTCTAATTCTAGCTAAGACTATATCAAGATACTGTCAGTTGTTTAGGAATCTTAGTATATATCCAAAATATAATTAAATTATGTCGATAAACTTAATATATCAATTCACATAGTTTTTTAAAAAAATATGGTCTCATAGAGACATGGAAGAAAAACATCCATCTTGAGACTTCTTCAAAGACTGGAAGGGGTAACTCTAGAGTACACTGACAATATCTGAAGCCCATGAGGTACTTGATCAATTTGAGTGGCCCTTTTAAGGCCAATTAGCTTTATACAGAGTCTCTGCCATCCAGTAAATTGTAAAACCAGCCTTAGCCAGACATCTTTATGTCTTTCTTTGATGGAATTGATGTTATTTGTCTGTTTTGTGCATGTTTGTGGGAGATGAAAGAAAGTAGAGGGAACATTATGAAGAGCAGGAACCCTACTGTTATGTCCACTCAGCATATGACTCGTATAGACAAATAAATGAATTGCCATCTTTTTAATTTGGTATGCAGTTAAATTACTTCTCTTCTTGAAGCTTCTCTCTTGAACCAATTTCTGTTTCAGAGTGATTAGGCAGTAGTAATACATAGGGAGATAGTACAGCATGTCTCTTTGGAGTAAGAAATAAATAAAAATAGCCCAATCACCTGCACAACATACTGAGATATAAATCACTAGACTGTTTTACTTTTTTAACCACTCATTCAACACCTGTTTATTGTGCTCATATATACACTAGACACTGTAACTATTAGGGACATAAATATAAATTTGCAAAGTTTCTTCCTCAGTTGTGGGTAATAATGACCCTTATTTCTTTGAAACAATGAGCTGCCAGCACAGAACATACCTCATGGGCTAGATTTCTTAAGTTTGTGCGAAAAGAAACCAATTTCCCAAAGCATGTTCTGTGGAACACTAGTCTGGATGTATCTTGGGACACACACATGCGCACACTCACATGCACACACACACACACACACACACACACACACAGGAGTGGTAAGAGAGAGAGATAGAAGGGGAGAGAGAGGTCTAAAAATTGTTATTTCCTTACTTGAGGAGTCACATAGCACAGTTATATATTTAATACTGAAGATTTCGACTAACTATTGTTTAATCCAACATTTCCAAGCTTATTTAATTGGGGTACCCCTCTCTAAAGTAAGCGTAATGACTCCCATGGAACTCAAGTTAGAGAAACACAGAATTAAGTAAAAGTGGGAATCGATGTCCAGAAAAAGTGTTCAGCTTCTCCCCTGTCTTTGTAGCCGAGGCATCATCCCTTAGAGGCCTCATTACTTTGCCTTTTACACTTTAGCTCAGTAGCATTGGCAATAATGGCATATATATTTAACACACAGACTATGCATACATATACGTATAGTTTATAAAATGAAATAACAGAAGACCCCCAAACATACCAGCCTTAAAATTGAACCACTTTCTCTTCAAATGTAGTTCTTATGCAATCACAAATGCTTCCAGTAAAATCTTAGGTATATTTCCATCCCAAATCACCTGGACCACTTTTCTATTATCAACTGCATGAGTAGAATTTAATGAGACCAGCTCAAATAAAACTTGCCCTCACCCTGCCTTTGCTTGTCGATTTCCATTTCCTCAGCATCACTGACGGAGGTTCCACCCAGACTCCTTTCTGAATCTTTGAGGGATCCTTCTATGCTTAAGAACTATAAATCAAGGTTAATTGAAGAAAAATGAGAGAAAATGTGGTTTTTTTTCTGTTGCTCTGATGGAGTCGAGGCTGGCCAATAATTGCAAAACAATGTGTAGCTGAAAAATAGAAGCTGACAACTCAAAGCAGCAGATACTGATTGCATGGGATTCCAGGATTATACAGGATGGCGTGGCTCCCTGTCCCCCGTGATTTGTTGGAACAGGCTGGGAAACCAAGTACACACTACTACAGTAATCATTTTCATTATGCTGGCATTTCATTGAACAAGACCTTTGGTTTGGGTTTCTAAAGTTAACTTCATTGCCTTGGCAGTGTGGTACAGATTTCTTTTATGTACAGCTCTTGTCTCGGGCTTCATGAGATCCCCCCAACCTGCTTCCTTCTGGATATTGTTGCTACAGTCAAATGGGACATACATAGAAATAAGAGATTAAAAAATGTAAATTTTATAAACAGAAATCAAAGGTCCTAAATCCTTAGCAAAGAAAAGCTAACATAAGTAAGAACATTAAAACACACACATAAATAGTGCTTCCAGGCTGAATACGTTAAATAATTCAACAGTTAAGTCATAAGCGTTCTTAAACTTAAGTATAAAATGCCCTTGACAATATTTCACAGTCGCGCATTTCTTTAAAATATTTAGCATTCTCATTAAAGAGAATGACTTTAGTTTATATATTAGTTACACTCCTGCTTGTTAATATTAGGGAATTTTAGAGAAAACAGCATTCTTATGTATATAAGCAAGAGGCAATTTACATATAAAGTTGGACAACTATTCACTTTTTATTTATTTCTGAATCATCAGTGTCTACATATAGCTATGCAACATTTAAACAAATTTGTTCCTTAATGTGCGATATTAATATTCTCGACCCCAAAGTGCCATTTGCTAATGCCATTTGTGAAGACAGGTTCCTTCAAAGCTACATGAAGTCTGTGCTTTCGAAAGACTTAATGAACCTTACACTTTTTGGAATCCCGACACTGTAATGCCTATTGCATATTCATTGCCCGAATGGAAGACTTCCTTTAACTCTGCAATTCCTGGTCTAGTTCTCTGTAAAACATTGTCAAAAGTCACCAGAGACTCTCGTGGAAAATTGTGACTCTTGATAGCAGGATGTAATAGGGAGGTTTAGAATGGGGAAGCCGGGCGTCGATCGCCCCACAGGGAAACGTTCTGACAGACAAATGGATGGATAATACAATTTTTTGACATAATGGGATGAAAAAGTTTATGCCAGAAAGAAGTGAATTAAAGTTATTACTTTAAAAGAAAGTCTGAAGTTTGAAATCATCAGAATTTCCAATGTGGGCTTCATTTTCCTGCTTATATGCAGAAGAGGTTTCTAAAGGGGAGGTACTGCCAGCTGGTGCAGAGTTACTAACGGGGCCTCCATAAAATTTTAGCTACCTCTTCGGAAGTAGCCACAATAATAAATACAGTAGATTTTTTTCCTTCCCATATTTTTAATGAAGAAAATCTACCATTGTTCTTTTATGTTCCCGCATCCCCATTGCAGAAAGCAAGGGGACAATGTGCAGAGGTGTGGGACATAAAGGAAGGTAGCCTGGTATCAATTTCACCTCGGCTGGAAAGTACTCCTAAAGGTAATGTCAAGCTCAGAAATCCTCAGTGACAGGGGCCACTGGGTCTCCGTTAATGCAGTGGAAACTGATTTGAAAGACTCCTCCTTCATCTCTAGCTTGAAGACTACCCTAAAATGTTCCCCCCTCCTCAGCACTCACCTTTATTCTCCTAAGTTTCTCCATGTACGTTAGGCCCTGAAGAACTGCAAACCTTCTCCCTCCTTCACGTTAACACTCGTCACTTCTCCCCTTGCAAGGCACTGACCTTGCTGCCCCTTCACCCGCTCCTGCTCTTGCTTCTTTGCCTAAGTGATAGTCACCGAGTCTCTTTTCTGCTCAAGCCCGGGAGAGCCACCCACACCATGACTTTTCATCTCCACCTTTCAAAGCTTCCCAGGCTGGGACTAACATGACGTGAGTAAGGCATTCTCAATGCCAGACCAGCAACTGTTTGTTTATTTATACACTCTATATCTCCCTCTCCCTCTCGGGGCCCTGGATCCGGCATAGAGCTTGGCACACAGCTGGAGCACAATCTACACTGTGCAAAGGTGAAAGTGTCCTAGTAGATGAGACAGACATAAAGCATAGTGCATTTATGTCTGAGGACACATATTAATAAAATTGTTTTCTTGCCCTTATTTTTTTCCCCTGAGACAGAATTTCTCTGTAGCTTTGAAGCCTGTCCTGGAATTCTTTCTGTAGACCAGGCTGACCTTGAACTCACAGAGATCTGCCTGCCTCTGCTCTTAAAGTTTTCGAAGGCATGTAATTATTAGTATATTGTACCTTCTAGAAAATGGTTTCATTTAATTCTATAGGAAAAGGAATAGCTGTCCTTGGGAGGAAGAAGCACCCCCCCCCAAAAAAAAGCTAAGTATAGGGCTGGAGAGGCAACTCAGCAGTTAAACGTGTTTGCTACTCTTGCAGAGGACCTTACTGGTTTCCAGCACCTACTCCTATAACTCCAGATTCAGGGCATATGATGCCCTCTTAGGCTCTTATGAGTACCCATAATATGTGTGTGTGTACACAATACACAGACACACACAGAAACACATACACAGACACATAGATGCCCACAGACACACACATACAGACACATAGACACATACAGAGACATACACAGATACACACACACACACACACACACACACACACACACCCATGAGAGAGAAAAAGACAGAATATATCTTTTTTTAAGTGCTTATTATCTGCCCCTCCTAGGACTCAACTGATAGAATTGTCAACCTGCAAAGCTCTTCTCTAAGTGATGCCACATAATGGTTTTTAAAACTTATAATTCAGTTAACTTTGGAATCCTGAGCATCAGAAGGAAGTAGGAAAGGCTGAGCTGTAGCTAACGACACAATATCTGCTCAATATGAAGAAGCCCTTAGGCTCAAAAACTAGCATTATACACAGACAGACAGACTGACAGACAGATAGACAGACAGACAGACACAATACACATACCAAGACAACTAAAAATAGGCTTTGATAGCCAGATTTAAATATGTAATACCACACCGGCTTGAGGTAGAGGATCAAATGGAGGATGGCATGAACTACAGAGTTCTTGTCTCAAAAAGTAAAGAGTTGGGCAATGGTGAAGCTCTTCTTTAATCCCAGCCTTTGGGAGGGAGAGGCAGACAGATCTCTTTGAGTTTACCTGGTCTGCAGAGTGAGTTCAAGGACAGCCAGGGCTACACAGAGAAATCCTATCTGGGAAAATGGTGGGGAGAGAAAGAAAACAATCATCAAAAAGTAAAGGAAAAGAGAAAGAACAAACTAGAAAGAGGTGAGATTTCACCATCCTCCTTTACTCTTCATTAATGAGTTATATGTTCAAAGAGCCAAGTGTAGTAGGAGACCGTTCATTTCCTGGCCACCCTGACCAGAATAGTCACACAGAAACTATATTAATTACAACATTGTTTTCCCAATGACTCCAGCATATTCCTAGCTAGCCCTTACATCTTAAATTAACCAATTTCTATCACCTGTGTATTGCCACAAGGGTGTGGCTTCTCAGTAAGGTTCCTAAGGTTTCGATGTTTCCTTCTCCTTCAGCAGCTACTTGGCATCTTTCTGACTCCACCTACTCTCTCTTCCAGCCTGGTTATATTCTGCTCTGCCACAGGCCAAAACAGTTTTATTCTTCAACCAGTAAAAGCAACACATGTACAGAAGGACTTCCCACATCAGGCTAAGCTGTGGCATGTACATAACCAATATTCTGGCCATCCTCTGACTCCTAGGCACTGCTATAGAAGCCAGTGCTCAGTATTAATGGGGAAGACTAACTATGGAATTGGGGAGGTGATTTTTAAAAAATAATATGCAATGTCCATGATACATAAATTACAACATTACATTGTCCATAATTATGCAATTTTGTCAATTATGTTTTAATAAAATAGGGGAACTCAAATCAATTATATGTTTCTGAAGCTGTTCAAGTTTTGTTTATTTAAAATTTAAATAACTTTTTGAGAGTGTGTGTGTGTGTCTGTGTGTGTTGTATGTGTGTGTCGGTGTGTGTCTGTGTGGGTGTGGGTGTATAGACTGGCAGGACTCCCTCCACCATGTGGGCACTGGATATTAAACTAGCTCACTAGGGTTGGCAGTGAGTTTTCTTACCCACTACGTCAACCCTCATTTGAGCTTTAGGAATGTCCCTTTGTTCAAAGCAATCACAAACTCAACATTCACTTGCAGAGCGAAACTTCAATGTCTCAGCTTTAGAATCATCCGTGGACTTTTACTCATTGGCTATAGAGGTAGAAGGAATGTTCATCAATCTTTTGATGCTTCCTAATAGCATAGATGTGTTCATATAAAAGACATAAGGATAATTATATTAATCAGGAACACCTTTGTGGTAGTAGACTGATAATAGGAAACATCCTCTAACTCCTCATATTATTTCATGAGACACTTTCTCTGATGTGATCCCTTCTGATTCCCATAGGATTCCTGTGGCATGCAGATGTTAGAACCCCTAGCATATTCTAAAGGAAATCCAGGCAGAGGGAATTTAACAAAGGTCACCTGGTAAGAGCATGGATTGACCATTCCATCTTCAGACCAAATGGTTTCTTTCCTGCTATCATTAAAGCATATCAAAAATCACATCACACAGCAAAACCATCACGGAGTTATTCTATAAAGCATGCCAAGAGCTACAGGCCCAGCTTCTAACAGTTTAATTATATGTGCTTGCATTAACATACTATATCCATTAAAGTACTTCTGGGGGTTATTTGATGCTTGTTGGGATGACTTCCGGGTTTTAAAAAGGCATAGCTTGTGAAGGTGGAGTCTATATCAATATTCAAAAGGACCGAGGAGATATCTACCATAAGCTATTTTGAAAGGAAAAAAATGCCATGGTTTCCTTATTTTGACAAGCACAAAAGCACTGTTTTTAATCAATGCCCTGGAGCCTTACAAAGGAACGATCAGGACAAGCCAGCAGTTTCCACTGAATGGCACTAAACATCCACTGGGCCTCTAGAGCAGACTGGCACATTGCTCAGTAGTGCATTGGTTAGATTTGGATAGCATTTTTTGGGAAATGGTCCAATATTGACCTGCCAAAGTCCTACACAAAAGCACTTGTGCCCAGTGTCAATCATTTCCCCTCAACAGTTCAGTGAACATCCTCTCTTGGATGCCTTTCAGCCATGCCAACACCCCAAATACAACAGACAAAGCCGTGTGACTTGAGACACACACACAACCTGACCACGCTACTGTGAAACCTCAGAAAGAAGTAATGCCACTCATTAGTTGCCAAGTGTTGCTAAGCAATACATTCCAGGCAGGCTCAGGGCTTACAATGTGGTTGACAACCAGTACCCCCACCGAAAATACATCATCTGGATACCTAAGGACCTGCCACAAAAGCAAGAAGATGAGGTGCCAAAGGGTAGGCTGAAATTCTCAGACTCACAGTGTCCCATCCATCAATCTATCTCTTTCTCTCTCTTTCCCCCTTACCCCTTTACCCCTTTTGTCTTTCTTTTTATCATACATATACATACATACATTCAAATATATGTGAGTAGAAAACACACAATATATGGAAGCTGATAACATCTATCTATTGCTAAGCATCTATATATTTAAGTGATTTTAGATTCTCACATGAGATCATTGGGAGAAAGGTATAAGTTCTATCACCTAAGATTTTCAGATAGTCACAAACTTCCAGTGAGAAGCACCACAGTCCACAGAGACTCAAGTTCTGCATGCTCTCTTAATTTCTTTTCAAACTTGGTTAAATACGTGGGAACTACGTTGGCAATGTACAGACCTCTGTGAAAACTGGTTGTTTGGTATTTGTTCACCCTTAGTGTCCAGAGGAGGTTAAATTTTGTCAAAAATGGGGGAATAATTGGAATTCATTGGAAAGGTGTTATCACGTTGCCTTGTTAAGAAACAGCATGGCTTTTAGTGACACCCAGCATCTGTGTGCTGGATTCGAGGACTCTGTCAGAGGAATGGAATGGAACCCATCTAACAATATCAGGCGGAACATGAGAGATGCATTACGAGGAACCCTGGAAACGGAGATACAAGTGACCCGACTTTACAGCAGAAGTGACTGTGAATCTGAGTAAGGTCTTGGAGAATTATCTTTGTAATCTCACACAGAGACCGAGATGGTTGTTCCCTAAGGCACACTACATATGAGACACCACCCTTCTGACTAGTGGGAAATAGCTCTTCCCGGTGGACACATCCGCATTCACAGGTCTTTTTCACTCTTGGTTGGTTTTAATTACTTAACATTTTTGACAGGGAACTTTGCTGTGGGGTTGGATGGTGATGTTTGGGACCAAGGGACAAGTGTCCACCTGCTCCTGGGGTAATGTGCAGCATAGGTAGGACAAGCGTTCAGCAAGAGCTGTGCTGATGTCCACTGGCCAGATGGGCTTTTCTACAGCGTCGGCGTGAGGCACCTACCAGCTTGAGGTGTGCCTCTGATTCTTCGTCATTGAAATGGGAGGAAGAGAACTACTGACCCTTCCAAACCCTGGCCATTTTACTGCTCTGCCTTATGTATCACTCGATGAAGGAAATTCCTTACTAGAAGTCCTACTTTTTGAACTTTGATTATATACCATGGACTATTTGAATGCTCTTTAATTTCCGACATCATCTGGGTCTCATGGCTGAGTATCCTGTGAGCCAGGCATCTGTGACTTCTGTCCCCTTTGCCTAAGGGGCACTGATATTCACAAAATCTCTCAGAAGTGGCTGCAAATGTCTCCAAATTGAGGGCCTATCTCTGAGCTCTTTCACTCAGCCACCCAGCCAGTCTCCCATCCCTGCTCGCACTCATCAGTCACACTCTAGCTACATGTCCAGTTTACAAGATGAAGACAAAGCCTGTCCTTGAGGCCTACAGAGACTGGTGGGTGGGAAGGGAGGATAGAAGCACACCCCAGACTAAGTACAATCTATGTGAATGAGGTAAGAGGACCCCCGTTTCATAGAAAGAGCAAGAACAGGCAGCATCCAAGCTGCATCTGCAGGGTATGTCCATGTTGTTTGGATTAACGAGGGTCACAAAGAGTGCTTTGATCAGAAAAGCAGCGAGAGGAAAAGACAAGATGAGAGAGAAGTTAAGGCTTATTTAGGGAACTGCAGCAGATGTGTAAGAGTTTCTGTTAGTGAACACATTTGGAAAGCCATCTGATCCCAGAAAGAGGCAAAAGGGTGGAATTTCTTGTTTATCATCCTGTTGTCTTTTGAATCTGGAACATCGCCTGCTCTTTCTATGATGACGTGTTCATTGTAGAGATAAGTAAACATCAGGTGTCAACTGACCACTTGCATTTTTATGTTGTTGTCATTGTTATACTACAGGGCATAAAGAATAATTAACAGAGGTGTAACTATAATCCATTGTAACTACAAACTATCGTAGTCACCCGCTCATTTGGCTAATGTTGACTGTAGATATGCTAAATGCCTAACACACCATTGAATTCAAATATATTCAGAATGACCACTCATACTTTTAATTCAGAGGAAGGAAATTGGCACAGTAAGGTTATACGATTTGTCGTGGGAAATATAGACACTGTGGTTGGAATTTTCAAAATATGAACTCAGAGGGTGGTAAAGAGAAAGGGAAGAAGGGAGAGGAAGAGAGGGAGAGAGGAAAATAACTTTAGTACATGCATCTGATGGTGAATGGCATCTGCATGAGACATGAGATGTCCAGCCAACATGGACCAAATATGGTGGCAGAGACACAAGCCTGTCTTTCATAGGCTCAGCAGAGAGTCCTCAAAAATGTGATTTGACCTAGAGTGTAACACAGGCCTTGAAAAAGAACCCTGAAAAGAAAAACACTGTAGAAGATAAATCCTAAGCAGAAAGTAGCCAGCTACCCTCTGTTACTCACTAAGGTGCACACAGTTGACTGTCTGCAAACAGAGCTGAGCTGGGAAACTCGTAGTGGTCAGGATATGTTGTCCAATTACATAAAGACATCTAAGGAACAATTTACATTACACCCAAAAGGAGAAAATGTTGAATGTAGGACCTGATTTCCTCTAGCACCCTCCTTTTGGAAGACTACTAAGACCTCTACGATACTGCTGTCCTAACACGACTGTTACCATCTGCCAGAACAAACAGCTTCACAATCTAGACATCACTTTCTCATTGGAACAAGTGGTACCCAATTTCCTTTTGTTTGTCCATGTAGCAAAACTGTTTATAACATCACCCTTGCGGTTGCTGCCTGTACTTGGCCAGTGTACAAACACTTTGGGCTTCCAAGCCGTGCCACCTCAACTGCAGCTACTCACCTAGGCTAAGAATAGCTACAAACGAAACTCAATCAACAGGTTGGGCTTCAAAAAAGCTCCATTTGTGGGCTATGAAATTTGGATTTAATATGACTTTCATGTGGTAATAGTTGAAATCTTTATTTTCAAAATCCATTAAAAATGTAAGAAACCATGTTTAGTTTACAAAAACAGGCAATAGGTTGACTCCAGCCTCTGGACCATGCTTGCTGGTCCTTCATCACTAGAATCCAGGGATCTTGAGATGACTAGACTCTTCCGTGGACTTACCAAAAGAAGGTGTTTAACTAGCTTCATCAGCATATTGAATTCCAACTGTTAATTGATTTTATTTCTTACGTACTTCCTTGTTACATTTTAAAGGATGAGCGCAAAGTCATTATATGGATGAGGGGCTATTTAAATATATATATATATATGTATATATATGTATGTATGCATATAAATAAATAAATATACACACACACACACACACACACACACACACACACACACACACACACACACACACTCTTCCAGTTTAGAGGTGCCTAAATGGAATTACCAGGTATTGAGAAGCAGAGTTTTCAGGCAACTGGTTCGAGATGTATGGGGATGACCATGAGTCATCACTGGTATCACTATGTACCTTCTCTTTTTGTACTTTATGCTCCTCATAAAGTTGAAACAGTTTAATGTAACAGTCTAATAAGCAATCGATTTTCCATTTTATCTTCTCAGCTCCATGTGACACCAAGGTGAGGTCTGGCTATGACTCAGGAAAGATGGGGTGTTTATCCACAAGAAGTTGAGTGTCCTTGCCTGGGAACCACACAGCCAGAAGATGGAGAGTTTCTGAGTCACTACTGAGGTGCTGATAAGCTTGGGAAATACAGCCATATCCTGTCTCTACTCAAGACCTCTGGGAATTGGAGTCCTCTTTAAACCTTGGCTATTATAAATTACCCTCCTCAGTTCATGTGTGCTCACCAGAGAAAAAGAAGTCCCTGTTACCTCATATCCACCTGGACAGGAAGGCCCTGCTTGTGTCTACTAAGATTCCCTGTGCACAGACAGCAACTTTCTTCTCCCTTTTGGCTGTCTTTGAAGTGGGGGTATGGGTGGACTGTCCATTGTACCCTCAAACTCATCACCTTAGGTTTCACTTTCTTCATTGATTTTACACTTTTGAGTCACAGTGTAGGGACTGGGGCGAAAACAAAGTTTTAGCAAAAATCTTTACCAAGATTGGAGTCTTGACCAAAAGTAGAAAGAGCCTGGCCACCGCTATGGCGCCTAGGCTTGCAAGTGCCCTCCTGTGAGAGGGCGAAGGATGGGCCAAGGTCCCAGGCAATGGTTTGTCACATTTTCCTGAGAGAAGCCAAAATGAAGTGGCTACTTTCAAATTTGACTTTGTGATTTGATCTCTTTATAGGCATTTAATCCTCTTTCCCGACAAGACGTGATTAGCCCTGAACAGCAATGAATACCCCACAGATGTAATATTCACTCGAGAAACACAGCTTTTCAGAGCTGAAAATAGGATTTGTTTTAAATGAACAATCCTGTCAAAACACAGACGAAGTCCCTCAACCCATCCAATTTTTTTCTGAGAATGTCCACATTTCCATTCATTCCCATGACAAACCTGGCCTTTGGGAGATCACTTCTTTTTTGAGTAAGTTGCCTGCAATTTCCTGAGCTGCATTTTGTGAGGAAGCTATAATAGACGTGCTGGAGCGAAAGGATTCTCTCCCAAGGATGAATGTTCAACTTACTTTTTAGGAACACAGCAACTTTATTTCTGACGGGGCTAGCTCTATGCAGACTATCTCTGCAGTGGGCAGCATAGACCCGTCGCCTTCAGAACCTGGGATGGGGAAAAAGACCCACCTGAACACCCAGACCTGCCTTGCTTCCAATCTCTGTAGCCTTCTTGGCTTCTCTGGGGATTGCAGCCCCGGGGACCTGGAGCCTGTCAGCATCTGAGGCTAATTGTAGGAGTTCCCTTTCCCCACCCACGGAGATGAATACAGACAGAGCAATTTGGCAATTACTCTGCATCCCAGTGCCCTCCTGAGTTGCTCCAGCAATGAAATAAACTATGCAGAGGGGATATTTGCACAAAAATGGGAGGAAAATCATTTCCATAACCTGGGCATGGGCTCCACACAGCTGGTTCTCTTCTTAGAAATGGAAGGAGGAGCATGCTGGGGAGAGGTGGGTGTAGCAGAAAGTGGTCTTGAAGGGGAGGTGCTTGGTGGATAGATGTGGTCTACCAGGTGAGCTGGGCAGGATGCTGTGAATGGCAGAAAGTTGTCAGCGGTATATGGGCATGCGCTGACACATTTAATTAGCTTTAGATGAAGCCATGGCTGTGACTTTTTTTGTGTGTGTGTCATTTATATTGATAGTACCAGACATCCTTTTGTAGAAATGTCTTGTGTGCCAGGATTTCTTTTGCTGCTGGGCTTAGACAATTCCAAACCTGTAAGGCACTGGGCCCCAGGGGAGGCTCTTTTCAGAGTGATGAAGGGAGAGGTTGATGGAGAGAGGAGAGAGAGAGAGAGAGAGAGAGAGAGAGGCAGAGGAGAGAGAGAGAGAGAGAGAGAGAGAGAGAGAGACAGAGACAGAGACAGAGACAGAGACAGAGAAAAGAGAGGGGGCAAGAAAAGAAAGAGAGAAAAAGGCAGGGAAGGAGAAGAGATTAAAACATCGAAGCACTCCCTCGCACACTCTGGTTATGGAGTTTGGCCTGTGTCACAGGCGGTTAAGACACAAAAGACAGCACATGGAAAGCAGGTTCCTTGAGAGTCAGCTCCTTGCTCCCCCTAGGAAGGTAAGGAAACAACCACAAAAAGCTGTGTAAGCCACCACTGGCACCTGCTATTGGCCATTAACAAACAACCATGTACTGCTAATCTGTGATCATAAAAGGGCCATCTGCTAATGCTCAGAGGTCATTAAGATGCCAGCCGTGTTTATCTTGCTCTCATTGGTCTAGCCAAGTATTCCTAAGAAGAGAGGAGCTTAAATGGCTATTGTGGTGGTGCCTGTTAAGCCTTCTCCAGCTAGGGGCCTGTCAGTGTTTCCATTACCCCTACCCTCAATGGTTTAAAACACAGCCATAAAAATAGCAGGTTAACTGTGGGTGCATGCATGTGTTCACAGACATGTAAGATGTTCTTTTACCCAGAGGGAATATTTGACCCTATTCGTGATAAACTGTAGCTATTTCTCAGTAAGGAACAGTCATCCCTTCATGTGAGACCTTCTGGTATTGAATGTGACCGACAGATAGATGTTCATAGCAGCCTGTCCACAGCCCTTAAAATCCGGATTTTTTTGAACAGTAAACATTTGTCTGAAGACATATCATCCTCTCAACTTGAGGGGGTCTTGGCTTGTCCATACTGTTGAGAGAGTTGCATTATATGAGAGGTAACCAAAGACTATGTCACTGTGCTGGGCATTTTCTCCAGAGAGGAATTCTGTGAGCTTGAGCTTGCTTCCTGTTCGTATTTGGCTCTGATTCTCAAGAGTTAGCACGGAGCTTACCCAATTTATCTTGTTTCGTTAACCTTTTCAAATAGATTTGTACATGCGGTTTTCTCTAAAGAGATAGTAGAAATGGTTTCTTTCTTTGATTTATTTTACCCCTTCCATGTGGGTTAAATTCTTCCTCTTAAGAAGCTGAGATATCAAAGGTCTTGCTAACATTACAGCAGTTGGTTAGAACTAACATCATTACATTTGAACACACACCCAGAATGTTATAGCAGTGGCTTAGAACTGAAGGGTCCCATTACCACATTTGAACACTGTTGGTGGAGACTACTCATTCATTTCCTGGTTGCCCTGAGACTATATTAATTACGATACGGTTTGGCCAATAGCTTAGGCGTATTTCTAACTAACTCTTACATCTTAAGTTAACCCATTTCTATTAACCTGTGTATTGACACAAGGCTATGGCTTATTGGTAAGGGTCTGATGGGCATCTTTCTCCTTCAGTGGCTACACAGTGCCTCTCTGACACCACCTACTCTCCCTCTATATCTCTTCCAGCCTGGCTAGATTTTGTTCTGCTATAGGCTGAAGCAGCTTTTTAATAACCAATGGCAATAAAGTATATTCATAGAATACAGAGGGGGATCCCTATCAGAACACACACCCAGGAGTTCGAGGGATCTGTCTAGAACTTCCTCCTTTTGGGTCCTCGTCAGAAAGAAAGACAATCAAGCAAACAATGTATCTGACTGAAGGGTTCCAAATGTTACACTATTCTCAAATTCCACCCTTCCACCATGGCAAGGAAGACATGTCACATCAGTGGTTACCCGAGAGACTCTGCCATGAACTGGGAAAAATTGAGTCCCCTTAAAATATGAATATTAGTCCGTATGTGTGTCTGTGTGTTTCCGGGATAAAACAAAGGGGCCAGGAAGGTCGTCAAGATTATAACAACTCAGACCTCTGAACTTAGGCATGACTTCCACAACTCCATTTTATAGTCTCCAGAGTCCTTAGTCACAGAGGCCAGTACTGCCCTCTGGGTTTTCTTTGTTTTTCAGTTTTGATAACACCATCACTTCCCATTGCCTCCTTGCCTTTCATTCTGCCAATTAACTAAGTAGTCAGAGCCTGGCTTTGAAAAGTTCTGAGTAGTTAGTAAGCTCCTTTATTCTTCCCTGAGCCAAGTCAAAGTGTCCTCTGGAGGCCTCTGAATGACGGGTCTGTCCCTTGTCCCCTCCCTGTCTGCTGTTAGTGGAGGCCTGGGCTTAATTTTCCCCTTTCAACCAGTTGTAAGGGGGGGAGGGCGGGCTCTTGTGGGGGGGTGATGACCGCAGGTGGCTGAAGAAAGGGGTCTTGTTCTCCTGACGCTAAATGCCTGCTTAGCACAGCCTTCCCTGTGAAATCCAGCTTCTGTCACTTCGTGGTTAATTGCTTTATTATTCTCAGGTCCAGATCGGACCTGATTTAGTAGTTCTATCAGGAGCCATGACTCTGGCTGGCGCAGGGCCAGGCTCCATGCCATCTTTTGATCTGGGGCTTTATAATTACACCCCAGTTTAGGTTATAGTAGTATGTATGGTGTGTCATGGGCTTTCTGCTTAGAAGCATGCGATGGATAGGCTGATTTTAATACTCACAAAGGCAGGAGACAGATGCAGTCGGGTGTGAGCTCTGCCTCAGTTTCTCCTTGTGGTCTGAGGGTTTAATGGGCTTTTTGTCCTCTCTCCATCTATATAGACTTGGCCTTTTAATGGGGTTTCTCCAGCCTTCTCAGAGGTGTCCTAAGTCAGGTTGAGCTCTCCTAGATTGCCAAAGCTCTTCTGCATCTTCCGGCTGTCCTTAGTGGGAAACCAGAAAATACGTGGTTAACCTGGCCTCCTTAATTGCAAGCAGTTGTAAGCAGCCGCACTCCTGGTTCTTGGACCCAGAACCGGCAACCACAGGCACTGCGGTTAGTGGGCTCCTGAGTAAGAGCAGAACAGGGATGGCCTGGCTTTTTTTAATAGGCAGGGCTGTAAAACATCGACCAGGTCCAAGTCACAGATGCACCACATTGTTCTTTCAAGCCCGATTCCAAAGCTTCTCATGTAACTATTTTTAACCTTATTAAAAAAGGAGTGAAATGCTTCAGTTTCATGAGCCCATGCTAGAGAGGCCTGCAGTCAATTTCTCTGGTTTATAACTCCACCTTTGATTCAGACGGCCAGCAGGCTTGCGAACGAACATACATGAACGAAAATCTGCTCCAGATCTGCTCTTGGGAACCTCTCTCAGTGAGGGGGTGTGCTGGAGACCCGCGCCAGGTCCCCCGCCGGAGCACAGGGGAGGCAAGGCTCTACCCTTGGATTTCCAGGCAGCTCAATCTTCAATTCAATCTTGCAAAGACAGGATTGGTGGCATTTGTGTAATAGAAACTCAGACAAAAGTCAGAAGAAGCACGGACCCAGGCAGGTGATGTCTGATAGCTGGCGCTCCACGTGACTGGTTTTCTGAGTGCAGAGTCAAGAGCCCGTGGAAACCAAGTGCGGCCCGTAGGCATGGAAGAACTGGGGTTGGTGTTACAGAACTGAGGGTGTGATCTCTCTCTCTCTCTCTCCTCCCCACCCCCTCCTTTACTCTTTACACACGGTAGCTTCTCTGCCCTTAGCAGTAGGGGCAAAACTCTTTTTTAATATTTCATCCATTCTTTTCAGTTTGGCAAATCTCTTCTATCTTTTGAAAGAAGAGTTTTTTTGGGTGTCGGGGTCCCTTTTCTGCTTGGAGGTTGGACAGGAGTAGGCTTTTGCTTGCTAATCCAGAGTATGTCTGTCCTGTATGCATAACGGTGAACTGAGCTCCAATAGGTGGTCAGCAAGGAGCCCAGGCGTGAACTGATGTGACAGCAGATGGCTCTGGCTCATATTTTTAGCAGTCCTTGTGATGCCTGGGATGAGCATGTGCTGGGATTTAATGAGGGCTGGCAAGGACAAGATGGGGAGGAAAAAAATTTCTGTCCTCCAGACGTTTGTCATTTTATTAGAAACTCCACACCCAGTTATCATGGCGTTATGCGGACAGGTTGGAGTTGAGAGGCTCTTGTGGATTGGGGCAGATTAGGAGAGGTTGACTGGGGGGGTGGTAGCCTGATAAAGGCTCATGCAGACTGGAGTGGGTGTCCGGTTGATGGGGAAGGAGGGTCTTAGGGATGAACCTGGGCATGTGTCCCTCCACTGAGCTGTACCTCGACTCCACATTTGGTACTTGGACTGCTGGTTGTTATAGACACTTTTCCCACAGCTGGCAACAAAATCCTTCTTTATGGAGGGAGACTCCATACCATATGCTTGATACAGCTGGGTCACTTCACTGTAATGGTTGTAGTTTGAGACAGAGGCCTAGCCAAGCAGAGTTTTACACTACTTTGGTCATGCTGATTGGCTCATGGTTGGGCACCTGACACAATTGAGTCAGTCCATAATCCTCTTATGATTGCACAGAACTTCAGGGAAGGCTCTCCTCCCTCTGGGCTTGCCAGAGGTGAATAGTGAGAGGGGCTGCTAACAGCTGTCCTGCTTCAGGTGGGGAGAGCCAGGATAAGCAGATGGCAGGAGAAGTGGGTGACACCATTTGAACTTCTGTGCTATCTGTTTAAGGCCACTTATGCTGGCTGGAATCTTCCGGCTCCATCCTGTTCTATAAGGAGTACCTGACCAAGCCTTTCTACCCTTCTGTCAGTGGCAGGGACAAAGGTATGTTGTATGGAGAAAGTTGCTTTTCTCTATGCTGCTATCGAAGGTTCATATATTCCATGAGTAAATACTTTTACCAAACAAGATTAAAACACCAGCAACAGAACACACCTGGCCACTCTCTTCTTGAAGACCAGCTTCTCCGGGTTCTCATTGGTGCATATAGCTACAGAGAACATACTTTGCTGCTTTTGCTAGGATTCCCACATAAAAAAAATTTATCCCAATGAGTCAGGCAACATGCTACAATTGAGGTATATTCTGGTGAACTTGCTAGATATGGTCTCCTTTAATGCAAAGATTACAAACACAACAAAAAAAATAGGGAACATGTCATGTTTTGATAAGAAAGGAGTTGTTACATGATCTTATATAAGTTAAACATTCAATAGCTAATATCTCTTTTAAGATACTCCCTCCCCTCTGGGCCTCAGAATATCCCTCGTGCCTGGTTTTGTGACAGAAGTTTCAGCTCCTTCCTGAGGTGTGTCTGTTGTTGTGTTTGTGCTCTGTGTGGTTATATGTTGACCTTGATTGACTTAATTGGATAAGTGTGTGGTCACGTGTCTGAGCAGTGGAATAAGATATCCCAATGGCCACGTGTAGCTGGCATAGTTCTCTCAATCACAATAGTAAGAAGCATGTGTGATTTTCTTTCTTAGATGAACTCTATCATTTATGATGTTATTTAGGAGCTGGTTCAAGTTGCATAATCAACCTGAACCCCATGTTTCCCAGTAAGAAAATAAGGGTGCACGGTATCTACTTCATCGTATGACTAGAAAGATTAAAAAGAAATAAGAATCCCTAACAAGACACTGGCATATCAAAGAAAAATTGACAAGCATGCCAGAGTCAATACAGGAGTCCTTCTTTGTCCAGGAAGAATACATTCTGAGACCACAAGCGGATACCTAAAACAACTGATGATACCAGACCTACACATATTTAATTCTCCCAGATTATATAAACCTATGATAAAGGTTAACTTATACATGAGGAACAGTAAGTTTAACAACAGTAATTGCTAATAAGATTACATAATTATAACTATGTATTGTAATCATGCGTTAGACAATTACTTAGTCAAATAAGGATTACTTAAATACAAGTTGTGATAGCATAATAGTTTATTGAGTAACTAAGATGGCTATCAAGTGGCTGCTGCATAGCCAGCATGGACAGTGTGGGTATTTCTGAGCACAGGGATGTCCATATCTTGGGTAGGGCATAACAGGAGGAGTTTCGCCACTCAGAACGGTACGTAATCTAAAATTAGAAGCTACTTATTGACTAAAACTTTCATTTAATATTTTTGGATCACATGTGAGAATATAATTATAAAAAGTGAAACTTTAAAAAGGGGAGCTATGGCATGTAAAAGTCTGTTGAAAAAACAATTTATTTCTGTAAGATACATATAATTTACATCGGGGTAATTGCCATTTGATAGTGGAGAAACATGACAAACGTCAACAAAGCTCCTTCCAGGAGTTGCAGGGCAGATCTAAATCACATGACTCCTGGTATCATCAAGTATGTTTGTGATATTTTTGGAAAAGCTAGGATAAGAAAGAAACAGACAAGCCCTAATGGAGACATGGCCTGTGCTCTTCACACATATCAAACTGGTAAAAGACAAAAAAAAAAGATCGAGGAATTGTTTAAATACAGTGTTTGATCCAAGACTGAAAACTAAATTAGAATGGGAAAAACTAATTATACAACTAGAAAAGTTTAACTATGGTCTTTATTTGATTATTGAGGTGTGTGTGTGTGTGTGTGTGTGTGTGTGTCTGTTCATGCATGTGGTCACATGTACACACACCTATGTGGATGCTGGTGTACATGTGACATGGCATGCGTGTGGAGGTCAGAGAGCAACACTGAGTGTCAGTTCTTGCCTTCTATTCAGCTTGAGACAATGAATTTGTGTTGGTTTTCCATTGTGTATACCAGGTTAGCAGGCCTGCGAGCCTGCAGCTTTTTAAATCTCTCTCTACTTTCCAACTCCCAGCAGGAAAGTCGCCTACAGTACTGCATTCGGCTGCTTACAGAGGTCTGGGAAGTCAGACTCAGGTCCTTACATTTACACAACCAGTGCTTTTACCCATGAACCATCACTCTCACCCAAGTATGGTCTTTAAAGACAATAACAATAGTGTTTCAGTGCAAATTTCTTGACTTTGGTACTGGTACAGTCATTATATAAGATGTTAACACTTAGAATTCTGGGTGAAGCTATCTAAGAATACATTATATCATTTGGATCATTTGGAAATTATTACAGAATTTTTAAAAAAGTATCCATGTACCTCTAAGCATGTTCTAATGTAGGGATTGTCTGAACGCTTCTGAAATGAGATTGGCAGCATTAAATGTGTTTGTGTGTCCCTCGGCTAGGGATTGGTGGCACTGGCCACATCTGCAAGGGTCTCCCTGCGCCGGTCTCTGTCTGATCTCTACAGCTCCAGCAATGAGCCCCTGTGTCAGAATTATCCCAACTCTTGTAAAACCAGGTCACTACTAGGTGAGCGACTGGCTAGCTGGAGCAGCAGCTGAAACCCTCTCCTTGGCTTTGCTAACTATTTTATCCTAGATTCTATCACTGTGCTTTCATGTGTGGATGCTGCCTCTCAGTCTCAGAAAACTATGCTTAGTATCCAAGGATAATTTCCATATTGTCAATACATGTGTACAGCAGAGGGAAAGTCAGAGAACATGAGCAGTTACAGCGTGTGCAAGATGAGGACATAGAGCGTTTTAGAAACGCCAAGGCAGAGAGAGGATCGGCAGTGTCGAGTGGTTGCTAGGCATGTGGCCTTGCCATGATCCCACAGTGGTTAGTATTTTGCATTGTGAACCACACAGTGTGCAAGATGATGGAGAGTAGGCATAACACCCCCACCGCCCCTGGCAGAAAGACTGGCTGCGTGGTCAAAATGTAAGAGGACCAGTGCAAAGAGAATAAGAAAAGTAATTTTGCAAATTAATAGACAAATATAAGACATGTAATCGAGTCATGAATCCAAGCAGGGCTTGAAGAACTCTACAGAAGTCGGCTGGAGACAAGTCACTGAAACATCGTGGAACCAGAGTTGCCACTTAGAAGCAGGGGTACATTTCCTACCTAAACCTGATTTGATGTCTTTGTTAGCATTGCATCCGAGACTCTGTAATTTTTCTTTTTTAATGTTGCTCATAGACTTGCGGTCCCTTGGAAGATGGGCTCCTCTCTAAGAGTGAGTCGACGGTGATGATCTCACAAGGAATGTTGTGAAGGCTAACAAATACAATTTGTAATGTGCACCGCAAATATAAAGTCCCATAAAAATGCTAATGAATGGTAATGCCTGTCCACTCATTAGCGGGCTGGCGCAACAGGCCAAGGAGAATAGAAAAAGAGCCTGCCTTTTGAACACGCTGAGTGCTATCCTATTCATCTGGCCTTACACATGCCACCATGGGAGTCTCTGGCCCGGCTCTCATTATTCACCCAAACAACTTCCTTTCCAGCCTGTCTGGATCTGCGAGAGGCTTTTCTGTTTGAAGAAAGATTCCTTGAAAGCTTGTGGTGCCATCAACAAGCAGCAACCAAACTTTGGCATGAAAAATTCATTCATGGAATGAAAAAGGAAATACAATGGGAATCTATCATTATAGATGCTTTGAAGAGAGAGGGGAGAAAAAGATACGGGCTTTGTTTTGCATTTTGGTAGGAAATGATGTATGGCTACAAAGCAAAACAGTTTTATTAAACAGATCTTCTCACCCTGAATTCAAAATACGAATTGTATCCCGTTATCATCCAGTCACTCCAGGATGAAAGTTAAAAATGCCGATGGGGGGGACGAGCCCTTGGTGCTATATCTCATAGCTGATGTATTTGTCTAATACTCTGCGTTTCTGAAGGCCCATTTCTCAGGACCTGTATGCGGGGCTGTTCATTTTAATCCTTCCTGAGTACCAAAAACCGAGAATGCTAGGAAGAGTTTGTAGATAAGATTAAATCCCCCGATTCTTGCGTGGGTGGGGAGTGGGGCCTGAACCAGATAGTAGAACAAATTGAGTTCTCATCACACCCAGGACAGAGTTCTGGCCCCAGAATTGTAGGGTTTTGTTCGGGGGAGATGGCTGAAAAGGAGAGACTCTGTGTTGATCAGAATAAATCTTTCGTTTTGTGGAGTGAAGAGCTGTAATAGTCAAAGGAGGAGTCAGGTATACATAACCATATGTCCAGGGACTTCAGCTTCCCTGGCTTTGCAACAGAGGGATATACAGTTTTCTTATATTTATTCTTTCTTAATAAAAGGAACTTCTTCCTATGTAAAAAGCATATTAAAATCAATCAGGAGGCTTAGGTCTCATGTGCTGTTCCATATTATGGACACTGAGGAGAATTTGGGAGTGGCTACTCATGGTTCCTGTTGGGTCCCGTGAACTGTGTGGAGGAAAGCTAATTAAGTGACCAAGATTAAGGAGTTCAACAGGGCTGGGGCCTTCTCAGTTGTTTGAAGCTCTACAGCAGTTATATCAATGTTTTCTCTCTTCCCCCCATTTAGTTCATTCTAGAAGAAGTTCTAGGTAATATGGTGCCCACAATACTCAGCTTTAGAAGCATTAATAGCTTAGCTGATTATATTGCCACTTTAGAAACAGCGATAAAATGCCAACTGCAGTGAACTAGGAGAAGATCCAAAGGAGAATTTTAAAGCCAGTTTCGGGTTGAAAATCCCCTTGGTTAACTGGGTTCTGAACAGAAGGGAGAGAACCCCTTACAAAGACTAGCCCTTTACCGTGCTTGGAAAAGAATTCTTTACCAGCTCAGCCATTATCAACTGACCCCTGTGTTAAATGTGAAGCGGATGAAACAGACACTGTTTTGGATCAGAGAAAATGAAAATCAAGGTGCACAGAGGGAGAGGAAGAGACAACCACGTGACCATATGTGATGTGAGAGAAAAGAGAACAAGGTAACAAGCATCGTGTGCCTCCTCGTTCCATGCTGGGTATTGATCTCGTTCTGTGTTACCTAGTACGCACTCGGCTGCAAATGAGGATATCGAGTGAAGAAAAAGAGTTAATAAATCCACTTCCTTTGCCATAGCTTGCTAATGGAAATCCATGGGCAGTTTAAGTGCTGGTCAAGTAAAAAGACCACACAGGGAATAGAGGGCAGGGTGGACAGAAACGGACGACGGTGAGCCTGCAGCTAAAGCACTCGGAAGAATCCCTAGATTGGCTGCAGCTCTTAGGTTTTCTGAGGTCTAACCTAATGCCGTATAGAGCAGGGCAGCACCAGGATCTACTCGTGGTTGAATAGGGAACTGCCGTCTCTAATAAAGAGTTTACTGGCACACATCTATGCTCAATCATAGCCATGCATTGGTGTCTACCTCTACGCTACCACACAGTGGTACAGTTTGCAGAGTTGAAAGTACTTGCTGTCTGCCTTGCTCTTAAATGTTCCGAGCAAACATGAACTTGACTGACTAATTGAACTGAAGCCCCATGTGGCTGAAATGTGTTTTTAAGAAATATTTTGTTTATTTACAGTATACGCTCCATTTAAATTTTTTTCCCTTACCTACCTCAAAGCTGTCTGAGCACCAGCGGGTTACAAAGAGTAGGACGTAGGTGCGTGAAGGAAGGCAGTTCCTTTTGGGTGGATCAGGAAGTGTGAGCCAGTTAAAGCTTCACATTTGCATGCTATGATTATCCCCTGTGATACAAGAGTCCATGGGTGTTATCATTTGTACTTTGTGGAGGGTATCCTTGCATTTCCCCATCATCTGAGGGCTGTCTAAGTGGCTTACGATAGGACAAAACTCACCTAAGCTAACCTGAGTTCCACCTGAAGAAAACTCCCAATATGGAAAATCCATTCCAGCAGGAGAGGTAGCTATATTTGAAATGTTTTGACTTAATATTGAGATGATGTATGGAAAAAAATGAAACACAGCTATTTCTACACCAAACTTCCTATAAAATATTTGGTAGCCAGCATGTAGTGCGTTTGCAGTCTAACGCCGTTTGTAAAACAAGCCTTGCCGTTTTGTTGTTTCCTGTCAGGTTTGCTCTCGGGGTGTCAGGTGTCTCGAGCCCTGTAAAATTTAACCAGGCTCTTTACCACTTTCCAGACTATTCATCAACCAACCCAGTCAAGAGAGGAAAACAAAACAAACACAAGAAGAAAAAAAAGAAGCCAACCAAACCAAACCCAACAAGCTTTGCCACCAGGCCGAACCCAGTTCGCATCCTGGATCAGCTGCTGAGGGGTGGTGGATCAAGGGCTTATCCCTAAAGAGCTCTATTTCCCCATTTGTGAGGAGAGAGTGACTCAAATCTTAGAGCTGTTTTGAAGATTAAATGGGATGATGCTTGCAAGGGAGGTGGCAGATAATAGGCCTTCAATGAATGATAATAAGAAGAATTACTTGCGAAGATGGAGCACTTGTGTTTTGAATGACAGTAATTGCTTGTACCAATTAAGTGACACCTTTTGTATCTTGCCCTACATTTTGGTTTATCTTTTCATATACATATTTCCTTTACCTAATTGAATTCTGGGCTTTTAAAGAGTAGAAAAACATCTTCGTGTATCTGGTTCGCGTGCCTTGTAAATCATAGGCGCTTAATAAGCATCTGGGTTGATGCTGAGATGTGATGTATTGGGGAGCTGTTTAGGGAAATGAGAAGGAAGAGGTTGTGTTTTGTAGGCTCAATAGATTACCTCCCTGTCACTGGAGACTGTTGAGCAGAGGTGGCGTGAGTTCTGCTTTTGTCTGGATGTCCAGGTGTGAAAGTCAAAGATTGGGCCAAGGTAGCGCTGATGTGTGGAATCCTGCTCCCCAGCTTGGATGCTCTCCCCTTTCCCACTCATATCACCAAAAAAACCCTTGACTTGCAAATAAAATTGTATCCATATTTCACACACTTCATATACAAAAATATTCTCTTTATGCATGTAGGTGTATATTATTTGACAAAGCTATGAAATGTGTAATCTTCTAATAATTAAGACAGATTATTCCCATCACTCCAAAAAGTGCCCTCATCTCTCTTGGTAATCAATTTCCTTCCTCCTCCTCCCGGCTTCGTGGAAGCCTAGCTGATCTGTTTACCAACTGCATAATTTTCCCTCTTTGAGAATGCCATATGGATGGAATCATGCAGCATTTGTCCTTTGGAGTCTGGCTCATTTTTCATAATGAGGTGCTTTGGGCTTTCATCTATGTTTTTTTTCCACATAGGCCATTCTCTTTTTATTTCTGAGGAGGATGGTCTCATAGGAGTGTTGATGCTTGTCCCCTGGTTGCTCAAGTTTAGTGACGACAAAGGAAAGTGCTTTAGATACCTGAACACAAGTTTGTGTGTGTTCATGTACAAAGGTATACAGGTGTGAAAATTCCCTTGTATGGGTGCGGGGTCACACAGCAAGCTCAACTTTATGAGAAACAGTCAAGTTCTATTCCAAAGAGATTTACCATTTTGTTTTCCCACTAGAATTTAGTGAGATCCTCAGTTTTCCCAGAGTTTGTAAGCATTATATGTTGCCTGCTTTAATTTGACCAGTTTTAAAAGGCATATATTGATATTTACTGGTATTAATATGTTTTTAATGGTGAAAGATGTTTTTGCATGTTGCTTTTGCATCTATATATTTTTGTTTGTTAGTGTGTCTTTACCATCTAATTTTAGGGCAGAAGAAGAGAGAGTATTGTTTGTATTTGCATACATTTTTTCTTTTTAAATTTATTTTTATTTTATATGCATTGTTGTTTTTGCCTGAATGTTTGTCTGTGTGAGGGTATCAGATCTTTGAGTTAAAGACAGTTGTGAGCTACCATGTAGGTGCTGGGAACTGAACTTGGGTGCTCAGGAAGAGCAGTCGGTGCTCTTAATCACTGAGCCATCTCTCCAGCCCCGCATATGTCATTCTTAATTGTGCCATGGTTTTGCTAGTCACAGTGATTCAAACTAGCCTGCCATCATACTGAATATTTTTTTTAGTTTCTCATATCTATTACCTAAAATCGAAGTGTGGCTACATAACAAGAAGGGTTTCTGTCAGCATGGCAGGAGTGGTCTGTGTGATCTAGACCTCTTCTATGCATCCTCGAGCGCCTCTCTGCCTTCAGCTCCTTGCTCACCCCTTCTCAGCTGACTCCCTTCGTGGAGGTCCATATGGGGCAAGCTTTCCCCCTAGGCCTTTGAACTTGGGCTGCCTTTAGTTGAGAAGTTTTTTCAGACACATGCCCGGCTCTTCACTCCATTTAGGCCTCTGACCAAGTGTCTCCTTATTTGATAGGTCTCCACAGACCAGTCTATGTAAACCACACCTTCTTCTTCCTTCACTAACACTCATTGGAGCATTTATCTCTATAGGTACAGTACCGTTCAGTTATGTTTATTAGCTATTTCTTCCCACTGAAAGGTAGGTTCTATACATACAGGAGTTTGACCTGTTTATTTCTCAGCCAGAAACCGTGGAGTGGGAAAGATTCCCAGATATAGAAGACACTCAGTGGGGAATTTGAGGGTAAAATGACTGAGTCTTAAGGCAAAAGGTAAGAGAGAGAGCTCCTGAAAAGACATCCAAGTATCTAGACAGGCCCACTCGCAGTGTCTAAACATTTATTGAGCCACTTCACTTTTGACCCTAAACCAGCTTTCCTTGGCCATAGTCTGCATAACATTGGCATGCAATCCTTTAAAACCTAGTCCTAAAATGGCAGCCCGCACAACAGTAGCGCTTGATATTTTTTGAGAGTCACCGTACACACACACACACACACACACACACACACACACAGTGTGTTGTGTTGGACGGGACAAAACTGAACAGGCTTGGTGAATCTAACGAATCGAATGCTCAGCCCGGGTTACAGACTGTGTGTGAGCTCCGACTCTTCTCCTAGGGATTCATGCTCTTTGTTTTTGCACTAGGCTTTGATGCTTTGCTGCCCATACTTTCTTGGGTTGCACAGACAGACAGGATTTTTCTTGCCTGCTCTGTATGGTTGGTCCCTCTTGTTTAGCAGGGAAGGGTGGCTTTCCATCATGTTATGGTGGGACTATCCTGAACTAAAAGTTTCCAGAGCTAAGAACTTCCAGAAGCTATTCTTTGGTAGATAATAAGAACATTTCTGGTTCTCAATATTTTTGGTCATCCCTTAGCATTTCTGCTCATAAACAGTTTTGATCTCAGTTCAAATATGGAGACCCACCCTTCTGAATGTGTGAATGGTAAGCTTACTGTAGACTGGCACTAGTTACAGTACTGGTGCTAGTGGCAGGGGTGGTGAAACAATCAAATGACCAACTATTTGATCTAATAAAATATTCAGTAATTAATGATTGTTGTTGAAATCAAGAACACTTTATGGTCACTCACCCCCCCACCACCACCACCCAAAATTGGAAAATACTTTCTATAAATATATTGTTTCTCTTCTTTGATAAAGACATTCTAATTTTTCTAATGTATTTTCAGCTCAAAAAGTATTGGAAAAAGATGGCAATCTACCCTACATTAATAAAACGCAAAATACTATTTGGGCCTTTTTATTGCAAAGACTTCACGAATGGGCATGAGGGTTATGGGACACAAGGGGCCACTGTTTGTAGCTTCTCCCTTGGGCGGAATTCCTTTATGAAATGTTGAGTCTGGTTTTCAGGAACCTTCTAATCTGAGCACGCTTCAGAACTGATCTTTGCTTTGTCAGTGAACTTAAACAAAAATATAAAAATCTTCTCACATCCTGACGTGATCACACCAAGAAATCCTGGCAGAGGAGCTTTTGGAGGGTAATGGACCTGTAACTATCACAGCCTGTTGGCAAGGTCATGTCAGAATTAGTCGAATAACATAGATATTTCCACCTCCATACAATTCTAGGATGCTGTTGGTGCTTTAATTAAATGTTATATGAGTACACTTTGAAAGGATCCAAACAGAGCGAACTCCATTTTGGAACTGCTACTCCTACGTTTAAAATGTATTTGAAATGTAATTAAAAAAAAAAAAACCCAGATAATGGGAAGAAAAAAAAAACCTAAAATAACTTGAAACAAGCAGAATATAGTAGCTCATCATTACACTAATATATCAAACAATGTGATCTTAACTTAATTATCCCCTTTGAGAGTTGAGAAAACTAAGCACAACCTTCAATTTACAGCTGTTTGGTGCTGGGAACCTGAATTATTATTTAAGAAGAAGGGGGGAAAAGTTTATTTATTGTGACCTCCACTCAGTTTTTATTCATCGTGAAGAATCTGTATATTCACAAATGAGGCCATTCATCCTGGGGCCGGCGGCATTCTTCAGCTGTCCAGGCCTACATCAGCCGCACTTCTCCAGCTTTTGTGCGCGTCTTGAAGGCTCTTCATCCGGATTGTTCATCATCTTGATGGTCTAGCTTTATCTTGCCTTTGTGCAGCTGCACTCCGCTTATCCAATGTGCTGAGGGAGCTGAGGGAAAGAAAGGAAGGAGCGAGCGAGTAAGAGAGAGGGAGCCGAGGGAGCTGAGAAACAGGAGAAAAGGCAGTGGCCGGTGCACATATGAGGATAATTCGTAGTTTCTCAATAATAATAATAAAAAAAGGAGGACAGGCTAATTACTGGCTTAACTAGGGCAGCCTGTGGATCTTCATGTCAAAAGGACTGCTGTAATTATTTGCCATCAAAGCACATTCATATTGTGGCACAAAAGAAGGGCCTTTTGCAAATGGATCCTGCTAATAAACAGGGCTGAGAGGAGCATTATGTGTCTCCCTGGTTGCAGGCACATTAACACAGTGACATGGAGCATAACTCCGGGCCTCAGGAAAAAAAACACCAGAATGATAATTATCCCCCACCTCCCCAGCTTCCCCCGCCTTTCCCTTTGTGTTGGACGAGGAAGCCGAACATGACCCATTGGAAGGCCCAAGGCAGGCTATTAGTGACCCCTGAGCCCTGACAAGGTGCCTCTGTTCTTTTAAAAGCTGCCTCTTGATGTCAGGAGGGCCACACGGACCAGCAGGCTCTGCTCCAAATGGTCCAGCACACACTTCAACCCTAAAGACACCTGGAAGGTCATGACCAACTTCATGCAAATGAAGACAGCCAGGGGAAGCACTGAGGAATCCTGAGGCTGCAGCTGCTCACCCTTCCCGCTCCTTTGTCCACCCTGGATCAGATGCGCTCACATACGTTCTGAAAACCAAAGTCAGGAACAAAGACGGCCTCCCGTGTTTTCTTGTAGTAAATAAATAAAGTCTTCGGGAAATATTTGCCTGTCAGAGGATAATTTAGGGGAGAAAAACCATGGGACAATAATATGTAAGAAATGCAGGGGAAGGGTGACAAAGGTGGATGTAAATACAGCCCCTTACATTAGCCCTTCTTTTAGCAGATGTAAACACACCGATTCCCCACAGGTAGCAGGTCACTGCAGGCCAGGGGCCTGGAGTTTCCTGAATGGCGCTGAACGCTTTTCTTGCTTCTTGCTGGGCAGTTGGTGTGAAGCTCCTCAGTGGTGCAAACTCAAGCAGACAAGCCAACGTCCAGATGATGTCACCTGTGAGCTTCAGCCTGCCCAGCTTTGGCGAGTTCTCTCTCTCTCTGGAGGCTCCAGCCTCGTTCTCCTCCCAGGAAGAGTGGCCCATATGGCATAAAAGGCCAGTGATCAGATTGCAAAAAGCAACTTAATCTCCCTTTTCTTCCCTTCCTCCTCTCTTTCGAGCTGTGGTGGTTCTGTGAGAGGTATCTTCTGATGCCCAGTGGGCATCCCACAGCCCAGATGATGTGGGCAGGATTCTATTCTACACGCACCAGAAGCGAACCCAATCCCTGTAACTCTTATTTCACCAGCAGAGAAATTAAGAGTAAAAATTTGCATTGCAAAAGAATCCCTACTTCACACAAGCCAGCGTCCCTAAGCATTTAAATATTTAATTATTTCAAAGGCTGGAGGTAGGTAAACTTCAAGTTAAAATGTTATGAGCCATTTCTAATGGAAGATCTACCAAGAATGACTTGGAAGCATTAAAGGACTGTGTGTCTGGAAAAACAAATGAAGAGGTTTTAGGATTTGACTCAAAGTGGTTTAGGAATGTGCCCTCTGTCTAGTCTAGGGGTGCATGTCTTCTCAGACTGTAAATCTAGAAAGGCGATCAATCAATCAGTCAGTCAGTCAATGGGCCAGTCAGGCTCTTTCTATTTGCCTGTCTGCCTTTCTTTTTTATTTTTATATTTTCTTTCTTTCTTTTTTATTGCTTTTATTGAGCTCTACATTTTTTTTCTACTCCCCTCCCTTCCCCTTCCTTCCCCTTCAATCCTCTCCCATGGTTCCCATGCTCCCAATTTTCTCAGGAGATCTTGTCTTTTTCTACTTCCCATGTAGATTAGATCCATGTATGTGTCTCTCTTAGGGTCCTCATTATTGTCTTGGTTCTCTGGGATTATGAATTGTAGGCTGGTTTTCTTTGCTTTATGTCTAAAAGTCACTTATGAGTGAGTACATATGATATCTGTCTTTCTGGGTCTGGGTTACCTCACTCAATATGATGTTTTCTAGATCCATCCATTTGCCTGCAAATTTCAAGATGTCATTATTTTTTTCTGCTGTGTAGTACTCTATTGTGTAAACGTACCACATTTTATTTATCCATTCTCTGGTCAAAGGGTTTTATAACCTTAAGGAATTGAAATATGGACACATTAATTATAGATCATAGGTTTTTCAAACAGTTACAAATGATAAAGGAAAAAAGTCGAGTTACATTATTTCCTATTTAATCTCTATATTTCCTTCAGAACTTTAGAAACCTGTATCCTATCGCTCGCTAGGCCCATCCATACGCGTGTCTAACAGACATCTCAAGCTCCACACATTTCTCCCCTTTCACCTTTACTTTATTCCGTGTCTCCTAATGTCTGTCCTTGGTAACTGCAGCTTCTCCATTGTAAGGCCAGAAGCCTGTCGTCATTCTTGTCCCGGCTCTAACTGCTATCACCTCAGATTTGCTAGGAGTGAGCTGGCTCTGCCTTCGGAGTGCCTTTGGAATCTGAGGACAACTCAGCCCCTGGATACCTTGGTGTGAGCCCCCCGTCCACTCTCCACTGCATTACTCTGCCAGGCTCTACACAGCTCTCCTGGACCTATGATCTCCTTCTACTTCAGCATCCAGTTTAGTTCTTCTACCCTGCATGTGGCCACCTAGGAAACTGTGCCAATGACTCAAGAGGGTCTCAGATTATATCTTCTCCTGTTCCAGAACACCATCTTCTATTCCTCCCACAAGGATCCCCAATTTTCACCTACACACAAAGAGTATTTTCTTCTTGGCATTTTCACCTCCCTTCCCATCAAGTCACACCTCACAACTTCCTCAGTGATTCCTATTCTTTAGCTACCTGACTTCACACTGAAGACTAATCTGCACTGTGCACCTGCATCTCCCTTGCTTTGTTCTGTTGTTAAATTCTTCAATAAAGTTTATTGACGATAATATATAGGATACATTTTATTAATTGTTATTTGAATATCTTTGCTTATAAGCTCTAAGACGGTTATGAAATTTTTTGCTTATTGTGTCCCCTGTACTGACTTATTTCCATGCACCTACAATAGTGTCTGGAATGTTATAATTTCTCAATAGATATTTATGGCATGAATATTGAATAAATCAATTTCAAAGTTGAAGGAAATGGATATCAGTAATAGTGATTTGTTTTAAACATAGGGGCTGGAGAAATGACTGGCATTAAAATCATCGGTTGCTCTTTCAGAGGACAGAGATTTAGTTCTTGGTGTCTACACAGCAGCTTACAAATATCTTTAACTTCAGTTGCAAGAGTCCTGACACCCTTTTTTGGCCTCAGCAGAGGTCGGGCACATACCTACAGGCAAACATTTATACCCATAATCTAAAAATCAACAAATCATTTTTTAAAATAGGAAAATCATAAAAGGTGTTCATATGGCAGAACACAGTGTGGCTTCGTGAAGCTAACTAGGAGAAAGAGATCACTAACACAAGGGCTGTTATGTGTGGCGTTCTTCTATTCATGATGGCTACACACATGTGACCTCCTGTCTCACCCTCACCCTACAGTTTAGAGTAGGAAACAGCCGAATACAATAAGGAGGTTTTGTTTGTTTGCTTCCTGCTAGTTGGAGAATACTGTTTGTTTTGCAAATGTGTCCCCTCAGTTTCTTTAGCTGATGCAGTGAGTTGTGGTGGAATCCTCACAGCCAAAGTAGCTGCTTTTAGTTCATCTGCTCTCCCAATGCGGAAGAATGGAACGCTGCAGCTAGAGACGCAAGTTGCAAAACAACAACACACCACAACAAATACACCTCTGTTGCCAGTTTCAAACAGAGGCCTTCCAAATAACATCTACGCTACCCCAAAGTTTCCTAGTTGAGCCTATCCCAATCTTAAGAAGCACTAGAGTTGCCAGGTACTTGGTTTTTTGTTTGTTTTGTTTGTGTGTTGGATGCATGTGTGGGAATGTGTGGTTCCTTATGCATGGGCAGAAAAGCTAGAGGAGGAAGTTGTGTCTTTTTAATTGATCTCTACCTATTCCCCCAAGATAGTCTCACATTGAGTCTGAAGCTGCCTATTTTCTTGACAAGCCTGGTAGCCAGCAAGCTCCAGAGATTCTCCTATCCTCCTGCTCCCTGAGGGTTGGGATCATAGGTGCATATAACCTTGCCTGGCTTTTGTGTGGGTGGTAGGGATCCACATTCAGGCCCACATGACCAGTTCTTTCACCCCCAGAACCATTTCCTTGGTCACTAGTTGCCAACTCTTGACTGCAGTCCTGGGATCAATTCCCTTTCTTAGCTATCTGCCTTTATTTCTTTATATGAATGTTTTAATAAAAAAAATAGTGACAACTTGATAGGCAGTATTGAAATAATCATTACAAATTACTTTGCTGTGTATCACAAGAAGCTTCTAGACCAAAGACAATGACAGGGTAGGAAGAAAATCATGTTTTGGGGCTTGAGTTAAACACCCAGGGCCTATGATCTCAAAATTGAAACAGAACTTGTCCAGTTTAGAAAAGAAACAATGTTTTTTCATGTCCATGAAGGACCTCCAAGCTCTCTGCATAATTGAGAAAAAGCAGGATGGGAACTGGGTGTTATCTCAGACACCCTGTCTTCTCTAGACCAGTATAAGATTGGGCATCACCACTGGAAACAAAATACTGTGTGTGGAAGAGGCCTTGCATGGTTGAAACTCTTGCCTCACCTTGGCATGTGTCGTCAGAGTCATAGCATTTCCCCTGATGTCCTTGGCTAGTCACTGGGCTCTAGCAACAACCTGCAGAACGACCAACTCATGAATAAGCTTACAGAGTTGGAGGGAGAGTTTTATTAGCTCACCACAAACCGGGATTAGCTTGCTGGTCTCGGACATATTGACAAAAGAAGTCATTAGTGCATATTCAAGAAGGGTGAAAAAATCTTCCAGACCCATGAATTGGAGAAACCAATGGAATCTGGGGCAATAAGAACCAGAAATCTTGACTTAACTCCAGCTTAGTTAATTTTCTATTGCTGTTGATAAAACACTATGCCCAAGGCAATTTATAAATTACTACATTTGATTTAGCTATGGTTTCAGAGGGTTAGAATCTTTGATGGTGGTGAGAGAATGACTGAGAGCTCATATCTTGATCCACAACCATAGGCAGAGAGAAGGTAGGGGAGGGAGGGAGTACAAACACTGGAAATGACTGAAACCTCAAAGTCTACCTCCCGTGACATGCTTCTTCCAATGAGGCTGCACCTTCTAATCCTTCCCAGAGAGTTCTGTCAGCTGAGGATCAAACATACAATATATGAACCTATGGGACCCATTTTCATTCAAATCATCACAAATTCATTAATGATATATAGAGAAAATTAGTTAGAGTTCAGATGAATGACTTTGCATAGTGTGTAACGAACAAACAGTGTGTAATAATAGTCCAAAGGTAAGTCTGGGAAGCATCCACTAGTATCTTTCCTGGAGGCCGTACTTTTGGATTTTTCATATATGCTTCATGAGACATCATTCCAGAAAACCCTATGAGACCTACCAATGCCTCTTTTCTGTTGATTAGCACATTGTGTATGGTATGTGCTTAATGTTGGTCCTAAAGTTCCCTAAAATTTGAATTTCAGATTTTTTCCTTGTCAATATTTTCAGCTCCCAAATGTATGACTGTTTAAAACCATTTACTTAAAATAATCTTTCATGTGATGTTAACTATTGTCTTAAAAGACATATCTTGAACAAAGAATTTTGTAATTGTTTCTATTTTCAAAATTAAAATATAATTTTATAATTTTCCCTCTTTCCCCTCCAATCCTTCCCATGTATTTCTGTCTTCTCTCTCTCTCTCTCTCTCTCTCTCTCGCCCTCTCCTCTCTCACCTCTCCCCTCTCGCTCTCTCTCAGCTCTCTCCTCTCTCTCCCTGTCCCTCTCCCTCTCCCTCTCTCTCTCTCTCCTCTCTCAAATTCATGGCTTTTTATTTTTTTTAGTTATTGTTGTGTGTGTGTGTGTGTGCATGTGTGCGTGTGTGTGTGTGTGTGTGTGTGTGTGTGTGTGTGTATACAACCTGTATAATCTACACGGTGTTACTTGTATGCATATAATTTCTGGGCTGACCACTTGGAACTCAATAGCCAAATTGGAAGTTTTTTTCCCCAGGGAAGAATATTTCTTCCATTCTCAATCTTGATAGGTCTCACCCTTCATCAAAGAAATATATCCTCTCAATAGATGGAGACCATTACAGAAAACCACAACTGATCCAAATGCGGAACAAGAGGCCATGTGGTATCCAGCCCCAACTGCTACATCCACAGCAAAGCTCCTGCAGTTAGGCTCAAAGCTCATAGCAGAAGGGCTGAGTAGAGATTTAAGAGTGAGAGGAAGAGGAAGTTTGCTATGTGGTTTCAGACAAGCTGCATTCAGGAAGTCTTGCCGGCTGCCTAAACAAGACCTGAACAAGGACAACACCTATACACGGGCTTGTGTGGAAAAGGGAAATCTTGCGGGGCCATAACCTTAGACGAAGAACGACCAGCAACTAACGAATGCCAAGTGTCTGGTGTAAGTAGTAGTTATTTATTTATTTTTATTTTTGAGGGAACAACACTATCTGCTCTTTACAGATTTGAGAGTAGAACTATCTGGCATTCCCTCTGTGGGCCTGGGCATCTTGAGCTGAGTTCAATCATATTCCCAGACCCCACTTTCAGGGCTTCTCCTGCTCACAAAGAGGGATTTCCTTTCTCATTCTGTAGGCTGGTGTTTTTTTTTTTTTCTAAGTGGAATCTGCCACATAATTGTTTCCATAAGAAGAGGCTGCATTCTGCTGCAGTATCCCCTGTGTCCCCGAGTCCCGGAGCTTCCTTTCCAAAGGGACGCGTTCTGACAGTAGAATGGGTGTCACAGTCCAAGACTCCCCAAAGAAGAGGGAAATAGAGTGAGCCCTAACGTTGAGAGTGTAGCTGGATTTTTTCTTCAGTAGTAGCAAAAAAGAGACAAAAGTGTTTGTGCTGATCAGAACCTGGAATGGGACAAAGTCAACAACAAACCAACAGTTTTGTGTTGGAGCAGCCATGTTTAGAGGGCATATGCAGGCTGATTTTTTTGCCCACGCCATCCCGCATTGTCAATGAATTAGTTCCTTTATTATTTATTTGTCAATTATTATTCATTATTTGTTTATTAAATATGTATTTATTCCCTATGAAAACGGAAGACTCACAAAATATGAAAGAGAAATCTCAAAATTTAGTTCAGGGTAAATTTATTGTTTTATTACTGTTAATGACATTACTCAATGTATGTTTCCCATCTAGAAATTAACTTGAATGTGTTTGTGTGCTGTATACCCATGTTTATAAACTAAGCACACAGAGGCACACACATGTGCACCTTTTACACACATACCTACCTCTCTACTCTTACTTATGCTTCGTGGCCATTGCTCCTTTTTGATCTGAAAACAACAATCAAATATTTCAAGCTAAGTTATACTGTCATTTTGTTGTTGACTTTGTCCCCTTCCAGGTCCTGATAGCACAAACACTTTTGTCTCTTATTTTGCTACCACTGAAAAAAATGTCTAGTTATGTCATGAATTGTTTAAAAATTATTTCTAACCTCAGCTGAGCTTTAGTTCCAAAAAGGACTTTTTTTTCAGCAAGAAAACCAAGAAAATGCTGTGGAGTATTATTTTAAGGTGGGTTACATTTGTTTATGCTCTGGAACAGTTGTTTAATGATGTGAAGATGTATTGCATTCTTTTGTGTTGCATGTTTAACTTTGTGAAGCTGTGTTAGTTTGTCTGCCTAAAACACCTGATTAGTCTAAAAAAGAACTGACCAGCCAATGGTGAGGCAAGAGAAATGATAGGTGGGGCTGGCAGGCAGAGAAAATAAATAGAAGAAATCTGGGAAGGGAGAATCGAGGAGGGAGAGAAGGAGGAGGACTCCATGGGCCAGCCACACAACGACACAGCAAGAAATCAAATAAGAAGGAAAAAAAAAAAAGGTATATTGGATAAAGATGAAATCTTAGAGGCAAAAAGTAGATGGGATAATTTACATTAAGAAAAGTTGGCTGGCAACAAGCCAAGCTAAGGCAGTGCATTCATTGGAGAAAGTAAGACTCTCTGTGTATTTATTTGGGAGCTGGGTGGTGGGCCTCCCCAAAGAGTAAACAACAACACAACAACAACAAAAGACCAATTACAAGATAATCTTTCCATTGTTTCCTGATATTTAATCATTTGCTTTGAACTATTGACAATCAGTGTTCTTGTTTTTAGTGAAAAATTTCCCTCCTATTTCAGTAAGGGATCACAGACAATTGGCTTCATTTTTGTGCACTTCTGTTTCTTTGTATTGAAACCTTGCTGAATTCATAGGAAAATTTTTATAATTTTTATAATTTGAGGAAAGTTTAATAATATGAGCTGTGCACGGAAAGTCCAGAGAAGCTTAGTAGCTTGGCTCCAGCTGTTTTCTATTTGCATTCTGTTGTATAAGGTAATGCTTGTGCCATCTTTCCCAACTTTACTTTCATCCTTGGCCTTTAGTGGTTTAGAGGACAAAACAGTAACTCCATTCCAGAGCTTCTCATCTATCTCCTGAGCTTTGAAAGTATTTAAATTTTTAAAGACTGCTTTAAGAGTTGAAATGCTCTGTATGATGATTTTAATATTAGCACATCATCTTGGGGACAAACAAGAAAGGAAAGGTTGTAGTTGAACAGTGGCATGTCTTTGTGTCAAGGGCCCAATTGTGGTGGGAGTTCTTTGTCAGTTTGATACAAGATAGAGTTGAGGGAACCTCGGTTGGTAAAATGTCTGCCCAAGACTGGCCTGTGGGGGCATTTTGCTTGATTCGTGATTTATGTGGTCAGGCCTAAATTACTGTGGATAGAACCACCGTGGCTGGTGGTCCTGGGTGCTCTAAGAACGTAGGCTGAGAAAGTCATGAGGGGCAATCCAGTGAACAGCACCTCTCCGTGGCTTCTGCCTCAGTTTCTTCATGTTGAGTTCCTGCCATGACTTACCTTCATGGTGGACTAATATCAGGACAGGGAAGCTGACATTAACCCTTTTATCCACAGCATGTAGCTTTCGGTCATGATGTTTTATCAGAGGAACAGAAACTGAGATCTATCATCTCACTTTTTTTGCTATTGGGTTGCTGTCTGTCTGTCTCACCTCTTAGATGCAGTCTGCACAGAAGGACTGTATTTTGTTCCTAAAGGTTAAACACAAGTGTGCCCACACAGAGCGCGCGCGCACACACACACACACACACACACACACACACACACACACACACACACACATTCCTGTGTTTTAGTTTAAAGATTGACGTCTCTTGACATGAAGTGTTCCCTTGTCTTATTTATGCTTTGAGGTCCCCAACACTAGGGATGGATATCACTTTTTCTTTATGAATGTTCCAGGCATCACTGCCATTACCATCAATCAGTCAACAAACTGTTGTTACCTACCATGTGCTGGGGCTGTAATGAGGAATTGGGGCTCCATTGTTAAGTCATAAGCTCTAAGACTACCCTGGTCTCTGTCTTATCCAGCTGAGGCTGATGGAGGGTTCTAGGACTTAAAAATTCCGTATGTTTATCTCTCCCTGCGTGATAGCTTAAATATTTTAATTTTGAAGATTATCAGTTAAAATTCCTTGCAAAAAGAAGTTAGGTGAAGAAATTTCTATCTTTTTTCTTTCATTTGGGTAGAAAATATATTCTTCTTTATTCTCACCTGGAGTCAAGGGTTGTCATTGAATTCAAGTTTCAATACCTTTGTCCTTCCACATAAATATTTTGGATAAGATGGGAATGCTTATACTTATTATTTAACTACTGAGGGCCTGTGGGCTTAATTGGGTCCCGGCTTGGAGGTTTTGTGCATATGACATAGATCTAGAAAGATCTATTTCTTTTGGGGGAAGTTTTACTTTTGTTAGGTTATCTGCTGATAATGAAATATGGAAAAATTTCAACTTTGCAAGGGTGAGTTTTAAAAATACATGTATAAACAGAAGTAGTCTATCGTTTCTTCAAATCTCAATATGTGATTTTTTTTCCATTTTGAGGTTTTTATTCTTAGGTTCCTCTATATGCATATATATATGTATATCATAACTCAGTAGCTTGCTATTGATTGGATGAGAGATGCCTCTGAAATATCCTTACCAAGGTCATCATGCAACTCCTGAAAAATAGAGTATCCTACTTTGAACATATTTAAGATGATGTAATGCATTTTCAGTACAAGATGATAGTGTAGTTGATTTTGAAGCTGGCATCATTGCTAGAGTGCAAAACATTAGTCCTTGCCATGAGATATTTTTAAGTGTAATAAGAAAGGACTATGATAAGATCACCCCAACCAAGGTGCTAGAAGATCTAAAGCCACCTGTTAGTGTCTTCCTGTTGATAATTTTGAACAAGTGTCAGAAGTATCAGTTCTTTGTATGTTAGAGATAAAAGCAGAGTTGCCTGCTTTATATATTCTTGATGCTTTTATTCTCTGTCCAAAGTTTCTCTCTCCCTCCCTCTCTCCCTCTCCCTCTCCCTCCCTCCCTCCCTCCGTCCCTCCCTCCCTCCGTCCCTCCCTCCCTTCTTCCCTCTCTCTCTCTCTCTCTCTCTCTCTCTCTCTCTCTCTCTCTCTCTCTCTCTCTCTCTCTCTCTCTCTCTCTCTCTCTCTCTCTCTAACAAGCAGAGTTCATGAGTCTTTGCCCACTAAGAATCTGGGACAAACCAAAGGATGATGTGGTTTTCACTAATATCCCAGCAGTATGAATCATGAATCATGTCTGGTCCCTTGAAAATGCCCAGAAGATATTTTTCCCTGGTCCTAACTCAGAGCCAGCCTGAGATCAAAGTGATTTCCCACTGTGAGCATCTTCTGGATCACCCTCTGTTTTCATTTGCTCCAGAGGAGGAGGTTGACTCCTTGACAGGTGTGGCTCCCATGCGACTGCTCTTAGTCTGTGTAGACCGGCTCCCTTCTCGGTTTGTCTCACTGTTCTTCTGCTATATTGTTCCCCTATTCATGTAAAGAATGATGTTATGATTGTATTTTTAATCTTCTATGAGAATACTATCAACTTGATAATTTATGGAGAACAGAACTCTGGTTTCATACTTTGAAATGCTGGGAGTCCCACATCAATGCCTGACCAAGAACTCTTGCTGCGTCCTCACATGACAAGAGGCAGCAGGGCAAAGGAGAACCCACCCCCTCTACACAAAGAACATGGATCTCACTCATGAGAGTGAAGCCTTCATGAACCATGCAGCTGGAAAAGCTCAAGCCTCTTCCACCACCACAGTGAGTATTCGACTGACTCTCAGGGATTCATTCAGCCCTTAGCAGGTGATAACAGTTCAATAGCAGTTACTACCTTAAGGCAGAGGGTGTGTAATTCCAGGGACTTCAGGCAGGGGATGATATAGGACCAAAGGGCACTTCCTCAGGCTTCCTGAAGTCACCTGATATGCACAGCGACTGCTTCTGCCAGTCGGTTTGGTGGGTGTTGTTCTTTACCGGACAGGGGATATTTCTGTCTGACTTGAACTGGGATTGCTTTTATTTATTAAATTTTGATAGTAGCTATAGCAGAAAATGTCTTAATTACATATAGAAAAGTGGTGTTTTTCCCCTTCTGAATCGTAACCTTCTCTCTTGTCTGTGCTCACACAGGAAGACCGTTCCCACCTGTCTTCTTATTGAGTCAATTCTGCATCCAAGATCAAAAGCACCCCTGGCCTAAGCATCTGCAGGTTACCAATCTGCACATCAGTTAGCAGAATTTAAATGCATCATGTGTTGTTAACAAAGGCGAAGCCGAGCTTGCGTCTAGTAGCAAACACCAGACTACATTGTGTCAGTGACACACCTAGGAGAAGGTGGGAAATAGCCTCCTTACACAGCCTCCACTGGAAATAATTCGCATTTTTCATCCACGAGAGAATGAAGACTTGTAGGCTTGAATTCTCCATCAGGGTGAACTTTTGCTAATGTTTTGTGGCTCGGGTACGTGTCAGTCACATCACGGACCCAGTGGTGATATTAGCAATAAAGATAATATTATTAATACATCATTATATCAATATAAGAAGAGTTATAGAGTTAACATTTGTAAGGAAAAACTCCCAGACTTCCAGCCTTCTCTGTCATTAACTCACCCTTTGGCATATTTTATGGTTTATGTATCAGGACTAGTATTCAAAGCTACACGGTAATGGTTGTTGCTTTTGTGTATATGTTTTCCTTCTATTTTCCTTTCATTTCTTCTTCCTCCTCCTTTGGATGATTTTTTTTCCTTTCTTTGAAGGTCTGAATCGGCCTCCAGTGAGGGACCGTGCCCTCCTCACCAATGCGCTGCATTTGAACTTGGCTATCATGTAACGCTTTCGGTGGCTGCTTGTCTGAAATGACTTAATTTGCACCGCAGGACCAGTCCTGAACCCACAAATACTCCGAAAAGCCACAGCGAACCAGGGCAGCAGACCTATTACTAATTTTTTATTAAAATCCCTGAGGCACCCAGCACAGGGCCCCAAAGCAGCTTTAATAATAGACAACATACAGCACATTTTTCTTGTATTGCCATGTAATCAAATCTGAGGCTGCTGTTCACTTCCTTTGTTTTACCTAGAGGACCAGCTTCCAATTTAGTTGTGGCCTACTCTAAACTGATTCTTCATTGTAATTAATGCCTACTTTGGCCTCAGCCACTTACACAACTTTCCATTAGAGGTTTGTAGCCATCCACAGAGTATTTGACTAAGTTACCCTCACAGACCTGCTCCTGCTGCAATTTTGTTAAAGTCCTTTTTATTATTTTTTTTTTGCAAAGAATTTTTAAATTGCTTAGCTAAATAGTTTTTTTCTCTTTAATTCTCCCCTTTCTCTCCCTGTGCCATACCTATTAAAATGTTTGGGCCAGAGTCCAAGTTGCAGCAATACACACACACACACACACACACACACACACACACACACGCCCCTCCCTCCCCGGCCGCACATAGCCCCAGCCTGTAACTGATTTCAGAAAGGCTGGGAGAACTTATTTAGATCCAGGTCTGCTGTGGCTTGTTTTCCATCTGTTTCTTCTGAACTACTACCTGGCTTTTACAGCTCATGGCCGGGACCGCTGAGAGATCTCGGCAAACATCCATGCAGTCGCCTCTCACTACTGACCTTAACGGAGATTACAGCAGCGGACCCGGGTCAGAGGGGATAGCAGCGGAAGCATCTGTTGTGTCTTTGCTGCTCCCTGCACCTTCTCTGTTAGCCAGGCTGACATTTTGAGTGACTTTTCTTAGAGCCTTGTTTAGACTGGCTTTCCTGGAACATTCTGGATCTGCTGAAGGCCCATATTCTCTCTCTCATCACCTGACATTGCTGAACTGCAAACAACAGAAACCGGAAGCCCCTGCTCCCTGGTCTAGTCCCCTATTCACCCGGAGAGGTGGGCTTCAGGACGACCTAATGAACACAAGAGGGTAACCTGTCATGGGTAGCATAGCTTCAGTAGGAAGGAGCTTGGAAGGAGCAGTTCTTTTAGAAGCCGTTACTGACAATGCCCAGAACAGACGTGATGGGACCTTCACATTTTAAAATCTTAGCAGTTTGCCCTCTAGGGCTGGTAGGGAACCAACAGATTGCCTTGATTCTCTTTGTCCTATCTCATAGTCATTTCTCGTTGGATAATGGATAATATTGAATGTTGTAGAATGCTGCCGACCTTCTAAGTTGCATTGAGAGAGTCTCGGCTCACTTCTGTCCTGTGGGTTGTTGGAGTAGAAGCATAAATGAAGGTTTAGTGGGATGGTGTAGCTACATTATTTTCAACTGTCCTTGGCTGGGTCACGTGTGAGAGGTAGAGAGGTATCGCCTTTGTAGGTTGGGGAACGTTGAGACCCCATCTATTTCTTGGCCTTGTGGTTTATTTATTGAGCAAATATGGCCAACTTGTCCCTTTCATTATGGTCTCTCCTCCCAAATTTACGCCCAGTCCTTCCTCCTTTTTTTCTTCAAGAAAGATCTTTGAATATCATCAGACAAACAGACACTTACATACAGTGGCTACCACTTTATCCTTTTAGACATCGGTATCTTTCAGACAAGAAGCAAAGCATGTAGGGAGGAGCCTGGCCTGAATTACAGATTTAGGATTATCAGACGTCTCTTACTCTCACCTCCCTGGTCTTGTGTTCGTGTATTTTACTTAAACTCTTCGAAATACAGCATGAGCAGAGGGCAATGCTTAATTTCTCAGGTTCTAGGTGTTGCTACTCAGTTAAAAGCCCTTATGCACTCTGGGTAAAATGCACTATAAGTCCTGGAGACGAACTGGCATTCTCCACCATTGCCGAGGAGCAAGGTCCTAACAGCTGTGTGCGCTACCACAGCTGTAAATTTGATTTTACTCCTTCTCTACCCTTTCTCTTGGCTTGTCTAAGCAGCATGCACTCTCCTGCCTGCTTTCTGAATGTGACCACACATTATACTCTTTCACCAGCCGCCAGCACTCTGCAGCCCGACTTTCCACTCGATCATCAGCTTGTCTTTTAAAGAACTGCTTGGCAGTGAGTACTATAGACAGCCCGCTGCCAGTTAACAGCAGATGAAGGCAATCCCCCTCTCTCCTAGGAACATCAGGTAATCCTACCTGAACTTCTTTTCAAGCTAAATCATGAAGCTTGATAACTTGGCCTTCAAGTTCTCAGAAGAACAATGGGAAGGTCCCCTCAGTAGATTATTCTGAATTAAGGGTGGGGTATGTGTGTGTGTGGGGGGGGGGGGGCTGTGCATTGAAAGACAGGGGGACATTCTGGATCATAGACAGATGTTAGAATTTTCTAGCAAACAGAACAATTGACTATATCCTACCAGGTTCCCAAACAGAATGTCCCTTACCAGCACATAAGTGGAATCAGATGGACTCAGCACAGATGCGTTTTGTTTCTACGTGAATAGGATATTTTCTCTTCTTCCCAACACAAAGCAAGATTCTAAATATTAAGTAGTAGTTGGGTGATTGTGGTTGGGCTTGACCAAATAGTGAGTGCGTCAGGCTATTCAGACCCCTTTCACGATATTGAATATAATGACAAGGGCTCTTTCAAGTTATTGGGTGACTTGGTAGCCACCCTTTGGCATCCACCATTTTTAGTGCAAAGGGAGAGAATGTAACTCAACTCACTCACTTTGTGGAGGTTCCCAGTGCCAGCGCAGGGCTGCTGTGTATGAAGGAGACAGGAGAAGAAGCTAATGAAACATAGCTGGGCAAGTTACACTCCGAGGCTGCATCAATAATGCGAGAACTAAGATGTAGTAGGCAGTTGGTCCGTGGTGTCGCAGCGTAGACAGAGATGGCCTTTCTGACCCAATAAGGAAGAACTTCTGGGTGAATGAGGACACCAAGGAGGGACTGAAGGCACAGAATTAATAGCAGCAGGTGAGATACAGGGAGGCAGGACAAGCCCTGCACTCTGTGCTGGGCAAGGTGAACCCACTCACTTCTTCAGGCAATAGGTAGTTCCTAGAAGGTTGAAGCAGGATCACCGCACATTCCAACTTTTGTTGTCGTAAAGAGATGCATTTAGTGTGTGTCTCTGGCCGTTCTGACTCAGGTGGATCTGACTCAGGTGCACACGTGGACCTTTTCAGTTAACCTGTGGTCTTCAGGCAAGATTTGTACAAGTGGGCTTTATTTTCCTTACCATACAATATAACTGTGAGCTATCGTTTATCAGAGGATGGTGTGTAACCATATACTTCCCTGGGAATAACAGACAAGGTGTATTTATTTATTTATTTGCTTGTTTGTTTGTTTTTCCTGTATGGCCAGACTGGAACGGAGAGGTCATATCTTTAACAGTCCACTGGCATCCACATTTTTCCTTCCCTCTGTTCATCCTGAGTGACTTTCCCTTTTGTGTATGTGTGTGTTGGAGACAGATGGCAACTTCACAGTGTGATGTTAGGAGGGAAGTGTTTGGGAAGGGAAGAAGGAAGGCAAACAAGAAAAGCAAGCCTTAGAAGCAATTTTTTCTTAAAAGGAATACATCCTGGGACAGTTTATTTTTGTGATCTGCCTGGAATTTGGGGACAATGTGCTAGAATTCTCTTCTTGCCTTCAGCTGGCAAGCTGCCTAAAACACCGTGGAGGACTTGGAAGAGAGACACAATGTTTCTATTAAAATAAGGCTTTATTGAAAGCAGGGCCAGTGGCTAAAGTTAGTCCTTAGCTTTTTTAAGGCACTGTGCCTGGGTCTATGAGTACAGCGAAGTGGAGAATGGAAACTATTATCCAGCTTGGGCGCCAGGGCTCAAAGATCTACGTATATGCAAATCACTGCAGGCTAAGTACGGGGCTGCTTTTGGAAGGGAATATGAATTATTTGGATAATTTCGTTAATTTCTCATGTTATTTATGGAGTAAACGAGGTCTATATTTGAGCTCAGGATGAGTTTAATATATTCTCTTGTGCTAGAAATACTTTGCTGGATTTCTTCTTTCCCTTCAGGGTTGTTACTGTTCATGTTTATAGGAAAAACCTCCGTATGGCTTGGGGACCATGCTGGGCTCTGTTCACATCAAACCCCTCTGCAGTATTGCAGTCCACCAGATGTGCAGGGATGGCTTCCAGACCAGATTCTGCTTCTTACAGGAGCCCCAGACAAGCGCATCTCCATCACAAACAGCAGTTGTTGCTTCAAGGTTTCTCTGCTTTAATCAGTCATGCCGGTTTCCGTATTTGTACCGTGCTTCCGTCTTTGCCCGTGTACTCTGTGCAGTTTTTGTTTGACACATTTCCTTCACAGAGATAGCATTCATTCATGTTTATTAGACTTAAGATGTGCAATATGCCACACTGAATTTATAAATTAATCTCAGTTATTTTCCACAGTCTCCATAACACAATTGTTACACTATATTTTAAAAAATATTTATTTTGTGTGTGTATATGTGTGTGTGTTGTATATATGTGTATGCATGTGGGCACATGTTTGTCATAACATGTGTGGACATCAGAAGGCAACTTGTTGGAGATGTTTCTTTCCTTCTACCACATTGCTTCTGGGAACTGAACTCATGTTTCCAGTCTTGCTGGCAAGTACTTTTAACTGCTGAACCATCTTGCTGCCCCATTGACTTATACTTGAATCTATGGGCTGCTGAAGACGTCTTTGAGATCATAAAGCTAGGAATGGTAGCTGGATCACTTGATTCCACTAATCAATTATTTCAGTCTCACAAAGAAAACATGGTGCGAATTTTATAGGCTTGGAATTTACTAGACACTGGTAACTCTAAAGCGAGGTGGATAAAGGGAAGAATGATTGAATTAAACCATGAAACTTTCCTGAAGGCATCAAATAAGGTAAAAGTCCAGTGTGCGCATGCTTGAGAAGGCTAGTTATTGTGAAGGCATCAGTATTTCCCAGTAATCTCTATTTGGTGCAGTTCTAAGCAAGAGATTATCATATTGAATATGTCAAAATAAACGCAAAGCTCACCTTGGAAAGAAAACTATAAGTAAAGTCTAAACCTTACAGAAGATTTTGTAATAGAGATGGGATATCTCTCTGGAAAGTGACATGTTCTGCCAATGTAAAACATTAGAGGTAAGTATACAGGCATGTGGAGCCCACTCTCATGCATGGAGTTGGGAGCTCAACACACATGCAGTCTAAGGAAAATAGCTTTAGACTTTAGAGGTAGAAATTTGTAACACCACTTCTTCCTTTAAGCTGTGATCAATTATTACTAATTTCAAGGAATAAGTTGATAAACAAAGCCAGTAAAATGCCTAGAAGGAGATATTTCTATAGTTAATATTCTTTATATATAAAATGATTATATATGTCAAAAGATATGAAAATACTCTACATAAAACTGAAGCACTTGGGGTTGAGAGATAGCTCAGTGGCAGGAACACTGGCTGCATTTTCTGAGAACCGGAGTTTATTTCCCAGCACCTACACTGTAACTGGCAGTCCTGCATCACTCCCGTTCCAGGGTATCTGACACCCTATTGTTTTCTCCACAGCTACCAGACAGACATGTAATGTACAGATATATACATGTGGACGAAATTCTCATGCACATAAAAATCAAAACTGAAAAACCGATGTCAATGTTACTAACAAAGTTGAATGGCAAACAACAAAACAAACATTTTGCAGTTATTTATGGTAAGACACAGTGTGTATTATAAATTGATATGCAGAGATGAGGAACAACTTCAAATTCCATTTCAAAATTTAGGAAAGTAAACACAAATAAATAGGCATATATGTTTAGTATGTGTTTATTAAGCATTTTGAACTATAAATCTGCCAAAAATATTTGAATACATATAATGATGTCCCCTAGATGGCACAGACTTGAACAGTGGCGTGACATTCCTCCATATGGTCATGAGAGTAAGCAGAAATGCTAGCCCAGTCAGAATGGAGGGGTGTGCTGTGGTCTTTTCCCCATTGTACTGGGAGGTTTTAAGGTTTGTTTTTCTTTATGTGTGAGCGTGCGTCTTTGTGAGTGTATATGCCCCGAGAGGTTGGAAGAGGCATTGAACCTTGTGGAGCTTGAGTGACAGCTAGCGGTGAGCCCCCTGATGGTGTGGGTGCTGGGAACCTAACTCCAGTCCTCTGGAGGAGCAGGCCATGCTCTTAACCACTAGTGAGCCCACCCCTAATCCATCCCTTTTGTAACATAAACAGAGAAGTTTAAAATTTTCACTTCTATAATTTAACAATAGACTTCTTTCCTAAACGTGTGACAAAAGAAAACCGTTACAATAATGGTATACATAGCCCTATTGCAAATAGATAGCTGCTCAAAATGTTGTAAAATAGTAATTTGTGCAATGGGAAGGACTCAATAAATAATATAAGTAAGATCCAGTTATATACATTTTCTCTTTTAAGAACTCATTACACACATGCACACACACATGCCACACACACACACACACACACACACACACACACACAAACTTAAAGAAAAAAATATGAGAAAGTATTAAAACTTAGAAAGTGGACACTTTATAAAGCAGATGCTTTGCATGATGTATTTCTGTAGCTTAATTTTTTTTTTCAACATTTGTCTAATTTGTCAAATGTTATATTTTCAGAAGGAAAGGAGCTGGTTCTAGAGCCATTTAGATTCAGTTTCTAGCTTCGGGGAGAACTGTCCCGCAACAGCCCCTGGTCTGAGAGCAACTGGGGTGCTCAGAATGGAATCCTTCCTGTTTTATTCGTGGGAAGACTGCTACCCCCACTCCCAGCACCCCCTCCAAATCAGAAATTTCTAGGAATTTAAAGGAATGCTTGGCTGACATTGTCATTTAAATTGTTTTAATTTCACTGAATTTTGTTTTATCTCTAGTAAAGCATTTTGAAATAGCCCTAGAAAAGACCCTCTCGAGCTGAGCTATTGGCTGATCGATGTGATTAGCAGTCAGGAATTATAAATGGCAGATAAAATGAGTCTTTTCTTGTTGTGCAGCCCTGGTAATAAATGGCAAGTACATATTTTTCTGAGGCTTTTATTCTTAGAAAGAAAGCAAAAGGATATAATAGGTTTTTAAAATACATGCCACATAATTTATTCTGACAAACAGATGTATTTTGTTGTTGCTATTATCATTTGATGAAATACTTTAAAACTAGTCCAAGGTGGTCCATTCAAATATAATACACCCAGAACATCGAGCAGTTAACAAAATTTGGATGTGTAGCGTAGAATGGTCATTATTTTTACTGAAAAAAAATAAGGCACTAATTACTTACAGACAAGATACTTAGCACAAACAGATAAGCTTCAAAATGAAAAATTCTCGGTTTATGATAATTATGTTCTCTGCTTTGTTTTCAGAGACTGATAATTTGAGGCTTTAAAATCACCAGGAAGCCATTAATTGGAATTCTTCAATAAAAAATAAATTACATAGAAGTTCATGATGAGTTGTAAAGGCAGAGAGACTATATTATACAGTGGGCGACATCGCCACACTATTTATAACCTCGTGCAGATATGTCTAGCAGGAAACTCGAAGAGATTTGAGATGTGCAGATAGCAATTATTCGCAGATCCAAACTATCCACAGATATTTCAAATAACAGCTTTTAGCAGATTTCCTCACCAACAAAGGCGACTTTAATTTGAAACAGCATTCTGATAACGTGTTGCTTCTTGCTTTTGACATCTTCCCTGGCTTCCTAAGGCCATGTGAGATCATAGCTGCAGAAGAGATAAGTCTTCACATCACACGGCATGCTGGAGCTCACGGATGAGTACTTTAGCCCTGTGGAAAAGCAAGGGCGTGTTGGAGAAGCCTCTTGACTTTTCGTTGAAGGTCCAGGTTGCAGTAGGTCCACAGGTTAGCAGCAGAAGGCTCGTCTTTGCAACGTTGCTCCTTCACGCTTTCTAAAAAAATCAAAGCTCAGTAAATGCTGATCTCCCATGCATGTGTAAAACTGCAAGCAAGATTTGGGAGAGAGGTAGGGCTGCAGCCTCTGTGGGAGGAAGTCAAAGAAAACCCTCTCTGATTAGGTGAAAAGGAGTGAGGTGGTAACAATGGCAACCACATTTCATGACTGTAGGATGTGTGCCAAGGTCATACTAGGCCATAATACTGATTGAAGTTTAGGTAGTCAGTGCAAATCTAACACTGATGTCTGACCACTCATTACCTCCTTCTCTACTGGTGTCAGCACAGGAGCAACGATACATGGCTTCATGCAAGAGAAGAAGGATTGCTAAGACAAACACCAACAAACAAAAAAACAAACAAAACAAAACAAAATAAAAAAAAGTCCTCTATGGAAGAATAGGAAAGAGAGCCTGGGGATCTAAGTAGGTACTTAGGTTTTAGATTCACTTCTGCCGTTCAACAGTTTTGCAGTCTGTACCACAGTCTGTTCAGAAGTGTAGAAGATTAGGGTAAAGGTGACCTCATTTTATTGAAAGGCTGGAGGGATGCTCAGATGCAGGTGACACTTGGTTCTGTGGCATGGTCACAAATTGGGTAATAGTTTGTATATGTTAGGATATGTTGTGCTTCAGTAACAAATAGTTCCAAAATCTCAGTTCCTTGACACAATAGAGGTTGATTTCACATGCCTGATTTGTCCAGTATAAGTTGTCAGGGGTTTCTGTTCCTCGTTGTCAACCAGGGGCAAAGCTGAAGTTCCAGTTTGCTTGTACAGCTGGCAACAGGGGATGTGAGCCACAGTGCCACTACTCAGAACAAAGGCAAGTCACTTCTATGCATGTGCTATTGGCCAGAGCAAGTAGTGCATCTACTGTTAACTTCAAAGAGTGACTGGGAAATGTAGTCCTCCCTGGGACTGAGGAAGAGACCTAGAGAGGTTGAAGACAGCTCTAGTTAGTAACTGTATTGTTCCTGATGTGTTGTAATAAAGTTGATGGGGGACTTCAGCCAATCGCATGCTGTATAAGGTGTGTCTCCCCCCCCCGGGGGGGCCACACATAGCCTATAAAAACATCCAGGTGTGCTTGGCTCCTCCTCTTTGGTTTCCTGAACTCCTGGCGTTCGTGGGATCTTTGGTTGTGTAAGTTTTTCCTCAATTATTAAAATCTTTTACGTAGAGCTGGTCTGGTTATTTATTAATTGACCCCGCCCCCTACACAAAGTACCTGACAATTAGTAGAGAAACAGTACACATTCTCTTTCTGACTTGTGTGCAAAGCTTAAAACATCCAAATCAGTTTCCTGGGTCCAAGTTTAAGCAGAAGCAAGGACATGATCCCACTTTAGGCTCTAAGAGACTGTATTTCCTTTCTTTTTCCAGGTTCTAAAACTGGAATGTCCTTCCATTCCTTGACTTGGGGTCTTCTCCCTTATCAAAGCCAGCAGTGTGGCATCTTGATTTCATCATCATACTAATTCTTTATGAAATGTCTGGTAAAAAATTTCATTTCTTCTTTTCACAAGGACACTTTTGACTGCCTGTAGAACTCATGGGAACAGCATGGAATCCTCGCAGCATCTCAAACATCTCAACTTAGTCACATTGACAAAGGCCATTTAACATTGTAAGGTGATGTCACAAAGTGTAACATGAGGGGGCCTGTTTGCTGGGGTTTTTGTCTGGCCCAGTACCCTACAGCTGGTAAGCCCCAAAGAAATAATACAAAGATCTCTATAAGTTATAAAGCTGATTGGCCCATTAACTCTAGCCTCTTACTGGCTAACTCTCACATCTTGATTAACCCACTTTTTTTCTGATCTATTTTAGCCATGTGGCTCAGTACCTTTTTCAGTGGGGCAGATCACATCCTGCTGCTTTGGTGGTCCCAGCAGTGGGAGGAATCAACTTCCTCCTTCCCAGAATTCTCCTGTTCTCATTGCATCATTTCTACTTCCTGTCTGTGGTTTTTCCACCTATACTTCCTGCCTGGCCAATAAGCGTTTATTTAAAACATGATTGACAGAATTCTCCCACACCAACAAAGTTCCAAGGATTAGGATGTAGGTTACCATGTGGGGACATAATTTACCTTACCTGGTGGTCATAGTCAGAAGCCCTATCCATCACTTGCTTGCTTAGTAACCATGGATGTGTGCAATTTTGAGGTTGAGCCTTTTTATTTATATAAAAAAATAAGCTTTAAAATTTAGATAGGCTATTGTTTCAGTTAGTTTTCTTCATGTATTAGTTATTGTTTCTTCCATTCATTGCTTTTGCTTAGGAAACATCATTATTTTTTGCTTAAGGTTCCAGAGGCATGGAAGCAGGCAGCTAGAGCAGAAATTTCAGAGCCACCTTTAACCATAAACATGCATAATCATGAGAACCATGAGACAGAAAGAACAAACTGGAAGTGGGCTAAGACTATGAACTCTCAAAGGCTGCCCCCAAGGGCAGACTCCATTCAGCAAGGCTACACCACCTCTCCAGACAGTGCCAAATACCCGAGTCTATGGGAGACACTTACATTCAAACTGCCACAGTTATGTTCTCCACAATGTATTTTAACACTGGAAGGTTTTTGTTGATGATAACATGATTGGGTTGTGTACTCATATCCTAGATCGTCTGGATGAGTAACCAGCATAGATCCTGGATTCAAGTCAGGGTTTGCATGGCTTTAGGACCACAGGAGCACCTAATTATCTGTTACTTTGAAGGAATGACTACACTTATTCAAGTCTGTGTGTGCCAGGGAAAGCCTCTCTCCCACGACACTCTACCTAGAGATTCAGACAGAGTCTGGGACAGAACTCAGGAATGTGCATCACTGTCGGCATTACAGCTGATTTTTACTAGGGAAGTCTGTAGGCCTGTTTCGGAGGAATACTGGGCTAGCAGACTTGTCTGGCCACTTTCAAATTGTGATGCAGTGTCAAGATGAGAGCTGAGCTTCTTCAGTGAGTATACTCCCAGATTCAGAACCTGCATGAAGTTCTAACATGTAATAAAAATAAATCCCAGAGGTTCAGCATCTAATCAATAGCAGTAGAAGGAAGATGAAGGCAAACACTCTAGAGGCATTTTTTCTTTGCTTACCTGGTTAACGAACTAAGGCAGGGATCTAGTTAGAGCCCGGTAAAATGTGTGTTCTTAAAGTTTCCTCAATATTGATCTAAATATCCTAAATGCTTCTAGGCAGGAAAGAAGAAGAGAAGAAATCTGTTCAATCAGTGAAAGACAGCTTCTCATCAGACTTCTCTTTAGTCACACAGAGAAAGCAGTGGGAAAACACCCTAGAAGCTTTGAGGGTAATGAGTCAAAGCGAAATTCAAGAGGGACGGCCAACTACAGGCTTTTCAAATAGGCCACTGACTTTGGTGGAGGAAAGACTCAAGTATGCAATCAACAAACAAAGCAACGTTTTGAGACTCGGTGAAGGCCATGGCGGACTGGGGCCAACATTTAGGGGAAGTATTAGTAGAGCATATGGTTGAATATCAGTGGTGATTGACTCATCTATTGACCAATGTTTAGATCACAACACATTAGCCCATAAGGGATAAACTGGGAAGTAAGGAGGTGGTGGTTTCTGTAAGCCATGTAAATAAATAAGACCCGGCTAATAGTCCATCTTGATGGGAGGTGAGTGGTGGCGTTAGTGATAATTAACTGTAGATATTAGTAGAAACATTAAAGCTGGGAAATATGGTTTAAATGTTTGATGACTAATGCCAAAAATTAGAACTAACTTCAAAGCTAGCATAGCAAAGAGCAAAAGCCATTATTTAAAAAAAAAAAAGAAAGAAAAGACAAAAATTAAGTTCATTAAACAAGAAGGAGAAAGAGGTGATACAAAGGATGCTATTTCAGAATACTAGTGCATTACATGTGAATGGATAAATTTATCTTTTAAAATGTAAGCTTGCCAAGTTAACTGATAAAAACTTGACGATCAATGTTATTGTAAGTAAACTCACCACAAACCAAACGACACAGGACCAACTATTAAAAGATCAAGAACATATATAAAAGAGAATAATTGACTATTGATGAGACAACAACGAAAAAGAACTGTATTAGATCTAATGAAAGATGTGCATTAATGATATATTTCACCAGCAAGATCCATTAGTCATGAAACTTCGTGTCTCTAAAAATACACCTTTTTAAAATATATGTGCAATGAATAACACATTTGAAATCTAAAATATAAGTTGAATAAAACTTATGGAAATAGAAGCAGCAAGTGACAAAATCTCTAATCAGAAGTGAAAGCTTTAACAGATTGCTCTGAAAAACAAATAATTAAGTGAGACTATGAGAACTTAAGCAACAATTAAAAAGACTAAATGTATGTTTTGTAATAGAAGCAGAATTGTACTCCCATTAAATGACTGATGCCCCTCGCTAAACAGAAGAATCTTTCTTTTCAGGTTCTATTGACACACTTTAAAAATTGGATAATTTACGAACCCACCAGAGTTTCTTAAAACATCACAGAAACCACTAGTCCACTTCTCTGACAGTGGAAATAATTAAGGGGCTAGAGAGGAAGCTCAGTAGTTAAGAGCATGTACTCTTCTTACAGAAGGTCCAAGTTCAGTTCCTAGGACCCATGTCAGATGGCTCAAAACCACCTATACCTCTAGCCCCTAAAATCTGACACCCGCTCAGGATTCCATAAGCAATGCACTCATGAATGAACCCACACCCCTCACAGAGACACTTAATTAAAAAAAAAAAGTTCTGTGTAAGTGCTGGGATTGAAGATAGCATAGAGGTCAAGAGCATGTATTGCTCTTGCAGAGGATCTGAGTTTAAGTCCAAGCCCATATAGCAGGTGTTTCCCAAGCACCAGTTACTATAGCTCCGGGAGATGTCACATCCTTTTCTGGACTCTGTGGACATCCACCTGCACTTACATGTGCACACACACACACACACACACACACACACACACACGTGGACAAAATTAGAAACAAAAAGTAATCTTTGCAAAGTAAGTTGAAAATTAAACAAGAAAGGGTTAGTTAAAAAATTCTTTCCCCGCAAAATTGAAATCAGTGCATTTTTTCCTTTACTTGATGAGCAATTAAGTAACAGATAGATGGAGAAACAGCAGTGAAACTTGAAAGAATATGATATGATAATCTCATAATTTTGGGGAGAAAATTAATAAAAATAGATTGAGTTAAATTAATACAATTTTTTTAAATTAACACAATTTTGGCATGTTCATTTGGTGCTACCTATTAAAACATGCTATGTGGTTACCTCTTTTTCTCAGAAATCTCATTTTAATGCTCTAGGAAAGAAAAACAACTTCTTTGTGTGTGTGTGAAGACACAGAGAGAAAGATATCTTCTTAGTACTGCTGGTTACAGGCAGCAGGCAACCCCATGCAGCCTGTGTGTGATACAGTCTTCGGAAGACATGGTAGATCAACACATATTTCATTTTTTTTAACAAGTGAGGCACTGTCTATGTAGGATGACTCTGACTTGATTTGTATTAAAGTAGAGTATAAACCTATGCACATATTTGTAGAGGGAGGGTTTGAAAGAAACATGAAACCAGTTGATGAGAGATGCCTAATGTTTAATTGTGGTCACCTTGGTAAAGGAAACAGAGGGAGTCAAATTTTGCCTAACAACCATAACGTCATGTTTTCTTTTAAAATGTATCTAGTTAATCTATTCACATGCTGTGTGTATGTAAATTATCTTCAGGAAACATCAGAGGCATAGGAGCTTTCCTGCAAACTCCCTCATTGATTCTGAGCACCAGGCAGTGGTCTGTGTTTCTCTGTAAATGAAGACAGCCACCAGCTCTACTGCATGTGGGAGGAAAGGCTTTCCTGAACACGTGACTGCCATATGATCTCATGTTCAAAAGCATCCTTGGGGTGGGTGGTAGAGGCTCCTCCCTGAGCCCAGGAAAGAATTCTTTGGTTGATTCTTATCCAAGGTTCATCTCCGGTTTAACATGACAGAAGTAGCTGCAAGTTGGCTAGGACAAAGATGCTCTATAAACCTTGGACAGCTCAGCATTTGACTGTGTCTTCCAATGCTTCCCGCTGCCTAGGTTTGCAGAACGCATGCAGATTTTCACAATGCTTTCCTATCGGAGGTGCCGATTCTGGCTCCGTTACTTCCATTTGACAAATACACATCTCTCATGACCCAATGACATAGCTGGTGTGAGAGTAGAAAGTCGGGGTAATAGTGTCAAGATAAAATGAAGCAGTACCGGCTAGCATCTGTGCCGAACATATTTCACTGCCAAGATGGAGTGGGCAAAGTCAGGGACAGTAACAAACAATAAACACACTGGGTCTCTGCAAACCCAAGAAGAGCTCATAATGCTTGTCGAATAATACTCTCGGTGAGTCACATGACATCAACTGATAAGAGATCCAGGGCAGATTAAAAACTGCCTCCTCCCTTCATTAACAAAGTGGCTGCCATCCAGGGCCCATTGTTGACCCAGTCAACTTTGAAAAATGCCTTCTTACTGAAAAGAAATTTACTATAATGAGATACTATTTTTTATTCCTTTTATTAATCTTATTTATTTTTGGTTTTTTTTGGCAACTGCCACTGAAGACAAGAAAATTCCATTGAACTGACAGCTTTGGCAAGGAAACTGCTCTGATAACTTCTAAGTACTCACAGTCTAGTCTGTCTTCCTTCATATGCTCCATAAGCAAGAAATGAGCACATTTTAGAAAAGAGTTTATCTAAGTGAATGTCACCAGATACCCACAACTCTGGGCTTGGGGTGAAAAACTGGCCTTCAAATTCTGTTACAGAGGAAGTTTTCTGGGAAGCACACTGTGAACTGGAGATTGGTCCAATAACAATGAGTGAGGAAAGATCTCAGGGAAAGGAGCTGGTGACATGGTGGGCAGGGTTAGGTGTAGCAGCATCACAGCTGGACGGCCCTGCAGAAGTTCCTCCTATCTGTAACAGTGTGGGGGTTCTTTGTAGTCTGCTGTAGGAATGAATGTTGACTGTCCTAGGAAATGGGACTGATCCTAGTGAGGTGGTGGTTGACAGCCATCAGCCACTCTTAGGAAACATCCCCATGTTGCTCATCACATACCCAAATTAAAACCTTGGTCCTGGAATCTACTGCCTAAGTGGCAGTCCAAGCTTCTGCTATTGGGTGAGGATTATCGACTGCTACCATATCATCATGTGTATCGGTTAAATCATTCAGCACATACCTGAAATAAAATGATTGAACTCATGACTAGGTCATTTCCATCTCTGGAGTCTATGTGTGGAGAATCTCCTGCTGGACTGTTTTAGGCATAAGTATCTAAAGTACAAGCATGACAACTGACATCGTCTTGGTCGACAAGCCCACTTTGTTCTTTTGCTGTGCCTCTGTTTAAACTCTCAAGGGTAGCCCGGGTGAAAGGAGGTCACATGCATCTTTGACAGTCTGAAATGTTCAGGAACACTTCCAAAATTTAATTAAGTACTGATTGTCTTCTTGTGCACACGAGAGAAGAAGAAAATCTTCAGAAATAACAAAATTAAGCATGCTCTATTTTGTCGCCTTGTAATGACCTGCAGCAAATGCCTGACCTAGTTCTGAAGGCCCTGAGTCCACTCACATGAACACGATGCCTTACAAAGCTGACTCAGAAATCAAAGTCAAAAATAGGCACCATCCATGGTGATGGAGTATGAAGGGATGCTCTATCCTGTGGGTAGAAAAGGCAAAATTTAGAATAAAATGGAAGTTGCCTCCCATCATGCAATTTAGAAGCAATAGTTCAGGAACTGCATGATGGCACCATTAATGACAAGGACTCATCTGTACTAGGATTCTCTTATCACTATGATGGATCAGGGAACAGGTCTCCGGCTCTTGCTCGCCCCCAGAGGGTCATGAGTAAGCTACACTCCATGGAGGCCCCAACTGCTTTGCACCTCAGCCTTAGCCTCTCCTTCCCTTCTCTAAGCAGTGCAATCCTTCTTGATCAGAGGAGCAATGTTAGCTGCTTTACACAGAGCACCAAACTGACACCAAGAGGCAAAGATGGGCAAGTCAGGGAAGTCAGAATTGATCCCCTCGCATCACAGGCGAACACCCAGGGGAAATAGTTTTTCTGGCTTCTCAATCCTGGTGTCAGTCACACAGGGACATGCAATGGTGGTTTTCCTCCAACAGCAGGCGTCAGCTGCTTGAAGAGTACTCGGGAACATTTCAAGCTATAAACAAAATCTTCAACCTAAACCAAAACAGACAAACAAGCAAAACAAAGCAACAAAAATACAAAGCAGTGAAGTAAATTTGGAAAGCCCAGTTCCCCATTCCCCCACCTGTGAAGAGAATGTTAGCACACCAAGAGCTTGGCCATTCTGTTTCCAAAGTCTGATCAGCTCAGGTCTTTCTGGCTTAGTTGATTCCTGTGGCCCTCTTTGTCCTCTCTGGGATAACCTTTACAACCCCCAAATGGACTGCCTTTCACTGTTGCTGGAGTTGTTATGGCTGAGCTTGTCAGATCACTAGCCTGTTGAGGGTCTTCTGGCTGCTCTGGCTCCTGCTCCTCCAGGACCCTTTGGCTATTCCATAAAAGGAACTTAAGGGTGGTGGTGCATGCCTTTAATCCCAGCACTTGGGAGGCAGAGGCGGGTGGATCTCTGTGAGTTCCAGACCAGCCTGGTCTACAAGAGCTAGTTCCAGGACTGGCTCCAAAGCTACAGAGAAACCCTGTCTTGAAAGAAAAAAAAAAAGAAAAAGTAAAGGAAAAAGGGACTTAAGGTTAAACTTATTCTCAGGATTAACAATAAAATCCAACTCCTTTCCCCACTCTTCTCCTTCACTCCCTCCCCACTCTTCTCAGTTTCTCTCCCTCCTTTTCCTCCCTTTCTTCCTTCAAGTCAAGTTTCCACTCATAGCATGCTTTGTGGATTCCTTTGAGTAACATAGGGTCTATCCAGCTAACATGTTACAGACATCTACAGGTGCCCATTCTTTCTCCTTCATAGTAAGTCCTCATTACGTCCTGCTAGATAATTGAAGAGTCCCCCTGGATACCTCTGACTGAATCAATTCCCAAGAAGGAGCATAGCTAAGACCCTAACTCAGAGGCCAGGCTGTCCTGGAGATAGGCATTCATTCTGGGAAATACTTTTTGTGTCTATATGGAACTCATTCAGAGAAGCATAAGCAATATCTCGGATGATATCAGGTCTTAAAAAATGCACATGGACAACTGGGTTCCCAGGAAGTCAATAAGAGTTTATTTGATAGCCTTGGTTCTTTTAATCTGATATGTACAGGAAAAATGTCCTTAGCTTCATTCTACCACTAGTTTTTGGCTGCCTGTGATTGCATGTCACTTCAGAAAGACCCTGAGAAGTTCCGTGAGACACACTGTTTCTTGTTGGTGGCATGAACCTTAAAACTCCATAGGGTTGTGGCAATAAGCATGGCTCCTGCCAATACCTCTACTATGAAGCTAGACTCCCAGAAAGCTAAGGAATAGGGCAGATCCAGTCACCAAAGCCACAGCTTTAATGCTAGCCATATTGCTTAGCAGATTAAAGACTCATGCGGTCAGAAAAAGATAGAGATATATAGTAAAGACAGATTCAGAGATAAAGAAATAACTTTCTAAATGGTTTACAGTATGTTTAAAAATATACATAGGCTTGGGAGAGAAAAGCAAAAGAATAGAAAAAGTCCATACAAAAGAAATAGAGTAGGTGGGCCATGCCTTTAATCCCAGCACGCAGAGGCATGAGGCAGGTGGATCTCTTGAGTTCGAGGCCAGCCTGATCCATAGAGTGAGCTCTAGGACAGCCAAAGATACACAGAGAAACCATTTCTTGAAAAACCAAAAATTAAACAATAACATTAAAGGAAATAGAGTTTTAAAATAAAAGTCATGCAAAGATGGAAAATACACAGAGAGTTTGTATACTCTGTGCCACATTGTTGTCTTTGAATTGTTTGACTACTGAGAAAGGAACAACAGCTGCTAAAAGACATTTGATTATAAGCGCTGCTGAATTAATTCAACCTATACATTTAAAAATATCTTTGCTTTAAAATTTAAATCAAAAGATATGTTACTTTGGGAAAGAGGTTCTGCTTTTATCTCCACTGGAATTGAAAGGCTGTGGATTAATTCTGGGTTAAAAAAAAATCAGATGTGGTCAAGGAAGTTCCCCCTGAAAATCTTCAATAGAAGCAGATAGTCCTGATGATCCAATGTTTCAGATTCTTCTGAGTTCTGCATCCAGAACTGTTTCAAAGCTGCTGGATGAGATAATACTGCCTCACAGAATACTCCAGTCAGAACTTGACCACATTCGAAATTTTCTCAAGGTTCCTCAAAGACTCCCAGCATCCCCAATCACCAGAAACTAGCCTGAAGTTTATGCCCACATTCTCTCCTCCCCCCAAAATGATTATGGATGTTTCTTTATGTATTAGTTACAAGTTGTCATGGATAATGGTCAGGAAAAAAAAAACCTAAACAAAGCAGATTAAATTCAGGTTTTTGTTGTGAAAAGACAAAAAGGAGAAATGCTGTGGGATAATGCTTTTGTACACAGTAAAGATTTAGCACTCACTTTGGTTTAATAAAATGCTGTTTGTCCAGTAGCCACACAGAAAGTATAGGTGGGGTGACAAGACTAGAAGAATTCTGGGAAGAGAAAAGACAGAAATGCTGTTGTTATCCAGATGCAGCAGAAGCAATATAAGAATGACTTACTGAGAAAAGGTACGTAGCCACTTGGCTAAATCCAGATAAGATTTTTGAGTTAATTTAAGTTGTAATAGCTAGGTAATAATAAGCCTGAGCTAAGAGGCCAAACATTTTGTAATTAATATAAGTCTCTGTATATTTATCTGGGACCGAATGGCTGCAGGACCAGGAGAGACAGAAAGTTTTTCTACAGAGAGATCTGGTTTCTTCATTTTTAGCATTTAAATCAACTGAATGACAAGCATTGCATACATTTCCTTGAAGCTTCTTGTGGCTCAGGAATTCACAGGCTTTGTTGACAATATGAGCAGTGTAGGGTAAACTCATAGAAGGAAGGTAGGGATACTTTCTGTGAAAACACTCTTAGAGCTTGCATACTGATTAGCATTGGAATTGGGTGTTTCTGAGCTTGTGGGCAATGTTTTCTGTGGTATAAGGCTAAGGAAAGCACCAGATTTGCTGTGCCGCTCTGACCACAGGACAGGTGCAAATGCAGCTAATGTCGGAGAGCCCTCACCCTCTTGAAAGCTTGTCTTTCCTCTGTAGAGCCACCAATTTTACCTGTAGTGTTGTGACATGCTGACCTGACCTGTCATAACAGGTCCTGAGGTGTGCCAAGGTGATTTAATTCCAGGAAGAGTGGCAAATGGTGGTTTTGTTTGACTTACATTTGTTTTATGTAAATCCAAGTTGCTACTTTGGTAGTTGCCTGTGGTATCATGTGGCTTTCCATTTTTTAAAGCAAAGATTGAGAAGGAGCCTGGCCAGCTTGGCCAGTCAGTGGGAGAGAATGAATAGCATCCAGTGCCATATGGGTGACAGCATCCACAAGAATGAGGAGCATCAATCTAAGAGAGAAGGTAGACAACAGAGCATGAGTCAATAGCAAAGACCTCATCACTGCCTGGGTGACCACATTCTGAGGGTGACTCTTTTTGGAATCTGCTTCTAATCCAACTTCTTGATTCATACCTGGTCCTGAGAAGACGGAAGGCTATGAAAAATGCCACCTATTGGACATCCTCTAGCAGAATGTTACACAGTGTGGTCTCCCATTTTTCTTTACTAGTATAAGGCTTCCCAGAGAGAAATACTGTGCTTGGCAGGATAGTCAGACACACTGAACAACAGGAACAGCTCAGATGCATGGAGATAACTCTGGAGAGTTCCAGGAATGCTGGTGGCAGAGGTAAATAGAGGATATTTGGAAGGAATTGGGCTTCTTTTCTCAGCAGGCATCCGACCATTCAGAAAGAAGTGACACTGTCATTCTCTTGCATGGATGGAGAGAAAGGGCATGACCTAAGAGCTGCAGGGAAGATTGTACAAGCCAGCACTCAGGCTTCAGTGTCCTCTCTCAGATGGGCAGTCAGGACGAGGCAGTCTGAGAATCTCAACTGTCAAGGGCAGATACGGAAGAAGCCACCGAAGTTTCAAATAGGTACTTTGTAAAGGCAAACGATTTCCTACTGTAATTAGTAAACTATGGTCATTGGGCCTCGATTGCAGGCCAGGAGGCCAGCTTTCAAGGGCAGAGCGCACAGCATCTTACATGCATTTGTGGATGAGCAGCATGGCATGTTCTAGCTCCGGCTCTCCCAGGTGGTCACTGTGTACATCTGATCTTTGCATCCTGACCTAGTTAGGCACCTGAAGTGGTCCCCAAAACTAGTTTCTGTTTATCTTCCCTCTTCATTGCCATCTCATTTTGACAATATTCTTTCTTCCTTGACCAGAGAAGATGGAAAGATGGAATGCATGCACTGGGTCATTTTTTTTTTGGTCCTCAGTCGTCTCTTTGAACGTTAAGAAAAAAAATGTACCAAGTATGTTCCAAGGGTTGTTTTTTTTCCTTCCTATTACTGCAAGACGACCCATAAGGAAGAATAAATGTATGGAGTTTACAAGGTGATTTTTTTGTAAAAGACTTTTCAGCAATTATTCTTTCTCAACCTCAAATTCAACTTTCCTGGCTCTCTTTCAGAGTCCCTGTGCACCCTCCCATCTGTTAGTTTTTCTTCCGAAAGTCAGCCCTCCACAACCCTCTCTCTGACACTAACCCTTAAGGATCTTCTCTTTTTGTTATGGAACTTTTCTTTTTATTCACGGTGGCCCCCTAGATGAGGGGGTTAGTGAGTGCTGGAGAAATCCTTAGAATCACAGACCCCAACAGGAAGAGCATGTTCCCCAGGAGTTCCAGCAAGGGCATGTCTTCTGCTTCAGGCAACAAACGGAGGATCCCACAAAAGACAGTCACAGTCTGAGTCCAAACAGCAGCTACCTCTCTCCATTTCATAGTGGTGTTCTAACTGAGATCAATAACTATTCACATAGGTAAGGGGCAAGGAGATAAGAAAGAGAAACTGAGGACTGTGCACACTTCTGTGTGTCTTCACGGTGGAGTTGTTGAAACTCTTCAGAAATTTTGTCAGAGAGAAGTGGAGAACAGTCATCTTAAGTATATACTAACACTCTTGATAATATAAGATAGCCCATAGTTGGAAATAAAAAAAAATGATGCTTCATTTCCTTGTATGTTAGATACAAATGTGAACATATTATATATACACACATATGTGTATACATATAACAATCCCAGTCAGATTTAAATGACTGATGCATTGAAGTCTTTGTAGATGACACAGTATTAAGAAGCTTCTTTTAGCCTGGGTTTCTCCCCCCTGTTTTGGTGCGTTGAGATGATGACGTTTTGAATATAAACTTACTCTTTCTTCCTTGGCTCAATGGATTTCAAGTTCTGGAAGTGCTGTGTGCATCGGTACATTGGCTAAGCCGTGTAGACTTTCATGGTTATCTAGAACTTTAGGAGGGTGTTTTTCTCTCTGCTTTAGCCTGGTGGTAGATGGAGGTTGGTGGTGAGGAATTAAGTGCCCATTAGAATTTACTGTATGGTAGAGCTGGCAGAAGTGAAATCACAGAAACCAGGAGGCAGGGCAATTACCAGGCTAGTGCTGACACCAGTAACTTTTGATGAGGGCGAGTGGATGCACCACAGGGCTGGAGACAGCTTCTACTCTCTGCACTGATTCCTGCAGATCAGGCAGAGAACAGAAGGAAGGCAAGCCTTAGCACAGCCTGGGTGCTAAGTGACAGCCATGGAGACAAACAGGTTGAAAGGAAAACAGTAGTTCAGAGGGGCAAAAACAATTGGAGAAAAGCTTGAGGGTATTGAATGGAGCCAGCATTAATGTCTTGTTATTCATAATACTGGGGATTAGAAAGCACATCCTTACTGGAAAAGAAGAACTTGGATAGTTGGTTTCCATGGGTAGCTGATGCTGCAACTGCCCTCCATCATTTCCCTGTGGATTAGGAATTACTCAGCATCGAGAAATGGAAAAATCTGTACCACACACAGTTTGAGAGCCAGCCCCTGATGGAGACAGGGTGAGATCACATTTTACTAATACTAACCTCGACAGTTGATGGGCAGAATGCCGCGAACTGACCAAGTTGGGGTCCAAGTTACTACTGCAGGTGGCAACAGCCTTCTGACAACTCCCATGTGTCCCAGGTTTTTCATTTGTAGAAGAAGGCATGGTCAGGGAAATTGTGCTTCAACTCAAAGTTGACTTCTCTATACCAGGACAACTGCATTGTCTGCATTGCTGTGTTAACCAGAGATGCATAGCCTTAGGGTATTCTAGCCCCTTGGATGGTACCAGCCATGCCCAAAACTCCCCCCCAAAACATGTCATAACCCAAACTCTAACCTTAACCCTAATCCTACAAGAATCCACCTAACTTAGTAAGAACTTGCCTAGGTCTGTATCTTCTGATTTTTTTTTTTTAAATTTCACTTTCTCTGGGGTCATTACTCTAAGAATTTTCCTGGTTAGTTATTTTGCATTTTCCTCTTTTAGCATTAATAAACATACCTGCCTCATGTCAAGACCCCTTCACTAATACCATCAGACTAACTGTTTACCATCTGTAAAGTTTCAAAATGCAGCCACAGTCAACTAGGGTTAACCTGTCAATGCCATAGAAGGGGTCAGACTTTCAACGCCCTCCCTGTGCTGCCAATTCTGAAAAACTTTTAAACATGTCGGCTGTGGTCAGCTTCCACTGTGGTGTGGACCCAGGCAGATAGCAGAGTATGAGAAGAAAAGGATTCTTTCTACACTTCTCAAAGCAGCAGCCCATCCTATATCAATGGCCGCTGCTTTGTGTGGGAGCAGAAGGTAAGACTGAGACAGCCATTGGGATTGGATGGCAGGGTTCTGTGCTTTCCATGTGGTCACTTGTGCCTGCCCTGTGTGTGGTCGCTGCCGAGGCTGCTCCGGTAGGATCCTTGCAGAGCGAGACCTCAGATGGTACTCTGTCCTTTGAGCAGCCTTGGGAACCGCTCTCCCGGTGACCCTTCTTTCTGTAAAGAGGTTCTATGCCAAGGAAGCCCTGAGAGCCAGCAGCAGATTCCAAAGTCCTGATGCCCAGACTGCCTTCCCTTCAGTTCCTGCTCACCTTGGCATTCAAGAGTCCCTTGTGATTTCTTGGAGACAGAGCCTTTGGACATAACAGGGCTGTTCACACCGGGTCCCCAGCAGTGCTCTCTCCTAAGCTGGAAACAGAAGGAACAAGAACCATCGCTTCAGTAGCACGGCCCACTGGGCACCGTACCCTACTGTTCTTCCATGGGGTGTTGTCCACCTGCTTTGAATAGATGCTCAGTTGAAAAATATTTCGCCTGGCTTGCCAGGAAAAAAGCAGCAGTGAGACAGCAAGCACCTCCTAGGAAAAAAAAATATGGCTGGCTACCCTGTTTGTACTCAGGATTATTCTTCGGTTTCACGGCTAGTCTTCCTGTAAAGCCACTCGGTACAAAAGGATCCACCCTCCTTCCAAGGTTCTCTCTGTCCTTTATGTTAACTCTTCAATGACATGTCTACATGTATTTTTGTTCCAGAGTGCCACAGATCCATTTGGATACGGGTGCTTCACAAATCAAAAACAAATACGTATGCGATAAAGAAGATCTCATCCCTGCCAGCTCGTTGCCTGAAAAGCTACCAGTTTGTGCTCACTTGACTTCCACTGCCGTAGTAGCTTTCGCTGGGTCCCATGCCGGCAGCCAACAGGAGCGAAAACAAAGTCTGTCCCTTTCAACACCACACATTCCTTTCCTGAACTTAGCGGAAGGGGTGGCAAACTCCAGTTGTCAATCAGGAGCCTGATAGCCTGTATTTTTAATGGATTGTACTGAGTTTTATCCTTTTCCTGGCTAGCTAGGTAGTCAGCAGCCACCTTAGTGAACTTTATTTTTTGTGTACTTCCAGTATCCCATTCCTTGGTATATCTTTCCCTTACCTACCTGTTTCTCTTTAGAATCAGCTTTCTGCCTTTGAACCTAGAGTCCCCTTCTGTCATCTTTTTCATTTTGTGCTAGGTGACTTTTGTCTTGCGTTTGACTCTCATTTCTTCTGCCTGTTTAGAAGTTGCCTTCTTCCTGCCAAAGGCTAGACTGGCTTTGTGGTGAATTTCAGTATTTTTTTGCTCATTCCTTGCTTTCATTATGTTAGCTCATTTTGTCTCACAACTGCATCTGCATTCCTGTGACGTTCCCCTTCTTAAAGTCTTCATTTTCTCATTACCTCCACAAGTCATTCGGATTCCATCACTTTCTTTTCACCATAAACCTTTCCCCTGAACGTGGGCGTCTCTGACTTCTCCATCACTAACAAACCATTCTTGTGTATCTCCTATACCATGCAAGAAACTATTAACCATTTATTAACCGATTTCTTTATTTTCCAAATACAAATGACTACTCCTTCCTTGCAGCCTATAAAACATTTTATTGATTTTTATTGAGCTCTACATTTTTCTCTGCTCCACTCCCTGCCTCTCCCCTCCCTTTCAACTCTCTCCCAAGGTCTCCATTCTTCCAATTTACTCAGGAGATCTTGTCTTTTTCTACTTCCCATGTAGATTAGATCTATATCTCTCTCTCTCTAGGATCCTCATTGTTGTCTAGGTTCTCTGGGATTGTGATTTGTGGGCTGGTCTTCTTTGCTTTATATTTAAAAACCACTTATGAGTGAGTACATGTAATAATTGTCTTTCTGTGTCTGGGTTACCTCACTCAAAAATTTTGTCTGCAAAATTCAAGATATTGTTATTTTTTTCTGCTGTGTAGTACTCCATTGTGTAAATGTACCACATTTTGCTTCTCCATTTTTTGGTCAAAGGGCATTTAGGTTGTTTCCAGGTTCTGGCTTTGACAAACAATGCTGCTATGAACATGGTAGAGCATGTGGCTTTTTTTTCCCTTTAGGGTCTGTGCTTGCCTTTTGTCCATCTGGAAGGATCGCCAGTGTCCATCCATCTATCTTGAAGGGCCTCCAATGTCCATCCATCCACCTTGAAGGGCCTCCAATGTCCATCCATCTACCTGGAAGAGCCTCCAATGTCCATCTGTCCACCTGGAAGAGCCTCCAATGTCCATCTGTCCACCTGGAAGAGCTTCCAATGTCCAATTGTCTACCTGGAAGAGCCTCCAGTGTCCATCTGTCCACCTGGAAAAGCCTCCAATGTCCATCTGTCCATCTGGAAGGGCGTCTTATGTCCATCTGTGACTTCTTCCAGCCTTCTGCTCTTCTTTGTCTCCTGAGTAGAGGTTCTTCAGCTCCCACATCCTAGTGACAGCTTCTGCTGAATATCTCTTTGCAGTCTTGAGCCCCCTGCCCAGCTAGTCTGCTTCAGGTTGAAACGGACTGGAATTGACTTCCTTTTCTTTTCCTGGCACTTCTCTCTCCCTCCCTCAAGGGCTGTGTGTCCTCTTTGACCCTTGTCTATGTTTTACACATTCAATGTGATGCTGGATTTTGCCAGTTTCTCATCAGCATCTTTTATCTCCTCTCCTCCCCCACCTTTCGCTTATCCATCCCCTTCTCTGCTTCCTTTCCCCTTCACTCTTTCCCATCCTTTCCTCTTCTCTTTTTCTTCTTGCTTTGCTTTGTATTTCCACCCTTCCTCTTTCCTCTCCTTCCTTTATCCCTTTCCTTTCCTCTTCCGTCCCCTTCCTTCCTCCCTCCCTCCCTCCCTCCCTCCCTCCCTCCCTCCCTTCCTTCCTTCCTTCCTTCCTTCCTTCCCCTGTCCTCTCCTCGGCTCCCCTGAGTATCATTATGTTGCTCAGGCTGGACTATAACACATAGGTTCAAAGGATCATCCTACTTCAGCCTCCCAAGCATCTGGGACTATAGGCACTGCACTATTTCTTTCTACATTGTTTCCATATTCCCATTAATAACCAACATTGTTTTAAAAAGCTAAGACTCCTTCAAAAGCTGACCACGAATTACCACAGCTTTCTAGGGCACCTAAATGCTACTTGGCATTTAAAGACATATTTTTCTTATCACCTTCCTCTTACTCACTATGCATGCTTAAACTTTGAATATTTATGTATTTTAATGACATTTCATTATGTTAAGCTTATCTATTTTAAAATAAATAACTGTAGCAAAGATATACATATATATGACATAGATACACATACATATATGTATGTATCACACACACAGAGACACATATATATCCGTGCTGGTATACAGGTAAATAGCCCCACACCCATCAAAGTAAGCAGAGTGTTTCCATCAGATTGCTCTATGCTAAACTGTGTGCTTATAAAGAAAAGGGCTAATGAGAATTAATGTATTGGTCAGAAATCAGAGTCTGAAAACAAGGAGCACTCTAGAGACAGAAGACCTTGACAGACTTTGCAGGAGTCAAAGAAGACAAAAGAGGAAGTCTTCAAGGAAATCATAGAAGCATTGCTTCTCAGCAAAAAGGTAGCACCGATGTCCTAGTTAGCATACTAACTTCCACAGAAAGAACACAAGAAGAAAAAAAGAAATTTAGGAAGAACTTTAAAAGTTTAAAAGTTCTTCTGCTGGTGAAGAACTGAAAACCCTTGTGCAGAACCACAGCTGCAGAGGCTTCACACCGGAGGCCTCCCAGGCCCCCTCACCTGCTTACGGGCGGTGTTCACATTTGCCAGGGATTTTATATGCTTCTGTGTTGATTTAAGTTTAAATATTTCTATCTCTGAATACAGAAGCCTGGGACACTATGCATGGTATGTCTCTTGCCTTTTTTTTGTTCCCGAATTTTCATTTGTGAGCTGTAGAACCTAGGCTATATAACCCCCAAAATGTCCAAGAGGCACCACTATCTCTCTTTGGGAATAAAGACAGAGTGCTTAGAAATATTGCATAGCTTCTTAAGACATACCAAAATAATCTTTAATTTTTTATTTTGGTAAATGATATATAACAGAAACTGAGCCTTTTATCAATGTTCAGGTGTATGAATTTTTTTACATTTATTTCATTCACAATAATACATGGCCATTACCAGTGTTTCAATATTCTTCACCAATCCAACACACACTTGCAACCATTGAACCATACTAACCATATTCTCCCCTACCCTCCAACTTCTGATAGCAGGTACTTTATTTTCTGTGCCTACTAATTTGCCTATTCTAATTTCATTCAAGTGAAAACATACAATCCAAGTCCCACAGTGTCTGCCTGGCTTTACATAGCGTGTTCTCTGGGTTTATTTACATCACAGTATATATATGTCAGAACATTTCTTGCTGAAAAGATACCATGCTCCACGGCATGTGTGCACTGCATGTTGTTTATCTCTTCACCTACTAATACAGCTAGGGCTTGTTGTTTCCATATTCTATTTATTGTGAACAACGCTACAGTGAACGTCGGCATGCCACTATCTATTCAGATCCTGTTTGAACTCTTCTCGGTACATACACAGGAATGAAATTGCTGAGTTGCATAGTAATTCCGTGTTTAACTTGTTGAGGGATAACTACACGACTTCTATAACGCCTTCGTGGTTGTTATATTTCCACCAGCAAGGTACAGTTCCAGTGTCTCCATATCATCACCAGATTTTATTACTTTCCTTCCTTTTTAAGAAATTGTATTCATCCCAATAGGTATAAAGTTGTACCTTTTATAATCTTGGTTTTCCAGATAAGTAGTAATGTCGCATGTCTTTTCTCTGTACACTCGTTTTATTGTGGTCTTATTTATCCATTTATAAATTAGGCTGTGTTTTTCCTGTTGAATTGTGTTGAGACCAAGAGTTGCAAATATTTTCTCCGTTGATTTTTCACTCCTTTGATAATATCTTTCAATGCAAAGAAATGTTTGATTTTGAAGTTCTTACTTATTTTTGCATTCAGTATTATGCTAAAAAATCCATTGCCAAATCCATGCTCATAAAGACTTAAATGTTTTCTAGTGAGAAGTTATGGTTTTAACTCTTTATTTAGGATAGTTTTTGACTTTAAATTATGTTTGTCTATTTCATGCAGAAGTCCAGCTGTTTTAACACCATGACTCCCCATTGAAAAGATATGACAAGCTTCTCAAAAGTCAGATTTCTGCAGGTGCCTGTTAATTTATTTACCCAAGGTTTTATTATGTTGGATTGTTGGTTTGTTGGCTGGCGATTGGTGGGAGATTTTCAGTTGAGAAAACGGGAATCTCCTGAGTTTGTTTACCTTTTCATCCCTTGCAAATACTTGTGATTCCAAGGACCAGCATCTCCATGCGTGAAAGGTTTCTGTGGGGATTTCAGTAGGAGCTGCCTTGCATCTGTAGTCTGTAGATGATCTTGAGTCATATATTATAACTGTAAATATATTTATTGGAAATAAATTTAAATTTATTTAAATATCATGAACACAGGATGCCTTCTCTTATCTTTAGGATTTAAAAAATTTTTATTCTGTAATATTTTGCAACTTTTTATGGAGATCTTTCTATTTATACGGCTAAATATAGACCTGAGTATTTCATTCTAAATATACTATCACAAATGAACTTGCATTAGAATTGTTTTGGAAATATTCATCACAAGGGTAGAGAAAGTCAACTACTTTACATGTGTATACTTGTTTTATGCATTTTTGCTTGCTGTCTATATCTTATTTGTGTTTATATCATATTCTAGTTGTCATGTTTTAATATATGGTGTTTCAGTTTTAATCATACCTAAATGTTTTACTTCTTTTGTGATATTTTATTTATTCATTATTTAAGAATGAATTTAACATATATGGATCCCCTGGAAAGAGGAAATAGACAAGATCTCTTGAGAGAATTGGGAGCATGGGGGGGTGGAGAAGGGAGGTAGGGGAAGGGAAGACGGACGGGAGAAGGGAAGGGAGGAGGAAAACACGAGGGAACTAGATGGTTGAGATGGGGGAAGGATAGAAAGGGAGAACAAAGAAAGAGATATATTGATTATGGGAGTCATTATGGGTTTAGCATGAAACCTGGCACCAGGGAAATTCCCAGGATTCCACAAGGATGAACCCAGCTAAGACCCCAAGCAATATTGAAGAGGGTGCCTAAACTGGTCTCCTATAATCAAATTGGCTGCCTTAATTGTCATCATAGAACCTTCATCCAGCAACTGAGGGAATCAGATAAAGAGATCCATAGCTAAGCATTGGACCCAGCTTCCAGAGGCCAGTACAAGAGAGGAAGGAGAGATAATATGAAAAAAGAGGTTAGGACCATGGTGGGAATACCCACAGAAACAGCTTATCTGATCTAGTGGGAGCTCACTGACTCCAGACTGATAACAGGGAAAGCTGCATAGAACCAAGCTAGGCCCTAAGAATGTGGGTGACAGTTGTGTGACTTGGGCAGTCTGTGGAGCCACTGGCAGTGGGACCAGGATTTATCCCTAGTGCTTGAACTGGTGTTTTGGAGCCCATTGTCTTTGGATGGATACTTTGCTTAGTCTGAATGGGAGCGAGGAGGATGGGGCTTGGTGCTGCCTCAAAGTGATGTATCAGACTTTATTGACTCCCCATGGAAAGCCTTACCCTCTTTGAGGAGTGGATGGGGAGTGGGGTGAGAGGAAGGTAAGGGGAGCAGGAGGAGGGAAGGGAGTGGGAGCTAGGAAAGATATATTGAATGAGAAAAGATCATTTAAAAAATAAATATTAATTTTTTAAAAAAGGATGTGCTCTTTAAATTCCACCTATTGGCAAATTTCCCAGGTTTTCTATTAAACTCCGACTTTATAATATTAAGATTAGAAGAGAGATTTTTATGTGATTCCAGTGTTTCTATTTATCAGAGATTATTTTGTGATATAAGATATATTCTGGAGAACATCTTATGACTTGCTTGGTTGTGTGCTCTTCATGTGTTTTATGAGCAGATAAAGTTCTGTATGTCCTACTTGATCCTCAGATCTTGTATTAAACCGCTGTTTCTTCCAGACCCTTCACTGTTTTGCTTCATTGTCACCTGTTCTACTCTACCCGTTTACAATTGTTGCATCTTTTCCATAATTGACTCCTTTCAATATATAGTGTCCCTTTTGTCTCTTGTGACAGCTTTTAACGTGACCTCTGTTTTGTTTGATGTTGATACAGTTCACTCAGTTCTTCTTTGATGGGTGTGTGCACCATAACCTTTTCCACCTTTTTTTTTTTCAATTAACTTCAGATTTAATGAATCTAAAGTGAATCTCTTACAGGTAGTATCTAACTGAGTGATGTTTTAAAATTCACTTTGTCACCTTTGCTTTTTGATTGGAGAATTTAACCCATTTATAATTAAAATTTGTTACTGAAAAGGAAGAACTTAAGTGACGTTACTGTGTGTTTCTATCATTTCTGTTCCTCACTTTTTATTTACAGTTTTGTTTTATGTTTGGTTGGGTTTTGTACTGAATTATTTTGATTTTGCATACTAATTTGCTATTAAGCATGCAATTTTCAATATTTTTGTGGTTGTTGTTGAAACTGTATTTAGCATCTGAAATGACCACATGTATAAAGTTTAATCTGTCTACTAACTTAACATCACACAGTCTGTGTCTATAATGCTTTATTCCACAGCCCACTTTATGGATCGTAAATTACTTCTTTGTATATTGTCAGTCCAATAATAGTGATTATAATTACTTTTTATGATTTTGCCTTTTAATTATTACAGAAAATTTGGTGTGTACTTACACACCAAAAATACAATATTGAACTTTATTATCACTTAAGCATTTACCTTTATCAGAGGTGTTCATTTTCATCTTCTCATGGTTTATATATTATATATGCATATTTTCAGAAAAATCCTTGTTCTTAAATACAGTTATTCTTTTTTTTCCTGTGGACTAATATAAGAACATGCAGGAACTCCACACTGATAACTGGATGTCACCAGAGTAGACTTACAGTCTGGTGGAATGCACTCTCCAGCTAACCATGAGTGGGGAGCTGACATAGAAACTGACTTGTGAACATTTTTGTTTGGTTTGGTTCATTTCAGATAGGGTCTCACCACATATCTTATATTGACCATGAACTCATGGCAATCCTCCTGTCATAACTTATTCTAGTGCTGCGAATATAGGCAATAGTCACCAACCCTGACAACGTGTTGAAGAGAATTACAGTTTATACTGAGGAATGAATGTTCACATGATGTCCCTTCTGGCAACTTTCCACATGAATTTTTGTTAATCCCTGTAGAGAATTCAGGTAGGAAAGGCAAAACCTTATGAGAGCAGATAAGATATGTGATCTCTCCTGATAGGACGGTGGCTTTACAGGGAAGGGATCACGGGGCCCCGGGCCTTCTTAAGGAAGTATTGGCAGCCAGAAGTAGCTGGAGGAAGGGGTATCATTTTCATCAGTAGTGTGACTACTGATACACTGCCATCATTCAGTTAATAACCTCCAATCTATGATCATGCAGGCAATCCCATTTACATACACAAAGGACTTGGAAGCAGGAAGGGGACTGGTTGGAAAGAAGGTTTTCAATAGGAGAGTGACAGGGCTTAGATAGAATCATAGATGTGAGAAGGAGTAAAATCCATTATATACATGTAAGAAACTGTCAAAGAATCAAAAGAAAACATTTAAAGTAGAAAACGAAGAAACAAAAAACTAAAACAAGACCCCAACATTGGATGGGAACAAAATTGTCTGTCATCTAATTTTTAAGGTTAAAGCTTATATGATGATTTATGAATTTTTTGATTCTGTTTTATAGAATCAAGTAAACCTATGGGGTGGAATTCACAGGTAGAGCTGTTGATTAGTCTGTAGACTCAGTAGTTACTATTGATAAGATACTAACATAAAAGTTATGTCACTGAAACCAAATACAGCTAGAGAGAGCCTCACTTTGGGGTGGGCTCTTACATGCTTTTGTTTCACCTGAGTCCTTGTCCGACTTGTTCTTAGCATGCTCTTTAAAACAGATCCATCAGCATTGGCTTACGCTTTTGCTAATCTGAGAATAAACTGATTTCTTCCTTGTCTGTGAAGTCCTGTCAAATATAAATTACCTCTTTCTCTCTCTCCCTTTCTCTCTCTCTTCCCCACTCTGCATTTCTCTCTCTCTCTCTCTCTCTCTCTCTCTCTCTCTGTGTGTGTGTGTGTGTGTGTGTGTGTCTACTACATCCCCCCCACCGTGTGTGTGTGTGTGTTGTTTGAGCACTTTGATAGCACTGTTATTTCAGTTGAGAAGCCAACCATAATCTTGACGAAAGTTCCTCATCTAACTGTAACAAGTTTCTCTTCTTTGACTTTCAAGATTCTTCTTGTTTTTAGACAGTTGGATTCTTTTTCTCTGTGAAGTTCTTTTTGAACTCACCCTGAGGACTGGTGGGTGATCTTCTTGGATTCATGGATTCATGTCTTTCATCAGGAATGTGTTATTTTCAGCCTGCATCTTTTGAAATCTTCTTTCTTCCCCCTTGTCTATCCCATCTCCCTCTAGGATTCCCATGATGCCTAAGTCTAAGTTAATCTCCCAAGGATACTCAGTAACTCAGGTTCCATGAGTTTTTTATTCTGTTCTTTCTGTTTTTCAGCCTAGATAACTTAAATCATTCTAGTGTGATTTCATTGAATCTTTATTCTAAAGACCAAAATCTACTGCTGAATACCTTTAATGAATTCTTAATTTTCACTATTAATAAAGAATTCCCTTCTCATCTCCCCACCAGACCTTAGGAAGTCTATTGTATGGTTAAACCGTCATCTTTGATCTCACTCACTTGAAAGTGCTTAGTTTGCGTCTCCATGACCCTCAGCAATTTCCAATGCATTTCTGAACCAAGTTTCTCATTAAGCAAAACAGAAATGGTAGTCATGTAGGTAGCCCCAAGCCTGATTAGAATAAACATATAAAATCATTTGCCTTCACACTAGTCTTCTTCTTCAAGAAAAAAACATTAGGTTCCCACAGCGGGGAATATAGGTACACTGCTATGCCTCAAAGTTTTCACATAAACTTGAAATTGCTTTGTTTTGATGTGGCATTCATTTGCTTTCTGCAATCCTTTCATTGGTATTTTAATTTGTAATAGAGTTGGTTCTGATAGTGCTTCCCCAATGTCTTCCTATGGGGCGGTGAGAGCGTGAGAGTCTCTTGTTGTTTTCCTGCTGGAATCCCCACAGCAAAACTTCACCTACTTGATCCTCTTGAGGAAGTTTACAAGAATTCCCAAAACTTAGCACAGCAAGGCACCTGTGAGAGCATAAATACAATCTTGCAGTTTACAATCCTCCCCCAGAAAATTAGGGACTCCATGGAATAGCCTTGCTGAGCTCCAAACGTATTAGACTCCTTATCACCCATCTTCGGCAACTTCATTAAGAAACACTTGGGCTTTTGTTTGTAAATGTTTATTAAATGACATCTTTTTATTTGACTCAAGATTTTGCAGCTATAAAATTTGGAAGGGTATGACTTCGTATGATGTACTTAGTAGAGCCGAGCAAAGGCGTCGATTCCTCGCTCAAAGCCAGTCAGCCTTGTGCCCCTCAGCTCAGTAGCTGGGTGGAGATACAGGCACACATCTGACAAGATTCTGAGATTGCTGCTTTTGCTTCATATTCATGTAATATGGAGGGAATAGCAAGGGACGGAGATTTTCATGAGAATTCTCATTGCTTCTCAATCCAATGCTAGTAAAATAACCCCTTCTCTCTTGCTACACCTGGTGTAGATTGGAAGTTGAGGGCAACTGGTCAGCTCGCTATTGTTGCTTGAGAAAGCCTCTCGAGAGCCTCACTTTCCTTTTTGCTATCATCCCAGTAATTAGAAAGCTATGTTTTTTTTATCATCACACATCGTTCCTTCTCTCCATGAAGAGATCAATAAAATAGTTTTTCTCCATCTTGCTCCATTTTAAGCACCATTTATTCATGACTACCAACTCTGAATGCAGAAGGATATTGGATAGTGGCAGCGAAATGCTTTTCTAATTTTTTTTAACTGCTTTTAAAGCAAGACAGAGGAACTTAAGTAATTATCGAACAAGACATTGGTACCCGTGGAGGACACTGGATTTCATACATGCTGTTAAGATAGACCTGATAAGAAGCTCTGTAACACTGGAACATTTTCTGTGTAAAGCAAATAGTAGTATTTTTGCTCTTATTTGAATGAACAGCAACTATTAAAGAGCCTGCTCTACTCTGCTCTAGTTAGCTGTCCAGAGCCATAAGACTGTCTGTCATAGTAATTAAGTAATTTATAATTCTGCATATTATCACAATGAATTAAATATTTTTAGTTCAATTATGCTATATGCATGTATGTGTTTATTATATGTTATTGGTATATAATTATGCACTATCTATGATATGTTTAACTATTACACATAATTATTATTAACTGATTGTGCAAAAGTTAGAAAAAGATGATATCGCCACCCAGATAGAAGCGGTGATTTTCAGACCAAATGATAGCATGTCTAAGTAGGAAACACTCAGCTTGGGGTTTTCTTGCTGGCTGGTGCACTGACATGATTGTGATACCTCCAGCTGGCTTTTTCACACCGAATGACAATTACATACATGCCCCCTGTGATACTCGGTGCTCACAGAGCATAAAGAAAAGGGAAAACACTGATCTCAGGTCCATGAGGGAAAGCTATAACCACGGAAAAAGTAAGCAAACAGAACCGCAGCCAAATGAAGGGAGGATGGCCAAAATGAAGAAACACTGAACAGAAAATATCCTCATTGTCACAGGAAACTTGAATTTATTGGGTGACTGAAAAATGAAATGGAAGAAAACAATTTCTTCTTTGAATTTATGACATCAAAACAGGGCTTCATATTTCATCTTAGATGTCACTTCTAAGAATTCTCCTCTAATCCTCTTCTCCAGTGTCTGTCTGTCCTCCATCTTCTCTCTGTTTGCTTAGGGCCCTGTGTCCTTTCTATTGGATATATGATAATTATATATCATTTACTTCTTGGAGAAAGGAGTTATGCACTACCTATTGCGGGGATTGGCAATTATCAGGTTATTAGTAAATGGGTAATGTGTGAAAGTTCTTTGAAAAGAATTAACAATGTGTAATGTAGTATTTTCTTAAATGTGACTTCTTAGTAAAGCATTTGTGTTTGTTGAGGAAGTGTGACTTGACTTGGAAACAGGAAGTCAGTTATTGGGTCATGCCTAACCTGGTGTGCGAGTCGAACAAAAACCTCCTAAGTGCTTCAACTCTGGGCAGTTCAGTTTCCTAATTGAGAGACTCGCCGTTCCCTATTGTCTGACCTAGTAGGAATGTCATAGGGGCAGATTCTGCATCTTTGTCTGGCACCAGGGACTTGACCTGGCTAGCGGTAGCTACGAAGGGAAGAAATGACAGACCCACAGAGAAAAGAACTGAGGATCCTCTGATGAAGAAACCACAGAACTCTAGAAGCAAAACACAGCATCCTTATTATATAGGTTGGACAGGGAGCCATACATGAGCAAGGTTATTACATACATGAATAAGGAGGTGGGTTTATGTGCACAGCTGGAACAAGGAGACAGGTTTAGCCAATCACAGGGCAAGCAGTGTCTGCCTGGGAGTTGTCTTCAGACAAGGGGAGAAATCTGTGGTGGACACAGTCTGCACACTCCATCCCCACACACACTAGGAACCCTGAGGAAGGCTTTGCCATTTTCTCACTCTGCCTTACCCAGAAGAGGATGGGAAGAGGCATTGCCTTCCCAGTGGAGCTGGGACTGAGGTCTCTGGCATGGCTGTGCCCATGTCAGCTATACATATTTACTCAGGTGTGCCGCAAAGCTTCCTCCACTTCTTCTAGGTAGGAATATAGCAATTATGTGACATGTTTATTTTTTTAATATGGGTATACCATGCACTTAAAATTAAAAATGTCATCCGTAAGATACTTTATGTTTTCTCGTGATGCAGTTTACATCTATATCTTCAAACTATTCAGGAAAAGTGTTCTCTGAACTATTTAAATTTCAACAACATTTATTAGAAATCAATTCATGTTTAAGTCATGTTTACAAGGCACAGGACTATTTCAAAGGACGATTATTCCAACTTGCTTTATAATTTAGCTTCTTTTTTCAGTACCAATGTTTAAAAGCAGCGTTCTCTATGCTCATGTCTGCACCATTTCTGCTCAGCAATTATTGAATGGCAGTGGGAAGGAAGTCTCCCCCCCCCCACCGCTCCGAACCACCTTTATTGTCTTCAAGAAGCTGGGCTCAAGAACTCTACCTCTGTCTTGCAAATGATACTGTTCAGAACTGCGCACGGATATGCGCTGCTTTGTGAAATAAGGAAAGAAATACTGAGCTGGGTGGGGCAGAAAATATGTGTGCTCTTGATCTTCAATGAAGGGAAAAGACGGGTATTTCAATAATGTCCTAGATGTTTAGGTTATTTTCTTTTCCTTTTAAAAACGGGGGTGGTTTTTTTTTTTTGATGTTACTGTTATTTTTGCTTTGTTTTCTGGTTTTAGGTTTTATCAGGTCTCTCATAATTATGATGCCACATACATCCAATTTATCCCAACTTGGCCTCACCTGAACAAGGTACAGTCTGGACTTCGTCTACTCCCCACCCAGGGGAAAATCGGTGTGCCCAAATTATAACTGAAATCACTTCACATTTCTGTTCCTAATCCTGAAAATTACTCTTCACTCTAGAATCTGTGCCTTTTGATGTTGGAAAATCACTTTATTCACAAAATGATATAACACATGTAGCATATATTGTATAACATATAATGCTTGGTATCATGTGGCACATTATTTAATAACCAGCCAGTTACTAGTTATACATTTAATTATGTAAGACCTTGATTTCGGAATATATTAAAAGGATTACAAAAGAAAGCATATTTATAAGTCACATACATAGAAAACATGAAATTGAAGAAGAAAAATTAAAAGGATAAGGGGAAAAAGAAAAATAATTGCTGGCATCAATTGTCCAGTTGCTGGATTATGGTATTGGGTTTTGTTGAAATTTCATACAAAGTGAGAAATAGTTTATTTTCAAAAGGAAAACTAGTGAAACAAAGAAAATATTGCTGTTGATGTCACTATAGCCTAAGTATTAATTAGAAACGGTATTAAAAAGCACAAAGAATATAAAGCCCTTAGGTTTTCCTCAGCAGGTTGTGGGTATGGGGCTGGTTCTTGGTTGCTTCTGTGTGACACTTGGATCATCTCTGAGAACCTCTTCTCCAGTACCCTTTCTTAATGTCACCTTGATCAAGGTGGGCGGAGCAGCAGAAACTGACCACAGGGACAGTCATATAATTACCACCATGCCAAAGCATGGCGCACTTCCGGTGGGTCCCCAACTGCTCCTTCCCTTTGCAGGCAGTCCCCACACCGTCCCAGGTCCAGGCAGCCGCAGAGGAGCAGAGGAGCTGTGGCAGGACACTGCAGGTTAGGAACAAGACTGCCTTCTCAGAAGCCTACCTTCCTGGTGTTGACTTCATCTCTCGGGAGACGGCATTTTGACTGGTATGAAGGAGGAGGCAGGTTGAGTCATTGGACTTAATACCTTTCTTTAGGTCTGATAATTACCAGATTTTGTAGAAGCATGGGTAATCAGAAGTTAGAGGCTCATGAGTCATTTTGGGAACACAGTTAACCAATCACGAGATTTGCCTTGGATTCCAGAAATACCCTGGGAGGGATTTGGGATTTGAAGCGGCTTTAATGAACTAAATTTTCCACATTTTTGTTGAACAGGGTCTTACTCTAAGTTCCATGCTGATTCGCAGTCCACACTTGCAGTCTGCTGACCAGAACTTCCAAAGTGCAAGGATTACAGGTGTCATCACGCCTAATCTCCAAGTTGTGAGCCTTCACTTGAACTCGAACCTACATATTTAGGCATTACTAAAATAATTGAGGCTTTAGTTTTATATAACTATATATATTTTATGTAAGATATAGCATATAATACAGTATACATATAATTATAGATCTACTAAAGCCTCATTTCTTATACATAGGCATGTGTGTTTGTGTATGTGTGTGTGTGTCTATACGCGTGCATGTTTCACCTGTTCACCATTCAGAATGGAGCTGTTTCTCACCCTCTGAGTAGTGAACCATCCTCTCTTATTTCTAGCAGATTTTTATTGCAGATTTTGTTCTACTTTGCATGTTGGGCATACTCAGGAGGCCAGGCCAAGATGAATCATTATTACTAGACTTTACTTCAAAAATTTCTGGCCACCAGACATTTGGTTTCCCATGGTGAGGGATCAAGCGCTGAAGCTGATCTGTGTAGCAGGAAGGAGTGATCGAGGTCCCGTGAGCAGCGTTTCATGCTTGGAGAGCAGCTCATAACCAAATGTTCCATTTCTTATCTAAATGGATTTGTGCTCTAGATGGCCAACTGGCATCTTTCGTTACGGCGTTCCAATGAAATTTACAAGTGTTCCTAGATGTAGAAATGGTGCTGTGAACACTTTCACCTTTAAGAGTCCCCTCAGAAGTCTTACTCCTAAGAGTAAGAAGAAAAACAGACTCAATGGCTTTGACATCAAGGGCTGTGTTCAGTGTCAGTTCCATGACCTGCACTGAGATTTTGTTAAATGATTTTAAACCTTATTTTTTTTTTAAAGTAAAGCTGGGACCCTTCTAGATCTGTCTCAGACACAAATGTCTTTCCAGCTTGCTTTTTCTCTTTGTCATATTTAGTGGAAAAATTCGCTTTGGATCTTTCCATGGCTGTATTTTCCTTGTTCCATCTGTCAAAGTTTAGTGAACTCACCTCTCTTTTAATTTCTTGCTTAGAAATTTGGGGGGATATAATTGACGTACAGCCATGAGTCTATCCCCCAGCTCCATGTTTTTCTTTCTTAGGCAGCAACTACAACATATGCAGATGGCTGAGAGAGGAAACTAAGATGTGAAAAGGTGGCTTTCTTCAAAGGCGCCAGGAGCATTAGTGTCATGTCGGAAGCACCCATTTGTGTCAACGGTACAGACCTTTCAATGGGAAATTGTGCTGTGCTACCTTTCAGAGTATGAAATGCTAATTTTGGATTTACAGTTTTTGAACTGGAGGGCTGCATTTTGCATGGGATTTTGTTTAATTTCCAGTGAAAAAAGGCATTTGAAGCACAACTGCCTACAGCCAACTGTCAACAAAAATCAACCCGTAATAGCATGGAGCCTGTCACTGACGTGTGTGGCGATGTGGTAATCTTCTCAATTTAGCTGGATATTTCTTCTCTGCACAAAATAGCTGAAAGTCTTGCTAGGCATTTATGAATATCGGATGTTATTAGGCTGATAATGGCACCAGATTAAGGAAGTGTACTCTGGTTCAAAGTGTCAGTTAAAAGACACAAAATGGGACAGTCCGTGGTCTTCTGCAGAAAGGGTTTTTTCTTTCAGGTTTGTTCCAGGTTTTTGGTGATAGCTGAGTTTCATCTGCAGGGCCTTTCTGGGGGAAAAAAACACAAGTTTTTATGCTATTTTCCCCCTAGAAGTTTATTTTCGTTTATTAAGAGGGTGAAATTGGAAAAAAAAATCTCTGAAAATGGAAGTGAGAAGGGAAGGTTCTGGAACATGTCCCAGGTGAGGCCAACTGCATTTTCCTTCCCTTCTCATGGAGAGCCAGGGATGATGTTGAGCCATAGAAGTCTAAGGGCTAGAGAAGATTTTCTCTTTTGGGAGGCTCTGTCTTTTGGGGGTAGTGCCCTTGAAAATTCTAAATAGCAATTGGCAAATACAAGGTGAAAGATAAGGCTGTGTTGTCCCCATCTTAGAAAAGATTGGTTATTGGTTGTCACCAAACCATTGTGGCCTCAGTGAGACCTCCTTCTTTCCCTCCCTTCCTCCCTCCCTTCCTCCCTTCCTTCCTCCCTCCCTTCCTTTCTGACTGGATATTCCTATATATCCCCAAGTTAAACTTCAATTTTTGACATTACTTCTTGAATTTCAAGGGCTACAATTATAGGCTTATGTGCAGCCACACCCAACAGTGACTCTTCTTATATAAAAGGGGTTTAGAGTCAAATAAGATTTGTTTTTGGTTATCAAATAAAAAAAATTTAAGTTAGCCATGTTCAAATTCTGGTTTGATCATTTATTAGTTTTACTGTAGCTAAGCTTCTTATAATAGTGTATGTAGGATATGTGTTTAGTATATAAGAAACATCAATTATCTACAGTGTTACAACTATAACTAATAAGCAACCTAGTCACTGATGTGATGTAGTAATCACCACAAAAATGGAAGAAGAAATACACGAACAGTTAGGGTTTATAACTTGAGAAAAGTGAGTTTGTGTTTCTTCATCACTAGTTTTGTGTCTATGGGAAAGAAAAGTGAATCATATTATTTAAGGATCATGGAATACATTCAAAGACACAAATTGCACGATGATTAAAGAGCAGGGGATCAGCACACTGCTAAGTGATATGAAATGCTCACCACTGTCCTTATGTAGTCTTGCTTTCTATATATATTACTATACTTTCTCTCTCTCTCTCTCTATATATATATATAGTATATATGTAGTCTTGATTTACATATATATATATATTTTCTCTCCACACACACACGTATATATATATATATATATATATATATATATATATATATTGTCATTCTTCCATTTGCTGGCCTCGCCATAATGATGGGCCTCTGACAGAGGTATGGGGCCAGTGACAATTCTTGCTGCACACCAGAGAAAAGAGAGTCAAGCCAGTCCAATACCATCATCCACAGTTCTTCACTTGAGTATGGACACATGGCTTGTGCGCAAATTTAAAGAACACGAAAAAAGAAAAGAAAAGAGAGGTAACCATAGTCTGCACAGTTATGTATATATTAAAGCTACCAAAGCCAATGGAATAGAGCAAAGATAGCCCTTCCATGGGAGTGGAGGGCTCTCCACAGCTGCCAGGCTTTCTGTTAGCCCAACTCTCGTGAGAGCGCTGCAGTTTCCTCAGATCCCCAGAGGCTTTATCCCACTATGAAGAATTCTTCTTGACTTTCCACTTATAAGAGAAGGTTTATCACTTGCGTCCAACTAGAAAACTGGTGAGTCCAGTCAGCATGGCAGTTTCTAACTACTGCCTGTGCTAGAATTAAAAATGAAACAGAAAATTGGCCAGAGGATAAAGAGCTCATTAACCATAATCAGGGTCTTGGGAATGGGGGATGGCAGAAAAAGAGGAAGGAAGGGCAAGGACCATTATTTCTTTAGTTACCCTTGAATGCGTGACAAGGTCTTTGCATACATGGTGATTATGTCCTCTTTCAATAGATGGTCAACAAAGAACATAAGCAGATGTGGGAATACTGAATTATACAGTTCGGGGACATCTAGGGGGACCTAATAGGAGAAAGCTTGGTGACTGTTAGAGGTTTGGTGAAGGGTTTTCTTTAGTAACAAATGATTTTGCTGATTACTTGCTGATGTTTACTGAGTGACAACTCTCTCATCACATTGGTGAATTCCTTTGTTTGTGCTTTGATGGCCTATGATGGATCTCAGTGCAGCCTAAGTATAGGCAGAGGTAGGTACCAGAATACTCTTGTCTTTTATCTTCAACGAAGAGACAAAAAAAAAGAAACAGAGATTTTAAATTTCATTTTCTGTTTTGAATTTTTGTATGTGGGATGGATTTGGATAGTAGCACATGAAATAGTAGTGAGAGGAGCCTAGTTTCCATTAGGCAACCTGCAAATTAAATTCTCTCATTTAAAGCACAGAGTCATCCACTACTCACCCGGTAATCAGCAGCATGTCTGTAGTAAGTGTCTCTTTGAGCCTCAACCTCTGTGGACCTGAGTGATAGTGGTTCTTCTGGACTGAAGGATACTTTAATCTACTGCCTGCTTCTTCTAACATTGAATTCCAGCCTAAATACAGACTTTTAATGAGGAGCTCATATGGAAATGATTAGTGTAAAAGAGAAATTAACTGCGACTACCCACTTGCTTTTTTCTCTTTTAGAAATGATTTGGTATTCCATTTCAGGCTTTTCAACTATTTTGATGAGAATGTATTTATGAGTTGGAGAAATAAGTGATTTTTCTTTTTTTCTTATTATCTCTTTTTGTTAAAACGGCATAGTTAATTTCTAGAGGTAGGCATCCCATTGAGTACTGAGGATAGGAAGAGAGAAGATTACTGTTCAATGACTTCAAGATCGTTGAACACCCAGAATAAACCCCCTACAGGGTTCCAGGCCCATAACTGTGAAAGCAAGGAGGGATCTAGAGCATTAGAGAGGCAATGCACCACACACAAGACTGCAGTTACCAAGCAGCAGAATTTATCGAGCATGGAAAATTCTGTCACTAAATAGATGAACAGTCCTCCAGAGTCCTTCCTGAGATGCCAGACAAGTGGCTCAGCAGGAGTTTTCTCTTCTTCAAGGATTCTACTTGAGAAAGAGAAAAGTTAGATAACTCTAGGCACATTGACAAGTAAGCCTGTGGATGGGGAGATAGGGCCAAAAGTTGCATGGACTACTACTTTAGAAGTCAAGTGCTGACTGATGAGGGTATTTCTCAAGGGGCTCTGATCTTGACATCATTTGATGATGGTACTCTTAGTTGTTTTTTGTTGTGTAAATATGGTAAAAATGCAATCACTACTATCTCCTTTGTCCACCACAAATGACATAATGTGAAGCAACTGTAGGCAAACTGCAGCTCCTCACATCTGATTTATGACAACGGGAAAATGTACATGTGCTTCTCTTTATAATTAGGTTTGGAGAAAGTATGAGACCAGTATCCATTTTTTTCTTTCTATTCTTTCTGTCTTTATTTTTTTTTCCTTTTGCAGTACTAGGTGTTTAACTCAGCACTTTGCACATGCTAAGTCAGAACTCTGCTGCTGAAATGTCACAGGCTGCATGTTTGATGGGACTACAATCTCTGCCATTTGCCATACATTTACCCAACAAGTGGTGATTGGGAGCCTAATTGTCAACAGAAGTCAGAAAGGGATGGGGCATCAAATAAGACTAGCCAGGTCTTTGCTTATGAAAGATTTCATTTCTTTGAGGAAATCATGTTCCTACATAAATATATTAGGGGATTAAAGAATGTGATGATGGCCAAGGAAAAGAGTGTAAGTACTTGGGTTTTCCATGTATGTTATTTTCTTGTCCTGGGTCATTCTCTTCTCTAGCCCCATCTCCAACAGGCCTCTCTTACCCTCAATGTGAGCCATTGGCACCTTAATTTTTCCATTTTATTTACACAGTGATGTAATTTTAAGTTTTCCCCCATTTCCTAAGAAATTCTTGTCCTCCAAACTGTCATATATATATATATATATATATATATATATATATATATATATATATATATATATATATATACACACATACATACATATACATACATACACACACATATATATACATACACACATATATACGTGTCATATATATGTATATATACGTGTCATACATATGTATGTATATGTCTGTGTATGTATGTGTGTGTGTTTTAGAGATTTCAGTGAACACAGTGTCAGTGATTTGCTTGGCAAACACAAATTCTGCTTTATGTCGTCTAGAAGCTAGAGAGGACAAGAAGCTGCATTGTGGGCATTTGCATAGATATCTGTATTAGAAAGCTCCAACTCCTTGAAACCAACACTAACCCTGGTCTTTTATCTTCTATAACAGCTAACACTCTGTCATGCACATAGTAGGAATTCACTGAATAAAATTTAATTGTAAAAATCCACTAGGTTTTGCCAAAGATATCAGCTAGTGCATGTTTGGAGAAAATTAACTAACAATTAAGATGTTAAAAGTCAGGATTCCCATGGATTTTGGCTGAGAAGACCAATTTTCTTATTGGTGGACATAAGGCTTTTCAGACCAATGAATCTGGTGTCCTGCAATCTTGCCAACAAGGCCTGGTGGGTGTAAGGAAAGGGTGTGAGCTGAGTGCAGACGTCAGCAAGTGCTTGGCACTTGAGCGTCTCTTGCCAGGAAAAGAGAGAGAAGCCAAGAGCTGCAGAGGCTAGGTCATCTTTGGCCAAACGTCTATGAGAAAGTCTGTCCTTGCCTTCTGAATGACTTCAAGTTTCTTGTCCATCATTCATTTAAAAATTTTGGTTCAAATGATTCCTTGGTTAGACTGTACCATGTGTAAAGTTTGTATCTAGAGTTGAGCGTAGGAAGGTAATTTAAGTAACCATTATTGTATCTGAGAACTGTGACTTAACTCATAAGCAGTAAAGAGAAGATGGCTGGGCTATTATCTGCCCTGGGTTTTTCCTATGGCTTGTTCATAGACATGTATGTGTGCGTACACATTAAAACACATGGTAAGTTTTCATATGTAAGTTGAATCACAGGATTGCTTCAGGCCTTCTACTTTGATGGTAAGACTAAAGATGGCTTCAAGCTATATTTTGTTGACTGAGGTTTCTGTCCTACCTGGTCCAACAGCCAATTAGTCCCAAATAAATCAGACAGAGGTCTACATCAATTTTAAGCTGATTGGCCCAGAGGTTTGGGCTTCTTATTATATTCTTACATCTTAAATTGGCCCATTATTCTTGTCTGTGTTAGCCACGTGGTTTGGTACCTTTTTTGGCAAGGCTGTCACATCTTGCTTGCTCTGTGTCTGGATTATGACTGCAGAATGAGCTTTCCTCTTCCCAGAATCCTCCTGTTCTTGTCTATACTTCCTGCCTGTCTACTGCCCAATCAGCGTTTGGAACAAATCATTGTCCCACAGGAATATTTCTGCACAGATTATTGGGTAATGGTCAGAAAGGCAACTGGCATGGGAAGGAAGTGTGATTGTCCTACCTGGCATGTGCTTTATGTTCCTAAATCTATCTTTGAGGTAAATTCCTGAGACATGGACAGTGGAAATTGCTGGTTCATGGAGTCTTTCACCTGCTTGTATAGTCAATAGATGATTGCTCAATACGAAATGTAACAAGTGCTAGGGACTAGGAATATCACAGAACATAGAAGTGGAATAACAATAAAACCTGTAGGGAAAGTAGACTTTGATCAAATTGCCATTGTATCCGTGGCAAAGACCAAGTACCTAGCATTGTGAGAGACTGTAGCAGGGGCATTCAGTTGCTCAGGGAGGCTTCCTTCACATTGCCTGCTTTTGCTCACAGAATGCTTTTTAGACTGCTTCTACGGCAAGTGTATACTTGCCCTCCATCTTGTGGTTTTCGTCCAGGTCAATGCGTATAGATGATTTTATCTGATTGGATCGATTATCTCACTTTTTCTTTCTTTCTCCTGTTACGCTATATTATGCTGTGCTATGTGATGTTATACTATGTTATGTTATGTATGTATTTCACAGCATCAGAACTATTTTAATGGAGCCATGTTTGCTCAGCATCTCCAGGAAATGCTAAGAACCACGTCATGAATGCAATGTCTCCAATCACTCATCAGACACTGGAGAATGTTACCAGTGAGCTGGAAAACATGGTGGAACAATGGATCAGTGCACCTGGCTTTTTTATGTCGCATGGTCCTGTTTTGAACTGGGTGCACTGGAGGTAGAATAATGCATGCTGAAAACAAAGATTCAGTTAGCCCTACGTGTCACCCACGGAAGGCTTTGCCTAATTAACAGATCTGCCCTGAGACTCAGTGACTCCATGGGAATTATAATTGCTAGTATTAAGGAGCTCTTTCTAACGTGGTCACTAAGGCAGATAGAGCAATTGAAGGCTCAGACGGTGCCTTGATTTAGTAAGAGGTTCAGTATTTGTGTCTTTCCTTATCTTCATAGGTCTTCTTAACTGTGTAGCATGGGTCCATATATTGTTATTCTGGCAGTTTTACAATTTCAAAACAGGTATACTTTGCCATGGAAAGATGCTTGAGGGGAAATTAAGGAAGAATTTCTATTTGGATGTGGAGAAGTGAGATGTCCACACTGTAGTTCATAGGAGGATCTACAGAAGAGGGGAGGGGAGACGAATGCGTGTTTAAATGAGTCAAACATGAGCAGCCTCTGCGAGTTAGACACAGATGAGTTCATTGTTTGGCCTTAAACATATTTCCCCGAAGAACGGAAGCCCCGTAACAGCACACCTCGTTATGTATTTTAGACAAACAGCACTCTGAATCAAATTATGGTACATGCATAAAATATTAAAATAAGACATTTATAACAAATCTTTCTAACTTAGTGCTCGGCTCTAAAACAGATTTATATATGGATAAGCAATAGGTGTGATAACGCAGTACAGATTACCACAATTTAAATTGCAAATCAAGAGGGCATCACGGGAGGGAGAAGAGAAGCCATCCTGAAGCGCTGAAGAAAAAGACCCGGCTGTGCAGTGCTTTCAGGCCTCCTGCCTGGTTTTGTTCAGTGCTGTGTCTGGACGCCATGTTTGAGAATTCTAGTATCTGTCTTTGGTACAGTGTCTTATAGTCTCGTTTAAATTATCCAATTAAAATGTCCATACACTGTTCCTTTGGTGGAGGTTGAACTTTTGCTAGTGCGTACTGCCTGAAGTTATCAAGTCATCTCTGTTTTGTTGGACACTTTAAGAAAACTGGTGCTACTTTTCCAGTTTAAAATGGCAAGTGTAATGCCCTTCCAGTGCCCTGAGTGCCCCTGCCTCAGCAGCTTGCCTGTGCCATGGATTCTTGTTCTCCTATGGTTAGAGGAGATGTGTGGGGAGTTTGGCACCAATTTGTCTCCAGAAACAGTCCCTGATTTAGATTATTAATCTTGTTTGATTTATTTTGTACATCTTGGGGCTTTTGAGTTGAATGCCAGCCTGGACTGAATGTTTCTTGCTGCTATAAGGCCTGCTAGAATACAGTAGGAGTTCCAGAGTGATAGAGCCTAGGATGAAGCTGTGATTTGGGATTTGTAAGGTGCCCCAACCTTAATGAAGTATATCCTCTACTATTACCGTCACTGGACATGGAAACAGGAAACTAAAACTCTTCAAGTAGACCCTCTGAGGACCAAAGGTCTGTGAGAAGAAAAGAGAGAGCTAGGCGAAATCTTAAAACAGTGTTTTCCAGAGATGGCAACTTAAGATGTGTCTTTTGCCCCATTTTTTTTCTCACAGCCAGTGAACTGAGACTGTCCTTCTAAGTAATTATTAGAGCTGTTTTCCTGGGAGCCTGGCTCCTTCACCTCATCTGTACTCTGGAGCAAGTACCCTTCCCATCAAGGATGCCCAGTGTGGATGCCCAGGAGAGAGGAAGTTCTGAATACATGCACGTTAAAAGCTATGTGATATTAAGTTTTGAATATGGACTTTTCTCATGCAGCCGACTCTTCCATCCTCCTCGTCCCACTCTACTTTGTTACAATTGCTCTCTACTCTATTTACCCCAAGCTCTCTCAAACCGCTTTTGTTGTTCTTGGGCCTGGAGAGATTGCTCCACAGTTAAGAGCATGGCTGCTCTTCCGGAGGACTTGGATTTGATTCCCAGCACCCACATGGAGCCTCACAATTGTGTGACTCCAGTTCCAGCAGATCTTATGCCTTCTTCTGGCTTCCACAGGAAACCCGGAAAGCATGCAGATAAAACATCCATCCATAATAATAATAATAATAATAATAATAATAATAATTTTTAAATTGTTTTAGAAACAATAAAGGGAGAAATGTCTTTTATCCTAGATTATGGGTGGCAATCTTCAATTATATTATATGCCAGCCCCATCATTCTAGAAGAGAAAAGAAGGCCTGGATATATCCTGCTTGATAAGTCTCTCCTCCCTCCCTCCCTCCCCCCCCCCCATCTCTCTCTCTCTCTCTCACATTTACCTCCATTTAAGTAGGGAAGTATAAATCATAATTAGGAAGGAAACTCAAGATAAGCAACTCCTGCACTCGTAGACTTGTCTCGGAACTAAGGTGTGTCAGTATGTATCACCCATGCTCTACTCCACGGGGAATCGAGCACACTGTTAAAACAGAAATGAGCATTAGAACTAAGACAGTCATCAGTTCCATTAGTCATGTGTCCTAGAGTGTAGCCATTCTCAGCTGGGTACAACTCTAAATATAAAACATATGCCAGCGTGGAAGTCTTAATACAAAAGCACGATACCTCATGGGTTTTATTGAGATAACATCCTAAAGTGCCATTATTTGGGGTAGGTTAGATTCAACAGCATACACTTTTAAATCAATTTCACATGTGTGATAGTTGATACTATCAACTCGACAAGGTCCAGAGTCTCTAGAATGTGACTAGGGTGTACCTGTGAGGGAGACCAGATGCTCTTGTCATCACGGCTTCCTGGCCATGGCAGTCTTTACCCTGGAACTATTAACTGGGGAGAAACACTTCCTTAAGATGCCGTTGTCATCGTCATAGCAACAAAAAAATGTGGTACACTTTCTTTTCACTTCTTTGATAGCTCAGCAACTGTGGGTGTGGCTCACACTCTAATTCAATCGTTAGGGGCGACCCGAATTGGTGTAATGTGGAACCAACCGACTTTGCTCTTTGGCCTCTCACAATGTGTTTCATGGGACACCCAGAATTCAGTGTGGAGGCCTAACCTGACCCCTTGGTGAGGACTCCCAAACGATGAGCAGCCACTGCTTAACGCACCTGCTTAGTGACTTCAGATTTTTATTTTTAATAAAGGAAGATTTGCCAATGTTATCATTTGTTTCCCCATGGATTGTTCTTTACTTTTGGATTTTCAGGAGATGCATATGTACCTATTATCATCTCTACCCTGATGGGAAGTAACTTTTTGAAGGTGTTTGGGGGCTTTGGAGTCAGATCGCCAGTGCTTAGTACCAGCACTTACTTGTGACCTATATCGCCATCATGACTCTTACATGGAGCTTCCCCTTCTGTGAAACAGAACAGTAGCTGACAGCTCTCTGGAGAGTGACAGCATTTTTATGAGGTGACGCCGTACCATATCACACATGTGGACAGTGCCCAATGAGAGGTGACACTATACTATACTACGCATGTGCACAGTGCACAATGAAATAGATCTCCATCCATATCGTTTATTTTTTTTAAGTGCCTTGAGACCATCTTCTAGGACACAAAGACTGTGTCACTGCTTGGGTTTTTAAGTGTGAATAACATTATTCCGAGTCTTATCTGCGGGTCTGAAATATCTTTATAAGCAAAACACTGGTGTTGGGAATTGCCCCCACAGCCCTCACCTTTACATCTTTGCCATCTTTGCACCTGCTCTTCTTCATGCTAAGGATTCTGCTTCTCCCACCCTTCCCATCTGTCACTGCTTTGCGCCTGCTCTTTGACGACTCTAGACAGCACCCATTTACCAACTTGATAGAACTTACTGTCAAAGCAATCCAGTGCCAATCGAATGGTAACTATGTACCTGATGCTCCAGATTCTGAGGCTGAACTTCAAGCTTCCACACTTGGTTTATTTACCCAACCACGATGAAGGTGATAACTGAGCCTTGTACCTCATTCATGACCTCCAGCCATCTTGCTCAAGAAATACTTGTTGATTGATTGATAAACAAAGGCATGACTAATAGAAAATTCTTTACTGCAGCAGTAATTATTCATGGTAGAGAATACTTGGGCATGAAATATTGCACGCTGTCTTTGCAGGTCTCTGTCGTGAACAATGAGCCACACATGTCACAATTTAAGATTGCCATTATGTAAAATCTCCATTGCATTTAACTGTTTAGTTTCAGGAAATGTTTCAGATAGTAGGAAAAGATGATACAGGTCCATTTAAGACATGCATCTGTCTATAATTATGTCCAAAATTTTGAGGCTTGTATCTATAGATTTCTGAGATAGATATTTATATATCTTGAAGTTTAGATATCTAAGTACAAATATATCTAGATATTATTAGCTCTTTATCCCTTTACACATATTCAAAAAGACCTTTCTCTTACTATGTCAACATAGATAAAGATACAGATAAATAGATAGAGCCAGACCAGGAAAGGGCTCAGTTTCTATTTGTAGTGTTCTCTCAATAAGGCAGTGGGACATTGGTGCTTTCAAGTGAACTTACAGACATTGAATATGGTGCTCATATCATTAAAAATAGTTAACTGTTCTTGGCTACGTTCACAAAGAAGTCCCCCAATGCTTCCTTTAATTGGCAGGATCCACACATGGTATCTATTTGCAAATGTTCTTAGCAGTGAAGGCTGGAGCTCTCTCTCTCTCTCTCTCTCTCTCTGTGTGTGTGTGTGTTGTTGTGTGTGTGTGTGTGTGTGTTTGTGTGTGTGTGTGTTTGTGTGTGTGTGTTTGTGTGTGTGTGTGTTTGTGTGTGTGTGTGTGTTCTCTGGAGGCGATACTCCACCATGATCAGACAATTGGCACATTGTGCTAGGACGCACTGTAAGCAGACAATGCATCTCATACCACTACCCCCCTATACACTTTTTTTTACACCCTGAAATATGGTTGATATGGTCCATTGCAAAATGAACCTATATTGGAAATGGCAAAATTGTAATGTAAAATATACTGGGGTCAGTGGGGTGTGCTGTTTTTTGCATATATTTTTTCTCCCCTGACCCATGCCATTCCTCTGCATACAGGGGGAAAGCTCCATCTCACACAGAAATGTGATGTCCTTTACTGCCAGAGGCTGTTGCTGTTTTAAATGAGGAAAAAGCACAATGCATGAAGAAGGAAAATTAAAGCATATTCATTTTGGAAATTAGATATGGTGTCAGGAGACTCCAGAAAATAGCCCCGTTTGAATGGAGCCCTGCGCTACAAGACAGTTCACTGCACTTCTGACCACTATTTATGCCATGGAAGCTTTTGAAACAGAGGAGGGGGCAAAACACTTCATAGCTGCTTAATAACTCGGTTCATCTTTCTTCCTTCCTTTTCCCCCACCAGACATTTGTCTGTCCCTTTGGTATATATAAGATATGCAAACACTACAGTTTATTGGCAGGACTTTTTGTTAATATGTCCAGTCTGGTTCCAAAACACACAGCCCCTGAATGGATCCCCGGGCCAGGCCTGTGACCTTCCCTACCCTCCATTGCAGCCTGCTTTCTGCCCGTGGCTACTGTGGAATGGCTAGCCCCAGTCAGACTGTGTAAGCCTTAGGAGTGACAGTGACCTTTTTAGGGGTCACTCTACAAATGCAAAGAGAATACCTTTGGCGATTCCCAAAGATTCTTTATGCGGAATTGAACAGGGACGGGGGAGATGATGGAAAAGGCACTTTGCCTAATTTCTTCCTTTCTATTATTTGGAAGAACAGTTCTCAATTTGTGATCATCCCCTTTCTGCCTCACTGCCTCCCTCCCGCAGAGCACATCACACCAGGCAGGTTAAGTGGGATTCAAGGGCCCTCCAGGAAGAAAAGCCCAGGGTTTTGATTCAATGCTGAATAAGGCATTACCTGGGATGGTGAAGCATATAAGGAGTTAATCTTGAGTACAGGGTGGGGTCAATTAGAGGTAGAAGAAGAAATCCAATTTGAATTGGTATTAATGAAAGATATGCTTTAATTTTTACCTAGACAAGAAGCGTGAAGCTAACTATTGCAAATTCCAGATTGTGAACCCATGTTGGCTCTATTATTTTTATTACTGTTTGTGCAGTGATATCAAACCTAAGGAGTCACTGTGTTTGTTTAATTTATTTTCTGGGAAAATTAAGACATCCATTCTAAGTGAGCTCCTTTTATAATCTGCTTCCTTGGGACTACTCGGTCCGCCCTGGCACATGCTGAGTTCTGCCTCTCTCAGGATCCAAGAGGGTCTTTGCACTGTCTCTTTCTGGACCTTGGTGGGCTCGGTTCTCACAGCGTCACCGCTCCTTCTGCTCCTGGGTTAATTAGTGGTGCTCACTCTCACTAAGAAGCAAAGTGATGGCGTGGTTTTATTCGTGGCTAAGGTGGGTGAGGGCAAAGGAGTCCAGGGAAGGGCATAAAAAAAGAGATCTCTCAATGCCACAAAATGTCCATGTGTCTGATACTGACCTTGTCCGAATGTCCTCAGTGTAGCAAATTGAACAGACTTGGAAAAATGAAATAAACAAGAAAACATAACATTTTCAGGCAAGCTTGGAGCATGGGTCTATTTTCCTCTGTCTTGTGCACCTGGCTGGGGAGAAAACATGGCTTTGCTTGAGACCCTCCCCCACTCAGTAGCATTCATTAATAGAGGGTTTTTTTTTTTTTTTCCTCCTTTGGGCTGGAAATTTCTCTCCTCTCACTAGCCAGTAACAACCCTTCTGCTCGTCCTTATGTCAAACCTTCACAACTGAACTAATGTGATCTCTGACAATTGGGCAGAGCTGGAAGAGTGTTTGAGGACCATTCTGGGCTCAGGACGAGCACTCCTCCTGGCAGACTGCTTTCTACCAGGACTGGGAGGGTGATCTCTGTAAGTTGACCAGGGCCATTAGCTGAGAGAAATCTGAGAAGTGCTTTAATGAAAATCTTGGTCTCTACAGCTCAGTTCCTCCCACCTCCACCCCCATCTTACCCTTCTCATTCCCTCCCAACCCTATCCCCACACCCTTTATTCTTGGTTCCCCTAGGTGTCTTGGCATGGCCCTCAGCCTTGTTACTAAGCTTAGGCTGGCTTTGTGAGAGGAGAAACCCAGCGAGCCCTGCTCTGTGCTCTGGATCCCATCTTGATAAAGGCAACTGGAACCGGCTAGCTAAAGTGAGCAGGACAGTGGGAAACAGTCCTGGCCGTGGGAGCTGCGGGCCCAAATCAAACACCAGTTTTAGCCAAGTCAGGACGGTATTGGGCCATTCCGAAGTAGATGTAGGGGGAGTGAGGGATGCTCTTGAGCTTGTCAGGCCCCTCCACCCTGCTGCTCCCTGGCTTCTGCGGACTCTGGGGCATGGACCTGTGAATGTCAATGCCCTGTGTGCGTTCCTCTCTCCTGCTTTGGCAGTGGGGTAGCATCACAGTTCTCACGGCATTTGTGATAGCCCACAGTGTCCCCGCCCCTTGTGTGGCTACTGGGGAAGAGGCATTTGAGATGAGGAGGGAAAGAGGAGAAAGGCTGAAGCTCGACACTCTTAGCCACAATGCTCGCTTTGCTTCGTAAGGGCCTTTGGAGAAGAATGAGTAGACAGGTGTGAGCAGACTTTCTGCTTTGCTTAATTACAAATGGACACATTATTTTGGCTACTAATGAAAGTACTATTGTGGGAATTTGAAATATGACCCAAGTGTAAATAGCATGCAGTAACTAATCAAGCTTTATATGCAATTCTATTGCCGAAGCAAACATCTCATGGGGTAAGACAACCTCACTGCATCCTAAAGATGAAGGTACAGGTGTCATCTGGGTCACGAGGGCTTTGATACCAGCTATAGTTTATTAACTATTCTTGTGGAGATCAACAAGAATTGAAAACTCTATAGTAGGCACTCCTTTCTTTAGAGAGCAGCATTTCAGACAAGGGTTCTGTGATTCAGTAGATAAATGGCCAGGAATTGAGGGGATAGAAAGAAGGGCAGGATTGGGTTCAAATCCCATGTTCGGCCTGGGGCAGGTCAGATTGACCTAGTCCCAGCCATATCATTAGTAAAACAGGCAGAAAGTTTTATTTTTGTGGCATTGATACAAGATTTAGAAGAGGTATCAGGTCGATATTTACCCAATACAAAGATAGAGAGACTTGTTAGTAGCAGTGATGTGTTGGCAATCATGGGGACGGGGCAAGAAGAGGCTTCTCAACGAGACTGTGACATATCACAGTGCCCTGTATCTTACAGAGAAAGAAATTGATTTAAAAGTAGCAAAGCTTTGATTTGCATTTCCCTGATAACCATCTTACACCTGTAATATTGGCTAAAATCCAAAACACCAATGATAACCTTTGCTGGAGAGATTGTGGGGTAAGAGGTACACTCATCCATTGCTGGTGGGAATGCACACTTGTGCAACCACTTTGGAAAGCAGTGTGGCGGTTTCTCTGGAAATTCGGGATCAACCTACCCCAGGACCCAGTAATTCCACTCTTGGGAATTTACCCAAGAGATGACCAATCATACTACAAAAGCATTTGCTCAACTATGTTCATAGCAGCATTATTTGTAATAGCCAGATCCTGGAAACAACCTAGATGCCCTTCAGTGGAAGAATGGATGAAGAAACTGTGGAATATATACATGTTAGAATACTACTCAGCGGTAAAAAAAAAATGACATCTTGAACTTTGCATGCAAATGCATGGAAATAGAAAACACTATTCTGAGTGAGGTAACTCAGACCCAAAAAGATGAACATGGGATGTACTCACTCATAATCGGTTTCTAGCCATAATTAAAGGACATCGAGCCTATAATTCGGGATCCCTGAAAAGATAATAAGAAGAACCTCCACCTGGCAATAGATGAAGAAAATGACTGAGCCCCACATTGGAGCACTGCACTGAGCGCCCAAGGTCCTGATGAGGAGCAGAAGGAGGGAGAACATGAGAAAGAAAGTCAGGACCATGAGGGGTGTGTTCACCCCTGGAGACGGTGGGACAGAACTAACGGGAGATCACCAACTCCAGTTGGAATGGGACTGATGGAACATGCGACCAAACCGGACTTTCTGAATGTGGCCGATGGTCGGGGCTGACTGAGAAGCCAAGGACAATGGTGCTGGGCTTTGATTCATCTGCATGGACGGGCTCTGTGGGAGCCTTCTCAGCTTGGTTGATCACCTTCCTGGACCTGGGGGGAGTTGGGAGGACCTTAGTCTAAACATAGAGTAGGGAACCCTGATGGCTCCTTGGCCTGGAGAGGGAGGGAGGGGGCGTATGGGTGGAGGGGAGGGGAGGAAAGGAGGAGGAGAGGGGAAAAGATGGAAATATTTAATTATAAAAAAATAAACCATAAAAGAAGAAAATTAAAAAAAATAAAAATAGCTAAGCGCTTTGCCGTGTTACATAAACCATGTTAGGAAGGGAGTTCTGTGTGCCATTTTCATCTCCCATGTCTCAGTACTTACATCTTAGATCACCTTCTGTTCTCTTCCACTTAAAGGGTTCCTTATCTGCAGGAGAGCAGAATTCTCGGCTGAAGAACCATGTGATGCCCTCCACAGGACATTTCCGTTGCTAAGGTTGTTGCTTTCATTGACCACTAACACTCTCCACCCCCTCTAGGGACGGGCTCTGCGTGAGCCTTGTCAGTTTGGTTGCTCACCTTCCTGGACCTGGGGGGGGGGTTGGGAGGACCTTGGACTCAACATAGTGTAGAGAACCCTGATGGCTGTTTGGCCTCAAGAGGGAGGGAGTGGGGGTGTGGGTGGAGGGGAGGGGAGGGAAGAGGGAGGAGGAGGAGAGGAGATGGCAATTTTTAATAAAAAATAAATAAACTGGGAAAAAGAAAAAAAAAAGCTTGTTAACATTTTCCTTTCAAAGAACTTATAGAAGACCCACATCTGGGATGGGGAGATGTTCTCAACCCATCAAGTAGTTCTTAGGAAAATGCAAGGTTGTGAGTCAGGATCTCCAGTGCCCATGTAACAGCTTCACGCTTTTAGTTGTCAGCCTGGGGAGGCAGGAGTAGGCAGCTCTCTGGAGGCCGCTGGCTAGCCTGCCTCATATAACCAATGAGATTCAGGTTCAAGAAGAGACCTTTTCTCAAAAGATAAGGTAGAGAGCAAGCTGAGGAACACATCCAAAGATTCCTCAGGCTTCCATATGTAGGAGCGAATATTTGCACATTCGATACCATGCACATGGGCACATATGCATAAACACATGTCATTCAGCACACATGTACACGCACAACACAGCAACACACATACCTTTCATTTATCAACACAATTTTACATGTTCCAAGTCTAAAAAGATAGACCAAAGGGGTTTTTCTAGTAAAAAGGGAAAATGAGGAAAAGGACAAGCGCAGTGTCTTCACGGACCATGTAAAGCTTCAGCAGCAGGTCGGGAGAGATACCATGGATATATAGTAAGAAAGCCACTAGGCTCATGGATGGGGGTTTGGTTTAAACGAACAACCACAATCTATCAGTAGCCTAAAATGAGTATGAATTTTATATGACTTTTTAAAAATGATTTTTATAAGACTTCTGTGAATTTAAAAATAAACTGGCATGGGAAATGCTTTAACTATTCTAACAACGTTCTATTCAATTACATATGCTAATATATTTGTATATGCTAAATGTTTCATTCATACTTGCTGTCAGGCCTACCGTAATTCACACACACACTCACACACACACACACACACACACACACACACACACACACACACGATATGTGTAGAACAATCAGGTACTATAAGAAGGGATTTGGGGAACACAGAGGAGGAAAACATTCTAAATCTCTAGCAGAGAGACTTATGAGTCTGGTTACCATCTTCATTATACCCATTTGCAAAGCCCTTAGCCATGGTACTGGATGTTACTGGCAGACAAGTCTTTTCCCTTTAGTATCACAAATATTAGGCAAGCTCCCTAAAATGGGATCTTGCCGACGAAACAATTGTGCCCAGACCTTGTAATATGGATGGTAATATCAAATGAGTACAAGCCAAAAGCCTTCCTGTAGACATATGCTCGCTCGTAAGCAAAGGCCGAGCCCACTTTCCCCTGTCCCAGGTACGACGGAGGGTGCTGTGATTATATATGCACCTGGCAAACATCCCACGGAGGTGCTACTGAGGAGAAGAATGTCTGTGGAATGTGAGAACTTATGCTGTATCACATGTCGGGTAAATAATACAGTCCAAATTCAAAACACATCTGAGTTTAAAGCTCACTGTTTTTCCAACATACCGTCATACATGTACATGCAACTGTCATGGCTTAATTAGTGGACCAAGTAAGAACTTTTCTCTCCCCTTCACCAAATAACCTGCCTTTCATTTCCCCCTGAACATCAGCGTTGAATTACTTTTCCAAAGCCCAAAAGCAGGTACTAATTTGGGGGCAATCAGCTTTGGTGTTCTATAGGGCCTGGCTAACCTATGATTTCTCTGATCTCAGACAAGTCATGTTACCCAATTATTTCTGAGAATAATTACTGCATTTTCATTCCCATCCGTTTCCACCCTTGGCCCATTGTTTACCTCCGAGAGGAGGACTAATGAATGCAAGTTACAGCCCGACATGACAATGAGACTGCCAATAGAAATCAATGGCACGTCCCATGACAAGCGAGGCCTTAGGAGGCAGGCGAACGGAGTTCCTGGGTTTTTACCTACCTCATTGTTCTGCCATGCAAGTGGATTATACAATTTTCCTGTTATGGAAAGGGATAGTCAGGACCAAAAAAGGGTCTAACTGAGTTTAATAAAGTTGAAGGCCCTAATATGGGGTCTTAGAGGGAAAGCCTATTTTAAAAGGTGGGATGTTCTAATGACGAGCCTGCATTGGCTCTTAAGGTTTATGTCTGTGTTTACATTTATCTGCTTTCGAAAAGTGATGGAGACAGAGCAGATGGGGTCAAAGGTCTCCCCCTTTCCAGCATCAGGAGACTAAGTATTGGTGACCGGGAGTTATCCTCAGTGTCTGTGAACATCATTTCATCCGTTTTTCTACTTGCGTGCGATCCTGTTAATTTGAGCAAAGTAGCTTAGAAATTCGTTCTAGTCTTAAGACAGTTGCGAAGGAAAGGTGGGAACTAGGAAGTTAGACGTGCGCACATAGTTATGCTGTGCTCTCTGACTGGGAGTCACTGACCATCAATGGCCACGGGACTCTGGGAAACAGGCCAGTGTGAAGTGAGTTATGGGTGGGCCGGTTGTTAACAATTTTTACATCAGTTACATTTTGAAATGACAGTCTCTAGGATATAATTGCTTAAATAAGATATTATAATATTTCCCCCTGTTTTTTTTTATCCTTTGAACTACAGCTACTCTGTTAAATGGACTACTAAGTGGCTTGCATCTTCTTTTTAATAGGCGGGCAATAGTCTAATGTAATGTAAATAATAAATGTTGGAGTACAGGAGTTGAATTCCAGTCGTCTGACTTCATTTAAGTCCAAACACTAAGATGCTGATTGTGTAGGATGTGGATTTATTTCTTTTTCAGCTGTGATGCTCACCCATGCTCTCACCATCCCCTGCCCACGATACACCATGATGCGTGTATAAGGAAGAGCATCCCCTTTGCCAAGAAAGGAATCATCCCAATAAACCCAAAGTAAGTTACTTCTTTCGTACCCCTTTTATCAGGCTTTGAAGTAGTAGCGAGCTTTGGAAACACAGAGAAATGATGTTTTCCTGTATCTTTTGGTTTAACTAAAACCCCCCACCCTCAAAGTGCACACATGGAATGAGCTACCGGAGCAATTTATTCCTTTCTCTCCATGGATTAGAGAGGAGGTACTTGGAGCAGCTTGTAAAGAGAAGAGCTTGGCCCCTGCCCTGCTCTGTGTTTAATGATCCCCTCTTCATGTGCCACCTCTCTAATCTGCGGAGAGATAGGTACAAATTGTATCTATAATGCAATATTACTTAACAGTATAATGTATGATAATCACAGAATTGCATCCCTACCTTGTAATTGGTGTAGATGTGTTGCATGAGAGATTCCCTAATTCAATAGAGAGTGGTTGCTCTTATGCACTTAACTGCCTCTGGATCAAACCAATCAGCCTGCAAGTGATAAGCAGAGAGTTAAAGCTTTTTCTTTTTTTTTTTTAATTAAAAAAAGCAAAAAATATGACTTAGAATGGCTTTTTTAGGCCCCTGCATTCAAATGGCTGTTTAATAATCCTCTACTTGAATAGAGCCTCTTCTCCCCCCTTTTTGGTTAGGGGCAGGGCTCTACTCTGTGTAAAATGGGGACCTAAGAGGACATGTGTGCTCTTCTTACTCAGCAATTGTTTGCTTTTGCTCTGTGCCCTTAACTGTGTGTTTATGGTCTTCCTACCTTAACCCTATGCACGGGTTTTTACTCTCCACACTGAATTTTATTCATTCCTTTTTCTTGTAGAGCCCTCTTGCTGACACCTCAGAGTTCTCTTCTTGGTGTTTATCTTTTCTTTCTTTAAACTTATGGGCTTATTTTACTCATTGGCAGGCTTATTGTGGCTCCCTCTTCCTTCCCCATCTCTTCTTTCCCCATCACTGACTGCCCTAGCTCTTAAGTACTTCTGGTTCGACAAAGAACATTCAAGAATTTGTCACTGAAGGAAGACTGTGTTGTAGGCAACTAATCTCTGCTCCCCAGTGTGCACGAGAGGCACCTGACATCCGGTTGTAACTGCCAAAGGTAGCACACATTTGTTCTCTTGGTCACCTGGAAATCTCCAGGCAACCATTGTGCGTAGTATGATCTGAGTTCAGAAATTAGTTTTATGAGGAAAACCAATAATAAAAATTGTCTGGTAAGTTTAACGAAGTCTTTATAGCTGTTATGACTCATATAGATGAGACCATTGCAGCTGGGATGGGGATGGAGACGCAGCCAGTCTTTCAGGAAAGTGAAGCTGGGCATAGTCGGTTCTCAGATGCCTGTGTGGCTATGTTGTCTGAAGCCCAAGTTCTTAGCAGCTCAGGACCGGTCGTGGTTCTGTTCATTTCCTCAGTCCGCCCTCAGCAAAACGTCTCTCATGGAGGTGCAGCGCTGAGATGCATCGTTCTGTCCTGAACAGTCTCCAATAGAGGTTGTCACATACTCACTGCCTACAGAATTTCATTTATCATTAAGCAAGTGACTGCGATTCAGTGATCTGATTTCATCATTTTCTTTTTAATGTTCAGTTGTACTTTAAAATAAAAAGATAAAACAAATGTGCTCTTCCCTTCGTTTGATCACTTCTCAATTCTGACTTTGTAAAAAGAGTAGAAGGGCAGCTTCTTGACGTGAGCCCTTGAATCTGTCCAAACAGACGCAGGGATGCCACCAAAATTACAGCCCAGTGATGTCTCCCTGAGAGTGACGGGTTTGGAGGTGGGGCTCCCTGGCGTGTTTCCTTTAACGCGTGCAAAGCCGTTCCTGTGCTCCATGGATTCCTGGCTTAATAAAAAGAAACAATTCATTTGGTGAATACTCTAGAATACAATTTCCAGAGACCACACTGCCACTTCTCAACTGCCAGCTGTATTTCACTCTGCCTGTAACCAAGGAAAACAAGGTTGCGAAAGCACGCCAGCTAGGCTTCTCAGCGATGAGACGTCAATAGCCCTTGATTTTTGTTGCTCTTGTCACTAATTTCTCCAAGTTTAAAAGAAAAAAAAGTGTCATAAAAACAAATCGCCTTTTAGACCCTTGTGTTGCTTGCAGGGCTTTCTCATAAGAGGCGTTCAGTAGGCCTGCTGCAGATTTTGAAACCACTTTCAGTCACTAATACTCAGGCCCTTAGAAATGGCTGTCATGCAGTTATTTATTTATTTATTTTGTTTCTTTTGAGTTTAGGATTTTCACCTTCATTGTGTTTTTCATGCTGCCATTTTTACCATAAAATTGCATTTCCATCTAGGACCAATGGCATCTGTTTTTGGGTTTTTGTTTCGTTTTGTTTTGTGTTTTTGTTTCTTGCTTGTATTTTGTTTTTTTTTAAAGCAAAAGAGACAACCAGGACAATTTGTTTGGCAAATATGTGGGTTGCTGACAAAATCAACACTAAGTATTTCAGAGAAATGTCAGTGCTGGTGTCGAGGAGCTTGCCACTCCTGCGTCTATATCTATGAAAATGGAATCTTGGTGCCTTCTGTCCTGACAACCCTCCACATCATGCAGAAGTTTCTTTGTTTTTGCTGGGCATGTCTGGTCTCTTTTCACTGAAAGCCCACTCGATGGTTTAGGAAGATCAATTCTACTTTCCTGTGAATGTGTCTCTTAAACCTTTCCCTAGAAAACTGCAGCAATGTATGAGTGAGTTGCACAAAAGGGGAACCCTCGAAGAATGAACAGCAAGGAAGCACAGGGTCTTAGATTATAATTCACCAGAAAAGAGCATTTCACCAATCAGTACCCCATAGATACATTTGTAAGAATGAATGGCCTGACAGGTGAAAATCTATTTTTTTTTTTTTTTGACAGCGTACGTTAGTCTTAAATCAGTCCAACACAATAGTTCCTTTTCTGCTTTGCACAAACTCTCTTTCACCTCTGATAAACTGTACCCCTGTGAGCCATAGAATGTTCCTGATTCCTACCCTTCCTGTTGTAGTGGCAGTATTTGGATGGCTATGGAAGCAGATTCATTTGGCCAGAATGTTCTTATATGCATATCAGCAGAAGGCTAGGATTTAATGATTTCATGGATTAAAGGCTCAGTCAGAAACTGTGTACTACACGGTTGATAATACCTGCTGTGTGAATTGGTTTTCTGACCCCTCAGAGGCCTTGCTGAGGTACTGATTTTAACCTAGTACGTGGCGTACAATGGTGATAAATCTTGACACAGATTATGTAATTTTCCCATAGTGCTGTGTCTATTAGAGTTTCAAATAACACAGTTTTTATGATTTTGGATATTTCAGGATATACCCCTCTGTACACACAAACACACACACACACACACACACACACATACACACACAAAGTTTGCCTGATTGGGCTTTGTGCCCTTTGACCTTCTTTTAGTCGTGTAAGTGAATGCCCTCCTGAGCTGACTGAATTCGTATTTTGTATCTCCCAAATCCTTAAAAACGAAAAGAGAGACATAGGAGAAAGGATGGCTCATCCCCACACTAACATATGCTGTGGGTCGAGTGAGACCGGCTGAAGGCTTTTTTTGACACATCAGGTCTAGGGATACCTGTGGGCATTGGTTGCTTTCTCGTCTGCTTGATGCTCCTTGTTGGTCTGCTCGGCAGAAGCTCACTCCGAAGCAGTGTTCACTGAACATCAGCACTAGGCAACCAGAGAAGCCAGGCCTGCCCGAGAGCTGGTGACCTGCAGTGATAGTGCCCCCGAAACAACTCTCCAAGCAGAAGAAGGTTTCCGGGGCACCTTAAGCACATTTAAAGAGCAGACATTATGGTCTCAAGGATGAGGCACTGTATAGACTACTCATTCTCTACTCCTAAGAGGAAGAGAGCTTTGGTCAGTGTTCCTTCACAAACAGGGAGAAGACATGGTGATAATCCTGGGAACAGCACACTAAGAGAAACAAACAAGGGAGGTGGAACTGGAGAGACCACATCTCAAGAGCCTCAGCCACTGACTCTGCAAGATGAAACCAGGCATCCTGCTGTTCCTGACAAGTCCGTTGTGGGCAGAACCATCTGTAATGTCCAAGTCAAATGGATTGTGCCTATATGTGTGAGGCAATTGTGTGTGCATGTGTGGCTCTGTGTGTTGCCCTTTGTGTGTGTGTGTATGTGTGTGTTAGCATGTAAAGAAAGACTGATTGTGCATATGCATTCCTGTAAGGGACCTATACACATATAAATCATTATATGTGTTATATGGGTGTGTGGGTATTGTGTGTATTCCTATTTAAAAGATTATCTATCACTATTCAGATCTTATTACTGTCTAGTCTTTATTTTTATCTTTCCTCTTCCTCCCGACACTTCTATAGTCTTTAACTCTCTGCTCTTAGTTACTCAATTTGAAGTCACAAATGTTATGCCCAAATCCGTGAATGGAAGTACCCCAAAAGCCAACAAGGAGACCGAAGTCCTGTATGTAAAGTAAAGAACCTTTATTTTATGCAAATTGCAAACTCGGTCTCTCACATGTCCAACATATTGGAATAAATGGAGAGCCCTGAGCTCAGTTAGAGTTGGGTTTTTCTCATTATGAAGGTGGGGGTGGAGGGGTTTCTGAGGTTCAGGGCCCACTGATGGTTGAATTGTCTAGGGGTGTCCTGGTGAGTGTGTGCTGGCAGATGGTCCTAGTCTACAGTGGTTGGAACATTTAAACATTTTCTTGGATGGTCTGTTCTTAGGTGGTGCTCAGATAATCGTAGTTCTGGTTCTTCCTGCAACCAGGTATGCTTCAGGGTAAATTATGAGACTCAGGTCTATATTAAATTATCCATGGCTGAGTCCCTACTCTGGCAGGTGGTGATAATTGAAATTACCCTGGTGCAAGTGAAGTAAACACAGAACACGCAACAAAGCCCCTTAGGAGTTTATTAGAGGGGGTGTGTACAGGCCTGGTGAAGTCAGTGTGGAGAGAGAGAGAGAGAGAGAGAGAGAGAGAGAGAGAGAGAGAGAGAGAGAGAGAGACGAGGATGAGAGGAGAGAGAGAGAGAGAGAGGAACATGGCGCATCCAGCTTTTAAAAGCTGCCTAGCGCATGTGCACAGGGGGCTGACGTGGCTTCGTCATACACAGATGACGGGGTTCATGCATGTGCGCAAAGCTGAGTCATACATGGATGATGTAACCCACGCATGCACATAAGGGCTTAGTTGATGTCATACGTGGGTCACACGACGCCCTTTAACATCCTCAGGGGCATTAGGCACTTCTGCCTGAGGGCTTTTGTACATGTGCATGGCCCCTAGAAGTATCAGCCTTATGTGGCTGAAATCATTACAATAATGGTTGGAAGTAAAGAACTTCCTTTGGGTGATCTGTTCATATTTAGCTTATCATGGTTGGCTCCTACAATAAAAAGCAAGAAAAAGAAGTGATCACACCCCTTCATGTTGATTAGATGAAAATACAATTGCCTTCTTCGTGATTTTTGTTGGCAGGGTCATGGGTCAGAACACACAGTGGACCACGAGCTTCTCCTTCACCTAATGGCTTGAGAAACATGGAGCATTTGCTGGGTGGGTGTAAGTCAATGCCCAGACTCCTTCCGTGTTAGCTTGCTTAATTCTCCCAGCTGGCAGGCCTCACCACCCGGGTGTTCCTCACCCAAGGAAATTCCTCCTCTTTCTCTTGGGACTTTCTAACACAGCCTGCACCTTTCCCCCCTAATTATTTGTGTTTCTTGTCTACAAATAAGGCAGTAAAAGTTCAATATCCCCCAAATTTTCTATTAGATTTCTAGAAACTAAAGCCAGACAGGACCTTTCGGACATTCAAATTCAGTTTCTTTACTGACGGCTGTGTGGAGCCCATTCCTAGCAGGCAGCAGACTATGGGGCTGAGCTAGCAAGCTGCCATGGAGGTTGACAAGGGCCCTTCAGAGGAAGGCTGGCAATCTATGTCAAGGCAGAGCCTGGAAACAGAACAAAAGGCATTTCCTTTGGGAGGCTCAGTGTGGTAATTTACATTTGGGAAAGTGCTTTGTGAGCTGTAAAGTGGATGTAGGAAGTGGGAGCCGTTTTCCTCTTTTCTCTTTCAGAACTATTAGTGCACCAGGTTGAAAGTTTGTGCCACGGGTTTTTTTTTTTTTTTTTTTTTTTTTTTTTTTTTTTTTTTTTTTTTTTTTTTTTTAGATAGAAGTGGAATAAAAACGAGAAAAATCTAGGTGCACATTCCAAAGATGGCTTCTATTGTGTTGCAAACTCTTTAGCAGTTTTCAGCTGCCTGATCACTCAGCACTTTGAGTGTTGAAGGAGCCCTTCCTCACAGAGAGAGAGAACCACCTGATGGGGGTGGGTGAGGCCTGCGGCAGGCCCTGTTTATTTCTGCCTTTCAGATCTGACCATATTTTTTCAGGTGGTGCCCGAAGTGACTATTATTTAACCCGATTAAGAAGATCTCTTCCATTTTCTTTCATGCAAACATGATTCTCATATTCCCTTTTGTATGAAACCAGCAAGTGTCCAGTTGCCTCAGCAAGAAACGCAGGAGGTTGCCTCCCCTCCTAGACCTGCTTCCTTCTACTCTCTCCAGGAGTCCGTTCACATAACCCAAGTCAGCCATATCAGTATGAAGCTCCCCTTCAGCTGCTGCTCTCACTTTGGCCTCTCACCCCCTGTAGTTGTGCCTGACCTTCTTCCAGCCTTGCTGCTCACTCCTTGCACCCCAAACCAGGCTCGCCTCACAAGTCTGATGAGGTGGGCACACTCCGCGGTGTCACAGTGCCCCAAGGAACAAGTTCAAGGTCAGTGCCTCGGCGTAGGGGCCCATTCCATCATGGCCTCGGCTACGACTTCCATCTTCACAGTCCACACTCATTCTGTGGCTCGATTTTGTTTCTTGAACACGTGATCTTACACACACAGTGTCTTTGAACACCTAACACTGAATTCTCCTTTCCCTTTCTGCTACCGTTACCGATTAAATCTATTCCTTCAAGTCCTCAGCTTTTGGTTGGGAAGCTAACTTTGACTTTCCTGTCTCAGGCCAGTGGCTGTTCTCCTAGGCACTGTACATTCTGCATTACTGTATATTACTGTATATTGTACATTACCTGTATATGGTATATTACTATATATTGTATATACTATATATTGTATATTACTGTATATTGTTTATTACTATATATTCCACACTGGATTGTGAGCTGTACATGATTAAGGACAAAGAATATACAATTCGTAAATGTTCTGGGTTTTCCCTAGTGGTGAGTAGACAGGCTAAGCTCAATAAATGTGTGTCGAATACAGGAAATAGCAACGAATGACTCTGCTGTGTGATCTTGGAAAGTCACTTATATATTCAGCTCTCTGTTGTCTTTATGACTAACATGAAAACCAAGAATTTAAATGAAATTAAGGTAAATTCCAGTTTCGATCTATCCATGAATATGTTGTTTCATATTTCTGATATATAGGAAATACGTTGGTGCTTTCCAACTAATGATACTTTTCTGTATTTGAAAATGTCTGTAATCCTTCCCTGCATCCAGTTCATACTTCTGCTGGACATCTTCCTAAGGGATCCAATATCTGCCCACCATTTATGCTAGAGATCCTGAAGAATTCACCCTTAACAGTTTTGTGGACAAATGGAAAGATATTATAAGAAATACATTTTTTGCTTAGAAGAATTCAGCCTACAAGAGAGCAAAAGTCTCAGAAGGAGACACACTTTCAGTTTTTCTTCAGGTTGCTTAAGTATGATCAGTTCTTCTCTAGGCTGTTTCCAAGCTCGGGAAATTAAATAACCATTATTCATTTGGTGCCTCTGTCTTTAAAACATAGGTCTTTCATGCATAGATGAAGAATCCTAGCACATTTTGGATTTATAGCTTGTTCGTGTGCAAAAGCAGCGAGACGCGGCTCGTGGTGCAGCGGGGTCGCGACGCTTCTGAGCACCAACCTTTCAGGAGTTTTTGGATTTTGTTCTTAGTTTTTGGACAGTCCCACAGGTGAGGGATGCTCCTATCTGCTGCGCGGTGCCGGTTTGGAGAGCATCACGCGCATCAACAGGCACAGACACCGGGCTTCCTCCCCAGGGAAGCAGAGAAAGGTCACAGCTTTGTACTGGGAAGATGATCCCATTAAGCACCAATATGCAGCCAGCACGCGGTGCCCACAACAAAGCTAGCTGTGCATCTTATCAGCGCCTCTTGCAGGTCCTCTCAAGCTTGACCTGGTGTCATTGTCTTTGCTCTTTCTGATTCAGAAAGACGAGCAACTTTCCAAGGTTTGTGTCCTGGATGTGTCGCATTTTTTTTTTTTTTTTTTTTTTTTTTTTTTTTTTTTTTTTTTTTTTTTTTTTTTTTACCTTTTCTCTGTTTTGTGGAGCTTTTGTTGGGACACGTTTCCTTTGTGATGTCATGGGGTGGGGATTAAATCTCTACCGCAAGGATAATACTCCATTTTATTGCCTTCCCGGGCAAGAATTTATTCCTTAGACTTCCTTGCCAGTCTGGACTGCCGGTAAATGATATTACCTGGTTGGAGAGGTTAGATACTTTGAGATGGGGAAAGAAAATCAGAGAGACAAGTGATTCTGATCCAAACTGAGATTCAGACAATGGATGGGTACCGTTCTGTGAAGAGGTAGTGCACCACCCTGGCGGTCCAACAAACCAAGGAGCCAGCTCAGCAAACAGAAAGTCAAGAAGCCAAACAGAACTCGCCCTACCTCTGCTTATTCAAATACCACCCACAAGTTTCTGAGAGAGGAACATATGCAGAGCATAATTTGGAAACATATAAGGCATGCCTAAAGTACAATATTAGTCAATTTTATATGCCGGTCGCCATGAAATCTGTGTGTTTAAAAAATATAATAATTTGCATTTCTGGCTTTTGATAACCTCAAGAGTGCACTTGAAATTCAGCACATGCCCGCAGCACCTCCCCGCTCACCCCATTTTTAACTGAAGACCAATGGTTTCTATTAAGGGATCAGGCAGGGCCTCTGACAAGCCAGTCAATAACTATGTGAGGTTACTTCATTAATGCCTATAATGGCTGCTAGAGTGAGAGGCAAAAAACAGGTATCCTGCCAGCAGCAAATGAAATGATGGAGCTTCCTGGAGCAATGCGCCTTTCCTTTGTCATTGTCTTTTGCTTCGCTTATTCAAAATGTGGCATTTATGTATTCAGTCTTGATGAATGTTTCCGGCTTAAGTACTTTTTCCATCTCTAATGCAGTACCGATTGCACTGTTCTTTCTTTCTCTCTCTATCTCTCTCTCTCTCTCTCTCTCTCTCTCTCTCTCTCCCGTCTCCCTCTCTATGCCTCATCGCTCTCTCTCTCCCCCCTCGTATTCTCTTTCTTTCCGATAACCTCTGCTGTCAGGGCATGCAGGCTGAAGGGTTGCAGGCCACGGCTAATAGGCTTTTGTGGTGTAAACGGTGAGGGTGCTGGGTGGCGAATGCATCATGAGTGTGGCTGGGTCACAGAGCAGTGTGGGCGGTGGGGAGGGAAGAAGGACCCCGCAGCTACAGTGCTGCAGGTCTCGCTGCCACGGACATACTCTTTCCATTGAAGCCAGGCTAAGAACTCCGAAGAAAGTGTAGACATCTCAGTGACACTCAGATAAGGATGTGATTAGGGGAGGAACGCTCACAGTGGGTGAGTCAGGAAGACAGGCAGCGTGTCTCAGGCACTTTTGCTAGTGTTAAGAACTGCACAGGTCAAATGAGAGTTCACTGGTAGATCTAGACTCTACAGAGCTTAAAGTTAGTTTTAGTTTGTCTAGGTGGGGCTATTAGGCTGGACCTTGCTTTTTGAAGGGATTGTGCTCTTTGTTTCAATTAATAGAAGGAATGTTATACAGCCCCACAGGTTTCTAGGCATCAAGGAGAAGGGAGATGCAGGAAGCCAGATAAGAAAGGCAAGGATTTCCTGAGTTGTTACTAGGTCCCTTGGGAGGGTCATGGTTCAGCGCACAAATACAGGACATGCAAGAGTGAAGAAATCTTTGGTATCTATGCCAGTATGGCTTTTGCACATGCATCAGGGAGCCAGATTTTCCCCATCTCTTGTACCTTTGGTGCCATGAAAGTTTGTGAGCTCTTTTGAAGGGTGAAGATGGGATAAGTCAATTGACGTAGACTTCTATTTTCATCTCATCAGCCTTCACCAGTGAACCAGACTGCTCTACAGAGTGCTCCTGTGATGCTGGCAGAACATCAGGCCCACATCAGCACAGTCAGAGGGGCAACTCCAGCAGCAGTGAAAAAATACGATGTCTCTAATTCCCATAGGCGGCCCCCCACACAACGTGGGTGGCAGGAACATAGCCACAAATTGCCACCATGTGTTTTAGGAACAGACTCAGAATCCCCTGTTAAAGAGGCTGTACCCAAACATAAACCAAAAGAGAGCCACCCCACAGTTAGATGCTCGGTTATGAGCTGGAAGTCCAGGTAGACTTCCGTAGCCAGAAATTACCTTAGAAGAAAGGGTTGACCTCCATTTCCCTGTGACTCCATCTCAGAACGTGACAATGCTCACCCTTGCTGTCTGTCTACTGCAAAGCTCGGCAAGAAATTCTGGTCACTTGAAGGCTGAGCTGGAATAACAAGAGTACTACAGTGAAGGCAGCCTCCATTACTTTGGTAATTACAGAATTCTGTTGTCATTGTGATGTTTTCTTGTGGGTCTTCCTAATTAGTAATACGATTGGCATTATTCTATTTGGGAATATGGCTGAATAATGATATTACTGCCTCCCTACAAAATATTTATGCTAAAGTCCTAACCCTTATAATCTCAGAATGTGACCATGTTGGGAAGTAGGGTCTTTAAACAGGTAACTAAACCAAAATGGGAGTCCATTCAATAACAAATCAGAATTGGGTCTTAATCCCTTATACCTGGAAATCGGGACTCAGAGAGGTACAGACCGAAGAGACAGGGAAGAGACAACACTTACAAATTGAGAGTTCTCAGAAAGGATTACAACTAGCAACAGCCCAACCCATGTTCTCCTAGCTTTCAGCTGTCTGTAACAAATGGTCCTAGCTGAGAACTCTAAGAGGCACCCTATGCAAGGAGGCTCAGCAAGCTGGTTAAAGTGATAGAACCATTTCCTCGGTTCACCTCCTTGTCATCCCCCACCCCATGATCATTTTCAAGAATCTAGAGCACTTGCTGCACCCACAATTTTACCTTGAACTCACCAGTGGGAGACCACAGAGAACATACAGGATTAATGGTATGTTTTGAAAGTTTCCTATTGTTATAATGTTGTATGGCATGTTTTGGGTGCCCTGTTTGGATTTTGACATCTGTTTGGCTAAGAATCATAATAACCCATCCATTTTAACTGCTGTATAGAACTCTGTGGCACACCACCATTCATTTGTATAGTCTTCTAATGGAGGCAGTTGAATTATTTCTATATTTTTATTGTAATTAGCAGTGCTACCATGAATAATCTTGTATATGTACCCTGGTTGATCAAATAGATGAGTCTCTATGGTTTATTCTCAGTATAGGAACTGCTGAGCCTTACACATGTGGCTGAATTGGTGAGCTCACAGCAGCACTTTGATCTGAGAGTAAAGCACAATCTTTTCCTTTATGCGCAGAATCTCACCAACACTTAGTGTTGCTGGACCTTGAGATTTTCTTAGAGATTTTCTTAGATTTTCTTGGCAGCCACAGTCTATGTTTGTTTTACAGCCTTTAAATCTTAACAGTAGTTCCTTGAAGGAGGCACAGTTTCTGTTTCCTGTATTTACAGAGAAAGCAATTAACTTCATAACACTTCAGGTGCTTGCTCAAGAGCAGTAAGGACTATGGGATTGAGCAATGTTCATAACGTACCTGAACCCAAAGCCTGCTGCTGCTGCTGTTTAGGTTTCCTCAAAAGCATTCCCTACAATGCTTCTAGCTTGGGAGATCATTCCAAGTAGTGCACACTAGATTATGAGGAAAGCCAACAATGCTAGAAAGATGCTAATGAGCAAATTACCACCACAGGGGATTGGAATTCCTTCCTTCTGAAGGCGTGTCTTAGTGGTGATGCACTTTTGAATTATCTTTTTCAGTTATGGAGACCCTTAGTTATTCATTTATTCACTCCCATTATTCAGAATTTGAATTTTGAAGTACTTTATTTTAAGAACTGACTAGACTTCCCCAAGTCCTAAAACCGTCACTGAGAGGAAGAGTTCAGGCTCCTTCCTAAGGCCAGTCCAGCTGCAGGAACACACGGTGGTTCAGATGAACTGGAGGCAGCATGAGACCTAGCCTGCCTCTGGCATTGTCTGCCAGAGCAGGAGAAATCTCCCCATTGGATTCTTTCCCTAACAACATAACCAGGAAGAAACCACACTATCACCCCTTGCTTCTTCAGTTGAGGCTTGCCCACTACAGCAGTGCCAACCCCATCAGGGCCTCCAACATGCTCCCCAGTGGGAATTCTGTGTGTTGCTTTTATTTTTTTCTTGATTTTAACTAATATGCTTTGTATGTGACAGCAAGCAAGACACCTTTGATAAAGTGGGCAAATTGTTAATTTCCTTATGCCTTTTTATTGGTATGGGTGGGGCATACATGAACTAAAGCTTGTTTCTAAGCTCTGAAATGGTATCTATATCTATAAAGCGCTTTAAATAAAACTCTCTAAAGCAGCATCAATAAGGCCAGTGTGTGTAAAAAAAAATATCCACTTATATTTGGATGGTTTGGGTTTTTAAAGTATTTTCATGTTATCTCACCAGAAAAGCTCAAGAAGCAAATAAGGCATGCTGCATGCTAGAATCCCATTTTCCCCATTTATATATATGAAAACAGAAGTTCAGAGTGGCAGAGAGGCCCTGGCAAGATTCTGCTGTGAATTGGTGGCCGCAACCAGTTGAGCTCTGCTCTGCAGAGCCCCAAGCCTACACTACTGATCTACAGCTCAGTTTTTAGGGATGAAGCTAAAACATGCATTACTGAGTTTAGTTTTTGGATGATTAAATTCTGGATAAAATTGTCTACATAGCGATTAGCAAACATTTGTACGGGGTTTTTTTTTTTTTTGGTTTTGTTTTTGTTTTGTTTTTTTGTGCCTTAAAGCTAGGGGTCACATGACAGTCATGACATTCACAGTTGCCTTAGAGACGATCTGAGGAGCATTCAAACACCCTGCAAGCCACTGCTGCTCTTCCGGCAGTGCTCTTAAAAAAAACCACACTCCCCTTAGCAACAAAAATCTGTTGTGCGCATGGTCATCATTGTGACACTGTGTAGAGCCAGAATTGCTCCAGGAGAGGTAGCCCACTTGTGGTCATCTCTTAATTGCCAATAATGTCTTAGGGCAAAAGAAACTTAGCCCTAAATATGCAGGCAAATTTGATTTATGTAAATCCGGATAACCTCTACTCCCACCCTTCTCTTTAAAATATTAACAAATGAGTCCCAAAGCAAGCCTGCAATATAAAGAATGACTTATTGTGGCATTGATGAAATGTCATTTAAGCAAGTCTTAAATACTTCTTGTAAATCTCCTAGTGCTTTAAGAGGCCAAACTACTCTATTTTATTTTCTCTGCCTATCAAAGCTGTAATATTGTTAACATGTTCTCTAAAACCTTTTGGGGAGGCCCGGACTGATTTCTGCACTGTCAAGAAGAATTGGAGATGATACAGTCTTAGTACTCCCTTGATATGCAGGATTATTGCCAGAGGCCATGGCAGTTGTCCAACGGAGAGATGATAGGAGTTTAGACATTTATGTACCGGTGGGAGTGGTCAGAGGAAATTTGGCTCTATCTCCTTTGGAAGTAGAGCCAAGGGAATTTCTTGATAGACTGGGCAAAAAGTATAAGAGAAAGAAAGGGACCAAGGATAAAAAAAACCAAAAAAACAAATATGATACCATTTTTTTCACAAGTCAGCTGAAAGATGACGTTGCAATAAGAGATGGAGAAGTCGGTGGTGCTAGTTTTATGATGATCAGTTTGTGACATTTCATATTTGAGGTAGCTTTGAACATATAGCTAAAGGTGTCAAGTAAACTTATTGACAAATAATATAGACTTTAGGACCCAGTCTAGGATGAAAACAAAATCTCAAGAGTCATCCTCATTCAATTCAACATGTAAACTACCCGAATAGGTCTATTTACTGATAGAGAAGAGGCAAGGAATGAGGACTAACTCTGGAGTATTGACAAAGGTCAAGAAGACAAGAATCAAAGTGTTGACTGAAAAAGTGTCAATGGAAGGACATGGTGCCCTGAGTGCTGAGGAAATGGCTTGGGGACAATGAAGCAGCAGGCGTGGCCACCTGTCAAATGCCACTGATAAGCTGCTGCTGGACTGGGACAGGGACAGTTCGTTGGTGACTTTAGTGTGAACAGTTTGTATGACTAATGAAGGCAAAAGCTAGTTTGGATGGTGGTGTAGCATTCACGGAGGAGAGGAAGGGGCACCTGCACTGACTTGGCTCCCATTTGACATCTCTGCAGTTGTTACCTGCAGAGGAATGGCCCTTCTGTTATAGGGACTAGTGTCTTGGACACATTGTCCTTAAGGAAGGAGTTTAACAAGTTGACTAGAATGTCAAGGATCTAAAGAGAGTTCAGAGGGCCAGAGTTGCCAGGCTGACAGTTCTGAGCCGTCATCTAGAAGTGCTTCCCTCTGTTTGTGGGGGAAGTTGATTACCACTGGCCCCAAAATAGCTTTTCCCAGCACCCAGCACAGTGCCTCATACATAGTCAGTATGTAATAGCTTTTTGTGGTCTGAATGGATTTGTGAGGGAACGAGTGTGCTTGGGTATATTTGGAGCAAATTATCCATGTTTGGTCAATTTTCTTTTTCAAATAAAAGATCTACAAATGATTGCTAGCAAAAATAAATAAATAAAGCCAGGATGGGGAAAAAAATCCTGTTTTAGACAAACACATTGTGTCCTGAAAGATCTATTCTGTCATGCCAGCAGTCTCATTGGCTGTGATTTGTATATTAAGAAGATTTTAATTGCTCAGGTAAGTGCTTGCACCTGCTAAGACATTGTGTAGTAGAGTACTTTAGTCTAATCTTTTACAATACAGGGCACACTTTATCCATAAAATTATTCTCTGCACAATTACCACTCTGTTTTACTGAAGTAGAAAGTGCAACTTAACACTTCTGGTTTCACTTATTATTATTAAAATCACAGAAATGAGGAGCGCTGGGTAATGCTAGTGCTGTTAACTGCTGAATCGCCCTGGTCTCTCTCCATCTCTCTTTCGCTTCCGCCAATGAGCAGGACTTGAGTGAGTTTTCCCTTTACCAACAAGCACTGTAGGGTCCCTGATGGCTCTTAATATAAAAAGCATTGCAAACTCCCAGCAGAGCTGTTCAGCTGGTACCCAAAGGATATAAGAACCAACTGGTTTCTATCTTTTCAAATCTGTTCACCTTTTGGGGCTGGGTGCCTTGCTGTCATCTAGCCTTGATTGCTCCATGAGACTGAAGATGACTTTGAACTTCTGTTTTTTTCTGACTCTCGAGTGCTGGGATTGTGGTTATGTACCAGCACTGCTACTCCATATGGTGCTGGGAATCATACCAGGCCTTCCTTCAGGCAGCCGACCAAATGAACCCCGTTCTCCGTCCCTCACTTCATTTTAAATTATTTTTAGGATTATACAAAAAATTTCACTAGAAAAAAATCAGGATAATTAGATGTAGAACAGTGGGACATTTAGAAAATCTAGAGTAAATCAGATATTCATAATGAGAAATTATTCATCTTTTGAAATATGTTTTCTCCAACATGCATGAACACAGAAATGCACAAGCACATACATTTCCACAACTCATGCTCTTTTAGGTTTGAACATGAGCCTAGTAAGAGTTACATATTGTTTTCCTATGATAAATCACAGGAGTGGCAAAGTACAGTTTGTAAGTCATAGATGATTGTTATTTGAAATAAAGTTTTATTGGTACTTAACAACACCCATTAGGTTACATATTATTTCTAGTTGTTTTTATGCAATAATACTGGAGCTGGATAATCTACCTAGAGACCACATGGTACTCGATGTCTTAAATACATGCCATTCAACTCTCACCCACACCAAGGTGGCATCTCATGTCCTCTCTCTCAGTTGTTTACTTCCTCAAAACTTAGTTTCATTATCACCAACAGTGATAACCTCTAGATCTTTCTTCTAGAACACCTGAGATCAAATGTCAGTATGCTGCAGGAGGCTTCCCAGTTCTGAGCCAGTGGGTGTAGGCTAGGTCTACACTTGGTGACTGTACTGTAGACACCTCAGAGAAACACCTTTCATTCTATCCCGATTCCGAAGACAGGAGTGTGAACATCTGTACCTGAAGCAGCCCAGTTGAGTGCTGCCTGCTCCACAGGTGCTGTTTACATTGATGGTAAATCCTAATGGCTGAGTACACAAGGGAAGCAGACACATTAGGCCATTCTCCTGGGTCAGAAGTCCTTAACTCCTGTGGCTCCCGTGTATATTTGTGCCATACAGAAACTTCTATTCTTCAGTATGGATATCCCTCTAAACCTCTTTGGACAGAGTGTGCACTCTATGTCAGTGTGAACATGAAGGAGTAATAATAATAAAAAGAGTCTAGGATAGAAAGGCAGGGTAGATGAAGGACCATAGGGACAGACAACAAAAAAGTTTAGTCCATAATTTTTTTTTAAAAAATAAACCAAACAATTTATTATTTTAACTGAAACAGTTCACTAATTTTCTATAATACCACATAGAGCAGAACTTATTAGTGAAGATCTTGTATTGTCCAGTTAATCTCCAGACATATATATATATGCTGGGTTTCAGGAAACTATGGTAGGAAAAGTTCAGCTAAGGTTAAGTCCCCATTCTCCTTCAAAGCCATGTGTTCACATCGTATTCTGGAATAAATTGACCTTGCCTGGGAACTTTTTTCTATGCAGCCCAGTGAAAGAATTATTTGTTACATTATGAAATAACATCCACAATAATAAAAGTATATATATAAAACTATTCAGGTCCTCACCAACCAGCATTGTCAAATCTTAACCTTTTCTTTATTGTCTTCATATTCCAACAAATCTAAAACCATATTTATAAAACTTGCTTTATCACACTTCATCCTCCTCCCCCAAGAGATCATAGTTACTTCGATTTGGTTTTATATTTTTCATGTTTGCCTTTTAAATATATATGATTATGTATGTATACATGTATGCACACACACACATATATAAATATATATATATGTTTATGCTTATTTGATTTATGGTGTGTAAGAACATAATTTTTTCACTCATCATGTATGTAGCTGTTCTTTGAATTCTCTTAATTATATTAAAGGTAAACCTTGAATTCTCTATATTGACACTGAAAGTGCATATCAAACAGACACACACAATTCTAGAAGAAGATCAAGTTAGGTAAGTTATTGTACAAATGACACTATTCTAACACTGTTTGTTTCTGCACTAAGACATTAAAATCAAGTAGTTTTGGGTGGGAGCACTGGATTCATCCACGAGGGTCCATCCTCTCAACATTGCGCATCCTAAAGCCCACTTCTACCCCTGTGCTATTGAATTCTCTTAATTTCTCTAGTTTTGGCTACCGTATTGAAGCATAAGGTTTCAACCTATGGATTTGGGGTGACTATGTTCTGTTTACTGCATGATCTAATGATTGCTATGTGGGTTAAATTAGCAAGTGTTTATAAAATCCAATTGTACAGTATATGAGATATAAGTGCTTAAAATTGATATACTGTCCTTACATGAAAATAAATTGTGATGTTATTCTCCTCTTTTTTTAGTAATTGACTTAGCTAATTTTATATTTTGTTTCAAAAATAATGTATCGGGACTTCAGTTAACTGTATTGGTGCTTCATAAAACCTAGTGTATCCATTTCAGTGCCTTCTTACTGTAATAAATCATCTAGAATAAATAGTGTACAGGAGCATGGATTAATTTTGGTTAGTATATCAGTGTTTTCACTCTCTGTGGTCAGTAACTTTGGGATCTGTGGCTTGGTAATTCCTCCTGGTGGGAGCATGAGCTGGAAGGTGCTTCATCACTTCATGGTAAACCGGAGGCTAGGAAAGAGACAAGAAAGGGCCAGTTTCCTAATATGTATTTCATGGATATACCCCAGCCATACACATGCACACTCATAGCTTACATTCTAGTAGGCTGCTTCCTGAAGATACTTGCCATCCACTGAGAGTACCACAGACTGACAAGGAAACCTTCTTGCGTAAGCCTTTGCAGCTCTCTAGTTAGATTTAAGCGATAGCACCGGTCCATACTGTTGTAGATATTTATACTCAAACAAATGCCTGAATTTTCAATATCAGTAAGCAAAAGCCTCCAAGCAACCTTGCCGCTGTTTTGGTAAGTCAACAGCATCCACTGGAAATGAAAGTCTCAGCTCTTTCTGGTAGAACATAATTGACTTTTATATATTAATAATACCTACTTTTATACCTTTCTCTACATAAGTATGATACACATATGTAACTATATATTATAAACTATATAAACCTTCTATTTTTGTTACTTATGTTGCCTTGACATCTTAAAATCAAGAAATACTACAAAAATTGTTCATCATTATCAGTTGAAGAGCAATACTTCTTTGCCTGTACACTTGAAAAACTTGCACACAGCTGGGAATTTGGGAGTATATTTCAAACAGATACAATGGCCAGGCAAACTAGACATAGAGCCTTGTCGGTAGACATTTTCTATTGGTGATATAATATTTTCTATGTGTGCTGTCAGGTTAGGGGGCTTAGTGGAGGAGAGAAGACGTACTGGGTGTTTGTTTCTCAGGCACCCCCCCAAACTTTGTTTTATTTTTTGAGACAGGGTCTCTCGCTGACCTGGAACTTGCCAAGTAGGCTAGGCTAGATGTCCATTGAGTACCAGGTATCGACGTGTCCCTACCTCCCCAGTGCTAAGATTACAATTGTCCACTATTACACCTTGCTGTTTAAACATGGTTTCTGGCGAACAAACTTGTGCTTGGAAGATGAACAGCTTACCCACTGAGCTGTGTTCCCAGGACAATGACAGGCCTTTCAAATTGGTTATAAATCTATTGAAGCTTTAATTTTTCAGTTAGTTTTAGTTATAGTTTTCTAAAAAGTAATCTGCATCTGTGTTTTGAAAGCTTGGAAAACAAATTTGTTTTCATTGTCCTCATGGTATTTCTCTCATATGTGTCTATGATTATACCTCCATTTAAACTCCTTGATTTTGTTGGCCTTAGAAGTTTTCCCTTTTCCTTGTTCACTGATTTGTTAGCACTAGTATTTTACTTTTCTGTCTTCTTTGGGATTGTCTTGTTGTTCCTTTTCCTTTCCTTAATAACTTAAAGTCTTGCCTTCTGCTTTTCTACTGTAAATACAAAAGGTTTATAGATTTGCCTTTAGTGCAGTTTTATCGACACCTGACCTCCTTTAATATTATTATAATTATCTAAACTAGTTTTATATCTATCTAAAATTTCAGTGATGATTTTTTGTCTTTGGACCATGTCTCAGTATTTAAAACTATTTAGCATATGTTGTCTTTTTTAAAATACTCATTCTTGCCCTAATTAAATATCATGCTTAGTAATTGTGGGTTTCCTTTATGATTTTATACTTGGAAATTCTGGTGCATCTGTAATTTTGTACACTGTGTTCTTGGCGCATCTGTAATTTTTGTACACTGTGTTCTTGCTCATCCAATTACTATTTGTTTGATTTTTATCCAGGAGCAGTAGAGAGTGTTTTTAAACTTAAAACTTTAATTTTTTCCTGAGTAATTTCATGCAGGAGTACTAATTTATTATTATTTTTCTCCACTCTATGCAATTCTTCTTATGTGCCCCTTTGTCAAATTTACTATCCCTTTTCCTTTAGCTATTGTTGCATAATACACACACATGTACAAATGCACATGCATGAATAAACGTCTGCTGAGTTTCATTTAGTCAAGTATTTGTCATGGCTGAATGCTTGGGATTGGATAACCTATCAGCAGGCTCATCCCTGGAGCTGACTGATTCTCCCCATTCTCAGTTGCCCTTAATTGCCTGTAGCTCCTTATCTAGGTCAGGGCCTTGGGGGATCTCCCCCATTTTGTTGGCATGCACAGCTGTCATGCAGGTCTTGTTTCGGTGATCATATTTGTAATGGTCCTCCATCTGCAGCCAAAGGACTCCTCATGGTATGAGGCAAGAGCTGCTCACTCACTGTGGATCAAAGGGCAGGTGTTCGGAATGTGCTGCTTTAGGGACATAGCAGCAGGAGGTGCTCTCTCAGATCCACGACCTCACTAGTTAGCTGGGTTTAGAGCACCAGGAATGACTTCCGTCCTGCTGAGTGCCCTTAGGTTCAATTAGAGAGCTGTTGGTCTTGCCAGTATATGTGTGCTATCATTGTGCTTTCGGCAGTGTCTGGTCGTGCTGGTCACTGCGTGGTTCTCTACAGATGAGTAGGATTGTTAACTGCATAGCATCTTCAGGTACCATGAGGACTCCTCTCCAGGGAGGAGGCTCTCAGATCATTTCATGCTCCATTCTTTCAAGTGTTGTGCTATCTTGGCAATTGGCCTTACTTCAAAGTTCTGCTTTGGAATTTTTGTTAGTCTATGACTCTTGCCGGGGGTGGTGGTGGATTGGACTGTTGTGGATCACCATGTGGGTGCTGGGAGCAGAATCAGGGTCCTGGTTTGTAGCATTCTAATTAATTCTTTTTATTAATATTAATTTATATAAAATCAATATGTACCAAGTTTCTCATATGTTTCCTCAACATCTTAAGCTTATACCTTAATGTAGAGTTGAATTACTTTTATAGTATTCGGTAGTTCTATCTTCATGTTCTCAATATGTACAAAAAACTAATTGAATGATAGTTTTACTGGGTATAGAATTATGGTAGGCAATTTTACTCTTCCAGAACTCTGTAGTTTTTGTTCTATTATTTCTATTTTCTTCTATTTTGTTTAGTTTGGGGGAGTTTCTGATGCTCTCCCTAGTAAGAACTTGGGATCCAAGTCCTTTCTCTTGGATCTGACTAGTTATTGTGACTCTTTATCTAAGAGAATGTGGTAGGAGTGATACAATATCAATTTTGGGGATAAGGGAATCAAAATTTTGGCAATTTTACATATCCTTCCTTTGGGTTCTCTTGTCCAGAGAAGTCTCATGTCCTTAAAAGGTTTGATTAACTAGATTTTCCAACCTTTGGGGAAGTTCATTTGAGCCACATGAAATGACTGCGTAGAACTGGCTGCTTCAAGTCACACACAGGTCACAAGAAAAGTGTAGGTGTGGAGTAGATACCAGGCTCACTCATGAATCTGTTGATACGGAGCAGCCGTGATCTGGGGCTGAACACGTAACTCATTTCTGTCTTTCTATTACAGTACCTGTCCATGCCATGCACTGAAGCCTGCCATTGCCACCAAGAGATGAGCAGTCCCCAGTGCTTTGCTGAAATTGCTGACTCATAAAACAAGAGACATAACAGGAATCAAATCATATTGTGAAATTATACTTTATTAATAAAAATTCCCATTTTGTTTTTATCTTTCCCCCAAATGGTAGATGATCTGAAATAAAGCAAATAAAATGTGCTTTATACTTTATTCCCAGAACATGCAGGAACCCAGTAAACTTCTGGTAAATAAGGAAATATTTTTGAGAAGTTTATATTGCTCATATTTCTGTTCTAAAGTGGTTTTTAAAGTTTTATTTTAAATATTTTTTATTATTGTTTACCTGGGTCTCTACAATCTACTAAGAAAGACACTTAAAAAGAATGGCTAACTTCTTAATCTCGGATTAACCAGCAGGTATAATACTTGACTCTTTTCATGTGTTGCAGCTGACTGTGCTCTCTGCCCTGAGAATTTCACAGGCACACTGAGGACCAAAGAAGCAAACAACGAAACCAGGGCTGGCCTCAGTAGGTAGGAAGGGACCAATGGAAAATTTAAGTGTTCAGATCTGGATATTACTTATTTACTTTTATTTTAAAAATGGGAAATATCAAAAGGTTTTCTTAAAATGAGCCCCGGCTTCTCTGTGCATGGGATGAGACAGCCAGGCTCCTCTGTGCATCGGATGGCCAGGCTCCTTTGCACATGAGATGTTGGCCAGGCTCCTCTGTGCATCGGATGGCCAGGCTCCTTTACACTTGAGATGATGCTGGCCACGCTCCTCTGTGCATGGGACGACCAGGCAGCTGCTTGCTGGTTCCCTGATATCTACTGCTCTGTGTCTTAATGGACAGCTGTTGAGTGAGGGTCTGATCTGCTTATTGTCCTTGTCAATTGGTTGTTTCTAACCTTAGCCCCCCTCCCAAATAACTCCTTTGCAATAGCATCTCTTAAAATAGAGCTTGGGGATAAAACGCAGTTTATTTGCTCATTTATTTATTCATATTTAACTCTATATTAGAAATTAAAGTTAGCTTGTTAGACATAAAATGTGATAATATGAATTTTAAATAGAAGGGAGGAAAGGAAAAAGAAGTAAAATCATGAAAATAAAGGAGGTAATTGGGTTCTGGTACAAGATTTAGAAAACTCAGATCAGAATTCCCCTTTTCCTCCCTGGCTTCTGGAAGTACTGCCACTTGTCTCTCTCACAGGACAGGGGGAACAAGTTACACTGTTCAAAGTGCTTGTAGTATTAATACCAGCCCATTGTTCAGAAGTACACTTGTTCTGGGTTCCCACGCTGGACAGTGATTGCACCTGGGCTCCTCATAGAGAAGACCCAGGAGGAAGAAAAGATTCCAATCTGAATGGTGCTCCAGACTATGACAGCACTGAAGAGGCTGGAGGAGTTACAGAACCCAGAGGAGACCAAGTTTCTTTGATGTTTGTGTTTCCGCTCAACCACAGTGTCAGGGACACAGAAATACAAAGCATTAAAATGGAAGATGGTTTACAGTGTCTTAATGCTTAACATCAAGTTACCTAGGAGATGCTCCTCAGTTTACCTAATCATGATACCTAACTGCACTTCCATCTTCATCCTCACCTGAGTTGCCATGCAGGGCATCCGGTTTCTATGACAACCCTGATACCATGGAGAGCAAGTCAAGCAAATAGCAGTTGCCTAGAAGTGAGCACTATGGTCGTAAGTTTGGCTGCTTTGGGGAATGTCCATTTAGCAGCTGTAGTCCAGAGACCTTGGCAAGCCACCAGGGAAAGGGATTCCATGAGTTTACATCCTCTCTCTCCTACACAGAACCACTGGTTAATTATTTTATTTATTTATTTATTTATTTATTTATTTATTTATTGCCCCTTGGTTCCTTGCAATTGTCTCACCCAGAGTTCTGTTTAATTTAATAGAATACATTTTTTCTCATTTGTTCAGTTTTTAGAACAAATCTTAGAATGTCTAATTTGGGCATCAAAGTTCACTTTCATTCACAAGCCAGAGCTTTCATTTATTTACCAACCTTTATGTCCCTGAACAATCATAACGCTATGGTCCCAAAGACACAGAGGCACAGTGTTGTTGTGTGGGTTGAGTTGGAGTGCAGAGGGGGTGCTTGGCGGGAAGGCCATTGTTCATTGCTCTGTTGTAAGTGTCCACCTGGGTTATGTGAGATGGCCCCAGAGGTAGAGCTGAGACACAAAATGAGATTGTTTTATTTCTACCACAATACTCTGCTCTCAGAAGCACTTTGCTTCAATTAGAACAATGCTACATATTTTATGTCGGTAAAAAATGAGGCATTATATCCCTCCCGTTTCTTTGGTCAACATTTTCTTTATTTGGAAAAGCTGTCTCTCTGTGGAAAGTCCAAAAGCAAAGCTTTATCTTTGGCCTTGACTTTCTATCCACATCAGTGAACCACCAACAAACTCCAGTGAACAAGGCTCCCATGATAGCCTTTGCCACCTTCTCCACCACAGCCAACTGACCATTAGAAAGGGGACCTTGATGGATTTTCTTCCTCTCCCTCTCTCATTGTGTGATTTTAGGATTTGCTTTGCTAATGGGTACTGGGTCTGCCTCTGCACAGCACTCATGCCTAACACAGAATTTTTGCTACTGCTCTACTGACAAGGCTGCAGAACAGATGGTGAGCAAATCACCAGGGTCACTGTGGGTCGACAGAAGAGAAGTCTTGCATGGGAGCCTTTCAGTGGGCAGCCTGCTGAGAAGGGCACACCAGCCTATGTTGTTCAGGGGCATCACAGCCATCAAAGCTTGAATGTTGCTGCTTTCGCTTAGTACTTGACACAGCCTTTGCCCAGTGGAATCTACTGGTACCCCAACACTTACACCTGGTATAGCCAGAGGGAAAATTTGTTGTCATTCCATATGTATGGAGCTGTCGACCCACAAAGCTGAAAATGACTTGGGCTGAGCAGTATACGGCATTAATCCTGTTTTGCTTTGATATGTAAGTTATCTAGACCTTGAATGTCCTTATGAGCACTGTAGAGAGGTTGAGGTACTGGAACAACAAAAATGTTTTTCTCTAGGTCATCACGCTCAGATCTGGTCAGGTGACCCCAGCGGACTCTTCACCTCAGAATCGGTGCACAATGAAATTAACAACTTGTAGAACCAAAAAAATCCAGTAAATGAGGAAAGAGAGAGAGAAAGAAGAGAGAAAAACAGGGGCAGGGAGAACAACCAAGCTTGTAGTCTTGCCTGGCTTGCATTTAATGGGAAAATGGAGCCCAAGGAGGAACGGTTGCTAAAAGGCAGGCTACAGATCACTGGGGCTATATGGGTGTCCCATGTGGAAATCTTGGAGAAAAGAAGTTGAATAGAAGCTTGAAGCAGTGGTGCTGCGTTTTCCAATGGCATCATCTTGAGTGCATCCTTATACATGCCTTTTAAACCTCAGCACCTCATCAATGCAATGCAGGTGCCTCAGAGACCAGGGAAACTCAAGCAAGACAATAAGTACTTAAATGCCCAACTTAGTAGTCAGGTACCATAACTGTCCCCACTTAAGTACTATCTTCATTAGGAATACTTATTTCTTCTCTTGGGCACATAGTCTTAAATACTGGTGTGGGACTATTATCTATATTCTGTCAATTATGTCTTAAATAAACGCTGTTTGGCCAGTAGCCAGGCAGGAAGTATAGGTGGAACAACCAGACAGGAAGAAGAAGTAGGTCAATGAGAACAGGAGAATTCTGGGAAGAGGGAAGCTCCCTCTGCAGTCTTGTCCAGACATAGAAGAAGCAAGATGTGACTATGGCGCTGAAAAAGGTACTGAGCCATGTGGCTAAAACAGATAAGAATAATGGGCTAATGTAAGTTATAAGAGTTAATAAGAAGCCTGAGCTAATGGGTCAATCAGTTTGTGATTAATGTAGACCTCTGTGTGAGTTCTTTGGGACTTAACAACTGCAGGAACCGGGCAGGACAAAAACCTCAGTCAACAAACTTCATTAGGAGTACGTATTTATTCTCTTGGGTGCACAGTCTTAAATACTACTATTTCTATCTAATACCATGAAGAATGCCCTGTATCAGTGTTTCTCAACCTGTGGATCCCAACCCTTTCAGGAGTCACATATCAGATATCCTGCATATCATATATTTGCATTATGATCCAAAGCAATAGCAAAATTACAGTTATGAAGTAGCTGGGAAATAATTTTATGGCTGGAGGTTGCCCCAACATGAGGAGCTGTATTTAAGGGGTACAGCATTAGGGAGGTTGAGAACCTCTGCCCTAGTTGTTCTAGTTCACTTCCTGTTGCTGTGAGAAAACACTGAACAAAACCAATGTGGAAAGGAAAAGGACATTTGGAATATACTTCCGGGTTAGAGTCCATCACTGAAGGAAGTCATGGTAGGAACCTGGAAATAGGAACCAAAGCACAGACCATGAAGAAATTCTTCTCACCAGCTGGCTTGGGGTCTCCTCAGCTTGCTCAGCTTTCTTTCTTTCTTTCTTTCTTTCTTTCTTTCTTTCTTTCTTTCTTTCTTTCTTTCTTTCTTTCTTTCTTCTTTCTTTCTTTCTTTCTTTCTTTCTTTCTTTCTTTCTTCCTTTCTTTCTTTTGTTCCAAAGTTCCATATACTGATTTTATTGCTAAATATGCACATTTAGATACATACATAAACAAATTATTTCTGGAATATTCTATTTTTGGGAGCCCATAGAAGTGGCTCCACTCCATAGTGACTTAGGTTAGAGAGTTCAAGCTTGTTTTGCTCCTTCAAGGTCAAACAACAGGCCTAAAAAGAAGTTGCTCTAAGTCTTGCCTAGATAAAAGGATGTTTTGCCTAAGGTATAGCTACTAGATATTTTGCTTCTCAATGTTTTGAACTCTTGTTTGTTCCTTGTATGACGATAAAAATGTCTTTTTGCCCTCCCCTTTGGCTTGGGATATAAAAGAGCAATGAAAAATTAACTCAAGGCTTCAGTATTCACTGACAGTCCTCCCAAATCTATCCTATGCCTGTTTCTTCTGTATCTCTGTTATTTCTACCTGCAATTTCTCAATCCACACACCTTTCTCCCAGCAAGAATGAACAAGCTGGGTGGGACTCGGCAGTAGTAATCCTTAGCTGGACGCAGGCTACTCCATTCTTCCTTGCTATCCTTAAAATTAAAATGTCCCATGCAATGGTCCATTCTGTGGCCTATACCAACCTGATGCTCATAGGCATCCCCAACTTCAGTCAGCTTGCTTTCCTGTACAACCCAGGGCCACCTGCTCAAGAGTAGCACCATCCTCAGTGTGCTGGGCCCTCCCACATTGGTTATTAATCAGAAATTCTTCCCATAGATATGCCCAGGACCAGTCTGCTGGAATCAGTTCCTCAGTCGAGGCTTCTTTCCCAGATGACTCAAGTTTGTGTCAAGTTGAAAAAAACTAACTAAATGTCTTCCTTTATAGCTATGCTGATCAGTGACTTGTATTTTACCTTTGGGAGTAAAATTCCTTTTTTTCAAAAAAAAATGTTTTTATTTAATACTTGAATAAACAAGTCACTCAAAAACAGTAACATCTCATGTAGATTATTTAGGAAGCACTTTCACAAAATCCAGTCTTTTCAAAAACTAGCAGCTGTATCCAAATGAAAATTTGGTTCTCTCTAACAGACTCTCTCTGCGGTACAAACTGTTCTTAAGGGCAGGCCCGGCACCCAGCCTTAGATGACTAATACAGAACAAGCTCAACGGTATCTTCCGTGGGTCTTTGGCTCATTATATTTTGTCAGATTTTTTTAAAACTATACAGATGTTTTGCTTATATAGTATGGCTTCTGGTTTTGTGCTTTTATGGGATTTTTATGTATACAAACATGCATTTCTCTGCATCTGCATTTCTTTTACTTTTTCTTTGGCTCCTTTGCTTCTGTTTGTTTGTTTCATCCTAGTTTGGTTTGTTTTTTGCTTTATTTTGTATTATGATGATGATGATGATGATGATACCTTTTTTGTTTTCTAAGGACAGACAGAGTGTGCATTTGGGTGGGAAGGGAGATGGGGGTGATCTTGGAGGAACTGGGAAAGGGGAAGTTGTAATCAGAATATAGTGTATGAAAAAACCTGTTTCCAATAAAAGAAAAAAAGAGTGGGAAAAAGCAAACAAAAAATACCCCCCCCCCCAAAAAAAAAGAACCTCACAAAAGTAGCAGTAGGATGCTTGGTCAATCATATCTCTTTCCTAGATCTCATTTTTATTTCGTATATGTATGAGGTCTGCTCTGTTTTCACCAGCTGGCCTCGACTCAACCACACCTCCTGAATTTGAGCCGTTTCTTGTAATAAGAACTGCTCCCCGACTTTACAGATTAGCTTATCTATTTAGTGAAGTCACACAGGTTGTCAAGATACCAGTAAGTCAGTGAGGAAGCTTGGACGTGCACTGTGGTCTTGTGGCTCTAAGAAGATCCTCCCCGCGTCTCTCCTCATAGGAAAATGCTGACTACTTCTCCAATAATTAGGGCACTTTAGAGTCTATTGACTGTATGGCTTTACTGGTGTTCACAGGCACTTCACAATTTTGTAGTTCTTCATGATTATTATGCTAACATCACTTGTCATTAAAATCAGCGACCATGATTCAGTCATAAAGATACTGGGCAGAATCTGAACTGACCCCTTAATATTCTTAGGACGTTGCCACTTGCCACTGAGTAAATAATTATTTGTTGTGCTAAATGAGACGTCTTCCGCTAGATGCTATTATCTCTCTCTCTCCCTCTCTCATAAATTGAGTGCTTAGGAAGTATGATAATGTAACTTCAGTTTGATTCAAAGATTTTTGATGGTAATGACGACACTAGAGAGTATGTGGTGCGCTCTCACTGCCAGGCTCTTTGCCCATTCTCACGTAGATTTCTTCATTTAGTACTCCTTGGTAAACTTGCATGGTTGTAGCCATTGCTGACTGGTGGAGGAGATGGAAGCATGGATAAAATGATTAGCAAGCAGTGATCCGGAACTGAAGTCAGTGAATTTGCTGTTCCATGGTTTTAAGAGGTAGTTGGCTTATATCTTTAAAACTCGGTTGAGCAGAAGTTTGGTGGTTAATTAATTTCGTGAGCAGTGGCTCTGTCTACACTCAGTGCTGTGGAGTTGCTGACAGTGAATAAGACAGATTGTCCTGCATGAGGAAGAGGGGACTTAGTTCACATGAGAAAGATGGTCAGAATCATTCAGCTGGCTCGCCATCTAGTCTTTCATCTCTAGCTCCAGAGCATGCAAGTTCTCTGTAGGGCCCAGGATTTGAATTCTCATGGTAAAATCACTGTGTCCTTGCTACATTGAGTCTCTTTAGGGTCTTTTCAAGTATTGCCAGTAGGGGATAAACTGGTCACCTCTCATCCAGGTCAACCCTTTGAAAAAGTACAGGACTTTTAACAGTGGCATGTTCGCTCTAACAGGTTATGATTGTAAGGACATGAAAAACCCACCATTTTATGTAAGTACATTGTTAACATTTATTAAATTTTATTGTAAAACAGTTATAGAAAATATATCCCATCTAGCGTGTTTGGTTTATTGATTTATATAAAAGCCTGATGAATCACTTTGGATTCTTTATATCTTGACGTGTGCTACTGAAATTATTTTCATTTAAGTCAAATCTTTTTTTTTTCTATTTGAATTTTATGGTGAAGGTTTGATTTATTAGTCGATTGCTTACTCATAAAGAGTCTGAACACATTTTACTGGCAAACACTGTGGATTTTCTTTCACAAGCCTGAATTCTGTTTACATCCATTTTCCCCATTTGCTTTTTCAGATTTTCATGAAATATTAAAATTTCCACCAAAATGTATTGGTCTTTAAAACAATCTAGTTTTGCAGTGTAATCTGGCTAACAGTTTTTGTTTAAGCTGATTTCATATAACATTCTTTTATGTGATACTTTGTATTTTTAAGCACACACATGAAATAATGCATGGACGTCACTTTTGAACTGTTAAGATGAAAAGAGAATAACCCGGGCTATAAGAGGTAGATGTTAACAGAAGAAAAGTAGATAAAATGAAGTGGAGAAAGGAGCGGGCTGAAGGCAGGGCCATGGAGGAAGGAATATATAGAAGATTCGGAGGTGAAAGTGGAAACGGCCTTATGCCAAACCTAGGTGGTCGAAACAGTTGTCTGTCAGCTGTGTCGTCTCCACAGTCTCAGAACTCTTAGTGCTAACTGCACATCCCTGTGTCGCCTTTTGGAATGCGCTGAGCAGACTCTGTCATTTTCAGCAGGGTGACCTTTCAAAGACTTTTTCTTTTTCAAGTTAGTGTGATTCTGTTTTATACCTTGACAGTCACCTGTTTTCACACTTTGTCCTTTTTATAGTAACCAGAGAATATTCTGCTCCTTATTCCACCTGTGCTGTTAATATTAGCTAAAGGTCTTACTGTGGTTTGAATGCCCCTCCACAATCCATGTCAAAATGTAATACTTGTTTTGAAATTTAAGGAGTGAGACTAAGTGGGGTCTTTCAGAAATAACTGGGTCAGAGAAATCTGGGATCATTAATCCCCTCATGGGGTAAAGGGTTAAGTTGTTACCTCCAGCGTGAGTCTGTTATGAAGGCCAGGCTGATTCTCTTGTATATGTCTTTTCTGTCATGTGATCTCTTGAGTTGCCTCAGAACTCCCAGAATCCACATCTAGAAGAATTCTCCAGAGTTGGACCCTAAACCTAAGACTTTCCAGCCCTTAAATCCATGAGTTGAATCAGACCGTCCAGTCTTTGATGTTGAATCTTATTAACAAGAGGAAACTACAATAGAACCATCAATGGGAATTTAGTCATTGCCAAAGCACTCAGTAAGTTATGTGGGAAAATATTCATTTTCATATGGGATTTATGTGTTATTGTCTAAAAGAATAACCAATGAGGCAGGAGACTGACTCGCTCATAGAAATACACCTGAGTCTTTGCATAACCTAACTAATGCAAAATGGCACAACTCTTAAAATGGTTATAATAACCTCAAGGCTCAAAAGTTAATTGGCGCTGTCAAGGCAATCTTGTGAGAGGTAGCATTATCATCTGAAGCCCAGTCTTGTAGAAAACAAAACAGTTTTGGCTCTCTATGGTCATTGCCACCAAGATATTTTCCAATATCTTTGTATATAACATTATTTTCTTGTTATTAGTGTGTGTGCATTCTTTTAATTATAATTAAACCACATTCTTATGGGTTTAATTTCTCCCTTTGATTAGAAGCTGTTATTGGAGGTTTCTCTCTTGCCCTCTAGTTCCCAAATAACCACTCAGAGGCTTAATATTATGATTATTTGACTGATAGTTTAGGCTTATTTCTGGCTAGCCCTTACATTTAAATTAACCCATTTCTATTAGTTAATGTTTTAACGGGAGCTCATGGCTTGTTACCTCACATCCTGTTTCTCTGGTGGCTCTTTCTTCCTCCCTGTATCTGTTTGGATTTCCCACCTAGCTCTATTCTGCCCTGCTGTAGGCCTAAGCAGCTTCTTTATTAACCAATGGTAATAAAATATATTCACAGCATACAGAAGGGTGCCACACATCAGGAAGATGTAAACTTCATAAAGAAAAGAAGAGGCTGTGTTGTACTGGTCACTGTGTAACTGTTGCTCCCTGATGTATTACAAGCTCTTGTTATTTATACAAAAAAAAATCACAGAAAATATAAAAATATAAAACAAGAAAAGAACTGCTTTGAAACTTGTGATAACCAGAGTTAATGTGCAAAATTCCCCTTCTGACTCCTTTATGTGAACATGGAAGAGGAGAGGTGCAGGGATATGTGGCCATGAATCCATCAATCCCAGTCCTACTTCCTGCCTCTAATACCAATTCCCAAGCCACATTTCCCCGGCAGTGTCCTGGGCTCATCCAGAGTTCGCGCTCACTCTTTTCAACAGTAGAGCTGACTTGAAAAAGGGCATCATTCCCAAATCTATCCAAGTAATGTTATAGAAGAGAACAACTCCACCTCTAGAGAGACCTCATGAGAACAAGCTGGGAAAAAAGCAAGGCCTTTGCAAAGCTGAACATACCAGCCTTCAGTATGAAGATGGGAGGAAAACATGAACTTCAGAATTAGGTTTTACATCTTAGGATTGTTCAGATGTTGGTGAACACTAACTCTAGAACACAAAGGATGAAATTGCTCCTAAATGATGAGTCTCGTTATAATAAAGGCATCAACAACCCACTTGGTTTATGGAGCAAATTGCAGGGGCTTGCTCTAACCTTTCTCTGACCTGGTGTCACCCCCTCTACCTTTAAGCCTTGCGCTCCAGTCACATAGCCACCTTTTTAGTATTTGGAAAACAAACTATCTTTTTGCTTCTAGGCGTTTGCCACCCCCCCCCCCACGTGTGTGTGTGTGTGTGTGTGTGTGTGTGTGTGTGATTTTAAAGTGTTTAACTAGGTAGCCTAGATGCTTGAAATTCTCCTGCCTCGGCCTCCCTAGTGCCGAAATTATAATGAGTATACACCACATGTTTGTCTAAGATATTTAAATAGTGTGGTGTGTAACGTCCTTCTCAATCTTTATTTCTGTCCTTGATGTTTATAAAGGTAAAGTAGAGCAGATTATATGAACCTGGTTACTGAATGTCACCCAAGATACTAAGGACTAGGACAAGCGACCAACATCCCACTCTTAATTCCAGTGTGATTTTCCTAACCTTGTTCGTAGATGGTAGGTGCATTTTAACCACTACTGCATCTAAACAAGGTAGGTTAATAATGTATTAATCATTTCCCTTTCTTCCCAAGCTATCCCAATTTGTCAGATTGCAGCAGGGCACCCAGGTCAATTCACCAGGCTCTCTGTTTCAATTAGCACTTATCTCCTTTAAAAACCGTGAGCCCAGAATCCACAAAAATCTGATGCGAATGTTGCAAATCTAAGCCACCAAGGAACGTTTTTAAAAGGAATTTCTCTGATGACTGTAAAATAGGTATCCACTCTTTCATCACTAATCAGAAAGCAAATATGTATAACCCAATCCAGCTATAGTCAAGAGAAATAGAGAAAGTTTAAGGAGGTTTAAACTTGAAAATGCTCCAAACTGAATGAAGAGTAATTGCTGGAGGAGATCAGATTGTGAGCGACAGAGGAAACCTGATGAAGGAAAAATCTGAGCCTAGCATCGGAGGGAATTTCCTTCCCTTAGGCTCACTTTGCTGGTGAAAGAGCAAGCCTGTGTTTCTCAAGCCAGTAGGCCATTGTAGAGCCTTGCCCAGACTGGCCACGCTGCACTCACCCAACAAAAGGTCCTCCCTTTTAGGCTGTCTGTGCAGAACTGGATTAAGAGTAGACACAGGATATTGCAGAACACCCAGAAGCCTCATGGCGTCCCGCATCTTCTGCTGCTATAGGACAGCAAAGGGAAGCCAAACTCAGCTGGTGAGCCCTTTACCATGACAACAACCTATTCTAAGGAAATGATTGCTGATATAATCATGATTTATTTAGATATGATGTAACAATTTTATTCTCAACAGTGGTTAGTTGACTGGCAGAAATGTCTGTCTTAACCATGAAGTGGGTGTTCCTGACGAAATATCAGGAAATACATTGAGTGTGTGTGTGTGTGTGTGCTTGCGCGCGCATGTGTGTGTGTGGCAGGGTGTCCACAAATTGCCATTCCTCCAAATAATTTGCCACGTTAGGGAAGAAGAACTGAATTTTAAACAGTGTTTGTATTCCTTGAGGTTTTATATCTAGTATTAGAAAATTTATAGCCATGTAGTTTGGGGTTTGTTTTTAGATTCAAAGGAAAAACTAAGACTTTAATAAAAAGCTTATGTGGATTAACCTACTTTTTCTTCATTTTTTTAAAATCTAGAGAGAAATGGAGACCTGTAAGGAAACAGACCCGGGAGAATCTGCTGCTGGTTCTCATGAACACCGGGAAAGAGAGAAAATTGGGGGTGTTTAGAAGGCACAGCAATCACCTGTACATTAAATCCACACTGATGAGCAGAGGCAAAGGGGACGGAGGGAATGCCTTGCCTTGCCCATGAGTCAGAAGGCTCGGGGCTGTGGCCACTTCTGCTCTCCCTAACTCAACCCTGTATCTAATTCAATCACAACTGAAATCACCATGGGTTTATTGACATTAAGATGTTGACTATAAATTTGACATGGGGATTAAAAGGTTCTAGAATAGCCAAAACAACTTTGAAAAAGAAGAACAGAGTTAGAGAACCAGAGATATCTGATTTCAAGACAATACAAAGTAAAGTAATTAAAGCAGCATGCTATTGATGTAACACAGGGATACGCAAAAGTTTTTATATAAAGAATCAGATAGTAAATATTTTAGGCTGTGTGGGCCATACTGTCTCTGTCACAACTACTCAACTCTGCTATGAAAACAGCCATACGCTAACAGCCGTGCCCAATACATAGGGATGAGTGTGGCTGTGTCTCCATTTCAATAAGACTTTGTTTAAACACATGGAAACTTGAATTTATATAAGTTTTATGTGTAATCCAAAAGTATTCTTTTGATTTAAAATTTTAAGATGTGAAAAGCATTCTTGGCTCATGGACTATACATAAAAGGCAGGAACCATACTTGACCCACTGATCATCATTTACAGAAGACTGCTGTACAGACAGACAAAAAAATTTAAAAATAGAAGAGTCCAGCAATATACCTACTTAAACATCAACACCGGAATTTTGACAGAGGTATGCAGACAAGCCAGTGAGCAAAGGTCATCAAAGGTGCTCCAGTATCTCCAGGAAAACAAGAACCTGGATCTGTTTGCCACACAAATATTACTTCAAAGAGATAATCAAAATTCTAAAATTATAGAACCTAGAAAAGATAAGAAAACTTTTGTGACCTTCGATTAAATTGATTTCTTGATAGGTTCTCCAATCCCACCAAATGTACATTTAAGCAACAATAAATGGGCTTAGTAGTTCCATGGACATATACATGGACATGTAATCCAAGCTAAAAATCCAAGACCTAACAAATACAATTCATAAGTTTGTAGACTTGAATTCTCTTTAAATGATGACTACCTCCATTAACAGAGAGGATGGCTAAATGGGTAGGATGTTATGCATCATTTGTTGGGCATAAAGCAAGCACAGGAACACGTTAAGTGTTCATTTTGTCCATTACTTTGCAGCTTATTTCAGTAGCTTCTGATTATGGCAATGGTGTCTCACCCTAGAACTCAGCATTGGCTTATAGTTCTTGGGAGTCATTTGCCCCTAGACTGCAGATTTGTGTGGTACCCAATGACCTGAGTCATATAGGTCCAGGAAGCCATGGGGAGCGCCCAAAATTTCACATGCATCAAAGAAAAGTTTTATGTGTAAAGATGTAAAATGTAGGTACAATAACTGATTTCAACATAATTTCCAAATTACAAAAACTGACAAAAGAAGAAACTTAAAAATCTACAGATGTCCACTATGAAGATATTCTTACACAGAAATCCAAGTCGAATGAGTTCAGGGCAAAGACTTCCAGGTGATTAAAGGAGAGGTAAAATCAATTACATAAATTTTTATTTATAATAGAAAAGTTAGTGAGACAATTTCCAGCTTGGAAACATTTATTTGTAACAAAATGATGCCTTAATTTCCACATATAATAGTGGGAAATTAAAGTGGATCTTTGTCTCAAGGAAGTAGTGTTTGTTTCATAACTTAGCGAAGTAAGTCTCTGCATTAAGAGAGCATAGATGATCTCCGTAATTCTGCAAAGTACCAGAGGAACAGAAGTCTTCCATGTTAATAAATAATTGTGATAATCTGTTAAGAAGAACTTATAAAACTTGTTTCACAAGTGTAACTTCATAAAACATTGTGAAAGGTTTGTCTCAGGTTGGGGAAACAAGACCTTACCTCTTCGGTCCTCTCAAATTCAAGGACCTAGGGAGCATAAGGGAAGAAAGCAATAAAAGGCATACCAATTCAAAGGAAGAGGTAAAACTGCCGTTCTTCACAAGAAACATGCTTTTGTAGATAGGAGACCCAGAAGAATTGAAGACATCTTATTAAAATTAATAAGTTAATATAATAAAAAATCAATTGGGTTGATGGAGGAGTGTCTATGTTTTACTTTTATTTATTAATAAAGAAACTGTCTTGGCCCTTTAAGAGACAGAAAATTAGGTAGGTGTAGGAGACAAAACAGAATTGTGGGAAAGAGAGGGGAGACGCTTCAGGCAGTCACCATAGTGAGTCGCCATGTCTCTCCTCTCCAAGATGGACACAGGTTAAGATCTCTCCTGGTAAGCCACCCCTCGTGGTGCTATATAAATTACTAAATATGGGTTAAAGCAAGATAGGAGAATCAACCAATAAAAAGCTACAGATAATGGGCTAGGGGCCAGGCAATATTTAAATAAATACAGTTTCCGTGTAATTATTTCGGGTAAAGCTAGCCGGGTGGCGGGACGCAGCCCCACCGCTCCATCTACATTGGGTTTTGCATGCAATGGAATAAACCTCCACAGCTCATAAAATCCTTGGCGATAAATGTGTGTGTGGTTACTATAAAAGATACTGGGGTCAGATGTCCAAGATCCACAAGGAAAAAGTCTTCTTGCATGTGCTGATGATAGACCCAGGACCAGCAAATCCCAGCAAAACAGCAGCAAACTGTTAAAAAGTTAAAATGCAAAGGATGGCACCACTTAATACACAATCATGTGATCAATTACTTTAAAATAAACTTGATAAACAATTTACAAGTCTTCTGTGAAGACTATTCTAAAATATTACTGGGAATTCTTTTTTTTTCTCATTTTTTTATTAAAAATTTCCATATTCTCCCCTCCTCCTCCCCCTTCCCTCCCCTCCCTTCTACCCATACCCCTACTCCACCCCTCTCCAAGACAAAGAGCCATCAGGGTTCCCTTCACTATGTTAAGTCCAAGGTCCTCCCAGCTCCCCCTAAGTCCAGGAAGGTGAGCAATCAAACTGACAAGGCTAACAGTGAGCCTGTCCATGCTGTAGAGTTCATGCTCATTGCCGTTGTCCTTGGTTTCTCAGTCCTCCTCCACCGTCAGCCACATTCAGAGAGTCCGGTTTGGTCCCCTGTTCCATCAGTCCCATTCCAACTGGACTTGGTGTCTCCCGTTAGATCTGTCCCACTGTCTCAATGGGTAAACGCACTCCTCACGGTCCTGACTTCCTTGCTCATGATTTCCCTCCTTTTGCTCCTCATCAGGACCTTGGGAGCTCAGTCCGGTGCTCCTATGTGGGGCTCTGCCATTTTCTCCATCCAGTGCCAGGTGAAGGTTCTATGGTGATATGTAAGATATTCATGAGTATGGCAATAGGATCTGGACATTTCTGGCACCCTCTCCTCAGCTGCCCAAGGACCTAGCTGGGGGCGTCTTCCTGGACACCTGGGAACCCCTCTAGAGTCAAGTCTCTGCCAACCCTAGAATGGCTCCCTTAACTAAGATATATAATTCCTTGTTCCCATATCCACCCTTCCTATATCCCAACCATCCTATTCCCCCAAGCTCTTCCCATCCTCCACTTCACACTTTTCTCTCCCCATCCCCATATCCCCCCATCCCACCCCACCCCCATGTTCCCATTTTTTTGTCTGGCAATCTTGTCTACTTCCAATATCCAGGAGGATAACTATATGTTTTTCTTTGGGTTCACCTTCTTATATAGCTTCTTTAGGATTTTTTAAGAATTATAGGCTCGATGTCCTTTATTTATGGCTAGAAACCAATTATGAGTGAGTACATCCCATGTTCATCTTTTTGGGCCTGGGTTACCTCACTCAGGATGGTGTTTTTTATTTCTATCCATTTGCATACAAAATTCAAGATGTCATTGTTTTTACCACCGAGTAGTACTCTAATATATATATTCCACACTTTCTTCATCCATTCTTCCACTGAAGGGCATCTAGGTTGTTTCCAGGTTCTGGCTATTACAAATAATGCTGCTATAAACATAGTTGAACAAATGCTTTTGTAATATGATTGGGCATCTCTTGGGTAAATTCCCAAGAGTGGGATTGCTGGGTCCTGGGGTAGGTTGGTCCCAAATTTCCTGAGAAACCTCCACACTGCTTTCCAAAGCGGTTGCACAAGTTTGCATTCCCACCAGCAATGGAAGAGTGTACCCCTTACTCCACATCCTCTCCAGCAAAGGCTATCATTGGTGTTTTTGATTTTAGCCATTCTGACAGGTGTAAGATGGTATCTCAACGTTGTTTTGATTTGCATTTCCCTGATTGCTAAGGAAGTTGAGCATGACCTTAAGTGTCTTTTGGCCATTCGAACTTCTTCTGTTGAGAATACTCTGTTCAGTTCAGTGTCCCATTTTTTAATTGGCCCTTTATCACTGAGCTGCTTGGCCTGCAAGGAGACCTGAATGTCTGCCAGAGGATCCACCATTCATTGGGGTGAGTGAGGAGTGAGTGCCTGAACCACGGCAGCTGCCCGGAGAGGGACCACCGACATTCCCCAACTACCTCCCCCCCAACACACACTTCCTGTTCTTCCTGCAGGGGTTATTCTCCCTGGATACTGCCTCTCTCTTCCTGTCCCTTCCCAGCTTGCACCCAGAACCTCCTCCCTCCGCCTCATCCTCCCATCTTTGGGGCCACAAAATCCCACAGCTCAGCCTCTTTGGGAGCCGGGGACCTGGAATTGAGTGCACCCAGGCCGGTGGGAGGTCCCCTGTTTCAATAGCCTGCCTGCAGCAAGGTAGGCCCTTTATCAGTGAGCCGCTTGGCCAACAAGGAGACCTGACTGTCTACCAGAAGATCCATCATTCATTGGGGTGAGTGAATTCAATTCATTGGGGTGAATTGAACTTCTAAAAGAAGACCCAAAGGGGATTATTCAGAGGAAGAAATGGGCAGGCGCCAATGCAAGAATTCCTCCAACAATTTGAAAAACAACATGAAAGCACCAGAACCCAGCGAACTTATAACAGGAGGACTTGAACACACTAATCAAGAAGAAGTAGAAAAAATTGACTTTATGAAAGTAATAGAGTCCCTTAAACAGGAGGTGAAAAACTCCCTTAAGGAAATGGACAAGAAGAATAACAAAAAGTTTGAAGAATTGAGTAAATCCGTAAATGATATCCTAGGAAACCAAGAAAAAACAATCAAACAGATAATGGAAACAGTGCAAGACTTGAAAACTGAAATGGAGGCAAGGAAGAAAACACAACCCCAAGGGCCAGCTGGATATGGAAAATCTATGTAAACAAACAGAGACAACAGAAACAAGCATAACCAACAGAATACAAGAGATAGAAGAAAGAATCTCAGATTCTGAAGATACCATAGAGAAAATAAACACACTGATCAAAGAAAACAGCAAATCCAACAAATTCTCATCAAAAAACATTCAGGAAATCTGGGACAAAATAAGAAGACCAAACCTAAGAATAATAGGTGTAGAAGAAGGAGAAGAATTACAGCTCAATGGTCCAGAAAATATATTTAATAAAATTATAGAAGAAAACTTCCCAAACCTAAAGAAAGATATTCCTATTAAGGTTCAAGAAGCTTACAGAACACCAAATAGACTGGATCAAAAAAAAATCCCCCGCCATATTATAACCAAAACACAAAACATACAGAATAAAGAAAGAATATTAAGAGCTGCAAAGGAAAAAGGTCAAGTAACATATAAAGGTAAACCTATCAGACTAACACCTGACTTCTCTATGGAAACCATGAAAGCCAGAAGGTCCTGGATTGATGTTTTGCAGAAACTAAGAGACCATGGATGCAAGCCCAGATTACTATATCCAGCCAAGCTTTCATTCACTATAAATGGAGAAAACAAAATATTCCAGGATAAAAACAAATTTAAACAATACATAGCCACAAATCCAGCCTTACAGAAAGTAATAGAAGGAAATTCACAAACAAAGGAGTCCAGCATTGCCCAAAATAACTCAGACATCTAGTGACCCTTCACCAGCACATCTCAAAGAAAGGAAACACACAATCTCTACTACCAAATAAAAAATGACAACCGGAGTTAACATCCACTGGGAATTATTTTTTTTCTTTTTTGGTTTTTCGAGACAGGGTTTCTCTGTGGCTTTGGAGCCTGTCCTGGAACTAGCTCTTGTAGACCAGGCTGGTCTTGAACTCAGAGATCCGCCTGCCTCTGCCTCCCGAGTGCTGGGATTAAAGGCATGCGCCACCACCGCCCGGCTGGGAATTTTTTAATATATAATATTTTTTGATTGGCAAATTCAATGTGAATATACCAGTTCTTTTGAAATTAATCTCTCGATTCAGCGCCATTCCAATAAGACTCTGCCAGATGTGTTTAGAGGGAAATTGGCAACATGTCTCTAAAATGTCTATGAAATATACTTGGAAAGAGTAGCCAAACAAATCAAGAGAAAGCTGGTCTGTTTATATAACCAGATAGCAAAGCCACAATAGTTGTGGCTATAATCTTTATGGAACAAAAGGCATCTCTTCAATATAACTGTCTTTTGAGTAATTGCTGATAAATTACTTGGTTATCAACAAGGTAAGTTTTAATATGAATTTCTGCAGCGTATAATATAAAAACTTAATTTCAGGTTTAAGATAAATGCAAATTTGAAAAGTAAAACTTCGAAGCTATAACTTCACAGAAACCCCTCGTGGCTTTGGAGTGACTAAGAAAACAAGTGCATTTAATCTACAGCTCAGCTTGCTGGTCACAAACAAGCTTGTAGTGGGAAGGAGGTTAGACTGTACCCCATACCTGACTATTTCGTTATTTAGGCTCCTGCAGCTTGATTTTTTTAAAGATAGAGTCTTCTCTATTTATTCTACAGAGAGACATCTAGAACAGACTAAGATGTCTGAGGTATTTACAGTCAAAAACGGGGAAAGATCAAGAGTACATGGAGAAATTATGAACTGCAGATGCTTTATTATGGTAGTTAGGGTGATAATAAAGCCATACAGAAAGCTGTTAATGGTGTACAAGGTTTTGAGATTTATTTTCATAGTTACCTCTAAGAAGCTAATGAAAACAACTTCCATTTGAAAGCCAAAGAATGTCCCATGTTTGTGGCTCAGATTTCTTGTGTCACTTTAGCTCCTCCATATGCTCCATAATCTATGACAGGTTGGAGGGGAGGGCTGGTGGCAACCAACAGAATCACTATGGTGAGGTGGTATGGCTTGAGGAGAAATGCAGGCCTCTGGGTCAGAAACTTGGAATCACAACAAGTATGTTTGCAAACTCTCTAAATTTAGGAAAGATATTAAATTTTGGTAGGCTGAGTTCCCCAGTTCAGGGATAAAGTAAGATTCTGATGGCTGTTGTGAGGATTGATCACAAGGGCTTCTGAGAAATACATACAGAAACAGATATAGGTGTTTCTATTAAATGGAGCCACGCCACATACATGGGATGGTAATGTTTTCAATAAGAGCAATAGACTATAACAAAAACATCGATACTAGACATGAAAAACTGTCCTTTGAGCCATTTGTCATTGATGTCCAAGAGATTCCCCAAACCATACAGGCCATTGACATTGCTCTGGGTTGCTTCCCAGACCATGAAGGTAATGACTACACATATTTCCCATTGGACTTGGAGGAGTGGAGTTGGAACTGGCCTGGAAGCTTGCTCCCTGAGGACCAGTTCCCATAGTATCAGAATGGGCCATGCACACTGTCAAAGGAGAGGAGCAATCAAAAGTCCTGGAACCCAGCTATATGGTTAAGACCCCAGCCATGATGGGCACAGCAAGGTATCACTAATAAGTTAGTGGTGCTTGTTATTGGTGTTGGTAACTCTGGTGGCTTCAATGAGATGTCCCACATAGTCTCGACCATTTGAATGGTTAGTACCTAGGTTGTGGTGTTATTTGGGTGGATGAAGGAAGTGTGTCTTAAGGCCATTATTGCAAATTGCAAGGAATTCTCAACCTCTGAAACAACAATGACTCAAATTTTGTATTTCAAATAAATTCATACTACTAGGTTGTCTATAAAAGTTTGCTCTTATGAGGCACAGCACAAATTCACACAGCTAATTACTTCAAGGTACTTCATTTCCCCCATGCATCTCCTACCTTCTCTTCTTTGCTCATCTCCACAGGAAGGACAGTTTAGGAGACTCAAGATTTGTTTGTTGTATAAAAAGTGCAAGTTCTAGATTGGACTGAGGTAAAATGGCATTTCCATTGTGCAGAAACAGTGCCTCCCACAACACCATCACACCACCACCTTAGTACAGGGGGAGTCAAGTTCTGCTCTTAAGCACCTGTGTCACTAATTATCCCAAAGGCCAGGGTCATTCACGGGTAGAGCCCCTCTTTCCTAGACCTCTGTGTCATTACCTGCTTATCCTCATACAATCGGGCTCCCGGAATCTTTATTAGCTTAGATACTGGACCAGATCCACCAAGGGATGCCCCATGTAGAGGAATAGGGTCTTTTTATTTACAAATGTGGAAACCTGTATCCAGGCATATCTCTTCTTCAAGGCAGTGACCCTTCCAAACCCTTGTCTTAGTCTCTTGGAACCAAACAAATTACATGCCACTGTGTGTTGTATATCACAGCTACAGAGTTTATAACTCCAGGCCTCATGGAGTTTGGGAACGGGCTTCTCTGGCAAGCTGGAACTGGCTGTACCTTTGACTGACAAGCTGCCATTTTCTTGAGGTTTGACTATTTGGATCCTTCACCTATTCATCCAGCCCCCCTCCCCACCCAAACACAACAAACAAACAGAAAAACCCTTCACCTTGGAGATCTTTGGCATTTGATCCCAATATTTTTATACAGTAACCATACATACATTTATCACTCTGTGCTTTATGAACAGTGAAGGTTTATTACGCTGCACTCAAACCTCATTTAACCTTTTCTCTTGAAGCAATCCTTTAAAACAGAGTGTGGGGGTTTGTACAATAAAGGCTGGCTGATTCCTTTTTATAAAAATCTTTAGCATTAATGCTTCTGGTCAGTTCGTTTTTGGTTCTCTGAGGGACCCAGAATCTTGGAGGCTTTTGGAGCGGCAGGATTTTAGAATGGGAAGACCTTGGAATCAAGCTACTTTTTTGTACAGTGTCATGTCTTCCACTGCTGAGCACTGTCTTGTCCTCTTTTCCAATTAGCTTACCAGTTATCACACAAGGGTCACTTTATACCTGGAAGCTATTCTGTCCCATGTGGAACTTCATTCTTCGAAAGGCTTTGCATCTAAACCACATTAGAACACTTAGTATTTAATTATCATAACTATTTTAGATTTTTATTTGGACACATACTTCTTCCCCTTCTTGCTTATCTGAATTCTGGAAATGTATGTTACATTCTTGAATTCCACTTGAACCTAACTCCATGCTTGATGCATGTAGGAAAGCTGCAAAAAAAAATGAAGGAGTTTACCTTGATCATGGCACCTTTTCTGAAGAGAAAACTTCCTTAATCCTTACACTATAATTCAGAAAGAATCAGACCCCTTGGTCTTGGAGGTAGGTCCAGGAAGTCTATGTAGCTCAACCAGGCCTGTTTCGACTAGGTATCTCATAGCATCTTCCACGTTGTTTTATAGACTTATGACACTTGGGAACAATCATTTTATTTCCTCTACTTCTTAGTTCCAGTTGAGATGAAGGAACTCCTCAGATGACTGAACCGACAAGAGACGTGTTCGGCTCAATAAGAAAGTGTGTCATGGCTGTGCTGGGATGTATGTAGGAGTACACTTGCCATCTCTACCATGAGTATTTCAAAAGCAGGCCTGAAAGCTGCTGCCCTGGATGCTGGCCATGAGACTTTCAGCCTGCCATATGTGTTCCGCTGAAACCAGAGTCCATCAAAAGGGGTAATTTGTCCCTCTTGTTGGGCAAACTGGCAGTGCTGCCTCTGATGTCACACAGCTCTGCAGGTGTTCAGCAGTGACAAGACCGAATAGTCTGGTTTGCCTTTTCCATTCTACTCAACAAGTCTTGCTTTTTTTTTTTTATTTTTCCTGTCTATGTTTCCGATGTGAGCCTCACAAGCATTTCTACCAATTATGACTGTGTGGGCATTTACTGTGACCATGTGCTGTGTCTTTCTGGTGGTATGGGGATAGACCAATGGGTATCACCAGACAGAATTGGAAAAAAAATCTTTGGCCACCTTGTAGATGTTAGCTAGGGTAGAGGGAAGTGTACTTAAGCCCTGAAACCTTATTTATATGGTTTGAACCTTATGCCAATCAGGTGCTATTTATAGTTAACCCATGTAATTATTCCCTGATGTAAATGTTTTAGTATCTCTATTTAATTGATGAAGAAATTGAAGCGCAAAGAGACTGCACCCATTTTGCCTGGGGTTCATATCTGTGGATATCTTTGGTGGGATCTGAATTGAGGTCACCCAGTTTGGCAGTTCCTGCCTTTAACCATGATGTCTTATTCTTTATCTTCTGTGTATTTTATTTTTGCCTTGAAGAGTCCTTTATTCACAAAGCATTATGCCAACTAACTCTGGGAACACGAGAAATGAACCCCGTTTCTGCAAAGGGCATCAGACCGCAAGGAGAGTAGGGGGGAGGTGCTCAGTTTGCCCTAGTACAAGTGAGGGGTTCTCTGCCCACCCGCACCAGGACCTCCGACTCCTCTGGAGAAAGGGAAGGCACTCAGCTGTTAGGAGGCTCGCCAAGTTATTTCACAGGGAGAGCAGAGTTGCGTCCAAGGTGTGCATCCACTATCAGAACTTCCAGTCGCATTGTGCGGGAGAGAATAACCTGAACCCCTGGCCACCCGACTAGCAAGCATGTGTTCAGGGGCAGTAAGGGCAAGGGGTGAGATTCAGGAGTGATCGAATAGTATATAGGTTTTCCTTTTTAAACACTATAAAATGTCATCAGTTTATACTTTGCTTTAAAGAAAACATAAAATGCAATGTGAATTTGTAAATTTCACATTGAATTAATATAGGACTATCTTGGCAGTTCTATTTTATCAAATGGGTCAAAAAGAGAAACAGGAAGGAGAAGAAAGCAGAGAATGGATTATATGCCAATAGTTACAGCTTATATCATCTAACGGGTGCAGGGCTTCTCATCCCCCATGTCCTTCTTATCCCCCATGTCTTTGGAGTTTCAGGTTGGTTGTCCTTGTTTGGCAAAAAAATGAACCCATTTTTGCTAATTTCATAGGCAGCATGAACTTGGCCAATGTACCAGCCTCCTAGGAATACTAAATGTACCCTATTTTATTTATAGGAAAGAAGCAAATTAAGACAGACCTCTTTTGTGCAAACCATAAACTGCATTTAACAAGACCAGGGGCTTGGGAATCCATGGTGAGGCTGCTTGCTTTTCCTGGCACCTTGTTAAACATGGTTGAAAGTTTGCATGCTGGGGCACTGGCTGCTTTCTCTTTGTTCCTGGGAATGCTTCGAATGGGCCTGGTAGACCTGGGCAGAGCAGCTGGAATCTCAAACATGGGCTGGAAGAGAGCAGGCACTCACTAGCACCCACATCCACTGGGCCTGAGGACAAGCCCCCAGAAGAACAAGACTGCTTCCGAGGCTGCCTCCAGCATCTAATGATGCTTATTATTGAGCCTCTCTTCCTATGTCTAAATGAAATCTTTCATCATGTAGTTCAGTGCGTTTCCTTTTGTTCTGTCCTGAATAAAGATGGAGAACAGCTGGTCAGCATTCCCCGTAGAATAACTCTCGAGACACTTGAAAACTATTATTAATTCCCTTTTAGTCCTCCCTTCTCCAGAACAATACTGTGGTTTTCTTCTGCCCACTCCCCCATTCACCTTTTTCTCTTTACCTTTGGGTTTCTCCAGCTGCTTGCTTTCTGAAGTCACTTGGAAATCTAAATGCACACAGGGTTGTTTTTGTTTTTGTTTTTTTTTTTTTGAGGGGTGATGATGGTGGATTTTTACTGCAAAATAATGGTTGGGATTTTGTTCTCTCTTAGCCTGAACTTATTTTGGAGGGCTTAGTCTTTATCCCAGGACGTCATCCATTGGCTTGGTTTAGTGAAGACCTTCTCTTTCTTTAAGTATTTTGGGTCTAGAGAGATGTTACAAGGAAAGGTCTTTCTCTCTGAATGTGCATGTATGGATGGTGCTTGTGAGAACAGTGGCACCTCTAGGAATTTATATTCAAGTCTTTCAAAATATTGTCCCATGACATACTGTGCAATATTGCTTTAGATGTTTAATTAGGAATGCACCGTCATTCTATGTGCATGTGTATGAGAGTCCACATACTAACATGGATAACTAGCAACAGCTTCTGAGAATTCAGGTGTAAAATGGACTCGGGGGCTGCATGTCAGTAAGTGGAAAATAGGAAGGCAGAAGTGAATGCTTCACAGCATTGCCTGAGACTAGGAATAAGTGGAGAGGTGCTATTGCCGAGTTACAGGGTGCCTAATAGGAGGTCAAAAAGTTACAACCATAAACAATTGTGAACATTATTCTTCCTTTCCCCATTAGGTAGTAGAGTCTCTTTACTGACCCATCTGCAGGGAACATCATTAACTAAATTTCTCATTTACTTTGATTTATACATCCCATGATAGTTTACTACCCCCTTTTCCTCCATATCCTGTCTTCTGTTGCCTAGTGAGCAGTCTTGAAGAACATCACCTTTAGTCTGTCACATCCTAGGAATTTGTCAGCTCCTTGGATTGCACTTAACAGCTCAGTAGGTCAGCAGCTTGTCTTCCCTAATGCACTCCTGCTGCCCTCGGCTTGTCTTTTCTTAAGGTAACCCATTGCTTGAGAATCAGTGCCCAGCGTTGCCCAGGATCACCCATAAAATGCTTCTTACTGCTGACTATCTTTTGGAGTTCTGCCAAGTAGCTACCATCTAAACTAGGTAGTCTAGTATTTTTTTTTTCATTTTCCAGAAATCATTTCATTTTTCAGAACTAAGTTAAATATTTTCTACACATTCCAAGCACTTTTGTCTAAATTTGTGTGAACGCAATTATCCACCAAACTTTCTAGTAGATTGCCACTCTTTACTGGCGACTCTTTTACTCTAACCTCCTCCTACAGTTACGTTTCTTCTCTTAGCCCAGTAGATAGCGTGTGTACCTTGCTGCCTGATCTGTGTGAGCCGGTTGGTAGTCTTTCTTCTTCTGGGACGACAGCTGCCTCCTTTGCCTGCTTGTTTGTCTTTGTTCCCATTGGCATCAATCTGCCCCACAGTAGTGGTACTCCCGGAAACAGTACTCAGAAAGTTCCGGTCCCATGATCGGCCAAATAACCAGCCTGACAGCGTTTCACTAGGATGAGATTTAAAAAAAAAAAATTCGATTAGTCTTTATGGATTTGGATAGATAAATTAATATTTCAGAAGGTATAGTTATTGGTGACACTAGTAAAGAAAAATGTATTTGGAGATCATACATAGTTAATAAATGATTCTCTTTGGAGGAAGAATAAAAGTGATTTCTTTCTGACAGAGCTCAAAGTGTTATTAATTACACAGATGCTAATATGGTATCGGGGAACAGCATGGAAAGGCGTGGAAATGCAGTTTCTCACCTGGCTTGCGTAAAATGGTGATGAGATGTTCACCTCAACATTTCTTTCCTCTGGTGCACATATCAGTGAACATATCAGAAAACTGCAGGCAAAATTCGAAGCAAGGGAAAGTCTCCATCAATCATTAGTACACAATGGTCAGTAGGGCAACCGAGGAGAAGCAGAAAGACACCTGTTGACTACCCTGTGCCTCTCATGTTTTAAGAGGCCACTCCAGCTGAAGAAGGTTAGAAAACTCAGGCTAGACACTGGAGGATCTCAGCCATGACTTTCCTTCCATTCCCTGTGTGAGGGTGGTGGTAACGATATCTCCAATGCACCTGAGGGGCAAAGCACAATCATGCCCCAGCATTGCATCTCTGAGCCACAACCTAGTGGCTTCACTGACTTATACTTTATTCTTTTCCAAAGGCAGCAGAGTGTCAGAGGGCTTTCTTTTGTGTAGTACTGCAAAGCTGGTTGTCAAACAACCTCCACTCATTTAATAATTTATCCCATTTTGTAGAAGAAAGGCAACTGACATGCAGTAAATCTACTCCATATTTAAATTACTGCATTGAACAATAACGAGAATGAAAAATCTAGTCCATTATTTAAAATTAAACATATATGAAACTGTTTTGTCCAAATTATCACCAAAGGCTGTAGTTTAAAGAGAGAACTGAAGCCCTGAGTGGAATAAAAATGCCTAACGGTGCTTTGAAAGTGGCACTGGGATTATTTATTCTATTTTTCTATACATAAGGAATTGAGCTAAATGAACAATGTTTAAGCATGTCAGAATTTCATCAATTTTGCATGAGCATTCTCAAATATCCTGGTGGGGGTAATTGCTTGCAAATACATTTAAACTAATGATATGTTATATCCTTACTTGATATAAAACTATTAAAAGATACATTATTGCATTTGACAATGCCATGCAGCTGGGTCAAATCTTAATGACAGATCTCTACATTTGTGAATTAAGATACACTCTGCTGGAAGCAAATATTTTGTAAAAATAAAAGCTATATACTATGTAAGTTTGACCATTTATCTAAAAGTTCTTTTTCTGTGTGTAGGATCCTGCAGGAGCTAAGAGAGGACTTTGTTCCTCTCGTAGAACTGGAAAAGGACTTCAAGATACAAATGAACCCTTCTTCCACCCCTTTACCCTGCCTTCCTCAGAAGAAGAAAGAGAACTTGTGAAATCCACAGTGTGGTTTGAAAGACCCACTTAGAGTGTGATTTGCACACCTCCTATGCCAAAGTGATTGACGTGCCTCAGATCAATTAGAGAGACTGGCCTTTTCTCCCTGTGAACCCATGCACACATGTGTGCACGTGCGTGCAACAATATGTGCCCACACACACCACACACATACATTTATTTTCCAAGTGAATCAAAACTAGGCCAAAAAGAAATATTGGATGGGAAAAATAATTCAAGGGAAAAGATAAAATTTAAAAATCCTTAACCACAGAAACACTTTTGTAAAATAAAATGTAACAATTTGACTGCAAGGAGTCTTTTGGTCCTTCACTTTCAGGGATATTGCCATTCTTAGTTTTGCCTGAGGTCAGTAGAGAGAGGCTCCAGTATGTATCAGCTTAGGTTAATTTGTCTGGTCCTGTGATCAGAATCCCAGTGTGATTTCTCTTATTGACAAAGAGCTAAAATGCATATTAATTTGTTTCCAGTGCCAGGATTCTTGAGACTCCAAAGATGGATTGCGAAGCAGGCATTAGCGCTTATACGTGATTACGGAACCAGAGGAGTTGGCCTGGCATCCCACTGCAAGTCAGATGATGTTATGATTACAAGGAAGTATTGATATACTTCCCTAATTGTTTCTTAGGACTTTGGTTTCTATTTATGATGTCATTACAAAGCTATGCATTGTCTACATAATCGCCAAGGCAAAGACTCTCATGGAGGGAAAGGCATCCCGCTGAGATAATGCCGTATGCTGCTGCTATACATCCAAAGGCACATGCGTGGTGCTGAAATAATAAGAGCATGGAATAATGATGCATTCCTGTTCCCATCATCACAGAAAGCTTTCCCCAGACTATCAGTATTTCTGCCTTAATTGATCTATGAGCGATGAAAGGATTTCAGCAAATGGATGACTTTGGGGCCAATCCATACACAGAACAGCTTCTGTCAGTATTGGCCTAAGGAAGGCCAGCCAGCCACTCTGCAGATGCTGAGATCTGCCCACGTAGAAGGTGCTTTGCATCTCTCTGCAAGTCTGTGTACGTTTGTATGAGCATGTATGAGAATCTACACCCCCCCCCCCCCCACACACACACCACCACCACCTCTCAGCTGATGGCTTAGGGTGAAAACTGAAGGTAAGATAAACTTGCCTCTGGGGCAAGAGGAAGGTCATTTTTCTCCGGAAGCCGACTCTTCACAGAGTGAAAAAAATCACGTAATATTGTCACTCGGTGTTAAATATATACGGAGTTCTCTCCTTGGCTTGGCAGCCCAGCACGGGAGAGAACAGTACAATATACCTTTACTGCAAGGTTTGCAGTTACATGGTAATTCTGATACATATCCTCGCCTTTCTTTAAAAGGTACGTAGGCTCTGATTTTCAACATCATTGAAGATTATTACAACTTCACTTCATAACATACTGTAAATTTTATTATAAAGCACCAGTTCCTGGGCTCCTAAGAACAATCTTTGGCAAGAGTGCCCTATACTTCTTACTCTTTCCATAATGCGAGGGACCTAATGAAGCTCTTTATGCAAATTTTCCAGTTATCAGGTAAAACCTTCACATAGAAACTCTGTCACATGTTGTAAAATTTCTTTATGTTATCAGACGCTAATGATGACGCAGAACACAGCCGACAGAGGATCTTTGAAACCCTTCATAAAACTGTATTCCATCCCAATATCAGAGAGGCCTTGGAAATTCCACCACTCTGAAGATGCCGGTTTGTAATTAGCACGGTGCGGGCTTCTCTGCCCTCTGAAACTATAATGTTAATTACAAAAATTACACTGTGTTTAAAAGTGCAATCAAGAGACTCCGCCGCACAAAGGGAATCTTGGAACTTCTTTTCACACTTTGAAGCCAGGTCATAATGTAGCCCATAAAAAGGAGGCCAAGCCTCATTCCCTTTTAAAGGCTTCAGAAGACCAGAGAGGCGATCTCAGCGAGAATAAGTTCTACTGAGCTCCACGGCGCCGTAATGAACAGTGTTCTACCTGGAGCAAGGGACCAGGCAAAAAGAGAAAATGAGCTGAAAAATGATGGGCGCCCCACATTCAGCTTGACTGCTATCAACATTAACGCCCAGCTTGGGTCGATGCTGGGCCAATTCTGGAATCACTTGCTTGGTCCTGGTGGCTGCTGGCTCTCAAAGCAGGGCGCCGGTCTAGTCTATGGATGCAGCGTGATGAGACAGACTGGGGTAGATTTAGAACTACTTTCGTACTTCATTCGGAACAGACCACTATTAAGACACATTGGAACAAAAAGCAAGTTAGGCCAGGAAATAAGCCTCATCTCAAACTTCCGTTTGGGCGGCGGGGGTTGGGGGGTGATCAGTTATAAAATGATAGTGATGATATTTTTGGGTGGTGTAATTGGGGGACCCAGGCAACATGGCCGGGCCTAAAATGAGCCAGTGGTTGCTTAGTTCAAAGTGGGGTTTGTGTGCTAGTGTGTCAAACACTGGGCAGGAAATGGGAGCTTGGAATTTCCCTTTCCTGTCTCCAACAACGTGACATTTAGCAATTATCTAAATTCGTGGGCTTTCAATTTTCCCATCATAATAGTGAGCACAACCCAGGTCTGAGGGAATTCTGATTAAATTATCTGAAACTATTACTGAAAGCAAAGCTACTCAGCAGTTTGTACGGCAGTTACCACGCACACCTTGTTTCTTCACTGCGCCCCAGAAACCGTAGGAACATATACCAACTTTGAAGCAAGTTCTTTCCTTCCCTTTGGTACCAGTGACATTTTGACACCCTCCTCCCCCTCCAGCCTCAAAATCTCAGAATGAATCTTCAATTGGAAATGGCGATTCCTTCCAGATATGACGTCACTAGCGGCCTCCATCCAGGAAGATGACTTGCGGATTTAAAAGAGAGAAAGGCAAACACGTGGGCGCAGAGGCTGAGCTACACAAGGAAGTCGGAACTAAGGGGCAGCTTACCCATGGATCAGCGCAGGAGGAAGGCCTGAACAGATTCCTTTCCCTCAGACTCCTGAAGGGCCAGCCTGTGGCTCCCTTTTCTCACCCTTTAGCCTTAGCCCTTGCAGGATCTCGGGTCAGTTCCTGCTGCTTCCACCTCATCGGTGCCACAGCCTCACTAGGAGCTAACGCCAGCTGAAACCGAATGTCTCTTTCTTTGGGTCACTTTGCTTTCAAAAGCCTAGTTTATCTTACCTCCCATTCAGATACACCTACAAGCTAGCGTGGTGTCCTTTAGGTATTTATCTTTGGACACAAAGTTTCCCTCAAATCACTTTTCCAGCGGGGAACTTCATGTTCACGCTCAGACTCCAGAAGCCTACTTTCCGAGTTGCTTGCCTTGCTTTAATTTTCCTTAGAGGATAGGCCAGTGTGTGAAATTCCCACTATCTCGGTGGTGGTATTTTTTTTAGGGTCTAAACTGAGAAGCCGCCCTCTCATTGTGAAATGGAACCAGAATGAAATCAGTCTGGGAACCTGGCTCTTCCATGAATATTCTGGGGACCAGGAGAGTATTCTAGAGTCTCAGGCGGCAGAAATAGTTGCTCTAGAAAGACATTTATACCAGAGATAAAATGTTTGTAAACCCCAGGAAGGGATCTTAACACCCTCTGCTGTGCCCCTTCTATCCCCTCTTCAGTGTGACAAGAGCATATGTCCACGCATGGTTATAGATGCTCACTAAACACATCCTAAATGGAGGAGTTCAACTGTTTTGGGGCAGGTTTGTATTTTGTATACTTTATCCGTTTTATTTGCAAACCCTTCAGCTATGCCTTTCGTGGGTGTCCATAAAATCTCAGTTGGTAGCCTCCTAAAGCCTTTCCATCCGGGGAATTTGGGATTCTCTGGCTCGTGAAAACCCTGGACTTGCTAAGCACAGCGATTTTGTACTCAGGAGCACCCATGTGACTCCCCAGCCGGGGCACTTTACTTAATCCATCCTTCCATTTACAAATAAGTTTTCTCGTGAAGTCTAATGTGCAGACTCCCAACACTACCCAATAAATTACCAGCCTGACCTTTTGCAGAAATATTGAAACAGAATTAAAGGTGGGAGAAGGGATTTCTTCCCCCATTCTCCTCCCACCCCACCCCCAACCCCAAAGTCTTACACAGTATTCAGTACGCTGCCCATTGGCCTGGGCTATTTGGCCTATGTGTCTGGAAAAATTCCCTTTCTCCTCCTCCATCTTCTACCTGCCCAACTCGTTACAGAACCAGACAGTTTACATATGTGATCCTTCCTATTTAGAAAATTAATGGTGTTTTCTGGCTCCAAATCACAGCTTGTGGTGCTCTGCAGGCGATGAAAAACTTGGCCAGCTTCAGCAGCAAGGCAGCCATTAGAAAATTAACCCTTGGTGACCAAGGAGCAAAGGTAGGCGAGCAGGGTCCTGGAGACGTGGCAGGCTGTAGCTTTCAGGTGTCGATACATATGTTAGCCATGTAGGAACAGCACACACGGGGCCCCCTGAGAGCTCCTAGCTAGCATGTTTGTGGCTGCCCACTGCAGAGAGGGCACGGCCATAGCTCTTGGCAGCCAATGCAACCAATATGCCACGCTTTTTATTAGAGCTCAGGAGAGCACCCAGAGCCGAGCTTTGGAATCCCAGCCATCACTGTCTTGGCTGCACCTGATTAAAAGATGTGCCATTCATCGCCATCCCTGCATGCCTCCATTTCACACCCCCGTGCTGTGCTCTCCCTGCCTGCCTCAGGAAATGGCTGACCTCAGAAAGACAGATCATAAAAGCCAGGGGAGAAACTTAAGTGATTAATTCCACATTAACTTCAATCTCCTTTGCTTGCTTGCTTTCTGGATTCCGCCCCCCCCCCCCCCCCCCGGCCCCAACATATTTTAATGTGTGATTTGGATTTCTCTTTCCCTTTTTCTCTCTCTCTGTATGTCTGTTTGTCTGTTGTCTGTCTGTCTGTCTGTCTGTTTGTCTACCTCTCTCTCTCTGTGTGTGTTAAGGACACAAGGGTGGTCAGAGGAAATGACTTAAAATTTCAAGTCTATCTTTGAAATTGTGGTTTTCTGAGGGTAATGTAACTTGGCCCATTTTTAGAGTTTTCTCTTTCCCAGACTGTACAGAGCCATGGATTGTGAAATTTCATATCTAGCCTGGAATTTATCTCTCATAAATATAAATTTCCTCTGTCCCATTCCAATGGAACTAGTAACACTCACCCCTAAATCCAATGGGCAGGGCCACACCTTTCTGTAGTCACCTGTTAAACAGTTGAAGTTCAGGGACTCTAGAAGCCACCACCAAGACAGAAGCGGGAAGCCAGCAGTGCAGCCGGCAGAAGGAGCAGGAGCTGGAAGCCTTTCTCACCATTGCTCACACACCTAGCATGCAGTCCTGAAGTGGGTTTTTATTTTTAGGTCCCTGGTAGAAGAAAACACAGCTGCTTATTTCACTGCTCCTGAAATGCCTGCTCCACGGCATTCAGAGAAATCAGGCTATATTCATCTCTAACATTGTGTAACAGCCGCCTTAATACAAACAGGGGTAAATAACAGTGGCACATTAATTACTCCTTTCTAGTTTACTTTGACAAAAATGTACTAAAATGAAGACTAATATAATTATAGATGATGCATTTTCAATTAGCCTTTGTTAATACTATTAATAAGATTAATAATATATACTAAAATGTCAATATGCTTGTCTAAATAATTTTTTTTTAAAAAAAAAATCACCCTTTCAGGTTACAGCATCAAACATTAAGGCACACAGACTTAATTACATGTGCTCATCAACAAAGTTAAATGGCTCGCATCCCTCCAGAGTGGCAGGGACAGAGAGGCAGGCCCCTAGCCTGTCTGCAGGCTCACCTTTCTTAGCAGTCTGCCTTGTCTGTCGACATTAGCATTTATGGAGAGACCGCAGCTATCTCGGCTCAGGGATCTGCACAGTTCCACCTAGTGAGGGCTGTTCATGGCACAGCTTATTCTCTAATCCACACACATATAAATGACCTCTTTCTGAACTGGATGATAAAATGTGGCTTTCCCCCCCTTTATAATTTTAATAATATACAGCACAATGGTGACTGGTGTTAATGTATAGAATTAATTGCCCCGGTGAGACATTTCTTCTGAAAAAGCAATAATAGCTGGATTCTCCTTGAAATGTGAAAAACCCTCTGGTATACTAATAAAATGAAAAAGGTTCACAAAATAATATCCTAAATAATTGGCTTCCCTGCTCCAAAGGACCCCATGTAGTTCCTCTTAAGTGTTCTAAAAATGGCGATTATTCCTTGGGATTTAATAAAGCATAATTGAAAAAAAATCAGTGAGAATGACACAGCGCAATCTCATCCATATCCCCATTAATATTTCTAAAGGTGAAATTGTTTGCACTTTCTTATTAGTAAGAAGGACAGGAAATTTGGCAGTAAACAATACTGTTTACTTGGTTGATAACATCTTGGTTACATGCCCATTCATTCTCACCGTGTGTGTGTGTGTGTGTGTGTGTGTGTTTATCATTAAACTTTTCAACAGCCCAAATCTACTGGCCTTTTCCTCCCAAGAAGCCGAGAAACTGCATTCTCCTACTGTTCTGCGTTCATTATCAAATTAGTGTCTTTTGAATAGACGTGTGTGTGTGTGTGTGTGTGTGTGTCTGTCTGTCTGTCTGTCTGTCTGTGTGTAATGTGGCCGCACATAAGTGTTTTCTTCCCTGTAGCGTGTCTCTGCACTTTCCAACATAAAGGCTTTAACCAGACTGAAAAAAATCTTCCACCGCTGGCTTTGCTTTTTCCCCTCCGACTCATTTGAACCTGTTTATTTACTTCTTGTAATGCGATAAAATTACAAAAGGGAAAAAAAATGAAAGAGAGAAAGAGAGAAAGGCAGCGGCTGAAAAGGAAGAGCAATGGAGAGTCTGGGGGGAAATGCAAAGGGGACTGAGGACAGAGCAGGGGATGGCAGAGCGACAGGATGCTGGAGATAGTTGTCCCAGCTACGAGATAAAAGCTACATTACATGAAATTAATGGGGGCTGTCCGAGACATACATGAATCACAGTTTCACCACTAAGAAACCCGCACAAAAGAATAAAGAAATCTGAGTACTAACTACATCTTCAAAGGTCTCCTATTTACCCAGCTATACTGGGTCCTGACACAAGTGGGGGAAATATAAGAAAAAAAACACTGCTGTGATCGAATGAATGCGACCATATGAGCTATATTGGAGCCGTATGCATCCTATTTAGCTGATATCAAACACAGTTTAATGAAAGTTAAATAGTTTCTGAGGAGTGCATGAGCTGGAACAGATTAGATTCCACCGAGGGGTCTCTCAGCATATTGTCGCTCACATGTATTCCCTGCTCAGGGCTGCTACAATTCCAGCACTCCATTAGCAATACACAAAAGACTTATGCAGATAGCAGGCAGAAGCTCCCACCGCCATGTTGGGGAAAACACACACACACACACACACACACACAGGCACACACACACACGGACGAAGGTTTTGTTCAATGTGTTCATCTCAAAATAGATCTCTGTCATTCAAAACTGATAAGAGCTTTTGTGGAGAGGAGGAAGTCGCTGCCTATATTTTGAAAGAGAAATCTGCAAACCGCCTTCAGGAAAAGAGATGGCACGAGGAACATAATGAGAGTTTGGTCTCTCAGAGGACAATGACCTGGGTGAGGAGGATGCCCTTTGATCTGCAAGCTACATCTGGCCCATAGGTACTGCTCCTACTGCCCCGCCCCCGAGGAGTTCCAGGGTTGCCTGCATCTGCAGATCTCCTCACGTGGTATATCTGTAGCAGCTTCTCACTTTAAAAATGTACACTCTTTCCATAAATTCTGCGGATCAGCCTGCCTATCTATGCGCGTGGCTGTCACGAAAAGAGACAGGAATTACAATTAATAATTTCATTACTTGACGAAGATTTTTTTAAACTTTTCCATGATTGAGTTGTTCATGAGCTTTGTCTGCCTTCTTTGTCCAGCACTCAAGACTCCATCTTCAGCAAGCTGACTGCTTCTGAGCGCACAGCACAGTTGGTCTTGATTCTGTTATAAACAGGACTAGAAATAGCTGAATAGTGTCACTTGCTTCTTTCACATGTAGGGAAAAAAATCCCTTTCCACCTAGGGCTGTCCACATTTTCACTAGCGCATAATTGCAGTTAAACTTTGCTGACCATTCCCCCCTTGCCTTCCCTATCCTAGACTGCACTATAAACATGAATCACGAGTGCTCTACACTTGAAGAACTGCCATCTTGCCCAAAGATTCTCTACTTGGAACAATTCTGACCCTATCCCTATGCACATAAGGTCTTTAGGATACTACTTGGTTAGTCTCACTGTGAGAAAACTACTGGCATCTAATCAGGGATGCTGTCACTGTCCTACAAAGGGACACTGTCCTGTGCCCACAGCAAAGTACTGTCTAGTTCCAAATGTCAACACTGTTGCCATCTGGAGGGGTGATTCTTGCTGACAATACACAATGTGAGTGTACAGGTGAGCTTGGAGCTCTGGTGAGCCTCTAACTCTGCCTGGGGATGACACAGTGGGTGTTTCCAGTAGAAGACAGGGACTGAGTGAGACTTTTGTGGCATTTTGCTTCAATTTAGGAAAATTAAGCAAAATCTAAAATAATATACTTTTAAAGACATTTTGCCTCCAGGAGCAATGGTTTAACTCTAAGGAAAGCCTTTCTACTTTCTTGGCTGTCTGAGGTTAGGGACAAGGGTTCTTTCATAAGTTCAGCCAAGGAAAGCAAAAATAGACATTGGCACACACATGTCCTGCACCCCTTCTCAGTGCCAAGGAGGAGAGTCTTCTCAGTATCTTTCGAGGCCTACAAAGAGGGGCGGAATGTTCTTGGTCATTTCTCCTTCCCTCTGTGTCCTTGCCTGATAGCTTCTAGGAAAAAGCGGGGCCCCTGTTGAGGATAAGGTCATCTATTTAGAGTAGCCTTTCAGGTTCTGCAATTGGTTCTGTTCCTTTATCTTGGTTCTTAGATGCAATGTCATTAAGAATCGGAGCAGGTGATGAGGTTGCGAGGCACGGTTCCCGTGTCAGAACAATGTATCACTGTGTTCTGTGTGGCATTTTGGCAGAAGTGCTGCAAACACTTGGAGCTGGTTTCATTTGGTGGTGACAGGACGGAGGCTGGTGTCCTGTGTGGTGGTATCAACCAGTCACAACACTCATACAAATGTTGATGGACATGCCCTTCGCTTCCTCTTAGATTTGTGCTGCTCAGATAATTGGGACTATAACATCCATGTGACTGGAAGCCGGAGCATAATTTATAATGAACTGATAGCAAAGTTTATCTACTATGACTAATAATCATAATGTAGTAACGATGATGTCAGTCATAATAAGAAGCTAATTAGAGTGGAAAACAATATGTCTCCTTAAGAAACCTTACCTAGCAGAGAAAATAAAGACATGGAGTTGGCACAACGTGTACTAACTCATTTAGCACAGTGAACCCGAGTCGCAGCACTTGCAGGGAATGATTGATTGACCTCGGAAATAATTCATGTGGAAAGTAATTGATTGAGGATAAAGCTCAGCCCCACTTTTACCTGTGAAAACGGGAGTTGGATGCTGTTGTATGGAGTAGCCCAAAGCAATTACTTCCTAAGAAACAACTTCTTACCGGTTCTTCAGTGCAAGTATCAGTTGGCCTGAGCATTGAGCGGAGAGCAGGCTGGCTGCAGTCGAAGCAGGAAAAACACCAGACTCCTCTTCTGCTGATTGGCAAGGCTTGGGGGATATTCTGGAGAGAGTTCTAACGCTGGGCTGTAAGAATTCGATTGCACGCATTTTGCAGCAGTTTCCCTTCAACCTGCAGGTGGCATTAGTAGTAAAAATGTATTTTCTCTCCTTGTTGAGAAAATACGCAGCAATGGAGTGAGGGGGAGCCGTAAAGGGACTTCACAGCATGACTCAATTAGAGGAGCAAGCCCGATTCATTGCAGATGGCTTTTTGCTATGTTTAATAATCCAGGGAACGCAATGATCCAAATCCAGAAATAGTAAACTACAATCCTTATAGGAATTGAAAAATCTGGGGAAGTTTTTTTTTTCTTCTTTCTCTTGAGTTTGGAATAAAAGCGCACGTCTATATGCATGCATACACACATGTCTTTGTGATTCCGTTTCCATGTGGGAGGTCAAGCCTTTGAGCACTGGGAACAAACTCCGTTCTGTACTTATAGGGCAGGAACTGAGAACCGAAACTCAACCAAGTATCTTTGAAACTCTGTGAAGCCAATCATTCCAGATTCTGTCTCAGTTACTTCTGTGTCTAAATCCTAGCCCTGCAAGACTGAGGGATGCTCTCTGGAGGTTCGCACAGTGAGGCTGGTTCGCCAGAGCTTCACGGTGCTTCTGAAACTTTCAACTGTACAAGCCAGGAAAGAAATCTTTGCCTTGCTCATAGCAAAGTACTTGGGCTACAGCTTTCTGGGCAGCGTCTTCACCGCTTCCTTTTCCCGTGCATTGCCGTTCCCACTAGTTCCATTTGGGCTGGGGGAAAAAAGATTGACCCAGGAATTGGATCAGGTAGTAAGGTGCTTGCAGAGTAAGTGCCTGAATTCGAGGCCTTTCAGCTGGGGAGAGGAAAACCTGTTTTAGTAGCACACACTGTGATCCCACCACTTTGGAAGGAGAGACAAACGACTCCCTGGCTCTCACTAGACCGTAGGCCTATCCTACTTAGCAGAGTCCCAGGCCGATAAGAGATCCTTCCTCAAAAGGATAAAATGGACGGCTTGTGAGGTAGACACCACAAGTAGAATTCTGACCTTTATATCCATGCATGTCTGCAACGCCTGCCCCCCAGTCACAGGTTTCCTGAAATCACTGTAAAGCTTCATCACCCTGAAGTTACCATTTCCTTTCCCGAGAATCCTCACTTTCCAACGTTGCTTTGTTCGTTCCTCTGGTCCCTTCCCAATGGAACTTTGAGGATTTTGTTTATTTCTAACGACCCCTATCCAATGCCAGAAATAAGTTTCCAGTCATGAGTCCATGTCCCCAAGATCTTTCTGGACACTTACACGAAGTTCAACCTATCAGTAAATAAGTAACGGCTCACACTTTCACTGAGCCTGTGTGTACTAGAGCCCATGCGCCCCTCTCTCATGAGGTACTGCCCAGCTTTTGGGCGGCTCTGACTCTAGGCCCAGGAACTCTGCCTTCCACAATTCTTTTCACGAGGAAAGGCACCATTGCCTGTATCTCTTGTCGCTCCTAGGCAACCACTGCATTTTCTGATATTCTCTTCAGTAAGCAGCTGAGGCCCTGCAGGCACCCAGCTAAGCCATGGGAAGGTGACGAGGCTAGCCCTTCAGTCTGCTGCCGGCATTTGCCACCACAAGTTTGGAGAGACTTCAAGAATTGTGGTCAGTGTCCAAAGGATCAGGTTGTGCACAACACATGGCTGCAGCACTAAACACCCGTGTCCTTCAAGCTCTCCTCAGATCTCTGAGACAAGTGTAAGGGTGCTGTGGTGGGGTCATGACCCACCGCTTTCAAAACACACTGCAGTGCTGGGCTGTGGCTTCCTGCCTTGGACATCTTCTGGGTGGGAACCCGACCCAATACATGTGGCCCACCATGCTAAACTCAGATTCACAGCACACAAAGACACAACTCTCCAGTGTCTAGTTTTCTTTTCCTTCTACTAAGTCTTCCTGAGAACAGAGGCACTACATTTCCTTTAGTCTGCTCATCTTAACTCCAGATCACGTGGTTTTGTTTTTTCAAAAGAGATCCACTAGTAGCCATACTAAACTACAATATTATTTAAGCCAAAACAGAATGTTTTGACTTTCATTTTTTCATGAAATAAAATCCCTTTAAAAACGAGTTTTCTTTGTAAATTGTAAAGCTATCGTTGAGATGTAATATGCTGGAGCCTCAATATGAAGGAATTTTTATGAGCTCTTTGGGGGTAACTAGATAATTCAGATGGAGCCTTCATAGTGAATTAAATATCCCTATGAGAGCGTTGGAGCTAACTTCCCCTTCAGATTGGGAAGGGGCCCTCACAGGAACCTAACCATGTTGACACACTGAGTTTGAACAGTTCAGCCTCCAAAATTAAGAAGTACAAATTTTCTTTAGTTGTTTTGAGAAAGAGTCCCACTATGAAGCCTGAGCTGGGCTCAAACTGGTAGAAATTTGTAGTAACGAGGCCACTTGTTTCATTCCCGGCTGTTCAGCAACAAAATAATCACATAGAGACCGTATTAATTAAATCACTGTTTGGCTCATTAGCTCTATCTTCTTATATTAATTTAATCCATTTACATTAATCTGTATATTGCCAAGTGGCTGTGGCTTACCCGGTAAAGTTCCCAGCATCTGTCTCCAGCGGCTCCATGGCTTCTCTCTGACTCTGCCCTTCTATCTACCAGCATTCAGCTTAGTTTCCCCTGCCTAACTAAGTTCTGTCCTGCTATAGATTCAAGGCAGTTTCTTTATTCATTAACCAATAAAAGCAACACATAGACAAAAGGACCTCCCACACCAGCAATTGTCCTGTTTTAGCCCCTCAGTCCCTGGGATTGTACCCGTGTGCCACCATGTCTTGATGACTTAGCTATTCAAGGCACCATACTCTATGGTATTTTGTTACATCACAGTTGACAAAGACACATGGATAAAGGATGCTCCACAACTGACTCTGTATTTCAGGATTTCCTTAAGAATCATGTGAAAACAAGGCAGGCTTGGAAATCTGGATACATGATTGCCGTGGTCTGAATCATATAACAGTAATAATCTGCTATGGCTAAAGAATACTGCCCTTGGTGGGTGCTGAGTGCTTTCTGACTAATCCAGTCCAGCCATTGGGATTTTGGCTTCTGTGCAATGGAGCTCATGGGAACCTAAGGCAGTTTATGTCCCTTCTGAGAGTTAAACATATAATGTAATGACTATCCCCTTAGACTGGTTTCTCTTCCTGGGTCCAAGTAACCCTCTTTCCCCTGGGATGACTGTTATTTTTGCTTCAGTCTGTATCTGTCTCAGCCACTTTTACAGTTCTCTTCAGTGATCCCTTATAGATCTTCATTGATAAGTCAGATCTGAACTGTATGATGACTTAACCATATGCCTCCAATCTCTGACCATGTAAGGAGCAAAATCTACCAATCCTAGTAAAATCTGCTAGCATTTTTGAGCCTGATTTTCTCTGGACTTGCTTCTGTTTGACTCTACAGATTTATACCAGAGGTACCCCAAATTGCTCCAAGTCACATGCTCCCAATTTTCTCTAAAATACATACATATACATGGATACATACATATACTTGTACACACACACCTCTTTGAACACACAAAATTAAATCTGATTACTCATTTGTAAGTTCTAAGGACAATTCTGAAGAATTTCATAATTACAAAGCATTTAAAACTTCATACTCTTAGAGCAGAGAACCAGCCACTTGATTGTGTCACAACTTTCTCATCTCACAATCATAAATAGAACATTCTACACATTTCAGAATGATGTCAGAACGAAGGAACACTCTGACAAACATTAAGTGACTGCACACACAGGTGGCTGTATCTAGTTAACTGTTGGTTAAAACATCTATGTTAGCTACAGAATGCACAGCAAAGTTCAGGAGTTAACCCAGTCTGGGTTGGGTGGGATACCTACATTTGCAGAAAGAAGCTCATAGTCCCAGGAGGAACATATCTGTGGGGTGAAGTTTTTCTGGGTGGTGGTATGTTGGGATTTACCTCACTCTTTATGAGAAGTTTGTTTCACCGTTTGACAGAACAAATCAAGACAAGAAGAGGAATTATTGTTTTATAAAAAGTAAAAAGAAAGAAAAGAAAAATAACCAAATGTTCAGGGTAGGTTGTGCATCATGGAGAGGAATCCTCTAGAAGAGGTGGAAGGTGGTGAATGCTTTGGAACCTGCTACCTGACGATTCAGTGAAGGGATTAAGAAAGACTTACCCCTTCCCCCCTCTTTCTCTCTCTTTCTCTCTCTCTTCCTCCTTCTCTTCCCACTCCCTCTTTTCCATCCTTCCTTCCCTTTTCTATTCCTCTTTCTTTCCTTCTTTCATTTCCTGTGTGTGTGTGTGTGTGTGTTCTAGGCCCTTGAAAGGGTGCATTGACCCAATATGTCTCAGGTATTGCTAATGAAGGACTGGAGAGCCATTTGTTTTGACTAAGGTAGGCATATTTCCACATTTTTCTCCCTTTAGTAGCACATTTGTTCTAACCATATTGTAGCTGATCAGCATTGCTAGCCAATTCCCTTGAATTCTCAATTCTTGTTAACAACCCTGGCAATTAACCAATTACACCTCCCAATGAAGGGCTCAGGGAAGAAGGGGCCTATGATTGATGGTGGCACAGCGTCTGTGCTTGTTGACTTGAACTCAATTGCTGGGCACTCATTTAGAGAACCATGGGCAGGTGAGTAGCCAACAGGCTAAAGGGGATGGGAAGACTGATACTGCACAAGGGTGGCAGTTGCTGTTTCCTAGGCTCTTTGCTGTTACTTGCCTCTGGTTCAGGTTTCTAGAACTTGCAAAAAAGTATGATGTTGTCTGTATAGGACAGTCAGCTAATCTAGCATGGATGGTTCCAGAATGGTAGAGTTGAAGTGTTTGAGGAGACAGTGACTGTCTAGCCTGTAAGTACAAGAAGTCCCCACTCCCAGAAGGCCCTACGGAATGGCCACTTAGTCTCTTCCAATGTAACCAGTAATGACTTTGGAAGGCTGCTCATTACATTTCTGTATAGCACTGCTTGCTAAAAATTCCCCCTTCAAATGAAATACAATTTGTCCACTTGCAGTCTTGATCCATTGATTCTATATTGCCCTGGGAAGTGATGTTGAGTAACTCCTCCTGTTCCTGGCTGATGTGTTTTCCCAACTCAGGGCCAGCTTCTGAGTCTCCATCTCTGCCTGTGCCAAATATCCTGTAATGTTTCCAATGCCCGAAAATCCTTTCAACATCTCCTAAAGGCACCTTGTTAGTTTTTCAGGCTCCGATTTAATTGTGGCACCAACTTGCCCAAATATAATTACCTAGATTACATTCCTCATAAGCTCTGTTCTTCATATTCCATCTTGTCTTTGGTCCAGTAAAATCATAAATTATGGGTGACTCATTCTATTAAAGCCCACAAAATGACCAGCAGCACAAAGGTGACATTTGATAGACCTTCTCTGAAATAACTTTTGGGTCTATCTTTTCTGTTTCAGGAAGAATTTCTAGGGCTGTGTGGCATGGCTTAAATTTTTGATGTGTTCTTCAGGAGAAACTAAAATGACTGAGTTAATAAAATTATATGTACTAGTAAAAGTAACAATAGAAAAAGGAAAATGAGCAATGGTAGGAAAGAAAGGAAAGGGAAGGTCACCCAGGAAAGAAAAAAAAGCACATAGTCACCACAGAGAAGAACACAGAATTACCCCAAAGGTAGAATCCATCAGAGATAAATACATGTGACAGCGTACATGGTGTGAGATGAGGATGCCAAAGTACCTAGACTCTGAATATCCTCTACCCTCCTCCTGCTACCAGTAAGACCCATGCAGTCATATACTTTAGCTTAGGGCCTCCATAAAAATGTAAATGTTCTCTGGCAGGTGAAATATTAAGTCATTATCATCTGGTGACATCTCAGAGTTTGCTGGTCATTGAGCAGGCCCCCAAGGGAACAGGAGGCAGAAGTGACCTGTTGTAATTGGGAGAGGATGTGAATGATAGAAAAGTATAAAATTTTAACATATTTGGTTTCACACGACATCCAGAGGAAGGACGGAGAGAAAGATTTTTGAGAATGTAACCCATCTGAGACCAAGGGTGGCCATATGGAATTCTCCATAGCTGTGTCGATACTGGAAATTGGAAGAATAAAGAAACAATGCAAAAGAAATGAGCTGCGGCACAATGTCAATAAATCACCTAGGTTGAAGTGTATGAAGAAGGGCACAAGGGAATGCCCTGTCAGTGTTCCCAAGTCCAAGCTGAAGAACTATGCGTTGTTGGGTAGAGAAAATGCCCTGGTGCTTTTACTTTTCGCCTATATGTCTGATTAAATATTCTAAGAGAGAGCTTCAGTCTTTGAAAGAGCACAGTTGTGTACCAGGTAAAGGATAGCCTATATCTCATCCCTTTGGGTATAAAAGTCAGCCATTTTGTTCACAGCAACGCCATCATAAAGACCTAAGTATGAGAAAAAAAGTCTAGAAAAATGTTATTCTTATCCACAACTGTGAATTCTTAATGAGAAAAAGCTGGCTATTTATCACGAGAGAAGATGGATACATATTCAAAACATCTGTAGGTAGAGCCTGGGGGAAAAACCCTGAAAAGACAGTTTACACCAGTGCTCTCCTATGAATTAAAATGGAGATCCAGCTTTTATATCAAGAGAACAGTTACTCTGGTAGGCTTATACCTAGTAGGAAGAAACAGGAGTTAGGTATAAAATGAGTATCAGTAAATAAGCCAAAGTAATTAATTAAAAAATAAAAGTATATTTTGAGAGTCAATGAAGCATGGCAATAATCTCTATTGTGAACTAGTCAGTGATAGGCTGATTGCTTTTGCTGTTGTTGTTCACTGGTGTGTAGTGTATTGTCCTTCCAACTATACACACAGACAACATTCACGTGGGAGCAGGGTGCAGGGCAATGGAAAAAAAAAGAGTGCCATAAGCATATCGGAGCTATGATCTTGTTAGATAGCCTTCTGGAGTAATGTAGGTTTGAAAAGTAAGATTAGTTGGATGAATTTTCTTTCCCTATGCCCAGGAAGAAGACTTCTCATATAAAAATGCAATTCTACACACCATGCCCACTGCAAATACCAGAAAGGATGTGCACACTATGTCCCCCAAATTAATTCTGAGTCAAATTAGCCCAGATAATTGTGTTAATGTATTTAACAAGTAATTAATTGTCCATTCATTCATTAACAGATATTTTTAAAACTTCTTGCCAAAACCCCCACCTCCTCCCTCCACAAAGTGGCACTTCTAAGGAGACAGAAGGGCTATAAAATATGTCGAGTTAGATGAGAACACACAGCAGAAACAGAAGATTACACTTTTAGTGGTAGAAGAATATTAGTCATAGACAAGAAAAAAAAACATTTTGTTTTCCTTCACAATTTCACACACAGAAAAAGACACAGTGCAGACTGTAGCTGCATTCGTGGGATGTTTTAGCATTTTATGGTTCCAGTTAGTGCAAGGCTATCTCTCTTGTGCATTATAATTTTTCTTCCATTTGTAAATGGCTTTATAGTTTTCTAAGCAGTTTCACATAGAGTAGTTCATTTGTGGTACTAATAGCATTTACATGGGATAACAATATCCTAATAGAATTGCACAATTCACATAATGAGTTTAGCTTGTTATTAAAATGAATACCACTTGGCTAAGATTGAAGACAGAGCCCATGTGGTCACCTATCTTCAGGTGAGTTCCAACTGCCCCAGGTCTGTGAGAGGCAGGGTGTGTGTGTCCTTGCTGGCCTCTTGGTGCTTCTGTATTCGCATACCGATTGCCCTCCAGCTCCATTTTCAGTTAGCAGGACAGTGAATTGGGGCCACGATAACTAGAATCACATGACTTTATATCCCACCCTGTACCTACTACCCACAACAGATACGTCTCTTTCTATCTCTTATTTATGTGATTATGACTACAAATCAATTAACAATTGAAGTTGAAATCCAAATAGTGGTAGCTGGCATGTTTTAGGATTTTACATAAGGATTTGGAGTATGTTTCATAGAGGTTAACAATAATCTAAGACAGTATTTAAGATGAGGTAATGACGCTGGGAGGTAGTGGTACATATCTTTAATCCCAGCACGTGGTACCAGGTAGGATGCTCTCTGTGGGTTTGAGACCACCTGGTCTACAGAGCCAGTTTCAGGACAACCAGGGTGGCTACAGAGAAACCCTGTCTGGAAAGACAAAAATGAAGATGAGCTAATAGCACATTTGTTCCCTTACACTGAAGCCCTATCTCAGAGTAGAAGAAGCGATAACACGGCTCGTTTGTCTTCACTTTTGGCCTGCTGAGATACCAAAAATGAAGGACTTTTCTAGTGCAGAGCTTCTGAAAAACATCAAAATCCGAATATTTTTTTGCAAAAATTTTAAAAAGTTTTGTTACATAGTAATTAATTTTGAGATATTCTTGGAAAAATGAATTTGAGGATGTGGGAAAATAAAGGAGAAAAAGTGAGGTGTCTCGGCCTCCCAAGTGCCGGGATTAAAGGCCTATGCCCCCAGGGCCCGGTGATTCCTGGTTCTCATTCCTCCAATTCCTTTTATAAACACATCCACTGCAGTGTTTGCTGTGATTTGCTCTGTTGAAGATCCACGGACCCAGCCTCACTTTGCGATCTTATTTGGACCCTTCCACAGCATTAGCCTCACCAACAGACCTCCTCCGTTCGAGAAACTCCAGAGTGCGGAAGCTTGTTAAACATGGAAGGATCTAAGATGTGGCAGGTACACTTTTCTTACTTCAGGCTTTGCTGAGTGGCTTCTTCCCTTGTGTGCAGCATAATACAACCTCTCTCCCTGACCCCAAGAGTCAATGCTTCCTGAATTCTGGACAGTCCTACAAACCTCTTTGTCACTAAAGGAAGCAAAGACTAGAAGTGTTTGTGGGGGAATTTAATTTGAAGGTATGTCTGGACGGGAAGAACCGCTTTTCTGCCAGAAGGTTCTGAGGCATAGTTCCCATGGATTCTCTGGCAGACGGTAGAACACAAGAATGCGTTGCCCAACCTTGGTCCTCTGCTAGGCAGCCACCATGTTACACAGTTGTTACCAACTGCTTTCGCGACAGCCACAAAACAAGGCCTGCATTTAGAGCGTGTACTCTGAGCCTAGGCTAGGGAGCAAATGCCATAGGAGTGGAGTTCCCCAGGGACCTTCCAGACCATTCTGCAAGGACTCCTGTGACCATGGGACTCAAATCTGCCATTTCTTCCCCTAGCCATGGACCTGCTACTTTTTTTTTGTCTTCCTTGATAGTGAGCCTTTTGTTTTAAGAACAATGCCACAATGGAAATAAGATAAAACAGTCAGAGTTCTTACCATGACTTAGCTGGGTTTTGTTTGTTTGTTTTTGTGGATAGTTTTTTTTTTTTTTAATGGGGGTCTTTATTATGCTACTTTCACTGATATTATTCTCAGAGGTCATGGGCTATTTCAAGACAAAAGGGAGATTTGGGTAGTCTCAAATACAGGAGAATTCTCAGAGTTGCCACTGGTAAGCCCCTCAACCATCCAAGAGCTGGAATTAGTGGAATGTTAGCCGCTAAGTCTGAGAAAAGTCTTAAGTGTAGCGTAGTAGAACAAATGGAAGGAAATACCAAAAAAAAAAAAAAAAAAAAAAAAACCTAGCCAAATGGGACAGTCTGCCTTCCAGTTCACATCCAACAGAGTTGAAAAGTGGAGGCACAGGCCTAAAAGACAAATGTGAATTACAAATGAATCCCTGTGAATCCCAAGGAAAGCAGGAGAAACTGTTATGGTGAGACTCTCCAGGGCCAAGGACAAAGAAGATACTGTACCCTTTCAGTTACCAAGACCAATTACTTTCAATGGAGCCACAACATGACTGGCTGCCAAAGCTATAGAGGTGCCAGAGCATGGAGGTGTCATTTTCAAAGAGACGAAGGGGAAAAGGTTAGCTCAATGCTTAGCATGGTGGAAATGCCCTTCTGAAATGAAAACATTTTCAGGAGAGAAAGTAAAGGTCTTCATTTGAAGAGTATTTTTTTTTTTTTTTTTTTTTTTAGAAAAAAAAAGGAAATGGCCTATTGTTTGCAGAAAGAAGCTAAATGAGTTTTGAAAGTTAAACATATGGGTGAATCTAAATAAATATTGACTGTAAAAATAAATAAAATGAATAACATATTTTGTGGGTTTTACCCATAAGCAGACAAGACTCACACAATTAAAAGACAGCAGAAGCTCGCCAGATGTGGGAATGATAGATAAGTGGCCTTAAAGTGCTTTCTAGTCCTTGAAATGCTGGGAAAAGGTGAAAGAAGCATCTTTTGCTGGGTTGTTTTTGAGTCAAAATGTATAGTTTAATATCTAATGGAAGTAGTAAAGTAAAATTATAAAAAGGAACAGCCAAGGGCATAAAAGGAAGAAACAAAATAGCCAAACAAACAAATACAAATACTTCAGTGATCAAAAAAAAAAAGTCAGACAATAAGGAAAAATTCAAAAAGAAGTGAGGCAATGTTAAAGAAAAGAAATGATGATTTTTGAATATAAAGACAAATTGAATTAGTTATCATATTAATGTATAGCTATCTATAATAAATGCCCCCAGACAAAACTGTCAGGCTAAAATTAAAAGATAATGCCCTTCTAAATGCCAGTGAAAAGAAACTTTAAATATGAGGGCAAGATAAAAAGCAAAGGAATAGAAAATACAAAACCAAAACAAGCTAGGTTGTGTTACTATATTATTATCGCACAAAAACTTGCAGACAAAATCATTTAGAGTGATTAAAAAGGAGACGTCCCAGTGGCAAATGGTTCTATTCACTGGGCAGGAAGAACATAATTTTAATTTTCTATGGTCATCCAAAAACAACTTCAAATATATACAGCAAAAATAACTAACAAAACTGAGGTGAAATCGATAAACATAACAGTACAGGTTAACATATTCCCCTCGTTAACTAATAAAACAAAGTAGGGAGTGAAACAGCAGAGTATGAACCGTTTGAAAACACAATTAACAAACAAGACATGATGGATCTAGAATATGTGTCCCACATCTGCAGGGTATGAATTTATATGAAGCACACATGAAACAGTCACCAAAATAGATCATCTGCTGATTCATATAGAAAGTCTAAACACATTTCAAAGGGCTGCAGTCATGCTGAGTGTGTTCTCTGGCCACAGAGCAAATTAAGCTACAAAACAAAAACAAAAGATAACTAGGAAATTCCCATGTGTTTGGAAATGAAGAAGTATATTCTAAATAGATTTTTTGAGTCAAAAAAGAAATTACAGAGGAAATTAGAAATTTCTTTGAAATGAATGATAGCAAAAATACCACGACATGCAGATTGCAGCTGAAGACATTCAGAGGGATAATTACAGAGTTAGTGGAATATATAAGATAAAGATGAAAATGATGTGGGCATCAATCTAAAGAAATCAGGAGTAAAAGGACCAAGGGAAACCCGAGGAACTCAGAAGGAAGAAAAAGTATAAATACAGCGCAAATGAAAGAGTAGAAAACCGATTGGCAACAGAGCCCACTCTTGACGTTCACTGGGAATGTTCAGCGAAATCAGCCAATCAAAGTGTCACCAATACAACTGATGAGAAGGGAGAACAGACAGCCAAAGCCAAGAACGAAAACAAATACTGCTAAAGGTCTTACAAGCAACAGTGTCGCATTCGGAGTAACTAAACCAGACACTTGAAACTACACCTTGGGATGAAACAATTCTTAAACAAATATTTCGGCACTAAAAGGAATTAAGAATAGAAAAATTGAAAGTAAAAAAAAGGCAGACGAAAAGGATTTTCTTGCTAAAAGTCTCCTATGAAGAGAGGCACTCCGGTCAGCCTCTTAAAGAGGTCTACCCCCTTCTCTGTGAGAAAATGTTAACTGTCTTACACATCCTATAGAATACTAAGTAAACGTGGGAGACACTGTATACCAAAGCTCACAGGAAAAACACAAATAGGAAATACTTGGGTAAACTTTGCAAACCTGGACAAAATAAGAAGACACTGAGAAGAACTCTTAGTAAAAAAAGCAACATTTGTGACAAATTTGGTCTCATTCCAATCACTCAAAACTTACTAACGCTGAAAGTGAACAAAATCCACCTCCTCACCAGAGAAAAGAAAACAAAAAAGTAATTTTCAGTAAATGCAGACAAAGAAATTTTGGAAATACTTATCATTTATAGTTAGAAATAAAACATTTTAACAGGTTAGGAATAAAATATAAACACACACACACACACACACACACACACACACACGAACCTGAAGCCATCATCAGACTTAATGGGAGATGCTGAGTGTTACCTAACACTGGGGTAACCTGAGGATGCTGTGTTCAGCCAATGCTTCCCTCTATCACGTTGGAGTTGTTAATAGCAAAGACTAAAAGTCCTATTAACAAAGATTTGGTTGTATCATAAAATCTAAAAGAATTTCTGTTTTGAATTAGGGAACTGGGTTTCATCTTGGCATTTTTACACATGTTTATAAGGTATTGTGGCCATATTCACCCACAGCATTACATGTGATTCCCACCCCTTCCTTGCTGGTTCCTTTACGATTTCCTGATTTTACGATTTTTACATGTCTCTTAGGAGGGATAGCATGAGATCCATGATCCTGGCTTATTTTTCTAAACTGGATGATCGCCTGTATCCTCTTTCTGCAAGCTATGTGACTCCATTCTTCTTCATGACTGAATAATTCATCATGTGTGTGTGTCATGATTTCTTTATCCGTTTACCCACTAATGGGCACCAAGGTTGACTCCAGAAATTGCCCATTGTGAATAATGCTACAGTATAGTACAGGTGGCATGGCAGAGTCTCAACTGTCCTCTGCCTAAGATTCTTTCAGGAAAATATCTAGGAACGGTAGACCTGGTTTATGTAGTGCTACTTTTAGAGCTGTGAGTAAATTCTATATTGATTTCTATCGACTCTAAACCAATTTACATTCCCACCAACAGTATAGAAGAACTCTTTCATCCCTAGTCCCTCCTTCACCAATGTGTGTTGTTTTGATGATAGCCGATCTGAACATGTTCAGATGAAATTTGTATGTAGTTATGTCTAATAGCTAAAGATGTTGGGAAAAATTATTGCTGTACTATTTATTGTCTGCCACATTTTGAATTCATTTGGCTGTTTATTATTTTTAACTTCCTAAAGCATCATTTAAAATCGTCACCATTAATATAAAAGAAACACACAAAACAAAACAAAATAATATTCAAGTATTAGAGTTGGTAGCCCGGGAGGAACCAGAGAGCAGGACTTTCCTTGGTGCTCTTGGAGAAGAAGGTGAAGAACACAGCATTTTCCCAGTCTGTGGGTGAATCCAACATAGACTTAGCTTTCCATCAAAGCAAGATGCCGATTTTCCTTGTCATGGCCCTGGCTTTGTTCACATGCTCCTCCTCCAGTTTTAAGGAATCTTCCAGTCTCAAGAATGCCTCCTTCCTTTAGGTCCTTACCATTCTCACTTACAGGAGAAGGTCACTTACCCTGTCATAATGTCAAGGTCTCAGGGGAGTCCTACAGGATGGTAAGAACTTAGGTGTTCCCTAGCACCTTGTTGTATGCTTTCTGTCTATTGCACTTAGAACCTGAAGACTGGAGAGTCTCGGGATCTCTTGAGGGCTTGTCTGAGTTCTGGCTGGCAATTATAGTTTCTGTGGATTGTTAAACTTCCTCCTTGGTAAACACTTGTTTGGAGGGGAGTTCAGTCTGGCTCCAAGGCAGCAACTGGTCCTCTAGGGATAACTGAGTATCCAAACGAAAGTCCATTTCAGAAGACAAAAGTGGTTTCCGGAGCAGAACAAGCTCTTGGAGGGAGGGGGATGATGGATTTGGAGGCTTTGGTCTCAGATCCTTTGGTCAGTTCTCTCTGCACCATCGATCTTCTGGGTGTCTGTGCAGTGCCAAGAGTTGAAGAGCAGGGATCTGGGTCTTGTGCTTGTTTAGAACTGTTCTACGGTTCTGTTGGTTGGCTTGTCTGTGGAGAGCGCTCCACCTGAATAGGAGAGCTCTGGGTACCAGCACTAGGTGAATGAGGGTCTCCTGCTCTATTCAGATGCTTGTTGTGTGTCAGAGACCGTGCTGGATGGAGCGCCTGAGATGTTATTAGTAGAGCCCATCTCCGCTAGGGGAGGGGATGGGGCCCGTTGGACCCCAATTTGATCTCTGGGTGAACACTACCAGCTCTTAGTCATTTGGCCATTTATTGACTGGATTATTTGTTCTTTTGTTGTTTAAATTTTTAAAATTCATTATGTAGTTTTGGTATTTATCCCCCTGCCGGATAAATAGCTAAGAAAGATATTCTCCCAATTTACATAGTCTGGCTTCATCCTGTTGTTTCTTCTACTATGAAAATACTTTTGAACCTGGTGCATTTCCATATCTCAACTTTCTTCTTAAACCCAGGAATGATGAGTTATATCCAGAAATCCTTGACTATGCCTGAAGCTTGAAATCTTTCTCTTATCTTTTTCTTTATAGTACCAAAACTTCAAGGTTTACAGTAAGGTTCCTGATCAATTTGGGGTTGACTTTTCTCCCTAAATAAATCATTAAGAAAACAACAAAAAAACAACAGCAATAGTTTGTGTACAACAGGCTAAAAACCTTGAATTTGGCTTCAATTTGGCTCCATGGTTTAGATGGCAAGGAAATGCAGCAGAATAAACTGTTACAACAGAATAAAATTACTTAGAGTAGATTTAATAAAAGATATATATGCTTTCTACACTGAAAACCAAACTACTGAGAGAAAATAGAACTTAAATAAAGGAAGGAAATATGTTCATGTATTGAAAGACTCAAGAAAGAAAACACTTAAAATTTTATGAAACTAACATTCAACACTATCCCAAACAAATTCCATACATGATCTCACTGGATATTGGCAAGGACTTTTTAAATGATATGGAACATAACTGGGCCAGATGGAAGATGGTATAACTATGGGCATAGTTCTGAACCACACATAAGTAGATGAAGCATTTTCAGAAACAGACACATTCATGGAGGCCAGTGTGTGACAACAGCAGTAACAAATCATCGTGTTATCAAACGTCTTTGTCACCTGGATATAACCCTGGGGGCCTGTTGACTTCTGCCTCACTCCAGCACCACAAGGTGTTAGTCTTGAATGAGTTCTTCAGAAATGGGATATCCGAGCGACTAATGAATACATGAAGGGCACTGAGAGTAAAATGCAAATTAAAATTGCCGTGAGATAGCAGAATGAAGTCTTCAGCTTAGTTAAAGCAACAAAGACTGACAGGAAAGAGCTGGGAATAGGGATGATGGGCCAGGGATGTAGCCAGAAGGCAGAGCAGTTCCCTAGCCTGCATGAGGTTCTGAGTTCAACACTCGGTACTAGAAAAAAAGTGCATAGGGGAGGGATGACTACCGTCTACACTGTTGCTAGTATATTGTGCTGTAAATAATACTATATTTTGGCATTATTTCCTAAAGTGAATTTATTATTTAGGACATCTAGGCAACCGCCCCCCCCCCCCACCACACACACAAAATCAAAAACCACCAAATATGAAGTATGCTTCATAGCAGCCAAAGTCAGATTATGTAAATCAATAAGTAGTAAATCTGTGCAATGGGACATTATACAACTGAAATGTGTATTATTGCTATCTGAAGAAACTTTCACACACATAAAGTTGAGCAAAGGAAAGAAGATTTGTGGTCTGTGATTTAACATTACGTTTTAAAGGCAGGAACAGTTGGGGTCTGAATGAGAACTCCAGCTTACTTGTAGAGGAGAGAGAGCAGTTTTCAGATGGAGACATGAAAGTCGGCCATCTTGAGGACCTCCTTATGTATAACGTGGATTGGGTCCTGGAGAGGTTTGCCTTGACCGTCATTCAGCTAGAAACTGTTCTGTGCTCTTTGTGTGCTTTTAAAATCTCAGTATTTAGAATTCTTAAAACGTTAATGAATTAATCTTCTAATCTTCAAGGAAAGACTACATCATAAATGTATTCCAAAACCTATGAAAACTAAAGGAATCATTTTCAAGTTTGTGTCTTCAACATTTTACGCACAGAGAGTGAGATGTCTGCTTCCATGCTTCTAGCCCATATCAATATCAATTCAACCCACAAAACCAGGCTTTATTTGTACATTACCTGCTTGTTCATTTCTGGTGGTATTATCCAAAACAAACACCTGTAACAGGGCATCTATGTGCATTCATTACCAGTGCCCCTTCTGAAGAGACTTTCTGAGTAAGAACTCAGTTCTGCAACTAATTTTCATTTGATTCCCAAGCAGGATGGAGAGGGTATGCAAGGATGGAGATGGTTTGCAAGTCAAGCAAGAGGGACAAGGACTGATGCTGAGACAGCAACCAGCACACCCGATGAGGAAGATGAGAACCCTAAACCCCGCTAGTGAACACATGGACTTTGACAAGCAAGTTTGCTTGTTACTATAAAAATCAAAATTCCCATTGATTTTGACTAGAAATACTAATTTTCAACATTTATTCCTGAGAAATCTTAGCAGAGCAGTTAAAGAAACTGGTAAGAATATAGTCACTGTGGTATAATTAAAAACAATGCTAAATAATAACATTTTAACAGTCAAATATTTATGTGAACCAAGTTCATCTATGTCATAGGAAACTATTAAGTCAAAATCCGTAGACCTGAAGGAAACTTCCAAGCTTTAGGAAACTCTGCTGAAGTGTTAAATGAAAAAAAAAGAAACATTATTAAATTATATTTGTGGAACAGTAAATAATATGTTAAGTATGCATGGAAATGTGTGTGTTACGTAAATGCATAGAATTACGGCAGGAAGGCATTTAACTGATTCACTTGCAGGGCTCTGGTGAATGGAGAAGAGAGTGAGCAAACACAGGGAAAATGAGATGTCTGCTCCCGTGCTTCTCGTCCATATCACCTCACCCTACAAACCCAAGCTTCATTTGTGCATTGTTTTCTTATACATTTGTGGTGGTAATATTTCAACGACAGACAGCTGTAACAAGGTGTACATGTTTGCTCCTGATGTGTCTTTTTCAAGTAAGAGTTCAGTTCTACAGTTTTGCTAAATTAAGAAATTCCCAACAGAAAAAGTAATAATAAAGAAACAATACTGGTGTATAATACAGAAATAGAGCAGCCTAGCAGAAATCCAGTTGTGGTCAGGTTACTACTTTAAGCTGCATTTGGTATTTTAGAATGGCTGGGACATCAAAAAGTATATAGTACTCTCTCAGAAATATCATCTCCTAGTAGCAAGATGCAAGGCTGGTAATTTTTGTAGAACTGGGGACCAACATAGCAGTACCCGTCCTCCGCCTCTTCATTTGCCACTTTCCTTATTCTCTGGCTACTTGGAAAAAGTATTGATTTTTGTTCCAAGTGTCTGTCTTTCTTCATGGAGTGCCCTCCCCCCCCCCCCCCCCCCCGTTTTGGACCCCAGGGAGCTTGAGTTAGCTCCTGCGACAGTAGCTCTGAAGTTCTGGATGGTGAGCTTTGATTTCCTCCTCTTTGCAGGTACAGGGTCTGCATTAGCCTCTCCCCTCCTGACCTGCACAGAAGGCAAGGTGGATAGTGTGGAGGGCTGGGGAGGAACAGCCCTGAGACTCAGCCAAGGACTTCAGCGCTTCCTCCCTTTTGCCACCCTCCATGAAGCTCTTCCATAGTGAGGCTCTACTAAAGACAATGCACTCAATGCCCGGATGATCTTTTTCTTGATGTATCCTGGACAAGCTGAGTTTAGCATGCATTTCCAAGATTATCAAAACCAAGAGACATCCACAACAGGCTTATTGTGTTCTGTGCGGTTCTACATAGGGCATTCTTGGTAAACGAGTAGAAGTACTAGAAGATTCTTTAAGAAAAAGCCCAGCTGCCCAAGAGCTTAGTGAGAGCTTGAATTGTGTTTATGATAATGCCACTTATATTTGTTAAAGCATAAAAGGAAGCCTTAAGGTAGTTAGATCCGTTCAACAGCCATGAAAAACAGGGGAAGCTTTAGCTGTGGCACACAGTAAAATTGAGAGATTTTCAATCTGGATAGAAGTAGAAAAGTAAAGTCTGTCCACGGATATAAAGGAGTTTGGGGTTTGGGTTTAGAGGCGGAGTAGCGACTGAGGGTAGATTTCTGTTTCTGAGCTGCCAGCTGTCTCATGAGTATCCGGGGGTTGTAGAAGCAGGAGCTGGGAAACGGCAGTGTTCTAACAGATGAGGGGACATGGAGGAAAGGTCTAGCTGCTGACTGGTATTTTCAGATGTTTGGGGATGTCTAAGAAAGTGAGGCTGATGCCTTGTGCTAGCTAGAGCCGCTGCTGAGACCGCGGGAAGTGGAATGATGACGCTTCTGTCAGAGGCTGGGGTCCAAGGGCTGACTTCAAAACAGAACAAACCAGCAAACTACACTGAAATCTAAAGCCCAAACCAAATCTTTCCTTATTGGTTACATAGGACAGGTAGTCTGTCTTCCATAAAAATATCAAAGGCTGTTTCTAGAACATGCCATACAAAAAACTTTAGTTGTTCTTATTTATCCACAAGGGACATGAACCAAGGCCCTAACAGGGGCCAGAAGCAGCGGATTGTACTAACCTCTATAGATAATTTGCATTTTCCTATAGACAGATTCATTTACTAGCTTGATTTATACATTAAAAAAATAAGAGGTCAATAGCAGTTAATGATAAAACACAATAATTACAACAAAATATTGTACCAACATTATTTAAAATATCTGCATTTTTATATCTGCAGTTTCTCATGTCATTAAAATAGCTGGATAAGTGAAACTCTGTTCTTCTAGATACTCAGATGTGCGGGCACTACTACAATCATTCTCAGTTCTGTTTTGTTCCAGGTTAATTTTCTCCTTTCAAGAACTCAACTGTTGTGCAAATATACACACCTTTGTCTCCTTGCCAGAGGGAGGGAAAAGAGAACGAGATAAAGAAGAATATTTCTGATCATGAAGGAATTCTAGAAGTACTAGGAAAAAAAATCTGTAGAATTAGTTCTAGAAGAAGATTTGGAAGAGCCACAGGAAAATAAAGCACAATTATATACAGGAGACAGATTGCAGGTGGCCTAAGAAGGACCTCAGCAAGGACCATTAAGGAGCCATCCCAGACACATGCGGCACGGAATAGTTCTTGTGATTTTTGAATTCAAGGGTAGAAAGCAGGACTTATTATGCTGGAAAAGGATTTACATCACTAAAATTACATCAGGAGTGACATTTCGGTGATTTGATCACAAGCCCTGAAGATACCTCCAAATGAAATAAACAAAACTTCCCAGAAAACCCCGAGGGTAGCTACTTAAAGGGAACACAGAAAATGGCGTATTGAAAGAAATAGATCACAATGAGCTCTGGGGAACTTGGTCAAAGAATAATATGGGCTTTCACATGTTAAAATAACAGGTGGATCATGGGTAGTAAACAAGTGAACTAAAATCTTGACATGGAGCTGGTGTGGTTCAGCAGCTAAAAGCACTTGCCTGCCAACCCCAGTGAGAGGATAGAATAGGCTCCGGAAAGGTGTTCTCTGATTGACACATGATGCTGTGTGTGCTCACCTCAACTCACAACACACACACACACACACACACACGCACACACTCACACACACACATTGCACACATATACACGCACACATGCACACACATGCATGCCTGCACACACATGCATGCTTGCACACACATGCATGCACACACTTGCACACTAATAAAATTAATTTATTACTAATATAACAATTTAGAAATATGTGTCTCCTTTATGAGTTATATGATTAGAATCTACATGACCAAGCTGATCTGTCGGCTGCCTGGTTACGACTTTTGCGAAGTCTTTGGCATAGCAGCCAGTGCTTCCATAATTCAATGTGGAAACTGACACGTTGGGATAGAAAATACGAGTTATGTAGCAGATACAGATATATGAGGTATACATTCATAAACACGCATTGAGTTCATTTTAACCTCATCTGAAGTGTACTTTATATCTCTGTGCCCCACATTTTAAGGACACATTGAAAACAATTGTTCATTCTAAGGAATCCAAAAGGAAAAATACCTTGTTTGACAGACATCTCTTTTGCCTGTCTCACATAGGACACGAAGTATGATTGCTCTCCCAAGTGTCTCAAGGAGGGCCACCCTCATTATTGTAGGGAACAGTAGAACTTGAAACAAAGGTGAAATTTCCATAAGCATTTGGTGTTTGGCTAGTGCTTGCCCATGTGTAGACAGCACTGTAGCTGGATCAAGCTGGGACTGGGGGAGGCTGCCCAAACGGCCATTGTGCTAAATTGATTATTTCATACAAATAAAGTATAACTACTTCTGAACCTAGAACGTCTTTTTATCTGGTTCACAACTTCTCTGCAAGTTTAAAGTGAGGGTAAGTATAGACTGAGATAGTGCTAAGGTAAAGGAGTTAGTTTCTAAACTGGACCCTTAGAAAGATATAATACCTGTTTAAACAGCTAAGATAACAGAAGAGAACCATGCAAAAAGATGCTAATGTAGCAACAGGCATAGGTACTGATGTAGCTCACTGCTTTAATACATGTTTCTTATCCCGGTAAGTCCAGGCATCACAAAGCATCATTCAGAGCATGCACTTTCTCAGAGTGGTAAGGAAGGAGTTAATCCGTGCTCACAGCCCACAGGAATGTTTATCAACTCTTGCCCAGGCCTGCCTTCTTCCTTCTGGTGAGTTAAGTCCAGCTCTGCTTTGTTTGACGCTGCCCATTTGAGGAAAGCTTAGCCCTGACCTTCTGCCAGAGAGACGGATGACAAGGACAGCTTGCACTAACCTTGACATTCACCAGGGTAAATGGCTTTTTCCACAAGTAGTCAGCAAACAAGGGGAGCCAGTGAAGAGCTAATGAATCCGCACCTGAGAGGAACTGAACAGCTACTGTGCTTTTAAAGAAGAGGAGGCCTTGGAAGGTGCAGGACCATCTGGTGTGCAAAGGGTTAGGAGAGATTAACTCCTTCAGCCATTGCAGTTGGAAAACAAAGAAGTAGACACAATAAGCCTTCAAATCTGCTCTAATGGGCCCTTTGTACGTGAGGCTTTCCAGTCCTTCCTGCCTGAAAATGAAGTAAGTGCATCATTTTGTGGTACCCAAGGCACACTATGTTACAGTGACTAGGATGTCAAGGGTCATTTCTCAGTCAAGACTCATGCCATTCAGCATATATTGGGGGTCTGTTTTGAGTACCTGAATCTACCAGCTCAACCATGTATACTGAGAAGAAATTCACATGAAGCCATCCAGGAACTTCCCTTAAGACAATTAGATAAAGTAATTTCACCCACGGGAGTCCTGTGACCAGATATCAGTTAAGGTTAAATTTAAGACTGATGTCCAGGGACATTCTTCATATGAGTCCCACCAATTCCCCAAAGTCTCCCATTTCTTTGCTGTTCATTATTTTATTTTCATAAAGTTACATCATTATAGCCCATTTTACATAATTTACTACTTCACACAAATTTACTGCATCTGTTCTTTATTTTAAGTTTTTATATGTTGAATCTTCCTATATTTCAATTAAGTTACTTGAGGAATGAGTCCTATATTTTATCCACAAAATCTTGCCCAATTCTTAATAAAAGTTCTTTAATTTTAATTCATTAATACTTAATGAATGTTCTTTTGAAGTACTATCCTTGGATTAAATCTAGGGAAAAAGATGTAAATTTTAAGTGTACAATGGAAAATCTTTTGACTAAGAGAGACAACCATGAGACCACCTCACAGATCAACACACGGGTAACTTCCCTGACCCATGTTCCCATAGCCTTCCTCCGTGTGAATCACCACCTGTCTAGGAACTACTGTGTTAAGAGTCATGTTAAGTGTTCTGTGGTAAAAATTGTTTTATGATATAATGATGGTAAATTTGTTTACTGGTTGAATATGTCTGATATTTGTTCATATTTGTTTATGTCAATATTAATTGAGGAACATTTAAACAATTTCATTTCTAAATTATTGTTTATTATTAAGACTAATTCTTCTGTGCACAGTTTTGCAGTTGTATACATTTCTAGTGAAGGTAAATTAGCCGGATCAAAGGTGATGCATATTTTATCTTAATTAGATATTTCTCAATTTTTTTGCTAACAATCTGGGAAATATTTTAATATTTAAGCCATTTTCCTATTACATTCTAATTTAAACACCCTGTTATTATGATTTTTAAATTTTAAATTTTTCTGTGTATATTAGCATAGTATGTTTCATTTGTGCACACAGGCAAGAGAGAGAGAAAGAGCTTTGTGTGGGGTGCCTGTGAAGACCAGGACTGGGAATAGCAATCTCTTGTGAGCCACCTAAAATGTAAGGATGGGAGTTGAGCTTAGTACCACTCCAAGAACAGCATGTGCTCTTACACACCCACCAGCCCACCTTTATTATTATTTCTAGAGTTTAGTCTAAATATTACAATATGAATGCTTGAAAACTATTTATAGAAATTAATATTTTTAGTCAGAAATAATAGCACATATCCATAATCTTAGTGCTTGGAAGACTGACGTGGGAAGAATCCATGTTAGCCTTGAGTCTTTCTGAAATGAAAGAAAAAGAAAACAACAACAACAAGCAAGAAAGAAAAGCTGTCATTTCCATTGCTTCACAATATAAGAATTAACTTAATTGTATTCTTCTCCTAAAATACATGGTGTTATAGCTTTTAATTCTGTCTACACTCTAAACACCTCAGGAGTATATCAAAAGGCTATTTGTTTAGTATGATATGCTTACCCATGTGAAGGCATAAGTCACAAACAATCCCACACCAGTTTGGAATTATGATTAATAGAATGGTTATTTATTTAAAGGGGAAAAACTTACAGATCATGGTCCCAGCCAACAGCCCTCTGCGCAATCAGGAAGGGAGCCTAGTCGCTGGAAGCAGAGCCGGAAGCCAGAGCCCAAGTGGAGGGAAGTAGCTGCATTTGTAAAAAGAGAGACCACGCCCCAATGGGCTGGTATCTCAGCGACTATTGGCTGAAGGAGCAGCAGGAGCTCCCGCAACACCCATGCTCCACTACTTTGTGTCACATCCCTCTTTCTGAGGTCTGCACACATTTCCCCAAGACCATCTTCCTGGTACCTGTCACCATTAGCAATCCCTTTGTTATAGCTCAATGGCTAATGGTTTCTTCCAGTTTCTGATTACCTAAAAACATGGCTATTTTTGGTGGTCAACTTGACTACTTCTAGAATTAACTAAAACCCAGGCAGCTGGGCACACCTGGGAGGAATTTTTTCTTGATTAAAACATTTGAAGTAGGAAGATCCACTTTTAATCCCAATCTGTTGAGGTGGGAAGATTCACCCCAAATCTGAGCCACCCTTTCTGGTGGCAACAGCCTGTATGAAGGATGTGGAAGAAGGAAATGTTTGCTCTTTGCCTGCTGGCTGTCATTCTCACTAGGACGTTTATTTCTTCACTGGCATTGGAGCCTATTTCTTTGGAAATCTTAGAACCGATCTTGAGAACCCTGACTGATGCAGTAGACTTGGAAAAGGGCTTTCCTATCTCCTCTCAGCACCTGCAGACTGCATTCCACAGCTCTGATTTTATCTGTCTCTTCAGAAAACAGATGTAAATCTGCTTACTGCTCCTTTGATGGTAATTGTATATAGACCACAATGTCCGCCTCTTTCTGTCTCTTAAATACGCCCCCATTTTCTTCCTTTCTCTCTTTCTAAGATTTCTTTATTTGTAGTGTTCTGCCTGTGTGTATACCTGTGTGCCAGAAGAGGGCAGCAGATCTCATTCTAGATGGTTATGAACCACCATGTGGATGCTGGGAATTGAACTCAGGACCTCTGGAAGAGTAGCCTGTGCTCTAAACTCTGAGTCATCTCTCCTGCTCCTTCTTTCTTTACTATAAAGAGTTTCACTATGTTGTGCTTGGTATACGTTTCTGTAAATTTGTGGTACACTTGAATAATATTTTATTCCCTTCTGTTACTTGATTTTCCCCATAGTTTTGACACATGTTGAATGTTTTCTATCACTTCTCTCAGGGACGTTTTACATATTTTTGCAGCTCCATGTCTTACCTCATCTGGGTAGTTACTTTTCAGCTGCTGTGTCCACTGCAGAGCGAATTGCTTATTTAGTTCTTTTTGTTATCACAATGCCTAACTGGCAGAATTTATACTCTACTATTTTAGAGAGCCATCTACTAATATGCTTTAAAAATATATTCCTTAGACTTATTTTTAAAAAAGTCCTTAAGCTTTAATTGCAACACTTGAATCATTTTGGTGTCTATTCAGCGTTCACCTTTACCTCTCTTGGTTTTTAATCTCATGGTATAGGAGAGTCTTCTTTCTATGTTTTGCTTTCATTGACTGCCTTGGCCTTTTGATAGGTTCTGAGATATGTAAGGACGCTAGCTAACCTGTAGCCCGTGAGTGAGAGTCAGAGAGCAAGCCAACAAGAAGCATTGCTCCATCGTTCCTGCTTTGACTTCCCGATCTGACCTCCTGAAGCCATGTGCTGCAAAGTGGGAATAGTCAGTGGAATAGATTGTAGCCCTCTCTTCTCTGAAGGGTTTTGGGTTTTTGATCACAGTGTTTTTGACAACAGCAGAAAGGAAACTAGAACACCCACATGCCTATAGCTAAGGGGTTCTTAATAAAGTAACCAAAACACACTTCAGAAAAGACAGCCTGTTCAATAAACATTCAGAAACTAGATATCCACATGCAGAATATTGAAACTTATTGGCTATTTCTCATTATGTACAAAAATGAGCTCAAATGGGTCAAAAGCCTTATTCTAGGAGTAAGTCCTCCAAGATAATTGATACAATGATTTCCGGGATAGGAATCGAAACACTTAGGAAACAAAACCAAGACTCGACAAATGCTGCTACAACCAACTGAAACTAAAAATAACAAAGGAATAAACAATTTACAGAATGGGAGAAAATATGAGCCAGCTCCTTATCCAACAAAGGATTAATATTCAGGATATATAAAGAATATATGCATATATACATATGTGTGTGTGTGTTATAAAATTAACAGATGCCGTAAAAGGAAAACCCAAAAAATTAAAAATCCAAATCTGGAGGAAAAGGAATGTTTGTGCACTATAAGTAGAAATGTAAATTAGGACAACCATTATGGAAAAATTATGAAGCTGCCTCAAAATAGAAGTGCCATATGATCCAGCTATCCCACCCATGGGTTATAATCCAAAAGAAATGAAGTTAGCTTGCAAAAAAGAACCCTGCATAGCCCTGTGTCTATAGAAAAACTACTAACAATTGCTGAGATATAAAAACACACTAGGTGCTTGTCAACAGATAAATGCAAAAAGTTATACTATATATTTTCATTATTCAACCATAACAAGATAAAATCCTGCCATTGGCAGCAAATTGATGGGACTAGAGGGCATCATGTTTTTCTAAAGTTAGGTAATTGTTACATTCCCTTTCTCACATAGTGAAACTGAAGGCCAAGTTGACCCTAAGTAGAAGAGGAGTTGCCTGGGAATGGGAAGGTACCTGGGCGGCAGTGAGGGTAGAAGAACGATTAATACACAGTGTGTGCAGAATCACAATGGGTTCTTTTACTTTGTAAACTATCATGGTACGTATTTATTTCACAATGATGGTCTTGAAATATATATACATATATATATATATACATTATATATATATACACTTATTATTCTGAGGTTTTATTTGTCCTGATGGCACAGGCGATACTCCGTGCTATGAGAGCTACCCCCGGTAACCCACAGCTGCTTCTGAGATCCAGCAGACATAACCAGTGCTGTGGTTGATTGTGCTGAGAGGAGTTTAGGGCTACAGGGTTTGCATCAAATGCATGCCTGGTTTCCAGCACTGGGGCATCCTGTCCTCATCTGGCGTTGGTGGTCACTCCACACAGGCTACAGCCACAGCACCTTTGGCCTTCTGTCCACAGCCTCTTTACTCCAGTGGTGGCTCTGATAGGGCAGCATTGCAATACTCCCCAGACATGGGAAATTCCCAAAATGCAACTTACTCCTCGCTTTCCAACAGATAGGCATTTCTATCTGGTGACTTTGTCTTCCTTTTGGCAGCCCTACAGAATGAAAAGAAAATGATCTCCTATATTTTCATGTGACACAGATCTTGGGGACCCAGGGTGTGACCGGGGAACCGAGCATGTGGCTCTGCTTAAATTGGTATTTATCAAATATGCTTCCACCATATCCTCAACTCAGTCCCCAGAAGGCAGATCATTTCAGGATAGGGTGGATCTAGCTCCTTTTTTCCTAAGCTACTACTTGGTGGCCTATACCTAGTTACGCCTGTTTCCTCAAAGCTTTTGAAGCTGAAAGCTAAGAAAACACTCATAGGCTTCCTATTGTCACATCTCTACCCTGCGATGGAACCATGGAATGATGTAGTTACCACGTGATTAGCAAACACCAAAGATTCCATCACCTCCAGCAATGCCACAAGCTGGGGACAAAGTCTTCAAGTCACAAGTATTTGAGGGACATGGGAGATTCAAACTACAACAAGGGCTCTATACTCCTATGGAACAAGAAGTGTTCTTATAGGCCTGGTGAGATACTCACTAGCAGGTGTTTTCATTATCCCTTCAATAACCATAACAATTTTGCTACAGACAGAAATGGTCACAGAAGCCACCATCTCAGGAGAGATGACACACAGTCAGGTCATCCTGCTACCTGCCTGGACAGAAGTCTTTTTCCAGCATAAGCAGATCAAATCAATTTGACCATAGTGTAACATATCCTTTTAATTTAAGTAGACACAGAAATTGGATGAAGCTTGTCCAATGTATACATCTTCTTGGTGTGGACAGCCAGCAATACTTTGGACATTTGAACATGCCTTTTTCCTCTCAAATATACTCTTAAACCTCTAATCAAAAGTATAAGCATCAGAGAAATAGTCCTGAGTTTATCTCAAGGAAGATGAATTTTGTTTCTCTTGTTTTAATTCTTTTAATTGTTTTCTTCTTTGTTTTGAAATCTCAGGTTAAAATGGGGGATAAAGAGGCCTCAGTGTACAAGACAAGTTTGGATAAACACAAAGTGAATCACATTGATGCAACTCTTCCTGAGCTGTAAACCTTAAGAGGAAAAAGACCATTTGGGTCGAATCACAGTGACCTGGAAAGAAATGTTTCTTGTTGCATGCTAGTGAATGCATCTTAAAGAGGTCTTGTGCCTCAAAATTACTTGAGGAGAGCCAGAACTTCTTGAGACATCAAAAGTAAGGCAGAACTTGTATAGTGCTTTGGCACAGCCATGTGACTGCATTAGGGACAGCACAAGCTAAAGTGTGAGCACATTTAGTGCATCCCTGAGCATCTCTGGCCACTGAGGACTCTGTGCATATCTGAGCATCTCTGGCCACTGAGGTAGCATATCATGTAAGTGACCTTGCTGCACAAGCCTGATGATATGAATTCAATCCCTACAGATAAGTAAAGGTGGAAGGAGAGAACTACAAACTAGCTGTTCTCTGGACTCAATATACATGCCATGGCATGTGCATCTACACATATGCACATGCAAACGCATAATAATAAAGTGAAAACACTTGAACTTCAATGTTAAAATTAATGCTGCACAAACCATTAGGGAGTATTTCCTGAATGGTAGAGCTTATTCCTTCATAAAAAGCTATGCAGATCCTGGGAAAGACCATTAAAAAAATCATCGTTTTTCAAAACCCAGAACAATGCATGAAAGCTTGCAGCCAACCTAAAAGTATGTGCTCAAGAGAAAAAGACAGCTGAATCTGAGTAAGAAGAGCAAGTTTTAAGATGGTAACAAGTCCCGCAGCCGCACCCCCTCCCCAGGTCTGGAATAACCTGAAATCAGCAGCCTGTTGGTCGTATCAACAGTGATGATGTACAAGCGAACAGCCACGGGAGAGTGCAGCATAGTATTGGTGCTTTCCCAAAAGAGACATCCTCAGAATAGCCTCGTTATACGACTTTCTGGAAATTCTACACAAAAGCCTTATTCACAGGGCCTGTCTGCAATTGATCCAAGTCAAGGTTTGCTCACCGGCAAAAGCCCATGGTGTTTGTTGAAAACAATTATCAGCAGTTCCTTATCACAGTAGTCACTGGGGTAAAGTTACTGTGGACGCACACAAAAGGCGGATCATAAGCTGCGAAGAAAGTTTAGGAAAATTGGATGCTTTCAAGGGTCTTAAAAAATCTCCTGTTCTCAAGGATCTACAAGGTCATAGACTTGAGTAGAGCCATATACATACTTAGCAGAAGTCCCAGACGAGCCTCAAGTTCAGGCTACACGCAAAATAGATGGTTGAAGCAGATATGGAAACAGGCAAAATAGTGAAAATAAAATATGTTCTCTCTCCCCTAAAATGAAAATTAGCTGTGATAATTTAAGGAAAACTGTTTCCAATCATAAGCTGACCACTCAGCTAACTGAGCATTGACTTCAGTGGTGATATATATCATAAAGAACAGAAGTCTTCAAAAGTGGTACCCAAAATAACTTGTAACAGGAATTCAGATTGGTAGTAATGGCATATTTTAAAGAAATATTTAAGCTATGTAGATTTAAGCCATAATATAAAGCATAAGAGTAAACTGGAAATAATGGCTCATGCACCAAAGGAAAAATAATCTGTAGGTTCTATCCTTGAAAAACATAGATGTTGGACTTAGAAAATTAAAGAAATTGACATAACTGTTTATATACTTAGGAAATCATGTTTAAGAAATTAAACGGAATCATAAAACAACCCCTCAATGAATACAGAATATCTGTAAAAATATGTAAATTCTTAAAAATATCCAAAATAAAAATCCCGAAGTTTAGAAAAACACAATGAATGAAAGAAAAAGGTTTTGAGGTTGATCAACAGACTATTTCAGTTGGCAGAAAGAGAATCAGGAAACTTAAAGACAGGTTAATTGTGATTATACATCTGAGTAAAAGAGAGACAAATAATTAAGGAAAATAAACATAGCCTTGGAGAAGGGTGGGCCAGCAGTGGCTGTACCAGTATATACACATGAATCATCCAGTAAAGAAGAGTGCAAAGGAAAGAAAGAGAAGGATTATATGAAGCTGTAATGACTAAATTTTTCAAAGTTTGATTTTAAACTACTTTAATTTAAATGTTCAAGAAGCTGAATCTAAAACAGGAAGCAGAAATTCATCTATACTCATTATAGTTCGACCATTAAAACTTACAAGAAAATAGAATACCCCTAGTGATTTTAGTTGTGGAGGTATATTCATATATATATGGATGAAAGTATAGATATGTTTTGTTTTTAATGCTACAATATAAGACTCTTGGGGTATAAATGATGGATTCTGTATGACAATTGCACAAGGAAAGAAACAAGAAGAGACTTTCTTAGGCAGAAATATTTATATAATATTGTTTCTAAGTTAATATTAATATGTATTTATTAAGGTTGAGACATGAATTGCAGCCCTTATAGTAACAATTAAGAACTAGATTTTAAAATACATACACAGAAGGAAATTAAAATGTAACACTACATATTTATTCAGCAGAGAAGACAATAATGGAGAATTAAAAGTAATAAAATACACAAGGCAAATGAAAACAAATAGTAAAATAATTGCCATGAATGAAATTGAAATTTGAAGTTTATTCCCTGGCAATGCTGAAACATGCATGGGCAGCCCATATATGGCAGTTCTGTTGAACTTGTCCTTATTGGATTTAATGATATAAGCTGATGAGGATGACTGACCAGGTCTCTTCTTCAAGAGGGCACCAAATCTCATTCCAAATGGTTGTGAGTTATCATGTGCTTGCTTGGAATTAAATTCAGGACCTTTGGAAGAGCAGAAATGTTCTTAAAAGCTGGGCCATCTCTCCAGATCCCACAGTCATAAATACTATCTACTTAATAATTACATTATATGTAAATGATTCAATATTTCAATCAAAATGGAAAGATAGTAGGACAGATGACAAATTCACAATCAAGGTATATGCTGTGCATAAAAGACTAGATTCAAAGACAGAAATAAGTTGGATCGCTGCCCCAAGATATTGGAAGAAAAGAACTGAAGTGAGTAAACTAATACTATACAAAAAAAAATCATCTTATGAAAACATTGCAACTACAGTCAAAGAGAAACACTTTATAATAAAATCAATCATTTATGAGTCCATTATAGCACTTTTGGGTATATACCCAAAGGAGTCTAAGTCAACATACCAAAGAGATACTTGCATGTCTGCTTTTTGAGGCACTATTCATAATAATCAGGAGATGAGATCAGCTCAATATTCACCAGCAGAGGGATGGATAAAAAACATGTGGTGCAAACACAAAATGGAATTTTATTTAGCTGTAAAGAAAAATTAAGTGTCATTAACAGGAGATTTATGTGATGGAAATAATCACACCAAAAGAAAACCAAACCGTGCTATGCTTTCTCTTAAATGTGGAGCCTAGGTGTGTGTGTGTGTGTGTGTGTGTGTGTGTGTGTGTGTCTGCAAGTCATGAGGTTAGGTGGGAGCTCATAAGGGAGGAGAAAGTGTTCTTAAGGGATTTAGGACTGGAGGTAATGAACTACATGTACTAACAAAGGGGACTAAGTGGAGAAGAGGAAGGACTAAGTGGAGGAGGTGAGACATGGGGTAGGACAACAGGGGAGGGGATGAATGAAGATAAAAGATAACACTATAAAGAAGACCATCAGTTTATTCTATTCTAAAAAATAACAAAAATTAGAAAAGGTTCAATCAAGAACATATTTATATACTATACATGTTATATATACATAAAATAACAGAGCCCCAAAATAATGAAACAAAACTTATAAACTCAAAAAGAAAAGTAAACAATTTTATGAAACAGTTGAGGACTTCAGTATCTTGTTTCAGTGTATACAGTAAATTCTCAAAAACAAGGCAATATAAGTCACAGTATAAATAGATAGGTGTTTACAGAATATTCTTTTTAGCCACAGCAAAATGCACACAGAGCATCCCCTAAGGAAGACTGTTCTTTGGAGGTAACCTAATGATTGAAAACTCTTGAACTATACTTTCTATGCATATCCATATTATGGTGGTTTAAATGAGAATTTTCCTGATAAACTCATATATTTGAATGTTTGTCTCCTACTTGGTAGAACTATGTGGGAAGGATTAGGTGTGGCCTTGTTTGAGGAGGTGTGTCATTGGGGCCAGGTTTTGAGATTTCAAAAGACTGATTCCATTCCCAGTGTGCTTTTCTCTCTGCCCTCTGCTTATGTACCAAGATTTGATCTCTTCAGTTCTGTTCCTGTCCCCATGGCATGGCTCTGCTATTATGGACTCTAACCCTCTAAAACTCTAACCCCAATTGAATATTTTTTTTAAATATACATTGCTTTGGTCATGATGTGCTGTCAGAGCAAGTGTAAAGTAACTAATACATATATCTTAAGAAAATTTGAGAAGTACACAAATACACAATTGAGTATCCTCTTAAACAGCCAATAAGCCACAAAAAGAAATGAAAAATGTACCTAGAGTAAATTTTTTTAATATAAATTAAAACATACAACTTAAGAAGACTATTTGGTACTCAGCTAATAAGATGCTTAGAGGGAAGGTTACAGCAGGAAGTGAGACACACTGCTGATTGGAAATTTAGGATAGATGTAATAACCCTTCACTATTAAAGAAGCTAGATAACAACTTAGATAGATAAATAGATAGAAAGAAAGAAGAAAGAAAAATAGATAGATACATAGATAGATAGATAGATAGATAGATAGATAGATAGATAGATAGAATGAGATAATGCTTTCTACCCACATAACAATTAAAATAAAATGAATCAGGGTTCAGGAATGGGAATGTTTTAAGGGCATAGAAAATTGGAAATTTTGGTTTTTGCTGTTAAGATTGTAAAATATCTTTGGAAATCCAGGTTTGAAGTTTACCAAAAGGTACAGTCATGATATGTTATAATAATCTTACTTCAAGGCCCAAGAAGAAGGAAATCATATTTCTGCACAAAAAATTGCATGACTGGTCATAGCAGCATTCACATGAGCAGTCCAAATGTGCAAATGACTCAACTTTCCACTTACTGTGAACAGGGCATTTTTGTGGTATATCATTCAGAAAGCCGAAGGAATGAAGAATTTAATATATAGTGTGTGAATAAGTCTGTCATGATAGAATAATGTGGGATTTCTTTGTTTATGTGGAATTGATGCTGTCTGGGTATACAAGAACAGGTTTATGTCTCTATGGATTGAAGAACTAAAGGATAAGAAAAAGTATTAGCAGAAATCTTGGGCATTCTGGTGGAGTCCAGATGAGATCAGAGAAACTCTCTCTTGGATGACTTGGTCTCATTGATGGAGAGAGAGAGAGAGAGAGAGAGAGAGAGAGAGAGAGAGAGAGAGAGAGAGAGAGAGAGAGAGAGAGAGAGGGAGAGGGAGAGGGACAGGGAGGGAGGGAGGGAGGGAGGGAGGGAGGGAGGGAGGGAGGGACGAAGGGAGGGACGAAGGGAGGGAGGGAGAGAGGAGACCCAAAGATTAGGTTGTTTAAAAATATACACTGACTCTGGCTGTAATCCAAAAGTAGAGACAGAAATGAAGCAGAGGGATGAATGGAGCAGAGCGAGAAGTCAGGCAGGTGGACAAACCCAGCCAAATGGCAGTTCTTAGGGACTCTGGTGGATGGGTAAGTCCACCTCCCTGGGCAAGTCCCCTAGCTGTACTCCTGAACTGCTCCACTGGATGAAACCTTAAGAGAGGTGATAATGGCTTGTTTCTACCTAGGGTTGGATTCTGAGGAAGCATACCCATGCCATACAGACAGGTTAGTGGTCTCTGGAGACTGGTAGGGTGGCAAGATTGGGAGTATTGGGATTGTATACTCATGTATACAAGGATGTTTATAAAGTCATGAACACATTTTAATACTATATAGTAATAATGGCTATACAATCTGTAGATATGCAAAATAGGAAAAGTCCTTCTGAACGACAGATGTCAGAAGGATGAGTGGTATAGTATTTTAATTTAATTGTCCTTCAATAATATTAGTATAAGACCTTCTTCTGTGTCCTGAGATTGTCATGCTCAAAGTGTTTGTACCTATGAGCTTTCTAGAATGGACATGAGAAAATATAAGCATCCAGAATGATGAAGCAATACAAAACATCCGACCTTTTTATTAAGGCAGAACTTCCTTACCTGTTCTCAAGTGAGGAAAAGGCAAATGATTTTCACTCTTTTTCATTAGATTAGAGGGTAAGAGGAGAAGCAAAATAAAAACCCATAAAAATGTGGTCAGCTGAGTAAATTTGCACAAACAGAAAATCATGTTTCCATGATACTTTTTGTCCCAAAATTAATCATGCCTCCATATGTGCTTTTAACAATACTCCTAATTATGTTAGCTATTTCACATTGTGTTCTAAGAACTTCCTCCGTTCGGGGTTGTGTTATTGCCTTTGTACCTTACAATATTAAGTTCACAGGAGATGCTCAGCATGCTTGGCAGGTATTACACTATTTAAAGCTTCACAACAGCCAATATGATAAGGAGCAATGAAAACACTTTTTCCAGACTTTTTAAATGCTCCCTTCCCTTGAAACCCTCAGAGAGACAGTGGGACTCTGCTCCTCTCAGGGGCAGAGCAGCAGAGCAGGAACACACCTCCTTGACTCGAAAAGTTATATAAAAGTGCAAAAAAATAATCGAAGCAAATGTTTGCCGACTTTGTGCAATCGGCAACGCGGTACTTTGATCCCTGAGCAAAGGGAAACAAATGAGGTGAACCCTATAATTATTCCAGCTTTCTGCCTGGAAGCACTTTCCAAATCAAGGTAGAGGGAGGCAGATCATGAGCAAAGCGCTCAGCTTTGGAAGCAGATATCATAATTGAAGGCAGTGGGAAATTTGCTGGGCAGAGCTCCAGAGAGGAAGGAGCTATGCAGAGAGAAGCCCAGAAAGAGACACGAAGGTCCTTTCAAATCTGCTGTTCGCCCGTGCCTGTGGATAAACGCCCCCACCCCAGCTGGTGAAGAGTTGCTAACGGTACAGTCAAGTGAGACAGTCTAGTGTCTCTTCATGCTAAAATTTCTCATCAAGGCAGAGTAAAGAATTCAACACCTTGGGAATTCCTCAGGTGTCCTTTGAGATGTCAGATAGGCCATAGGCTGGCAGAAGGTCATTCTAAGACCCATTCGAAGAGCGTTAGTCTAAACTTTAAAAGGAACAAAGAGAGCTGTAGGAAGGACTGGTTGAACAAGACTTCGCTTAAAAGAAAGTAAACTTATAACACTGTAGGATTCTTAACACTTCAACGGAGTAGATAATTACTGGATGCGATAAAAGAGGAGTGGAATTCCGTTCTTGGGGAAAATGTGCCCAGTTATCGAAAGCCCAAAGTTTCCGAGAAGATCAAATTGGGAATCGCGGGATTTGGGAAGGATTTATGGAAAATATAATAGAAAGATATGTTGGTTTGAATAAGAACGGTCCCATTGTCTCAAAGGATTGAACACTTGGTCTCTTGGTGCGACGACTGCTTTGGCAAGGTGTGGCCTTGTTGGAGGAGTTGTATCACCCAGGATGGGCTTTAGAGTTTCGAAAGACTCATGTCATTCTCGGAGTTCCCGCTGCCTCCTGCCTACAACTGAGATGTGTGCTCTTGGCTTCCGATCCTATTATTTCTCTATTTCATAGTTATGGACTCCAACCCTTTGGCACTGCAGGCAGGGAGTGGAACCAGCCCCAAACAGAGAAGTGTTTTTCCAGCAGCAAATCTGGAAGGACAAAGCCATCAAAACCCTTTGACACTGGACACGGAGCTGCAGGATTTGGAGCTGCGCTGTGGACGTTGGTCTTTCCGTGGTTCCAGTGGTTCCTCACTATATCTCTTATCTCTCTTTTGGAATGCCGATGTTTATTCTGTACCAATGTATGTTGGAAGTGTTTACTTTGCTTTTTGATCTTTAGGATGTTGGGATTAAGATAGTGACTTGAGTCTCAGAAAAGGCTTCAAATTTGGACTTTAAAAGTGTTAAGGCTGTGGAAGACTATGGGGACCTTTGAAGCTGGACTAGGTACGTTTTGCCTGATGAGACAGCTGCAGTCTCAAGGTGGTCAGGGAGTGAAATGTGGCGGTTTGAATGAGAACGGTCCTCATAGGCTCATAAACTTGAGCCTCGATGCAGGCTGGTGGAACTATTAGGAAGGAACTAGAGATGTGTCTTAGGGCCAGGCTTAAAGCTATAAAAGGGCTTTGTCTACTCCCAGTGTGCTCTCTGCCTCCTGCTCACAGTCTGGAGTGTGAGCTCTCAGCTCTGCTCCTGCCATGTCTGCACCCCATCAGGGACTCTAATCCCCTGGAACTGTAAGTCCAATTAAATGCTTTCCTTTTAAGTTGCCTTGACTGTGGTGTTTACCAGAGGAATAGGAAAGTAATTAACGCAGAAGATGTAAAGAAATAAGCAAATAAAACTTACACTTGTAAAAATCATTGAAATTTTGTTTTCCTCACATTTAAACAGATTAATTATTGTACATTAAAACATCAATGAACTTGAATTTATTTCAGTAGAACACAAGCATTCAAGCTGAAGCAAACTAGTAACAGCATAAATATATAGAATTATGAAATATAGGAAAATTTCACAAAAGCTGTATAAGGTTGATTTAGCTTTATCAGCTGTATCATGTTTTGCGTATAGAAACTCCACATATCAACAGGAAAACACATAATCTTCAAATGGACACTGATCATTCATTAATGCAAATTACTCTGGGTGATAAAACAGAAAAATGGGTTTCAATGAATATCAAAAGGCTAAAGTAACATGAAGCCTGCTTACTGATACAACCAGAATCAAATTATTTACCAATAACAAACAATAAATAAAAGTTACTTACCGTAATAACAAAAAGCTGAAAATCCTCCAAACACTAAGAAATTAAGTAAAACAATTCCTCTTCTCTTTTCAGACGGGGTCTCATGCTTATAGCTCAGGCTACTCTTGAACTCTCTCCAGATCTTTCTGTATCAACTTTCCAGTGCAGGATTATAGATGTGTGCCACTATGCCCATGTTAAGCAGAACAAATTTAAGTAGTGCTGTGGGAACTCCTTCAGCCAATAGCCTTTAAGATATCAGTTCACTTTGAGAGTAGTCTCATGCACTATAAATGCAGATAAAAAGTGTGTTAGGGCATCTTGACTGCTGTATTCAGTTCAAGTTCCCAGTGCACGCAGAGGATTGTGGATTGCTACTCTTTCTGTGAGCTTGTCCCCAGATAAATAAACCTTTGTTATACTCTATTCCACTCTATTGTGGAACTCTTTTGTACATCAACAAATTTGTGCCTAACATGGGGTAGTTTTTTAAAGGCTATTGGCTGAAAGACTTCCCACAGCAAATAGCACATGAATCAAATCAAGTGAAACATTAGCAATCTTTTGACCCTAATAATAAAAATGTGTAGATAATGAAGGAACTCAGAGAAAGCAGTAGCAGAAAGTACACATTTGAAAAAATACTTCATAAGGGTTATACAACTGTCAATTACATGAGAAATGGTAGCATCCCTAGGTATTAGGGAAACATAAATTAAACTATAATGAAATATTATACCACGTCCATGAGAATAACTCAAACGGAAACACTGATGATGTCAAATGCTGGCAAGGATATGGCGAAACAAGACCTTCACAGGCTGCTGCCAAGTCTGTGGAACCATACAACTACTCTGTGAAATATCTGGTAGTTTCATATCAAGTTAAGCCCTCAAATACCATACAACCCAGTGCTTGACTTCTGCGTATACACCAAACGAAGTAAAAACATGTCTGCACAAAGACACATATGTATGTTCATAGCAACTTTCTTTCATAATCGGCTGAAATTAGAAGTAACACATACCCATAAACTGAGAATGGGGAAATAAAAATAGGTAAATACAATGCTCAACCTCAGAGAAGCTAGGTAACAAGGAGAACCCTAAGAGGGACACACATGGAGGGCCCCAGGATGGGGAAATAATTAAGATCTCCTGGGTAAATTGGGAGGGGTAGAAAGGAGGGGATAGGGGATGGATACATGAGGGATTGAGATGGCTGAGTTTGGGGGAGGAATAGAGAGGGAGAGCAATGAAGGAGAAGTCTTGATAGAGGGAGCCATTATACAGTTAGGGAGAAACCTGGTGCTAGGGAAATTCCCAGGAATCCACAGTATGACCCCAGCTAAGACTGCTAGCAATAGTGAAGAAGGTACCTGAACTGGCCCTGCCCTATACTCAGATTAATGACTACCCTAATTGTTATCATAGAACCCACATCCAGTAACTAATGGAAGCAGATGCAGTGATCAACAGCCAAGCACGGGGGTTAAGCTCCTGGAGTTCAGTTGAAGAGAGGGAGGAAGGATCATATGAGCAAGGGGGTTGTTCAAGACCATGATAGGGAAAACCACAGAAACTGCTCACGGGAGCTAGTGGGAGCTCATGGACTCTGAACTGACAGCCAGAGAGCCTTCCTGGAACCAATCTAGGCCCTGTGAATATGGGTGACAGTTGTGTGGCTTGGGCAGTTTGTGGGGTCACTGCCAGTGGGATCAAGATTTATCCCTAGTGCATGAACTAGCTGTTTGGAGCCCATTCCCTATGGTGGAATATCTTGTTTAACCTCGATACAGGAGGGGGAGGAGCTTGGTCCTGCCTCAACTTGGTTGCCAGACTTCATTGATTCCCCAAAGAAGGGCTTACCTGCTCTGAGGAGTAAATGGGGGGGGGGGGAGTGAGGAGTAGGAGAATGGGAAGGAAGGGAAACAAGGGTTGGTACTTAAAATGAAAAAAATACATAAAAAAGAAATGCCTTTTACCATAACCTTACAAAAAGAATAGGTAAATAAGAACAGGTAAATAGGATGGGTGTGTCTATGCAGAAAAACACTGTTGCTCATCAGCTCGGGAAAGCTCTGAAGTATGCCCCAGCAGTCAGGGCTCTCGGATCATTGGACTGTCAGGTAAATGTGTGCCTGCTGTACCATGCTACTGACACAATGGCCTGAAACAGGTAAAGCTATCCAGGGTGAGGGCATTTTAGAAGCCTTAAAGAGTATGGCTCCCTGTGAAGGAATGGGTGAGAAGCGAAGCAGAAGGGAGCACAGAGCATTCTCTGCATTACAAACCGGTGGCTCCTCTTAAAAAAAGGAAAACGAAACACCTTTGCACTGAAAAACTACGTTCTGTTCCCTTCATTGTGTACAGATGATACTTCAATAAAAAGCAAATCAAAGTACTACAGATTAAGGTGTAAGCTTGCCGGCAGTTTTGTTTTGCTCAGAAAATTGTTTAAAAATTAACAAAAGCAGCAACAAAACCATTTTGTCATCATTTCATGGGAATAAATATTTTAATTACCTAAAAGATGAAAGAACATTTTAGAAGGAGGGTAATCTTTTAAAGTGAACAAACTCAGCAATGAAATAACAATATCAACCTTCTTTCTTGTATTTTATTTCAACAGTGACTTGAAAATGTTCTTTATGACCAAATGGTCAGATAGAGACAAATCAGAGTTGCCATATCTGGCAAATAAACGCAGAGGTGGTTTCTGTGCCATGGGAGACATACTGCCCAGCCTTGCAAAGGACATAGAGTCCTCAGGTCATTCACTGAATGTTACATTCCATCAATGACCTCGATTTTGTTGGATAAACCTAAGCCAAATTACTCTTTGTATAAAATTTTGAATGAAATAGAAGCCTGGAGGTGAGACAGCATCCCAAGACCTAATTAATAAAGTAATCATAATTAGTATCTTGATCTATCACCGCAGTTTAGGATATGGGGGTAGTGGAACACTTTTATTTTATTTTGGAACTGGAAATACAAAACAGTAGTTACCTTCCAAAATCATCCCAAAATGTTTTCCTCTTAAGAAGCTAAGCCAGACAGTCAAAGTCCAAGGAGGCAACACTTGTCAATCATCCCAATTGGCAACTGTCCATAAAAGACATTGGTTGCTGCTGTCGCTTCACTTTTTGGTGATAACATTATTACCTATTTTGAAGCAGCATGTCCTTCTAAAATATTTCCCCAGCTGAACACACACAATGCACCTAGCTTTATAGAGAGCATGTCCAAGTATGTAATGAAGAATTGCTTATATGGAGAACACATGGGCCCAGAAAATGATCACCGTTTATAGCACATTAGTTGCCTTAACGGTTACGAAAAAGGCACCCATTGCCATCACTAGGATGCCCAATACTTGGTTCTGATTTCACCCCTGGTCGTCCATTTCACACTCATTCTGGAAAGGCAAAAAACAAGTGTTCTTTTGTGGATTGTGTGTGCTTGCCATGAATTCTCACCCTCAACTCAGCGTACATGTCTCCAGCTAACAGGCATGACTGTGACCACGTGACCGTTCTCTAAATCCTTCGTGTATATCATTTGGGACACTTATTATTACTTAGTATTACTGTATTTATATCTGCTTCTGTTTATTATCATCCGTTCAGTCAGTAGAAGGTGGATTCAAGAAGGATGCACAGCGTACATGATGCCCTTGGTCCCTTGCAAGGCACAGAATTTCATACTGGTCAAAGAGTCTAAATTGCTTCTTTCTTTGCCCACTGGCTACCAATGGTCACCTGCCACTTGCTCTCCATACAGCCTCACTAAGACTCTCCTCACCTGCACCCACCTCAAATCTGGTCCTCTTTATAGATGTGTTGTGGGATCATGATTTTGTGCATTATAAAGATTTGTCACTCATGTTGATTTAATAAAACCCTGATTGGCCAGTAGCCAGGCAGAAAGTATAGGTAGGGCAACCAGAATAAGAGAATTCTGGGAAGAGGAGAGACAGAGAAAGAGAGGAAGCAAGATGAGAATGCCTCACTGAGAAAAGGTACCAAGACATGTGGCTAAACATAGACAAGAATTATGGGTTAACTCAAGTTGTAAGAGCTAGTTAATAATAAGCCTGAGCTAATAGGCCAAAAAGTTTGTAATTAATATAAGCCACTGTGTGTTTATTGTGTTTATCTAAATGTCTGCAGGACGAGAAGGGACAGAAACTTCCATCTACATAGATCATCACAACAACATGTTAGCAATGACCACAGAGTTTATTCACTGTTAATAACTGAGTAATCTATGTTTTCCACTGGCTGAAGGTACACTAAAGGTCTTAGTACACGCTGTGGTCCTAGTAATGGGCCATCTGTCATCTTCGTAAGGCACATATTGTCCCAGACGTCCACCACAGAAGGCTAGATAGGAGATTCCAGCATTGACGCTACCTACCCATTTCCTATGTACTAAGATGAAGAGGCGTATGCCTCAGGGTAAGTTCTCACTACATGTCTTTTCCTTCAAAATTATGCCAACTCTGTTTTCTGTGTCACAAAGCTAGCAAACCCATTTCTCAGTGGGCGTAGATCACCTAGTGCTGGAGAGAATTGCAAAGCCGCCACTGAAGACTATGTCGTCAACCGAGTCAGATACAAGCAAAGCATCTCACAGCCAAACAGGAGTTCCCCTCTTCCTTCCATGCCCATCTTCATACCCACCAGCTTCTACCTGCTTCATAGACTGGAAAAAAAAAAGGAAAACAGATCTGTGAAATCCTCAGAGGTAGGGATATCTTGTTAAAATATCTGACTGTAAAGGGGTCAGGACTGGGGCAAGCTGTGCCTTACAGAAGTCTTGTTCTTGTGCCCACAACTGTGTTACTATGCTAGGGGTACACGGTTAGAGAATGCTATGGAGTCTGGAGACTATTAAGCACTAAATTATGTCTAATATATATTTCACATGGGCATACTTCTCTATGTAATAAGAGGTCAAATGTCACAACAACCGTCTTAGCATTCACACACTTCATGTGTAAAGTTCCCTGTACTGTCTTCAGAGCACTTCCTATCTTTACCATCTCTTCCTGCCTCTACAGACGGACATAATCAATGGAAATGAAGTAGGGGCTGGAGCGGTGAGCCTGTACTTTCGAGAACTGGTTACTCTTGCAGGGGGTCTAGGTGCAGGTCTAAGCATCCTCATGGTAATCCATGACCACCTGTAACTCTGGTTCCAGAGGACACAGCACCTTCTTCTGACCTCCTTAGTTACCAAGCATGGTGCATATATACACGCAGGCCGAATATTCGCACACAAAATTATTTTATCTAATAAAATATATTAAAAATTTTAAATTTATTTCAATTTTCAATTTTTAGATTTATATTTTTAAATAGATTAATGAAAATGTAGAAACATCAGCTCTGCCCTTCCCTTTCCTCCCTTGAACCTCTTCCACACTTCTCCATCCCTTTCAAAATGAAGGCTTCTTTTAAATTTGCATATATATACACATATATGTACAAATGTATAAATGCAACCTTCGAGATCTTTTTTGTTGTTTGTGTGGATATGATTTCAGCGCTGAACATTGTATTGGCTAACTAATTAGGGGGTTCATCCATGGGAAAGGTTAGTTCTCCCTGTCTCCACAGTCATTAGTTGCTTGTATTTCTTTGTTTAGGGTTGGACCCTGAGAGATTGTTTTCCCTTCCACATTAGCTTGTCTATTCACATTGTCATTGTTCTTGTCTTACTTAGGCAGCCATTTCTAGGAGACACAGTCTCACGGCAGACCATCTAGTCCTCTGTCTCTTAAAAATCTTTCCTCGTTTACTTTGTTCGTGTTCTCCCAGCCTTAGGTGCTTGGCTCCCCATTATCCATAGATCTCTGCGTTCTTTCCAGTGTGTTTTCTGCAATTGTTTCTATATTAATTAATTTTCTATTGCTGTGATAAAACACCATGACTAAAGCAACTTACGAAAGACAGCATTTAATTTGGCGTACAATTCCAGAGGGTCCAACTCCACATTGGTAGGGTAAAGGCATGATGGCAGGAGCAGCAGAGAGCTCACATGTCGAACCACAGATAGGAAGGAGAGAGTACACTGGGTGTTATGGCTTCCACAAGCTTCTTAAGACCTCAACCACTGTGCCAACGAATTATTTCCTGCAGCAAGTCCACACCACTTAATCCTCCCCAAGTAGCCACACACTTAAGGATGCAACTATTAAAATACATGAGCCTTATGGGGGACATCTCATTCCAACTAGCACATCTTCATTGCAGTAAAGAAGCTACTCTGAAGACAATGAGGCTTTACTTTTTTTGTGGCTGTGTTGATAAGTTTTATAATGTAATTAGGAATTATCTTTGGTCTAGTATAATTCTTATTTTATCTATATGGATGTCTTGCCTAAAGCCATCCATCCATCTATCTATCTATCTATCTATCTATCTATCTATCTATCTATCTATCTATCTATCTATCTATCTATCTATCATCTATCTATCATGTACCACTATGAATGCCTGGTGCTTAAGGAAGCCCGAAAAGGGTTGTCAGATCCCTGGAAGAGGGATAGTGTAAGTGCTGGGGTCCGAATCCAGAGTCTAACTGGAAGAGCAACAAGTGCTCCTAACTGGTAAGGTCATATGCCCAGCACCATTTTAATAAAGTACACTTTTTCCTCATTTAATCAAGGCTTCTCTTGTTGCCCCTTCAGCTGTGCTATGGGGTTTATGTTGGTGCTCCTTGAACACTTTTTGCAGTGGGATCAGAGCAACACACACACAAACACTGATGACACTCGTTTCAGAGTGAAATTCAGAACACCACACCCACAGCCGCACAACACACACACAATACCAGTTCACAGAGTTAAGGTAAGGTTGCATTTCCCTTGACAGGGCATTTTCCTTTGGGTACGCTTTTTACTTCTCGTCCATTATGCATGACTGAATATTGGTGCCATGTGAATCATGGGATACATCCCTGCCGTTCATTCACCATTTGTCAGGATCTGTGTTAGAATGAAGAGGCCAGGAAAGGCAGGCTTTAAATGAGCAAACATGAATGCAGGAGGAAAAAAGCCAGGGCATATAAGCAACAGAGACGTTGCTGTGGTTAAATGGGCGATTGTGATCAGATGGAAGCTGAGTAATATTTTCAATGTTTTATCAACGATGATTAGAGATGGGATGATAGTCAGGGACAAGTTATCTCCAGCCTAGAATCCTGGCAGCCCTGCTCCGGACAACAATACTCAATATCATTAGCAGATTAAAAAACATGTTCCATCAAACACACACTGCGGGGTCCTACATAGTGATTTAACACTTGAAGGAAACCTAAGCAAGACAGTAATTTGGCTGAGATCTGCAGTGGGCCTTTGTCCTAACTTCTAACAGCTTATTCATGTGAATGTTCTCAGTGTTCTACATTTTGAGAATGAAACTTGGAGTGGCACATTTTCCCAAAGCTATTTATTAAATTACTCAAAAATGAATTTGAAGTTTGCGTTAGTAGCAGGTAGGAAGACTTCTGGAGGCAGACGGGCAAGGGGGGCAGACTGAGGGAGTCTCGCATTCTTTCAGCCTCCAAGCGTCTGAAAGCTGGCTCTGCTTTGCCAGGGAATACACAGCCTGTAGCATTATATGCAATCTTGAAATTCCATCTCTTTGCTTTAACAAGCATCCTCACAGTTGGTGAGTAGATTCAACCTTCAGTAGCAGCCTGGGCGATCCTGTGCAGATGTGCCAGCTTCTCGTTGGTGACAGAACTAGAAAGGTATTTATGGAAAAATATAGATCTTGCAACTTCCACTAGCATGTGGTCAGCAGCAGTCAGTGGCTACTTGAGTTTCCACCAGCAAGAGTGTCCCCAGTAGGGACTTCCCCACCTTGGAGTCCCTTGATAACACTTAAGACAGGCAATTCCTTCTTTTGCTTGTTTGTTTGTTTTGTTTTTTTCCAGATAGGGTTTCTTTATACAGAGAAATCTGGAACCTGGAATCTTGCTCTGTAGACCAGGTTGGCCTCGAACTCACAGAGAACCTAAACCTACTACCTCTGCCTCAGAGAGTGCTGGGATTAAAGGTGAGCACCACCACTGCCCAACTATGAAAAATCAGTTTTCTAGGTGAATATACTATCTCTAAGTTACTTTTCCTATGGCTATGATAAAAAAAATCCTCTCACAAAAGCAACCTAAGAGAGATTAAATAAGCCTAAGGGATTATTTTGTCTCATAGTTTGAGCCCCAGCTCATGTTGGAAGGGAAGTCCTGTCTGTGGGGCCGTAGATGAGGCTGGTCTCACACTGAAACCAGAGCCAGGAAGTGGAAACAATGACTGTCGTCTTCCTATTTGTTATACAGTCTAAGATTCAAGTTCTGGAATGTGCCACTCACTTTTAGGTTGTGTCTTCAATCCCAATAACCTAATCAGATAATTACTGGCAGGTATGTCTGGAGGCTGGAGCCCCAGTTGATTCTAGGTCCCCCTCAAACTGACAATCAATCCCACCTGCGCATGGTCTCAAGCATGGAATTCTGGAATCATGGAGGTGCTGTGTGCTGTGTCTAACCTTTACCAGATTGTCCAGAGCAGACCTTTGGTAGCCCGTTTGAAGACTTTGGCAAATATAGTCAAAGACAAAGTGTCTTGGCTATTTCACTCATTTCTATTAGTGCTTAACAAATCACTTCAAACATTGGTCTTCAATACCACCTTTCTTGTCTGGAATAATCCTGGAAACCTGACCAGGGTAGACATGGAATGAAGTGATGATAGAAACACATATATAAAATCTCCTTGGTCAGGTTGACTGTGTTCCACACGAGGGGAGGCACCTACTAAGCTGCCTTTCGACTCATCATGGTGTACAGGACAAGAAGTTTGACTTGGTGGGAAGACTTCGGAAGCAACATCAGGCTGCAGCCATTCCAAGAGAGAGAAGCTGTCCTTGCTAATGTTGCCCAAATATTTATGATCATGCATTCTTCTATCCTAGGAAAATTTTGCCATTTCATGGTCCAGGTTCCCGGATACGCTGGTGCCCGTGCCAACAATACCACGTTCTCCCACTTCATCTTATCCCCACAATCCAATTTCTGTGGGTGAGCATCAAGGTGAAGTGCAGTTGGTATTTTTCTCAGGCTCTCAAAGAACTACAGTTCATGCATCAGCTGAGTTCCAGGCTTCTAGAGGCTCACCTGAGCAGAGATATGCTTGCAAGCATGCTCTAACCATGGGAAGATTGAATTTTTTTGAAGCTCTAAAAGTCATGGGGATTGTTTCCAAGGCCAGAAGGAGAGTATCTCCAGTCTTTGGAGGGTCCTGAAACAATTCACCTGGTAAGGGTGTATCTACCCAGGACAGACTTTACATTAACCTAAATGATGCCTGATTTACATCCTTCCATCTTTACTGTGGAATGTAGTCTGGTCACAAGAGTGACGTCATCGTCTATAGGTAGGGTCCTTCTCAGCAGCTAGAAAGGACTGTCTCAATGGTGTTCTTTAGGAGAAGTCATCCTGGAATTCTGCCCTGAGCAGATGTGTTCAGACACACACATTTTACAGACAGCTAAACTGACTTAAAATGGGGCTCGTGTTTTGGGTTTCTAATAAAATCTACAAAATTCCACCTTAGTGCAAAGATATCTTTCTTGGGTTAATAGACAGTGCTGTGATCTATTGTGAACTCGAGATTATATTGGGGGAAAGGGATGGTATTTTTTTTTTTTTACTATATTTCTGCAGATTGATAAGGCCGTATGTACTGTCTGAGTTTTCAGAAGGTAGCTAACTTTCAAGAAAAAAAAACTGTTTATTAAATTAGATTTCAAATGAGTGGCATTTTATAAGACTCATTCATACACTTAGTTTTAGTTAACCTTCTCCCATCGCTTTTCCCGCAGTCCACCACTCCCATCCTTGCCCAAACCTTTAATCTCCAGTATTCACCTCTGTGTTCTTTAATACTGTGTTTGTTCTATTCTTCCTTATGATTGCATTTTGGGGGGGGCCTGGGGTTGCAAGATTATAGGTTCCTTATTGCTTTTCATACCCACTTCATATTGGTTAACCCTTCCCGCCTCTCCCTTTTCCCATCTTCTTTTCCCACTTCCTGCTTGACCCTCTCCCCCGCCCCGACATCCCCCCTTCACTACTTTCATTTTTGCTATATTGTTCTATCCTTCTTCCCCGTTAACGCATCCCTGTCAATGGCCCATTTCTAGTTTCTCAGCTTCCACACATGCTCCAAGTTAAACACACAAAACAAAACATTGGAACTTAGAATCGTATTTGAGACCAAACACGAGCCATTTGTATTTCTGAGTCTGGGTGACCTCACTCTGCAATCTCCAGTTCTATCCATTTTCCTGCAAAATTTCATGTTTTTTCTTTATAGCGGAGGAATACTCTATTATATTGTACTACATTTTCCTTATCCACTCATCACTTGATGGACATCTAGATTGATTACATTGCCTAGCTCTTGTGAATAGAGCATCCGTGAATACGGATAATCGATGTGCGTCTCTGGAGTGGGGTCCTTTGGGAATACGCCAAGGAGTAGTATAGCTGGGCCATATGTTAGTTTAACTTTTTTTTGAGAGCCCTCCAGAGAGCTTTCTAAAGGGGGGTGTCCTAATGGCACCCCTGGCGCCAGTGCACAGTAGTGCATGTGTCTCTTTCCCACATCCACACCAGCATTTAACGTCGTTTGTACTCCCGGTGCTGGCCACTCTGACTGGACTGAAATGGAGTCATAAAGCAGTTTTAGCCTGCATTTCCGGGCTAGCTAATGAGGTTGAACACTTTTTAAAATGTGTTTATTAGCCATCTGTATTTCTTTGGAGACATATCTGTTTATCATTTTTAATTGGGTGGGTTTTTTGATGTTCATTGTATATTCTAGACACTTATCCACCATCAGATGAATAGCTGGACCACAGTCTCTTCTCCATTCTGTGGGCTGCCTCTTCATTAGAGTGACAGTTTTGTTGCTCCATGGAAATCCTTTTTTTTTTTTTTTTTTTTTTTTTTTTTTTTTTTTTTTTAAGTTTCAGGAGATCCCATTTGTCGGTTGTTGATCTGATTGCTTGTACTACCAAAGTAATGTTCAGAAAGTTCTTACCTACGCCTGTAAGTTGAGATACACTCCCCACTTTTCCCTCTTAGAGGTAGTTGACTCTTACACCTGTAATTTCAGAGCTACCTTGATATTTACACAATAAGAATTCACCCTGTGATTGTCCTCAACAAAAGGAACTACTCTATCCATTTAAACTATCCAAAGGGTGAAACCACCTCTACCAACCAGCCTTTCTAAAGGTTCTGTTCCTTGCCGTCATTGCTCCCATACAGGTCCCTGTACTAAGGACCCTGCTCCTGGAATACGTTCACTGCTGGGGTAGACTAGACAGTGCTGCTAAGGGAGGGATCACAGGCTCCTGGGGACCTACATTAAACTTCTTCCTCCCCCACGACCCCACGTCTCTCACTCCTTGAACTGGAGACACCCTGTGTCAGGTCCGCAGAGGTACAGCCTGGCTCTTCCACCCTTTTCATAGTGAGAGCCTCCACCTACCCCAGGTGCAGATGTGGCGAGGAGATGCTTGTAAAATTGGCTGCCCTCCACTGACGGCTGATGAGTTCACGTTCTCTGCATAACAGCTGCACAATTAAAGGAAAAGAATCTGCTCTGATTTTCACCTCAGAAGCAGACCGCTCCTGAAGCAGGTGAACAGGGTGCGAACTTGGAGTCAAAGTTGTTTTCTCAAGTGCGACAGCAAGAAAGAAAAGAGTAGCATAGGCTGTCACCCTCGTCAGGACTGGCAGGGCTGCTGTTCATGGTGTGTGTGATGTCTGGCGTTCATTTGAAAGGGAAATGTGTATCGTTCTAATTTCTGTGGGAATTAGGTCATTAAAATTTTAACTACGTACAGCCAGAGAAGGAATTCATTTTTATGTTCTGCTGCGGCGTTCTTGAGCCTGTATTGTGCGTCCCTTCTCTGATGTGTCCTATCATTACCTATAACTTCAAGTCCCTTATTCTTCAAACAGATGCCGGTGACTCTGGATTGGCTTGATGTTGAAACTTGGGGTCATGATGATCCCAAAATGTCCCCCAGTTCCTCTCTGACCATTTCTGAAATGTAAAAATGTATCTATTAAGGCAATTAAATTTCAATTAAAATTAAATTAAAAGTAGAATATGGCTTAAGTCCCTTGAACATATCTACCTAATTGCCTAAAATTTCCAAATCAGTTTTCATGAGAGTAAACAGTGCTGATTTTGACAAGACCCTTGCAAACAATTTCCTTGGTCATATTTAAAAACACATGGATGCTGGCGGGGCTCTGTAGAGAGACATTTGCCATCACTTGTTCCATTCTTCTCTCGGGTCTTTGAAAACAGTCTAATAGGACCAACCCAAATAATGTTCCTTTGGGAATAATTATCAGGAACATTCTTATCAATTAAATAAGGAGACAGTCGTAAACCAAAACTTTTGGCCCAAAGCCTGTTTCAGATAGGAAGTGTCCAAATGCAAAACCTCCAACAGTAGGCTATGGTTTCAGGGAATACACTGCTGGTGGCTAGTTTTAATTCAGAAGACAAACGTAAGTTGAATTGCTGCTTTTTATTTTATTTTATTTTATTTTATTACTATTAGTTGTGAATGTATGAGTGCTCTGTCTGCATCTATACCCGCATGCCAGAAGAGGGCATCAGATCTCACTATAGATGGCTGTGAGCCACCATGTGGTTGGTTGGTGGGAATTAAATTGAGGACCTCTGGAAGAGCAGCCTGTGCTTTTAAGCACTGAGCCATCTCTCTAACCCCTATGCCACTGCTTTTTAAGAATGAGAGAAATGGGACCTGGAGAGATGGCTTAGCAGTTAACAGCTACTCTTGCCGAGAGGACTCACCTTCAGTTTCCAGCTCCTATGTAGCAACTCACAACTGTCAATAACTCTAGTTCCAGGGGATCTGACACCCTCTTCTTGCCCCTGTGGGCATCCATCAGGCACATGGTGCACAGGCATGCAAGCAAGGCAGAAATACTCAGAGACAGAAATAAAAATGACAAAAATAACATGAGAAAGAAACTTAAGTTGGTGACTCACTCAACTATGAATAAAGTCCTCCAAATAAAACAAACAGTAAAGTACAGCAAACAGTATCAGTTGGTCCTGGCTTTAATTAATGTCTCATATTCTGATGAAGATTTTTTCATCACCCCAGGGTTTGACATATTTATTACCCTGTTTTCCAGACGGTCTTAATGGTAACATCTCCCGATTGGACTGTTATGGCCGAAGCCGTGAACTCAATGGCAGTTTTCCTTCGACTCGTCGGCTCTTTGCAGACACACAGCTATCAGCCCTCTTCTCGAGCGGTTGGAAGGCTAGCGTGGTGATTAAAAGCTCCGATAATATTACCGTGCGCTCGCTCTGGCACCTTAGCGTTTTTAAAACACTTTCATATACAACTGAGGAAAACTGAGGTCAAGGACTCTAAGTGACTCGCTCCCGCTGGCAAGCAGCTGTTTCTATTAGATAAAACGTTGCAGATCAGAGTGATTGGCAGCAAGGCCAAATGGAGTGGCAATCTTGTTGCTCAATCTTTTTTTGTTTGGTAGGTGCCCCCCAAATTCCCGGCCATTCTTACAGAGATTGGTGAGCACCGCATTGCCTGCTTCTGTCTGATATGCTATTACTCACTAACTAGAGATTTCAAGCAAACTAAATACTTTTCAGAAAGCAGAGACAACTGGTACCAGCACTTTCTTGTACTTTGTGGTTGAAGGACATACTTTCGGCAAAATGAAGTCTCTGCTTCAATTTGCATGCACAGAAAATGACCTGAACTATGAGTGAATCAGAAATGAAAACAGTCACTCAATGCTAGACAAAAATTCCTGGTTGAGGTCACTCAACACTAGACACATATTCCTGGTTGAGGAAAGGAGACACTATCTGTGCTTTCTAAGGTACCAAATGATGCTGGGCACTGGTTAAAGGAGGTGATGTGAGGAAAACCCCAATATTGTAATAAAATGTAACCTACGCAAAGTGTTGGGAAGCAGAAAGACACATGGTTGTCCCTGAAGGAGAGCGCTGTACTCAAATGTACTCCGAGATGCTATGGAGCATGGCCCTGCTGTGAGACAGCCACAGACATCTATGCTTCTTTGTAAACTATTAGTTTGATCAGTGAATCTCTACAGTCTGACTCACATATATTGATGAGGAGTTTACTTGGGTGGGGCAAGTGAAGATGAAGAGAGAAGAGGTAAAGAAACATGGTAGAGTTGAGGAGGAAGTAAGACTAGGGCTTCTTCTGTCACTATTAACTTGGTGTCCTTTGCTTCCATTTCTGTTTTGTCTTTCTCCCCTCCCCCAATCATGTACTCTCACTCACCACTGTGGCCAGCTTCGGGCCAACACGTGGTGCGCTCTCTGCTCTGCCACTCCAGGTTCACTCCAAAAGCATGCTCTGTGGTCCTGCTATTTGTTGTCTGGAATGGCCTATGAGGCTCTGAGTGGGAATGTAGTCAAGTCATGAGGTAAAGGGGTCGGTCTGGACTTCCGGACACTGTGTTCGGCTTTCCTGGCACATCCTGGGGATGGGGAGCTAGCTGTACTTTTGATGGCAGTTTGTACAACGGCAGCAAAGCACGAGTCGGATCATTAGCCTGCCTGTCAGGTCATCTCCCGTGAAACCCATTATGAAGAACGTGCGGAAACTGATGTCTGACTCGAAGTCCTTAGTTTACTAAATTGCAGAAATTATCTTTGGAAGGTTTTGTCACTTTTATATTTTTTTTTATCAAAAAATAATGTTTGCGGTAGTGCTGCACGCAAAGTGCTGGTTGAATGAATCTGTCAGGGAAACTTCAATCCCAGATTACCCCACCGCAAGATGGGCGATTAGAAATGAAAACACATCTTTAGAAAGTTCACAGCGGTTTGAAGTAGATGAGCTATTGAGACGCATAGCAAAATCTACCCTTTACAGATTAGTCAAACAGTGATTGTAGTCCACGACAGAAACACAGGCTCGCCTTATTGTCAGGATAAAATGCTCCTTAATGCGCTGCTCCAAGAGCAGGTTAGCATTACCCCAGCCTACAAATAATGATATAAATTACCTTTAAGAATTCTTTGCATGTGAGCATGGCCACAGAATTCAAAAGCAAACAGAAAATCGCTGTGCTTCCAAACTGATAGACTTTTCCCATTAGTTTTTTGTTGTTGTTGTTTAAATACAACTCTCCGCAAGCACCAAGTCAAATTTACTGGAAGAACATTACTGTGGAAAACTCAGGGAGCAACTAAAGGCAGACTTTTAATCAAAAGGGGTGGGAAGAGGCCACGGCCTGATAGTCACAATATCGAATCCCAGTAAGTGGGTTTCGGGTTTAGCGCTTGTGCGGTTTCAGGGTAGTGTGTGAATCCCTCTCGGCTTATTCATTGTTCTTTGGGGAAATTACTTTACTTCAACACTAATGTAAGCTTTGCTTTTTAATGATAAACACTGCGGTTTCACTTTCTAAAGAACAAGAAGTTGTTTGGGAAAAGAATTAGAGATGATCATGTAGAAAGGTGGAGAAAATGGCACAGGCACCTGGATAAGCTAACCGAGCTGTGCTTGGCGTTTGGCTATTCAGCAAGTGTTGCCATGTGTACTCACCATTGTTCTTCCCACCAAAGCCTTGAAATGATGATTCAGTTCCTAAGTGTAGCCAAGGAAGCAATGGCAAAAGCAGAGAAGCCAGGAGTAGGCAGGAAAAGAAGAGAAAGACTTCCTTTGCTTCGTGTGGGTCTTGAAACAATGCCTACAAAGGGTATATGTCACAGCTAAATATTCAAATTTCAAGGCTGGTCATGCCACACATCACCACTATGCCTTTTTTTTATTTGTGTAAAGCAATTGCCCCGTGGTCAGTGGCTTTATATTTGTCTAGACAACATGCTTCAGATGGCATGGATAGCCTCAGACACGCCAGGCTAGCTCTAAATTAGTGATGAGCAGAGCTGGAGGGATGTATCGTATGAGTTATAAACCTTAAGAAGGTATTTAAATAGATAGATAAGACACATGCAAATCTTTCATTGCCATGACAACCATCTTGATATAGGTTTCCCATATGTAACAAGGAGGGCAGAGCAAAAGGCAATGGAAAAAAAAAATAGCAGGAACCTGTAATGTAAATGAACCTGGTAGGGAATTAGTTCAGATTTCGGTCATTTATTAACTCATAATCAAACACAAACTTCTGTGTGAATACCCCACTTCCCAGTCAAAGCAACCGCAGTCCTAAACATCGTGCGTCATTCTCAGCTACACAATCATGCCCTGGGTACCAGGTTTTGAGAGATGCCTTTTGCTGATGAAAGAAAAGCAAAAGAGGTGGTGATTGCCGAGAATTTCTAGGTGCAAATTCTTCAGTGTTACAAAGTAGGCTCTCAGGGAGGGACTTGGCGTCTACTCCAATACATAGCCTGTCTATCTGACTTTATTGGGTTTTTATTGTTCGAATCATTGCTGAATTCTTAAATATCCATATAATGAAGATGATGTCATTTGTTCTTGTTTCCCTGTGCAGTGGCAGGGTAGGGGAGATGCTTCCATTTTCTCAATGCTGACTCCCCTTCTCTCTCTCTTCCCTCTTATTATGACCCCTTTTCTACTCCCCAGTTCTCCTTTATCTCTTCGCGCTGGGGTCCTTCGTTTCTCTTCTGTTTCAGGGTTGTACCTGTGCACCGGCAGTCTTTCTGTGATCTGAGTGCTTCTTCCAGCTCAATCTCTTGTGCCACATGTCTGGAAGGAAAGGGAGACCTAGTAGGTGCTTTCTTCTTAGCTTGGTTCACCCAGAGCACCTACTCTCATCCGACCGTGGTGGTGGGAGAACACAGTGTCCTTCTAGATCGGTTCAACACTTTCCTCTGTGGATCAGAGTTCTCTGCCTGGTCCTCAAAGCTTTAGAAATATGAATGACAGTTCTGTTTGCTACTGGTGAGGCCAAGCCTGGTCCCATCTGAGGCACTGCAGAGTCATTAAAATTCTCCAGTCAGATCTTTGTATGTGCAATCAATGTATAGATTCCTTCTGACATGGACTGGCATTTTAGTACACAAGGGAACATTGGTGAAAACAAGCTGGTTTATTAATTAAAGTGATAATAAATAGCCCCCCACCCAAACTTCAATATGCTTAGTGCAAATCTTGGCTCAGTCAACCGTACTCTGAACATATTTGAAGCCATGGCCTTCCTTTGTGCCTCCTCTGGCATGAAGACAAACAAAGGCAGAGAGAGCCACTTCCATCACAGAGTAACTTAAATCCTAATCTGGTAGTTGCCCTTCAAAGCCAAACTCTAAGGGCTATTTTTCAATATGGTTTTCTGAGAAACTATTTCAATGGCGCCACCGAGGAGGAGGCAGACACAAGAAATGCTCAAACCATGAGATCCTGCCAGCAGAGCACAATTTAAAATCTCATTCATCAGCTCCTACCTGTCTGTCCTGTGGAAACCGTCGCCCCACCAAACCGTTGGTATTAACACCGTAGGGCATCCTGTGAGCTGATGTCTCAGTTCCTTATCCAGGATACGTGTTCTGTCTGACAAATTTGTGGGTGTTGTTGTGCCTTCCAGATATCAGTTCTGTTTCTGACATCTGGGGTTTTAATTAACAGTTGTATGACTGACGGGACGGAAATGAGCATGGTCCGGTCTGTTCCGGTCTTCTCAAAGGTATCTAGTATCTTTATTTACAAACAGCATCCCTGTCATGTTAATTTCCTCCATGCTTCTGACTTATCCTAAAAGAACACATTACCCAGTGGATTTGGAGGAGTTAACCGGGGATCTACAGGGTGACTTTAATCTTTATGTCTTTCTATCCTGGAGGGCATCTTGCCGCCCCTCTGCACTGCACTCACTACACAATCATTTTCTGCTTTAGAAACGTAGCCATTTGGATCAATAGTAACAGGACAATCTATTGTACCTCAGATGGGGGCTCCTAGGATGTCTAAGAAGCAGACACGGCTTCACCAAAAGCCGGCTAAACTGTGAAAAGGAAAGTTAGAGCAACGTACACCATGCCAAAAGTAGGAGCCTCCTAACAAAATGCTACTTATTCTATTGAAGGATGTTAAAATAAAATTAGGAAACCATTGGAGTAGAAAACAACAGCCAACAAACTTTTGCAGCTGGAAATGAGAGATTTCTTTTTCAAGTGGGACATGCAAGCTGTACAGAGAGCAGAGGTTTCCGGTTTTGTCCCCTTTTCTGTCTTTTCCTCCTCTCTCTGTATTTGCAGATACAGTGATACTTGAGCTACCAGGCAACCATGAAAGTTTGGAATCAGTGTTTATCTTTATCTCTGGCTGTTCTGATGACTATGTGTTTCTTATATTGGAGAGAAAAGGCAGGGGAATCCCTGAACCGGTGACAGATCTTAGAGGGTATCCCGGGAAAGAAGAGCAGAAGATGCCAAGATGTGCTAAGTCTTAGGGAAGCTGCAAGTTGAGGGTTTTCCTGTAAATTCCTCATCTACAAACAAACGGGGTTGTCACAGACCCTCATTGCCCTGGTTCTCACCTCAGCGTCTCTACTGCTTACATCCACTCCCTTGTTCTGCAGTCCACCATCCCATGCCCTTGACCTTGCCCCCCCCCCCCAGAGCTCCTCCTCAGCAAGCTTCCTCTCTGACTCCACTCCCATCTGCAGCCAGGCCCTGACTAATAGCCCAGATTCAGCAGGGCAATTAACAGAGAGCTGAAGTGTCATTCCTGCAGGGTGGGGCGAGTGGTGGACCTTAGACCACAGCTCTCAGTTCTCACATTGTGACACCCAGGCCAGGTCCAGGGCTAGAACAAGCAAGGGGGTGGGGAGCAGAGGGTTGACATTTGGGAGGTGAGAGGTCTCCATAGAAAAGGCATACAGCGCGGTGATTTCTCTTTGAGGAATTGTTTATCTGCTGCATCAGATCCCGGCTGTCTGACCAGTTAATCGGATGAACACCTGGAAGAAAGCACAGTGCGCACCGAGTAGTGGGAAGCAGGCACCTTTGTCTCTCTTTAGATGGAGAAAGTGCTTTTTCTTTAAAGAAAAAAGAGATCACCAACTCTCAATCACTTTTAACGGTGTTTCTGCCAGCCTTAGATTAAAAAAGGAAAAGAAATACCTGTTATTAAGTGACCCCCCCTTTCTCACTAGCTCCTAGTTTCCCCTGAAGCCACCAACCTGCATCAGCTGTGATATCTTAATAAAGTTAGAGCTGAGGAGAGACAGCTCCCCGCCCAACCTACCCCCTTCCAATAAGGGGCTCTGGAGCCCTACCCGTGTATTAGATCAAGCTGCTCTTGTGGAGTCCAGGCTAAGAGTGGAGAGCCTCCAGGCCACAAGGGGGCACACAGAAAAACCTGTAGGTGTTACCTGCTTACCTCATTCCCTCTTGGATTTCTGTGATGAGGAGGTGGAGAAATTAGCCTGCTGACAAAGTTGGTAGGATAATTCAGACAAAACAAAGAGCAAACAAGCAAACTTGCAATCCAATGACATGGGGACGTGAAAGAAAAGATATGGACTTGGGCACAAGAAGATATTTTTGTATTTTGTACACATAAATCATCAGGTGATATCAACCAAATAGATGAAGTTGATTTGGCTGTGAGTTGAACTCATCCAAAGGGTGGGTTTCTAGAGAGGACTCTGTAATCGCCTTTGTCTCCACTGGGATGGGGGAGGGAGGGTCAGGGATTAGGGTTGGGTGGCTTGCTAACTCGGCAGCTGAAGAGGCTTCTGCATCTCTTCTCTCAGAGAGCACAGTTGTTTTGTGGCTATGAAGTGAAGTTAGACTTTCCAACTCTTCTACCTCACATGCCTGGTAGGTATGGGTTAGCATGCGAGACTCTAGCCCTGAGCTGTAGTGATGGGAGTAGCGGGCCATGTTCCCACCGCCCCGCTCCCGGCCTCCTGGCTAGCTTATGCCCCGAAATAACAACACACAAACTGTATTCATTTAAACGCTGCCTGGCCCATTAGTTTCAGCCTCTTACTCACATCTTGATTAACCCATATCTAATAATCTGTGTAGTACCACAAAGTGGTGCCTTACCGGGAAGATTCTAGCATACGTCCATCTTGAGCCAGAGCTTCATTGCGTCTGTCTCCCTGAGGAGAGGCACAGCGATTGCCTGAGGCATCTACCTCACTTCCTCTTCTTGTTCTGTCTACTCCACCCACCTAAGGGCCAGCCTATCAAATGAGCCAGGCAGTTTCTTTATTAACCAATGAAATCAACTCAAACAGAAGACCCTTCCACATCACTGAGCATCTACTTCTGACAGAGTGATGTTTCAGAATTCTACATTGGAATGATAAAATGGACATCAGAGATGTATTTGTGGTTAAGCTGGTTGGTGTGGTATTTTGTTTTGGTACCAAGTACGTCCCAGCTCCCCTGCTTCCTGCCCTGGCTTTTTCAAACATACTACAGCACACCACCATTAATTTTCAAGCAAAATGTAGAACTCAGTAACAGGAATGATGACTTTTTAGTCATCAAGACTAGTGTCATTTAGACTTCCAAATGTTAAAAAAAACCCAATAATTTACATACTATTTTAAAGCAAAATGGGAGGAGAAATTATGATTTCCACAATGAAATAATTGAAGATAATCTCTCCAAGCATGACAAGGCTCTGCTTTTTCGTATTTGACCATATTAATGGCTGTCATTCCCTTTGAACTCGTGTGCCTGTGTACCATGGCTTCACTAAAGGACGTCAGAAAGGAAGATGTCTCTGCTTAATTGCTTTGTGTCCCTGACTCTCCTTCTCACTTTGGAATTTCCACTCTTACATCATCTTAAGCTCTCAGCCCTGGTTCCCGTCCTGGGCACTCTGGTGTTCTGTGTCCTTAGAAGACAGCGTCTTTCAGAGAAAACACTCCAGTAACTGAAAAGCCCAAGGACTTCTGACTAGTTTCGTGCCTTTTTAGAGATTAATCATGCCTAGTATTACATTTGAATTTGACTCATCCAAGGAAAGAAACTATCAAAGGGTGAAAAATTTTTTTCATTTTGCTTGAGCTAGTATTGGCTACTCTTGTTGCATCCTAGAGTTCCCAGGGTCTCTGTACCTGTGTCATCTGCTGGGCCACCTGCCTCCTAACATAGTCAAAGGAAGAGACTGCGGAAGAGGTTATCACTTCTTGGCCAGCACCCAATCACATGACCACAGGGAGGCTCAGAAACATTGTCTGCCTAGTGCTTAAGAGGAAAATTAATCACGCTATTGGGAACAACTGTCAATTTTTGCCATAAATACAAACTAAGAGCACCACTCAGAATGAGTATAGCGCAGTATGGGCCTAATTCTATGCATGTCCTTTCATGTGATGGAAGTCCGTCTAAGTTCCGTACAAATCATATTACACAGCATTTCTGCTCAAACTTGATAAAGTAAAATAAATGTTCTAATAGATTGCATCCTTTTGATTATATTGAGAGATTGATATTAAACTGTAGTTCAGAAGAGCAAAGAAATGAGTATATTACATAGCGCAAGCACAGATATTTCTTTCCTTTCAGGCAAAGGAGGGAGAGAGCTAAGAGATTTTGAGTCAGTTACTTATCATCCATTTCAACATCATTATTTCTTTTAAAAGATTTATTTATTTATTGTGTATACAGTATCCTCAATGCTCTGCCTGCAGGCCAGAAGAGGGCACCAGATCTCATTACAGATGGTTGTGAGCCACCATATGGTTGCTGGGAATTGAACTCAGGACCTTTGGAAGAGCAGGTGGTGCTCTTAACCACTGAGCCATCTCTCTAGCCCCTCAACATCATTATTATCAGGAGATGTTTCAAACCAACTTTTGCTTAGTGATAATGACTCAGCTTCAACTTTGAAGTGAGAATTTGAAGTGTTCCTCTGGTCGTTTAAATATAATGCCCCCCCCCCCCATGAACTCATAGGGAGTGGCTCTATTAGGAGGTGTGGCTTTGTTGGAGTAGCTATGGCCTTATTGGAGGAAGTGTGCTATTATGGAGGTTGGCTTTGAAGTCTCATTTATGCTCAAGCCATGCCCAGTGTTTCGGTGCATTTCCTTTTGCCTTTGGATCAAGGGCTAGCTCCTTTATTATGTGACTGTCACGCTGCAGCTCGAATGACAAGATTGCTCCCTTCTTTCATCTTTCCTTCTTTCTTATCTTCTCCCCTCCTTCTTTCCCCTCCTCCTTCCCTTCTTCCATCCATCCCTCCCTCCCTCTCCCTTTCTCTTTCTTTCTTTCCTTTTCCTTTTTTTCTCTTAAATTTTATTTTGTTTTATTTAGTGGTGGGGAGGGAGATGGGTGGGATCAGGAGGCAAGATGTGAAAGCACAAAGAATAAAACATAAATTTTAAAAAGATGTAGCTCTTTCTCTCTTCTCAGCTCCTTCTCCAGCACCATGTCTGCCTGCACGCCACCATGTCCTGCCATGATGATAATGGACTAAACCTCTGAAACTGTAATTAAATTAAATGTTTCCCTTATAGAAGTTGCTGTGGTCATGGTGTCTCTTCACAGCAAAAGAAACCCTAGGTTTCTATGTGAGCTTTCAGTTAAAAAAGGATGAACGTGACCTGGTGTTTAGGTGGCAAGCATTGGAGTGTCATGAAATGGGAAAGTTCCAAAGTCTAACTTTATTGCCAAGGTGCATAGTCAGTTACCAGCCTGTGGGTGAAGATTCCCAAAATGTTTGAAGATAGAATACAGAAGTTTCTGCAAAAGAAGTAATGTGTCTGATCTAACTTTAGGGTACACCCAGGTGATTTTTCAGGGCTCTGAGTCTATTGGGTTGATATGAAATAGTAGCAAAGGCAGTTTTCCTACCAATTGTACAACTGTGTAGAAAATTCATACATGAAAAAAGAAACTTTCCCTTCCAAAGAGCTGTATCCTATGGGTTTTATTTGTTGAGTTAATTGAAAACTCATATTAAAAAGTTCAACTCTGATCCTATTGAATAAGATATATATATATATATATATATATATCTTAGGAATATTCTAATTCCTTACCAGGCAGTGCTGACACACACCTTTAATCTCAACACTCAGGAGGCAGAAGCAGATCGATCTCTGTAAGCTTGAGGCCAGTCTGGTCTACAGAGTGAGCTCCAGGACATGCTCCAAAAAGCTACACAGAGAAACTCTGTCTTGGAAAAAATCTAAGTCCCCAGTTTTACAGGCTAGAAACTGAAAGCACAAAACTTCTAATGGTCTGGAAAAAACTAAACAGAATTTTTTACTTAACTCACATAAAGTTTATGTGATTAATAGAGTTACCTAATCTCTAACTAATCAATTGTTTCAAATTAGATATTTACACAGTTATTTATCAACTAGAGAGAAATTAGATTGTTAGCTTTCTTCAAAAGGAATGAGTGATTATTTTAAACATTTTCTTTAAAATAGATTTATTATGTTATAGCATTAAGTGCCGTTTGGGTGCTGAGTTTGGACCAAAAAAATAACAGAATGATAGAAGAAATGTGGTGAGAGCCAGAAACTTTCTCTGAAGAAAAAAATCAGGAGTTGGGGGTACCTCCGCTGAAGTTACCCTGAACTGGGACCACGGCAGAAGGATGAGGGATCAAGGTGCTGCTCTCCAATGCAGTCCCTTCCAGAGAGTTCCAATCGCACTGCCAGTTTGCTGCACAGGAAGGCATATTTCAAACTGGCTACACTGCTATGTTGGTATCTATTTGTTGATCACTGAATGTGTGTCCTGTGCTGTGGGAATTTGGCGTCACGTGTTTGAGGCAAACATCTCAGAATGGTGGGAGAATGAAAGGGAAGCAAACTCAGGCCCTGTGCTGCCATGAAAGGGAATGCTGCCATCCCCAGTGGCAGTGAAGGACCACGAGGCCATTGGCCTTTATGAGATTGATGCTAGTGAGGAGCCACAAGTTCTGTATGGTGTCTATGGATGCTATGCTCAGAGATTTTCTTAGCCTCAGTGAGTTCAGTGGTAGCTGCACTGATACAAATGACTGGATATACCAACCTTTCTAGTGAATGCCTTCAACTTCCACATCCCTTCCACAGGTAAAGAGATATTTCTCACAAAACATTCGATTGTGGTGCTAATGGCTGTAAATACTCTGGTCTGAAGATGTCTTTTCTTTGGGAAATTCTTGACAAAGGCACAGCGACTTCTTAGAAGGCTTAGAATAGGAGTCCCTTGTTTGGCTTGTGTGATCTTGGTTCTGTCTCTAGCACAACATCCCATTTACTCAAACAAGACCCACTGGAAGATTCCTCTTGCTGTTTCACATACCTACCTACCGCACAATTGTGTTTTTGAAGAGAACAACTGAAAATCCATATAGGCTTCCCTTCCCCACTCTCCAGCTTCTCATCACTTTTTAGCCTCTGCTCAAATTACGAGACTTCTCAGGCTCCCATACAAAATTCTAGCAATTCATTTAGGAAGGTTTCGCTATTCTTGGATTTTCTCTCATTTCCCTTTTATCTTTTGAGCAAAGTATTCTTGACTAAAGGCAACATTCAAGGTAACTTTTTAATTTCACCTTTCCTGAATGCCTGTAGTGCCATTTCAATGTGTAACAAAGACATACTATTTCCTATGATCCTCAATTTTCTTGCTAATACAACCCAGTAGTGTATCCATTTATTATTTAATCTTCTCCTGTATGTCAAGTCAACATATTCTTTGAGCTATCAACTGCAGCATCTCCATTTCCTTCTTGAGAGGCTGTGGGTAATTCAGCAGCCATTAGTGTACCGTGTATGAGTAGTCTGAATTGCTTCTTCCACTGTGTCTTACCTTGAACTTGCCACACTGATTTCTGTTTGCCATTGTGGAGCTCTGTTATATAACTGCCTTTGGTCTTTCTGAAGTTCTTCCCACCTCTTATCATTTCCTGCATCTATGTTTAGCATATGAATAATTATAGAGTTTTGAGAAATTCACTGCCCTGCCATTCACCTCATCTTTCAGCTTGTTAATAAATGTATGGAACACCAGTATCACCTCTGATCCTAAGGCCACCAACAAATTTCTGAGCTGATAGCTAGCGATCTCTCTAGGAAATACTTCTTCCCGTCAGTTTACAATCGGTGCTTCTAAAATTCAATGGTTCATTTTTTCTTTTTTCTTTTTCCTAGAAGATACCAATTAAATCAATTATTGTTAGTATTGTTAGGCGAACATAAAAATAGTTAAAGATATATTCTGTAGTTTAGTTGACAATTTGCCCACAGCATTTTGCTGTGGAAAAGTGAAAATGGAATAATTTTCTGGTTATTTTTCTAAGCAAACCTTTTGTGTGCGTGAAAAATTGAGGAAAGGCATCATGAGATATAATTTATTATTGATTTGATTACCTAATGTGTTGAGAATTATCAAACTATCATTTATGAATATTTACATGTAGAATGCACCTACTTGATACTCCAGTGCAATAGAGACAAGGATCCCTTCCTGATTTCCCTGGTGTAAATGAAAACATAAGCAAAGGGTTCTCAGAAGTTGAACTCTTATTAGACTTGGTCTAGAGAATTAGGCCTGGTCTAGAGAATCCCCGTCATATACAAACTGCTTTAGCTTAGTGCATTCTGCACTTTCTAAGTCTCACCTTTTTCTTCTAGAAAATGGGAACCAAGTTTCCAGGCTACTTACTGTGAAGTTTAGATTGAGTCCCCCAGTTTACTGTCCACTGCTGCTTCCTTATCAAAAACTGGCATTTGAAGTGAACGTCAGATTGTGTGTAGGATAGTTGACCATAGTTCTGATGAAAAAGGAGGACAGTTCCTTGAACATATTCAGAGAGGTGAGACAATAATATGTAAGACTAAGTACAAATATAGACTAGTGTAACTACAGCCAAGCTTCTTTTGGTGTTTAAGTGAATGACAACTATTAGGTTGTCATGGTATCTGGGTTTTTATATGTATTGTGGGAGCTTGATTCCCAGTTAAAGGAATTGAATCTTAGACAAAAAAATGGGTAAAGAATGCAACTGAAGTAAAGGACACTTTTTCATTTTTTCAAAAATATTAATTTCCAATCCTGGCAGTGGTGGTGTATACCTTTAATACCTAGCACTCAGGAGGCAGAGGCAGGTAAATATCTGTGAGTTCAAGGACAGACTGGTGTATAGGAACCCTGTCTCAAAAAAGCCAAATTAAACCAACCAACCAAACAAAAAAAAAGCAAGCAAACAAACAAAGCCCCCCAAAATAAAACTAATTCCCATGACCTCACTTCCATGGAGTACCAACTTTCTTAGGCCAAGGGGGTTCATCTTATGGTGTGGGAGGTCCTCCTGTCTATGTGTTGCTTTTATTGGTTAATGAAAAAAGAACTGGCTTGGCCTATAGCATGGGAGAAGGAAGACGGTGTTAGAGAGAAGCCTCTGAGCCACAGGAGACAGATGCTGGGAGCTTTAGCGGGTAAGCCACTGTCACGTGGTGATACACAGATTAATAGAAATTGATTTAATTAATACAGTTTCTGTGTGACTATTTCAGGTCTAAACTACCTGGGCAGCTGGGAAGAACAAGCCACCTCCACCCGACACATCTTATGCACATGGTCGGCTTTGGACTGTAATGGGTCCTTCTTCCATATTCCATGATCCTGGTCTAAGTTCAACTGGGTGCCCATATATGACCAATGGAGGGATAGCAGACATGAAGGAAGACTTCTGAGAATTGTGTGCAAGGTCAGCTCTTGAGTTCCTTCCAACTGTTGTTAAAATACTGTGCTTGGGTTAACTTAGTGGAACCAGAAGGAAATTGATGGTTAAAAGGGGCCAAGGCTTCCTAGCCAATTTCTCTCTGATGGGTGAAGGGAAATCATGAATCCTTGCAGATATGTGAATGTTCACAGACAAAATCAGCAGGCATCCAGTTTGTTTAGCCAGATTCACCAAAATCTACCTAAACCAGAGGCATGACAGCTCCATCAATGCATTTTTGTATACTACTAAGATTTAGGGTGACCATGTAATTGCTATTATCTAACAGAAGATAGTTGGCCTTCTTAGTCACTATTCTATTGCTCTAAAGAGACATCATGACCAAGACAACTCTTATTAAAGAAAAAAAAATATTTGAAGACTTGTTTATAGTTTCAAAGGTTAGTTCAGTATCAGCCTGTCAGGGAACATGGGGCAGGAAGGTATGGTGCTGGAGCAGTTACTGAGAGCTACATCCCGATCTGCAGGCTCAGGAAACTCTGGGCCTGGCATGGACCTTTGAAACCTCAAAGTGCTGCTCCGGTGACACCCTTCCTCCAACAAGGCCACGCCTCCTAATCCTTCTAATCTTTCCAAATAATGTGCTTCCTGGTGACTAAGCATTCTGATATGTGGGCCTATGCTAGCCATGCTGAATCAAACCATCACAGCTTGCTAGCACACTTGGTTAGGTCATCTCAGTCACAAATAGATGACAATGCATATGACTGTAGCACATTTATGACGCATGTAAAAAAGTTTTTACATCTATGGTCTACCTCTCTATCCAGTTAGGCTTCAGTTAGTACACTGCATCATTTCTAAATTTGATCACCAGGATATGTAAAAAATATAATTGGGATTGGATTTAGGAATATCAAGATTATAGTCCTTCTAGTATTAGCATCATTTTTAAGCTTCATAAACAGAAGCAAAGAACAATGAAAGGCAACACACAATTTTAGCCCAGACAGTCTAAGTAGTTTGTATGCTATGGCCTATTAATGTCAATTTGCTAGCACTGGCCTTCCTCAGTCTACTTCTCACTTAGGATCACGAAGGATGTACCTAACTGTTGATGCTGTGAGTTGCTCAAATTAAAGTTCTGACTCTGTCTTTTGTTGACCTCATCTGATTTTCCTCAATCTTTCACCACCTGTCACTACATGAGACTTCAGTTGCTTAAGTAAGAAATCTAGAATTATCATTGATGTATTTTTTCTTTGTTTGTGTCAAGTCTTGAGCACATACACCCATCTGTAACATCTACCTTGAAACCAAGTAACTTTTTCTATTCTAGCATTCTACATGGTTGTCCTCACCTCTGATCTAAGCACAACATCCTTCACCACATCTGTCCCTTCCCACTCTCATCATTCTCATTCTTCTACCATCCATATATCTATGTATGTATATACCATGCATATTTTACACATATAGGATTTATAGATTTGTATATATGACCTGATTTTTTTCTGTGACTGTCACTACATATAATAAAAGAAAAATAAGCAAAGGCAACAACAAACTACACTTAAGTGGTTTCCCTAGGCTACCATGTTTCCAAGGCTCATTCCTTCCTACTTCACTTCAAGCTTTTCATTCCCTCATCTATCTCAAGTCATACTGTTCTCTAGAATCCTTGACTCTACCAATCTTAGCTCTGCTTATGAATTTTTCATAAACTACCACTTTTAGAATGTTCTTTATGTGACAACCCCTTTGCACTTTGATGTGAACATCTTCTTAGAGGCTATTGTATCTATTTTATTTAAATGGTCCATATTGAGCATCTATTTGGAATTATATTTATTTCATTTTTGTATCTTATACTTATGACTTTCTTCTGCATTGGGACAGAGTCCTACGAGGTGTGAGTTTGTCTCTCTGGGACATTGCATCTTCATGAACTGAGAGCTGTGTGATGTTTGATCAATGTAAGTCAACTGAATAACTTAAGAGAAAGAAGAGGCAATTCTTTAGCTTTCATTCTAATTCAGTTAAGATAGTTGTCACATTTTGTAGCTTAAATTATAATACCTCCTCACTTGTCTTTTTTAATTTTTTTAATTTGTTTTACATACCAACGACAATTCCCCTTAATCTCTTGCCCTCCTATCTAACCCCTCACCCATGCCTTAGAAAGGTTAAGGTCTTTCATGGGGAGGCAACAAAGCCCTACATCAAGGCTGAGCAAGGTATCCCACCACAGGGAATGGGCTCTAAAAAGTCAGCTCATGCACCAGGGCTAGATCCTGGTCTATCTGTGAGAGCCCCACAAACAGTCCAAGTCACACAACTATCACTTTCACTTACATGCAGAGGGTCTAGTTTAGTACCATGCAGTCTCACCAATTGTTAGTCTATGGATTCTGATGAATTCATATCAGCTGAATCTGTATATTTCCTGTCATGATTTTGAACCCTCATGTTCATAAAATCCCTCCTTCCTCTCTTCAGCTGGATTCCCTGAGCTTAGCCCAGTGCTTTGCAGCAGATGTCTGCATCTGCTACCATTAGCTACTGGAGGAAGGTTCTATGATGACAATTAAGGTGGTCATCAATCTGATTACAGGAAGAGGTCAGTTCAGGCACCCTAGCCACCATTGCTAGAGTCTTAGCTGGGGTTATCCTGATTTCCAAAGTGGCTGTAAAAGTTTGCACTCCTATAAACAGTGGAGGAGTGTTCCCCTTACTCCACATTCTCTCCATCATAGGCTGTTATTGATGTTTTTAATCTTAGCCATTCTGATCAGTGTAAGATTGTATCTCAGAGTTGTTTTTGTTTGCATTTCTTTATTGGCTAAGAATGTTGAGCATTTCCTTAATTGTCTTGTAGCCATTTGAGATTCTTCTGTTGAGAATTCTCTGTTTAGATTTGTGCCCCATTTCTAAATTGCATTATTTGATATTTTAATGTCTAGTTTCTTGAGTTCTTTGTATATTTTGGAGATCATCCTTCTGTCAGATGTGGGGTTGCTGAAGATCTTTTCCCTTTATTTAGACTGCCATTTTGTTTACCATGTCTTTCAATTTACAGAAGTTGCTCAGTTTCAGGAGGTCCCATTTATTAATTGTTGCTCTCAGTGCCTGTGCTACTGGTGTTATATATCAGAAGTGGTCTCCTGTGCCATTGCATTCAAGACTACTTCACACTTTCTCTTTTATTAGGTTCAGTGTACCTGGATTTTTGCTGTGGTTTTTAATCCACTTGGACTTGAGTTTTGTGCATGGCAATGGATATGTATCTATTTGCATTCTTCTACAAGTTTGCATCCAGTTATACCTGCACCATTTGTTGAAGATGCTTTCTTTATTCCATTGTTCAGTTTTGACTTCTTTATCAAAAATCAGGTGTTTATAGATGTATGGATTATTGTCAGGCTCTTCAATTCATTTCCATTGGTCCACATGTCTGTTTTTATGCAAATAACAAGCTATTTTTTTATTACTATAGCTCTATAGAAGAGCTTGAGGTCAGGGATGGTGATGCCTCCAGAAGTTCATTTATTGTACAGATTTTTTTTTTTTTAGCTATCCTGTTTTTTTTTTTTTCATATGAAGTTGAGTATTGTTCTTTTGAGGCCTGTACAGAGTTGTGTTGGGGATTGCATTGAACCTCTAGATTGCTTTTGATAAGATTGCCATTTTTACTATGTTAATCCTACCTATCCAAGAGCATGGGAGATATTTCCATTTTCTTATATCTTTTTCAATTTCTTTCTTCAAAGACTTAAAGTTCTTGTCATACAAGACTTTCACTTGTTTGGTTTTCATATTATTTCATATTATTTGTGTTTCTTGTAAAGGGTAATGTTTCTCTGATTGCTTTCCTGGCCCATTTATCATCTGGATAAACGAGGGCTACTGACTTTTTTGAGGTAATATTATATCCTGCCACATTACTGAAGGTCTTTATCAGCTATAGTGGTTCTCTGATATAATTTTTGGGGTCACTCATGTATTCTTTAATATCATTTAAACAAGGAAATTTTGACTTCTTCTTTTGCAATTTGTATCCCCTTGATCTCCTTTTGTTGTCTTATTACCCTAGCTAGAACTTCTATTACTATATTGAATAGATATGGAGAGAGTGGGCAGCTTACTGGTATATTACTTTTATTATGTTTAAGTATGTTTCTTTTTTATCCCTGATATTTCTAAGACTTTTATTTTTATTATGAAGGGGTTGGATTTTCTCAAAGACTTTTACAGCATGTAATGATATGATTTTGTGTTTTTTCTTTCATAATGCTTATATGGTAGACTACATTGAGAAATTTTGTATGTTGGATCATCTCTTCATCTCTGAAATAAAGCCTACTTGATCGTGGTGGATAATTTTTTAAAATGTGTACTTAGATTTGGTTTGCAGAGTATTTTATTGAGTTTTTTAAATCAATGTTCATAAGAAAGACTGGTCTGTAATTCTCTGCCTTTGCAGCATCTTTGTGTGGTTTGGGTATCAGGGTAACTGTAGCCTTATAAAAAGAATCTTGCAGTGTTTCTTCTGTTTCTATTGTGTGAAACATTTGAGTAGTATTGGTATTAGGTCTTCTTCGAAATTCAGGTAGAAGTCCGTGCTGAAACCATTTCCCTGGATTTTTTGGTGGTGTTGTTGGAAGACTTTTAATGACTGTTTCTATTCTTCTAGGGGTTATAATGCTATTTAAATTGCTTATTTGGTCTTGATTTAATTTTGGTATGTGGTACCTATCCTGGTAATTGTCTGTTTCTTTCAAATTTTTCAGTTTTATGGAGTACAGGTTTTTGAAGTATGACACAATGATTCTCTGGATTTCCTCAGTGTGTGTTGTTATGCCCCCTTTCCCCCCCTCCTCTCTCTCTCTCTGTATCTCTCTCTTTCTCTCTGCCTTTTAGTTATTTTGTATAAGTGTTTGTTTATCTTGTTGATTTTCTTGATAAATCAATTCTTTGCTTCGTTAATTCTTTGTATGTTTTCTTTTTTCTATTCTATTGATTTCAGTCCTTAATTTGATAATTTTCTGTCATCTACTCCTCCTGGGTGAGTTTGATTCTTTTTGTTTTAGAGCTTTTAGGTGTGCTGTTAAGTCACTGGTGTGAGAATTCTCCAAATTCTTTATGTAGGCACTTAGTGCTATGAACTTTCCTCTTAGAATGGCTTTCATGGTGTTCTGTAAGTTTGGGTATGTTGTGTTCATTTTCACCGAATTTTAGGAAGTCTTTAATTTCTTTATTTCTTCCTTTACTCAATGGTGAGTCATTTGAGTGTTATTCAGTTTCCATGAGTTTGTATGCTTTCTATAGTTTGTGTTGCTATTATCTTCTAGCTTTAAGCCATTGTGATTCAATAAGATAGGGGGATATATTCCTATTTTTTGTAGTTTTGAGATTTTCTTTGCGACCAAATATCTCATCAGTTTTAGAGAAGGTCCCATGAGGTGAAGGTATATATATTCTTTTATATTTGGTTGGAATGTTCTATAGATGTCAGTTAAGCCCATCTGAGTCATCACATCTGTTAGTTCCTTTATTTCTCTCTTAATTTTATGTCTGGAAGACCTGTCCATTGTTGAGAGTGGGGTATTGAAGTCTTCCACTATTAGTGTGTAGGGTTTGATGTGTAATTTAAGCTTTAGTAATATTTCTTTTACATATTGGGTACCCTTGTATTTTGTGCATTGATGTTCAGAATTGAGACTTTATCTTGATGGATTTTTTCCTGTGATGGATATGAAATGTCCCTTTCCATCTCTTTTTGATCAATTTTAGTTTAAAGTCTATTTTGTTAGATATTAGTGTAGTTACACCAGCTTGCTTCTCAAGTTTCTTAGATTGGACCTCCCCCCTTTACTCTGAGGTAATGTCTGTTTTAGAAGTTGAGATGTGTTTCTTGTGTGCAGCTATGAACAACTCCTGTGTTTGTATCCAGTCTGTTAGCTGGTATCTTTTTGTAGGCAAATTGAGTCTATTTATACTAAGGGATATTAATGATCAGTGATGGTTAATTATTATTTTTTCTTTTTTTTGTTTTGTTTTGTTAGTGGTGATGGTAGTATTATGCGTTGCCCTTCTTTGGGATTTGCTGGTGAGGAATTACCTATTGGTTGTTTTTTCATGGGTGCTGCTAACTTCCTTTGGTTGGAATTTTCCTTCTAGTACTTTCTATATCAGTGAATTTTTGGATTGAGATTTTGTATATTTGGTTTTGTCATGGAATATCCTGTTTTCTGTCTATGGTGGGTATGTTAATTTGGGTTGGCATTCATGTCTCTGCATAACACCTGTCTAGAACCTTCTGGCTTTCAAAGTCTCCATTGAGAAATTGGGTGTTATTTGGATGGGTCTGCCTTTATATGCTACCTGGCCTTTTTCTTTGCAGTTCTTAATATTATTCCTTTATTTTGTATTTGATTATTATGTGAGAAGGGGTCATTTTTTATTTTGGTCCAGTCTATTTGTTGCTCTGTAAGCTTCTTGTATCTTCATAGCCATTTTTTAAGGTTGGGTAAGTATTCTTCTATGATTTTGTTGAATATATTTTCTGTGCCTTTGATCTTTTATTGTTTTCCTTCTTCTATACCTAATATTCTTAGCTTTGGTCTTTCTTTGGTCTTTTCATGGTGTCTCAGATTTCCTGGATGTTTTGTGATATGACTTTGTTGGCTTTAATGTTTTCTTTGACTGATGAATCTCTTTCTCCTATTGTATCTTCATTGCCTAATATTGTCTATTCCATCACTTGCATTCTGCTAGTTATGCCTAGTAGTTCCTGTTCGCTTACCCAGATTTTCCTTTTCCACAGTATCTTCAGTTTGCATTTTCTTTATTGCCTCTATTTTAATTTCCAAGTCTTGAACTGTTTCCTTCACCTGTTTGATTGTTTTACTTGGCTTTTTAAAAGGGGTTTACTGATTTTTTTCTTCAGTTTTTTTTTTTTTATTTTCCTTGATTTCTTTAGATGGAAATTTTCATTTCCTCTTTAAAGGGCCTATATCATCTCATAAAGTTATTTTCAATGTAATTTTCTTCTGCTTCTTCTGCATTGAGATGTCCAGGTCTTGCTGATGTAGAACTACTAGTTCCTGGTGGTGCCATATTGCTCTTTATATTGCTGAGTGTATTCTTGCACTACTGCCTACCTATCTCTTCCTCCAATTAATACAGGTAGTGCCTGTGCCTCTGGGGGCCACTGATGCTGGGAGGATAGTGGTTGGGGGTGGAAGATGATGGGTTCCATGGATTTGTGGGGGGAATTAAGACTTGTAGATTACAGGGTCCAATGGGAGAGGGGATGGAGTGCCCTGCCTGCAGGAATCTTACCTGCTGACTGGCTAGCGGGGATGCCCCTCTTCTCTTTTCTAACTTAAAGTTTGTTGTAATCTTTTTTTTATATTTATTTATTATGTTTACAATATTCTATCTGTGTATATGCCTGCATGCCAGAAGAGGGCACCAGACCCCATTACAGATGGTTGTGAGCCACCATGTGGTTGCTGGGAATTGAACTCAGGACCTTTGGAAGAGCAGGCAATGCTCTTAACCTCTGAGCCATCTCTCCAGCCCAGTTTGTTGTAATCTTAAATTCTTCTCCTAGCTTAATGAAAAATGTCTTTCCTTGTGAACAATGGTGATCAAGATAGAGAAAGCACAAAAACTTTCTTAGCTTTCTTAGGTGAGTTTAGATCAAGTTTCACCAGTTTTTAGGCTTGTGTTGTAAGTAGCAAACAGAAAGACCACAGGAGAAATCTCTGTAAGAGTCCCATCAACCAATTCACAGAGGGCCAGGCTTACCCACACTGCTAATAGTAACTTTAGTTCTTATACTGACACTAAATTCTTCCATGTGTGAACTGGAATGATGTCATAATCTCTTGGTAGAGAATTTGAGACGGTCCTAAGAATGCATTTTGCTTGGTTTCCATGGTGCTCTCTTCAGAAAGAGAGAATAGTAAGGGTTGCTACAATAAGAGAGAAGCCAGGAGGGAAACAGCTCCTATGGTTCAATGGCAACCTATATTAATAGCCAAACTGTGGACACCTGATGCAATTTATTCTCTGGCACACCATATGGTTTTAATTACTGCCCATAGCTCTCATATTCATCAACAGAGGTTTGCCTCCAACTAGAAATCACTGCATTTCCTTTCTTCAGTTTTAAAGAGACATGTGTAGTCCAACTCAACCCGCACATCTTGGATCTGCAGTAAGACCCCATTCTCTCCCCTTGTTACCCCATTTGTAGCCTATTTCTCGTCTATGTGGTCCTACCAATGTCTCAGTGGTCATCCTCTCCAAACAGTTTTCATCTGTGGGTACCAGTGTTGAATATGATCATAAATACAACAAGTTACAAACCAACACTACCTAGGTACTCACCAGGAATCTCTGGAGTCCATGATTTAAAAGCCAATCAGCAACTCATCTGAATCCTGTTTGTTCACTGACTTTCTCAGGTGAAAGGGAAGCAGCCTTTATTTTATTAAATAAACATTGTGAAGTTTTGATATCTTTGTTATTGTTCTATTTTATTTATATTGTGCTAATCTTCCTTGTGATTTTTGTGCTGTTCTAGAATTGTGTAAAGAAAGTTATTTCAGGGAACTTTGGTAAACAGTCTAATAATAATAGTGATACATTTATTTTTAGTATAGTAGAAATCACACACACATATACATAGACATCAAATCACTATTTTATTCCTTTGAAAATGGTTAAGTGATGAAATTGACCCAATCAAAGTTGTTTTATGAAAACGTAAATAATTTAAAAATTCTCAGAGCTGCATAAAATTTCAATGTGGAGACTAAAGTTTAGAAAACCTGCAATGATCCTATAATCTACCTTGCTTTAAGGTAAGTAACAGAAAGGTGGATAAAATATCAACATCCTTTCTATTTTACCACTTGGCAAAAAAAGCTGATTTTTTTTCTTTTCTTTCTTTTTTTTTTTTTACTGGAATCATAAAAAACCACCTTTACAGAAAAGCTAAAGAGCAACAAAAAGCTGAAGTCGGAAGGAAGAAAACAAAAAGAAGTAGGAAGTGAAGAAAGGCAATCCTGGAGTTGGGGTTCTGGTTGTAATAGAACTCTTGCGTGCTGGCCTGGTAAGTGGGAGAGATAGGATTTGGGCCCTGGACTGCTCAGACCCTTCATACCTCCCAGGAAAAGAGCTCCAGTGGATCTGAGGCCGTGCAGGCCCTAGCCACAACGGAATGCTTTATTGCCGTCTGGAAGTGTTTATTTTCTGAACATAAATTCAGGGGACAGATTCAAGGCATGTCTAGAAATAAAGCATATCATCATGTGAGCCGAGCTGACAAGGACAATTTACTGTACCTTGCATTTGTTCTGAACCAATCGGAGGGGAGCTGACGATTAACATTCTAAAAATCCCGCTGTTCAGTTGAGCCTGCCCCTTCACTGAACTTTGGAATGGCGTGACTTAACCCCTTGAGGACTGCAGTACAGAGCCCAGAGCCCCAGCAGAAATGTATGGTGTCGGCATATTCTGTGTACAGAGGTTCTTCGTGAATCCTGTGCCTTTGAGGGCCCTGGGAAAGAAGTGACAGTCAGAAGCTAAGCTGCTTCATTGTGGCCTTTTTTTTTCTGTTTGTTTGTTTTTGAAAAGTTCAAGACTGGAATTTATTGGGCAAGTTTCCATTTAGTTTTACAGTAAAGACAGGACAAATGTTTATGCTGATCATTTAACCAGAGCTAGGGGGAGAATGTGGCATTTAGAGATGAATTTCCAGTTCCCACTGGATCCGGGCAGCTCTTCCATGAACAGCCATGCACCTTTAGAAGGTGCCTGTTTCTCTCCATAGCAGGATTCCCTGCAGAAGCTATGAGATGCTGGCGGTATACAATCACAGCACATCTTGCTCCAAATTTGTTAATGGCGTTTATTTTGTCGCCACGTTGAGTGCTATGAAAATTATGGAGAAAATTCTCCTGTGAATGTGGGATTGTCCTCTGTATGCTGTGAATATCATTGGTTAATAAACAAACTGTCTTGGGCCTGTGCAGGGAATAGAGGTAGGCCAGGAAAACTAAACTGAATGCTGGGAGCAAGAAGGAGGAGTTAGGGAGAAGCCATGCAGCCGTAGCCAGAGACAGACATGACAAAAACTTTGCCGATAAGCCACTACCACGTGGTGATACATAAATTAATGGAGATAGATTAAATTAATATGTAAGAATTAGCCAATGAAAAGATAGAGCTAATAGGCCAAGCAATAATTTAAATAATATAGTTTCTGTGTGATTATTTTGGGAGTCTGGGCAGCTGGGAAACAAACAAGCAGCCTTCTACTACATGTTGTTTGCCTGGAGTCACAGATGTTCTTTTCAGCATATCTCTCTAAAACTTATTTTGGATTATAATTAAACCTGTTTACCTATTGTTAGGATATATGATTATAAGATTGTTTTTAATAAAAGAAAAACAGAAATTGTTCAGCTTTAAAACATTCCATGAAAGTGAATTTTATAATTTCTCTATGGGTTCAAATTTGAAATTAAAGAGTTTGAAAGCACTCTGATTTGAAGCATATTACGAAAACGAGCGTAGTGTAAGTGTAAGGTGAATAGATATTGTAGAGTTGTCTGTCTGTATCCCAGGGGATTGCATCAGTGATTTCAACAAACAGCTCAAAACATTTGAAAACATGAATTACATTGTTGCTGAGCATCCTAGAGATTGGCTGGTTGGAGAAGATTTTAGAAATCTATGCTTTATCTTACTAAAGTCAATTTTCGGTCTTCCAACATTCATTGAACTTTATTTTAAAAGTAAAAGCTATAACTCTTCATTGTCTATTTTAATAAATATTTTCATGGAATGCTGATTTATGTGCTGAGAGCGTTCTAAGTTTTCCTTCTTTTTTTCTCTTATCTCTCCCTTTCTTCCTACCTTGCTTCTCTCACTCCCACTCCCTCCTTTCCTTCCTCCTTCTTTTGTTTCCTTCCTTTTCCTTTCTTTTTGGGTGTACAATGTCTTCCATGACCTCATGTGTTTGGATCCTCTGTTCTCCATGGAGATCTTTGAAAGGCTGTGGAACCATTGAGGGTGGGGTCACAATGGAAGAAGTAGATCTTTGGGGCACCCTGCCCTGAGGAGTATGGCCAGAGCAAACTTCTTATCTTTCTTTTTTTTTTCTTGTTTGTTAAGATGTGAGCAAGCAGTTGCTGGGTGCTTCTCTGTGCAAAGCCACCCATTGCCATAACAGACTTCACCCCTGGAAACTTGTGTTGGCTCTTGTCAAGTACTTAATCATACCTACAACAAAACAAAACAAACACACATTCCTTGGTCCCTTCTCCCTCCCTCTCTCCCTCCCTCTTTTCTTCCCTTCCTCCCTCCTTCTTTCCTTTTCTTTCTTCCATGTACTTTCATTTTACCCAGCTATTGAAATGAGTCTATAGTTTAAAGCACAGTGTTATTTTTCATTTCAATTTCACTTCCTCTTGATTTACTCAAGATCAAGATCTTGAGTTAGGATCAAAGCAGCCCAATTGAGACCTCAGTTCTGCCTTTATTGCCAATATCTTATTTATGGCATGCGGGTTTGTGAAATGCTTCTCAACTCTCTACACAACTTAATAAGGCTTCTGTTAGAAATCACTAATGGGGGATTAAAAACTGTCTAAATGGCATATTCCATTGCTCTTACAGATAACTCCATATATTACTACTTCTATTTAATAATTAATGCTCTTGTTTTTAAGATATTAACAATTTAGTCTTTGCCCTTCTCAACCACTCTCGTAATGAAAAGCTCAGCGTGTTCTATGGCCCTTGTATCACTTCCACACTAATTGTGATAAAATGCTCAGTGTAATGTACCAATAAATATCTGAAAATTAGGTGGAAGGAATGTGGGGAGAGCACTTTGTGCTTTTAATTGATATACAGAGTAACACTGGTTACAAATGGAACTAATGCATGTGAATAGTCCCCCTTCTCAAGATGTGATTTAAAGGTTGTGGTGTCTGAAATAACTGACAAGGACTGTTCACTCTGGCTCGTGCCTGTTGATGTCAGCTGTCCTTGCTTTCTCATTCTCTTTTGCAGGGAGAGAACAATTTACTAGAAATATATTTAACTTGGTGTCTGCAGTGGGCGCAGAACAGTGCAGAGGTTTTCCTGAAAGCTGCCTCCCATGACTTCCGGCCCTCTCTATTTCCTTTTCCTTTTTCACTAGATTAGAGTCAGTTGTAAATTTCTAAATTTGAATTCATCTCTAGACCACGGGCCCTTGGGGATCTTTCTCCTTTGTGTCATATTTTCTTTACATGCTTCTTTCCTACTTTTCTTCATCTCTTTCTTTAGATCTATTAATTTCCTGTGCCTGGTGCCCATGGAAATCAGGAGAGGGCCCTTGATTTCCTGGGACTGGAGACACAGACAGTTGTGAACTGCTCTGTGAGAGCCGGGAACTGAAGCCACGCCCTCTGTCAGTGCTCTCAACTGCTGAACCATCTCTCCATTCCATGTCTTTCAAGTCTCCTATCCGTGTTCCAATTTACTTGCCGTATTTTGCTCTGTACTTACGCGAAGTTTTCTGTGGTTTGCAAAGCTATCTTGATGACTCTCCTGTCAGTTCCATCAGTGTTTTTCCAGCTTGACTTTTAGAGGCTTAGTCATGGCTCTTGCAGTTTTCAAAGTCTAGCTATAATCTTTAAGATGCCAATGGATCTTCAGGATTTAACTGTCTACTTTGTTGCCCTTACTTGCTCCCACTAAATCCCCTTAGTCTTTTGTACCGATGGCCACACTGAGCTGCTCACACATTACCAACTATGTCCTAGGTTACTAAGATTTCCATTTACTTCATTTAGAGTCACTCAGAAAGTGTCACTTCACAGCCTGTGCTTCCAGGAGCCCATAGTAGAATGTGGCTTCCTTCTTTGCTGAGACTAGGGAACTGCACACCCATCCCTTGCTACTGTGGACTTCCGGAAGAGCCTATTAGCTTTTCCTTCAGTCAGAAAGATCTTGTCTTTGTATCCTTACTGTTGATCATAGAGCTTGAAAATGTCAGAGGCTGTGTGAATGAGCATAGTAAAGTTGCATGGATTAAACTAAATCCACACTTGCAAAATATAGTAGCGTTCTGGAATTGGCTATCCTGGAAATTCTTGCTTTCTCTCCTTTTATTCCTAGAAGGAAGAAAGCCATTAAGCTAATGAGAGCTTTCTGGGGCCCACCGTGCTTGCTGTACTATCAGACATCTTTGAAAAGGGAAAGAAGGACACAGTCATTTTCTTGATGTGAGGCTCTATCGGCCCCTCAGAGCTGACACTGCTTGCTGAGCAGGTGGTGGGTGTTCAAGCATGGCTTAGGAATTGACTGTGTGACCAAGACAGATTGGGAGTCCTTTGTTTAAAGTAAGAGTGGTGGGGGGAAAAGCCTGAGATAGTAGTTCTCAGTCAGGGCCCATACCTATGACTTAGGGGCACTGCCAAACCTAAGCTACCGGCTCTGCAGATGGACTCAGTCTGAAGTTGAGCATGTTTGACCTCTTTTCTCCTCTTCCTACACATGAACATGCCTTGGTTTCCTCTTCCTGTTAGGATGTTATGCACATGAAATTTTGGGAATTTTTGAATGTTGTGGTAATGTAGCTCAGCTATCCCAGCTTTCTATCAGAAGTGGCAGGCAGCCAAAAACTAGAATCATTGTTTGCAAACTCTAAATATAGAGTCAAGATTTATATGAAGAAAACAGATATGTCTTGTTATAAAACCATGAATAAGCATTGGCACAAACATAATAGTTTATTCTTCTTTGATATCACTTATTTTAAATAGCAATCTATCTTTTTGCCATCTCTGAGACACTTGCCTGGACGCACGGTGCTGGGACTGCACTTTTCTTCATGGAGTGAAGATGTCACCATTTCTAGGACCTAAGGATGGAAGTCGGAGCCCAAAGCCCAAAGTAGCTGGATCTTTCTGAGCTTCTGAGCCTGTTGCTTGTGACTGTTGGAAGTACATCACAATCTTCAGGTCACCATTGTCCTTTATTATTCAGCATGTGCTCTACACAAAGATTGCCTTGATCCTAAGTTTTCTCTGGCCTTTACAAGATGTCGCTTTCGGCAGAGAAAAGGGCCTCCCCCGTGCCCATCTGTGCTTCCGCCGACTCCCATCCCGTCCTGCCCCCCTCTTCTGATTCCTTCCCACTTTAATCATTTCTGCCTTGTCCACAACAAAGGGACAGCAGGAGGCAAAAAGATTTTCGGAAAGAGTTAAAAAGGATGGATGAAATTCATACAATGTACACCATATGGCCTGACATTTTCCAGATTAGGTAAACATTTCTATTGGGGATGAAGGGTCCTGTACATTGATGTACAGAAATTGCATGAGACAAGAGCTCATTCAACATAGTTAAGCAGTGGATTCGTGTTTGCTCTATAAGGAAATCTCAAAGCCCTAGGAAAAGTGGCGGGGGGAAACCTTGCTACAGTTCAGCTTTTGGAAAAAGGGGCTAAAACTGTGAGTCTGTGGCCAAAATAAATACTGTCCCTTCTAAGTTGAACATTGGTTATTATTTTGAAATGAATTCACATGTATAAATTGACTCGGCTTGCAATTGCCTCCCAACAGCACATTGCCAAACTTTCCTGATGCAACCAGAGTTCCAAATATTGCCACAGTCTGTTTTCAAGTAGCCAGTGCCTACAAAGAGTCATTTACAATGTCTGGCAAATTGATTCTAGGTAAATTCCTGCCAAGGTGTGTGCCCGTGTCGGGTACAGCCTACCCTGCTCTTTGGTGAACAGCCCCAGAGCCATAGATTTCATTTGATCTCTGCAAGGGCTAACATCTGTCTGCTGTCATTTTAGTAAGATTGATGACAGGCAAGAAAATAGAGAGGGGAGGGAGCAGAGGGAACAGAGACAGGGAGAAAGCACTCTGGGCAGCCCCCACGGTGGTGGTCAAGGCAGCCAGGGGTCACTGCCACAAACCTTTTGGCTACTGAGGTCTGTAGTGGGAAGCAGCCAGGGCCCCACACTGGCAGTAACTGCACTTAGGTGTTACAGTTGATAGCTAGAACTCAACAACACTATGGCAACATTTTGCACTCTATACATCTTAATAGATTACTCAAAGTGCAAGCAGCACCAGGCTAAATGTTATGACAGGCATAAGAATGTAGTTTACTGTTATCTTAATATAACTGGGCAGTGCAGGGTAAGCCATCAAAAATATTATATTTTTTTAAAGTTTCCAAGAGAAACTAAATGATACAGACACGGGGCTATTTTTACACGAAGCTCTGAATTTTGGCAAACACTTTTCAAATCCTAACTTCAAACACATACACATTTCACATATGCATATGTATATGTATGGCTCTGCAAATTTATATATGTGTTTATTCCATTTGCTAAATATCATTTTTCTTTTACAACTTCCTTTAATTTGTTATATGCACACCATATAGGGGAGATTCAATTTAGATATTTAAAAAAGATGATCCCATATTTGAAGTTTCTCTAGGAAATGGCAACCATTATTCTTATAGGTTCAAATGGCTCACTTAGACTAGGGAGAGGGTGCATAAGGAATGAAGGAAGGCAAGGAGGGAGAGGAAAAAAGGAAAGGAGAGAGGGAATGAGAAAGGCTATACTAGTTTTTCACGAACAACATAACTTAAATATATGCATTTTTTTTTACCCCAGGTACATAGACCTGGTAGAAACAAACATGACCTGTCTGTGAAAACAAATTAAATTTATTAATATCAAATCTCACAGAGCAGGGGTGTCCAGGGACAGCAGGGAGACCCAATTCTGCATTGGCTTGATTTTGTACTGGTATGGTTGATGTCTGATTTGAAGCAATAGCTGCGGGCAGTTTTGAACTGGTTTGCCCTTTATCACAAGGAGGCAGAGCCTGTGAGTAGAACAGACACACACAACACCTTTCAAATTTAGTTGGACTCTTACACAACTTGACTTTATTCAATGGGAGCCCTCTTGGGGGCCTTGGGATTCCTTGCAACATCAAAGCAATGACAGAACAGGATATATGCAAATTTGAGGACACTCCAGAGAACAGTCTTCTACCTAACCATCTAACCCAACCTAATTATTCCACAAATGAGAAGATGACTACTTCTGCCCCCCTCAGAAAAGCCAACTTCTAAAATAAAATATTTTTCTTGAACTTTTCAGTTAGCAGATGCGTGTTTTCATTGTGTTCAGATATAGCTGGTCAGCATGGCAAGATCTGCTCTAAGTCTAGACAGGGATGAATATATGAATGAGCATGGTTGCTCTTCTCACAACACCAAAGAACGTATCTAAAATTTGTGCAGGTTGGTATTGTAGGTGATTGATTTTCCTGCTCTCTCGCCCTATGTTCCTTCCTCCCTCCCTCCCTCCATCCCTCCTTCCCTCTGTGCCTCCCTTCCTCTTTCCTTCCCTCCCTATCTCTCTCTCCCTCCCTCTCTCCCTCCCACCTTTTCTTCTTTCTGTGTTGGCTATTGAGCCCAGGGCCAGGATTTGTTTGTGCTAAACACACACATTGAGCTACACCTCAAGCCATTTTCTTGGATTGTAAGTGATGAATTTTATTGCCAATAATCAGAGTTAGGAGAGTTATTGTTGCTATTTGTTTATTTGTTTGATTTTTCTGACACTGGAAACTAACATCAGAGTCTAGTTGGAAGGTCATGGTTAGTTGTATTTGCTAATGTCTGGATCCTGAACAGATCAGTTGAATGCAGTGAAGAAAAGGCTGCTTCAAGGGTGCTTATCATAGCTGTGTGGACAGCTCAGGGGTGGGGTAAGATGGAGGTCACAGAGACGAAGAGAACCAGGTGAACACCCATCAAAGTCACATAAGCTAAACCATGGTGCTCAGAACCTGGTGCTCAGAACCTGGGAATGTGGCCTTGTTTGGAGAAAGGTTCTGGGGGTGAGTTAAATAAAGGTTTGGAAGATGGGACAGTCTTAGAGAATCTCCTCATTAAAGGAAGAGAGTGGGAGGCTAGACAGGGAGCTCTGTGGAGTGCTTGCTATTAAAGTACGAGGGTCAGAATTCAGATTCCCAGGGGGCACGTGTGCACACTGTCACACACTCTAACAAACATACACATGCACATGAACACACACATACACACACTCTCACACACAAACACATACACATGCATACACACATACACACAAACACATGCATGCACACACCACACACACACACACATTGCTGGAACAGTGGTGTGTGTCTGTAAGTCAGATACTGGGGAAGCCAACATAGTTGGGTCCCTGGAGCTTGCTGACCAACCAGCCCAGCTAAACAAGAGAGCTCAGAGTTCACTGAGAGAGCTTGTCTCCCAAAATGACAAATGAGGTGGGCAGTGATTGAAGAAGACACCAGACATCAAGCTAGAGCACATCCCCTCCCCCACACAGGGAGAAGACAGAAGGTAGAGAATAGGTAAAGAAGACAACAGACGTCAACTTCCAGTACCTCTGAACACATGTGCATGCACGCGCACCCTGTGCATGTGTCAGAACGCAGAAGGAGAGAAGAGATGAAGGTCATGAGAAGAAAGAGGAAGACTTATAGCAATAAGCTCAGGCAAGTCTGAGGCCACCAGATCCAGGAGAACCCATGGATTCTCCCATTCTTTGCAGGTAGCACAGAGCAGACAGCAGCTTGACTTCACACTGGAGTCCTGGGGTAGTGAGGTGGATGCCCAGTGCTGAGAGAGAACACATTACTATTGTGAGTCTCCTGCTTATGGGAATGTGCTGTGACAGCTCCTAGGAGCTTCACACAGGAGCACTGCACATGCCCCAGGGGAGGAAGCAGGAGCCACATAGAACATAACCCAGGCACGCCACCACTCTAATCAACAACGGTGCTCCCCACATTAGGTTCCCCACATGGTACCCCAGAAATATGTACAGCTCCCCAAAACAGACGCCAATAATGTGGTCCAAGCATACCAGATGTTGGAAAGGGGACTAGAGAAGAAATAATTGATATGGAAAACAGAGAATTGAGAACAGTGGTATACTATACATCCCACTATAACTTACTGTTTAGAGAGTAAAACTCTACAACATCTTGTTGCACGGTGAGGAGGGCTTGCTTGTTTCTCCAGGTCGCCTGGCTTGCTTAGCCCTGAAATAACCACACAGAAACTGTATTAATTAAATTACTGTTTGGCTCATTAGCTCTAGCCTCTTTTTGGCTAACTCTCACATCTTGATTTAACTCATTTTTATTAATCTGTATGTTGCCACGTGGAAGTGACTTACCAGGAAAGATTCAGCATGTCTGACTCTAGTGGCTCCTTGTCAGCTCTCTCCTATGCTTTCTTCCTCCCAGAATTCAATTTTGTCTTCTTTGTCTACCTAAGTTTTGTCCTATCAGTCCAAGCCAGTTTCTTTATTCATTAACCAATAAAAGCAACATATAGACAAAAGGACCTGCTACACCAACATCTTGCTATAGGTTTAAGGGGTAACAGCATCTTCTAGATATCAGTAATTTTGGAGAGGACATACCCCAGAAAGGAAGTGATTGTAGACAGAAGTTCCGGTTCAAGCTAGTAAATCTAATGTGAATGAAAAGCATGTGTTTTTGAAGGCTGAAGAAACTCCCAAGGAAACATGATTGAATTACTACTGTGCTTTCTCAGGTGGGACTGCTGCCCACTTTATATGCCTGGGGAGTTGGCCACCTTTACGTGCTGGTAAATAGTGGTTTCAGTCATGTCCAATCAAGTGAATATTGAGCTGGCTTGTGAGACTCTGGAACTTCTCACAGCTAGATGCTCCAGGAAGAGAAGCACATGGGTGACTGCCATCACCTCATAACCCTTTAGAACTTGAGGACTTCGAGCCCACTGAGGGACAGTCTATGCTCTAAGGTGTGTGTTCTCAAATGCTGCATGGAAACCTGGTGTTGACTCACAGAGGCGAAGCCCAGAAAATGATTCTTGGCACACTGTTGTCTGGGATTTCTGTTGTCTTTTGTAAAATTTTTATTAGAAAGAACACTTGGTAGACATAATATGGATGTGCACCAATGTTTTTTATACAAAGTATATACTTTTGTACTTGTGCTATTATTTTCATAATAACTCCATAACGAAGACAGCTATTTTTAAGAGTTCCCTCATGTGAACCTTGCAAGAAATCGAGCCTCCTTAGTGCTCTCCCACAGGAAATTTCACACAGAAAATATTAGAATGAGCAGTGCCTGTTTCTAAACCTTCATCTTGAAGGGCTTTTCACTAAAGTAATGCATTTTTCCAGAACTGTCTTCTCCGTTAAAATATTGATCTTAAAATATGCCCCCCCCCCATCCTTTAGGAGTTAATGAGTCTCTTCTACAGTTTTTGGTCTCTTGTGAAAATTGAAGAAGAAAGTGTGCAAGCTTTGGAGTCTAACTAACTTGCAGTTGAATTAAGATTCTGTCACTAACTGGTGACCCTTGCTCTTTTGTAAAGCCACATTCCTTGTGTGTAAAATAACTGATCATATGGGATTGCAACAAGGATTATCAAAAATCCTGTCAGCAAAGTGCTTATCCCGTGGTGGGTGCTTGGTAAATTGTTTGGTGACAGCGTCATCTGCAGATTGCTGTGACGAGGGAGCTGAGGAATGTCAATGGCAGCCTCACGAAGTTGCTTGCTGTGATCACCTTGGCTTTCCTGGCCCTCTCTTCCTTCCTCCCTGCTTTTATCATTGGCTTTCTTCAAATTTTGTGTCCCTAATTGATACTGCCCCAGCCCCCAACAATGGACTCCATTGCCCACCCCCTGCTTTTCCTTGGCTGTTAGGTGCCCAGAAAGAGCCCAGCAGGATTGGGCCAAGTGCTGCCTCCCCATCTCCCTCCCCAAATTAAACACAAGCTCTGACTTGGCAGACTAGGTTCATCTTACAGGTTCCCCCGGACCTGTGTGGAATAAGGATCTGGGCTGTTGCTAATTAGAATCAGTGACCCTGGCCTGATTCCAAAATTTAGAAAAAGACAGAACTACCCTCCTCACGTTTCCTGGTCATCATCCTTCTGGCTCCCTTTGCCCCAGAGCTGAATGGATCCCTTTGTGTGAGCCTTGAAAGTCCATCTGAGCAGTTAGTTGCTCTCGAAGTAGAATGGAGCACACCCTTTTGAGGTTTGCCGTTTGCTCATGTTGGCAACAATAGTGAAGCTAAATGTGTGATGTATAAACACATGAATGATAGGTGGCTTAGTGTCAGGCTCTGAGCAAAATTCACATGGAAATATTTATCTGTGCCCTCTCTTTGGACAAGTGACACAGTTTCTGTATCTGTTAAATGTTTTTCTCAGGTAAATTGTTCCATCTTATTAAAAAAACCACTGCTGGTGGGGGCAGGTCGTCATACCCAGGACATTTATATTAATCTGGATGCTTCAGGCTGCTTATAATTCTGTCATAACAGTCACTTCTTGAAATCAATGTTTCTTCTAGGGTTCCTTTTGAAATACAGTAGAAGAAGGAAATGCTGATGAAAAATGTGCTTTATGCAAGTAAAAAATTAGCTTTGAAAACAAAAGAACAGGGCCCATCTTTTCCAGTGACATAGGTAAATATTATATAGTTACGGCTTATCAAAACCTAAATCCTATTTAAAACAAAATATTGTATTCAAGTAGCAGTTGCCATAGTGTGACAAAGATTGTTTTCAACACTATGTTATAAGAACATTTAAGGATAAAGAATTATGTTAAGAAAATAACCTTCATGTCTTGTGTGTCCCTTGCCTGTATTCCTAGCACTTAAGAAGTAGAGGCAGGGGGATTGCATGTGCAATGCCAGCCTTAGATATGCTATATAGTGAGTTAGAGGCCAACCTGGGTCAACACAGCAAGAATTCACCTCTAACAAATAAGCACAAATGGAAATGACTCGCCTTCTGAGAGTTGGCTGTCACTAGAGCCTGCATTGTAGAAGAGTGTCTCTTCTACAGATCTTCTAAATCTCTGTTTCTGCAAAAGACAAAGATAATTTATAATGGGACACACACACATGCACACATACTGTACATTAGCTTTCTGTTATTATGTCGAATGCCTATACATGATAACCACGTCATGCAGAAAGGTGTTCTTTCATGGACAGGTTGAGAACATTCACTCTGTGACTGTCAGACCACATTGATGGGCCTGCGATGAACCTTACCCCTCCACAGCACAAAGCATGTGGAGAACCACAGCTGCTCACCTCATGGCCGGGACATGGATGAGAGGAGACAGGATATGGATCAATAGAACATCTCAATGATCCAACAACTTTCAACAAACTCCACTTCTTAAATGTTCTATAATTTCCTTATAGTGGTGTTACTTTCTAGGGACCAACATTTCAATGCATAATTCTTCAGAACACAACCTGATCCAAAGCCCAGCAATTATTAACTATAACTGTGGTGCTTTAGAAAGTGGAGAGACCAGCTTGGGGGGGGGAGGTTGGCAGAGGCAGGCAGATCTCTGTAAGCTCAAGGCCAGCCTGGTCTAAAAGAGTTAGTTCCAGGACAGGCACCAAAGCTACACAGAGAAATCCTGTCTCAAAAAAATAAATAAATAAATAAAAAGAAAAGAAAAGAAAAAGAAAAAAAGAAAGTGACTGTTGTCTTAGGTTTCTGTCCTGCCTGGTTTCTACAGTTGTTAAATGCCAAAGAAAACACACAGAGGTCTATGTTAACTATAAACTGATTGGCCCACTAGCTCAGGCTTCTTATTATCTCTTATAACTTATATTAGCCCATTATTCTTGTCTATGTTAGTCAAATGGCTCAGTACCTTTTTCAGCAAGTCATTCACATCTTGCTTCTTCTGTGCCTGGGCCAGGACTCCAGCAGGAACTTCCTTCTTCCCAGAATTTTCCTGTTCTCATTTAACCACCTCTACTTCCTGTCTGGTTGTCCCACCCATACTTTCTGTCTGGATACTGGCCAACAGCATTTATTTAAAATATAATTGACAGAATACAGACAATTGTCCCACACTAAGTGACCAAGAAAGTAAAAAGAAGGCTAACTTGCTTTTAATGATTTAATGGAGAGAAAAACATTTGAGTGTTTTTTCATGGACGGCAGTCACTAAGATAAATTTGTCATAGAAGTTGTCTTTCAAAGGAATAAATTTGGGATTATACTGGGGCAGGGGGAGACAGAGGCAGTGTTTTATCAGAACAAGGAAAGTAATACAAAGTAGAACCAGAGAATCAGTGTCAATCAAACTCTGGCTGCAGAATGCTGCATAATGTCATAGATGTATGTAGCTTTGTCAGACGTCCCCAATACACTTCCCTACCCCATAATTCCATTACAAGAACTGTCTGCAAGACAGGGAGAGACTTGTTTGCTGGATGAAGGAGGATATCTGGGGAGCATCATGTGTTCACTCATCTGATCATCTGGGACAGTTTCCTGCAGTGGACATCACAAATTATTACACATTCCATTGCTGAAAACAAGAGAAAGTCACTCTTCCCTGGGTCTACAGAACAGCAGTGCAAATCCAAGTGTATGCAAGGACAGACGATGTCCGCAGCCTTCAGATCAGGACCCTCCCTCGCTGTTTTCCATTACAGTGACTGTCTACTTCTTGTGGTCTCTGTCTTCTTCTTTTTCACATGACTTTGTTAGTCTGCAGTTTTGTACTCTCCTCTTGGTTTCAAATCTCTCCACCATTCTCTGAGATAGACTCGTACATTGAAGCTGTAACCCACCTTGACTTATCTCATCTTAGGATCCTTCATTACATTTTCAAAATTTTTTTCTCTAAATAAAATTACATCACTATTCCCTAGGAGCACAATGTGAGTATCTATCAAGGTATTATTGTAGCCTAACATGAACTCTTGAGAACCGCATTATGACTTGGCCTGTTTACAGATGGGAAACGTAGAGAGAACCTTCAATTATTTGAGTGGAATCCTGAATTAACATGACAACCTTGAACAGAACATTTTTACCCATAGATTTTGAAGGAAAAACAAGAATGTCCTGTTTACATCTTTCCTAAATATTCTTAAGTCTGTTATTTAAAAAAAAAAATGAATAGAACTCACATCAAAATGTAATATGCCTAAATCTTTAGTATTAAAAATAAAAATCACATGCATGCCTGTCACAGGCTTCAGAAAATGCAAATGAAGCTCCCAATGCCATGGGAATAGTAATCCAGGTCTGCAAAGAGACAAGACAGAATCCAGCTAGACTGTGATGAGCAGGACTGTTGGGGAGGCAGAGTTATAAGAAGTGAGAGAAAAATAATAGTTAATATTTTTGGAGTATTATAGACCAGATATAAGTGGAAGTGCTTGCTTGTGCTAGAGCGTTCCATGCTATTGAAGAAACAATAAATCAAATGCTTATCAAAGTTAATAAATGCTGAGATGGTGCACATGACGGAGAGTCGCAAATCTCTGCTTTCATTACTGGGGATGTCACTCTGAACGTGGAGTGTAGGCAGCAGGTAGAATAGAGTGCATTCATCCTAGGAGAGAGACCAGAGCAACAGCACTACTGCAGCTAGGATCATGATGCATGCTTGGAGTTGAGTGTTGCTGGAATGTAACTGCAGGGGTCAGGATCAGGGATAGGGCATAACGTTTGAAGGGCAAGGAATGATTCTAAAGGGGATGCTAAAAAGAGATGGTGCCATTGTTTCTCCCTCACAAAGGCTTAAGTGTCCTCATTTAGAGTGATGCACAGCACCCCCTTGGGTGGCTTAGTAAGTCCATCAGGACCCTGCCTCTGGACCCTAGTGTTCTGCATCTGACTGTTGCCCTGATCCATTGATTGGGAAAACCATTGATTGGAAAAATTGGGAAAACAATTCAACTGATTTCGACCATCTCTGCAACAGTCTCAGGGAGGTGCCTTGTGCCCTCTTCAGCTATTGGTTGCTACTCTCCTCTTCACTCCTCCAACTTCTCTGTAAAAAACACATGGTTAAATATTAGGCCATGGATTTCATCTGTGATTTTTACATATTGTGGGTTCTCCAAAAATACCCATTTTACTATTGTTATTAATATCATGGTGTACCTGTCAAATTTGTTTGTGAGTTGCATTTTGCTTTTAATATTTTAAAATATTTAAAACTCTCGTGATGCTATAGTAGGTTGTCGTAGTTACTTTTATAGTGCTGTGAAGAAATACAGGACCAAGCAACTTTGAAAGGAAAGCATTCAGTTGTGTCTTACACAAATAAAGAGGGAATCCATTATAGAAGAAAGCATGGCAGGCAGAAATGGCGCTGGAGGAGAAACAAAGAACTTTTATATGATCCACAAGAAGGAAGCAGAGACAGACAGAGAGCTACACACATACACACCGTGGTGGGGAACTAAGTGGGAATTGCATGGGTTTTTGAAATCTCAAAGCCAACCCCCAGTAACACACCTTCTCCAACAAGGTCACACCTCCTAAACTTTCCCAAAGAGTTTACCAACTACAGACCAAGTATTCAAACATATTCATCTGTAGGGGACATTCTCATTCATACCATCACATATGTGTTTTATTCAATACTTAAATACTTACAGGCTTAAATATGATCCTCATGTAAAATACAATGAAAGTATCTGCAATCAATTGCATTTGAAATTGAAAAATAAAATTTTAGTGGAATGAAGGTATATTTTGCCTCTTGACTATCTACAACAAATATTATGGACAATAACTCTTTAAATGAATAGATATTATAGCCACATAATATAATTTTATTTATTTTATGATTAAATATAATATATTTATTTTATACGATTAAAATTAGTTTGTAGAAACATTTTTTGAGTTTCAAAAGCAATATTTTTAAAATTGGAGTGAGCTCCCAAAACTTCATTTCTTTCATATGACAAATAATACATTGTTTTGCCTGTTGGTTTCTTCAAAGACCAAACTTATCTAATGATCATTGGATCTGAAAAAGAGGTTAACAGGCTTCCAGCCATTTGAGGTGACTCCTTGAGCCAAAATGCTTCGAGTTCACATGAAAGATCGATTAAGAAAAACCTCTCTTCCCCAGAATGAAGCAAGAAGGCTGCTTACGGAACAAATCTAGTCCATGATCTGGTCCATAAGGAGATGGGCCAAAGGGATGAAAATGCCCACAAGTTCAGACCCGCATAGATCTCCATTGGAAACGAAAAAGTTGTACAGTCCTTCATCTAAGTGTTTTGACTTTCAGAGAACAGCTATAGTGTATTCAAAATCTTTGTTACATCGTTCTAAAGAAGAAGGTTTGAGGAAAACAATTACAGGTTTGAGTAATGATGTGTCCCAGTCCCAGAAGAGGCACCTTTGCGCTCCAATGCGGAAAAGCATTCATTATATTTACTATTGTCTCCAGGGGAGAAATAGGACCAATGCTGTTTTAAACATCAGCCCCAATGTAGGACAGAAAGAGCAAGATGAGCTAATTTTAAGGCGATAATCTGTTAAAGAAGTATCTGTTTGTGTTCCATGTTTTGAAATTCTACAAATACCTGAGTACCCTTGCCATAGACCAGATTTACCTATACTGTTCTCACAGGGGTCCAGAAATTGTGATTTACTTCTTTACTGTAGAATCACTAAAATGTTCAGTGTTTCAAGCCACAGGAGATGGAACAGAGCCCATTAAAGAGGAAATAAGTGGCCAGAATCAGCTCCGCCACACTAACCAAATGCACATCCTCAGATGGAGACCCACGGTCGGCTCTTTCAGATGCTATTTTCAAAGTCTTCACAAAGGACTGCGTGGTGATTATATGTATTCATGATGTGCATATCGTGTGCTCAGCTCAAAGGATATTTGAATGATGCATCGAGAATTAGTCCTAAAAAAGGATTCTGCATCTGTAAACTGCTTCATCTCTGAGAATGGGAAGGAAAAAAAAATATGGCTTGATTTTCTTTAAAAAAAATAAAATAAAAAATCCAACTCATAAAGCAGAGCAGCTTGTGTGAGTCTGTGTTAATGCCCCATTACACACAGACACACTGAGGATAATCACGTGCATTCATGTCCACACAATCACACGCACACATAAACAACTGGGTGGCCATGCTTCTCTCTCATTATCTCCATCTTGAAATTCACTTTTCAAATCAAGGGAACCCTTCGCTCTGGCTCAGAGGCTTTCCCCCTTCGTGCAGCAAATCCTGACCTCACAGAGGGTCTGAGAAACTGTCTCCAAGAACAGCTGAAGGCTAAGGGATTTTCTTTATGGCTTCCTTGGCTCAGTACACCTCTTTGTTTCACCGATGTGGTGTACACAGTGTGTATGTACACATTAGAAAAGGGATAATTAGCTGCCAGTTTTGCTCTTGCTTCTCATATCTGCCACCGATGACGTTCTGAAAGGAAGACACACAAATCACATCTTTCCTGTTCTTCTATTTCTCCACGTCTTCTATGTGACCTGGATACCATGGGGCCTGAGGACTTTTCCTTAGTAAAAGTTCCTACTTTGTCTGGGCTGTTGTGTCAGTGATTCTGTGAGGTTCCTGTTTTATACAAGCAGCTATTGCCTTCTGACTAGAATGGTGTGGTGGCCGGTGCTAAACCTGCTGAAGTTCATCCCTTGACACACCTTTTAGAAAACAGGCTCTGGAGATGGCTCGGTCAATATGGTGCCTGTCACACATGCATGAGGGCCTGAGTTCAAGTCCCTAGAACCCATAGAAAAAGCCAGGCACCGTAGCACATAGAACTGTGTGTATGGTAGATATATGTAAACAGACCCCTGACATTCATTGGCCAGCTAAAAGCAGAATGGACCAAAAGGAGACACCAGTATCAATCTCTGACATCCAGATACATGTAGATACTTGGGCATATGGACCCAACTCCATACATTCACATACTAATGCTAACAAGTATGTATACTACATAAGACACCACACACAAACCACTCAAAAATTATCCAAGATAATAAAAATAGAGTTATAAAGGAAAATAAGGTGTATAAATGTCCTTTCTTAAGTGCTTCATTCTTTGCTGTTGCTGTTTGTTCTGTTTTCATTTTCTAACATATCCCTAGAAGTCTCCCTACGACATGATTAAGAAGTCCAAGAGAACATTTTCTATGATCTTTGTTCTTATTTATCACTCATTCTATTAGTGACCAGCACAGATGTATCAAATTTCTACCATAATATACCAAGGACTATCCTACTAACACTTGTTCCTAGCAGACCCAAAAGATTGTGAGATGTGTGAGCACAGGGATATTTGTACTCACGCATCAGGAAGTGCAATGGCAGGCTGCCATGGTGCAGTTACATAACAGCAAGTGACTTAAGAGGGTCCTAAGAAGGCTAGACATGTTCATTCAGTGTCTACTGAGTATGGAACTAAATGGCCGCGACTTCTCTTACTGCCGCTAGTTTTGGGTGTACCTAAGAAGGTTGCTTACAGTTTGGGTTCGTTTGTTTCTGTAATTTCATTTTAATTTTCTTGAGTTTGGTTGTTAAATAAATAACAGGTTGTGGAGATGATAGATTAAATGGGCGGCTTCAGTTCGTATCCCTGTCCTGTGGATTTGGATGGGTCTTTACATTGTCTCCCTGTGCAAGGTGAAGAATATGCCTGCCTTACCTTTAGGCTGATCCTGTCGCTGAGGCATCTGACTATGGTGCCAATGTCATTGTTCTTACCCTGAAGTTAGACTTGAGGAGAGAGGATGAGTTTTTGTTCTTTTGAATTCCTTTCTATCTCTGCCATAAAAATGTTTCTTCATTTATCTGTTAGATGGAGACCATGAAGATAGAACCGGGTTATCTGGCTCAAGTGCCTGGTGGACCAGCTGACCTCTTGACTGACCCAGAAACCCACTACAGGTGCATGCACAAGCCAACATCTGATTGGTAGATCTACCATTTATTTTCTATTTCACATAGACATAGTGGTTGTTTGCGATGCTGCTGCCCTGTGAAAACAGATCATGGATCAAGATGTCTGAACTGTCTTCCCTTCTGTTTCTCTCTCTCTCTCTCTCTCTCTCTCTCTCTCTCTCTCTCTCTCTCTCTCTCTCTCTCTCTGCTCTTCAATGACTATTAAAGTTTCTGATTTCTGCCATAGTTGACCTACAGGCCTGAATTCAATAGATTACTTCCGTATCTGTAAGCTTGCATTCTAATTGTAAATGCCAGGTCTTGTGCTATTGCAAAGTAATGTATTTATACTGATTGCCTCAATGGCAGCGAGCAGTGATATACACAGGGAAGAAGGCACGCTGGGCAACTTGGGAAACTCAACCTCAAAGACTTGTAATAAACCTACAGGGTAATTACCATTGTCTCACAGACCCTATTTTCTGGAAGTTTTTCCTCTAAACACATCAGCAATGATTCAATAAATTAGGCAATATAATAAAGAAAGTTTTAAGGATATTAGCCGATTCATTAAACTATATTTATTCAAAGCTGAGTCATGTACTTAAAATTCCAAGAAGTTTCATTCAAGATATTAGAGTGAATACACTGAATAAGTAATACATCCAGCAGCTGTGGGATACTGCAGGTATCACAGGACTGGGCTGTGAGTGACTCTCAGGGGGATGTGGAAGGGCAGTGGAGGCCTGTGAGGAGACCTCAATAGGAAGACTGTGCAGTACATGGGACTCCCAGATGGGAAGGTAAGGGAGGAGACAACCTGTATAGAAAAAAAAAAAGTTTGAACTTGTGAATGGAGGATTATCTAGAACAAAAGGAAGGAAGCAAGTGAGAGATAACGTGCCTGTTCCTTAATACAGAAAGGTCTTGAGAGGGGGTGGGAGGTCCTTACGTTATGAAGCCGATTTCAGGCTTCAGCCAAAGAATGGTCCTCAGTGTTAATAGAGAGACTTTCTCCTCAGTCTGTCCCATTAACCCAAAACTGGGAAAAATGCTGAAGACATGCGGAATCGGAACTCTGACAATGGCCACTCGCATTGAGTGAGCATTTGTTTTACTATTATTTTGTGCCGTCGACCATCTGTTGTGGAGTGTCCATGACTTGCATGAGACATCAAATAGTAGACCAGAAGTGGTTCCTGGCCACCAAGAAGATGGTCTGGAGGAAGTGATTTGCTCACTGAGTTCACTTGAGGGATCTTCTGTTTGCACTCAGTCCATCAGCCCACCTCCAGCAAGCAGGAAACTGCAGAGCTCCAAAGATTGGTTACTTCAGGCCTTAAATATAAGCTCGGTGCATACATATTAGTGGGTGTTTAGTGGATTTTTCGACTTGATTAGTGTCCTCCAAAAGCTAATTGACCGACTGATATTGTCCACAAAATTCTGTCACAGAATCTCTGAGAAGGCACCTGGGGAAGAACTCTACAGTGTCTGTATAATTTTTGGAAATGATTGCTCAGGCGACTTTAATACCAGGAACTGAGAGTTGCAATTGAGCTTTGTAATTTTCCTTTCATCCAACATAGCCCACACTTTTCTCAGGTTTTCTGTCTTTATCCCTGTGTTTAAAGATATTAAATAGTACTGAGAGTAGTTTAGAAGAAGGTTCTGATCACTGGTTGCGATTTGGTTCGGATTCCCTCTGATTCCATTTTTTTCTATTATGTTGTTTGTGTTTTCACTATGTATTTAGTTCCTAAGCCTTGTTTCCCAGTTTATTTTAATTTGGCAAATGTATTTCTTGTAGACTTGCCCCCTGTCTACTTCTTAGTCAAATAAAATCTGTGATTTGCCAAGAACTACTGAGCTCTCCCCAGGTCATAGAGTGTTTCTTCTTTAGCAGTTCCCCCTTCCCCTCTGGGATACTCCGAATGACAAAATTGATACTCTGAAATTTTTGACACCATGAGCAAATCTTAAAGATTAAATTGATTTTTAATGAGCAAACACATATCTTGCTTTGTCCAGGGTATGATAAATAAACAAATGTAATCAGGACTAGATTAAGTGAGCTCCACAATGAAATTTAAAATTATTCAGACACATACAATTTGGACCAATTTTTATAGCAAACACCTTCTGTGCCCTACTCAGACCATCCCCATACTCGGCATTCTGGGCATGCAGCTCTTCTATCATAAGCACTTAGTCTCTCTGCCTGAGGGCTTTCTGAGGCTATTGGAGGCTGCAGTGTTCATATGGGGCAGGCTCCGGTGCTAGCAATCTAATATCTGAGTATGTGCTCTGTGAAAGAGCTACAGGAGTCGGTGATAATTAGAGCAGCTCCCACCCCGCATTGGGTGGAACAACTCACATGCTCACACTGTCATCCAGTGGCACCTGGCAGGACTGAGCTTAGGTGACCATGCAGTACCCTTTGCTATTCCCTGTACTGCCTTCATTCCCATTTCTTTTCGCGTCCCTCCTCTACTCAAGGTTCTTTTTGAAAGCATTGAGTGAAGGCAGCTTTACTGTCCAGGCTTTATTCAGAGGACACTTAGGAAATTCTGCCCTGGGAGAACTGCTAACTCAAGCAGAGGCTTGAGCAATTCAAATGTGTCCAAATGGCAACTGTCTTTTCTTTTCTCCTTAGCTTATTCCATATCTGAATTGTAGCATAGTTTTTATGATTTAAATATGTATTCCTGGGTCTCGAGTGATGGCTCAGTGGTTAAGTGCACTGACTGCTCTTGCAGAGGACCTGGCTTCCGTTCCTTGCACTCACCAGGTGGCTCACAACCTTTGTAACTCCAGTTCCTGGAGATCTAACCCTTCTTCTGACCTTTGTGGACTTTAAGCACTCATGCAGTGCACATAAATACATATAGGCAAAATACACACATTTAAAAAACCATAAAACATTATTTGTTTCTCTTTTTCTCCCTCCATCTCTCCCTCCCTCTCTCCAGTTTCTTTTCTCATTCCTCCCTCATTTTGTTCCTTTACTCTCTTCTGGCTCTTGATATTTGAATTCTTATAGCCACTAGAATGAGTATCTTACATACTTGAATGAACTCAGTACGATCTTCATTGACCTGGCAAGACAGTTTCCCTTGATGACAAGCTAAGCTCTTGCTTTATAATGATGGCTGTGAGACTGTCTTGTTAGGACAGAGGCTAAGGCGGGATCATCTTTAATGACAATAAAAAGCACCTCATAAAACCTGACTCCTCAGGTTTGCAGGCGTGAGTCTGGAATTTTAGCAGATGTAGACTTACTAAATCAGTCAGTCAAAAATTATATCAGTTGGAGTACACTGTTCCTGGCAGTCCACAAAACCTGATCATGTAGGTGATTTGGAGGCCATTGCCTTAACTCTTTAATTGGCCGTTTCAGTGCTAGAGGCAGTAGCTAATTGCCTGTAGGTCACTGTAGTCCTGGAGCTTAGGTAAATGTATATTGTCATGTGTCACATTTTCATATGATTCTTTTGCATAGGTTGGTAAAAATGATGGCTGCATAATTAAAATTAAGACAAGGTGGGAAAAGTGATTCAATTAAAGCCCCGAAGCCATTGCACAGATTATCTGATGTACCCAAAACTAATGAATAGTTATAGCTTTTTTTTTCCTCTTCTGCTTTCTTGTTCTTCAATCCTACATGCCTCATGAATGCCAGGGACTCTTTTCATTTGGATACTGAGTGGACAACAACCAGGAGTCCTGAAAACAGACATTTGCGGAAGCTCTGTGGATGAGGACTTAAGGGGAAAGGAATGCCATGAGCCATCCAGGAGGGCTCTCTTCAGCCGAATATTATTCTGAAAACATCTGCAGTGCTTCAGTCTGCACAGAGCAAGTATTCTGTACCAGGATGAGTGATGACAGTGAGCATAAATGAGATTTGTTACACCCTAAACATCCCATGCTTTACATCATTTATTTTTTGAATCTTCCAAAGTGTCAAAGGGAGCACTCAATTGGAAGCAAGAGTGAGAACTTTGTGATGCCATGTTTAACTTTAATTACTCGATGTTGTCATGACAACTGAATACAAATTTGCTTACACAAAAGCAAGCAAAAGTATGTCAGAAAGTGCAGAAGTGTCAGGTAGGTTACGTGTTGGTGTCTCCTGGATTCTAGATTTGAGAAATAGCTTGTTGTCATTTATCCTGACTTTAGGCAGTTAGAAAGAAGTGATAGGCTTTGTCAAATATAAATAGCAACATGGGGTGAGACTTAATGTTCTCAGGTTCCTGATTTGAAATAGAACTCCATTTGAGACAATGTCACAAAACTAATAACCTGTAACTATCTAAGTTTGCCACTTACTAGCACCAAATGCCAGGAATTTTAAATATATTACTTCTTATGCTTAGAATGTCCTAGAAGAATTATTATTGCCTCATTTTAGGATTGAAGAGACTGAGTCTTAATAAAGGATGGATAATTTCATCATGCTTATCTACCCAAAAGTGTCAAAGAAGAGACTCCCTTGGGCTTATTGTTTCTCTTGGCACATAATAACTACCTTGAAATGTATGGTTTAAAACCAGCCTTCTCAATCCCTTGAATCATTCTGTGGGGTACCTGAGTTGAATTTGAGCTATAGTCCCTGTCCCATGTAACACGGGATGAGTCACCTGGCCTTATGACTTAACTCTAGCACCTAGACTGTCTAATGTTCACTTGTGGGACTTGGGAGAGCTTGCCTAAAAGGCAGAGCTTAGCTGGCATGCAGCCATGATGTGGCTCTCATACAGTGTGATTATACAGTATGCTTTGGGTGGGAAATACAAATGTCTCTGCCCTTAGAGACAAAAACCCAACAACATAAGTTATAAATAATAAGGAAAATGACAACAGTAGGCTGTAAGGTAACATAGAAAGGAAACAGACACTGAGAAGAAGAGACATCATGTAATCCTTTAATCCTGCTGCCCTAAAGGATGGGGAGAGACAAGGTAATAACTGTCAGGAAGCAGGTGGCTCTCCTACCCCCATACATCTCTCCAAGTGGAGCATTCTTCCTCTTTCTTCTCTTCCATTATTCAGGAAGAGACTAATAAGGGGTACTTTGCTCTTCATACTTCGGTGTTCCTAAGAGAGCCCTAGAGCAACTCCAACAAGCATTCCAAGTCCTAATGGATGCCTGATGTTTGTGGTGAGAGTCAGACTGTTCATACCTGTTATGAGAATCCCGTACTGTGGTGTAAAATGAGAGAATCTGCCTCATTTCTGAAATGAGGAATTGGGGTTCTGAGAGTATCCACGCAGCCAAACTCTCCGTGGTCATGGTACAATGGAGTACAATGGTATCGTGTAGCGCTACCTCCTCTGTGGCATCAGCAGCTAAAAGAGTCTCAGGAATTAAGTCTGAGGCAACTAACTTACCTGCTAAGCCTCCAGTAAACTGGCTTTAGTAAAGAGGCTGGGTAGAAATCTCCCTCCCCATACACACACACACACACACACACACACACACACACACACACTTTCAGAGAGAGAGAGAGAGAGAGAGAGAGAGAGAGAGAGAGAGAGAGAGAGAGAGAGAGAGAGAGAGAGAGAGAGAGAACAAATAAATACATTTTTCTGAACTCAGTGGTGGCAAGGCAGTGGTATGTCTTCTTGCCACTATAGCTGAAGTCTACCACTGATGCTATTCCCTGCCCCTCTGGTTATTAAGCTCTTTAGTGCCTCTTATTGGAGTCTGGTAAACTGAGGTGGCATCTTGGAGTTGCTTCTAAGTTCCAGCTCACTGCTCTGACTAGAAAATTAGTATTCTCAATTTCAATTGAACATCACAATTAGGTTTTTAAACAAGGTTTCTGTTTTTTATCTAGAGAATAGAATAGAAAAGATGAATTTGGGGAATATAACAAGCAGTTATGGTCCTAAAATTATTTTGATCCTGATTAAATGTCTGGTGACAATTAGACAATAGAATCCATTAAACCCGATGTTTCATACACCCAGCAGTATATATATTATTTATCAAAGGTTCAATACGGCTCTTGTAATGGTTCCTGTACTTAGACATTATGCATTTCTCTATGAATCAAGGTATTACCCAACAGTGAGTAAAATTAAATCCAATCCACTTTTCTGACTCCCTTGGGCAGATTTTAGAGCTGAACACTATAGCCTTAGATTGTAACTTTGTGTGACTCTGAACTTTTATCATCAGACTTTAGGGCAATAATGCTTTTGAACTAATGTTACCCCATCATTTATTCAGAGAAATGAAAAATACTTACGTTATCATAAATTTTCTTATTGATTTGTTTACTAATATGTTTTCAAAATTTCTCGTTGGGAATTAAAGAAGTCTTAGTTTTATTGAATGCCAACCCAAAGAAGAAGGACTCTATCCTGCCAATACTATGCTCTCTGAAAAGAAACAGGAAATAAACTTATCGATAAGTAACCTCAGATATCAACTAGTACTTTAGGGGCAACAAAATGGTCAATGGAAGAAAGAAGTATTGAGCTGGGAGGCAGTGCTATTGGCAGAAGGGGGAAGAGAGTGTCTCCTGTCCACAGCTCAGACTTTTGCCAGATGAATACCTTCAGAAAATAATTTCAGGAGGAGGAATTAGGGAGGACTTATGTGATCATTTCATGTTGTTCCATTAGACTATATAACACTGAGGCTGGCAATGGACATTGAAGACAGGGTGGGTTGTTAGGGGTAAATTCTCAAGGGAGTGATGATTTGTTTGAAATGTGAAGAATAACAACAACAAAAAAGGCAACCTGGCATGGTGGCAGCTGTTAAAATCTCAGCATAAGGAAGCAGAGGCAGGCAGATGTCTGCAAACAAGCCATGGTTGCATAGTGAGACCCTGTCTAAAACGAAAATAAAACAAAAATAAAAAAAAAAAAAACAGAAGCAAAAGCTAACTAGTAAAATACAGAAGGTAAAGCTTGGGCAGCTGGGATAGTATGGGGTACCAATGACTGTCCAGATAGTATGGGGGCACCAATGACTGTCCTGGATAGTATGGGGGCACCAATGACTGTCCCAGATTCCCAACCCTTGTCTCCTTTGTCTGCTTTAACTGCAGAGGACAAACCCCCCAAAGCCCAGTTTTCCCAGTTACTTATTGTAGGCATTTCAATGTAGCTCACTGTTGGCCTCTTTTGGTGGTCAGAAATTGAATCCAGGGTCTTGTACTAGCTAGTCAATTACTTGATCATTGAGACTCACCTTCAGTCACAAAGGACATACTCCAAGGATTTGTCACTTATTGAAAGAAACAAAAAGTCAAAATCAAAACAAAACAAACAAAAAAGAACGACTGCAAAAAATCCCATTTCCTAGATTTTTGCAATAGTGTATATATATATATATATATATATATATATATATATATATATATATATATATATTTCGAGGCAGGGTTTCTATGTAGCTTTGGAACCTGTCCTGGAATTGGCTCTTGTAAACTAGACTGCCCTCGAACTCACAGAGATCCCCCTGCTCTGTCTCCTGGGTGCTGAGATTAAAGGTGTGTGCCACCACCACCCAGCTCAAATATTTTTTTGTTTTTACTTACTTTAAAATACTGATTTATTTATTTAGGTGTGAGTATATGCTTGTAAGTGTGAGCATTTGAAGGCCAGAGGTCAAGATTTTGGACATTGGCCTGTGAACTTCTGCCTGTCTCTTCTGTCTCTGCCTTCTATCTCTTTGTAGGAGTAACGGGATTACAGATGCTTGCCACTGTGTCTGGCTTGTTGCCTGGGTTCTGGCAATAAAAATATCAGGTCATCATGCTTTCATGCTAGTTCTTTTATCAACTAAGCCATCTTGCCATCCCCATTCCAATTTAGTCATGGTCTATCCACATGTGTTTCCCTTCCCTTCCCTTCCCTCCCTTCTACCCTTCCCTTCCCTTCCCTTCCCTTCCCTTCCCTTCCCTTCCCTTCCCTTCCCTTCCCTTCCCTTCCCTTCCCTTCCCTTCCCTTCCCTTCCCTTCCCTTCCCTTCCCTTCCCTTCCCTTCCCTTCCCTTCCCTTCCCTTCCCTTCCTTTCCCTTCCCTTCCCTTTCCTTCATATCTGTTAAGGCCTGTGGTGTAACCAGAACTTTCTGTGAATAAAGCAAATACCTGCTCTTAAGAAGCTTGTACTCTCATTGTGGCGAATGAAAATAAAAAGGAACATACACGCATCCCATTCCTAAAACACATTTATATCAAATGCTGCAAACAGTGGAGAGGAAAGGCAGTGCCAATGCCACTGTGATATGTTATACATGCAGGTGGAGAAGCCATCTCTCAAATAACAAGATTTGAAAAAAAAACTGACTTTAAGGAATTGAAATAAAAAGCAAAATGTGGATACCCAGGGAAAGGGCACTCTAGGCTGAGAAATCAGTGAGCCAAAATGTTTCTGAGGCCGCAGTTTGGAAGTACACCATAGGTAGGAATTATGGAAGAAGTTTTTTGAGTCCTTGTAGGTGATCTGAATTCAATTTTAGAGAGCACACTCAGAGGAAATGCACGTGTGCTTAAAAATGCCTGATGAGAGCAAGCAGGATGGAAAGGGTTTCAGATAAATGAGGTTGAAGCTGTCCATGGGGACATGAGGCGCAACTACTCACTCTCCAGTTGGGTATATGGAGCCAGAAGTCTTGGCAAGGCTTACAGATTTCATAAGCCTTAAAATATAGATGGAAGTTGAAACCAGATGATGGGCATGATTGCTTTGGGAAAATGTAAAGAAAAGAAAATGAAGACAGAACAGGGTGTTATTTTAAAGCTACCCCCCTGAACCCGCCACAAGGGCAGTGATTCTGAACAGACTATATTGGAGTCTTCCCCATCTATGTATTTCCAGAGACTAACAGAGTAGACTCTGGGGACAGCACCACGGCATCTCTCTCACCACTTCTGCAGGAAGCGCTCTCGGCTTCCAAACACTGAAATGTTGTCTTTGAAGTCTGTCTTCCGCTTACCTTGTCGGCAGATGGGAAGAAAGAAACAGCACCTATCTGTTGCCCAAGATGTGGGTTATGATGTACAGACTATGAATGCCACATGTGTGGCAAAAATAACAGCATGAAGTTCGATAAAGAAATGTATCTTACAAAGAACATATTTAACAAACACCCCTCTCGGTGGCCAGGACAGAGAAGACTGTGGTGGCATTTAAGGACATTCGCAGCCTTCAGTTAGGGCTTTGTGAAGAGGCAGATTCATTCATCACCTGCAGGGAAGAATCAACTCACTAATGCGTATTTATGGGGTCTCTACATTCTTTTGTAGAAAAGGTATACATAGCTCCTCACTCCAGAGGAAATGCAGACAGTGAGAAATGCACACTGTAGCAATGAGGAAAAACACTATAGTACATCTGAAGATTAATCAGGGTATACCACAGCTTCAGTTCTGGGTGTATCTGGAGTTTAGTTTTCATTTAGACAAAAAAAGTATCATGGTTTCAGAGTTTCTCTGCTGTAATAGGGAATGCAGATTGCTTCAACTCCATGACACCACCACCAGTTCTTGTAGCATTCTCACCAGAGAAAGGAATGGACATCACCCATATGATCTCCTGGGCCATCAGTCAGGACCGTTCACCTAGCCTGGATACGGAGCACTAGGATGTCCGGGCACTGCTGAAAGAAGCATAAAATGGAAAATCACTTTGAGCTATAGTTTGTTGGGTTTTATTTAAAAGTGAAATAGTCATGTTCCTTATGCCCCCACCAGTTTCACTCCTTGGTATTGACCCAAGAGACAGGTAGGTATGTGCTCACAAAAACGGCTTCTCCAAGAATATACACACCAGCTTTGTTGATAACCTAGTAATATCTGAACCACTCACTCAACCAACAGAATGAATGGTTGTGATTATTGATAAAAACAAATGGGTGGATTTCTAAACCATTATACTAAACAAAAGGATCCAAGTAAAAAAAGAATGCACAGTGTTCTATATTCCATATTGAGATTAGGAGGAGACAAAGTTAAATATGGTGTCATAAATAAGAAAGGCCCTCCTACAGATGAGTAATTGACAGGAAGGGAACAGAGAGTGCTCTCTGTGCTTATGGGCATATTGTGTAACTTATTTTGATAGTTTTATGAACTCATCAAATTCATAGAATTGAATCTTTACCTGTTTATATATGCAAATTATATTTAAATGAAAGTTAAAGTTGAAAAAAATATGAGTTGCTTTCTTCCATTGCTCTGACAAAACACTTAAGCAAGCAACCCAACTAAAGGAAGGATGATTTTTTTGTTTGTTTGAGAGATTGGGCTCATGATTCACCCTAGAGTAAAGAGCCCGACTGCAGGAGCACGAACAGTTGGTCATGATGCCTGTGTAGTCAGTCAGGAAGAAAAGAAGAGAGAGAAATGGGGCTAAGCTGCATAACTTCAAAGTATGTCCCAGTGACCATTCTCTAGAGATACTCCAGTATCTATAAACATTTCTAAATGTTTATAGGGGGCCAAGTATTCAAACCAGGTGCTAGTGGGAAAATTGTTGCATCCAAATCACATAAGAATAATACGAAGATATATACCCAGTCCTTGGAAAGCTGAGGTAGGTAGAGAGAGTAAGGCCAGCCAGGGCTACATACAAAAATAACTCAAAAAACAAAGAAAAAAAGAAGATAAAAATCTACTTACACCTACAAAATTTTCATTTTAAAAATGCCACTTGTGTTGTGTCCCATTTGGACTTCAATCCCAAGAGTGTAAAGTGTAATTTCTGTTCATTATATCTCTTTCTAATCCCTCAAAGATTCAATTCATTGCCCTAAACATATAGAGCATACAGCTTCTAAGAGAGAGAAACAACTTTATTGGAGGGAAAAAAAAACTTTCGGGTTTTCTGCATCTCCCTTGAAAATATCCAAACAGAACTCCTCTTTCGATTAGTGAAAGAAGATAGTCTCTTTTCCGCTGAATCTTATTACGGCACCAAAGCATTGTGTGGCTAGATGAGAAAGCTGCGAATCAAAGGGTTCACGACACCTTCGCTGACATAGAAAAGCAAAGGTGGCAGAGACCCGCCTCTGCATTGTACCGCCATCACCTGACCTTGCTTCTCCAGCCCCCGGCCCCACCCACAGCAGCTCAGATGTACCTCAGAACAAGGAAGGGGAAGGATGTGACTTTGTGGGAGAGGTCCCGTACATCACACTTTGCAACCTCAAACTCAAGATAAAATTGGGAACTAAGATGCTTTTATCATTCTATTGGGAACTGGACAGAATAAAAAATCCCATTCTCTTTGTAATAGTAGTTGGCTACTTCAGCATCTTCCCCTTGATTATATTTCAACGTAAAAAAGTCACATGTATTTTGGAACTCATTTTTTTCTTTCCTTAACATATGTATGTAAGGAAGTGTGTGTGTGTGTGTGTGTGTGTGTGTGTGTGTGTGTGTGTGTATGTGTATATGTGAGTATGTACATATCTTTCTATCATCTCTATCATTTATTTCTCATTATAACAGCATCTAATGGAAGCCAACAACTAAGCTGGTAGTTTTGTCTCTTTGGGAAGATGAACTAAAGACAGAGAGAAGGCATGTTTATGGCACCATCAGAGGCTACAACTAATGAGTGGTTGGAGTCTTGCCTCCAAATCACACATGATAGCAAGTAACTGAGTGAAGTTTTTCCAAGCAGGCAAAATTGAAGAAGAGAGTCTGTTATATTAGCTCTTTGTCATGGTTGTAGGTGTTTATTGACTCAAGTTACACATGGCATGAGCACTGCATAGGGGTCCATGGAACTAGTGAGAACATGGCTCTAGAGAACAGCTGGCTTCTCTCACCACAGTAGACCAGAGCAGCTCCTAACAGCATTCTGAAACTTGCTGTTTTACTCATGTTATCATTATAGATGCTTCAGACACAAACCATTGAGGAAAACCAAAACTGGTCAAAATGCAGAAACCAACTTATCATAGGATGCCTACTCTGAAGAATATATCCACAGCATAACTCCTGTACCCAAGCTCAGGGCACACCATGGAGGAGTGTGGAGGAAGGTTGTTAAGAACTAGAGGATCAGGAAGTCTGATACCCACGTTTAGCAGTGCTTTGGGAAGTTTTGTTGTTTCCTTACATTTGACAGAGGCTAATAATTTTCTAAGATGTATGTATTTATGCTTTTGGGGGCAGGTGTGTTGCTTCAAGTAACTTTATGTATTAAGCTTCCAATAATGCCCCAAACTTCACATTCATTGTGACTTCAGGTATGTATAGACAAGCTTTTATGGATCAAAACATTGTACTTGTTTGGTCCTTTAGAATCGCTTATATTTTAGTTGTGAGCCTAGCCTTTAACGGCTGAGCCATCTCTCCAGCCCGACATGTGCTCAACTATGTTCATAGCAGCATTGTTTGTCATAGCCAAACCTGGAAACAACCTAAATGCCCCTTGACTGAAGAATGGATAAGGAAAATGTGGTACATTTACACAATGGAGTACTATGCAGCAGAAAAAAATAATGACAGCTTGAATTTTGAAGGAAAATGGATGGAGCTAAAACACATTATTTTGAGTGTGTTAACCCAGACACAGGAAGGCAAGTATCACATGTACTTATCATAGGTGGTTTTTAAACATAAAGCAAAGAAAACCAGTCTACAAACCATAATCCCAGAGAACTTAGACAACAATGCAAACACTAGGAGAGACTTACATCGATCTAATCTACATGGGAAGTAGAAAAAGGCAAGATCTCCTGCATGATTGGGAGCATGGGGACCTTGGGGAAGGGCTGAAGGGAGGGAGGTGAGAGACTGGGAGGGAAGCAGAGAAAAATGTAGATCTCAATAAAAATCAATTTAAAAAAATAATCTCTAGGGACAAAAATGATGCAACAACTATCTTGGAACCATGATGACAAGAACTTAGGGTTAGAAAACTACCTCATAATTTCTTAACAGCAAACCTGATGGAGGCAGAAAGTTGTCTGTAGGAAAGAACTCAGAATACTTGAACTTGGGATAGAAAGGACCATTGGTAAAATAACATAACTTACTCTAGTCTAGTAGTGTGCAATTATATGGGAAGTTTTCCTCTTTGGACCCAGGCCCTAGGAAGCTTTCCCAGCTTTGGGTTGCACAATGGCTGTGAAAACCTGAGAGCTTCAGCAGCATTGCTTGTGAGCTGCTAACAATGTGTCTGCAGAGGTGTGCTTCCCCGTCACCCAGTGCCATGCCTGTCTGTGGAGCAGAGCAGAGGATTGCCTCCAAGTTAAAGAGCTTTCGGCCCCGCTATATAAATGTCTGTGTACTGCTTCTGTTGTGGATCTCCTTGTGGACCAGAGTCACTATAAGGACCCAAACATCTTTTAGTGCAGCCTGCGGTGCAACACAAGGTATAGACCTTCAGCCTAAACATAAATCTGACTCCAAGAAATGAACAGACACAAGAGGCTTCAGCGGTTCTCAGTTCAGTGGGGTAGACTTGGAATCCAAACTGTAACTCTCTGGCATTCTGACTGGGGCTGGTATGGTGTGTTCGGAGGGGTGTGTTTCCAGTTAGGTGAACAGATCCCACACCCCCTTGTTTGGTGTTTCTCCTGACCTCCCTTCTTATCCTTAAGCAGCTGTCTCACTAGAGACACCCTGGGTCTTCTTGAATGAAGCATTTGAAGCTGCTGGGTTTCTATGTGTTTCTTTGCATCTGTTGGGTGGTCCATGCCACTTCGTGTATTTTGCATTTACTGTTATTTTGATTCTACAGAGTGAGAGAGGAAATGGAGAAAGGAGGGTAGGAAAATTCAAAGGAAGGAAATGAGAAAAAAAAGTGTGGAAATGAGAGCCAAAAGGAAGTGTCAGTAAACAGGAGTTTCTTAACTAGTTTCTAAACTTAAGTTATCCGTTATACAAGATTCATTATGTACAATAGTCACACACTTTAATTATTTGCAGACACTGTATTGGTGTAGTTATGATAAGAACTATGTTCCTTCAAAGTTTATATGTTGAAGCCAAACAAAGTTCACGTGTCTAGTCTGTAAGCATATTTGGAGGCAGAGCCTTTAAAATGAGATCTTTTCAGTGGGTTCTATTCATATAAATGTTTGGTGAAGATAGGATCTTTAGAATGGTGACAAATTAAAAACAGAGGTGATAGGCTTAGACCCTACTACAAAAAGACAGGAAAGGGGATGCCAGGAATCCTTTCCGAAAGAGAAAAGGCTACACAGGAAGAAGACGGCATTAACTCCCTTCTTTGAAAACTGCCGCACTTTTACAAACAATTTCTAAGCACCTAATGTTACTGGAGTAAATTTTAATCACTGAAATAAAAAAATTAAGATAATAATGAAAGAGAAACTTTACTTGCCATTGCTCTTGATCTACCAAGAGCTAGCCAGTTTTGCATTTCTGCGTCCTAAGCTGTGTTCCTAAGCATAACAGTTTCAGGGACGTAGGAAGCAATTTCAGATGACACTTCAAGGATAAAAATAACATCACTAAGATAACATTAGCAGTTTTGGTAATCCTTATAATTATCTTCATTTAACGGAAAGATTATTTTTATCCACTTTTATTAAACAGAGCACAGAATATTGGGAAAGGAAGGATGGAGAAGAGAGCAGGACCTTCAAGGGGAAAACTTTATCGTTTCTGGAGTCACGGGAGTCGAACTTACAGACTCCATAGTTTAGTTCTGTTCTTTGTGATTGGTGTTGTCGGTTGTTTCCTTGTTGCTGTGATTTAACACATTCTCGAAACAACTTGGGAGGAAAGGGTTTTCTACTTCTTACAGGTTAAGGTCCATTACTAAGGGAAGCTATTGCAGGAGGTCAAGGCAGGATGCTGGGGGCATGAACTGAAGCAGAGACCATGCGACAATGCTACTTACTGGCTTGCTGTTTCTGGTTGCTCAGCTATCGTTTTTAAACAGTGTGGACCCACCTGCCCAAGGATGGGAATGCCTACTGTGGGTTGGAATCTCCCACATGAATTATCAATCAAGAAAATGCCCCACAGACATGTCTACAGTCCAGTCTGATGAAGGCAATTCCTCAAATGCAATTCTCTTCTCCCAGATGTCTAGATTTGCATCAACCAGATATAAATTAACCAGTTAGTCTTTGAAAAATTCTCTCCCAAGTCCCAGCTCTCATCAGTGAAAACATGGCTCTTCTCACAAGCGCCATCCGTTAAAACATGGTCCAAAGACAACTCGGTTTTCTTTAGTCGAATTACGTCAGTGCCCTAACTGACCATCCATAAGCAAAAAGTACGTATTCCTTTTGTTGTTTGTGTTTGGCTTTTTGCTTGGTACCTCCAGAGGCCAAAGGAAGACATAGGGTTCCCTGGGACTACAGTCACCCACAGTTGTCACCTCCCAAGTGGTTCTCGGATCTGAACCAGGGGCTACTTTGCAGAAGCAGAAAGTGATTTAGACCCCTGAGTTAGTTTCTCCAGTCCAACTTCGTTATATGTCACAAAAAAGTCATTTCAGTATGACCATAGGCACCTGTCTGGTAGACTGTATGAATGAAGAATCAAAGGACTTTGTAATAAGTTGATGAATTCTAAATTCTGAGTTTGGCGATGTTTTGTAGTAATGTGACTCTAGGAAATTTTCAGTTGACAGCACTTACCTCATGGGAAATGGGACCAAGGCTACTCTTGAAGCTAGGGAAAGCCAAGCAAAGGCACACAGGTAAGAAGCCGTGCATTGTGTGAAAAATTAGAGATGTAATTTAGTTTAAGCAGAAATGCACATCAGAATCAGGGAAGTGAATGTTTGGGAGTGGTTTGTTGCTACCCTTCTCCTAACTTCCAGAGCACTTAGATGTGTTCGCTCCCCTTTGGGCACAATAGAAGTCCCTACGTTTCCTGACTATTCTGCAGTGAGTGTGTTCTGCAGAATGCAAGTCAGTGATTAGCAATTTATAATCAGAGGCTAGAGAGGGCTCAGTGGTTAGGAGCTCTGGCTTGTGGAGGAGACAGGTTTAATTCTCAGCACCTACATGGTGTTTATAACTCCATCTCCAGGAGAACTGATGCCTGCTGTGCCTCCATGGGCACAGCATACACATGGTGCACAAACATCATTTATGCATATAAAATAATAAATAAATAGCTCAGAAAATAAAAATTATAAGTGGTTCTAGGAGACCTGAGGATTTTTTTACTAAAAGTATTTACTATTATTTAAGTTAGTAAAATTATTGTGTAGCCCATGAACTCAAAACGTATATACCAGTACCCAAATACGTTTCTGCCAACCCTCATCCGTTAATCTCAAAGTGCTTTGCAAATATAAATTAATTAAGGTTCAAAATTAATTAGCATGTATTAACTTCTCATTGTATAGAAGAGACTTTGCGGCTTCGTTGATTTTTATGTGCTAATAGGCTGTGACTGGCTTTGTAATTGTTCCGTTTCCATGTGCAAGTGGGAAAGGAGGAGCAGGAACAGACAGACAGCATTCGAAAGAGGGACCAGCGATTCGGATTCCAACTTTGTAGCTGACTGTATGTTTTCCAAATGCTGCCGCTGCGATGGGGAAGACTGGCTGCGTGGAGCCAGCTCTGACCTGCTGTGTGGAAGGCAGGAAAGCCGAACAGGAACTCCAGTTGCGTTCCCTTGCCTTTCTGCTCCCTTCTTGCATGCCAGCATTTTACCATCTTGCCTTGACCTAGTTGTATGGAATCAGTGATGCTGATGTCTGGAGAGGACATGGATAGATTGTGTGGTGTGAGTGCCTCGAGAATATGACCCCAGTGTCTGAAAAGGGGCAAATGCTGACAAATCAGATATTTCCATATGAAAGATAACTTAGGTTAAATGCACCCAAGATTTGGAATGGAAATGTCTGTCTGGAGAGTAATTAAAAATCATAAAGCAAAAAAAAAAAATGGGGGAGGAGTATATATATGTGGGAGTGGAATTAGGGATCACTTTTGTGGGGCATCTTTTTTTTTTGTAAATGTTACTATTTTCCAACAGTAGATCAGGGTTTGGAATTTGTTTGTTTTTACAGTTGCAGTCTTAAAATATTCACTATGAAATATTCTCTGTTTCAGACGAGAAAGCTGAGGACCAAGCTGGTAAGTTCTGGTTGGCTGTGTGGAGACTTTGCATCTGCATCGTGTTAGGAGATCCCTGACCCTGCATGTGGAAGGGCAGGATGGGGGTAGTATTGCTTACATGTGTGTCTGGAGCCGAGCTGGGCTTGGCTTCTGAGGTGTCCTTCTTTCAGGGTCAGACCCAGGCCAGTGCGGATTTAGCCTCCTGGCCTTGATATACTCCACATGGCTCCCATTCTCCAGCCATTCGCCCCGTCTGCGGCTGATCTGCAACGCCTCTGCTCAGGCTTCTCGGGCTGTTCCATCCTGCCACAGAGAATGCAGCTCATTCTCAAGCAGCCCCGCTTCTCTTTCTAGCTCCATGGGCTGCAATGGCAGGAACGTTTCTGAGATCCACATGGCTACTTGGGGACGATGCCACTGGTCACTGACATTGTACTAAGTTCTCCTCAGCCACAATGAATTTAAAAGCAGGTAAGTAGAAAAGATGCTGATGAGAAAGGAACCACCCCCTCTGAGGAGCCAGAGAGCCATTCTTCTCTGAGAGAAATGGTCAATTATTTTCTGAAAATGAGGAAATCCTTTGTTGTCATTTGAATCCAGCCAGTACCAGGCTTAGATGAAGATACTGAGTGATTGTACTCTTTGTATACTCACCTCTCTGCCTTTGCTCGTGGCGGTGGCCACAGGGAGGACTTCCCTTGCTCCTGTCCTGCTGTGCATGGCCTGACCATTCTTCAAGCCCTAGCCTCTGTCCTCAGTTCTTATTGAAGTTGAGCTGTCTTCCCAGCCCTCGGCTGTCTTCGGCCTCTGGACCCAAGCGGCGTTATTGTCTGAACTGCTCAGCAATTAATCACTACAACACGTCCTTGTGACATCTTCCACATTATGTCATTATTAAATTCAAACAGTGAAACTTTTCAGGTGCCACACAGCTTCTTGTCCTTTCTGTAGCAGGGACCAAATGTTGTACTCAAAAGTCTCTTCACTGCCTGAGGTATATGGTCTCAGTAACTATTTTTTCCTTGATTCAAAATACTAAGACAAGAGGAGACAACTGTTTTAACCACTTATTGAGGAAAAACAGCAACTCTGCAGAGAGTTATATTTTTGTACTGTGTGTATATATAAATTCTTATCTACCATATTTTCTCTTTCACTGAATTCAGTTTTTTGAAAACAAGTTAATTAACAATAAAGAAGTTGACCAAAACATAGTGGAATCTACAATACTTGTGGGAAACCAAAACAACTGATTTCTGAACTATTTTGTGCAGAAACTGAATGGTACTGCATCCCCCCCCCTCTGATGTCTACACTTTTGTTATTTAAACTGATTTCCTGTGTTGCTGAATAGGGTACACAGCCCCATAATTTGAGAATTTATGTTACCTGTATCCTACCAGACATTGACAAAGCGTTAATGAGATCCTATTCCAATTTGGATTAAATGGCCATTCCAGATACAGTTGGTTATCAATAAGGAACCATGCTATGTGACCAATGTAACCACTGGGGCCATGTCTGTGAGCAGGACCAACATAAAGAAAAAGAAAATATCATAAGCCAACATAAAGGAAAAGGCTAGTCAGAACCCCTCCTCCCAGATATTATCCACTACAAGCCTTACGTTTGGTATTTAACGATGCTCAGTTAGTTAATAACACCATCCACTCAGATACTCATCGAAAAAGCAGGACTGAGTCTTTCTTCACTCTGTCTTGTCAGAACTTCTTGATACTGCTTCCTAACTGCCTCTTTTTAAAATCCTTTTTTGTGACTTTGAAGGTAAGGAGGACCCAGGCCCTTGTCCCTTGTCAGCTTAGCTAAGACAGTCTTCAAATTGTTCTTTTGGCTTCCGGCCCACCCTGTTGCAATCACCGTTCACACAAGACACTGTGGGAGCAGAGGTAGAGTAAGGTCAGCATCCTGTATTGGGACACAGCTCCGCCCACCATCGTCACCTTACTTCTTCACTCGTTCAGGGTTGGCATTGGTCATCGTTTATGACAGGTCACCATCTTTTTAAGAAAATAAAAGCAGGCAGAAAGTCAAGACACAAACTTTTCCTACACACATGGGTTCTCAAAGGAGGCAGACATGACAGAATAGCCAGAGAGGAGTAATCCCAATGAAGGGAACTCTCAGGTGGCTCTGATGTGGGTGAAATGTTAGTCTTCATGATCTGAGAAGGAACCATCACAAAAACGGCGTGTAAGAGGGGGATCACAGCTGAGGGAGGAGGCAAGTCAGCGGATCTGATGGGGACACAGACACAGCCAGTGTGAAGTTTGTGCTGTGGACAAGGGGCAGGGTGAAGGATGGCAGGACTAGGAGGATTGGGAAGGGCTTGGCAGTCATCGGAGGCAGCATTTTCCTATGCTCAGTAGAAATCAAATATGGCTGCAGGAGTGTTTTGAAAATTACATCACACATAGCATTTCCTGTAGCTCCTATGAAAATGGGTTCCTGAATTGGAAGAAGTGATCAGAGGGTACAGCTATGAGATAGCTGGTTATTCCAGGGAGAAGAGGGTGGCAGTCGATCATGCTGGAAGTACAGCCCATGAACTTAAATAACTGTCAGGGAGGGGACGGGAAGGGACAAAGGAAGAGACACTTAAGTTAGACAGGCATTGGTGTCTGTCTGCTTGGGTCATTTGTTGCTGTTACAACAAAATGCTGGAAGCCAGTAGGTTAGAAACCAGATAAAGCAATCCATCATCTTTCTGAGGCTGAGTAGGTCATTAAAGTCCCAGGAGCTTTGGTATTTGGTGAGGGACGATTTCATGACTGTAAAAAGAGAAGAGTGTCTTCTTGGGTCCTCAGGTAAAGGGAAGGGCAAAGCACTATCTTTCCTGCCCGAAGGCACCTTCCAAAGGCCTCATCTCCTAACAGTACCACCTTAGAGGTAGATTTAAAATGAGAGTGGAGGGAGGAGTCACAAACACACACAGCAGCACTTTGCCCAAGGTGGGAAAGACAAACAAGATGCGGAAGTCGGGGTGGGGGGGCAGGATTGACTCAGAGTTGTCTGATAGATATCCAGGGAGAGATGGGCATCATCTCTGTTAAGCAAAAGCAGGAGTCATAACAGAAGTAAGAACAAGAGACTATTTAGCAATGATCAACGAAGGTGCAGCACTTAAATCTTGGTAGTGTGTGCCATTATGGATCATGAAATTAGAAAGGGAAGAGAGAAGTCCTGAACCGAGGCCTTAAGCCTTCTAACACATGCAGGTCAAACAGTAGAGCTTAGAACCCGAGTGGATCTATCTGGTCAAATTCTTGCCAACCTGAGAATTCCAGGAGCTCATGACCTTGAACAATGCACATTGCTGTGGTTTCTTAGTCCTCCACAATTCAGAACTAGTTTTGTGGCCTTCTCCTAAAGAATGCAGAAAATTGGCATTTGCACAAAAATGTGTGTTTTCAGAACAAGGATAATATAAAGCTGATATCCCCAGCAGCAAGCCTCCCAACTGCCCCCCAGGACAGTCTGAATGAAAAAATGATTATGTACTTAATGTCCACTGAGCACCCTGGAGAGAAAAAGAGCATGCTATAATTGCAAAGTATTATTTTTACCATTATTAATACATGAATCATTCATTAGAGAGGAAAGAAAGAACTAGGAATAGGAAAGTCAGGAGATAATAGGCTGTGTTTATAATGCTGCACAGAAGGAATTGCCTACACAAATCCCCCCCACTAGGATGTGCAGCCAGATCCACACATGCTGAATCACATGTTCTCGTTGCAAAGACAACCCCTTAGCAGGTGCACTGGAGGACGAGGCGTTTGGAGTCGGCTGAGCATCTATCCCGTACATCATATTTCTCCCCGTTGTCCTTAGCCAGTCCTTCAGGGGCTCTTGGTGCAAGCTTCTAGGGGGGAACAGTCTTCCTTAGTAGGATAGTTTTGAAAGAGATTATCCTCAAAGAGGGAGATATTTTCAAGTGGAGTGAGTCGATTTTGAAAGAATGGAGGGATTCATGGAAGTTTGGAGAGACTTTAAGGTTACCAAGCATAAGTACCTAAATCTGGAATTATCTTCTAGAATTACCTTTCACTTAAAACCTGAAGCTCCACCATAAATAAGACAGAGAAACAAAAGCACATACAAAGAAACATGAAACAAAAACCTCCAACCTCGTTGGCAGACTTTTACTGAATGAAATATTTAGAATTAACAGATGTAAATTTTAAAAAGATTCAGTCCCTGTATATTTTGTAAAGTGGAAGAATTCTATTTCTTTTAGGCAAAACCTCAGAACTTCGTACACCAAGTGCCAAAACTGCTTCTTAAAGGGAAAAAACTCCTCTAATGCCTCACATTTGATATTATATCCCAAAAGGGGGCATTTCTGCTGAAATAAGCACCACAGACTAACAGAAGACCCGGGGTCGTTATGAGTAGGGACCAAGAGAATATGACGACATAGACCAGCTCCATGATTGTTTCCTCTTTACAGATGGTATGAAGAGACTGGGGGTTGTTAAAATAGCCCAGGCAAGTAAGTCCTTGACTTCATTCCAATATCACAATTCAGAGCTCTGAAAATGAATCCAAGTCACTCAGCATCTGAATAGTAACGACACAGAGGCCCTCCAGCTCCCAAAGATCGTCTGTGTTACTGTCGCCCCCTCTGTTTGATGGCTCTCGCCATCTCTGTGAACTCACACACTTTGGAAGGAACTGTTTGCTCCGTGGTAGAACCTGCTCCCTCTCCCAGCCTCACCCGTTCAACTCAAAGTTGTTTACAAATTAAACTGGGAGTAAATCCTTCCGAGGGGTCTTATTTTGTCTACGGGGGTGGATGCCCGTATTTAGCGGTATTTTCTGGTCTAGCAGTTCACGTGCTGAAGATCCGTGAGATTTCCTAGCTAGGCACTCATCTAGGACCCCGTGGGCTTGCTTCAACTGATATGGATTTATTTTTATATTTCTTCTGTCATTTTGATGGGTTTTGAAGAGAGAGAAGAAGAAAGTCGTTTGTTCAGTCAGCCATCTTGATTCAGAGTTGATCACCTCTTATCGGGGCAGGCACAGAGGGACAGAACTCCAGCCCCAGTTCCTTTAAAAAGTAATTGTGAGAGACATTTAGCGTGTTCAAAAGACTGGCAACCTGACCTACATTCTTTCAGTATATTGATTTGCAAAACCCAAGTCTTTCTTTACTTTCATATTTTCTGTGCTTCAATTCTTCAACAAAGAAAAAAAATAGCAAAGAGAAAAGGGGCTACTCAGTAAATCCACATTTACTCTCAACTCTCGAAACACTGTAAGCTCAGAGAAGTGCAGTTTTACTTAGGAGAATGTACTGTATAATCCAGATCTAAACTTAGGATTTCCTTCAATCAGGGACTCTGTATTTTTATATTATCAAAGTGAGGCATAGTATAACTTACTGTTATTAAATTCTTTAGCAAACTAATCTACTCAACAAATGGGACACAATGTCTACTTGGGGAAAGAAAACACTAGACAAAAATCATTACTCATTTGAGACTCAGTAACTGGAGGCGTGGCTAGTGTGTGCAAACCAATGCATGCATAGGCTTAGCCTTGCTATGGAGCATCCCCCGAAACCATGTGTTGCTGAACAGGTACTTTCTCACTGAAAAGCAATGTAAAGCTACCTGACAGGGCAAATGAAGGTTTGATGACTTGCAGGGATTTGTAAAGGCTAATAGAATAAAGAGAAAGAGAACAGAGGGACAGAGGGATGACAAATAACAGACTCTGGTTTCCCACATCCTAACCACCATCCTCTGAGCCCTTCTTTTGAAGCCTATTTCTTTGACCCTCTTCCTCGGTTTCAGTGCCCCGTAGTTGCTAAGCACCTGCTCAGAAGCCCTATGCTAATGCTTCCTCGGAGAATCCCTCCCCAGTGACTTCTCCCTGCTCCTGACTTTCCCTCCTCTGTCCTCATTAACCTACTTGAGTAATTTCTGATTTTTTTTTTTAAAAAAATACTTCTAATTTCTCCCCCAAACCAATTGAATTTTTTCTGCTCATTCTTCTTGCTATTTTTTCTCTTTTCTGACTCAATTCATCGTTTAGACACAAATCAGCTAGTTTCTGGTCATCGTAAAAATAGGATGTTATTGTATTGTTATTTATTGTACAGAGCTTTAAGATTTTCCTATATGCGTGCATGTATATACAACTTGAGTCCATCAGCCTACAGAGTTCTCAGAATAATGTTTTAAAATTTTTACAATGGGCTTTTACATGCCACCGAGTTTAAGGAATACAGTTCAAGCCCGCGTTGCTGCTACAGAGACAGAGTGGAAACAGTAAGGAGCCATCTATCCTGGCTGCACAAAACCTTCTCTTCGGCGTCAGAGCTGGGATGGAGGTGATGCCACTCTAGGGGTCACATAAAATTCATTCCAGGCAGACACTCAGGAGTGTGTAGTGAAACGTGTATTTGACCTAGGCCATGTCTGGGCTTAAATCTGACTGGCTGTGTGACTGAGTACATCTCCGGTCCACTCTGACCTTCCGTTGTCTCTCCCGCGTTTCTGCAGTGCCTGTCACGAAGGAAGTGGGCTGTAAAGACAACAGTATCTGTTACAAGCACAGTTCTGTAAAAAATATTAGACCTGATAGAGCTGCTGTATTTCACAGGCTGCGAATGCAGCTCTCCCAGAGCAGGGATGGCTGTTGAGCGCAGCTGCTTCGCAGAGCTGTTCGCTGAGCTCTTGAATTCCAGTGCTCTGAAAGCAGTTTGCTGATGTTCCGATTTCCAAATGGAGAAAGGGAAGATTTGGATACATTCAAGAATAAGATGTTCAAAGTCCACGCTGAGACATTGGGCAAAATTCTGGGTAGTTACTGCTGAGAGAGCATTCGGTTTTCCACTCGGAGCTGCGCTATACAGTTATTCTGCGCATGCGGTGCTGACGGCCTGTCGGGGGGTCTCACTTGGAGCCCTCCACACAGTGCCAGCAAAGCAGAAGCACTGGCCCGTTTGCCTACAAGGCTCTTCACAAGACCGGTGCCAAGGTGCATAGAAAAGATTTAGCCAAATGTGACTTTCACTTTCCAAGTAGTGTTTCCAAATAGAGAAGCCGCACTTACAGATGACAGGCAAGACGCGTTTTTATTTTCTGACTGAGTACTGGTCTCCTTCTAGAGTAAGAGCTAACCAGAAATCTGAAGGAAGCTATGCAGCTTCTTATGACCTGGATTCTTGGGAGAATCCTTTCAAGTTTATGTGACTAGCTAAACAATGCAAAAATGACAGTCCACATTAAAGGGAAGGGCGGAAGTGGGCACTTGTCTAAGGAACAATGGCAGCAGGTAGTGACAGAAAGGAAAGAACTGAGAGGTCACCTTAGACACAAGCCACCACAGTGAGCTCTCCTCCGCCTTCTGTCTGCTGACTTCCTGTCTTCCACTTACCCAATACCCCTTGATTAGATGGGTTGTACGCGCGCACACACACACGAACAAATGAACACACTCACACACCACATACACACAAGCTTAATTGTCTTCTAGTGAGCAAGATTCACACGTGTACGTGTTAGTCAGGATTTGTTTACAGGTTGAGCTCATGGCTACTGAAGACAATAGATTAAAGTTTTGATCATAAATATCCCCATGAATAAAAATCTGTTCCTTTATTGATACTTCCCTTCCTCCCAATTTTAATAGCTATAGCAAAATGTTTTATATACAGAACAAAAGGGAAAACATCTAGGCAGTGATTATAATCTAGGAAAGTTGCAGGTTAATGTAAGAAGTATGTGTGGGTTTATGCACATTTATGTATAAACTATATGTGTGCATGTGCATAAAGTATACTGAATGTATGTCTACGATGTATATATGTGCTCATTCACATTTACTCATGTGCTCACTCTCTCTAGTACACACACAAACACACACACACACACCTGAATGAACAAAAGGACCAGTGTAGGCAAAAGAGAAGAATTATTACTGATATATAAAAAATACCTCTCAAATTCTGAAACTTTAATTCTTCTACAGGTCAATACTAATTTTTATTGAAGTAGGATTGGCAGATAACTCTTTATGGGCTTCCTTCATAGTTTGCACTAACGGCATGTAAAATTATTGTCTATTTGCTTTGATCTATTTTTGTACCTTTCTAATTTTCATAATGGAACAAGTGGGGTGTACTTTTATTCTAAATACTGAAGGTAATAACCTGAATGAAGCCAGGCTGCTTCTGCATTGTGTGACAGAGTGACAGCTATGAAGCAGCCAGACATGTTCTGCCAGAGACACATATAGCACTTCTAGGTGACAACGGTTATGAAAGCCATAAGGACTCCCTATATCTCCTCAATATTAAAACCATTTTAATTGTGTGCACACACCCACAGACCTCCAAGGGTTAACTGCACACAATGTAATGAATTCAATAATGATGAGTTAAAAAAGGTCTAATTAGCAAGTAACCACTTTATTATGAAAGAAAATGGTAATGAATTTAATAGCTCAAAATCATTAACAATATTTAGTTTGCTGGTACTTGTTCTCTATTATCCTCATTAATATGAACATTTAATATGTTTTAAAATGGATTTGTAATACTTTCTGTGCCATGAGGTTACACTGACAGAAAGAGTGTAATTATTCTGCTAATTGTTATCACTGTATGTTTGTGCTCCGAATAGAAGTATATTTAGGTGTTAATACCAAAAAAAAAGTAATTAAGAAAGGAAAGATTTAAAACCTAATTAAACAAAAACTAAAAAAAAATTCTCAGGCCACCATATGAAAAGAATTTCTGAAGTAATTGCTTTTGAAACTTTCCTTTTTCCTCTCTTCTTGTTAATTCATTTTTCTATTGTTGTGGGTTTCTTAAAGGAGAAAATAAAGTTATCTAATATGAAAAGTGGCATAAAAAGAAACTGATTTCAGATCTGTCATGTGAAGCTAGATCTTTACAATGCTCAGCACAGCAACAAAATACAAGCTTCTGTGTCACGAGTTCCCTTTGATGGTGGAAAACCAGCATGCCACACTTGTGCCATAAATGGTTTACTCTCTTCCCATCTCTGTCCCTGTTGCCTCCTAAGGGTCCTGGCACAAACCCTGCTTCTTTTCCGTCGAGTGCCATTTTCTTCTGAAACACCATAGAGCTTGTCCTTACCACCTTTTAGTCCCTAGAGTCGCTAAGGGTAAGAACCGAAACAAAGCAAAACATTTTCAGACACAAATCCTTGTGAGCATAAATCTCATGGAGCAAGAAAGGTAGGTGAGGAGAGGAGAAGAAGCTGGGAATAGGCAAACAAAGCAACAAGTAACTTGCCCCAAGAAAAATCCTGCAGTGTTTTGTTAAATGACCAGCCCAGGGTGTTGCTAATGATGGTGGCATATGTTTTTTTGCTAGAAAATAGAAGCTTGATAGACTCCTTCCATAATGTTCCCATAAGTTATAACCTAACTTTTAAATTCAGCACAGCCTTGTAAGATCTGCCACGAGAATGTCGTGGAGCATCATATTGCCCTGTAGATAGATATATACAATCCTGATTCTTAATGTCATTCATATTGCTCTGTAGATACATACAATCCCGATTCTTAATGTCATCCATCCTTCTGTCCGGTGTTCATCGAGTACTGCTGCGCTGTCCTCTGAAAAGGGCTCCACTGTGGCAGTAGTCTTCAGTTTGACTTTTATGTTGAAGAGAGAGACCTGTCGCAGCAGTGCCTGATGAGTGACAGCTATGCTAGAGGCCAGGTTCATTTCACCTGAGACTGGCAAGTAGTGTAGTGTCTTGACTCCTTTCAATTCTTCAATTCTTGATATAACTTCATGTTTATTCTGCACCCCCCATAAAGACATCACTAGCAACATGTCACCCCTGCATTGGCCGTATTTCCCTGGCTATATGTTTTAAAGTCTTACATGTAGTAGATCAATAGTTGTTGCATTTGGGCATAGCAAGAATAACCTCACATGAATCCTGCCATTTCAGGATAAACAAGAAGAACATGGATAAACACTCTTAATAAAATTCTCGACTACACATGTGAAATTGCTATCCATAGACTGTGTGGAGGAGGATATCCCACCTCCGTGGTTTTACTCTCATATTTCTCTTTGTTGACGGAAATTTCCAGTGTTTTTGTTTGTATTTGGTTGGTTGGTTGGTTTTGTTTTGTTTACCAATCTTAACTCCATTTGGACTACTAAGGACTATATTTGTTTGGGGATTCAATCATCTATCCAAATAGTCACAAAGAAAATCTTTCCCAACTTCAGTACAAATAATTATTTCAGAATTTTTTTATTTAAAACAGATACTTTTCATAGAATATATTCTGATTATTGCTTCTCCTCCCTCTATTCCTCCCCCAGTTGCTACCCTTCTCCTCTCCCATTCAGATCCACACCCATTCTGCCTTTATGCAGCCAAGCTATGCAGTGGTGGCACACACCTTTAATCCCAGCAGGGTCAGGAAGATCACTGAGTTCAAGGCCAACCTGGTCTAGCTAATGAGTTCTAGGACAACCAGGACTATTGTGGTAGTTTAAATGTATTTGGCCCCCATAAGCTGTCATATGAAGTGGCACTATTAGGAGATTTGGTTAAATTTTTTTTTTTATAAGAGTGGCCATGTTCATATTGTCTCTTCACAGCAATAGAAACCCCAACTAAGACAACTACACAGTGAAACCCTGTCTCAACAGCCCCCAAAACGTAAAATTAAACTAAATTAAAAAATAGAAAACAAACTGGCATCTGAGGGATAATAGTAAAATAGAACAAATGGGAATAGAGCAAAACAGACAGACAGAAGGAAGCCCCAGAAGAGGGACACGAAACAAATATAGATGCAGAAGCTCACTTGCTTAGACACTCAGAACCTATAAAAACACAAAACTGAAGGTCATAATATCTATACAAAGGACTTGTAGGGTAGAAAATAAAATGAAATGTAAAAATTGAAAATTAAATTGAGTGGAAGAGAGGGGAAGATAGACAGACCGATGGATAGACAGACAGATAGATAACCACAACATAATGAGACAAAGCATCTTCAAAGATGTCATTGAGTTCATTTGCTGTAGGCCGTCTACTGCTGGGCACGCTGCCTACCCTTATGAGTACGTTGTTTCCCTAACCGAGATTCCTGTAGAGAAAACTAAATTTTCCTTTGCAAGTGATTATCGATCGGAGATAGCTTCTCAGTCCAGAAAAATCTTAAAGACAAACAATAAACGTTTCCTTTCAAACACTGAAAATGTCTAGTGCCCTTTGCCTTTTTCGCTAATCGTATTTTATTTTCCTCACTGCACCCAGATAAGATGTTCTGATGGCACTTACCACCCAGCTCTTTTCCAGCATCCAGTATTTCAGGGCTTACACTAATAGTCTCCAACCAAATTTTGCATAAAACAGCTAAGATTAGAGATGTCAAAAGACCTTGCACTCTACTTGGAAAGTACATGCAGAGATGCCCAGTTCACGGAAGTGGCAGTGACGCTGTCTGTACTCGTGGACTTGAGTATCCTAATAATGAGACAGTATCAGGAGCACAGCAACACCAATGAGATGACTCGTCAGCTCTGTGATCTAAGGTGTGCACCCTCATTCCTTAATCTAAGTAGCAGGTTTGTCCGCTACAAATAGTTTGACTAATTAGCAAGAGAGATGAAAATCTATACTTCAGCCACCAATTGCGCTAAAGCCAGACTCTGATTGGGAATGTCTCCATACAAACACCTACCTAGAAATATAAAAGCAAGAGTCTCGAAGATGGTAGGAGACATTAAAAAGAGATTTCCTTATTTTCCCTGAGGAAAAAAAAAATATATCCAGGTAATGTGGCTGCCCTAAGGCAAACAGGTTTTATCTATTCAAGTCCCCAAATGAATGACGAATGTACGTAGCCAGCCCGCATGGGCACTGGTGAATAGCACACCACAGCTTGTGGCTGCAGCGACACAAGGAAAACAATCCTGTAAGTACTGTTGGTCTTGCTGGCCGTAGGCTGGTCTGTGAAAAGAGCATGATAATTAGAGGTACTTCTACCAATAAACTCTTCCCTTTGATTCAGTGCAGCTGTAGCGAGTGTGTGTGTGTGTGTGTGTGTGTGTGTGTGTGTGTGTGTGTGTGTGTGTGTGTGTGTGTGATGGATTTTATCCTTATCCAAATATAACTAGGTAGGCTATTCTTTTTCTAATCTTATTTCTGTATTACATCTTGAACATAGTTTATGACAGAGTTTTTGCTTCCTTATATAGTCAACAGAATATTTTCCTTTTAATTACTGGCATTTGGATTTTCTCTTTGCCCTCACCTGGAATTTGACATTTTTGTATATTTGTGTGATTTTTTTCCCCTGAGTAGAAGGTTCTTTATATCTAACGTTCTCAAGTACATGCTCATTTTTGAGTACTAAAATGCAATGTAAAACGGCCACCCAGAAGTGTTACATCCATATGGAATTCCATAGGAACTGCAAATAAGAGGGGGCACTTCGTATTTTGGTCCATTCAGGACACACTCACTAGCTTCCTTCATGAACAGACAAAATCTATTTTTGAGACTGTTATTGCGCTTCCTCTATACTGTCAGGACTGTGTCTTCGTAGGTGTTTCCATTGCTGTGGTAAAACACTGACCAAAAGCAATTTGGGGGAGGACAGGGGTTATTTCAGTTCATGGTTCTCAGGTCACACACACTCCATCACTAAGGTAAAATAGGGCAGGAACTCAGGGCAGGAACCTGGAAGCAGGAGCTGAAACAGAAGCCATAGATGGGTGCTTCTTACTGGCTTATTCCCCATGAATTGCTCAGCCTGCTTTCTCATAGAACCCAGGATCACCAACCCAGTGGGAGCACCGCCCACACTGAACTGGTCTCTCCTCCCATCAACCATCAATCAAGAAAATGTACCAAAGCTTGCCCACAGGTCAGTCTGGTTGGGATATTTTCTCAAATGAGGTTTCCCCTTCCAAAATAACTCAAATTTGTGTCAAGTTGGCATAAGTTGGAGCTCTTATATTTTTCTTGTCTGTCCCAGGCTTTTTTTCTTGTATAAGCACTTTTAAAATCATATTTTTCTAATGCTATTTTCCTTGATATGAGGGTTTTATTTATTTATTTTTGGTCTGGTATTTATTTTATACGTAATTGTCTGCATTTCTACACTGACTTTCTTTCTCCAATCATACAACTAGTATCTCTTACGAACAATTACATTGAACATATCTTTGGGCATCCTGAACTGCCTTGACTTACCAGTCACAAATGCTCAGTTCAGTCTATAGGCAATTTGTTTTAAAAATTAAATTTGATTGCCTTTTTCTCAATAAGCTAGTTTCACCCACATGGAATGATTATTATAGAAAAACATATATAGACATCTGTGCAGTCTTATTCTGTCTTTCCCTCCATCACCTTCTTTTATTTTCTTCATTTCTAGTTCCATACTGGGTCCAAGAAGGTCTCATTATTTCTCCTGCCTATATTTTGAAGTTTGCATATCCTATTACTACTATTTTCATAACTATAATTTGATTTAAATCTGATATTTAATTTAAAATTGGTAAATGTTAACTTGTTTTGCTATAATTTTCCTAAACAATAGGTAAGCAAGTCCAATATAATCCAGTTTTAATTCCTATCCCCAATCTTCCATATTACTTATCAACAGTCAATAGCTCCCTGGTCTCATATGTCATTAGTGGGGTCATTGTTATCTTTAGTGTATTTGAGGCCAGGAACTCAGTAAGATGCACAATTTTACATGAGCTAAAATAAGGATACATCTACTTTTTTGCTCAATATTATTTTTTATCCTTGGTATTATTGACCGCTGCAACATGTGCACGTAGAAGAAATAACCAGCCATCTCACATGAAACCTAGCTAGCAAAGCAATGGTTGGAAGAGAACAGTTTATCTCCAGTTTTCTCCCGACTCCTCCCCTGTTCTGTGTTGGTGATCATCACACTTTATGTCCATCCTGCTCCCGGCCAGCATCTTCCTGGATGATACCTGCGCTCCTCCTCTGTTGTCTTCTGATTATTTAGCAAGATTGACTAGACTTCTCATGTGAGAATTTTCTCCTTTACTACGTCCTTCTCCACACCATGTACCTTTGCTCCAATCATGAAGTTTGTTTTGGATTTTTTTGTTTTTTTTTTTCAAGACAGGGTTTCCCTGTAGTTTCTAGAGCCTGTCCTGGAACTAGCTCTTGTAGACCAGGCTGGCCTCGAACTCAGAGATCCGCCTGCCTCTGCCTCCCGAGTGCTGGGATTAAAGGCGTGCGCCACCACCGCCCGGCTCTCCAATCATGAAGTTTATTAATGGTCAATATTGCTGTGATATGATTAAATATCTATTGTTTACAGTTTTAGTGTCTGTTGGAAATTTCATGTAATACTTTTCTATATGAATTTGAATTACTAAATCAGATATTACTTCCACTTAGTACTTCCAGGTTTGCTTTGCCAGATTCAATTCATTACCCATTTTCTCCCCAACATCTCACCTGCTCATTATAGGCAACTTGCTTGCCTCCAATTTGGTCCCTATGACTGTAGGCACACAAAAAAGATTTGGGTGTGGCTGTGAATTTGGTTTATATCCTGACTAAGAAACACACAGTAACATTATATCCAGTTGTGTTATCCTAAGCCTTTAAAAAAAGGTACATCTTATAGTGACTGTTCAAATGTAAAATTCAGAACTGTTTTCTCTTCATGCATTTCTTCCCTTCTATTTCTGAAAATCTAGTTACATGCATGTGATCAATTGATATTATCTCATAATTTCCAGATACTCCATTGTACTAATTCAATTCTTTTATATAATTCCTACCAGCCTGTCTTGATATCTACTGACCTTTCATCTTACAGGTATTTTTGTGTGTGTGTTCTCTTCCTTGTCTAGACTCTAGTTTACTTTACCAAATGAACTTTGAATATCCAACATGAAGTATTTTATATTTTGAATCTGAATTTGGTTAATTTTATGCTTTATATTTTTCTGATAAAACTATTCACCTACTTCCTTTGTTCCTTTCACTTATTTAGAATCATTATTTCAAAGTTTGTCTCTGACTATGCCAATCTTTGAGGTCTTATTATACTGTCTGTTTCATCTCTTTGCCAGGTCCTCATAAATCAACTTCTTCATGAGTCTCATAAGTATTTATTAGACTCTCAATATTTTGTGTAATAGAAAATTAGAGCCTGAAATGGCTATTTTCCCCTGAGATAGACATACCTGTCGTCCGGTGATCTGGCTAAAAGAATCTCATCATTTCATCTATATTTTCTTAAACCTTAGTTAGATCTAGGTTCTGCCTGGCTTCCTGTAATCTGAGAATCTATAGACTATATCTCCTTTAATCACATTTTGCATTCAGGTAGTTAAAACTCTTAGAGATCTGTTTGTGTTTTATGACTGAGCTTCCCGCTTTTGAATTCATGAGAGTTTTCTCTTTTACTTTTGGGTGTCGTTTTTTCAGGTCCCTAGGGATTTTTTTCTCTTCTTTCTATGATGTCTATTCCACCAGATTGTGCCTCAAGGGACCAACTTTTGACCTCCTTGTTTTTGGTCAGCCTTCAGAAAGCTAATCGCATGAAATCTGTGAAAGCCTGAGGTCCTCCTTGATGCTTTATCCTGTTATTCCAGCCGCATCTGTGGTGACTCAGTAAGAGTCTGTCTGGCCATAGATCCCTCCCGCCAGTGATGCTTTGTATTTGTAAAATGGCTCATGCATGGAACTGGAAATTTATCTTCTCAGTCTCACACTGCCCCAAACTGGATATACAATCCTCCTTCTATACTAAGAAGGTCTGGGAGGACAAATCTATGTTGGTTAATTATAGATTGGACTGAGTATAGCATACAGTACTCAGATGCTTATTTGACAGCATTCTGGGTGTGTCTGTGGGAATCTTTCTGGTTGAGATTCACATCTGTACCAGTAGACTACAAGCAAAGTAGATGACCTTTTTTAAAATATGGATGGATTCCCAAATAACCTATTTGAAGGCTTAACAGAACCAGGAGTAGTTTAAGAGGTAATTTACTGTCTATCATGACAACTATGATGCTGATCTTCTGATGCACTCTAATGTGGACTTACTATTAAGAGCCTGGTTCAGGCCTTTAGTCTCAGCCAGAAATTACAGCAACTGGGTATTCCTGGTCTCCAACCAATACCACGAATTTAGAGCTTATTTACTTTGATAATTTATTTAATTACATGAGTGAATTCCTATCACGGATAAATCTCATTATGTTTGTATATGCATGCATGTGCCCACACATGTGTGTCCTGTCTGTCCCATTTCTCTGGAGAACCCGAACAAATACAAAGTTTGTATCACAGACAGATACAGTCTTACTCTTCAAACTGGTTTTTCCATACTTTAACTGAATTTTGGTCTCATATTAACAAGGACTCTCGATTCTTACTCTAAACTATTTTTCTGATTGACTCCTTAGCCTCCTGACTTTGGCAAGTGCCCTAAACAAGAATTTGGCACCAGGTATTGGGCTGTCTTCGGTGAATCTGCTTCTGTTACTGGATCTACCCTTGAACTTCTGGTTACTCTGGCAACCTGGCTTCCAACTTGAGTCTTCCTATTCCCGCACAGCACTCTGCAGCCTCTTGCCTGGAATCAATTATCTACAAATGTTCCGAAGGGAAATCTTGTGTGCAGGGTCTGAGATCTCTCAAAGTTCCCCTTCTATCTGGAACCTCGGTATATCAAGCCCTGGTTTCTGCATTCATCGCTTTCTGAAATATTTAAATTGGTTTCTTTCCCAGTCTCCAGTTATTCTCAGCAGCAGTGTTTGACACCAGGCCCTTCATGACAGACAGTAAATGAACTTGCCAGGTCCCCTCTTGACCTTTTCTCTCTAGGCACACTGCGCCCTTTTCATCTTGGTATTCCCTTTATCAGAGCATCTCCCCTAGCCTTGCTTGTGTTGAAGTCCCACGCCTTCTTATTATTTTGGTTTAGTTATTTGAGTTTAGGAACTAAATAAACCAGTGGTAGTTTCCTGGGTAGAGTGCTTATGAAATACAGATGTCACATCGTATCAGGGGGAAGGTGGCTTTCAGAGTCTCTAACACTACTGTATTTTACTAACAGAGATCTTTTTAAGTATAGATTTATATGCTGGAAATTCATTCTCACATAATTTAGATGGATTTTTTTTCTTCTTTTTCCTCATGATTACATGCCCAAATTTTTCTTTTAAAAAGGTAGCTGTGCTAATTTTTTTGTTTGGTTGGTTGGTTTTCTGTAGTTTTTTTTAAAGATCACAGATTCAAGCATTTCACCCCTTGTACTGGCTCCATCGTTTTCAGACCTATAGCAAGGCAGAGTAGCATGATCCTCACTTAGCAGAAGGGGTGGTAGTGAACCAAATGAGGAAGGAACTCAGATATGAACACACTCTTCTTCTCTCCACCCCTGTTGCCTACTTCTTCCAACCAGGCCCCATCTCAGCAAGTGTCTACCATATCCCTATAATACCATCAAATTAGGAATCCACTTGTAGATTTACCTATGTATATGGGCAGACTTGTGGTCCAATCATTTCAACACTTCCAAGCATTGCACCTGGAAGAAGCATGTAATTGATGACTACGACTTTTTGGTGTAGGTACTCCCTCTCCAGACCTTGACCATAGTTAGCATCCTAACTCTTGATATTTTGCCCCCCTTTTATTCTTTCTGAATGCTTTTCTGATTTTACTTTTTCTTTCTGGTCTCTTAAGTTACAGACATAGACTTTGTGTGATATCATCTGGAATGACATTCTAGGTACTAAATGCATTGACTACTCTATAGAAACTTTAAAGATGGTGGCAGGGGTTTGCTTGCAAGTGTTCTGGGTGTTTCTTCTCTGGCATTTCATCTCGGGATATTGAGCCTTCAGACTAGCTCACATGCTTGCTCACTTCCAACCTTATTTCCTCTCTTAGTGTTCTCTTAGAAGTTTATTTTACCTTTTCTGTTTCATTAATTTCCTTAATTCAACAAATATCTAAGCAGCTTCCATCAGGTCTTCCTTCAGGATGGTACAGTAGGTTGTCATCATATGGATGATCAGTATTTTCCGAGGAAGTAAATTATATATAGACGCATATATATATACATATATATATATATACATAAAGACATATGTGGGTATACATAGGTATATATACATACATATATAAGTATATACACATACATGTAAACATATATATGTGTGTGTATGTATATATATTGGCTTTTCATTTAATATCTATATTGTCTTTGTTTTCTTTAAACTGTTTATTTGGTTGTCTACATCTGTTTTATTCATGCTGAAGGCCTTCTTCAAACACCCGTGACTTACCTCAAACTATGCCGTTCATTTTAAGAGCCGATTTTGAAACGTTGACAGGAAAGCGATGAGCTTCCCTCCAGATGAAAGTGTGACCACCTGAGACTCCCTTCAAGGACTACAAACATCTCTACATCTCTTTCCAGGGAATATTCACTAATTCTAAACAAGAATCTTTTCAGTCAGTGATAAAAGGGGAATATTTCATAATTCTTAGTGTTGCTGTAGCTGAATCCTATCCCCAGGCTCCACCCAAAGACAAAAGGGGAGAAACAACACCCTAAATTGACCCCTGGCCTCCATACAGGTGTCTGTACCCACCATGCACACATGGAGTTAAGGGAAGGTAGAGGGGTTTCTCTCACACTCCCTGTCCTTGTCCACATAAGCCCCTCCATATCATCATCCCTCAGCCGGCAGGTACATTGTTGAGATGAACAGACCTGTATTAGTGCATCTTTATCAACCCAAACCCATGGTTTGATGGGACTAGCTCTTGCTTCTACACATTTTTTAAAGTTTGGTAAGTTTTCCAATAATACATATTCTCTGTGCCACTGTGCAGAACCCTTTATCTTTTCTGGAAACCCCGTGCTTGTCATAGCACTGTCTTGGTAAACTTTGAGTGCATCTTCTATTGCAATTCTGTAACATCTGAGTCACATAGCAAGAACATCAAATATTTTAAAACAGAGTGAAAGGGGATACCTGAGAACAGCTTACTTACAACTCATGGGACCTGTGTCCAGAGAGCCAAAGACACCATTCGAAAAGCAATGGGAGTGGGTGCTTGCCAGCAAATATGAAAGAGACTAGAGATGTGGGCTGCAGTGATTGCTCCGGAGCTGGGCTTCAGTAGCCTCGGTTCCTTCTGGGACACCTATGTCCACATGTTCCAGGCTAGACCCCTTCACCGACTCTGTGAAGTTCAGCCCACAATCCTTATAGAGGTATAACAACCAAACCGTTCCTTTTTTGCCAGCTCTCTGCGAGCATTGTGTTGTTGCTACATATCGTAGGCTGTGAGTGCAGAGACCAGAACGCTGGCCTGCAAAGGTTATTTTATTTCTGAGCTTTAATTTACATTCCCTTTTCACTGAAATTCTTTTTAAAAAGAAAGTATTTAGATGGAGTTTTTGTTGTTGCTTTTTTTTGTGGGGGGCTTTATTTTTTAGCAGAGCTTGTTGCGTAACACAATTGGTTCGCATGCTCTGTGGGAAGGCAGGTCACCTTCACTCATAAAGGGTGAGGGCACCGATATGCCTTCCAATCACTCAGGCCTATTGTTCTAAGCGGTCCTTTCAGTGTTTTTGGCAGGCTCGGGCTTGTGTGCTACCATGGCCTTATTTTATTATTGTTTGGAGGGGAGGGCAGTGTGATTATCCATTCTTCCTTCAGGCAGAGCCAGCCATCTGGAAGGTTTATGAAACTGCCGGCTGATCAAGAGGCAAGAGGCAGGCACAGGGACGTCGGCTGTTCTACATCATCGTGACTTTGTTCCTGATGCTGTAATGTGCAGAGAGGCCCACCAATGGATGTAGAGCATTTCTCAGTGGAGGTGCTATGGGACAAATTGGGGAGTGTGGGCGATATTTTTGGCCTCTGGGTAATTGACTGAAGGATCGCAGGAAAATGTTTCATGTAAAGCAAGAAGGCTTCAAAACTTTCAAATGTTTAATTTGGGGTGGTAGAAGGGCAGGTGATCAGCAAGAGGCTGGAGGAGCAGCCTTTGAAGCCCGCATCTTTGCGATGAGGTCATGCCCCGCTAAGCCTGTCTGTCGCTCTGTGTAAAAAGATCAGTAGAGCTTGTCCAGAAATAAAATGCTACTATTCTAATTTTAAAATTTAGGCATTTCCCAGCCCACACTAAGCAGTACTTATATTTCTTTCCTTTTATTAGTGTCACCGCAAAGAAAGAGGAACATTCTTCCTCTGCTATAAATTTTGGTCTGTAATTGTTGAACATATTTTTTTTTTTTTTGCAGAAAGGCAAACTCTGTCTCTCCAGCTTCCCTGTTTGTGAAATGAGTGTTTGTAGAGCTGCGGAGAGTATTTTATAATGAAGGTTTGGGCTTCTTTTCAATTTAATTTGGATTTTACACCGAGTTGACTTTTCAGTCAATTATAGAACTATGATTAGTTACCAGTCACTTAAATAAGCCCCCTTTAAAAATAAACCAATAAACACGATACAGGGACCAGTCATTGATGGGAACATAACTTATGGATGGATACCAGCATCATAATAAGAGGACAGGAAAGATGGGTGAGCAAACGAAACACATGCTTGGTTCAATGATAAACTAAGTTAGCTCCCCAACCTACCGAGAAAATCTACTCCTGCTCTGGCTCTGCTGATGATACAGTTCCTATAAATGTGTCGGTAAATCCTCTGTGGCAGACATGAAGATGTTAGCTTTGTACAGATGAACCTCCCAGGTTATAGAAGATGGCTTTTCTGATTTCACAATTTGTATATATTAATCTAGATATAAGCAATACATATGTGTGTCTGCCGGTCATATTCACACTTGTGTTTTTTTTTATATACAGCATGTATGCTCCCATACACATATATGTGCAGATGAATGTACATACACATATGTGTACACATGAGTGCACGCACACACACACATACACACACACACACACACACACACACACACAAACATATATATCCATGGCAACTTTAGGGAAATCTTGGTCACTTCACCGAAAGTGAGAGCCATTTTGCTGTCACAGAAGGAAACCACTCTTACCAGGCATAAGTTCCCCTGTATCAGGTGATGCTTATTATGCATTATAGCCCCAAATTCCCAAGTCATGTGGCTGACTACAATGGTCATTTACTATTGTACTTGTGATCCTGGGCCCCATCACGCGTCCAAATTCATCTACAGGCTAGTTGGGGGTTTTGAAATCTCAGCCTGCTCTTTCACGTCTGAGGTCCTGACTAGGAAGAGATGGCTGACTTACTCTTCTTATCTTACTGAATGACCTCTCTTCCTCTATCTAGAAGGGGAGAGAGAAATAAAGACTTCCTGAGGGCCAGGCTCTAAACTGGCTTCTTGTTAGTCCCATCCTACCCCACTGGCTGGATCAAGTCACAAAGGTGGTCTAGGTTCAAGAAGCAGGAAAATGAGCTCCCTCTGAAGCAAACACAAAGTCTGTGAAGGCAGGAGGGTCAGAATCAGCACACCCTGCTCTGGTGTTTCACTGTGGGGAATCAGGACAAGAAGACTCATTCCCCGATAGCACCCCAACAGTCTCAACTCCATCACTTCACCAATCAATCACCTTTGCTCGTCCTCAAGACTCCAAAGAGCACCCACAAATCACAAATATTGATGAGCTCAAGGCAAGAGTCAGTGCAGGGAACTCACTGTAATCATGGTCCTGCCTAGCTAGCTAGAGACTAAAGATGCCACTGAAACGGGTTTTGTATGCTACAGTCAGAGAGTCCAGGAAATGTCACAGATTTGTCTCTCTTCACAACGCTTTCCTAAGCTAATTAAGCTCCTCCTGGATTCTCTAAGGAATAATATTTTAGTTTCATTTATAATTTTTCTCTGCCCCACTGAACTAAATATCAGTGGGTCTGGCAGTGACTCTGAGGAGCTAAGCCTCACACACTAAAATTCCATTATTTTTTTTCTGTACAAGATGAAAGACATCGCCTTTAGCAGTCCTCTCCTGCACGATTTCCAGGCCTTTCTAACCGTGACCCATTCTTCCTCCGCCGTGTCATGTGTACAATGACAGTGATGAAAATAAACACTTAAACGTGGGGTGTGAACTATTGAAACTTGGCTTACTCTGTGGCTATACATTTCAATTGATAACAGTACACCAAATGTTCAGTTACTACATCAGCCTGGATAGCTGCTTCATGCTCAGAAGTGAAGCTTGGAAAACTCTTTGTTTACTTTGACAAAAATAGTGTTTCACTTCAGGGTGAGTTCGCCAGAGATGTGCTTATCTAACTAAATCCCTCACTTCTGCTAACCTTTCTTTTTTATGTATGATATACATGTCAATTTTTTTTTTGTTGGGGGCCCTAACATTCATGTGAAAGGCCAAATGGGTGAGAGTTCTATAATCCATAGTAGAGCTAGGAAGAATGGTGACAATATCAGCATCTACCCTAACTTCTGTGAGTAGATAGGAGTTTGGGGAATAAGGATATTTTAGATCGAGTGGTAGAGATGGAAAAACAGGAAACGGTAGAGGTGAATAAAAGGGGGAAGGGAAAGAAAGAAAGGAAGAAAGGAAGAAAGACAAGAGAGAAAGAAGAAAAAAAGAAAGAAAAAAGAAAGGAATGAAGGAAGAAGAAAAAGAAAGAAAAGAGTAAACGTCTGTATCGTGACCAGTTATATAGGGAAGTTGAGTCTATGTGGATATCAGACTACAGAGAGAAATATCGTGACCTTCAATATGCTCCACCGCACAGGTATAGTCCTGGCCCAACAGTAGAGGCCAATACAAAGATCAACAATGCTCTCGAGACAATATGGTACAAGTATTCTTGGATCACTCTGTTCCTAGATGACCTAGTGACCTCAGATCACTGAGAGGTTACAGCTTCCCAGTGGAAAACGCTCCAAAACTAGAAGTTGCATGAGCTGAGATTTTAGTCTACTATAGCATCCCGTTCTCCATTCTCAAACTGAAGCAACTCTCCAAGGAGGGGGTGGTTTGCCAAGAATACGTTATGAAGCTTGTTGTCCTCTTGTTACCACAGTCCTCTGAGGCACGCATGGCTGAATGTCATAGACTGGATCCATACCACAGCTCTGGCTCTTTGCTCATTTGTCTCATTTCTGGGGCAGCAGTGTGACTTCCGTCTTGGCAAGTACCTCTGCTGCCACACGAGTGGAGAGGGCACGGCTTCTACTTACAATACCAGCTCTTGGGGGCCCTTTCTGGTCTACATCTGCGTACTCTAAGCTGAGCTAATTATGCCAGGGATAGAAAATTGGGGCAGGTCAGTGGGCAGATGAAATTGATTTGGGGTTGTAAGTATTTAAAGAACAGAAACTATTTTTGTCCAGTATTTCTAAAGGAATTACACTGAATACAGAGGCAAAGTGATTTGAGTATCGGTGTTAATAACATCGCACCAGTTCACAGCTCGCAGGTTCCAAACCCTAACTCTTGTGTTTCCTGAATTTCAATAAATTTGTTTGATTTTGTTATTACTTATATGTCACTGAGGTAGAAGGAAGGTTTGAAGAGGCCAGGCAGCGTGCCTCAGACACCTAGCTAAGAGTTGAGGCCAGCTTTCTGTGACTGTTAACCATGATCTCTCTCTCTGTCTCTCTGTCTCTGTTCTCTGTCTCTGTCTCTCTGTCTCTCTGTCTGTCTCTCTGTCTCTCTCTCTCTGTCTCTGTCTCTGTCTCTCTCTGTCTCTGTCTCTCTCTCTCTCTGTGTGTGTGTGTTTGTGTGTGTGTATGTGTGTGTTAAGAGTGTCTCACCCTGACATTGTGTAACAGTAAGTATCTTGAGTGCTGACATCAGAGGCATGTTCCACCCACGGATTAGAGAAACTCCACAGCCCCGAGGAACCAGAGTCTTTTCCTTCTACTCTGAAGTGTTCCTGGTGTGTTCTCTGTCACGTGTCTGGTAATTGTTCTAGTTTTCTCTTCACTTCTGTGTGCAGAAGTGTGGGGGCATTTTTAAGCAACAGACAAAATGTGTCATTAGCTAAACTGAGATCAATTTCTGTAGCTTTTCTTCCTGGTTGTGATAAGGAATTATTGGTCTTCATAATCTGTATTTCTCTAATTGTAAACTTCCCTTTAATTTTCTTTTGGTAGTGAAACCAACCCTTTATTTGCCAATATAACTGTAACTTTCAATTCTATATAGTATATCCTGAACAAGCATTCGAGCATCTCTGTATGTTTGCATCCTGACAGACAGGTATTCCCTCAGCCTAACTTAAATGCTAAATTTCATGAAACACATTTTTTGTCCCAAGTAGTTGATCTCATAGAGTAATACAAGCAGCACGGGGTTTGACTGAACAACAAAGCGATGTGCTATCAAGCAAAATACTTCTACTGTTCCAAGATGGAAAGGGTTTAAAGGCTAAAAGAGTAACCCAAGGCCCCATGTCACTTGAGCAAACATGTACAATAGAGGACTATCAAGAAAAGTCAAAGTTCAGAATTTTATAACATGCATAGCAGTCATTCTGGAAGATTCAAAGAAGGTGGAAATTGTACCCCCTGAACAGCAGTGCTAGGTACTAAATTTGAGGGTGCCAAGCCAGGGAAGTGGAAATGAATAAGGGGTAAAAAGATGATGTCCAATAAAGATAGCTTTTATGTCCACATGATGACCAATGCCACAGTTTGAATCTGAAATATCTCTCAAAGCCATCTGTTAAAGGTTTATTTGCCAGCTTGTGGCAGTGTTAGAAGTGTGACCTACTGGGAAGAAATCAGGTCCTTGGAGGCACGCCCTCAAGAGAGGCCTGAGGAATATTGCAAGCAAGGCTTATTGGTACATACCTGGAATTCTGACTTTCAGAAACCTGAAGTAGAGGATCACCATGATTTCAAAGATAGCCTGGCCTCCAAAGAGACCCTACTACCAAACAAATGTATTTATTCTTATGGTCCTCCGAGACCTAGCCTCACCTCCTATCTCTTTCTCTCTTTGCTTCTTCACTGCATGGAAGACAACTACCTGTACCAGACAGACAGACATCAGCAATAGATCCAAGTGAACTTAGACAGACGCCTCCAAACATGTGAACCAAAATAAACACTTCCTCTTTCTAAGTTGATTGTCTCAGGCATTTTGTTGCAGCAGTGGAAATCTGATTAATATATTCCATCATCTTTTCATCTAAAAGATATTCTTTGAGGTCTATGAAAGCGAATAGATTGTTTTCTATCTTCCAACATGGGAAACATTGTTTGGAACCTCACAATGAGTGGTCCAACATCTATACGGCGAGGAAGCATTAATCAAGTTAGAAATTTTAAGGCAAGAGATAATCCCTATGACTTCAGTTCTTAGTGACACCACCTTATTTATTAATTTGAGACAAGTAGTATTTTGTTATTTAAAGGTCTAGAACTTTACAGTGAAATACTATTGACTAGATGTTTGATTAACGGAGACTCATAACTTTGTATGTCTAATCTACAAAACAGCAAAAAAGGTTCTTTTGAAAAGAAAATGTTCATTGTACAATATATACATACATGAGATGAATTTTAAATAATAAAAATAATTTGAAGGGAAAACTGATTTGGGACCTGAGTTAAGCATCCACTTTCCTAACATTTCCACATTTCTCTAGTCTCCCCCATTTGTGGCCCTCTCTTTAACAATCTAGAAGGTTCTATGTTGTATGTATAGATATGTGCACTGAAAAATAAGAGAGAATGGATTTTGCCATGACCTATTTTCATTCATTAAAGACGGTATCTTCCCTGCTCACCACTGTAGGTGTGAGAGTTGGAGGATGATCCTCCGTTCTAATTCAAGGCAAACAGAGTATTGACCTTAGTTTGGTTGTAGTAATAGGGCACCCACTTTCCCTGTAGTTTAACCCAAGCATGTATTTCTTCTATCTATAGTGTTTACAACAGACAGAATTTTGTATGCAAAGGTAGTCATTAAATATTAGTATTGTCCAGTAGTTCCTAACCTCTTTAGTAATAATCAAGTTTTCTCTTGCTTGAGAGCTTGTTTGTCAAGACATGAAAACTCACTCCTAAAACTTTTTTGAACAATTGCCATAGAAATTTCTCCTGAAGGAAGTGAAGCCATCTCTTTTCAGCTGAATTAATAGACAAAGATAGATGCTGAGTGGGGAATCTTCTTATCCAAGAAGGAAATCTGGGAATTTGAGAAGGTGACTTCTTAATTGCTTATAGACTTTTCTGAAGCTGATAAATATGTCTCTTTCCAAAATAAAGTCTGTGAGGGTCAGAAAAGGAAGGCTCTAGACTGAGTTGTACCCACTGGAGACATCAAAGGGCAGGAAGGTGGTAATCCCAGAGTGGCAAAGAACATGTACAAGTTTGTGTTAATCCATGTTGAGATTTCATGTGATAGTGCAAGAAGCTGATTCCTTGTAAGGAACAGGTTTTTTTTTTTTATTAGCAGTTCGAAGGAATGGTGATGGCATCTGCTCGGCTCTGGCAAAGGCCGTGTAGAAACTGGCATCCCTGGGCACAGAGCACCCAGCAGTGATTACCTGTGTGAAAGTGATTACAAATAATATGGCAGCAGACACAGTTCTAAAAATCCATCCTCATAAGAACCAATCTATTTATTCGTCTGAGTCAACAATAATATATCCATGAAAATAAATCCTTGATGACCTGACTGCATTTTGCTAGGAACCAGCTCTTCAAACTTCTACCACCTGGATGCTGCCCCACTTGGAGACCAAGCATCCACTACATGAAAGCTAGTCAATATGCCATATCAAACCACAGTACCAACCAAGGAATGACAAGAATAAATACTTGAAAAGTATGTAGCACAGACACTAAGAGCAACAATAAATAAATGGGAACTTCTAAACTGAGAAGCTTCTGTAAGGCAAAGGACACAGTCAATGAGACAAAACGGTAGTCTACAGGATAGGAAGAGATCATCACCAACCCTACACCAGACAAAGGACTGAGCTCCAAAATGTATAAAGAACGCAAGAAACTAGACATCAAAACACCAAATAATCCAATAAAAAATGGGGTACAGAACTAAACAGAAAATTCTCAACAGAAGAATCTCAAATGGCCGAAGGACACTTAAGGAAGTGCTCAACATTCTTATCCATCAGGGAAATGCAAATCAAATTGACTCTGATACACCATCTTACACCAGTCAGGATGGCTAAGATCAAAAACACCAATGACAGCTTATGCTGGACAGGATACAGAGTAAGGGGAACACTCTCCATTGCTGGTGGGAGTGCAAACTTGTACAGCCACTTTGAAAATCAGTATGACAGTTTCTCAGAAAATTGAAATCAGTCTGTCTCAAGACTCAGCACTATTGCTCCTGAGCATATACCCAAAGAATGCTCAATCATTTTACAAGAACATATATGCTCAACTATGTTCATAGCAACATTATTTGTAATAGGCAGAACCTGGAAACAACCTAGATGCCCCTCAACCAAAGAATGGATAAAGAAAATGTAGTACATTTACACAATGGAGTACTTCTCAGCAGTAAAAAAAACAATGACATTTTGAAATTTGCCTGCAAATGTATGGAACTAGAAAAAAAAAAAAAACATCCTGAGTGAGGTAACCCAGACCCAGAAAGACAAACACAGTATGTAGTCACTCATAAGTGGTTATTAGACTTAAAGCAAAGGATAACCAGCCTATATATAGTCTATGACCCCAGAGAAGCTAGGTAACAAGGAGAACCTTAAGAGAAACATACAAGAATAACCTCTGGGAAGGGGAAATTGACACGATCTCCTGAGAAAATTGGGAGTGTGGGGGTGGGGGAAGAAGGGAGGGCAGAAGGGGAGGATGAGGGGGAAATGGGAGGGGGAGGAAAACATAACGGAATGGTATGGTTGAGATCGGGGAAGGACAGAGAAGGAGAGCAAGGAAAGAGATAATCTTGATTGAGAGAGTCATTATGTGGCTAGGAAGAAACCTGGCACTAGGGAAATTCCCAGGAATTCATAGGATGGCCCCAGCTAAGACCCTAAGCAATAGTGGAGAGAGTGCCTGAACTGACCTTCCCCTGTAATCAGATTGATGATTGCCTTAATAGTCATCATAGAACCTTCATCCACAGTGGAACACTGGCCTGAGTTCCCAAAATCCAATCAAAGAGCAGGGGGAGCGATAATCTGAGCAAAGGAGTCAAGGCCATCATGGGGAAACCCACTGAAACAGCTGACCTGAGCTCATGGGAGCTCACTGACTCCAGACTGACAGCAGGGGAACCAGCATAGGACCAAACTCAGCCCTCCAAATGTGGGTGACAGTTGTGTGGCTGGGGCAGTCTGTGGCGCCACCGGCAGTGGGACCAGGATTTATCCCTACTGCTTGAACTGGCTTTTTGGAGCCCATTCTCTTTGGAGCCTAGGTACAGTGGAGAGGGCCTTGATCCTGCCTTAAAATGATGTGCTAGTCTTTGTTTACTCCCCATGGGAAGCTTTACCCTCTCTGAGGAGTGAATGGGGGTCGAGGAGAGATGGAAGGAACAGGAGGAGGGGAAGGGTAGAAACTGGGATTGGTATGTAAAATGAGAAAAGATTTTTTAAAAAGTAAATGAGTAAATTTTTTTAAAAAAAATATTCAAGTCCTAAACCAGATCATGTGCTTAGAGTTTTGGATCATTTTAAAGTTTTCAACCTGTTAATCCAAAGTATAGGGGAATCTTGAGACTGAAACATCAGAGAGAGAGCGACTTCTGTTATGAAGCAGAACTGTGAGTTTAATGGCCTTTGTGGGGCTGAATGTTTCCTTAGCCTGGGAAGCCACACCATAGGCAGCCGCCCTGCCCGATGATAAGTCTTTATAAGTGGCCATTTCCACTACCAATTTTAAATTTTATGCGCCCAATATGAAGCCAGGGACTCTCTAATCTTTCTTGGCATTTTATACCTGCAGATTTTTTAAAAAATACATTTATATTCCCTTTACAAACAAAATTCAAAAGATATTGATCTTTGAATGGATTCTGTCGTCATAATAGACTTCAGAGTGAGCTGCCTATATTTTCTCTCACCATTGAACTCAATCTGCCATGAAAAATTTTCACTGTCTCCAAGTCATCATGAAAACATTCTCGGCTAATTGAGACATTCCCAAACAATTAAGATAACCAGATGCGGCTGTTATTTGTAATTACCTGAACATGCATTCCTTTCTTTGAGAATACTTCCAGTTTTTGAGCTTTTTGAACTACTCCAAATAATGAAAATGAAGATTACTGTGTGTGCATTTTTCACTCGGCCTAATTTTGACATGGAATTACCTCTTTCCAAAATTAAGCAGTAAAACTGGAAACATGTGTCCCAAAAAGATCTCTTTGCATTCTGCCTTGTCCTGCAAGGGTACTTTCTCTTCCTACACAAATCACATCTCTGGTAGTATCCTAGACTTACAGCAGATTTAACTGTAAAAAGATGGAAAGCAACAGTTAAGGGAAAAATAAACAATTTATAATTACCACTCATGGGCTGTCACATTTAATCTTTTAGATTCATGATGGGTTTGGAACATACCCCATATGATTGCTGGCATGCAGGTACAGTCTTCAGTAATGGAGACTCCAACCATGACTATGTCTCAGACTGTTGTTTGTTAATTTTATGAAATTTTAGTGTGTGTGTGTGTGTGTGTGTGTGTGTGTGTGTGAGAGAGAGAGAGAGAGAGAGAGAGAGAGAGAGGGAGAGGGAGAGGGAGAGGGAGAGGGAGAGAGAGAGAGAGAGAGAGAGAGAGAGAGAGAGAGAGAGAGAGAGAGAGAGAGAGAGAACACATGCAAGTGCCTACAGAGACCAGAGAGGTTGTCAGGTTTTGGATCCCTTGGAGCTGGAGTTAAGGGCAAATGTGACCTGCAAATGTGGGTATTAGGAGTTGAATCTGGATCCTCTGAAAGAACAGTGTGCACAGTTCAGAGCCTTCTCTCGAATGCCACTAAGTCTATTCTTTTTATATTGATTAAAATTAAGTTTTTGTATACAATATATTCTGATTATGATTTTTTTCTCCCCAAACTCTTCCCAAATTCTCCCCAATTCCTCATCTCCCCAACTCCATGCTCTCACCCCCTTTCCCTCTCTCCTTAAAAAACTGTTAAACAAGCAAGCAAAAAAAAAAAAACCACAAGAACACACACACACACACAATCCAAACTTAGAAAAACAAAATTCAAAAAGCATAATATACAAGTAAAGATCAATAAGACAAAAGGCTAGGCTCAATGTTACTATTCTTAATTATTCTTGATACTGACACACAGCTTCTTCAAATGGAAGTCTTCATCCGTGCTTTGGAGTTCTTTCCAGAACATTTTGTTGTTGATTTGCCTTGTGTATAACTGACCAGAATAGCTTATCACTATAATTCTTAACCCAATATTAATTCCATTGCGCTGTGCCTTTGTCAAAATGTGTAAAACCTTATGAAATTTCCAGATACAGTTCTGAGTCTACCCCATCATGTTCTCACAGCTTCGTCTCCACTATTTATTTATACAAATTAACCTCAATGGTTTTGGGTTTTTCCCCCCTGTAGTCACCCCAATCTGTTATTTAGCTGGCATTGTACCTTAAAATTTTGTATACAAAATTTAAAGACAAACACTCTCCCAGTCTTATTTCTATTCTTTGCCTACAGCTCTCTCCTTCACACATTGGTAGGTTCTCAATACATGCTTATTTTTATTTGCAAAGAGTTTGTACTTTGCTACCATATTCATTCTTTCCAGAAGATATTGTTATTCAGCACTAAACAATTTTCAATTCTCCAGAGATGGAGAGCTATATAACTTTCCATGAAACCAGTGAAGCATTCTTTTTTTCCCTCCTCTGGGCAAGGAACCTGACATAACACTAGGAAGGCCAAGTGTTGTACTGAGAAGACATGACTCTGGAGGCAGAGAATGATGTCAGGGCCATGGGAGCATGAAGAAAGGGTAGAAGATAGGAATAAAGGGGGATTAAAGGAGAGAAGGATGGAAGAGGAGCATGGGCAAGAGGAAGGAAAGAGGTTGGTGGGCTCCAGGAGGAGAAACAAGCATTCTCTATAGGAAGTGCACTGTTCAGTAGTCCATGTCATTAGAAGTGGAGGATACATTGTCCTTTTGTGGCAGTTGCTAAAATACCTTTCATTTTTGATGAGCACTTTGAGCCAGAGCACAATGCCTTTGACTCCTGTGTATGTGACCTTTATCCATCGTGATTAACTGCAGCTTCATTAGATTCCTGACTCTATTGTTCAATTACTGTCAAAGAATAAAGACTACAGGTCAACTTTTCCACAGTCAAACTCATTGTTGTTAACTGACTCTGTGTATTTGTTTTATACACACACACACACACACACACACACACACACACACACACACACATACATTATATATATGCTGTCGGGAGGGAGAAAATGTTTTGTTTATCTTTTATTTAGAATCCTCATTTCATTTCTTAGTATTTGTATGACTATGAGTACATAGATTCATAATTTCAATATAAATATAAACTCAGAATACACACACATACACATATTTAATGAACAATACATACACATATTTAATGAACAATGTCTAAAATAAGTGTGTAAATATTTTATAAGTTTTAAATTTCACAACTAAAATTTTTATTTATTAAAACTTTGTAGTACTGTAGGAAAGTGAAGGATTTTTATAGGAAATATGAACATTGTCATAAATCTTCACTGTTGTCTTAATTTTTATTTGAGTGTGGGCAAACATGCTGGTCACTTTTTACTGTGAAATATCTAAACGTATTATATCCAAGTAAAATATGTAGCCAAACTATTCAAAAGAATTTAATGTGACAGATAATGTTTCACTATTTTGCTGAACTGAATGATCCATGTGTGTTTAGTCATATAAAAAAAGTACATATAAGCATTTATTTCATTTTCTGTCAACTAGTGTATTTGTAATGTTGAGCCCAATGGATCACTCCGGGACTCTCAGCCGTCACTGAAATCATGTTTCCTTTTTGAAAAAAATAACAAATTGAAGCCACAACTCTTGGTTTTAATGGGCCCACTTGGGTGGCAGTTCACCCAAAATTAAACTAAAAATAATTTTGAAATACAATTTAATGGAATTTTTTTCATTGTTTGTTTCTGCCTAATCCTTCTGAACTTCTATAAATTAAGTTATATGAAGATGGATTTGCACAGAATACCCACGGGCAAGGTGGATGGTATTTATGGCTATGATTGAATTTCTTGAAGTTTAGTTGTTTATACTATGTATGATATGTGAAGTGTACTGCATAATTTAATTATTCCATCATAATTCTTTACTTGAACTAGAAACCCTTTGTAAGTTTCACCATGTTCTGTGATGTTATTTACTGTTCATTTGGTACCAAAAAAATATATACTAAATCTGTGTCTGTTCTTTTCTCATTAGCCTGTGACAATTAATGTAGAACATTATTCTACCACACTGTCATTTTCATGATGTCAAAACATTCTGGATTTTTAAAATAGATTATGAAGCTAAAATCTTAGTCTGTGAAAATATCTTTCAATTATAGCGGATCACTGTACAAAAGAAGAAGTTTTGTCTTCATAATTAGCAAAAGAATCCAACAAGAGTTTAATATTAGACACATGGTGATCATTGTCTCATTAACATTAGGCTATGATCACCTATCACCAGAGAGAGATCTCTGAAAAGATGTGAGCATCTGGTACCAACCCCAGGCTCAGATACTGACACAGCACTAGGCTAGAAGATGGTTTCTAATGACATAGAACACATTCCTTCATTTTTATAATTAACAATGATGACCAGGGCTGCTGCCAAACCTGACTATCTGAGTTCGATTCCTGGGACCCACAAAGTAGCATGAGAGAACTGACTCCCAGAAGTTGCTCTCCAATCCATGCGTGTGCTGTGGCATGTAAACATACACAGGCACATACACACATAGATAAGTAAAAATGTAATTTCAATGTTCCAAATGATAGTAAATCTGAAAGTTGTCATGGAAGATTTGAAATTTTCAATCTCAAAACCTGTCATCCTGGATCTTATTGACTTCACACAATATTGTCACAGACCTTCAAAGATTGGTAGAAAGAGCTCCCTGCAAATATTAATCTGGTATTTATTGAAAGTACACGTGGCGTTTGCAGGTGCAAGTCTTCTTCTCTGTGGGTGCCTTCCTTCAAAGGGTGTGTATTAATCTGTTGTAGTAGGACTAAGATCATTATAGTGATAGCCAACATCTAATGAACCAGGATCTTGACTGGATTTCCTGTGAGTGCGCAGTGACCACAGACTAATTCAGAATGAGTTTGTCCCTGAGTCTAGGCTTCCATGACCTGCTTCCATGGGAAAGGAACATGGCCAAGTGTTCACTGAAAACATACAACAGAATAGGAGTTCTGTTTTTCTGTACAAACCTGAAACAATGAAAAATGGCTCTTGTCACAAAGCCTTGGTGTGAGTTCTCTGCTTTCTTTGACGTACCAGAAATCATCAAGTGAAAAAAAATGTTAAGTTGAAGAATTCTTGAATGACTGGATATGTTGATTCCTTAAGATCGACTGTTCTTATCTCTGCTATGTCTTGATGCAAATATGTATACACACACACACACACACACACACACACACACACACACACACATTGGTACAATGGAGGTTTTGATGAAAACCAAGAAAGACAACGCAATAGTAGGGTAAAAAATTACCGTGGTAATAGTTAATGAGTTTGATAACTCTATAGTTGGTGTTCACAATTTTAAATGTTGTCCGTTTCTAGGGGTGGGAGAATCTAAAGTTCAGAGATTATAAGTAGCAATTACTGAATGACAGAGGCCTAAATTAGTCCAGTTTTCTCTCTTCTTCTGGCCATGGGCTCCTGATTTAAAAAGGCATTGCAAAGCCTTACACAAATGGGGTGTTCAAAGATGAGCACCCTCCCCCATTGCTTAGGAACAGGACTTGTGCAACAATATATGAATGGACTATGTCTCTTGGAGACATAGATAAAGATTTGACTGCTTTCTATCAACCACTCTAGAGGCCAAAAGGTAGAAAATATGAGCATACTCTAAACTCAGAGAGTCTACTCATGTATGGGAGAGCTGGTACTCTAGACTCAGAGTCTACTCATGCCAGGGAGAGATGCTACTCTAGACCCGATCTACTCATGCTGGGAAGAGCTGGTACTCTAGACACAGTCTGCTCATGCCAAGGAGGGCTGGTACTTCTCAGGGAGAGCTGGTCCTCTAGATTCAGAGTCTACCCATGCCAGGAAGAGCTGGTACTCTTGACTCACAGAGTCTACCCATGCCAGGAAGAGCTGATTTTTTTTCCTGTTTTTTGAAAATTGATAATAATATTAGGTTTTCAAACAGTGTCTCCAAATGGGGAACCAAGTGCTCAAATAGACTATTCTTTGTGGAACATTTCACATCCATGTTCCACTAGCCCCTCACTGGCTTTTGACCACATCATAATGCAAAATATTTTGTATTATTTGCTCTGCTGCGGCTGTGTGGAAGCACCAGGAACGAAAGTGACTTACAGAAGAGTTCAGTTGGGCTTGGAGTTTCAGAGAGAAAGTGTCCATAGTGGTTGGAGAGGCAAGGCAGCGGGGGTCAGAACAGGGAACTGAGAAGTCATATCTTCAACAATAAACATGAAAAAGAGAGAGTAAAAGTGAGCAAAGCTATGCCCTCTCGAAGCCTGCTTTCTAGGGACACACTTCCTGATGTAGGATGGTACCACCTCCCCAAACAGCGCCATTAACTATGGACTGAGCAAGTTTTCAAATAACTGAGCCTGTAGGGAACATTTTTCATTCAAACCACTGCACCACCTATTTAAGTCAATGACACTTTACCTATGCACATCTTACAAACTTGTTATTATGCATATATTAGTAAAGGTGATACTGACAGTAAGGAAATGGGATTCAGCAGCAAAGAGTTCATGTGTCCCCCCCCACACACACACTTTTTTCTTGGTGTAAAAGAACAAGTGTACAAACCCAGCCAACATTTGGCATTGCCACAGACCTTATGGGTCACTTGTTTTCTCCTCCTAGGGAAATTTTAAATAACATATGGTGACAGTAGGAAGGGGTGGTGGTGGCTAGGCCTGACCTTCTTGCCCTAGGCTTATTTAGCAGTGAACTCTTGTTTCAACATAGCAGCTACTATAAAATGTCTAGCTCGTCCATTCTGCCAGAGCCTATTCCCAGGTCTGTCAACCTGCATCTTCCTTTCTTCCCTTCCCCATATTGGAAGACCTTGCCTGGGGACGATCTATCTACAACCTAGGGTTCTTAATTCACAGAATGTCCTGGACATCCCCACACATGTTTGTTTTTTCATGTGTTTGTTAATTTATTTTTATTTCACCTCGGAACTACAAGCCCTCTTAGTACACATTCAGAGTTCATCAAAGATGTTGATACGTGGACTTGATGTGTCTAACCACTTTGCAAAAAGTTTTCACCAATGAGAGCATGGATTCATGATTCCATACTTCTTGAATGTCATAGTCTACAGGCTCTCTACCTGGAAAATCATCCCTGAACTCTTCACTCTGTATGTCCTCTTTCATTATGACCACAGTGGGGGCGGGACTGACCTTCTGTCACCGCAACAGGGAAACCACACAATGTAAACCTCTCCTTCTGACAGTAACCATCATTGGGCATCTTGGCAAAGAAGCCCCCACTGTGTGATGCCCTCCATGGTGCCAAGACCTTGGTTTTCTCCCTGTATCAGAAACAAAATATCAGATAAAACTCAGTAGACAGTGTTTGAATCTGAGCATGAAGTTTTAATGTTTTATTATATATTCAACATCTGAGACAGAATTTGGCTTCTCTAAAAAACACCTGTGCTATGCAAAGCATCCCTTATGAAGTAAGGCTGCTTTGGACATGGATTCGAGAGCAAAGGCTGGGTCCTGAGTCTGTTCTTGGTCAGCTTCATGCCTAACGTGGGAATAATTCTGCCCAATGGCATTATGAAGTACTTACCTAAGGATATATATGTAACTCTTACTGACCTAAAAAGAAATACTTAATGAACTAGAGGTGCCCTTAAAATTGCTAAGTAAAGCTAGAGACCTATAAATTACAAAGAATTGAATCAAAAGAAATGATTTCTATAGTTAAAAGATGGGAATGCATTCAGAACTTTTAATCTTATATCCTTCCTCCCTCTACCCTTCCATCTCTTTCTTCCTTTCTCTTCCCCTCTTTCTTACTGTCTTACTTACTTCCCCTCTTACTTTCTTCTTTTCCCTCTTCAAAACACCCAAATAAAATAGAAGATCTAAATGGGCAGACAATACTTTTAGGTGCTTTGGGCACAGGTTGTGGGATAGGGCAACTGATATGTGATTCCAGAAGAGTTACAGAGCCATGGAACTGCATCCGGTGACACCAAGGCAGCATCTCCTTCTACACAATTCTCCCTAGCATGAAGGGGTCAGTCTAGGTTACCTTTTCTAGAAGGAACGAACAGAAAAGCAATGAGAAGAACTTCAGACAAGAACAGAGAAATAAATAAAGCCATAGAAGAATCCAGCTATCTGCGTGGATTAAAGATGTGAATCATTTCTTGAAGCCGCTGCCAAGATGGAGTAGTCATAGGCTTTGGACATCTATCTGTTGGGAGAAAGACACAGCAAGGAGCTGTGATATCAGCCTGAAATACAAGACAGTAGACTACAGTAGGTAGAATGGGGGCAGTGTTTAAGGAAAATACTTTCATTAATTATAAAACTAATACTAAGTTCTTAGGAATGATTCCTAAGGAAATGAGGCTGACAGCACAGTGGTACAAGAACCATCAAATGGTCTTCTTACCCACTGGGTGAAGCTGAGTTAGTTGAAAAGAAAAAAGTGAGGACAATAAACAGGAAGAAGGAAATCAGGGGGTACCGGAAAGAGTTGAAGTAGGAAATGGGGGGGCAGATTTGGTCATAATACATTTAATATGCATGTATTTTTAAAGAAATATATATTATAAAGTCTTCTCACTGGATAAAGTACGGTTAAACAAAAAGAAAAAAAGGACATGAATATACATATACAAATATACACACGCATACATCCACGCACATTGGACAAAAAAAAATAAAAACCAAGGCACTCGATTATTCTCATACTCATTTGGGAACTTGTACACACAATGAGAAGTCAATGTTCCAGAAGGAAAACTGAGTGAAGGCCCACACTTTCCAGTGGAGACCCAAATATATAATCTTGGAGCACTACCATCTTCTGCTATAGGTTACCCTTACTCAGTCATCCAACCTGCATTTGATGAGCATCTGCTAGAACCCAGGTGGGGTTCACTTTTATCCAAGTTCTTCACTTTTCATCAAGAAATGCAACCCTCTGGTTTTTTTTTTTTTTTTTTTTTTTTCTCTTTCTCCTGGCTTCACTAATTGCCTCTTTTTTTTTTTTTTTTTTTTTTTTTTGGTCTTTGTCATATTAATATGCTAGGTGAGAGAGAAATAGTAAGTTCCCGTTAAGGTACTGGGCCTTGGAGACAGGCTTTTCCCTCACGGCAGCCAGCCACTGCACTGACTCCATGTGTGAGGACTAAATGATCTTCCTTGTGCCCTGCACAATGCCAAGAGGGACAGGTGGCAAGATGAATGGGTTCCAGGAGGAGCCTGCAGTGTCACAAAGCTCAGCTTCTCTTAGGCCCACAAAAAATTCATTAAATGATATTCTTTAGATGATGTAAATTCATTTTATTTTTTCTAGAACGAATAGTCAAATCCTTAAGGAGGACACGGTGTCAGAGTCAACTGTGTACAACTGAGACAATCCTAGGGACAGGCAGGTATAGACATATCTAAATAATGAAAGACAGAGTCGTTACCCAGGCTGACATCAAGCATGTTCATTAAATCCTGATGACAGTCTAAGTCAGAAGAGAAAATAGTGATGGATTTCTGTGGCCCTCCTTTCTGCATTGGACGAATATAAGACTTTTTTTTTTAGTTCTAACAGTTGATCAACTGTAAGCATCCATAATTCGGTAAATACCAGAAAGGAGACACCATTAATTCTATCTTTGTCCTGGAAAAGCCCAGCTAGAGAGAAGTTGTTTTATTAGTACTTCCGGCTCTCTGCCAAACACCCACACGTGCCCGCTCCAGCGTGTGCTTTCAATTACTCCCTGAAATGGATATTTGTCTTTACAAAGAAGTAATGGTTTCCTCATGTCTTTCAGCAACACGAAAAGTTTCCATCCTTGCTGGGGCAAGATTAAAAAGCTAATCAGCATCGTGACTGCAGATGTGCACTTCCCAGACCCACAGAGGATTTGGGTTACCTGGCGACATTTGAACTGCCCCTCCTGCTCTGCCTGTATGTTTGCTTAACACTTTGTTCGGCTTTATTGTTAAGTGACTCTGACAGCTCCTAACTAAGGAACAGCATGTTCTGGCTAGCTGCTTGGGCCAAGGGTTTTAATCATTTAAAATAATCTCATATTCACTTTGGTTTTAATGTAGAAATGTCTGCAGATTGGGAGGGGGTCCAAATTAGGAGCAAAGGGGAATTTACATGGAAGCCAGGACTATGCTTGCAGACAGCTCCAGGCTCCCCTGGGGTGAACTTAGCACCAGTCTCCAACCCCCCAATTAAAGAGGGGTGACTTTGGATTGCAGTTATCCATTTGCATAATATCTGTGAATCAAATTCTTCAGGGAGAGCAGAGCCCATTTTGAATTCTTATTTTCAATTCTTTGGTATTTCCTGCCATCTTAGCACACAGTAGGCATACCTGTGGAGGGAGGGCGTGACTCGAATTGTTTACCTCCTAATGCTGTTAAGTGTCTTGAGGTCAGAACTCTGACAAGCCCTGGGGTCCTAGGCTTTGCTGTAGGTCCTCACCCAGGACTTGCTGAGTGATTGAAAAACCAACCTGTTTCTCATTCCACTGGATGCCAAGCAGGGAGGAGGAGTAAACAGAGCTAACAAGAGATGAAAAGAAGGATTGCTGAGCCACAGAGAGGGGTTAGAGAACACGAATTTGTGGCAGGGCCAATCAGCATGTTTGCAAAAATATCCCTAACAAAACTTGGCAGCCTGGGAGACAAAGAGAAAGTGAGAACAAGAAGGAAATAAAAACCCAAGCATTCAAAACAAACAAACAAAAAGTAATGACAACAAATCAACAACAACAACAAACAGATGCCAGCGGTAGGTGCTTCCTGGGTGGAGCTCTGTGCGGTGTATGGAGCCAAGGGTCTCCTCTTCCTTATCAGTTTGGTGTCCTGGCATCTCTTAAAACAGTTTCCCTGATTGCAAGAGAAAGCTTGGACAAGCTCACACATATCTTTCTTTTGGTCTGAGACACTCACCTTTAGCCATGTCACTCCAGATTTCAGCCTTTTGTCTTTTCCCTCGCCACATTTCTGTCACCCAAAACTTGTGCATGTATGTGCGACCTGTGTGTATGTGCCTGTCTATCGGTATGCAGGCACATGTCTGCTGCAAGGTATTTGCAGTAATCGGAAAACAACGTTGGATGTTGGGATTTACTTCTACTGTGTCTGGGCAGGGTGTCATGCCCAGGTGGATAGTTCCAGGTTGGCTATCACAGGGGGTTCTGTGGCCTCTCCTGTCTCCGCCTCCCATCTCTCTGTAACAACCAGGCATGTCAGAGGTCTGCCCCTGCTTCTTGCTTTATGTAGGATTTGGAGATCAGAACCCCTGGCCCTGATGCTCATATACTCACTCTACCCAACAAGTCTTCTCCCAGCTCACTTCTCTTAGTGGAGGTCATTCTGTAATTAAAACAAAGAGAATCGGCAAAGAGAAAAGGAAGTCCTTAGGGTTTTACACCTGAGGCTGTTTTTGACTTGGAGGCTCTTCTTTTGTGTGTCTACATGGGCCTTTCCTTCAGAAAATAAATAAATAAAAATTTGAAGTTGCGTTTTATGACCTCATTGATATGAAAATAACATAAATTCAGGCTGTATATTTGTTATGTTGTATCCACTATTATATCAATCTTTTCATTGTGATTTAAGAAAATCATTTCCAACTGTGGGCCTTGTGCCTGTTCTTCCTGATGGAAACGTGCCAGACCTGTTTGAACCAGGAATATAGAAGCAAAATATGTCTGTCTTGGCTCTTGTCCCTTTGTAGGGACAGACTGTTCAAAAGGCTGTACCCATTGTTATTCTTTTGGCTGGCCCTTTAAGAGGGCAAGCCACGCCCACTCCCAGCGACCCCCCCCCCCAACACCTCTTGTTGCCATCTTGAATCTCTTCTCCTCCCTGTCCTTTGGCGTGTGAACGTCTGTCTCTCTGTCCCCCTATCTCTCTCCTTTCTCTTCTCCCTCCCTCCCTGCTCTCTCTCTCCTTTATCTTCTCCTTCCTTCCTTCCTTCCTTCCTTCCTTCCTTCCTTCCTTCCTTCCTTCCTTCCATCCTTCCTTCCTTCCTTCTTTCCCTCCTCTCTCTCTCTCAATCTCTCTCTCTCTCAATCTCTCTCTCTCTCTCTCTCTCTCAATCTCTCTCTCCCTCCCTCCCTCCCTCCCTCCCTCCCTCCCTCCCTCCCTCCCTCCCTCCCTCCCTCCCTCCCTCCCTCCCTCTCCCTCTCTCTCTCTCTCTCTCTCTCTCTCTCTCTCTCTCTCTCTCTCTCTCTCTCCCCTCTAAGTAATAAACGTCCAGTTCTACGCCTGCCTACTGTGTCTATGTGCCTTTTACCCACCACATGTCCAAACCCGCCAGGAGCTGTCTCTCCCCGCTTGCCACATGGTGGGACCAGCTCTCCCGGGATGAGACACCACTCATGACCCGCCCAGGAATCTTGGGCGACCACTCGGGACCCACAAGTCTCTGCCTTGGGCTCCTGCTGCTCTGTGAGCTCGCTGCCTGCTCACATGGCCCCTGGGGATTTTTTTTTTTTTGAGATCTCTTTAATGAATATGATTTTGTTCTTGAGCTGCTCATAGTATTAGATATGTAGATGACCATGATGTTCTTCTTTTCCGCGTGGGGTGTATCGCGGAGCTTTGTGAGCAGAAGGCCCCTGCGCGCAAGCGCAGATCGCAGTTTCACCCTGCCGGACCCAAAAACTACATTTCCCAAGAAGACTGTACCCCTTTAAAAGTTTAAAAACCCCGCCATGTGTTCTCTTGCTCTCTCTCTCTTTCTCTCTCTATCTCTCTATCTTTCTCCTCTTTTTCCTCCCTCCCTTGACCCGCACTGTGGAGCACCCCCCTTCCCTTAATAAACATCCCTCCCATGCACGTGGCCCCTGGGGATTTTGCAGGGACCCACAGTCATCTCTTCCTTGGGACTGGCTACTCCCAGTCTGCTGCCTGCCTACAGTTGCCGCCTGGGACTTTATAGCATTTTTTCAAAGGAACATTACCCATGGTGAATACAGATTCTCAGGGGTTGGGCTCTGGCCCTTTAAAATGTAGTGAGTTACCTAAATGATTGTAATTACCACAGTGGAGCAGGAAAACAAGTGGCGTGGGTACTAATAAGAGGGATCTAGTTGTATGGGGCTCAGACTGGGCTTGCAGTGTGGCTGGTGGAAGGCAGCGGAAAAACCAGAGAGCCTTACTGTAAACTACCCAGTTTTAGCCTGTAGGGACAGAGCCTGGATGGTGACCACCTCGCTGGTGACTACCTCTTTATATTCTTTGCACTTTGGCCTCCCTGGGAGTGAGACAAGGGTTTTTTTCTGGAGTTCCAGTGGGGAAGACATCCAATGAAACAACAGCTAGTTGGCTGAAGGGCATCTCCTGGGCAATAGAGGTTCTAGGATCCAAGAAGGCAGTGTTCTCAGCTTGGGGTTCTTATTCCAAGAAGGGTGCCAATGCTTACACCTCTGAGCACCATCTTGCGTAATTTGACCACTCCTATTTGTAACTCTGTCATGAATGTGTTAACTTAGTTCACTGTGAATGTTGGTAGAACTTTTAATTTTGGATCTAATAGTAATTGCAAATTTCAAGTCCCCTATTTTTCCCATTCTCTTTTAAAATTATTTTGAATTAGTAATTTAACATCGAGCAAGTTGGGCATGCAATGGACTATTATGACATATATACATACATTATTAAATGATTAAATCAAGCTATTTAATATTTTATCACCTCACATTTTGTTGCCCAAGCATTTAAGCAAACTTCAACTATGTGCAAAAACATACTTATAACATGCATACACACATGTGATCATGGTATGATCGCATTACTGTGCAGTGTGACAGATGCCATGAGCTTTCTCCTGTGTAGTGATAACTCTGCATGTAGACCAACATCTCTCCATTCCCCCTTACTTTCTGAGAACCAACATTCCACTCCATTCCACTCACTCCATCCATGACTGGATTTGCTAAGTTCCATGGAAAATCTGATCATGCTCATTCATAGAATGTTACATACTTGTGGCAAAATCACGGGCTTCCGACCGATTCTTCAAGACCCAGGGGTGACTCATTCTGAAATTTCATGAGAACTCTTCGCTCTCCAGCTTCATGGTTTTCGTCTTCGAGGCACACGGCTGTGGGTCGCTCACCTAAAGCACTGCGCTCCTCTTTATGCCACAAGTGTCTACCGCTGTATTACAGTTTTCTCCTTTAAGTCTCTTATCAGGACAACAATTTGAGTACATTTATTACTCGCTCAAATCATCACAGTTAACAACAGCTGTTTCAAGTCTCTGTGCTCACCTTCTTCTTTGAGCTCTTTGGTTCATTTCCTTCTGAGATGGAGCTCACTTCAACACTCCGAATCACCATTTCTCTCCTTCCACATAACATCACCATTTTAAATAATACTTTATTAGTTAGTCTCTGTAATAAAAAGGCGTGTTAATAAGACACTAAATGCTTACTCTAGACTGCTACCAGTCTATATTTAGGAAGAAAATCATTTTAATGTTTCTAGCCTGTTGTGGCCTTTATGCTATGTGATATCAACTCAACATGGTGAACTTCTTTTTCAAAGTAGATGGTTGAAGTTTCATATACACCCTCACGCATGTGTGTTAATTAAAAACCGATGGTACAACATGCCTTGTATCAATAACAGCAACAGCGTTTTCCAGGCCTACTGCCTTCCAGACAAAATTGTAGATGTTTCACATGTTCCGTCAAAATAAATGTTAAAAAGCAAAATCCCCCCAAAACATCCAGGACTTCACTGCTGTGACACCTGGCCCCTCAGTCATCATCTGGAAAGAACGACTTTGAGGGTACTTTCCTTAAAGGGAGGAGGGGGAAACACAGCCCCCCACATTTCCTGACTTCTCTGTTCCTTCCCACAACCTGCATCTAGTTTCACTGTTTTCACGGCTTCTGCATCGCTCGCACCGCAATTACCTCTGCTCTTGACCACACTGTTCACCGTCTCGGGGTTGTCGGGATCCCAGTCTTCAGGACAGACACCGCATGCTGTCCTTCCTAACGCTGGACTCGTGAGAGGAGCCTCAAGTCACTCCCAGACCCCAGCGAGGGCTAATGACCCACTTGTAGGCTGCAGTTCCGTTCTGCAAGTCTTTGAGGACAATGGCTGCTCAGCATCTCAAATTCTTTCCTCCTCTCTCCTTAGACGTCATGTTGCTTAGCACCTCTGTGTCTTCTGCCTCTCTCAACTTTGAATCCATGTGCGCTCAATAAAACTAAATGTTCCAGCACTGTTCCTCCATTTCGGGTGCCTCACTCCAACCACGCCATTGTCGCTCTGAACAGATGACCTTCTTTCCTGCCGCATTGCCCGAGCCGAGCCCATCTGCTGCAACCTCTCCAGTCTCTCCGAGTCACCGTCTGTCACCAAGCTTCCCTTTCTGGAACCGTCTCTGGTATCTTCATCTTCATTCTCCTCCCTCCTGTTTCTATCTCCTTTCCAAAAAATAAAAGAAATTAAAAAAAAAATACATAAAAGAAAACTAAGTTTTAAAAGGATAGTAACAAAAAGCCAGGTTTTCTGTGCAGGCATGTCTAGGTGTTTCCATGGCATTGAGCAGTAGGTAATACATCCTCCAAGTCAAAAGGCTGGGCAGTGCCCTTACCGACCCCACTTCACACCAAGGTCACAGGCACCAGGCTCTAAGTTTCTCCATAATAGATCTGCGACACACCTCATTCTTCTTCAACATGGTCTGACTTTTGAGTTTCTTTGTTTGTTTTTTTCATTTCATCCTTGTGTGAACACACACAAAAGGCTAGTGTTTTTCCAAATGAAATTGTTTTATTTTTTACAACTTCACTATTTTTCCTTTTCCGTTAAGTCTATTAGAAAAACAGCTCACTCTGGTACCATGTAATGACATAGAAAATGTTGTCCATTGCTAAATTTAAGGGTGAAATTAAAATGGAATTTCTTGAGTCCTCTTTAATGTTGCCATCTACATATTATTTCAAATTATCTTTACTCACTCTGTCTTCATAGTGTTCTCACCTCTCTTAGGCCGTGCAGACTTTTCTCCATCTTTAATGCTCCTTCTCTTTCTATTTTTATGCATTATTTTATGTGTATTTATGCATGCCTATCTATGTGTGTGTGTGCCATGTATGTGCAGGTGCCTGCAGAAGAAGGCGTCAGATTACATGGAACTGAGGGCAGAGAGGGCTGCAAACCGCTCAGTGTTATTAGTGCTGGGAACTAAACTCAGGTCCTCCGCAAGCAAAAGTAGCACATGCTTTCTTCACAGCTGAGCCGGCTCTCCAGGCCCTCTCTGCTGGTTTTTTAATTCCCCTAAGTAAACCGTCCCAAGGTTCTGCCTTGGTCACCTTCCCCTCTCTTTCTATCCTTTAAAATGCTGTATTTAGTCTTGTCCTCTACAGTGTTTCTACACTAAGAGATTCAGAAACTGCAGCTTCCCATGCTCATATGGTATGGACTTGATTTCATAAAGAATACTAATCAAATATCCAGTTTATTACAACATGGACATCACCAGATAAACCAAAAATATGCCATAAGTCAGAACACACAGAATTCCCCTCCAGTTCTTTCCCAGAACACCCATGATGCCTGTTTCTCCAGTGTTCTAAGTTCTTAGCCAAAGGTTTGAAACTACACTTTTGTTTCAATTTATGTCATTTTAGTCATTGTAGTCCAGGCTGGCCTTGAAGAAAATTGCAGCCCTCCTCCTGCCTTAGCCTCCTAAGTGATGAGACCAAAGGCAGGAGCCCCCAAGCCAGCTGAGAATACTCCTTTCCATTCTCCATCTATTATAACTGGTTATGGCTCGAGGCCTTTCCTCTGCAGCACATGAGGATCTGATAGCAGCAGTGAAGCTTCTCTTTCATTGTCTTTCCTCTGGGATGCAGCCCATTTCCCATGCTAGCCTGCCTCCCAGGGGTGCCCTTCATCCAAGTTCAAGTCTGGGTCGGGTTTTACCTGAAGCAAAATACTTACTCTTTTGCAACGTATTTTTTTTGTTTGTTTGTTTTAGTAGCTCAGTGTTCTGTAATCAGAAAATTTCACTTTAAATTCTTCCATTCATCGGACACTTCTCCTCAACTTCATCATGCTTCCAAGGGTTAAATACACCATAAAGTTTTACAGAATTAAGCATAAGCAACTTGTGTAGAGTGTCACTGAAGATAGCCAAACAAAATGGTGGTTTTCCTGGGGAACAGAGACTTGGCCTAAGCCATTGATTTTGAAAAGAAAGAACATCGTATTACTGCACTTGCTGTGTAATTATCAGGAAGTTTTAAGAGGACTTCTGGATGTTAGCAGTCGAGAAATTATCGATCAGCTGCAGTTGAACTTGAGACACGAAGGGCTTGGTTATTTTCCATTGCAACGTTTCCCATTTCAAAGTATTAAGTATACACTTCATAGCTAGCTTCAGACATAACTCTCAGAAGTTCTTGTTCACTTTTCTTTGAGAAAAACTCTTAGAATGCTGCCTAGGACTGACCTCAGAGTCCCTACCTAATCCAGAATAGACTCCAAATCATAATCCTCCCGCATCAGTCTCCTAGGTGTTCAGATTACAGACCTGCTTCAACTTAACTGACTCTCTTATTCGTGCTTAAAATAAACCCACCTAAGGGAGAGGAGATGTCTCAACAGTTAAGAGTACTTGCTGTTCTCTCAGAGCATCTGAGTTTGGTACCCAGCCCCTGCAACAAGAGGCTCACTCACAACCTCCTGTAACTCCAGTTCTGGGTGATCTGTGCTCTCTCTTTCAGCCTCTGAGAGCACCAACCATACATATGATTCACACACATAGATGCAGGCATTCACACCAAAAATAAATCATAAAACTAACCCACCCAAAAATGGATCACAAAGAGAAACATTACCTTAGTAAATTTTTACTTACTTAAATAAAAAGTGCTACTAAATATAAATTTGCATCTTGATAATACTTCTGCTAATAATCTTAGTTGTGTGTAGAGTTGTATTATTTGTATTTTAATAAATAAAGCTAACCTGAAGGTCAGAAAAGTGAAACAGCCAATAGCTGGCTCTTTCATCTACTTCAGACAGAAATGGCTATCCTGCCTCCAGGAATTTCAGAATGATATTGTGTCTGTGTCTGAGAGCCGTCTCCTTCCATCTTATATACTGCTCTAGGGCTGGGATTAAAGGCGTGCACCACTACTGCCTGGATTCTATGGCAAATTATATGGCTACTGGGATTAAAAGTGTGTGTCACCACTGCATGGTTTGTAAGGCTGATCAGATCAGTGCAACTGTTTTACTTTCTGATCTTTAGACAAACTTTATTCAAATACAAATGAGATACCACCACATTTCCCTTTTTATCTAAAATAAAAAGGGAAAAGGTTATAACTAATATAAGAAAAACTATATACAGTAAGTAAATTACTATATACAATTTATACAGTCAATAAGTGCAGCAACTATGTCTAGTCCATTTGCATTTGACAAATTTACAAAAAACACTCCATATCTTTCCTATCTTGGTGAGTACAAAGTATTATACCTAGTTTGCTTTCTATCTGAACTTGTTTTCTGCATCTGGTAAACCATAGCTATCTAATCTTCAACTCCTTCAGAGACCCAAAAGTAATGATATCTCATTTGCATTTGAATAAATAAAGCTTGCCTAAAGATTAGAGAGCAAAACAGCCACCCTAACCAGTCTTACAGACCAGGCAGTGGTGACTCACACCTTTAATTCCAGTAGCCACACAGTTTGCCATAGAAACCAGGTGGTAGTGGTGTACACTTTTAATCCCAGCCCTGGAGAGTAATAAAAGATTGGAGGAGACGGCTCTCAGACACAGACACAATGTCACTCTGACATTCCTAGAGGCAGGATTGCCATTTTGGACTGAGGTAGAGGTAAGAGCCAATGCTAGCTGTTATGCTTCTCTGACCTTCAGGCTAGACCCCAGTTTTTGTCTCTGGGCTTTTATTAATCATGCTACAGTTGGGTACATTGCATAAAATATTTATTAATGCTTATATTGTTTTAATGAAAGTGAAGGCTAATGAGTAAAATACCTTTATGATAGAATCTGATAACTACTTAGTGAGTTTGGGTTGTCATACTAGCCTGTCCCACACTTCCGTGATTTTTAACTGTAGTGTTTGTCTTTCTGGGTCTGGGTTGTATCACTCCTTATATTCTTTTCCAGTTCTAACCATTTCTCATAAATTTTATAACTTCATTCTTAATTAACATTGAAAAATTCAATATATCTATACATACACATATATATGTACTATATGCTCATCATTTATTTTTTATTTGATGGACGTGTAGGCTGTTTCATGTCCTAGCTACTATAAATAGAACACTGATGAACTGGGATGAGCATATGTCTCTACAGTAGGACATGAAGTATATAGCAGGGTCATATGGTAATCTATTCCTGGCATTTTGAGAAACTATCTCACCAGTTTTCAAACTGGCTACACAAGTTTACAGCTTAACTGATGAAATATGTTTCCTGTGTTTTCCATTTGTTTTCTTTAACTCAGCCATTATAAATAGGGTAAGATTAACTCTCAAAGTTGTTTTAATTTCCATTTTCCTGATGTATAACAATAGTGAGCAATTTTTATTTCTTAGTCGTTTTCATTTATATTACTTCTTCTAAAACTTCTGTTTCAATCTGCAATCCACTTTTTATCTGGGTTATTGATTTTAGCTAGTTTTCTGAGTCCTTTATAGATAGCAATCCTTTGTTGGATTCAACGTAAGTTTTCCCATTCTTTGGGATTCCTTTTGATTTAATTAACTGTCTCTCTTACAGAAGTTTTCTAATTTTATGAAGTCCCACTGGTTGATTATTGGTCCTATTTCCTGGGAAACCATGGTCCTCTTCAGAAAGCCTAAACCCTGAAATATATTCTCTAGTTTTTCATCTATAAACTTTAGTTTCAGACTTAACATTGAAATCTTGATCCACTTGGAGCTAACTCTTGTGCAGGGTGAAAGAGAGGATCAATTTCATCCTTGTACATGTAGATATCCAGTTGTCCCAACACCGTTTGTTAAAGACGACGTCTTTTCTATAATGTACCTTTTCGGCATCTTTGGTGAGACGCAGTTGACTATGGTGTTTAGACCCGCATCTTGGTCATCAGTTCAGTTTCCCCAACCAGCGTGTCTGTTGTTGGCCAGCGCTCTGCTGTTCTGACTGCTGTGACTCTGCAGTGTAATTTGAAATCAGGAACAGTGACACCTGCTGCAGTGTTTTCTTGTTTACGATTGTTTGGGCTATCTGGGGTCTTTTGTGTTTCCATTCGAATTTTAAGATTTTTTTTTCTTTATCTGTAAAGAATTGTGTTGGAATTTTGTGGGATTGCACTGAATATGTAGACTGTTTTAGGTGAGATGTTTTCCTATAGTTGTTGATGAACAATCTTGTTTTATATTCTTAGCACATACAATTTATCAGATATTTACATTGCAGTTTGCATTTTGCATATTCATTTCCTTATCTTTCAAACAGCAGAAATTTAAGCTTTCTTTATAAAGTTCAATGTAGCCTCCTTTTACTGTTATTAACAAGGCAGGAGAGAGACAGTGTGCCTATTCCATCAAGGAAATCCTTTCAAGTCTCGACCAACCCAAGATATTAGAGGTCTTGGCTCACTCTTTGAAGTTCCTCTAAAGCATGCGGGTTTTATGTGTCTAGGTCAATTATCCATCTAGAGTTAATTTCCGTGACTGGTGTAAATACATTATAATTAATAAGCAAAATTTGATAAATTAGTCAAAAGTCTATAATCAGTACCATGGACATTCATATTTGTTCCTTTTTCAATATTATTTTTATGATATGCTCATTGCTTTTCCATTTGAAGTTTTTCATATACATTTATGATCAGTTCATCAAGTTTTATGAAGTAACCTGATGAACTTTTTATAGATATTGATTAGAATTATATAGAATTTATAAAACAATTTATGGAGAACCGATTTTATTTTTTTATTAACTAGCACACATAGTTCTGAATGTAATACAGTTGATGAGCAGACTTGTCCAGCCTGAGAGCAAGTGCTCACTTTCATGTTTGAACATGATTGCTCAACATTTTTCATGTCTGTTCTGTTTCAGAGTGAAAATTTTCCCTAACTTCTTTTAATCATGAGAATGTTTTGGTAAATCGTTTCAAGAATGCTATTTTAATTTTATTTGTTAAATTTTAGCCTGAAATCTTTCAGAATCAGCCCCACAGCCTTATTAATGTTTGTAGGCTCTCTGGTATTGCCTCTTCTTTCACTATTTATTGGAATACCTCTCTGACTTAAGTATAAATCTAAGCATTTACCAAATTCATTCTTTTTAGTAGTAAATCGGGTTTATAATTTGCTAGCTTTTTAATTTTGCATGTTTTATATTTACTTTATTTTATCCTCTACTTTATATTATTTCCTTCCTTTACTTAATTTGTATCTACTTTATTCTTTTTACAACACTGCTTAATTTCTTCTACAATGTAAAATTTACTTTTCCTGTTTCTAGTTTAAGTATTTAATTTATTCTCACATCTGTATCTGCTATTCTGTATTTTAATTTACTAACAGTGTTTCCTACTTTCTCTGAATTTCTTTCTTGAATGGCAGATAAGATTTCCCACAATTATAAATTCACTCACATATTTTAAGAAATTGAATAATAATATAACTCTTTTATAGGTATACAACACACTTCTGGATATTACTGATACATGCTTTATAAGTAGCATATTGTATTTTTGATTGAATAATCCATGTGAGTTAAAAAATAATATACATTTTGTTATGTTTCATTCGTGATAAAGGTCAGATAGTTCACACTGGTTAACCGTTTTCCATCTAGTTCTTTTTGGAACTGAAAGAAAGGCTTGTGAATTTGTTTCTTGGGCCGTGTTTCTTTTCTTAATTTTGAGTTATATATTTAGAGCTCTATCTTAAGTGTTTAAACATATAGTTAGTATTCTTATATCTTTGCAATAAACTGACCAGTTAGGAAGCATTTCTTCCATATCTTACCTATACTTTGCCTAGAGTCTACTAGGTCTTTCACTAGAATGAACAGTCCAGCTTTACAGGGGTGGTTACATGTGGCTTATTTTCCATCCTTACATCTGTACTGTCTCCATTCTATGACTGTCTATTACTCTTTTACATAGCATCTAGCTGGATTTACCTTTGCTTATTAGTCTGTTAGACTTTGCATCATGATCATAGGGTCACACTATTTACTTTTAATATAGCTATTGTTGTAGTTAAGTCACCATATTGTTAGCATGCATTCTGCACCATTTGTTTGTCGCTCCTTTTTGCTCTTCCCCTGGATGCTTGTTAATATTCCACCTTTGTCTCTCCTTTAACTTCTCAGCTGTCTCCATCATTTTTGTCCCTTCCTCCCTTGTTCATGTCCTCTTCCATTTCCTCTCCCCCTCTTATTATGGGATGTTCAGGATTGGGACTATAGCTCAGCAATATACCATGTGTTTAACATGCTTGAGACCTTGGATTTCATGTCTTGTACCACAATGACAAAGCAAAGAAAATCCAGTTAAAACCCAGATACATACAGTAAACATACTCATTTTAGAAAAATTATGTTATTCCATGACCCTGCAAAAAATAATAATGAGTACTGCAGGATTTATGACATGGATTGTAACATAGATAATGCTAAGTATGTTATGGCATCTCTAAGTTAATCATGATATAAAAATATGGAAGTTACATTTTCTGGGGTTTTTTTTTGGTCTACAATTTGTGAACTCCCATTCATAATTCTCAATCATGCTATTATCTTGCATACAACTTTATCCTGTTTTAATTAGAGAAGAAATGGGAGGGAAGTCTTACAATTGTGTTTTCACTTCCCACCATTCTTTGTCATTGTATCTAGTGTCGGGTTTTCTTTGACTTCAGGGATTTTAAGATCACTGTGCTGCAAAGTTGATGTTGATGAATTCTCTCTTTCTGGTTGATAAGAAATTCCTTTACCTTCCTTTTAAGAGCTATTCTTGATGTATATAGACTTTTAGCAGTTTTCTTCTTTTTATAATGTAAAATATTATTTCATTTTCTTATGCTGCATTCTTAACCACAGTGCCCACTATTTTTTCTGTTGTTGCTGTTGTTTCTGATCCCATGATTTAATGTTTGTTCTGGCTGTTTTTAAGTTTTTTTTTAATGGTTTGTAACTTGCTGCCATGTGTCATGGTGTTATTCTATTTGTGTTTATCTCTTTAGGAACCAAAATTTCCTAGAAATTCTAAGTTTATTTTGTTTACACCAACTTTAGATACATTTGTTACTATTTTGTTAGGAGTGGTTGACATAAGCTATTGTGGACCATGATATCACGACAGCTTATAGCCATTGAAAATTCAGATGTCAATCCACCAGAGAAAGTGTTCCCTGATAGAGTACCCCATCATCGAGGCTTGTGGACCATTGACTCTGAAAACTGTTGTTTTCATCTGTAATTTTGTTGTGCAATAATAGCTATGATAACCCCCATTACCATGCATTTTCTCAATCTTATGGACACATACATCTGTGGGTGGTCAGGAAGATGACTTTTCATTTAGCAAATAATTTTGGTGTTATTTGAATGAATGCTGGGACATGCTTCATAACTAGATCTATTTGTCCCATGAGAACTGTAGACACTTAAAAGCTTACTTTGTTCTTTTGCTTAGACTATGCACACAATCAGCTAACTTTCACCTTAAAGCAAGTTCAAACTAGCCCAAAGACTTTTTGTAAATAGATCATAAATTTAAAACTTTACAGCTATGCACAAGATCAGAGTCACAGATGTCTAACCAGGTTGCTACACAGAACACCCTAAGAAAGGCATGCCGATTCTTTGCTTGACAAGTCTTTTTAACACTAGACCTATGTCTCAATGCTTATCTCACTGGGCACCATATCCCCATCCTCTGGTCATAGCTTGCCCCTGAAACCTTGTACCCTTGCATTTTTATGGCAATGGCTCAGTTCCTAATCACTTACCATGGGAATGTGCTTTTGACCAGTGTGAGGTAATTCATAAAGTTTTTCATCGCTTCAAGGCTTCTGTAAGGAGAAGAGTATTTAGAGGAGAAAGGAAGAAGCTGGAAGATGCTAGGAGGAATTAAAAGTAGAACAGGAGAATTAGAATTGAGACAGAACAATAAAGAATCTGACTCGGAAAAGCACATATGAGAGAGTTAGTTAGCCCTCAGATAGCCAGAGAAAAGGTCCTTTTCGCTTGCTGTTGCTTTCGTTTTGAACCCTGAAAAAGTTTTGGGGCTGGACCCCAAAAGCTCTCGTTACTACTTCATCTACAAAATTCTGACGGCCCTTTTGGAACTCTAATGGCTCTTTCATTAGGAGCTTAAAAACAAGCTCCCATCACTAACCCCAGATAGTGTTCTCCTCAGCTTTGTTTCCTGTGAGTACAGTTTTGCTCTCACTTCATTAAATCCCTTCATCTTTTTTTCTGTTGTTAGTCTGTTGGCAAGCTAGTCTAGCAAGGTTTTCCACAACATTCTGTATGTAGCTGCTTTTATACTTTCTACCATATCTCAGTACATGTGTAGCCTGCTTTAGTGCTCTGGCAAACTCAGAAAGGTGTTTACCGCCCATCCAATACTCCCATCATTCTGATAGTGATGTGGTTGTTTCTATTGAGTAACTTCTTTTTAATGATTGACAAGTATTGTGGGTTTTTTTTTTTACATATTTAGTAATTTGTTTTTAAATGCTGAGAATTGTGTTGTTGTATAAATATATGGATTTTGCTGTCTAGGTAAGTATTGTGTCCTTGTTTTATAGCTACCTTCTTTTTCCATTTGCTTACTCTTTTTTTTTTGTCTCATTGTTTTCAAGGCATCTGAGTAAATCTTTTTTCCTGACCAATGTAAGAAAAAGTTTTAATTAGTGATGGCCTAGGGTTCTCCCTAAGACTCTGCTAGTCTTTTCATTCAAGACTTTTAAACATCTGATCCCCAAATTTCATTTTAATATTACTAACCTGATTTTTTTTTGTTTGTTTTTTTTTTTTTTTCGAGACAGGGTTTCTCTGCAGCCTTAGAGCCTGTCCTGGAGCTAGCTCTTGTAGACCAGGCTGGTCTCGAACTCACAGAGATCCGCCTGCTTCTGCCTCCCAAGTGCTGGGATTAAAGGCGTGCGCCACCACCGCCCGGCCTACTAACCTGATTTTTAAAAGCACTTTATGTTATAATTGATGAGGTCCCCTATTTTGCTGATATTGTTGATCACTTTTGTGTAGGGATGGATGCCTATTCTTTGTGTTCTGCCTGTTTCAATTATACCCTTATTTCCATGGAAATCATCTGTCAGTGCCTCCCTGAAGCTTACCCCAGAAACAATTTACTGTTTTGTTTCTGCACTGCTAAGTGTCTTAGTTTGTTTCTCATTATTATACTTAGCATTGCAGGTATTGGGAGTCAAATTGTTTCCCTTTTTCTGAGTTTATTCATATACAAAATCAGAAAATTAAAGTGTCTAGATTTCTCAGATAATTTTTCTGTTCTGTAATAAAATATTGTGTATGCCAAGTCATTATTGTTATTGTAACTACACTCAGGGTGATCTTGTCAGCTGTGCCGTTCTGAAATCTTGAGAACAATGCTTGCATGTCTTCTGTATTTTGTAATGCTTCATAATTTGTCCTTAAGGTAAAATATTTTGAACATTATATTTGTCTATGCTGAGTCTCGCAGGTTTTTTATTATGTATGCTGAAAGAAATTGTAAACAAATAAAATTACCCATATGTTATCCCCAATAATATATTATTTAATATTTTATATATAAAGTAAATAATATTTTAATTCAAATTATTTGGAAACATCTCTTGATATGTTTTGATTTTTCTTATAGACTTTCTGGGTTAATGGATGAACAATGTAAAAACATTTGCCAATATTCATTTATTAATGACTTTTGGATTTCTGGTACCATGCTAGGTACTATGGGCCTAACAACATTAACTACCAATAATAATATAAACCTTACTTGGAATGTGCCCTAGTTTTTTCTCAATGCTTTTATGTATATGAATTCATAATCATCTACAAAACAGGTTTTTACAATTTATGCCCATTTTTGCATAATGAAATGAAGGTTTAGAGATGTTGACAAGCAACCTGATCATAAATTCGATCCGGGCTGCACATGGAGCTGGGAAAGCTTTAGTGTATCGCCATACCCTTTTGCACTCATGCTATTTAACTTAGATTCTCTGGGTCACAACCCAGTTCTCAACATAGTAAAATATCTTCCCAGGGTCTCATTGCAGACAACTGGGGTTGAGAGTCTCTACTCTAGAGTACCTGTTTAATGTTTATTAAGACTTTATAAAACTTTCCACCCAATGAGATCTTGGAAATAATAAAGAACTAGCACAGAGGAGCTAGAGTTTACAAGTGAACACTGGACTATGTCGCCTGCTGTTGGAGCAGCAGGTTTGGAGAGAATCGAATTCAATTACAATTCCTAAGTGTGAAGACATTTGCATGTAAAGGACTAGCAAATGCTTTCTCCCTAACACGACAGGAGATGCTTTCGCACTGCAGGCAGATTGTGCCCAGGCTAAGAGAGGCTTCGGTGTTCAGCTGGACGGAGGGGCACAAGTTGACTTGAGGACTCTTAGTGTAGTGTATTTGAAAACGCACCGTTAGTTAAAGGCAGGGCAGATGCCGGACCAAGTGACCCTGCACAGCCTCTCAGCCCAGGGGTTTTGTGACATGCATGAGAATGCAGACAGCTCATCAGTGTGAGAAAATGAAGCAGCCATTGTGTCCTCTGAACCCAGACTGCCTGCCTCATCCAGCCATTCTCCAAGAAGTTACCCTCGGCCATCAAAGCACTTTTCAATTCTGGTCCCTCAACAACAACATTTTGAAGAACAATAGTGCAGCTTCTGAGAGCAGCAGAATAACTCACTCTACCCAGTGCTCATCAAAGCAAAGCCATCTGGTTAACCAGTCCTCAATTCTTACAAGTCCATAGCCCATCATAATAGATAAATTAGGCTTAAGAGGCTGAGCAATCAGCGCCCTGTAAACAAATTGATAGAAATAAGTTTGAAGTGAATGGCAGGAATTTGTTCTTGCTGGGAAGGCACCCAGTCCACCGGGAGTGATGGAGACACCAAGCAAGATTCCTGGGGATACAAAGGAGGAATGTGGCGAGCATCCCGAGGCTGACTAATGGGAGTAAAGAACTTTCTGATGCTGCTAACTCTCATCATAATCAATCCTGCTGTTGGGAAAGGCACCTCCTTGTCTTTCTTTGGGTCCTCTCTGCCACAAAGTCCTCTCAAGAGCTGGCCATCGAGGGCAGAGCGAAAGCACGAAGAAGGGCAGTGGAGCGAAGCCATGGGAGGCAGAAGATGAGGAATATGTATAGGAAATGACTGTAGACACAACTGATCAAAATGTAAAATCTGACATTTATCTGTTTGCAGTGCTGCGGGAAGGGGATCTTGCTACCATGGATTGGCCAGGAAGCAGTGTTTTTTCTATTAAGGGTAAATAAAATGAGGGTAAAATTTTAAGTTGAGGAATTTTTCTGTTGCTAGAAGGCAAATTACTACATGCAGTAGTACAAAAGAACAGGGGTAAACAATACAATATGCTGTGAATTGCGAATGCATGTGCGGTAATGTCATGAATACATTAACTCCCTCCATTGTCAAGGCGAGTGACAGAGCCTGCCTGAAATTCAGAGAGGAGCTGGCTGTCACTCTGCAACTCAGACACTTGGAGTCACATCTCTCCTAATAACAAAGTCTATTCTGTTTACATTTGACATGGTGAGCAAGAAGGGCCCGCGTTGCTTTTTATAAGGAAATGAATGAAGTCTTGAATGAATGAAGGAGTGAATGAGGAGTTGGAGCCTCTCCATCCAGTGCGTCCTGAAGCCACTGGGATAAAAACAAATCATCTCTGACAGGAGCACATTTAGATGAATTTTTTAATATTCTGGCAATGGGTTGTATTTATTTATTTTAACTATGTCAACACACTGAATATTTCTGACTCTAGGTCCCAGTGGTGTTTAATAAAAGAAACCTGGAAAGCAGTGTAGTGTCAGAACGGGGGAGGGAGAGCAGTGGAGGAGAGCTAGTGGAGGGTGGGGGATGCCAGGATGGTGCCAGGGAGGGCTGGTGGCAGGTTAACATCAGCTCTGCTGGGATGGAGGGGGGTGGTCTGGTTATCTTGCTGTTTCCCGTATCCTAATGTGTAACTGAGGCAAGAAGGTAAATATCCCATTGTGCTTCGTGACATCCTAACAGGATCCTGAGCAACTCTCTCCAAGAGAGGGAAGGAAAGAGCCGGAGGCAGATTATTAGGCTGGAATTAAAATGCAGACGAGATTCATTAAATTGTTGACCCTCCTCCCCACTCCAAAAAAAAAAAAAAAATCAGGTTGCCATCTTAAATTGACAGCATTAGAGATGAATTATGTGCACTGATTAATAAGTGAATGTTTTTAGCGTTATGATCGTGGCACCTGCTAGTTATGGCGACACTGGAGAGGCTCTCCAACTCCAGTGTTTCCAATAATAGAGGTGCAGGAGCTCAAAGTTGTGCGCAAGTGCCAGTGCAGCCGCACATCACTTTCTTACAGGGTTGTGATGTTTAAAAAAATATTGCCATGATCCCGCTTGCCAGCTCCCTCTGCAATGCCTCCCCACCTATGGATCCCTCAGATAAAACCCACACCACTGACTCACCTCCACAAAGCAAAAGGAATTTAATCAGATCAAACCCAAAATGCTGGAGAGCGAATTCCAGAGCAGGGACAAAACGGCAGCTCACCATCGAGAACCATGTGATTTAAAATGAATGCAAAACACGTGATATTCTTTCCAGGTTCCAAGAAAAATGGCAATTTTATCCAATTTGGGTGTTTGCCAAAGGTGCCATTTCACCAAATGTAGCTACAGTCATAAAAAAAAAAAGGAAGCTTCCAAGTAGATTAACTGGCTTTGCTGTATTATAATGGTGCTTTAAATGAGCAATTTGAGACAATTAACCTGGAACAGGCACTTCTCAGTGCTTTATCCCTTTAACGGTTTGGGTTCTTCAAACAAGAACAGAGAAAATGAAAACTGGCTCCTTCCCATTCTAACATCCTCTCCATAACTTTGCGAACATGCCTATGATCCACAAGGAGCCTGTAATGGGGAATCTAAACTATGTAATTTGGAGACGTAATCCTCCATCAACCAAATAAAATCATTTAAAAAAAATTAATGGGTGTTTATGTGGCTGACTTAAGAAGAAACTCTTTTGCAGCTTTTGATAATACTGCCTCACTCTATCCTTGGACATTAATGCGTATTTTCCATCTATAAATGTATTACATACTGCAAAGTACTGGAGGGAGGAAATCATTTAGAATTATTAAAGTATTTCACACTATCTAGAGATAATGGTCTATCATTATACTTGGAATAGCAAAACAGAAGAAAACAAAAATAAAATAAATTTTGTCACTCGAAATGAAGAAAGAGAGCTAAGAACATCCTTAGGATGATTCTATAACTAATCATCAAATAATTCAGTGCCTCCTATGTTTGTGAGTGGAGTGTGGAGTTGGTTGATCGCACCTGTTGTTACTGTGAATGTATTGTAGAGCAATGGATCAAGAAATGTCGTACAGAATGGAGAGAGGCCAGAGATATCCAGGAATGCTTTCTCCTGAGGGCCTAAATCAGTCAAGGAGAATAGAGAAAATAATATTTAAACAATTATTCAAGAAAGATTTGAATTCTTAACAGGAACTCCTGGGGGAGAAGGGATCTTCATACCAAGAAGACAGGAGAAAATAAAATGCCTATTTCTGGCTGCTAGTCGAACTTTGGAATGAGACAGAGTTCTGGCCTCCAGTGGTCCAGGTCACAAGGCCTTCTTCAGGAAGAAGGCAGGACTGCACTGCCTCAGCCGAGAGCAACGTGGAGGCATGGTGATGCTGCAGACAAGGGAATGTCATCCAGCGCTGTATTTCAGAAGAAGTTGATGAAAGTGATCTAAATTGCAGAAGTATACCCTATTCTTCCACATGCTAAATCAGCATTTCAGACGCTCATCTGATTCTGCCTCATTTGACAAGACAGGTCATGGCTTCCTTCTTGGAACTTTCTGTGCTTAGTTATCTGAACATCATTTTCTCTTGCCTTAATGACTGGTACTGATCAGATTTTGTGATGAATTTTTCTTTTCTTAACCTCCAGTTTTTTTTTTCTTTTTTTGGTATTCTGGTTCATTCTTCCAAAGGTTCCTTTTTCTACACACATCGCAAATCAAAGTTATGCTGTAGTTTACCTGTGGTTTGAACATTTAGCTGAGGTCTCTAAGTGAAGGTGGATGCAGCTAAATCTCAACTACCCTTCCCCTAGCCTTTTCCTCTTACTGCAAACCACCTCCCACCGTTCCAAGGTGAAAGCTTCCAAGTTAATTCTCTCTTTTTGGAGTTCTGTATTTACCTCAATATTTTAAAGAGTGAGGAGCCAAATTATCCTTCAAATAAAATGAGTCTGAGATAGGTTCTTTTCCCATCCTTTCTATGATGATTTTCCTAACAAATCTGTTCATTTAACAACTAACAATTGAGCATAGTAGATTCAATATCTGGTGGATTAGGCTCCGTGTTTGACTTCACAATGTTATTGTTCCATACTTGTAGGCACAACGGTAGGGGTTTTCCAAAGTCATGACTCTTCCAACCAGCTTTATAAAACCAACCTCCAATCAGTATCATAAAGAAAACGGAAGTGTCTGTTCTTCCCATCATGCTCTCAAGCACATGTCCCACAGGCAAACCTTCAGCCCTGCAAACCTTCAGCCCTGTAAATTACCGGAGAGGAGTCAGACTGTTCTCCAGCTTTCTTTATACAGCTAATGAAGAGATTCCACTGAAGCATCCCTTTCAGGCTGAAGTCAAGGTGGTAACATAGGCATTTGGTCTCTGTAGGATATTAATAAGTTTTGGCTTCTGTCTTTTGAATCTGTATACACTCAATATTCAATGAGCACTTATTTTCCCATACTGAGATACTGGAGAAAAAGAGCCTTTAGACATTTTTTTCTATCCCTCTGGAGTTGAAAAGTCTAATTAGGAAAGAATACACATGCATACGCACACACAACATGCACACACACACACACAAGTACATGCACGCACACTGTGCACACACACTTAACTTGCAAAAACAAGCTTCAGGTGCATAGAATAAAGTTGAAAGACACAGTTGGGAGACTTGAGGACAGTACGGAGCGGGACACCAGGTGGGCTCCCTATAGTAGAAATGGTCAGTTCTTTTTCTGAGTCATGATGAAGATGGGCATAAAGTTAAGAAGGTGCAAAGTAGCGGGCCCTATCGTTACTGTAATGAAGGAGGCATGGTGAGAGGTAGGTTGGAGATTAGGTTACAGGCACCGGTGAAGGTCTTGGCCTTGTTTCTCTATAAATGGGGAAGTCAGGGATGGCTGTCTCAGGAAAGACAATGCAATTAGATTGGCACTTAGCAGGTCATGTGACAACCATGTGTTGGTGAACTGGACATAATTAGCAAGGGCAGACCTCCTGATATGGTGACTATACTGTTGAAGGGCTACTCTTGGGCTGGAGATGTTTTGCACTTATTTGCATACAAGCCTTAATCTCTGTCTATTTATTTGGAGGCCTTTATATGTTTTCGTATTGTTAATTTACTCGTGAGGTTAAGAAAAGTCTGTGGCCACTTATTTAGGGTTTGATTTGCAGCAGGCTGCTTAACCAGTCTGCTTTGTTTTTCTCCACGATAAAATGAGGAAAAGAAAGATTGCCTGGCTTAGAACGTGTTTGGGAGGACTGAAGAGGATTTCACATATAATGAGTTTAGCCCTGGCATGCCTGCCTTGTATCATTCAAAATAAAGAAATGTTAATATTAGTATTACTTTAATTAAACAATGAGACTAATTAATGAGCATGGATTTCAACCCACTTAAAGCCGGGAACATGATGGCTCCTGAATTTTTCTGGTCACTTTAAGATTTAGTAGTACAGTATATTAAGGCTGTTTAAAGAAAAATAAAAGGTATCTAACTGCTAAGGCTACAATATTTTGTGGTCGTTGTTTTACTTTTCAAGACAGGGTTTCTCTGTGTAGCCCTGGCTGTCCTGATCTATAGACCAGGCGGGCCTCTTGAGATCCACCTGCCTCTGCCTCTCAAGTGCTGAGATTAAAGCCTTGTGCCACCACTGCCTGCATCCACACCTTAATGCTCAATGATGTGGAAACAGAAAACCCTCAGGACTCTATCCTACTGCTAATGGCCTACCAGAATTCTATGTTGGAACAAGCACAACTGTGGCCATGAGCTGTTGCTGCCACCTCTTTTTTGTGACTGAAGCCACCACATTCAGAGACACTCACTGTTGGTGGTTTTGGGTTTGTTTGTTTGCTTGTTTGCTGTTCCTTGTTGTTTTTGTATATTTGTTTGTTTTGGTAGCTGTCCTCTGGAGAGTCATCATGTCATTCCTACCTTTTCCATGGCCTTACAAAGTTCATTGTAACATATGTGTTCTGTTCATAGTAACTCAGGTGTTTTCTTTTCAACACCACCGACCCCAGCATCTGTTCATTTAAACCTCATTACATGTAGTGATAAGAAGTGTCCCCATTTTACAGCTGAGGAAACTGAGACTAGACAGAGTTGTGATGCCTGGCAATTAGCCTTCAGTGTCGTAGGGAATGTAACCACAGTGCTTTAGTGATTCCATTAAACCACTAATAGTGCTATCTGCTAGCTGTTCAAAAACATATATAATTTTATTATGGGTTAACTGATTGAAGAATGGTGACCTTTTATTTGAACATGGAAACAACCATTTGTGCTTTATCAAAACCCATTTAGTTAAAACAATAGTGATAGTAAGCTTTGGAAATGCTAACGTGTAGCCCCAAATCAAAATTAGAGGTATTAGCATGCTAAGCGGAACCACCCCTAACCTATTGATTACTAAAACAGAAGAAAACAGCACCTTTTCAAGTGTGGTGTTTTTTTTTCCTTTTCAGAGTAATTGGATTCAAATTCACATCTGTAGCATTAAACCAGTGTTTTCAACATTTCTCCCCTCCCAATTGTTTAACCTCCATCTACATCTCTGGCATAAATTTCAGCCTTTATTTGTGAATATTCGGATAAGCACTTTGCCTCGAATGGTATTGTTCGGGGCCGGCATCATTGTTAGAGCTGTAATTGTAACTATCAAGACACGGCTCTTTGTAATTAGAAAGTCAAGATGGTATTCAGCAGTATGGCAGCCCAGACTTCCATTTGTTAGGCTATTAGAAAAAAATGTTTACAGAGAAACCAGTGTCATTGTTTAGTGCTCTTAATTGACCATCTGCCTGGTAAAGAAATGTCCAAAGAAGGATAAATAAGACGATGGTGCACTTATTTATTTATTTTCTTTGTTCAGTGAGAAAATTAGGAAAAGCAACCACCGAGGAGGCAAGCTAGATAAGGCATTGCTAAATCGGGCTGCAAGGGAAAATCATGCTAGGCATACATACGTTTCTTTTCTTAATTCTTCCACCGTCAAGACAAAGACCCAGAGCCTCCTAGGGTGGCTTTCAGTGGCATGCTTTTGACGGCTCTGAGATCCTTACAATATGGCTCCTGCCTCCCTTTTCCTCATTCTTGCCCACCAACTCTCTTTGAGGCCTCTGGGCTCTCACCACCCTGCTTTGTTCTCCAAGACAGATTCTCAGATAAATGCCCCCTCCTCAGTGCTTCTCCTTAAACACTTTCATTCTCCCCTCCCCTCTTCCTTCCGGGTATGGAAATGTCACCCATCCTGTCAAGAGCTGGGCCCAGTGTCCTCCCTCCCCAGCTCCTCTGTCTTTTTCTGACCATCCGGGAAGAGAGAAATCTTTCCTTGCTCTGAACTTCTGCTGCACTTATTATTTTCCCATTCACTTGGCAGCGGGAGGTGACCTGTCTGGTGATGTTCTTCTGTCGCGCTGGAACCGTTATTCAAAGTCAGCAGGGCCATTTGCATCCTCATATGCTTCTGTTTTGACTCTCCCCTTAGATTGTAAAGTTCTCTTCATAGATGTGTGTCTTATTCTTCTTTGAATTCCCCCCAAAATGCCCATCACTTTTCCCTGCTTTAAAAACTAGATTCTGAAAAGCCGACTAACACTTGTGGTCCCGTGAAATGTCTATCATTTATCTTTTGACAAAGCCAAAAGTACCCGGGCTGATTTGCCCTCAAGACGTATTATAATTCTCATACAGAAACCCACCGAGCACCTACTACCGGGAGTCAATTTTCTGCTGTGCACTTGGCATGCAAGCGGTGTCCACTGTGACCCCATGCCTGGCAGAGCTTACCTGTGGGCAAAGATCTCCACAAAGTTACATGTTGGCAAGAACCAGGAAACCTATCAGAATCTAAAATTAGGCTTCTTAGAATTTAATTCAAGTGAACACGAATTCCTTGGACCAGGCCTCTACTAAAGCCACCGAGACACCAGGTTGACAATGAGGAGCTTGTTTAGTCATGTCACATCGGTGCACATCTTGTCGAAAAGGCCACATCGATTCCTCTTGCCAAGAGGAAAAACATTATGTGGCACCCAGGACAGAGCCCATACCAGACTGAGTAATTTGGGTCTTATTCCACATCTAAAAACCAAGGAGCATCTGGTCTTGAGGAGATTATGTGCTGTGCTATATGGGTGTCCTTCTGCCCAGGGTCTGAATTGAGCTCCCTCCAAAGACAATGAGTGACCAGGCTTATGCTCAGAGACCTGCTTCTTCCAGGATCACAGATGGAAGCTCCCATTACAGCTATGCACAGATTCACCACAATATGGAAACCCTTGAAGCAGGAAATGGGACGAAAACATGAAATATGACCTGACCCAATACCAGTCTCTACAATTCGTGGATGACACTATTGATTATGTATTCTCTGTCATTTTCGAGAGACAGTAATCAGGTACATGCCAGCATTCTTTGTAACATCATCTGTGATGATCTTTCCCACCCGTCTCATCTGTTCTTAGAGGATTTTATACATGCTATGCATTTTATACTTCTTCCCTAAATAAGGCTTCCACTAACGACTGGCCCTGTAGTTAAAGGTGTCATACTTTGTGCAAAGCAATTATAATTGTAGAAGGTTTATACTTTTCTACTGCCCTGCCATATTTACATTTTTAAAAATCACATTTACACATGTATTTGTGGGAGGGGTATACACATGTCATGATGTACACATGTGGAGGTCAGACAACAGCATAAAGAACTTGGCTCTCCACTACCATATGGATCCTGGGAATTGAACTCATGACCTCAAGGTAGCATAGTGAGTGCCTTTTGCCAATCTTGCCCATCCCTACTTTACCCTCTCAAGCAGAAAATAACTAGGCATGTTTTGTTCTCACTGTTCTGTTTCCTTGAAATGCCCTTCCCAACATTTCCTTAGAGCACATCTCTTAATTATTTTACTTCTCTGGCCAAACTGAACTTTTTCACTGAGTTCTTCTCCAGGTCGGTGTGTGAAGAGCAACCTTCAGACCAGAGAACATTGCAGTATTCCATAGCCAAGCAAGACACTTCAATCCTTCACTGGTATATTTTGAGAACATATTATTGAGGCTCAATGGGTACATGATCAACAACCTAGCTCTCATTTAGGGATTCCTAAATAGGACCTTAACAAGAGGGGCTTAAAGCAGGTTTCTGAAGCTGTTCCCACTCATAACCACTTTTGCCTAAGTACTCCTATATTTTGAGTTTATAGGCATGGAAATAGGTATGTGAATTTATTTGCTTAGAATAAATCACAATTTTACTTTACAATAATCATTTGTTTAGTTTATAATTTTGCCACTTATTGCCACCTAAAGCAAATCTGCACAGTAATGTGATGGATGTACTTGTTCACGTTTACCTCAAGAATTAAATCTTGGATAAATTTGGTACTCTAGGTCAGAAAGCATCTTCAGCATTTTTCACAGTTGACTGACACTTTGATTTCACAATGTTCAATGCCAAGAATGCCACCTTGCATCAATACCTAGAACAAAGTGGCAGAAGTATGTTTAGGACCATGTCAGAAACTGTTGAAAAGTTTTGGCCATATCCCAAGCTAAAATTTATTTAGTGATTTTTCTTTAAAAAAAAAAAAAATGAAACTCAAGTCAGGAATCCAAACAGCAGTATTGAAAATAGAACTTTCCAGCACTATGTCATCCAACAATATCCTCAGATGAGTTACATTTTGAGAAACGAGAAGAGGAAAATAGGGAAAGCCTTTGCTTTTGTAATTAACCCATTATGTATCTATGAGCAGAAAACTTTGTGCGTACCGCCGAGACACTACACTTCACACTTAGTCTGGACCCTGAGCCAAGGCGATTCAGGCAGCATCCACTGGCATTGCAGGGCAAAGTGTACATGTGGTATGTTTAACACAGGATGAAGCAAAACGAGGCAACAAGGGCTAGTGTTTCCTCAAACACCTACGGCTCTTCACATGTGTAAACTGCACTTAATTTTTGTTGTTGTGCAATCACAAAGCTTTTGCTGTGGTCAAAGATTCTGCACTCCTTACATTCAGTTACGACCCCATGTATGGTGAAGACCTACCATTGGAGAGACTGTGACACGAAGAAATGGGATTGGTGGAATTGTGATGGAGCAAGACAGGGCAGAGCTTTCTCCATCCTGTATTCTTGCTAAGGTCATTCCAGATTTAACTAGAATATGACCTTCTTGATGGAGAATCCTGTGGAAAACTGCCTAAATCTACTCTAGGAACCAAGGCTAAAACTGCTTATTGGTGAAGAAACTTCTCCAACTAACTGCTTATCTTAGCTGCTGTTAAACTGCTTGCTTCTGAGACGTCCCCGCGCAGCTTCCAAGAGAGATGACAAGACATGATTTCTGCCTTTTAAAACCCACTCTTCTTGACACATGGGCCCACACCTTGGTCACTGAACACTTGCATGTGGTCCTAGGAAGCTGGAATAAAGACTTTTGGTTGACTGTACACTGTGTTTGAGTGGTCATCTCTGGTGAACTCACTCTCACAGAGTGTCTGAGCTCTGGGGTCCCAGTCCTGGGCTATAAGAGTGGGCCAGAGCACTGGGAAAGGAGAACTGATGAGGAGAAAAGATAAGAACAAAGTGTTAAAAGTTTTGTCATAGCTAAATCCGCTATTTCCTATTTCCCTTTTCCCTTCCTCTCCTTAAACCCTCCTGTATTCCACAGTCCGTCCCACCCTTTATGTCATGAAGAGAAAAGATGCCGGCTCTCTATTTTCTTCATTGGCTTTGTCAAACCCTCCCCCGAAGCACACATTCTGTTTCTCTCCCCAACTTTGTCAAAGATTTACACCAAATGTATATCACTCATTTCACACTCTGTGACAAAAACAAACACACTTGTGTTTACGACCACTGCTTTCTTTGTGGGAACTTTTTGCAGACCCATAATTTTTCTTGGCTATCTCAGTATCTGTAAAACCTTTCTTCAGGGACATTTGTGGGTAGGAATGTCCTCTTCATCTTTTTGCACCATGACAAGATCACATAGTCTAAAGGGATATAAGAAACCAAAGCCCATACAACATCTCAGATAGACACCATTGTTGATTTTCACGTTACAGAAATGAAACATAAAATAATTAATATTGTAGTAACTTAGACCAGGTTGAATTCTTACTTACCTAAACAATGAGTAACTGACATTCTCATATATTATGGTCAGAAAAAGTGTTGCGATTTGGGCAACACATAGGCCGTACTGAACTATATCTGCAGAGGCAATGGTGTTTAGACTGATGCCTGGAAAACCAGGGCATACTGGCTACAGTTATAGCACTTGGGAGCTCAGCTGCATTGCTCTCCAGTAACCAAACCAGAAAAGCATGTGTTAGTATCTTATAAAAAGATGGCAATGATGGATCTTCCATAATTAGTCCTTTGGCTTACTGAGTTGGTGATGGCTTCGGCCCTAAGATCCTGATATCCTGGCTAAAAGGGAAGAGAGATGGTGAGTGGCTCGAGATGATCTTTCCTTTCAGCAGGTGATGCTGGGAGCACAGAGGCTACCCTAGTTATGGCGGAGGTTGGGAATATGGTGTTTGCCTTTCAGTCCCTACCAGGGTTGACGCACATAAGAAGGATATTACCATGGACAGGGACTGGTCCATTGACAGTACCTACAGCAAAGTGGAAGTAGATGTAAAACATCAAACACAATGAACTAAACGTTTGAATCTTACCTTTATTTTCCAAGAAAAATAATGAGCTATGGCTAGTGGATAGAGGGTTCTTTGAAGGTCATAGTAAGCGTGATGCTCACACATTAGACGGAGGGTTGAGAAACGGCAAGCCAGGCCACTGCAGGGCCTACATCTTTCCCAGCTCTGTAATAGGTGGTATCTACTGAGTGGAAGGTAGATGTCAGAACTGTCCAGAAAGGACCTGCCTCCTTGTGAACACGCTTTTTACAGAGCTCTCTGCTTTGCCGTTAAAACAAAAGATGGGCATGTTTAACCTCACAAATGTGTTACTCGCCCCTAAATCTCCCAACTGAAATTAGTGAAGTCGGGATTTAAGTTTAAAAGTTTGGCAATGCACAGAATGCCAAGTTGAGAAAGAACCACTCTAGTTCTGAAAATCTGGTCACATAGGAAAGAGAACTATAGAATTTTTCCTTTGTTTTAGTGTAAGTCAGACTTTCTAATTTGATAATTAATTCTGAAATACTATACTTTATTCTACTTTTATAGACCCATATTATTTATTTTAGACTATTTTATTTTTTCTAATGGTTCATTCCTTTTCAAGGAAACTACAAGAAATGATGTCATAAATACTACCTCGAGTATCAAATACAGTACTGTTTTCCTTTAGTGTCAAATGAGACAAATGATCCATCTATAGCTTCTTACCTGAATGTCTTGTCAGTTTGGGAGAGCTGGGGACAAGCAAAAAAGAGCTCTGATTATCCTTTGATTATCAAGTTCCAAGAAGAGAAAAGGGGTCAGTTACATGCTTAAAGGTACCAAACCCTAAACAGAGAAAACTTGCCCATCAAACCTTGTGCTCATGTGTATGAATGGATATCCTTGTCAAAGAGATTCTGACTAGCAAGTTCAAGGAGAACCCTTAAATGTTGGATTTGTAGTGAACTCTGAGAAGTGTGCCATGCTACTAGTCTTGTCAATGGGGGAAGGGATATGCAGGCCAGCAACCCCCCCCACCCCCCAGGAATCTGATTAGTCTCTACTCAAGAGTTATACTCAAGTAAAGCTTCACTACATTGCAGGATAGTCTCAGGACTGGATAAAGTGAAGCCGTGTGAGTGAGCTTAGTAAGAATGAGTAAGGGATATGAATGTGGACTTCAGATATAAATGTGGTCATTGAGAGGAACACACACACAGCGAGAGAGAGAGATACAGAGAGAGAGACAGAGAGAGAGACAGAGAGACAGAGGGGAGAGAGAGAGAGAGAGAGAGAGAGAGAGAGAGCCACTGAGCTAAGAAATAGTCAGTACATTCTCAAGACATAGATTCTGCTTCGTAAGTGAGTTCTGTATGTGATAGGGACACCACACCCAGAAATTCTAACAATGTGATCACCTAAACAAAGCCTGCATAATGATAAGACCAGTTGACATGAAAAATCAGTGTAGGGAGACTCTAGTAAAGCTCCACCGGTAGGTAAAGAGCTACAAGCAGTACATGGCTGCTGAGAGAGAAAGAATCTGTTTTCTCTAGAGACAAGCCCCCCATGAAACTTCACCCAATCCCAACTGGCCAGCCCTCAATATATATATATATATATATATATATATATATATATATATATACAAACAAGAAACACTAAATGTACTCAACAAGTTGTGTGTGTGTGTGAATGTGTGTAAACACACACACAAAGCCCAGTAATTGAAAAAGAAGATACCATGACTTTGAGAGACAGTGGACAGTGGTGGGGAAATGGGGGGAGCTAGAAAAGGGGCCAGGGGGATGTAATTATAGCATTTAAGTATGAAATCCTTAAAAAAGAACAAAGTTTTTCTTAAGTATTTTTATTATGGGTGCATATGTGATTTTGTGACTCTTAAAGCTACAATGTTTAAAGGATAATTTATAGCAAGGATTAAAAGATTAAACAAAATTTGCAAATTTAGTAAAAATACAAAAATATGTATGCTGGTTGACTTACTTTCCTACCTTAAAGAATTTCCCCTTTTTCCTTGGTGGCACAGGGAAATCAACCTAGAGCCTTGTGCATTCTGGCTAGACTCTACCACCGACATGCTCACCCACCTGTTTCTCTGCCCAACAATTCTTTTTGTAAATAAAACTATAAAGTTTTTTAATGGCATATTTTGTTAAAAATTAAGAATACAAATAGTGTTGATATGGTTAAACATGGAGTCACAATCTGGACCTTAAATTGGCAGAGTTTACCTGTTGCTTTGAGCATTCTTGTTTGAGATGAGCTCTATCTGGTCTTTTCAATGTTTCAACACAGGCTGACAAATCTTTCCATGTCTCAACATCAGGTGCTCATATAGCCCTAAAGAGTTCTGAAAACCAACAGTCCTTGTAATTAGCCAGGGAGCTGTTTTTCTTTAAGGGCTTTCTGTGCTGCTCTTGAGGAGATGAGCGCAGCCTATGGTCATGCCAGCAACTAGATCAAAGCAGATACAAAGTCAGCACTGATCAGGCAGATCTGACATCTGATAGACTCTTCCTCCTGCTGCCTGGAAGTAGGGCTGTAGGCTGCAGTGAACAGCAATGTCCAGCACACGACGTTTACCTACAGTGTTAGTGTCACAGTTCCTTCATCCACGAATGCTCTTCTACCAGACCCCCATGATCTGCACGACCTCCAGGACCTCTCTGCATCCACCTGCTCCAAGGTCACACTGGGGGACCTCAAAGAACCTCCCACTGCCATATTCCACCCCGTAGAGCCCTGTTTTGCTTTGTATTTAGAGAACTCACTAAATATTACCCAAAATTGTGTATAGATAAGTAAATTCTGTCTCCTCCAGGCTAGAATGTCAGGGTTTTGTAGGAAAATCTGAGCTCGTTGCTGTCTTCATCTCTCAATTCCATCCTGACCACTGATAGGAATACCATCAACAGCTCCTGGTCAGCATGGGCTTCTGGATGAGAGTTCTCTCAATTTTGATCAAACAATTAATCAGTTAGTTAATCAGTCTATCAATCAATCAAATTATACTGAGCTGAAGAAGCCCAACCCACAAAAGAAATCAGATGGTTTGATACCTTTCACGTATGATTCTAGAAATAATCAATGAGTTAAGATCTGCACCAAACCCCTTATACAAAGTGCTGAGCATTCGATCTTTGCCCATCGTTACAGATGCGTGTGGCTGCATCTGACTTTGCAGAGGTATCATCCTGTTAGAACAATCAACATCCTACCAGTTACATCTTCTGGAGCCTGACAAATTTATAGGGATCCTGTCCAAGAAGTTGCTTGACTTCTTGACGAGCTTTTCTCTCCTACCCTCTACCTTCCTCCACATATTCTAGCTAATCAGGATCTCAAAAAGCAATCTTGTAGAATAATTTCAGCAAAATGCTCTCATGTGCACCGGGTGGGGGCAGGTATCGTAGGAGGGGAAAGGGCTCTCTTCCTATGTGATGGTATAAGACGTTTACTAGGTCAATGGTACACAGGACCCACATGCCTCTTAGGGAGCTAATCTGTGCAGCTCATCCTGTCACCTTTCAACTTAGTGCCACTCGGCAATGAGGTGCTCTGGCTGTCATTTCTATCACTCTGTGCAGTAAGGGCAGCTCAGGTCAGCATCTTTCCTTACACGTGTTTGGTAAATACAACTGAAAATCCATGTTAGGGTCAACCATTTAATGTGGTTTCCAGGTGGACCTTACAGGAGACTTCATGGCAAGTACTACTTTGGTTTTCATGTAAGTCAAAATCAATAACTATGAATTTCCAAAACAACAGCAAAAATATTGCTAACATCATTTAGGAATGGCTGTGAAGTTTATACCCTTGTATATTCAAAGCCACATTCACAGAAGATGCTACCATCCCCCAAATCTCCTTTATTCTACAATAGATCTTGTTTTAAAGGTACCTGCTCATTTATGGTGGTTGACAGACTAATAAAATAAAGTCACTTTAATAAACACCATATCAGAATATCCCATCTTCTAGAGGCAATGCAAAATTTCATCACTTGAAGAAGCATTTAACATTCTGATGATTTTAATACATTTAATAAATATTTGCAATTCCTACAATAAAGCATACAAGGAGAAAACACAGTTCCTCCAAAATTTATGTGGCTGCTGGCAGGTGATCATTTTGTCTCACAGTTTTTTTTAAACTATTCTTTTTGCTCTTTGCTATGAGCCTGCCATTTCTTTTGAGGAAAGATGTGTATGGTTAAAGTGGAGGTGGCAAACAAGAGTCCTCTGGTTGGCTGAGGGACGATTTGGTGGAATCCCCCTGGGGATCCTTCAGTATCTGCTTCACGAGCTCTGCTGTACACTTATCATGGAATCTTCAAAATGTACATGGGACTTGAGAACTCTTTCTCAAGTAAAACACAGTAAAACGTGGGGGATAGGCACATGCTGATCTATTAAGCTTTGAGTTTACTAATAGAACTCTGTAGAATCTGTGAACTGTTTGTTAGATTATGAAGATTTAGAGAGAGTGAATATACCCCAGGTTAAGTAAACTATATTTCAAGTACAGAAGGATGGGAGTTAAGGAAGAATTTTTACTGTAAATCTTCTTGTGGAATTAAAGGTGAATATGTATTTCTAATTCTGGGTATACATTTGCATACAAAATTAGTGTGTGCTGTAATCATTTTCAAACAAAGCTACTATTCTTGCTGTTTCCTATGACACTCTCAACATGGAATCCTTTATCTACATGAGGAATTTTCCCCTTACATATTGGCATTCTCTAATGAGACATTACTTTAAAAGCCTTTCTTCTGATGCAATCTTGAGGCCTTCATCTTTTCTCTTCCAAGCCTCTTGACTCATGTCTTCTTTCAGTTCCCACTGACGCTTTCCTGACTTATTTGCTATTTGTATGGATTGACCATGACCATGCAAAATAACTGAATCTCTTTGTATCTCATTTAAACTATGCAATAGTACTAGAAACACATAATAACTGATGTAGGATGTCTTCCTGTATGCTGTGAATATGTGTTGCTTTTATTGGTTGATGAATAAAACTGCTTTGGCCTATTGCAGGGAAGAATATAACTAGGTGGGAAATCCAACCAGAGATACAGGTAAAGAAGGGTGGGGCCGAGGGCGAAGACAATAAGCTGCCGGAACAACAAGATGTATTAGAGAACAGGTAGTTTCTGGAAGCCACGTAGTGATACACAGAAATGGGTTGATTTATATATAAGAACTAGCCAACAATAGCCTGAGCCATTGGCCAAGCAATTATAATTAATGTTAAGCCTCCAAATGATTATTTTGTTAAGTGGCTGCGGGAAGCAGCAGACAGGGAGAAATCAGTCCAGCAGGACCAGTGGAACAGAGAAAAGACTTCAGCTACAAAAAGAGAAACACAAAGCCATAGTGATTAATATAGCAAAGCCTTATTACTGGGATTTGAACTCTCATACTCCAGGACCAGAAATCAGGCTTTCAGCTATTTGACTTCTTCCCAGCATCTACTGTTAAAAGCTTACAGTTGTTTTCTATTCTTGTTTCGTCTTATCCTGGTTAAAACATTATGGGTTCATGGTATGAAGCCTCTGAGGGTAACTTGATGCCACCATTCATCCACTTAGTCGTTCAATTATCGTTTATTTATTATATCGTTCATTGACCATATAAGGTTCTGAAGCTGTGGGAAAAGCAAGAGTCATCCACAATTGCTGTGAATGATACGTGAGGTAATGGTGCTTTAACAAATGCAGTGTAGAGTGCCATTGAGTAAGATCAAGCAGAGGAACTGTTTCAGATCATGTAAGTAGGAAAGACTTTGGCAGGGAGTTGCAGTTAAATGTAGACCTAAGTAATAAGATGGAGGATGTATTCTAGACCAAGAGGCAAGAACACCCATCACGAAAGGGCAAAGCCGGAGTGGAGTGGATAATGTAGTATCATACTGAGCGTGACAGAGACAGTAGTGCTGATGACAGTAGACAGGAGAGAGTCCAGGGGCAGAGCCTGGGGAGCATCCTTGCTATGCTATTCCTTCCGGTTCACTCACATCTCTCTTTGTCTAACTTCTTCTGAAAAGGGACTTTCTGCTGTATCACAAATTGTGCCCTGGGCACGTCCCTGGCCTCATGCAACCCAAAGGCCCCTTTTAAAAGGCTTCCTTTCAAGGTTACTGCCTGGATTCATGCTATTTCTATTTACAATGCTGGCACAGTTCCATCTTTGGTGAGAGGATGAGGAGAAGAAATACGAGGAGGAAGGCTATGACGATGACTTTTGTGGAGGGTTTCTGCCCTCAGGCAACCTCGGCTCTAACCTTTGCACGCGCTTTTCTACCCAGAGGCCTCCAGAGCACATGAGGACGTCCTGTGTCTCCTTTGCGATCTCAAAGTGCAGCAGTATAGGAAGACTCTCGGAAGGTTTACAGAGGAATGAGTGAGACTATCCTTGTACAGGCTCAAAATCTGATACATTTTAGCTTTAAGTTATTTTAAGGATCTTGAAATTTCAAAGCCTTTCTCCATATAACCCTATTAATATAACCTAGTGTCGTAAGTCTACCCAACTCCTTTCCTGACTGAGACATCAAGCATCTTGACGCCAGGACCCATATCCCATTTGTCACAGTAGCCAAAGATGATCTCATAGCTGACTTTTGTTTAGTTTTAGTGGTGTCTTTTCCTCCTAGGCAGGTATCCTTACCTTTTCAGGTTTTATAACAAAACACTCTGGAGTAAGAGACTTAAAATAGTAGAAATTTGTTTCCCACAGTGTTAGAGGCTGAGAAGTTTAAGGTCAAGATTCAAATTCTCATGAAGGACTATTTGCTGATCCATAGACTGAGCCTCTCCTCCTACCAGAATGTAGTAAAAGGACCTTCTTCAGGCCTCCTTCATGAGGGCACCACCTTCCAAAATTCCCACCACCTAAGGACATCACATTGGGGAATCAAACTTAAAATATAAACTCCTGAGGGTTTATTAGCATTCAAATTCTTGTATCAAATACAGAACCTCCGTTTTGTGGGATGTGTGTGTAGGGTTTTCTGAGACACTGTCTCACTCTGTAGGCCAAGCTGGCCTCAAACTCACAGCTCTGACTCAGTCTCCCAAGAACTAGGTATGCAGCCTGTGCATGACTATAATCTCCACAGCTTTAAAAATGCAGGTACTCTTCTCTTCCATGGCCTTTACCTTTTCTGTCCTAAACAGCTTTGCTATTTATGTGCCTTAACTTTCGAGAAATAGCCACTTCCATTAATTTTTAGTTATGAACAATATCCTGTTAATTGAACAGGTATGTAAAAGTATAATATTCTGAATTGATTCTAGTATAAAATTAATTCTCAGTTACTTATAATATTTAATTTGTGTATGCAAAGTACCCTAGTCTCTGAGAAGATAATTGACTTCTCTCTAAAGTCTCTTAGTCTACATGTTAATTTCCTCTTCTTGCTCAGACCCACATGCTCACTGGAACTCATTGGTATTATCTGTGTGTACTTAGAGGAGTTGTAATATCAATACGTTTGTCAAACATCATCATGACTGGGCTGCCAGGCAGAATTTGTTTATGGTTTCCAGTTTGGTTACCATACAACATGGGCTAACTGCTCTTCAGTGCTTCCTAGATTCACTTACTGTCAGAAGTGAGTGTTCATGGGAAATAGCTCTATCAGAGTCCTATAGCACAAAAATAAAAAGAAGAGAGGGATCCTATACCAAATTTTGTAACAGGTAAGGAAACATTTGGATCTCTAACTAACAAGCTAAAAATATTTACAAATATAAATTACATTCTTTTCATATTTCAGGATTTTGGTACTATACAAATTAGGCAAAATAAGCATTTTTGAGGAATTTCTAACAGGATTTATGTATCAATGAGCTGGGCTATTACTGGAATGGGCTGTGCAATTAGCACTTATTAAAACACCTTATGGTGAGCTTTCTTATGCTAATGTCTTTCAAACTCTCAATCTTCCTATGTGAATATCTTATGATAACCACTTTACCTTTGTTTAGAAAGTTTGGGGCCAGATATTATCCAGAAGTCTGGATGGGCGGTGAGTTATGGGGAGTAGTTTATCTCTTTCGGTGAGAAATCTCTTAAAGGCCAGACATTATTCTAGCTTCAAAGGCTCGAATGTCACCCAGCAACACTATCCTTACCGGCTTAGAGAGTTGGGTGTTTTCAAGTTACCAAACTTTTCCAGATACAGACCCATTTCATTGACTGACTGGTTGAGGTGAAGACTGGGGAAATGGCTGGGTGGTCAGCCAACAGCAGTATCATGTTACATATAACTATGTGCATGTCTGAATATATACATCTGTGTATATATGTATATGTATAGCTATAACTATGTGCATGTCTGTATATATACATCTGTGTATATATGTATATGTATAACTATAACTATGTGCATGTCTGTATATAGACATCTGTGTATATATGTATAGGTATAGGTATATATATTCTTCCTCAGATAAATCCACAACTTCAGCTGCACCGACTTCACTTTTAAAATAGATTTTCCTCTATTCTCTCGTTCAGTGGAGTTCATTCTTCTTCAGATGCTAAATCAGTACATCCCAAAGGCATCAACACAAAAGCAGACTTCCGTGTTCCCTAATTGTCTCTGCCGGAATTAGTGTCATCAAAAGAAAGTCCCAGTGACATCAATTGACAAAAGTAGGAGAACAGGAAACAGCATGTCATTTAAAAAAAAAAAAAAAACTCCTCTGTGGTTGAGGCCACCCCCAGGAACACGAGCATTTAAGCTGGTACCCTCTGGTAGGGACCAAATGGGGTGGGTGTTCAGGGGGTGTAGTTGATAAGGAGCCTTTGGTGTTGGATTGGTGGGAATGAGGCTTGTGGGTGGCTGAGTCTAGACTCAAGGAGCCACCATGCTGTGCTCAAGTCAGCAGATCTTGGCACTTGGAGTGCCTCCTGTCTCTTGTGAGATCCTCCTAGACTGCTCTTGTGTCCTGCTGTCTTAAGAGGCATGACAGCCTCTCCTTCTCTGTCGCTGTCACGCCACCACTGTCACCTCAGGAACCCCATCAGGACCTTTCTGTGCTCCCACAACAAGCTTCCATTCCTTTTGCCTGGTGGACTGGAATCCATACATATAAACAGGTGGCAGCTGACAATTGCCAAGTCATAATTCTGGCCACCAAAGGTTTTGATAAGAGGACCCAGGGATAGAACATAACTCATCCAGTTCCTGGTTTTAGAAATGCTGTATAGAATCATAGCCCGCTAATGCCTCTTTTCTCTTGCATTGTTTTGTTAATGACAAAATCATTCTAACGTATCTCCCCTCTGTGTGTGTGTGTGTGTGTGTGTGTGTGTTGCGTGTGACACTGAAGCTGAGTAACTCCTCCAGCCAGATTCTGACATCAAAGTGCCTCTGCTATCATGCCTCTTAAGAGCAAAATTATATTCTACTCTTAGGCACACAGTAATCTTTTCATTTCTATTACAATGTGTCATTAATTTGCCTACCTTATTGCATTGTAGCTTTGAAGAAGCATAGAAGTGGAAAATACTTGAATTCATAGGAACCCTGGCGGGGAAGGTTTGCTCCTCCAAATATTTCATCCATTTCCTCCCTGCCGGCTCCCCATCCTGTCCGGGTCCTGCAAGAAGAGAGGAATCCATGGCCTCACCTTAGGAGGCACATGCATCTTTCAGCTGATAGAGGACTCACCTGATCATATGCTTTCTTGTTCACCAAAGAGATTCCACGTGTGAAGAAGAGAAGACTGCATTTTGATTTGCGGAATCCTAAGGTTTCATAGGGTGCTAAGTCACTTCTCTGTAATGGGGGGCTAAAAACATCTCCCATTACCTAATGTCAGTTTTCTCTCTTATTTTTCTCTCTTCCCCAACTTAAAAACAAAACATCTAAAAAGCTACTGAGCCTGCTAAGCCGTCGCATCCTCCGCATGTCGCGCACATGTATTATATTCAACGAACGTGTGGGGGGAAGCACAGATTGCATGTGCATGTGGGTAGGCACAGGCTTCATGGGCATGCAGGTAAGCACAGACTGCAGGTGCAAGCGAGTAAGTACAGGAATGTTTGTTTTCAGGATCTGAAAGGACCTGTGACCTGCAACCCAGCACCGATGTGCTGCAGCCCCAGCCCCCTTTGATATGCACCGGAGATTTTAAAAGTTGCCCTCATATTGAACTGACAGCTGCCTAGGTCAAATTTAGTAGGCTTCTTCTTGCCCTCAGAGTCTGTCCTGTCAGCGGTATCTTTTCTGTAGGATGCTGTCTTCAGAGCTGATTATCTCTACCAGCGTTATCTCCAGTCTCCTCTGTACTGTCCCTATATATTTTCCTTCTGTGCCACGAATTCTAGATTCCACCCATGCTAGCCTGGCAGTCTCATGGTGTACACCTGTTAGAGTGATTTTTGCCAAAAATATTTAAATATTATCTTGGCTTGACTTCTCTGAATATAATGCGAGGCTAAGGCTCAATACACGTAGTGAGTTTGGGAGGTGATGCTGGCAAGCAATACTCTCAATGGTGAGAAGTCAGAGAAGAGAGGAAAACCCATAAAGCATGTGTTAATGAGCTGATTACTGCTGTGGGCACTGGGGCTCCATTGCTCTGGGGATCCCTTGAGAAACCATGTGGAGCATGCTTCAAAACCCTTCCGTGGGTGTTAGGGATGCTGAGGTTAGCATCCACCCACCGTGGTCCTTCAGCTGGAACTTTGCATGGGGAACTATTAACACTTACCACTTCTTTGGGCTTTCCCATAGAATAAGCATAAACCTTAAAGTAGAACAGAGAGAATCTTTTGAAAGGCGAGGGTGTCACACAAACTTGCTGTCATCTGTTCACCTTGGAATTAGAGCATTCGGGTGAGCATTTGAGTCTGGGGCAGAACATCAGAAAGGACTACTTGCAGGTGTCAGGTTTGTAATAAAAATTAGTTTATCTTGTCATCCAGATAGTAACAGAGGATGCTAATCCCATAGAACTGAAAGGATTAAATCCTACAGAGAAACATCAGAAAAACAACAACAACAAAAAAAAAAATCAAAGTCGTAATTTTGAGACTATCCCGGCCAATCATAACATTCTGTCTCCTTGTTTGTAACCTTTGCAACTAGCAGCAGGAATGTTCTAAGAGAGCCTGTCATTCCTTAACTCCACTCGGTTACTACCAATCCAGAAAAATGGTCATTGCTGTTGGAGTGTCTGTTGCTTTTTTTCCCCTTTGATTATTTGATAGGGAGTTTCTCTGTGTAGCCCTAGCTGTGCTGGAACACTCAGGCTGGCTTCAAACTCAGAACTCGAGCATGTGCAACTGTCCACCTACGCTTTTTCATTAGATTCTCTAATTCCAGATTTTATAGGAAGTGCCTTTCGTTTTCGACATTGCATAAGCTGAGTATGTTTCTCTCAGTAGAGTCCATCTGGGGTGTCCACCTCCCATGCTATTTACAGGCTCTGCTCCCACGAATCGGCAAGATTAACTCCAGCCTTTAAAAATACGCCAAATAGTTCACCTGCACATCTCCGAATAACCTGGTTTTGCTGGTGCAAGCTCATTTCTTAGAGACTGCATTTCTGAAAGAGCAAACAACAACCACAAAAATGAATTAAGAACATGGGATGAGAACAAAGGTTGGGTGGTGGTGGTCCCTGTCACATTTCCTCTGAGAAGAACTGTACCTTTGGGGCTGCAGTGGATGTGAAATTGCAAAATGGCTTCCCCCCTTGTTAATATAACCCAGGTTAAAGCCAGGCCTGCTTTACATCAAAAAAATTTAAGGTAGAGCTTTGATCTCCTTCCTATTAAAATAAAGTAATGCATTATCCTGACCTCAAAAAAGTAGTCTTAATTAGGGGCCTCGAATAAGATAATTGACCTTGACATTGCCTTCAGCTCAGGGCACGGAGCTGTTATCAAAATGACTTATTGGGAAGCAAGACATGCTGCCATAAGGACTATTTATTTAATAATTCTACATTTTAGAATTTCAAGCGTCCAGAATCCTCATAGAAGGACAAATACTAGCTCTAGAGTAATGAGGAAAAAATAAACCGCATCACAAGGGAGTGAAATCCATGCAGAGGATATGCTTCGGTATGCAGTCGAATCTTTGTTTAAATGCAAAGCTTTTCATCCAGATTATTTACTTCTTTAAAAAATTACTTGATCACAAAATGCTGCTTCTGTGTGTTGCTCTGGACCCTGTGCAACTTCAGAATCAAGCGGAAAAACTGGAGACAAGTGCAGAATGGAATCTGAACCAGAAGTCCAGAGATTTTGTTCTTGTTTCTCACTACTGTGCTAGCCAGTACGGACTTAGGAAATTACTAGATTGGATCATATCTAAATTCTTGGAAGCTTTATTACTGATAAGTTTAATGTGACAGCACATTATTTCTTACCTAGAACTTTGTCTCATCTTTTGCCTAAAACCCAAATTAGGATCAATCTTAATTTCCTAGGTAAAGTGTAAATATAACATAAAGATGGTAAATATGTCTTTGCAGATCTGCTCAATGGCTTCTTTGTCCTCCCAATAGCCTCAGGCCATGTTGTCACCTTAGTAAACTACTGTCTCACTAAAGTGTTTTTTTTCTACCAAAATGTCCAGTCAACTATTTATCCCAGAGCAAGAAGAATTAAGAGGTGTTATGCTTTGAGTATGAAATGGCTCCCCTTGTGCTCTTGTTTAGGACAATGCATTCCCATGCTGTCTGGGGAGGCTGGAAACCATTGGAAGGTAGAACTCAGCTGAAAGGGGGCAGTGCCCAGAGGCATGTCTTTTAAGGGTATTACTGACATCTTGGTCTGCCCCGTTTCTCATTTGCTGTGGTGTGAGCAGCCCCTCCAAGTCCTCCTACCGTGAAAGAATGAACTCTCTAAAACCATAAGTCCAAACCAAACTTCTAAAGCTTGTTTTCTTAAGAATTTTGGTGACAGTAATGATATAACCAAACAAATTCAGCAGGTTATCCCCCCTCAGTTACATTTGCACCCACTTGGGGCTGTAGAGTTGAGGCTTCACTCTCCTGGTATGGAATTTCTGGAGACCACTAAGGCTGAGATGATTTCAAGTACTAGTCAAGGATGATTTTTCTTCCCCCTCTGTGTAGAACACAGGATATAGGCACACTACGGAAATTCAAGGCTCAGTCTTGGCACAGACTATAAAGGGTTCTCTGGAAGAGGCAGGGCATCAGCTCGGTCTTTGGCACATGTCACAGAAGATGTGCAGTGTTAATGAGAGGACCTACTAAACAAGGAGCTGGGGTCCAGATAGGAACGCGAAGGCCTTTACCTTTGTGAATCACCAGGCAGGACTGAGGAGATGGTTGAGAGGTTAAGAGCACATGCTGTTCTTCCAGAGGACCCTAAGGCTCTGACACCCACATGGAGGCTCGCAAACACCTGTAACTTTAGCTCCAGGGAATCTGATGCCTCTGACTTCAGCCGGCACCTGAATTCAAAGGCGTGCGCATGAGTGCATGAGCACATGCACATACCTTCTTTTTTAAAAAATACATCTTTTGAATGCAAGAATTCATGGGCAAATTGGAGATGTAAGAAGGCCCACATATAATGTTTGTACTGCCAGGCCCAGGTGAGGCCTAGTAAAATGACCTTTGGCTCAGCAATGCGCCCCATTCTTCTCTTCAGCTCCTTTCTAGACAACATCTATCATCAGTCATGAAACTGGAACATACGTTATTTTCCAAATCCTTGCCTTCCAATAAATCATTTTTTTTCCTTTCTACCTCTCTGACTCCTCTTGTTGGTGCCAAATCACTACCACAGCTCTTGCCCTGCCTTCCACAATATATGTGCTTTACTCCTTAACTCTGCTTTCAAAACCACAAATTCAATACCAGATATTCCTCGTGTTCCTCGGACAACTAAAGATATTCCAAATGAATCATCATCCCTGGATTTTGCTTCCGTGAATTCAACCTGGCACCTCCTGTTCCATAATAGAGATGCCAGATAAACCTCGGAGAATCAAGAAAAGTGTATAGAAACCAAAGAAGGCATCGGTTGCTCCTCTATCCAGAAGGAGTTATTTCCTCTGGGCTCCAAGAACAAGAGGGAGTCTGGCAGGAAGAGAAGGAAGAAGCTTAAGGGCAGAGAGATGTGGTGGACTCAGTGAGTATGGGGAGGAGCGTGAGATTCCAGGAAGATGTCACATTAGCCGTACCTGGCTGTTTTGCTGACGAGCACTGATACTGAATCCAAAATGGCGAGTTGAATTCTCTCTTTAAGCAGAGTCCTTAATCTCCCATACATGATTGCAAATCGATTGCCTTGACAAAGAGGAAGTTTGCGAAAGAACCTTGCTATTGGACTAATTTGATGCTATCTAATTTAATAGCTGTTGTCAGAAATACCTATATGGCTATCTGGACCCCCAACCCTCCTGTTGCCGACACCAAATATTACACAGAGACACTTCCCAGTATCCCCCACTCTGTCTTCCAAGTCAGCCTCTCTCCTTTGTATTTGCTCAGAGATTTTCCCCTTAATGATAGGTGGGGCCGTCTTTCTGAGTTTAACTTCTCTCCACCAGGAGGGAGAGATTTATCTTGACAAACCATTTGGAATAGCTGGGGGAGTATTAATAGAACGTGACCGCGAGTCCTGCCGTACTGAAGAGAATCCCCGAGAAGCGGGAAAGCTTCTGGTGGAGATTAGAGGCGGCTGGGGGAAAATGTGCTTCCTGGTAGCGGGCACCCAGCGCGGCTCTCGCTATCCAGGAATCTCTAATTACTAATACAGTACATGAACAGTATGATATGTCCTTACAATTGCAGATGCCTTTTCAAAGATAATCTTTAATAGTTTATTTGACAACCTGTAAAATTATAGAAAATTATTAGTCTTGGGAATTACAAAAATCCCCATAGTACAGTCAGACAATAAAATTATAATTACCTGTGGGTAATTGAAATTTAACTGTTTTTTTATTGTATATTACACATCAATAGCAACATAAGTTCAAGGGTTTTTTTTTCCTTCTTTCCTTTTTGTTGCAGAACCTGAGAAAATGGACAGCATTGTGGGGAGCTTGTGAGTTCCTGTCACAGTGCTGAGCTTGAACAATTTCGATTAAAGCCCCATGTTTGAGACTGTCATTAGACCCGCATTAAATTACATATCTGGAGTGTTAAAACATAAAGAGTACAGTGGCTTTTCCTCAGCTACCTAAGGTAGGTAGTTAAGGCCCTGATTATCTTTAAAGGCCTATTTTCCCCCTCCACTGAAAGTCATTGTTTCTTTCATTAAACATAAAACACATTTAAGAACACTAAACTGTGCCGACAGGAATATTAGGATGGCATATTCTGAAGTCCCTTTGTTCTGCATTCATTGCTCACAGTCTTTTCTACATTGTCTAATGTGGTTTTATTATTTAGCCTTCACTCAGGTGAACTGAACAGGGTTGGCATTTCTGAGGACTTCTAATTCCCTGGGCTTTGGATAAAATAGGTACTTACTTTTTCTATCAACCACCCCTTTTACCAGCCTCTAAGAAAGTCGGAATCGAAAAAAAAAATCCCCAACAGGTAAGGCACTAACACTTTCACTGGACTCCATAACTCTGAAGGACAGAGAACCCAAGCAAGATGCTAAGGTTGCTTCTCACTAGACCCCGTGACTCTAGGTGACAGAGAACTCAAAGCCCCTCCTGTTTTAAAAGAAACGTGGCATTCCAGGCAGGTGGGAAACTGGATTAACTCAGTGAGGAAAAAGTAGTGGATCAGCACATGGCTTTAAAAAGGCCGGTAGAGAATGCATTGTCTTTTTTACAGAAATCACCTCCACCTTTGTGGCCCACTGCCCACTCCCAGAACCCTCTATCCCTGTTATTTCCTGTTTCTTGACATTGCTGCAAGGACGTTGGAGAACCGTGGACCTCAGGACAGCCCTGTGAAGCTGTATCCCGAGGTAACAGCTTCAGGCCAAGTGTCTGACCTAGTTCCATCTCTGTGGTTTGGAGAGCAATGGGAATTTAAATCTGCTTTTATTTCACCCCGCACTGTCTGATATTCACCTCTTTGTCTGGAAATAAAGAAATAGGGTCAAAGAATGTGGGATGTTCAGAACAGATACAAGAAATTAGCCAGCAGGCTGGTATCGGCCTTTCTTCTGTAAATAGTCTGAGGGTCCATTGTTGGAGGAAGGAGACCTTCATCTTCTGTGACCATCACTGGGAGTTCATGACACTGAAGGCCGAGGGGGATGGGGGCCTTGCTTCTGGGCTTTCCTTAACTAAATTAAGGGAACCAAGAGGAAGAAAATGAAGTTCAAATCCAGAAGCATCAGCTCATTTCTCCTCATGTTTTTTTCATTTAAACATGCAATTACAAAAACCAAATTAACACACACACACCATACACACCATACACTCACCACACACATGTACACCTACTATACACATACACACCCACTGTACACATACACACACACCCACTGTACACATACACACACACCCACTGTACACATACACACCATACACACCATACACACACCACACACATATACACCCACTACACACTATACACATACACACCATACACACATGCACACACACATACCACGCACACATACACCATGCACACACCACACATACATGCCACACACATGCACCACACACATATGCACCACATACAAACACCACACACACATACACACTACCCTCATATACACCACACACATACACACAGCATACATACCACACACACACTCTTGTTTTTCAAATAAAATTTCATCTACATTTCCCATCTGCCTAAGACTGAATTGTCTTCTTTCCATATCCACATAGTGAAGACCACTATAGTATTTAGAAATGGGCCTCTAAGGGTTAATTAGGGTTGCATGCAGTTATGAGGGTTAGGAACTAATCTTCTTCTAACTGATCCCGTGAATGGGTATAAAAAAGACCTGGTGTGGGTACACAGCAAGTGGCCCTCCATTCATAAGCTTGGAGCCTTCCCAGGACTCAGCCTGTACTGGAACCCTGAACTCAGCTAACCATGCTCGAGAACTGTGAGAAAACAAGCTTCTGTCCTGTAGCCCACTCCCTGCTACTCTTTGGTTTTGGTTTTCATGACAAGGTCTTCCTGTGTTTCCCAGGCTTCCTCTTGATCCTCTTGACCAGACATAAATATTAATACAGCAGGCATGTGCCACCGCAAGAGACTGGCTCTATAGCATTTTGTTATGGAAGCAAGAGTTGTACCACCCAGCAAGAAAAGTTATAGCTCATCAATTTTCAAATCAAATTTTGTAAACATATCAATCATGGAGGATTTTGGGTGTGTATGCACATGCGTGTGTGTGTGTGTGTGTTTGTGTGTGTGTGTGTGTGTTTGTGTGTGTGTGTGTGTGTGAGATAGGCTTACTATGTGACTGTAGATGGCCTGAAACTCTCTATGTAGACCAGGCTGACCTTGAACTCATATAAATTCCCCTGCCTCTGCTTCATGAGAGCTGGGATTAAAGACTTGTGCCACTATGCCTGGTAACATGTCCTTTGAGAAAAGGCAGTCCTCCTGAAATTAGTTCTATACAATTGTAATGAAGTCCTTAAAACACCAAATATTATCTTATATACAGAGGTACATAGGAAAACATGTAAAAGAATAAATTCATGGTGCAAAGTGATGAAAACTAATATAATTGGCCTTGTTTGGTCAGTAGGTCAATATAAAATGATACCTGCCTATAGTCTGGGAAAACATTCTTAGTTCAGAGTTCCCTAAACTCACAATTCTGTAAAATATTAATTTTATTATCAGTTAAAGTTCCTCATTAATCATCCCTTTCTTTAACCATTGCTTTGAGGGGTGTTTTTGTTTGTCTGTTTGGTTTCATTAATTGGGGTTTGATGTTCTGAGACAGTCTCAATAGGTAGCCCAGATGTCTTAGAATTCAAAACCCTCTGCCTCCCGAGTTCTGGGGCTGTAGGTATGCACACCATATCTGTGCCACCACCTTACAGTCTTGCCTCTGTGTCCTGCGGTCCTTGTTGTTCACTATCTTGTCCCTCCTTACATCCCCATTCCCGCTTGCTGTTTATGAACGCACTGAACCTGCTTGTGCCTATTCTGCCTTTATAAAAATCACTGTGTTCTCAGCTGGAAGGTAGTTGTGTACATCTTTAATCCTGGCACTTGAGAGACAGAAGCAGGTGGGTCTCTGTGAGTTCAAGACCATGCTGGTCTACAGAGTGAGTTTCAGGACAGCCAAGGCTACACAGAGAAATTTTGTATTGAAAAACAAAACAAAACAAAAACATTGCCCTGTTCTCTTCTGCATATTCACAGAAAATTCTCACCACAGACACGCTAAAGTGTACCTCTCTTAGATGAGGCATGTGGTTTCACCTTGCCTTTCTTTTCCTCCTAACTCTATCCCTAACAAAGACTATAGCTTTGTCGAATAGGCAGAATTAAGTGCAGAACATTCCAGAATGGGAACTGGGCATGATGACCAAAGGAACCCCAAGTTACTGCAATCTCCAGGGTCATTAGCTGACACTGGGTGTGCAGGAGGTGGCGGGAGAAGGGAAAGTGAATCACTGATGAATTATTTTGATTTTATGTAGACATTTGTCAGTTCTCATTTGTAAAATGGAAACAGGTGATCTGTGCAGCGTTAAATATTCTGCATTGGGTCCAATGGTTCAGCATTGCATTGAAGAGATAAATGTGGAAACTATCAAATTCATACATAATAAGGCAAAACCTGGTTTCCACCAATTTAATCTCTATTAAAAGCCTCATAAACCACATTTTGGTAAAAGGGACTAATATCTAACTCACAGTTATGCCCAGCTTATAACTCAATTGGCATATGTTTCTTCATATTCCTCTTTAAAAAGTCAATGGTTTATGAAATTATCCAAATATCTGAATCCCTCCCTAGCCAGAAAGTTACTGAATGCTAAAGAATTTAAATTGCATACATTCCCAAATCTCCTTAGGCTCTCTCCTTCCCCCAATTGCAAGCTTTCGTTTTAAGAAAAGAAATACTTACAAAACGCCATGGATTTTGGCTCCATGTCCTGATTTTAATTCAAGCTGTTGAAAGGTAAAGCTTAAAAATAGCCAAATGCTAGGCCCCACGCCGTCTCTGAAGCTTTCTCATTGCTCTCTCCTTCAGGAGGTGTGAACATGGAGGCCATTCCTTCTCAAACAGAGGCCCACTTGTGGGGTCCATGGTGAGAGAGGTACTGAGCTTCCAAGATGAAACTTTAGAAGGATGTTCTTTCCTGAAATCTCTTTCCTACCTCATCTTGAGCACAGATGCTGACCTCAGATACGGGTCTGAGAGTCAAAGGTCCCTTGAGGGCGCCAAGGATTTTCACCATGGACAATGTCAACCCTGCGGTTCAGCTGACACCTCTTTCATTGAATCTTCTAGAAGGTTTGAAAAGCATTAGACACAAGGCAAGTTTCAACTTTGGCTTTCTAATAGAGTTCTACTGCTCAGTGTCAACTTTTAAACAGCCATCACCTTCCCCAATTGCTCCTATGCCATTTGGGAATCTCTCAGAGGTTTGCACAGAATCACTTTGTGTCCATTTTCTGCAGGTAGTAAATTCCCAGAGTCAAGGTGATCTTCAGTGTGAATTTGCTCTTGGGTCTGGAGGGGTCCTCATACCATTGTAAGTTTCCTGTGTGCTTTTAGGCATTCTTGGCTGAAATCAGATGCCTGCTTAAAAGAATTTCTCACATCCCTTCCAATGCTCAGAGTCCAGGTTTTAGTGCGGTCCCAAACAATTCTTGTAGTGAAAAAGTGAAACTTCTGTTCTAGCTAATTCAGTCTTTAGCACATTTGTTACTGTGTTTTAGAAGCCAGAGGCGATTTGCAAGAGAACTCGCAAAGCCATTTTGCCTGAACAAATTCTCCATCTGGTGAGTCAGTGCACAGAGCTCACATTTCTTAGAGGAAAAAACCAAATGGTCTTAAAAGGCCATGTGTCTGCGTGTACCTGCCACAGCACCTTGCTCCGCACATTGCTGTGCTCCCAGTCCAAGACACTGTGAAGTTATACTGAATGTCACCTTGGAGCACCATTCCCCATGGAACTCCACCTTGGAACACCGTTCCCTGTTCCCCACTGAATTCTACCTTGGGGCACTGTTTCCCATTGACCATCATCTTGGAGGACCATTCCTCACCGAACATCATCTTTGAGGAACATTCCCCACTGAACATCATCTTGGGAGACCATTTCTCACTAAACACCAACTTGGAGCACCATTCCCCAGTAAAGACCAACTCGGAAGACCATTCCCCACTGCTCCTGTGCTTTCGGTGGCCTTAGGTCAGTGAAATGGAGAGTTGGAGAATTAACAGCACATACTTGCTTTACTAGCTGTCACTGGGAGGAATTGGAGGACACAAACGCTGATGGGGTTGAGGGCACTTGTTATTCAAAAGAACCACAAATGAAATAATATTTTTCGTTAGTTGTCCTGTGATGCCTAAGAACTGTGCTAAAGTGTCTCATGTGCACAACTTCTTCTGGGACACAGAAGGATGCATGACGATCTAAAAATTTCCCACATACATCCCTAAATCCTTTGCTTTCTCTTCCCCCGTCATGAGGCCACCCTCGTTGCTCTTCTGACTTCCAAGAGGACTTGGGTTTGAGCCTGTTGATTTCTGTGCTTCCCTCCTTTTCCCAATGCCAGATGTGCCATCCGCTTAGGTCTGCTTTTTCTCACTCATTGTTTGTCTTGTTTCTGCATCTCTCCCCCTTTCCCCAGCCATGCTATCTATCCATCAAGTTTGGTTTGTTTTCTAGATATCCTGTGCCTAGAAGAATCGGGTGGCCTGGCTCCTGCCCCTTCTTAACACTGCTTTTTCAAGGCTACCTCTGCTTCTCACTTAGCTGGTTTCTCTGTGTTTCACTCTTTAATACATCATTTTCTGTTGATGACCTAGGGTGTTGCTTGACTTTGGATCTTACCTTCTTTCTTTATCCACCTCCCACACTGTTAACACTGGGAGAGAGTTTCTGTGCCAGACTAGAGTGGAAAGAGCCCGGAAAAGAGACAAGAGAAACTGACTGCATTATGCAAGGGCGTGACTTTCACAGGGCACAGAGAGACGGGAATGAAACGTTGCAGGCAACTTTACTAAAGGAAATAGGTCAAGGCTAAATTGTACTCACTGTGCACCTGTGTATTCGTTTGTTCACAAACACCTATCTGGAATAGAGAACTCTATTTCTCGGTTTTTCTTTTGCAACATTATTCATGGGCAGGGGATCCTAGACTTATTACAGCATCCTCCAGTCCAGATACTAATAGTCCCTTCTCTGAGCCACTGATAAATGACTCAGCCCCTTGTCTCTTACTCATTTTATTCACTCATACAGGGCATTGATCTGAGGAAAAACATGACAGGTTTGAGGCTTTCACTTAGGGGATAGTAAAACAGTCATCGATTCACTCACTCATTCACTCACTCACTCATCAATCAATCAATCAATCAATCAATCAATCAATCAGGTAACTGGTATTTATTGAGCAAGCTCCTAGCACATGGCTGGTCTATTCAGTTCTCAGAAGACAGCAGTGACTACAACACAGCCCTTGGACACATTCAACTTACTCATTAGAGGAGTGTGTGGAGGGAACGTACCTGTGTTTTCATGGGCTGATGGTTCCATGAGGACAACTTGACATTGAGGAGAGGTTGTGTCTCATTGGCTATAGAGACAGGAAAAGCCCACATCAATTACTAACACATCCCTGAGTGAGTAAGACATGAGTGGGCCAAGTGGGTTCTTAGGAGAAGACATTTTTAGGCAGAGGGAGCACAACAAAGCCCTTCTTCCAGCAGAGGCAGGCTTCTTAAATTAAGAAAATGTGAAGTCAGACCTGTGTCCTATGTGCATCCATAGATCTTGTATTTTACAAAACAAAACGATGCACAACTATATGGCTGTGCACACTATACACACAATTCTATGGTTGTGAGAACCTGTGAATGCCTTCATTTCCCCCCTGTGGGCATTACTTGAAGCAGGGAATATGAGTGCTTTATCCACCCCTACACCCGAGTACTCTATCAATATTGACTCCCTCAGAAGTATACCATAAATAGTAATCAAATGGGTGAATGGATGTCAAATAAACTGCCCTATAAAATGAGATAATGCACATAAATCTTTTAGTTCCATGCCAGGCATATACAACACATCGAATGGATTTCAAGGACAGTATGGTCCCGCTGATACAGGTGATGATGATGACAGAACCCAGGAGAAGGAGCACTTCTTCCTGGAGATGCACAGACTGCTCTCATCTGTGAGTCAGCATAATCTGTTCATCAAGGTCACTTTCATACTTGTGCTCTGTGTAACGACAGTGGCAGCAGCAAATGCACCTGTAAAACCCCTATCCTCTCTTAGTAGTCACAGGAGAGAGCTACAACAACGCACACAGACAGCAAAATCCATGGATGACCATGCCCATTGTATGAAAGGCTATGGCAGTGGTACATCCACCATTACACTTTAAATCATGCCTATGCCACTTACAACACTCAATGTATTATAAACGTTATATAAATTATTGTTATAATCCTGAGTTGCTTGTTTAAAATAAGAGAAAATAAATCCTGTAAATAAGCACAGATGCAGCTATTTTTAACATTGAAAACAATTATTATCATTATTGCATGCAAATGTGTACAAATCTCACCATTTTGCAACAAGTGTGTGGCAATCAGGAGACAGCTTCAGGAGTCACTTCCCCCACCCCCATCCTAGTACTCATGGGTTCTGGGGACAGAGTTCAGGTCCTCAGGCTTGTCCAGCAACCACCTTTTCCTGCTGTGCCATTTTATTCGCCCTTTAAAATATTTTCAACTCGAGCATGATTCAGTCCACCAAGGTAAAAACCAAGGGCATCGAAGACCAACTAGAAAAATACCTTAAGACAGAACCATTGCCATTGACTTGTAATTTTTGCTTCTAAACAAGGAGCAACATTTCAAGAGAGACAAGGAGTGATGTAAAATCCAGGTAACTGGGTGTTGTGTTGGCAAAGGAGAAATTAGCTACACCCTTGGCCTAGGTTGAGAATTATCAGGTGCTTTGTAAAAGGTCTAACCCCAGAACTTGAGAAGTATCACATTGGAGAACCTCAGTTATGATAGGAGGAAGACACATTTCAAGACTAAAAGAAAGGTCATGAACCCTTCTTTCTGGATTTGACTACAAACAAGCCACCTGCTTCTCAGAAGGCAGCGCATGGAGTGCGCATGCACAGCTGCCTCACAAAGCTCATTCATTCCTTCTTTCACTGAAGTATATGTCCCAGACTCCTGCCAGCCATGGCAAAGTAGAGGACAGAACATCCATCCTTTGGGGGTCAGTGAATCTTCAAACTGCCTTCACGCTCCCTTCACTTGTCTTTGTGTTTACATTCTTGCCATATTGTAGTGAGGAGCTGAGGGCAGGCCTGCTTTTCATCCTGCCCAGGTCCCGGCCACCAGCTAGCTTATACCCTGAAATAACATCACACAAATTGTATTCTTTTAAACACTGCCTGGCCCATTATTTCTAACCTCTTCTTGGCTAACTCTCATATCTCTTGCTTTAACCCATATCTAATAATCTATGTAACACCACGAGTGGTGTCTTACCAGAAAAGTTTCAGCATGTCTGTCCTGGTGGCTGGCTCCATCGCATCTCTCTCGGTAGAGCATCAGACTTTTAATCTGAGGGTCCAGGGTTCAAGTCCCTGTTCGGGCGCCATTCTGTAGTGTGGGGCTGTGGGCTGTGTTCCTGCCACCCTGCTCCTGGCCATCGGCTAGCTTATGCCCCGAAATAACAACATACAAACTGTATTCATTTAAACACTGCCTGGCTCATTATTTCCAGCCTCTTACTCACATCTTGACTAACCCATATCTAATAATCTATGTAACACCACGAGCGGTGTCTTACCAGGAAAGTTTCAGCATGTCTGACCTGGCAGCTGGCTTCATTGCATCTCTCTCCCTGAGGAGAGGCACTGCAGTCTGGCTAACTTAGGAGAGGCATGGCATCTGACTCAGCCATCTACCTCTCTTCCTTCTTCCTGTTCTGTCTACTCCACCCACCTAAGGGCTGGCCAAGGCAGTTTCTTTATTAAAACAGAAGACCCTCCTACATCACCATGTTTTTAATACTTGCTGTATCTAAGCTGCTTAGATTGGTCTAGACTCTAGAATATAACTCAGTACTAGAAGACACCAACACAGTGGTATTAATTATTTACTGAGTAATAAACATATGATCAATAAAATGAAAAATACAAGCTCAACATATGATCTTTTTTCTAATGAGTATAAAATTGTTCAATCATAGTAAATCTTCAGAAAATCCTTGTTTAAGATAAAATATTCAATAACATTTCCTCTAGCAGAAAGACACGTAAAGATATACAAGCAGAATAAAAGGATAGCAACTGAATTAAACAATCAAATGAAAAGAACTTATTTTAACCCCATTGTCTGGTGGAGGACCACTAGATCCTCCTCTGGGTCAATCTAATTAAGTCTATCAGTGAAGGATTTTGATTACAGTGTGGCAAGGAAGGCCATGACATCTGAAAGGCCCAGAACTGAAGAGCATAGCAAATACAATAATCAACATTCAAAATTGTTCTGACAAGATGGAATTCTGAACAAATGCCAATAAGATGAAATTTAATAGTGGTAAATACAATGTCCTGTATAGAAGTTCAAGTAATTAATTGTACAAGCACAGGAAGGAGGCACTTGGCTTGGCAAAAATCCACATGCAAAAAATCTGGAGGATTTAGCTGACCACAACTTTAATAAGACCCACCAGTACGAGGCAGCTGCTTTAAGAAATCACATTCATAGCTGGCATTAGCATAAGCCCTTTTTTGTATTACAGCCTGTAAGAGTCTCTCTAAACTCTAGATGAGACCACATCTGGAATATTTTGTTCAGTCCTAGGTGCCGTATTTTAAGGGGACACTTAATCCAGAGGAAGAAAACCAAGAAAGGAAAAGAATACAAAACAAGTCATGGTTGAAAGACTCGAAATCCCCTGTACTAGCATTTTAAATTCTGCAAGATATCAAGAGAGCTACATATTTTTTATGATCCTGGAACTCAGTCAAACCAGGAACAAGGCTGTAAGCAGGTAGTAAATACACCCTGGCAACAAATGTTTGAATCCATGAAAAACTGACATAAGAGAGGAAGGAAACTGTTATTGTACATGGGGGCGGGTATGTGTGAGTGGAGGACTTGACAATAGCATCAGCCAAGTGAAGGAAGAAATGCAGGGACCACTTTCCAGCTAAGGTTACAGAAGGAACATTAGAACCACAAAAGTAGGAATAGGTAGAGAAACATAGCAATGCAGTGAGCTCTGCTTCTTCTTTTGGTCCACTAAACACCACACTTCTCTTTCCCCTCCCCACTAACTGTCCACAGTGATCAACTCAAAGATCTAAAGCAGTTCTACATTCGAGGGTCCTGTGCATGTGCAACCAGGGGCCTTAACAGTAACTTATTTTCTAGAGAACTTGACTGACTGTTTCCAAGTACAGTGAGCGCTTAGTCAGAAGACTAACAAAAGGAAGAACAAGCTGGCCTCCTTTGGCGCTAGTATCTAAATTTTTAAAATATTAGTTAATTGATGTATTGGTATATTGCGAAGGGGTGGGTGCCTGTGTCATGGTGCCCACATGGATGTTGGAGAACAACTCTCAGTTCTCTCCTTTCTCTGTAGGCTCGGAAATTGGGCTCAATTGGCAAGCTTGTATGGTAAGTACATTTGCCTGCAGAGACTGTGCCTCTCTGCCCCACTAATTGAAAAATCTTAGCAACCCAAGACAGGAAAAATTGAAGATGTTAAGTTTTCTCTATAGCATTAATTGTCCTTGGGACTCAAGGCTATAATCTTTCTGGAGGATGGAAGAAAAAATCAAGACCTAACTGGTGAGGGTGAGAAAGTCTATCCTGCTATCAGCAAGTGTTTACATAAGAAGGAGGAAGGGAGGAGAAAGAAGGAAAGGAGCGAGAAAGGGAGAGAGAGGGAAATGAGGGAAAAAAATACTTGCTGAAGATGGGATGGGCTTCATGCGTAAACCATCACTAGTGCCAGCTAACCCCCAGATGAACTTGCTCTTCACCTTAACTGAAGTGTAACTCAGTATACTGCTCACGAATTTCCCAGTATAGAAGGCAAAGCTACGTGTCTTCATCTAAAACCATTGTCTCCTCCTACTGACTTGACATAGCAGCAGTCAGAATCATGTTACATAGTGTTTGGGAGCCAGGAACATTTACAGTATAACTCTTGGTTTCACAATATTTCTGTCATTTTAATGAATTAGCAACCCAACCACAAATGACATATCATCTGTTCCAGACAAAGGTTGAAATGAATTCTGATGAAATGCCCCCTTCTTATTGAAGAGCAGGGTGACATACTCCTGAGTCTGCTGTACCTGTTTCTCTGCGTAGCCTGTGTATTTACTGGAACTGCCCATCCATGGGAGAAACGCCGGACACACGTTTTCTGTCTGCTGGAGATAAGAACACTAAATGCTGGTGTGATGAGTTCATCCAACTAGATCTCCCCACCTTTCTGAAACTTCTTCTCCAGCTCTGCTGATCCTGTCGCAACCTCAGAATTCTGGAAGCGCTCACACCCCTACTTTAATATGTTTTATGTGGGGCACCGCTTTTTTAGTTAACTCTGAGCTGGTATATGCTGCCCACAAAGACACAGTGTGACACCTGTTTGGTGGTTGCTGTTGTCTTGTTTCTCCATCTTTCTTATGTATTTACCAGGGTCCTTGCTGTGATGTGGAAGGGGTCAGAGACACTTCTCTTTCCATGTTAGCTCACGGTGGTTTCTGTTTTTCATTTCCGAATTAAGCTATGTATAAAAATAGCAGCATATGAGGACCTTCCAACATGGACAACAAAATGTTTTATGCACAAGTGACCATCAAGAAATGTTTTCAAAGAAATAAAAATGGCACAAGTGGCAAAGTAGCCAATGGCTTTTCATTCAGCTCTTATCTCAATTTTCTGTCCCCCTCCCTTTAAAGAAGTTTTTTGAGTTACTCAGTTTATTTTATGTGTGGATGCTGTGTGTGTGTGTGTATATGAGTGTGTGTGTGTGTGTGTGTGTGTGTGTGTGTATGCAACACATGTATGCCAGGTGCCTGTGGAGGGTCAAGGGCACAGGATCATCTGGAATTGGAGTTACAGATGGTTGTGAGCCGCCATTTGAGGGCTGAGGACTGAACCTGGGTCCTTTGCAAGAGTAGCGAGTGCTGTTCACCATGGAGTCGTCTCTCCAGGCCTTCCTCCGGTTCTTCATTCACCACATTTCCCTCACAGAATGTGCACGGCCTCACCTCAATGTCACTAGTGGGTAGAACTAGCCGAGGTCTTATGCTGGTGGTGAGGACATTTGTTCTGAAAGGATCAAGAGCTACTCTGTGTTATACATTCAATGCAGCCCCACCCAGGACACTGCCACTATAGGCGTCTGTTCAAGTCCTAAGAAGGAAACCATAGTACCATCACAATAGTGCTCTAAGAGGACAATGTCAGAAGGTGCTAGAGGAGGACATCAGCAGTTCTACAACCGCACAGGGCTTTCGCTTCCTTGCAGTGCCCTTTAGACTCTGGATATTCATTTCAGTCTTCCAAGAGTTGATTCACAAAATAATACTTTAAAAAGTTGAAAGTCAGAAGCTAATCCAAGGTGATTTTATTCTTTTTTATGGTGAAAAAGCGTATATTTAGAATTAGCCGGCTGGGCTCAGTTTAAGGTGCTAACCGGAAATACGCCTTCTTCTCTCTGTCGGGCCTTATGAGTGTGTTGACTTTGGTCATATCCATGTCATAGAGTTTCTTCACAGCCTGTTTGATCTGGTGCTTGTTGGCCTTGACGTCCACAATGAACCCAAGTGTGCTGTTGTCTTCTATCTTCTTCATGGCTGACTCGGTGGTCAGGGGGAATTTGATGATGGCATAGTGGTCAAGCTTGTTCCTCCTGGGCGCGCTCTTCCGGGGGTATTTGGACTATCTTCGTAGCTGTAGGGGCTTGGGCTGCCGAAAGGTGGGCGATGTGCGGATCTTCTTTTTGTGGCTGTGGACGCCTTTCAGCACTGCCTTCTTGGCTTTCAAGGCCTTTGCTTTAGCTTCGGCTTTGGGAGGGGCAGGAGCTTCCTTCTACGCTTTCGGCGCCATCTTGACCAAAAGGCTTGATTTTATTCTTAAAGGGTGACATACTACAACAATTCAAGGTCCAAGCTTTTCATCCATTTTCTGAGCTTTAGAATTCTTGAGTGCTCCTCTCCATATCATGACATAATTGTTACTTGATATTTTTCTAAAATCTGCTTTAGTTTATCCATATTACTAACACATTATCATTTTAATCATTCTGGAGTCCAGATCTTTGAAAGCTATAGGAGAGGAATCTCTTTCTAGGATCTTCTACAGTACAGCCTGAGCCCTGCCCTTCACTGTCCCCACCCCATGTCATCTGTGCCCTGCCCTTCACTGTCCCTAGCCCACCCCATGTCATCTGTGCCCTGCTCTTCACTGTCCCTAGCCCACCCCATGTCATCTGTGCCCTGCTCTTCACTGTGCCTGCTTTACGCCATTTTTCATGTTACCATGTGTACATGGATTTGTCTCTAAACAGTGATCTTTGTTCTATATATATATATATATATACATATATATATATATATCTTCTCACTTAGGAATATAAAGCTATTTTTTTTCAATGGTTACAAAATTCTTAGTATGTGCCCAACAAACCTCATTCTTGACTTATCTATTTTGAAGTTTACTTAGCATTTATAGCTTCTGATTATTTTATCTAACATTGAATTTTATAATATTTGTCAGGGCTTTCAAACTCCAAGTAATATTTTAGGTTCTTAAATTATTGGGAAGTTTGTGAATGTTTTAGCTATAATTAATAGTTGTTTTATTCTCCTATGATGTTAGAAAATGCTATAATTAACTTTTATTTTAAATATATTTCTTGAAATTATATCAACAGATTTTTATATTTGTTAATATAATATCCAAATGATTCAGACTTTTCCATTGTATTGCCAATAAAATTTTGTTTTATTTTCCTGTGTTACAGCTAGGTGAATTTCACTTAATAAAAGAAAATTAATTTTGGGGAAGAACGGCTTCTAGATAACTAGTTGAGTTCTTTCATTAAAACAGTCTCATGAATTTCCTTTACTCTGTTTAGCTTTCTGGGAAATTATTCGGAGATTTATCTTCTCTAACTTTCATTTCTTATGTTGTCCTTTGCCTTGTGAGGTTCCTAAAGACCTCAAATCATATGTAGTAGACACTGGGAATGTTTTCTTTCAATTTTAATGTGAATTCATCTGATTTTTTGCTGAATGCCAAATTAAGGTAAATCTCTGTAGGTTTTAGAAGATGACTTTCTTTAATTCATTAGTAGGTATTTCATTTACTCAAGTAATATAGCTTATAAAATCCAATGAGTTTTCATTGCTAAAATAATTCAATTATATGATATTTATTATTGAACCATCCTTGAACTCCTTTAATCAATCACTTCTCACCACATATATTTAATGTACTATTACATAAGCTTAATATTACATATATAATTTTCTAGTGTATTCATATGTGTCAAGAAGAGACATGCTTATTTTAAATCATCACATTTGACTGTTTCATGTTTATAAATGTATGAGTGAGAATTTGCTTATCTTCTGGATCAAATGTTAATTTCTCCCTTTCTGCTGCCTACTAAAGCAACACATTTCTTAAAAGTTCTTTTGAACAAGATTTCACTGCATTACTTTGGTATTATGCACATGTACTTATAGAAATACATCATATAATAAAACACTATTTTACTCATAAAAAGATTATAAAGCTGAGATGATGTCTTAATTACATAGAAATATATGCAAGTCAGTGAGAAAAAAGATGAAATTGGAAAATAATAAATGTGAATAAATAATTTTCAGAAGGACAAAAGACAATGGTGATAACTAAAGACAAAGTTATTCAAATTCATGATAATAAAGTAAGTAAAGACTGAAATAAGAATTAGATATCACTTCATAACCATGAGATTTACAAACAATAGAACTGAACCTTTCTAGGGAAGATTTTGTTGCCTCCTCAGTAATATTTATCGTAGTCTTCTATTCTGCCATCTAACAGCTCGTTGCTATGGGATCCCATGAAGACACATACTCTGGGATGTTGACTGTACAGTTTATGTCTAGTGGCATAAAATGGAAGCCTACAATGAGGAGAAGAGCATAAAACGTGTAGAGGATTCGCACTGCAAAATCCTATGTAGCTGATCTCCAGTGAGCACACATACCCAAAACAAAGGGAGTAAAGAACTAAGTCTTCAAAGATGGAAGAACATGATACATACAACCAAGGTGATGATACACAAAACTCAAGCATATCTACACAAAATGCCATGTCTTCTATGGAATTTCAAGCTCGTATATTAAATATATCGGTGCATTCATGGTCTAGGGGGAATGGCAGGAAAAGCAGAGCAGTGATGATCGTTCCCTATACGTTAACATCTATTTCGACGTCAACATGTGAAACACGTGGGGACCCATATGAACCTTGAGTGTGCCTGAGCTGCCTGAGCTGCCTGAGCTGAGTATGCTTGACTGAACCTTCTGCATCTTAGATGAAACACCAAAATGCTAGACATACATCTCTTAGACAGCAGGGACTTCAGCAACCCAGAGATGAAAGTGTCCGTGACACACGGTGGTGAGCTCTGCTGTAGCCCTGTCCCTTCTCTCTGTGCCTCACCTCTCTGTTCTGAGAGGAACTGGTGTCTCTTCTACAGCGCCAAACAGCATTCTGTGCATTTCCCGTTCAGTTGCTACTTCTGTGCAGGGAGCCGATTTGCTGGCCGCCATTACAAGATGGCGCTGAGCCCCTGCACCACTGAGTAAACAACTCCATATATGGCAAGGCTGTAGACAGTACCTCTCGCATGCGCAGTAGTGAGCAGTAATTTTGGCCAATCCCGTGGCCGGGGGCATCGAAAGATGAGCGAGTAGCCAATCTAGGCACGACCAGTGTCCGCTCTCCCTATATAAGCGGCTGCCATTTAGTGCTCTGGGCCCTTTGCTTCCTGCTCTCCCTACAACCAAGAGGCTCCAATAAAGCGTGATTTGAGAAGAATCCTCGATTCGGTGGTCGTTCTTCCCTGCTGGCCAGGGGGTTCGCCGCACTTCTGAAGCACCATCTCAGACTGACGTTTCAGGGAATAAAGGGAACTTCCATCTAAGGCTAGCAACTGCTGTAGGCAACATGCTTCCGTTGTTATAGAGCTAAAAGCAGTCTGAGTGTTTTCATTTTGTGACAGTTTCTAGTAGATTTTTCCAAAAGGTGTTCCTATTACAAATGTGTTTGCCTAAGGGCAGTGTCCTAAAAGGCAGTTTGTATAGTATATTTTGACTGATCAATGTAAACATTCTAGATTTCATTTCTATTCCTTTTTTAATGATTCATTTGTTTTTATTTCGTGTGTACGTATGTCTGTGTGAGGGTGTAAGCTCCCCTGGAACTGGAGTTACAGGGGGTTGGGAGCTGTCATGTGAATGCTGGGAATTAAATCTGGGTCTTCTGGAAGAGTAGACAGTGTTCATAACCATGGAGCCATCTCTCGTGCCTCTCTTTACCCGGTCTTTATAAGTCTCTTCCATTCGTCCTTATTTCCTCTTCTTTCCCCTTTGTCCCCCCACCCCCAGTTTCCTATTCTTTTTGTTCCTCGTTGCCACCTCTCCACACTTCAGTCAACTTCTCTTTCATTTGAAATTTGGAAATAAAAATGTTAAAAGAAAAAAAGAGAAGAAGGGTTAGCAAATGTCTCACAATTTAGCCATTGGCTTGCTCGGTGCTAAGCAGGACATTCAAGTTGGAATCTTATTAGAAAGGCTACCTTGGTACTTGGTACATCCAGCCTTATTCAGTCATGCAACGAGCAAAGATACTAAGGTTTAAAACTGGATGCTCTGTGGCCATTGGGTGCATGGGTCTCACTTCACTGAGTCCTTCGAGAGAGGAAGTCTTTTGGAGTATAGAAATGACAGAAGATGAGCTCTTTAAAATCCAGCAAGTCATTACAAAACACCCACCATGTAATTAAGCTGTTTGTTTTTATTTTCAGCCCCTTTTGGCATTGGGCTGTTCTCTCTTGAGCATCAGGCTGTCAGTGGGACTGTTGGGTGGGGTGAGGGTGTGACTACCAGGCCGACTGCAAAGGCTTCATTTTCATGAAATTAAATAAATGATTATTTATATCTTTGTTTTCAGAAAGATAATGAATTGTTCGCTGGCTACTGGCTTACCCCTCTGCCTCCATCCTCTTGGTGGGTGTTAAAAAGTTAGGCTTGCCTCCTGTAAATGGTGTTATTAAATCACAGCGAAAGCTCATTTCCAGAGCTTGTTGGGTAGTTGTAAAGACAGCCCCGAGGCTCTTTCTGTGAGCTCCAGAAAAAAAAAAAAGTGGTGAGAGGTTTCACAGCTAGTTGCTTTTCTCTCTGAAAATATACAGTTGTTTTTTAAACTAAATTTGTTTAGTTATATACGTATGTATTTGTGCCAAAAGAGATCCTGTCATGTTAAAAATCCAACCACACGTCCATTTCATCTGTACACTCAGTGGATAGCTTCAAGCAGCCTATATCAAGGAGAAGATAAAAAGACATTTTCCTCACCAGGCAGTGGTGGTGCACACCTTTAATTCCAGCACTCGGGAGGCAGAGACAGGAGGATCTCTGTGAGTCTGAGGCCAGCTTGATCTACAGAGCAAGTTCTGGGACAGGCTCCAAAGCTATGGAGAAACACTGTCTCGAAAAAACAAACAAGAACAAAAGCAAATAAAAACAACTCAGACTTTCTCCTCTATGAATAGTCAAAACAAAACCATTTCCTAGTTAGGAGTTTGCAGAACCAGCTCTATGACAAGTCACGGTCACGAATCCCCTTTAGTAGCTGTGGGTATAATTTGATAATAATGCCTCCACCTTGTTCACTTAGACCTCCTTTTTCACTGAGTTATCCTAGACCATGCCTCTACCTTGTTAAGCTAGGTCAAGCCTCCAGACCCCTAGATGAAGCTCAGTCTTCCCAATAAGCAGCCAGCATTCCTACAAGTCAAGTTCTTTCTTGTCTATTTATTCGTTGCCTACTCTTATCTAATAAACTTCCTCAAAAGTTTGCCTCTCTGCCTGTCTGCCTGACTGCTTGCCTGCCTCCTTTCTTTTATCTTTAAATAAAGCAAACAAACTAGTTTTCTCTGTGCCAAGTTGCCCCTTTATGGAGCATTATAAAATGTGGCATTCACCTAATTCCTGGCATTATTCTCTGATCATTTTATGACTTCATTCCGTACGCTAGTAAGGGCAGCAAATCTGTCAATTAGTCCTTGTTCTTTTAAACAAACAAAAACTTGGTACCTAAGGAAGAGATGAGAAACTGGAGGTATTGGACAAATACTATTTAACTCATAATTAACAAGTCGGTATGGTCATTGCCTTAGTCATTAGAATATTGGCCCCAGGATAAATTTTTAATCTTACAAAGTTGAGCATCTATATTATAAAATGGGGACTGACAAGCTTCACCAACAATATCCGTTCCTCCATAAAAATTCTTGTGATTAGAATAATACTGGTTCCTAGATATCACAAATGTACACAGACACCACAGTGGAGAAAAGTATCGAGAAATAATTACCCTTTCACAAATATCAGGGAGCGTTTACTTCAGAATGAACATTCTGCAGCTGTTTGCACAGGCTCCTGAGAACCTTAGGACACCGTCATGATGATGATATGTGTGTGTGTGTGTGTGTGTGTGTGTATCCTTACTCCTGGTTCACATTCACATCACAGAAATCTATCTGTTCTTGTTGTCCACAACCAGGCTTATCAGTAAGTCCTTAACCTACAAGCGAGGTTATCAGTAGGACCTCAGTAAGCTTCACTGGGCAGGGAGGCTGCCTTTTTCCTTTAGTTTGGTGGTGCCTTGGGGGCAGTCCTCACTTCCTGTGGCTGAACCTCCATACAACACCAAGGTAAGCAGCAGTCTAAGCCCATTGCTTCAAAGCTTTCCCCCAGGATGATAATTAGTATGGACTGAAAGTTTATCAAGTCAATGTTTTCACTAAATATTTGTGAACTATTACGCTTTAAAGTTGGTCCATATTGTTTCAGTATAGATCACTTCATTTGTATTACCCCAATTGCTCTACACACTTTAATTGTCTAGAGTCCCATGGTAAATTTGTTATGGATTTCCTATTTGGTTTCTTCTCTAGTGAAGACATTTCTAAAGTATATAAGACTAAACTTATTAGTAGTTTGTTACTGTCTGTACAATTCGGACATTTAATATACTCACCAGTATGTGAATCCAACTCCACAGTCAATTTCAGGCATTTTCATCATCTCAGGAAGAAACCTACCTGTTGGTGGCTTTCTTTGACTCTTTGGAGGTCCATTACCCAGCTCCTAAATAAATATATGGAGACTTGATCTTGCTTATAAATGCTCGACCTTATCTTGGCTTGTTTCTAGCCAGCTTTTCTAACTTAAATTATCCCATTTCTCTTTACCTACGTTTTGCCTCTAGGCTTTTGCCTTTATTTATTCTATGTATCTTTCTTTCCTTTTTGCTCCATGATTGGCTGTGTGGCTGTGTGGCTGGCCCTGGTGTCCTCCTCCCTTTCTCTCAAGCTTAGATTTCTCCTCCTATTTATTCTCTTTGCCTGGCAATCCCACCTATCACTCTCCTGCCTAACTATTGGCCATTCAGCTCTTCATTAGGCCAATCAGGTGTTTTAGACAGGCAAAGTAACACAGACTTAAACAAACGCAACATAAAAAAATGTGACACATCTTTGCATCATTAAACAAATATTCTGTAGCAAAATGAATGCAACATATCTTTTTTTTCAATTTTTTAATGATTTTATTGACGTATAAATTTTTTCTGCTCCCTTCCCTTCCATAAGACTTAGACTCCTTAGGATAAGATAACTATAGAAACATGTAGCATATGTTTGTTGCTTGGTGTTGTATGTGCTGGTTGTAATTCTAATTTTTTTGCCTTTTTTTTATTTAAAAATTTCCATCTCCTCCCCTCTTCCTTCCCGTTCCCTCCCCTCCCCTCCCCCCATACCCTTCCTCCCTTCCTTTTCAGGCCAAGGAGCCATCGGGGTTCCCTATTCTATGTTAAGACCAAGGTCCTCCCAACTCCCCCCAGGTCCAGGAAGGTGACCAACCAAGCTGAGAAGGCTCCCAAGAGCCTGTCCATGCAGAAGAGTCAAAGATCAGCGCCTTTGTCCTTGGCTTCTCTGTCAACCTCCACTGTCGGCCACATTCAGAGAGTCTGGTTTGGTCTCATGTTCCATCAGTCCCAATCCAACTGGAGTTGGTGATCTCCCGTTAGTTCTGTCCCACCGTCTCCATGGGTGAATGCATCCCTCACGGTCCTGACTTTCTTTCTCATGTTCTCTCTCCTTCTGCTCCTCATCAGGACCTTGGGAGCTCAGTCCGGTGCTCCAATGTGGGGCTCAGTCATTTTCTTCATCTATTGTCAGGTGGAGGTTCTATGGTGATATGCAAGAAATTCATCAGTATGGCTATAGGAACTGGCCTTTTCAGGCTCCCTCTCCTCAAATAACTGGGGGCGTCTCCCTGGAAACCTGGGAACCCCTCTAGGGTCAAGTCTCTTAACAACCCTCAGATGGCTCCCTAAATTAAGATATATGCTTCCCTGCTCCCATATCCACCCTTCCTGTATCCCAAGCATCCCATTCCTCCTAGCTCCCCCCATTCTCCCCTTCACGCTTTTCTCTCCCCATCTTCCCTTGGCTGCGTCTCGCCCAACCCTCAAGTTCCCAATTTTTGCCTGGAGATCGTGTCTACTTCCAATATCCAGGAGGATTACTATATCTTTTTTGGGGGGTTCACCTTGTTATTATCTTCTCAAGGATTCCAAATTATAGGCTCGATGTCCTTTAATTATGGCTAGAAACCGATTATGAGTGAGTACATCCCATGTTCATATTTTTGGGTCTGGGTTACCTCACTCGGAATAGTGTTTTCTATTTCCATCCATTTGCATGCAAAATTCAAGATGTCATTGTTTTTTACCGCTGAGTAGTATTCTAGCATGTATATATTCCACAGTTTCTTCATCCATTCTTCCACTGAAGGGCATCTAGGTTGTTTCCAGGATCTGGCTCTTACAAATAATGCTGCTATGAACATAGTTGAGCAAATGCTTTTGTAGTATGATTGGGCATCTCTTGGGTAGATTCCCAATAGTGGAATTGCTGGGTCCTGGGGTAGGTTGATCCTGAAGTTCCTGAGAAACCACCACACTGCTTTCCAAAGTGGTTGTACAAGTGTGCATTCCCACCAGCAATGGATGAGTGTAACCCTTACTCCACATCCTCTCCAGCAAAGGCTATCATTGGTGTTTTTGATTTTAGCCAATCTGACAGGTGTAAGATGGTATCTCAACGTTGTTTTGATTTGCATTTCCCTGATTGCTAAGGAGGTTGAGCATGCCCTTAAGTGTCTTTTGGCCATTTGAACTTCTTCTGTTGAAGATTCTCTGTTCAGTTCAGCGCCCCATTTTTTAATTGGGTTAATTAGCATTTTAAAGTCTAGTCTCTTGAGTTCCTTATATATTTTAGAGATCAGACCTTTGTCAGTTGCAGTTGGTGAAGATCTTTTCCCAGTCAGTAGGCTGCCTTTGTGTCTTAGTGACAGTGTCCTTTGCTTTACAGAAGCTGCTCAGCTTCAGGAGGTCCCATTTATTCAATGTTGCCCTTAATGTCTGTGCAGCTGGGGTTATGCGTAGGAAACAGTCTCCTGTGCCCATTTGTTGTAGAGTACTTCCCACTTTCTCTTCTATCAAGCTCAGTGTGTTTAGATTAATATTGAGGTCTTTAATCCATTTGGACTTGAGTTTTGTGCATGGTGATAGATATGGATCTACTTTCATTCTTCTACAGGTTGACATCCAGTTATGCCAGCACCATTTGTTGAAGATGCCCTCTTTCTTCCATTGTGTACTTTTGGCTCCTTTATCAAAAATCAGGTGTTCGTAGGTTTGTGGTTTAAGATCCGGATCTTCTATACGATTCCATTGGTCAACTTCTCTGTTTTTATGCCAATACCAAGCTGTTTTCAATACTGTAGCTCTGTAATAGAGTTTGAAGTCAGGGATGGTAATGCCTCCAGAAGTACCTTTATTGTATAAGATTTTTTTGGCTATCCTGGGTTTCTTGTTTTTCCATATAAAGTTGATTATTGTCCTCTCAATCTCTGTGAAGAATTTTAATGGGACCTTGATGGGGATTGCATTGAATCTATAGATTGCTTTTGGTAGAATTGCCATTTTTACTATGTTGAACCTCCCAATCCACGAGCAGGGGAGATCCTTCCATTTTCTGGTATCCTCTTCAATTTCTTTCTTCAAAGACTTAAAGTTCTTGTCAAATAAATCCTTCACTTCCTTGGTTAGAGTTACTCCCAGATATCTTATGCTATTTGTGGCTATTGTGAAAGGTGATACTTCTCTGATTTCCCTCTCTGCTTCCTTATCCTTTGTGTATAGGAGGGCGACTGATTTTTTGGAGTTGATCTTGTAGCCTGCCATGTTACTGAAGGAGTTTATCAGCTGTAGGAGTTCTTTGGTGGAGTTTTTGGGGTCGCTTATGTACACTATCATATCATCTGCAAATAACCAAAGTTTAACTTCTTCCTTTCCAAATCGAATCCCCTTGATTCCCTTATGTTGTGTTATTGCTATTGCTAAAACTTCAAGCACTATATTGAAGATATAAGGAGAGAGTGGACAGCCTTGTCGTGTTCCTGAATTTAGTGGGATAGCCTTGAGTTTCTCTCCGTTTAATTTGATGTTAGCTGTCGGCTTGCTGTAAATAGCTTTTATTATATTTAGGAATGACCCTTGTATCCCTAATCTCTCCAGGACCTTTATCATAAAAGGGTGCTGAATTTTGTCAAATGCTTTTTCAGCATCTAATGAGATGACCATATGGTTTTTTTCCTTCAGTTTATTTATATGATGAATTACATTGATAGATTTTCGTATGTTGAACCAGCCCTGCATCTCTGGTATGAAGCCTACTTGATCATAGTGGATAATTTTTCTAATGTGTTCTTGGATTCGGTTTGCCAGTATTTTATTGAGAATTTTTGCGTCAATGTTCATGAGTGAGACTGGCCTGTAATTCTCTTTCTTGGTTGAGTCTTTGTGTGGTTTAGGTATCAGGGTAATTGTAGCTTCATAGAAGGAATTTGGCAGTGACTCTTGTGTTTCTATATTATGAAATACCTTAAGGAGTATAGGTATTAGGTCTTCTTGGAAGTTCTGGTAGAATTCCGCATTGAAACCATCTGGTCCTGGGCTCTTTTTAGTAGGGAGGTTTCTGATAACAGTTTCTAATTCTTTGTGACTTACAGGACTATTTAGAGCATTTACCTGGTCCTGGTTTAACTTTGGTATATGGTATTTATCTAAAAAACTGTCCATTTCTTTTACATTTTCCAATTTTGTGGCATACAGGCTTTTGTAGTAAGATCTAATTATTCTCTGAATTTCCTCTGTGTCTGTGGTTATGTCCCCCTTTTCATTTCTAATCTTATTAATTTGCGTGTTCTCCCTCTGCCATTTGATTAGTTTGGCTAAGGGTTTGTCAATCTTGTTGATTTTCTCCAAGAACCAGCTTTTTGTTTCATTGATTCTTTGGATTGTTTTCTGTGTTTCTATTTTGTTGATTTCTGCCCTCAGTTTGATTATTTCCAGTCTTCTACTTCTCCTAGGTGAGTCTGCTTCTTTTTTTTCCAGAGCTTTCAGGTGTGCTGTTAAGTCACCAATGAGTGCTTTCTCTGTTTTCTTTAAGTGGGCACTTAGTGCTATGAACTTTCCTCTTAGCACTGCTTTCATTGTGTCCCATAGGTTTGAGTATGTTGTGTCGTTGTTTTCATTAAATTCAAGAAAGACTTTAATTTCTTTCTTTATTTCTTCCTTGACCCAGGTGTGGGTCAGTAGTTGACTGTTCAGTTTCCATGAGTTTGTGGGCTTTCTGGGGGTAGCATTGTTGTTGATTTCTAATTTTAATCCATGGTGATCCGATAAGACACAGGTGGTTACTAATATTTTTTTGTAACTGTGGAAGTTTGCTTTGTTACCAAGTATATGGTCAATTTTCGAAAAGGTTCCATGAGCCGCAGAGAAGAAGGTATATTCTTTCCTATTTGGGTGGAGTGTTCTATAGATGTCTGTTAAGTCCATTTGGTTCATTACCTCCATTAAGTCTTTCAATTCTCTGTTAGGTTTCTGTCTGATTGACCTGTCCATTGGTGAGAGAGGAGTGTTGAAGTCTCCAACTACTAGTGTGTGTGGTTTGATGGCTGCCTTGAGTTCTAGAAGTGTTTCTTTTACATAAGTGGGAGCTTTTATATTAGGGGCATAGATATTCAGGATTGAGACTTCATTCTGAAGGATTTTTCCTGTTATGAGTATAAAGTGTCCCTTTCCCTCTCTTCTGATTGATTTTAGTTTGAAGTCAACTTTGTTGGAAATTAGTATGGCCACACCGGCTTGTTTCTTAGGTCCATTTGCTTGATAAACCTTTTCCAGACCCTTTACTCTGAGTAGGTGTCTGTCTTTGTGGTTGAGGTGTGTTTCTTGTAAACAGCAGAATGTTGGATCCTGTTTTCATATCCAATCTCTTAGCCTGTGCCTTTTTAAAGGTGAATTGAGTCTATTGATATTAAGTGATATTAATGACCAGTGGTTGTTAATTCCGGTCATTTTTTTGTAGTAGAGTTTTGTGTTTCCCTTCTTCTAGTTGTGCTGGTGAAGGGTCGCTAGATGCCTGAGCTATTGTGGGCGTTTTTGGACTCCTTGGTTTGTGATTTTCCTTCTATTACTTTCTGCAAGGCTGGATTTGTGGCTACGTATTGTTTAAATCTGTTTTTGTCCTGGAATATCTTGTTTTCTCCATCAATGGTGAATGCAAGCTTTGCTGGGTATAGTAGTCTAGGCTTGCATCCATGTTCCCTTAGTGTCTGTAGCACATCTATCCAAGCTCTTCTGGCTTTCATAGTTTCCATTGAGAAATCAGGTGTAATTCTGATAGGTTTCCCTTTATATGTTATTTGACCTTTTTCCTTTGCAGCTCTTAATATCTGTTCTTTATTCTGTATGTTTTGTGTTTTGATTATTATATGGCGTGGGGATGCTTTCTTTTGATCCAGTCTATTTGGTGTTCTGTAGGCTTCTTGTACCTTCATAGGAACATCCTTCTTTAGGTTGGGGAAGTTTTCTTCTATAATTTTGTTGAATATGTTTTCTGGGCCTTTGAGTTGTAATTCTTCTCCTTCTTCTACCCCAGTTATTCTTAGGTTTGGTCTTTTCATGGTGTCCCAGATTTCCTGGCTGTTTTGTGTTAAGAATTTGTTAGATTTGTTTAGTTCTTTAATCTGTGAATTTATTTCCTCTATAGTATCTTCAGAGTCCGAGATTCTTTCTTCCATCTCTTGTATTCGGTTGGAAATACTTGTCTCTGAAGTTTCTGTTCGTTTACTCAGAGTTTCCATTTCCAGTCTTCCCTCAGATTGTGTTTTCTTCATTACCTCCATTTCATTTATCAGGTCTTGTACTGTTTCCCTTACCTGTTTGATTGCTTTTTCTTGTTTCTCTTGGGTATCTTTGAGAGATTTATTTATTTTGTCTACCTTTTTGTTTGTCAACTCCATTTCTTTATGGCAGTTTTTGACCTCCTGTTTAAGGTCCTCTATTATTTTCATAAAGTACTGTTTAAGGTCGGTTTCTTCTATATCTTCTGGGGTAGGGTGTTCAATTCTTGTTTCGGGATGTCTGGATTCTGGTGATGTCATGTTGCCTTTCATGTTGTTGTAGGGGCTCCTGCATTGGTGCCTGCCCATCTCTTCCTTCAAAAGGAGCTGGGAGGCGCTTGGTGTCCTAAACCAATCTTTGCTGTGACTGAAACTGGTTGGATCTCCCCAGTGCCAGAGGAGGACCTATTCCTTGCATCACAATCTAAAGAAGCCCACACTCCCTTGGAGGAATCCTCAGACCTGCCTGGAGGCCAGAGTCTGACCCCTTTCGAATGCAACATATCTTAAGCTAATATCCCACAGCACCTTCCAGTGTTGTATGTCTTCCCATCCCTCTGAAGAAACCACTGCTCTGCTTTTTTTTAACCAGTAGACAGCAGCCCCCCTTTTCCCTTTAGATGAATGGAAAGATGGATTGTAGTTTTGCAACTGGTTTCTTCGTGTACATTTTAAAGATCTGTCCATGTGGTGGCATACATTAGTACTCCATTTACTTTTATTGTCTAATAATGCTCCATTGTATGAACATACCATTTTATTTCTCTAGAAATTGATGATGTTTTTATTGTTTCTAATTTTCTGCTGTGAGGAGTAATACCACTATCAACATTCATTCGTAAGTTTCCATGTGAATAAGTTTGTACTTTTCTTGGGTAAATACAACACTTGGGAGAAATTACTGCAGGGTTATGTGGTAAGATTGTTTAATAATTTGAGAAACTTCTAGGCTGTTTGTACCATTGTGACTGTACCATTTTAATCTTTCCAATGGTATATGAGTTCTGGTTTCTCTACCCTTTTATTGTTACTTGTTTTTTAAATCTAGCCATCCTAATTAATGTGAAGTGGAATCTCATTGTAGATTTGAATCTCATTGCAGTCTCCCATAGAGCTAATGATGTTGAACATCTTCTCATATGCTTGTTGCCCATTCTTAAAGTTCCCTGGGAGATATATCCAGCTATTGCAGTGGTTCTCAACTTGTGGGCTGCAGCCCTTTTACAGAGGACACCAAGCCTACCTGAAAACACAGATATGTACATTATGATTCAAAACAGGAGTCAAAATACAGACAACACGTAACAATGAAAATAGATTTATAGGTGAGAGTCACCACAACATGAGGAACCGCATTAGGCAGGTTGAGAACCTCTTTGCTAGTTATGGTTGTATTGCTAAATTAGCTACATAGGTATAATACATTAAACAAGAGTATAAATGCATGTACAACATGTTCTAAAAAAACCTTAAATTTGTATCAATATGCATAATATCTTAAAGAAGAATATATATATATATATCTTAAATTTGTATTGATATACAAAAATCCATACCTATTTAAATTTTTAAGACTTTTAGGTATGAAAGTAGATTCAATAATCTACTCTTTCATCCTATCATTTCTATATCCTATCCCCCTTTTTCTTTCAAAAGATATCTTTGAATTTAACTCCTTTTTTTAGCTTTTTTGCTGACTATGACCAATATCAACTTGTAACCAACCCTCCTTAAATGATGATAAACATCCATAACCATTTTTTGAGAATGTGGATGTTGCTCTCTAGACTTCTTCCTGTTGTTTGTGGGTGCTGTCATATTTGGGGGAATCTTGGGAAAATTAGGATAATAATGAAGTTCCAGCTGAAGTAATCTGTGAGGCTGGACCATCTCAACTAGCAGCCTTGAAGCTGTTCTAGATGTTGGATCACCTGTACCTTCGATTTTAATTGGTATCTGGTTCTCTACATAAACTTTTAAAGGTGACGTACATATCTACACTAATACAAATATAGACTGTGCATTGTACATAAGTCAACCAAAAATTATTTTTTAAGTGTTTGAGCAGATAAACTATACATCACACATCTTGTAGTTCTTTTAGGTTTATTTATTTATGTTTGTAGCCAGGATTTTCAGGGGGGCTCTTTCTCAATAAAACCTGATTTTTGTGAATCCACAGCCTCTGATTTCCTGTAGAAATTAAAACATAACATCTCTCCAAAGCAAAATATCTTTTGACTTAAATTTTGAAGTTGAGATATTTTTAAAAATATATAAGGTTTTCTTAATCCAGCCTTAATAACCAAATGTCTCTTAGCGGTTATTTCTCCTTCCTCAGCTTTCAAAAAAAATTAAAGACAATGCAATATATACAGTATCCAGACTTTCTGTATATTTTTTATATTTACATGTTTTTCAATTACTTTGCTTCCTCGTTAAGGAGTTTATTTTTTTTTAAATTTTATATATGATGACTATACATTCTATTTTCTCTCTCAAGCCTATGTATACTTTTAAACATACTGTAACTCATTTAGAGTTTTTTTCTTTTTTGTCTGAATCTCTCCTTTACGGAGTATCTGTAACCTTTTCTGCATAAGCAAAGCTTAAAGTGTTGTGTAATTTAGGTATGGCATGCTGGTGGCTGGCTTCTCTTCATCAGTTCCCCGAGAGCATAGTCTCATAATGGAGGCACATTTACCAGCAGCTCTGGCTGCCAGCTTTACTGCCCCAACTCTGGGAAGTTTCTGGTTACGTGTTGCCACTGAGTAGTGTGCTACCTGCTGTTCATAAACACCATTTAAGTGTTTGATAGCAGGGCCTCTTAAAAGAACCATGTCATTTTTTTTCTGCTAGCACTGTCAGGAAGCTGCTTCTTAAAGGAGTCATGCCTCTGTTCACTGCCAGTAAACAGTCTACCTGAGAGAATGCTGCTACCAAGAAGCTATGTTTGACCCCATTTTTGTGTATTTAGAATTCTTTTTAAAGCTTTCTTAGGTCTTATATGGATTTAGGTGGGCCATGTTGGAATGACATTGATAGGTGGAGTTTTCTTTCCTGGCCACTAGTCCCAAGTAACTACACAGAAGCTTATATTAATTACAAAAGCTCAGCTGATAGCTCAGGCTTATTATTACCTAGCTCATACAACTTAAATGAACCAATTTGATTAATCTGTGTATTGCCACATGGTTTGTGGCTTTACCTGTCCTCCAGCATGTCTTGTTTCCTCTGTACATCCTGGTGACTCCACTGACTCTACCCTTCCTCGTCCTAGCACTGTGTTTCAGGCTGTCTTACCCAATCACCTCCTGCCCAGGTATTGGCCAATCAGCTTTTTATTAACAGTGAGAGCAATATATATATTTACAGTGTGTAAAAAGATTATTCCACAGAAAGTATGTTTCTGAATTTCTTTATGTTTATCCTACTTGGAACTTACTGAATTCCAATATGTTTACATTATTGTTTTTCAATACGTGGGCAAAGTTTAGCCATCATTACTTCTAAAACATTTCTATTCATTTTTCTTTCTGCTCCTCTTCTGGTGCTCTCATTATATATGTCTGGGTGTGCTTAACTGTAGTCCACATTTTCTGAAGGTCTCTATTTTTCTTCATCCTCTTCCACTTCATTTTTATTCTTCCATAATCTACATCAATCTATCTTTAATATCACTTATTCGCTCTTCTGTCAGTTCAAATTGTTGTTGCAGCTACATAGTACATACTCGATTTCTACTTTTTGAAAGAATTGCCTCTCTTCATTGCATGCTCCTCTAACCACACCTTCCTTGACTTCCTGTGTCACAACTCCCTTTAGTTCCATGCACATGTCTATACTGACTATCCCAGTGCTTGCTTTTTTTTTAAATCAAGGTGTTGACATTTAACCTTGGAGGCAACTCTTGTAAATTGCAATAGTTGCCAACACTTAGATCACACTTTGTTATTTCTAAGTGTGACAATTACTTGTTGTTGGAAACTGGCCAATTTTAGGTTATATATGCTAAATCTCCTAGAGACTGCCTCTGTAGTTGTAGGTGTTTTTTTTGGTTCTTTGAGGGTCCTGCCACCCAGCTCCCAAATAAGCATATATGGAGTCTTATTTTTTCTTAAGAATGCCCGGCCTTATTTTACTTATTTATAGCCAGCTTTTCATGACTTAAATTATCCCATCTACCTTGCTTCTGTGCTTTTATCTTTCTCTATTGTGCATACTTTTCTTTACTTGTCACTCCATGGATAGCTGTATAACTGGGTGATATTTATCATCTCTGCCTGCCAGCCCCACCTATCCTTTCTCCTGCCTTGCTATTGGCTGTTCAGTACTTTTTTGAATGAATTGGGTGTTTTAAACAGTTAATGTAACACAGTTTCACAGTGTTAAGCAAGTGCAACATAAATGAATGTAACACATCTTAAAATAATATTCTATGACAAGCCTTTCTCTAGGATTGGTTTTGTTTATTTGATTGTCAGATTGGTTACTTACTGAATGATTTTTATTGTTTTTTATAGTGTCTTTTAATTATTACTTTATAAATAATAGGAATCAAAATTTCCACTGTCTCCTTTCCTCCCACTTCCCTCCTACTCTCTCCCTCTCCCTCCCCCTCCAGTCCTAAGAGAGGGCAGGGTACCCTGTCCTTTGGGAAGTCCAAGGCCCTCTCCCCTCCATCCAGGCTTAGGAAGGTATGGCTGACAATTGGGGCAGACTGAGAAGTCAATGAAAATGGCAATGGGATTTGTCTCTACTGCATGTACTGGCTTTTGGGGATCCAAGTCTGTTTTGAATGATTTTTAATGAAGTCTGCTCCCTTCTATTCAGTGTTTCGTCTCTGAATCTCATCCTCTGGGACTCACACCTATAAGCAGGTCCATAGTCACTTTAGGATAATTATGGCATTGGTGGGAATTCTTTTCTCTAACCACACTCAGTTGTTAAGCTCTATTAATGATCAAATTTCTATTGTTTTCACTAATGTCCTGAGATACAAATTACTCTACAGATGAATCCATTCTTCCTTGGGAACAGTGGTATTTGAACTCAGTGTTGATTTTCATTCTGATCCTCAGAGTGCTGTTCGCAGACATTTTTTCACTGGTTCTTCTATGCAAACACCTCGGCCTGGTTTCTTTTATAAGCTAATTCTGCTCCCAATTTTTTACAGAAACTTCTACTATGCTGTTGCCTTCCCATTAGAATATAGACACTGCTTTTTTTTAATTAAAATATCGTTACATCATTTCTCCCTTTCCCTTCCCTCCAAGTCTTTCCACATTCCCTTTCTTCTCTCTCAAATTCATGCCCTCTAGTTCTCTAATTGTTTTACATGTGTAATTATATATAAACAGGTATATGTACATTCTTAATACATAAATATAACCCATTCAGTCCATGTATGTATATGATTACAGTCTATATACTTGTACATATTTCAAGGCTTACTACTTGGTATTGGATAACCAACTGGTATTGGTAACCCCAGGAAAGATGATATCTCCCACTCTCAGTGTTCCTTAGTTGCCTGCAATTTTTTGTCTATGATTGAGGCTGCAGGAGCTCTCCTCATTCTGTGTTAAGATTCTGTATATACATAATACATATTGATATGATATTTATGTGTGACTGTGTATGTACATAAAATGTCCAATTTTGGTAGGTAGATAGTATAGTTCCTTATTATTTTTTCAGACATCCTTACTGCCTTGTTCCTAGTGAAAGCCCACACTCCCCATTTCTCCCATTATTTCCTTTAGATGACCTGTATCCTGTCCTTCTCTATTGCTCCCTGGTCTTTTTATCTTTTTCAGGTATCACCAGTTACTTTAGGGTACATACTCTTGCCTGAAGTTACTCTAGGGTATGTACACTCACTTGAAGGTTTAGAGCTAGGAACTACAGATGAGAGAGAACACATGATATTTGTTACCTCACTTACTGTGATCTCTTTCAGGTTCATCTATTTACCTGCAAGTTCATGACTTAGGTTTGACTTTGTTTACTCGTGGTCACAAAAGAAGTCAGTTTCTCAGGGTGGGAGGATCTGTGTGTTTTTATAGCTTATTTTTGGTTTTGTTTTGCTTTTCTTAAGCAAAATCTAAGAGACAGAACACCGAACTATTGGGCTTGGGCAAAGATAATCCCTTTGTAACAGCACCCTTCACTCCAGTAGACAGGAGCCTCCAGGAATGTTGCAGGTTGGCCCACTTGTTCGTCCCACCTGCCCAACTAGCTTAGCCCAAAAATAACCACACAGAAACTGTATTAAGAAATTCACTGCTTGGCCCATTAGCTCTAGTTTCTTATTGGCTAATTCTTACATCTTAATTTAACTCATTTCTATTAACCTCTCTATTACCATGTGGCAGTGGCTTACCAGGTAAAATTTTCAGTGTCTGTCTCCGATGGATCCATGGCATGTCTTTCTCTCCCTTTCCTTCTCCCAGCATTCTGACTAGCTTTCCCCACCTACCTAAGTTCTGCCCTACCTACAGGCCAAGGCAGTTTCTTTATTAACCAACGAAAGCAACACATAGAAAGACCTCCTACACCCTATACCACATGGAGGATGTAAGAGGAAGGTACTAGAAACTGGAAGTTTTCTTAGCTTGCTTTTGGCAAAAGTGATTCAGGTCTTAGTATTTTGAAAAGTCTCCTCATTTAGGTGCCCCACAAAACAAAATGGTTGTGAACTCAGAAGAACTCCTGCCTCTCAGAAAGAATGGCTGGGACTCAGCTGCAGGGGCAGGAAACAGCTAGGGGAGTAGAGTGGTGGGAGAGATGCTGAACTCGTGCTTCTCCCAGAAAGCAACCCACCCTGCTCTGAGGAGAAAGAGCCTGTGTTCCTAGTTGTGGTTTGGAGAGAAACTTCTATCTCACTGAGCAAAGTGGGAACATTTGTGACTATTAAATTTCAGTAGCTGCCCCAGACAGGTGTTTCCTCATAGACTCTTCCCTGTGGGAAATTCTCTGGGAACTTTGTTTCTTTTGATAGTTCCCCTAATCTCACTGAGGAGCAGCTGGCACAACCCCTCCTGCAGTCATGGTGGAAGTTGTTCTGCTAGCCCGGTTGAATAATTTTTGTTTCTAGAAACTCCCGAATTTGCATTGAAAACCATTAAGAAGATGATATAAGCACCAAGTCCCAGATGTGGCCACAGAGCCCATTGAGTGAATCTACCTTGTGATATTCATAGATGAAGACAAACTAGTTATTTCTCCTTCTTCTTCTCCTTCTCCTTCTCCTCCTCCTCCTTCTTCTTATTTCTTCTTCCTTTTCCTCTTCTTCTTTCTCTTCCTCCTCTTCTTTTCCATTCTTCAGTTTGCCTCTCAAGCCACTTACATTTGGTTCACTAGCTGATTATTTTGTGGGCATACTTTACAGCTGATTTCAATGACAAGTAAGAGATCACTATCTAAGTTTTCCTGAAGTGAATATAGTTGCAAAATAAGAAATAATCCAACACTAGCTCTGGGTGGTAGGTATCACATAAAATCAGTCCAATCACCTGCCATTTACCATAGATGATTTTTCAGACTGCTATCTCAGAAGTTTTTGCAAGTGTGGTCTTCTATTTGAAGATGGATGGCACATGACAGTGAGTAATTAATTCTAGGCTTCTCCACACCTTCACTCCTCACTCTAGCTAGCCACCCCTCCACTTCTCCTAGAATAGACTAGCTGTTAGGACCATCGGTTTAGTCTATAGTCTTGTCTTCTCTCTGAATTGTCACGTTCTTCATGTAGCTGTATCCTTGATGCCTTAACCCAGATACATCTTTCTCCTTGCTAAAAAAAGTCATCCTCATCCACAAATGAGAAGTATGTGAGAGCTGGTTACATCCTCACTGTATGGGATTAGTCAGTTGCCCTATAGCCCAATTATGAGAAATATAACTCTTCATAGGAAAAGAAACAGCAATAGAAAGTAGTGTATAAAAACCAAGCAAAATTCATAGTATTGACAGCAGAGTAAAGAACTTAGACAAAACTTGAATGTATTTAGGCACTTACCTTTCAAGTCATTGATGCTGGAAATATCAACACTAGCTAAAATGTACTGCTTACACATGCAATGAGTGGCACCCTTATAACCACCCAGCTCTATCAAAAAATCCAATTTTCACAAATTAATAATAGCCAACATTAATTAATTTATTGATTCATTGATGATCTCATCCCATAAATATTTAACCAGTTATTGCCCCAAAAGAGAGAAGGGGAGCTTTCCTAGAGAAAATCAAATGAACCTAAACTTCATTCCCTAAATAATTAGGACTGAATCTAGCCTTATCCCTAAAATATGTGAGGGCAGGACAAGAATATATATGAAATACTATATTGATGTGTCTCATATTTAAAAGTCAAACCAAGTTCAGAAATTGTTGCCTTAAATACCACACCTTCATAGAATTCTAAAGCCCAAGCCATTCTCACAGTCTTGGGAGTTCCCTGCAAAATCTTGGGATAGATGTCCTATAGAGCAGGCCTTCCCCATTTTCTCTTTGTCTCCCCTCTGTTTTACCATGTTGCATATGGAGTCCTAGTTTACTTACCCATACTAATGTCACCCCCTTTCAGTACATGAGTGTTAGGTAGTTAATTTGGAGCCACAGTGGGATATTTGGGATCCTCCTATCTACTGTGTCTTCTGAGAGGGAACCCTGTTTTCTTGGCTTCGGAGAGTCTAATTCTGACGAGAACCATGTGGCACTAGAAGAGTGAGCTCATCCATGATCCTCTAAAGCACACATGAAGCAAAGGTTTTCTGTCCCATGCTCAAGGGAAGTACTGGTTCTGAGTGTTACTTGTTGACTCACACAGGACTCATTAGTTCTTCATTGCTGTTCACATACATGAATACATACATACATACATACATGAATACAGACTCCAGCTGGACTCTGAGTGTGTTCCATTAAGAAGCTAGTGTCAGTAAGATAATTTTAGTGATGAATTTTCCTTCCTCCATCCTTAAAGCTTCTTCCCTGTGAGAAGTATTGGGAGTCATACAGAATTGGAGTGCATTCTGCTATTCTATGTAGCTTTCCCAACCATTTCACTTTGCTTTTCTGAGATAAAGTCATCTTGTGTACTTTAGACTGGACTCTAAAAATCCTACTTCCCGCAACAAACCCAACCTCCAAACGACTTTCATTAAGAGTTTTATTTTATTTTAATGAGCTGCAGCAACTATAACTTTTAAAATAGAAATCTCTGAAGATAAAGTCTGTGTTATTAATAGTGTTTTGTCTTTACTTCATTGCTCAAGACTTTTTATAGTGGATGCTGTTGGAAGTGCTGTTAATATTGCAGCAGTTGTGAATCATAGATTAATAGTGACACGTTTCTTTAAGAGTATAGCACAATGCAACTATGGATGTACTTTTGTGTTTCCTGGTTTTGTGACCAAGGAGTAGCTACTTTGAATAAACTGGAAAAAATTATTTATTGCCTCTGGCTTTCATTCTTTGGGCAAGGAAGCATGCTTGGAGGGTTGAGAAGGGTTGAGAGTAGACAGAGGGTGAAGAGGGCTGGCCATCACAAACACAGAGGCATCCACAGAGGGGCCTCCCATGATCAGAGTGCTCATCCACAGTGGAGAAGCAAGGAGGGTCAGTGGATTGAGTTGTCAGTTAGCTGGGGCCTCTGCTCTGCTGAGAAATGAGAAGGAAGGAGGTCAGTTCTCCCTGGGGCAAGTGGGGAAATAAGATATCATTTTGAATGTCAGTTCCTCTGCAGCTTAATTATGGAGTACTTCCGATGTGTCTAGCATTCACAGGAGTTGTGCCTTACACCATAAGCATGTTGTTATTTAGAAAAAAAAATCAGAGCCGATGTAGACCCCAGTCGATGAGAGCTGGTTTATGAAGGAAATTGAATCTAGGACTTGAAAGTTAAATAAAATTTAATGAGATAGCGGGGAGATAAAAGAAGTAATACAGATGGATGTAGTGACTGAAATAAGAATGAGCCTCTGGGAAGCAGCTAGAGGATGGGAGGCATTGAGGGACTAATCCACCTTCAGCAGAGGGTGTGGACAGAAATACTTAGCTTGAAACTGACTTCTCCTGGGAGCAACAAACACCAACTAGATAAGATAGTTGCACCCTAAGTCATAAGAAAGTGACTGGGTCGGGGGTGCACTGGAAGGGTACTGGAGACAGCAGCTATCAAGATGTCTGGAGAGGCACCAACTAACTCAGCTCCATTCATTGCTGTGCTGGGTGCTCATCTGTCACAGGAAATGGAAAATAATTAAATGCTTTCAAAACTGTGTGGAGCTCTAATGGATGTAACATTTAAGAAGAGACGATACATTTATCTGCCTCATGAGGACCCAAGACTTTGGGAGCGGCAGACTTGAGCCGAGCGCCAAAACCAAGAAAAGTGATTTTCTAATACCAGATTGATCTAACTTGAACTCATATTGATACCAAGAGAAACAACAGTGAATCAATAAACCTTAACCCCGTATATCCATTTACGTCTCTTGTATAGACTTTCTGGTCTGATCTTCCTGTTTGTGCAAACGTGAGGAGGGACAGGCTAACTCCTTCCCAGATGATTCAGCTGCCCAGGGGCCAAAAGCTCAGTCCAAGTCCCTACCTAACTGTGTAAAGGGTGTGTCAGGTCCTCAAACAAGACAGGGAAACTCTTACCTCTACCACACTTTTAGTAAATAATTATTAACTTTATGGGATAATTTTAAGTTTTCCAGTCCCCTTGAAAGCCCGGAGGGTTTTATGCCTAGTTTATGAACCCTTACTATCATCCCTTTGGTTTCCCTCTGCTTTGCCTCACTGTCTACCAATATTTGAGTCTACACATCTTACACAGTGAAAATTTTGGCTTACTGGTTTTTAGGTCATGCCTATCCAAACAGCCCATCTTGCTCAAGAAGAGGGAAACATGAGTTGTTTTGTTTGCACAGCCCATTCTAGATCTTAGATGGCACTCTTGGCATTAGTCTGAGATTCCACTAATAGCAATTTGTTGCTCATTTTTAAATCAGGATTATTCTTGCTCTTTTGTACACGTTTCTGAGCTGCAAATGTTTCCCAAGTTCAGTTTTACCATTTCGACAGGAGCATCAGTCCTGTGGAAGGGCCTCGTTAGTGTGCAGAAAGCAATGCGTGTGTCTCCTTGTGTGTATCGCAATGTCACAATTACAGGACACTCTGTTTCCCAGAAAGCGGGAAAGTACCCTCAATCTGCAGCAAGTATTCCTCTCCAGGAGAAGACTCGTGCCTCATTTTCTTCTCATTCTTCCTCGCAAGCCTGAGCCAGGAAAGCTGCTTTGCATGGAAAGATAGAAACCGAGAGAGCGAGAGAGCGCATGGAGCTCCCGCCTCTGGAGAGCAGCTTGTCTACAGTGTGGGGATGAAGCAGCCTGCACTAAGTGCTTATTAGCAGAAAGGACTACTTGATTATGGATCATATTTCCACGGGAATTCTGTAGAAGGGGACCTAGCTAATAATTGCCAGGGGCGCCTTTCCCCAGATGGTTGTACACACAAACTGTTTCGCTGGAATACCATTTTTAAATTGGTTAAAAATCAGTTCATTAACCATTTGTCCAGAACGAAAATTACCAGACATCTAGTTGAAAAGGATTTTTGAAGTTGAGAAGTTATATGCCCTGGATAGAGTTAATTGGCTCAGTCATATTTGGAATAAATTCAACACAGGGTCTAAAATTTAGGTTTTTTTGTTTCCAGAAGTCATCAAACTGTGGGGAAGCTGTCTCTTGAGCTGGGAAGATTTGTCATTTTTTTTCTTTTCCTCACTAAACTTGTATTAGGATGAATTAAAGTTATAACTGCTATGAATATGAGTTTGACTGGATAATGCCAATAATTTGCCTATATTAAATAACTGTTTCCCATAAAGGATTAACTGTATTCTACAAAGAAAAACGACTTTTCCAATTTCTTGAATTTGTCATCTACTCTGGGGACAAGATACAGAAGGACACTCTCTCAGCTAAATGAGTACAGGGCTAACGAATTATTCACCTTCAAGACATAAAATCCTTAGACTTACACATTATTCTCCAGCAGGGCATGGAGGAGTATAACCACAGTCCTAGCTGAAAGGCTGGGGCAAGAGGACCGCTGAGTTTGAGGCTCAATATCAAAACCCAGTCTCAACGGTTCATCTGCACCCTAGCTCTGGGGAGATGCCTCAAGTTTATCGGATGAAGAGTCCTTTTGTATAGCAACATTTGAGTGAGTACTATCTCAAGAAACAGGTTTTGGAAAAAGTTGAGTTTGGGTGAGGGCTTTCTTGGTAAGACTGAAGGCAGTACATGAAGAAAGGGTTGGGAGAAGTGTGGGTGATGTCAGGGAAATGCATCAGGAAGGGTCAGTGAAGGGCTTGAGCAATGGGCTTTGCTTGTTTTCTGTTTCTGCACTAAGCTGGTTCTGCAATTAGGCTCATGGTGTTCCTCACAAAGCCACTTCTCATCATCAGGGCCCACATGAACAAGAACCCTGATATTCTTCACGGAGCCTTTGATTTGTCGTATAAGCGGCAGTGGGATGTGGGCCAGATCTCCATTTCCCTGCACTCATAAGACATTTTCCCCAAGGCTGCAGGAGCAGCTCATGAATAGCTGGGAGCCAGATTCAGCCCATTTAAAATATTATTGCATTGTCCACCATAATGATGGTAATAACCTCGTAACGATTGTGCATGAAGCTAGTCCCTGTACAAAATGCGCAGCGAGTCACACTTCGCTCCTGTCCTTAGTGAATACCAAGAAGGCCTTCCATTCCCTATCCAGGGGCAGCCACTGTTGAAAAAGGAGATGATCACTCTCTTCCTGACATTCTGGCCTCTGGCCATGAATATTGAGAGCTGTTATCCTCCAAGGCTCCTCATTTCCTTCTCCAAGAGGCTTTAATGCTTACGGTAAGTAGACTACCTTGTAACCTAAGTGACCTTAAATAATGTTGGCTGCCCATTTCAAAAAGTATTCCTCAGGAAAGGTCAGACTCAATACCTAATACTGATGTAAGAGGCTCAGCTAATTCCACTGACTACAGATCTCCATCTCCAGATCTCCTATTTCGTGTATACGGAGGTTTGCTGTCACTCATCTGAACTCTTTGGAACCTGCCAGACACACCTCAACGGTCAGTTTTTTTTTTTTATTTTTTAGATCTTTTAAAGAATTCACAAGCAGACAACTTTTGATCATTTTAATTTTGTAATATGGATTAGAATGATTTGCACGCTAATATGAAATACTATCTAGTTTTAAAAAAGCACTGGGAGAGAGCGAGTGGAAAGAGAAGAGAAGGTTGCCATGTGATGGCATAGGATGAAGAAAACAACCGGCTTTGGAGCCCGGGAATGTGACAAAGTCGATGCTGCACTGCAGGGCAATGGCTTTTTAAAATAGACGATGCGGGAAGAGATGCAGCAGAGCTATGATCAAGTTCATTGGCCTTCTTTTGATTTCATACGCAGGGTGACTTGACCCAGTGTTTCTCAATATTATGCTGCTGGGAAGCCCATTCTGCAGCCGTTTTATTTCTGCAGTCACTGTCTACACACAGAGTTCTGTTGTTATGTAAACCTTGCCCCCAAATTTACACACTCTCTAGCCCTCCCTCCCTGCCTCCCTCCCTTCTTCCCTCCATTCATCCTCTCTTAGGTTTCTGAAATTGAAATATTTGCAAAGTGGATTCGCTAAACCACACAGTGAAAGAAAAGTTAGGAATTTCTAGAAGCTACTCAACAATTCAAGAACACGACAGCAGGTCTCCCCTGGGCAGCAGGCTCAAGCTATCTCAGAGGTACAAATGGTCCTAGGGAGATGTAGTGTTACCAGCACTCATGTGCCTGATGCTTCTCCTAACTTTTGCTGCTTAATAGTCTGTCCTGGCCTGTTGAGTTTAGTGTAACCTTCCTTGTGCAGGAGGGGCCTTTGATTGTAGAACAGGACTGATCCCCAGGCAGGGCAAGGCAGCATGCAGGTCCTTCCTCATCTCCTTACCTTGCTGACCCATAGCATCCTTTCTGTTGAGAGACTCAGCATGCAGTTACAAGTCATTCAATGAAGTGTGGCTCCCTGAATTTCCTGATACTCCATTTTTACTGAGGTCTTCCCTAATAACACATGGTAGCAACATGGCACACCCAGTGTGAGTACTATCTAGTACCACACAGAACCTCAATCAGCCCCAATGCTCTATTTTGCCACAGACTTCAGCAATGTCCCAAAAGTGGGTAAAGATGAATAGACACAATTTGAATGGAGTTTTTTTTCTGTTTTTCATTAAGTAGATTTTATTTAATTATCTATTTATTTGTATATAGATTTGCACCATTACAAGTGAATAGAGGTGAGAGGACAATTGGGGGGAGTTGGCTTTCTTTTTCTTCTTTTGTGTGAACCCCAAGGACTGAACCCAGGTCGTCAGCATTGGCAGAAGTGCCTCTAGCCACTGAGCCACCTTGATGTCCCAGGCAGGATTGTTTTGACTGTGGTCCACTGACTTCCCATGCTTTCAGGGCCTCGGCATTGTCCTGGATGGGTTAGGAAGCTGCCTTTCTGCTCCCCTCGAGTTGCTCTCATTAATAAAAGAATGACTCCACAGAAAGGGATTCTAAAATTATCCTCTAACTCAGAAATGCAAGTTGGCTTTTTCAGTCTGCAGATAAATTTCTTAAGCACGAAGCTTACTTTATCAAGCATTATACCTGACATCCTCTCATAAATTCTCCATGCATTTTAACTTATTTTAATACAGCATGGGCTGGCTTATAACGCTCACTTGTAGCTACTGAAGTTGAATACCCTCAGCTGAATAGTAGTTGTAAGAATTCTAACCATGACCCCAAATTTCATTCAGCTAGAGCACCGTCAGCTAAGACTTTGTCTGAATTTATACCTCTATAGTTCTCAAGCAATCGGTGTCTGATGCAGCCAGCCGTGCAGCCATAGCTTTTCTTCTAAGGAAGTGTAAATATACATTGACAATACTGCCCTCGGAAACCCTTCTTACCTGCCCCATGTGTGACATTATAGTGGGAGTCACTGGCTGCTCAGGCGGATTGCTTTTAGAAGGTGGAAGAGTACTTTGCTTCAGGGGTCCCAGATGTGGGGCAGAGCCCACCCGTCATGGATGCTACATTTTGAAGATATGGAGATCAAAGCAGTTGGGGAGATCAGACCCGAGACGGCTGCACTTTCTGAAGGCCCACCTTGACTTAACCCAAGGGTCCAAGCGTTAGCCTCAGCACTAAGTAGGCAAGCATACTTTCCTCTAATGCAGACGGTCAGTGAGAAAACAGGAGGTCGGGGCCCTGATCATCCCCCGCAATTTAAATGCATGCTGCTTCTAAAAAACAAAAGGCAGACATTAAGACATTTGTACAATGGCTACTCTGCTTATTAGACAGATGATGGGTCCTAAAATGAATTAACATGAACAGGTTGGTGGTCTGAGTTAGCATGGCTTAAAAAGATTGAAGAGCTGATGCCAGCATGTTGGGACAATAACCTGGAAGAACACACAGTTAAAGGGGAGACCATCGCAGTCCACTTGGTTAGGATGCAGACAGTGCTGACAACCACACTGCTGTCTGAGCACTGAGAGCCGGGCCTGCTCCGAAATGCAGTACATTAATTACCTCATTTCATGCTCACAAGAACTTGAGAGGGCCAGGATCAGGCTAAGGTAGGGGCGTGAAATGTAAGTGAATGCCCCAAATAAACTCAACCACCAAAATCAATACTATTTATTTGGAATTTTTTTAAAGCTCAAAATAAATACAAAGAGTTACTCTGAACAAATTAACAGGATTTTGATACATATAGGTTGTTATTTGTTATTTTGTGACTACTCATAAAAGAGGAATGGTAATTTTCTTTTTCTTTCTTTTTTTTTTTTTTTGGTTTTTTCGAGACAGGGTTTCCCTGTAGTTTCTAGAGCCTGTCCTGGAACTAGCTCTTGTAGACCAGGCTGGCCTTGAACTCAGAGATCCGCCTGCCTCTGCCTCCCGAGTGCTGGGACTAAAGGCGTGCGCCACCACCGCCCGGTGTAATTTTCTTTTTTTTTTTTAATTGAAAATAGACTTTGTTCTCCTACAATATATTCTGATTATAGTTTTTCCTCCCCCAACTCTCCATCCACCTAAATCTCCACCCTTTCTTTCTCTCTCCAATTAGAATATAAACACTCATCTAAAAAGCAATAGAGAAAAAATCAAAACAAATAGAAAAAAGAGCCAAAGGAAAAGCACCAGAAATTTAGAAATTTAGAGACACAGAGGCACATACATTCAAATACACAGTTCACATGTTACAGAAATCCCATAAAAACACACAACTGAAAATTATAATAGACATTATAATTTCCTAAATTGTAATGTATATTTAGCATATATATATATATATATATATATATATATATATATATATATATATGGGTGGGTGTGCCAAAGACCTGTTAGGAAAATGAATAAATGCATAAAATAATAAAACTAATGCTCAGACAAAGCATTATGAGATAAGAAAATTCCAAAAACGCCACTCAGTTCATTTTGTGTTGGCCATCTACTGTGCATGGAGCCTATCCTTGAGAGTGACTTGTGTACCCAGTGAGACTCCATTAGAGAAAACGAATTTTTCTTTTGCAAGTATTATCAGCTGGAGATAGCTTCTAGGTCAGGAATGGGGCTGTGTCCACTTCCCAGGCTTGGGAGTCTCTGGGAGTTCATATATATGCCAGTCCTCCTGTAATTGGGGACCCAGTCTCCTTAGTGCTCTCCATTCCCACTGGCATTTTATGATCTCTCTCCCTTTTCCCCTAAGGCTCCTTGAGATATGAGGGAAAGGATTTGCTGTAGACTCCCCATTTAGAACAGAAAATTCCAAGGTCACTCACTCTCTGCACATTGTTCTCTTGTGGGGCTCTGTTTTTCTTCCCATCAACTTCAAGAGGAAACTTCTCTGAGGCTGCCTGAGGAAGATACTTATCTATAAGTGTGGCAAAATGTCATTAGGAGTCATTTTATTCCTGTATTACTTCATCATAACAGTAGCATTTGGATTTTCCTTTGATCCCTGGCCTGTGTAGTCTCAGGTTCACGGTCCCCTGAGCAGCGCTGGATATAGGTTCCATCTAATAGAGTGGGCCTTAAATTCACTCATATAATGTTGGTTACTCATACAAGCTTTGTGCCACTATTACACCAATGTTCCTTGAAGGCAGACTACCATCATAGATTGAAGGGTTTGTGGTTGGGTTGGTGTTACTCTTTTCCTCTGGTAGAGGGAAAAGTGTCTTCTCATTCTAGTACCATGAACACTGGCAGTAGGGGTGAAGGCTTTAGATAGTACCAACTTGAGTTCCTTTTGTTCAATAAATTATGTAAATGTTGTCTTCAGCAATAAGACCTGTGGTAGTTTAAATAAGAATGACCTCCACAGGTTCATATATATGGATGCTTAGTCAACAGGGAATGGTTCTATTTGAAAAGTATTGGGAGATATAGACCTTGTTGGAGGAAGTGTGTCACCGGTGGTGGACTTTGAGGTTTCAAACGTCCATGTCAGGATGATATCCTCTCTCTGTCTAGTCTCTGTCTCTGTCTCTCTCTGTGTGCATATGCATGTATGTGTGTCTATAAATCAGGATGTAGAGGTCTCAGCTACTGATCCAGCACCTACCTTCCTGCTGCCATGCTCCCCTCCACAACAATCTTTCATCAGAGTTGACTTGGTCATGGTGTCTTCTCTTTACAGCAATAGAACAGTGACTAAGACAGGGATTTATCATAAGTTTAAAAAGAGCAACCAATAGCCTTGGCAATGGTTGTTTGGGGTGTCCATGGGGCCCCTTTGGCCAACAACTTAATTATATATAACCCATTCCTGGAACTGGAGGTTTCATCTGGTTGTGAGAGATGTCTAGATGGGGCTTTGTCTCCCCTATTATTTGGTGATCCTAATTTGTATTTCTTTCATATATGCACATATTTTCAGAAGTTTCTACTATATTAGGTTTCCATATGGTTCCTCAAATGTCCCTTAATTTTAGCTGTTTTTCCATGTTTTCCTTCCTATTCACTTCTCCTCCATTCCTCTGCCTGTTTGATCATCTCATTCAAGTCTCCAAACCATCTATTTGTAACTGTCTATTCTATTTCCTCTTCCTAGGGAGATCCATCTCTCTCCCCTAGTCCCTTACTCTGTATATAATCGTTTTGGTTATATAGACTGCAGCCTGCTTATCCAAGGCTTGGCAGCTAACATACAAATAAGTGAATACATACTATATTTGTTTTGGGGGGTCTGGGATACATCACTCAAGATAATTTTTTTCTGGCTCCATTCATTCACCTGAGAATTTCATTATTTCATTTTTTAAATAACTGAGTCATATCCCATTGTGTAAGTATATCATATTTTATTTATCTTCATCCTTTGACAGACATCTAGGCTGTTTATGAATAGAGCAGCAATGAACATGGCTGAGCAAGTACCTCTGCAGTAGGATGTAGAGACCTTTGGGTATATGTCCAAGATCTGTATAGCTGGGTTTTGAGGTAGAGCTCTTCCCAGTTTTCTGAGGAAGCACCACAGCACACAGTGGCTGGCTGTGCAAGGAGGAATGCTAATCTTCAACCACTCACTTTGTTAACGTGTTCAACCAGTTCAGTTTGTGAGTTCATCAGGTTGATCGAGAAACAAGCTAGACAGTGATAGGCTTCAATGCTGGACTACTTTTTTCATTGAGGAACTCTTACTAACTTTTTAGTTTTAGCTTGGTTAAAGTTTTCAGAGAATGTTTCCTAAATGTGTATGGGGCATATGGTTGGTTTTTTGCTTCAGGCTGGAATGTGACCTGGCATCACTCTTGAAGATGGGTGTTGTTTTTTAAATGAACACTCTTGACTTCCAGACAAGTTGGTAAGAGTGTGTAAGCTAAGACACGGCCAAGTTTGGGAACCAAGTAGTTTGACAAGTGACCTTCAGTGGCCATTCATCAGCCCGCAGAATAAGGGCTGCAGATTTGCTACCTCAAATAGGAGCACCTTCTATGCATCAGCAATTCTGTGAGACCCCATGCAAACCCTCAAAGATTGTAGTTGCTAAGTGAATACCCTCCAATAAGAGGGCTTGATGTTTGCATTCCTCCAACTAGCAGGTTGTTCTGTTTGCTGGTTGGCTGACAACCTGAACCATCTCATGTTGTTTCAAAGAGTTTCTGATCATTTTCTTATTTTTCATTATTATTATTATTATTATTATTATTATTATTATTACTACTACTACTACTATTACTACTACTACTACTACTACAAATTTTCACCTCCTTCCCTCCTCCCATTATCAAGGGTCCAAAGCATATGTTCCTATTTATATACAGTATCAGAGGATGGGAGCGCACAGCCAAGACAATTCCTCCTTCTTCTAGTCATTGCGAACATTTTATGTATAAGGAAAAAAAAAATCCTCTTCTCAGAAATACATTCTAGGATTCAGCACTGAAAGAAAATCCTCATGCAAAGACTGTGTTAAAACGCTGAGCCCAGAAGAATTTGGCATAAATAAGACATGAACTTAACTGACATGAGATATTACATTTGTTCCATTGTTGGTGAGGACAAACCTGGGCCTCTATTGTCACAGGTGAAAAGTGTCTTGGAAATTCTGCTCTGGTGCTTGTTAGATAAGGGGCCGCCTCGGCCGGAAGAACCCGAATAAGATTTATACACATCACTGCAATGGACTCGTGTTTACAGTCTGTCCTTGCTCTCGGGGATTAACAGTGCTAGGGCAGCGAGGGAGACAGCTCCGAGACTGTTTAGGAGAAAACAGAATTTCGGGATCTTCGCTTATGACTTGTTTCAGGTCGCCATTCGCAGCTAAAGTTAAGTCCTGAGAAGGAGACTCATCTCATTTGTGGGAAATTTCTGTCTAAAAGAAATATTTAACATAAATCTTGTGGGGGTGGTGGCATGGCACAGAGAGTGGGGGAGGGAGGAAGGGGCGAAGGAGGGAGCGGGCGAGGGAGGGAGAAAGAGAATAAAGATGGGTTGGTAAGGAGGTGAGGAGTATAGGGCAGGAGTTGGAGGAAAGAGAAAAGTGAACAAAATATATCATATGCAGATTCATACAGATCACTGAAATAGACTCGTGTTTACAAACTAGAGGACTGATATCATTTCTACAAAGTGAGACGCTTTACAAAACAAAAACAAACAAACAAACAAATAACCCCTGCCCAGAGCCAGATATCCGCCCTTCCTGCGCTGTTTAAATACCCTGAAACGCCACAACTGAGAGGCGAATGGACCTTTTCTGGAAAGCTGAAATTCAACCCACTTCCTGTGTGTTTACACTGCTTGGGGAGCCGCTTTTGCGTGCTCTCACTTGGGGACCATCCAGCTCTAGCTTGTGCTCCTAGGGACTGAGACATTTTCAAGTCCCTTTATGATCCGTGCAGAAATGATCTCTTCTTCGGAGCCATCAAACGCCGTGCGTGGGTACAATGGCTGCCTTCCAGTAAGCTGAAAAGCTCTCATGACTTGGCATACAGTCTTTCCCTAGGCCCTTCAGTAATGGCATTTCACTTAATACAATATGCCCCTAACTGAGTTTTAGTGATTTCAAATGAATTTAGTCTCCTTATCGATATCCTCTATTTGGTAGTGTGTTTGCTCTTCAGTGTGCCGTGCCAATAAGTCCCGCATGAGTGCCACCCCCCACCCCCAGTCGTCCTCTGACTTTTCGAAAGAAAAGCAAACACCAGGCAGCAGAAAAAGGAGGCTCTTAAAAAACTTGTCTATCATGAATGTAAATATCAATAACCTCAGAAGGTTGACAAGGGTATGCTTGGAAGGATTTGGCCATGCTCCTGGATGTTAGGGTGCTGGAACTCCAACGAGCCTTAGCCGCGGGTTGGCAACCCTGAAAGGGTGTGTCTCAGTGTCAATCTTGAAAGATGATTGGTGAATTCAGGACTGGAACTCAAGACGTTCCCTTAACAAACACAAACGACGCAGCCTAGAAAGAAACAACCAGGGCCTAAAGATAAAACACAGGTATAGGCGGAAATGTTTTTCAGACTGGACCACATAAATAGCTTTTCGGTTCCAATTTCATTCCCCTTGTCCATATTTTAGAATTCCTCCTCGCTCCGGACCCTCTTTGAGTTGATTATAGATTCACAAGCAGTTGTAAGAAAAAAAAAAACACAGCAAAAATATTAATGACTCTAGGGAGGTATCTGAGTGGAAAAATACTGGCGAATCCACAGGACAGAGGCTGGGAGAAGACAGGCAAGCATGGCTACCAGCTATAAGCCCAGCACTTGGGACAGAGACCTGCGATCTCTGGCAAGCTGGCTAGATTGACTAGCCTAGCCAAAGGGCACTGGGCATCAAGTTCCAGGCCTCCACAGCACATGCATGTACTCCCACCAGTGGGCATGCATGCACTTACAGTGTGCACATGTCAAGCGCTCACACATACACCCCAGAAAAAAAGAAAGTATTGAAAATCCCAGTTTGCCCCAATGATAGCATTTTAAAATGCATCACACTACAGAAAACAGTATTTTAACATTAATTTGATCAAGAGATAAATTTCCCATCAAGATATGCATCCCTTATCTCTTTTTCAACATTTTCACCTCTCTTAGGTCCCTACAAACCATTCTCTTTTCACCTGTTACACTTGCTTGTTTCAAGACGTTATCCTCATGGAATCGTAAGTTTCATGTTTTTAGTCCCTGTGAGTCTCTGGTTGTTCATTCAGATTGTACTGCAGATCACAGTCTTACCCACTTCATTGCTAACTAGTATTCCATGATGTGGCATGTTTGTTTAGTCGCCTAATAAACTGCGGTAAGAACATGTCTACTGTAGGACTAGTGCAAACAAAATCACAGTAAACACTGTACACAGCGTCTGGGTGAACACGTTTGTCCTTCTGTGGGACAAAGTACAGGAGTAAAATTGCTGAGTCACATGATTTTTCAGGAAAGTGTCAACTACATTTCATGGTGGTATTGCCCTTATGCAGTCCCACCATAGATGTGACAGTGGGTAATCCAGTTTCTCCTCATGATTTCCTGCATCAGTTATGATCATGTTTTTAAATTTTATTATTACTGGGTGTGCGTGTGTATGCACACATGATGTACTTGTACTTGCCGCAGCACAAGTAAGAGGAAAATTTTGTGGAGCTGATTTTCTCCTGTGTTTATGTGGGCTTAGGGATGAAACTCAGGCTCTCAGACTTTACCAGCTGAGCCATCTCACTGGGCCTGTTTGTATGGTCTGTGGTAATATCCCACTGAGCTTTGACTTGCATTTCCCCATTGACTAATGAACATCTTTCCATGTGTACCTCCTTTTGAGCCCCTTTAATGAGATAACATTTTTTATTTTAAGACTGAGTTTTCAACAGTCTTCAATTACTCTAGAAAACTGTCATTTAGAGATAAGTATTTTGTCAATGTTCTCTCCTATTGAGTGATGGTTAATCTTGGTTAGTCAACTTGACATATTGTAGAGTCACCTAGAAAACAAGTCTGGTTATGACTGTGAAGAATTGATTAGATTAGTGTCAGAGGCCACAGAAATATAAAGCATATGACAATTGATAATTCAAATGTCAACCCACCAGAAGAGTGTCTCTGAGGGAGGTAAATCCTGTTCAGGCAAGCCTGTGGGAATCATGGACTCTAGAAACTGTTCTTCACATTTGCTAAGGCAGCTTGGTGTCTCCCCAATACCTGCACTGTAGTGTGTACTCTCATATGATCTGTGTATGTAATCTCATGATGACATCTCAATCTTATGGGTGTACATATATCTGTGGATAATCAGATGATTTTTTATTTGACTGTAAAATTTTGATATATAGAAAATATACTAGGACATGCTTCATAACTAGATCTATTTGTCCCATGAGGACAATAGACACTTAAAAGCCTGCTTTGTCCCCTTTGTTCAGACTAGCTGCATACAATTAGCTCATTTTTACCTCAGAACAAGTTAAAACTAGACTAAAGGCTTTTTATAAAATAGATCATAAGTTTAAAATTTTACAGCTATGCACAACGTCAGAGTCACAGATGTTGAATTTAGGTTGCTACACAAAGCACCCTAAGAAAAGCATGCTAATTCTTCGCTTGCCACATCTGTTGCAAATAGACCTATGTCTCAAAGTTTGTCACTGGGCACTATGCCCCCTGTCTGGTCATGATCTTACTCCTGAAACCTTGGAAACTTGTGTTGTCATGGCAATGGCTCTGCTCCTTTTTGTTTAACCTAGGAACGTGCTTTTGACCAATGAGAGGGAACTCGTAGTTTATTTTTTTTAATCACTTTAAGGCTCCCGTAAGAAAGAAAGTTTTTAGATTAGAGACGAACCCATAAGAAAGGGCGTTTTCAGGCTGGAGGAGAAGAAGCCAATAGGAATTAAAATTAGGATAAAAGAATTAGAACAGAGACAGAAGAATAAAGAGACTTGTTCAAAAATGTACAGTGTGAGGGAGCTCATTTACCTTCAGATACTATAATAAAAATGTTTCTTTTGCTTGCTATAGCATTCAGCCTGAATCCTGAAGAGAGCCTTGGGCTGGATCCCAAAGGACCTTGATAGATTAGCTTCTGACCATATCTGTTTGGGGTTATCTATATTAGATGAAGTGGAAGATTCTCCCTAAATGCAAACTTAACCATTCTATGGGTCAGGGACCAGGACTGAATGGTTTCTAATGGAGATGAATTATGAGCAGCTATCTCAAGCTTCTGGCTCTGCCACTTCTTCACCTTGATAGGTTGTACTCTTGAATCATGAACCAAAATAAATCCTTCACCCACATTGCTTTAATCAGAATGCTTTATCATGGCAACAGGAAAAGTGACTGAGAAAGAAAATTGGTACCAGGAGCAAGACTGTTTCTGTTATAGACATGAGGGTGAGGTTCTTTTTTTAGAGACAGTTGGAGTATCTCAAATTTACTTTGGTTTTAAAGGCATATGACCCAGGAAAATGCCACCTCATCACGAAGTCCTTCATACAGCATCATTGCAGCTAGTGGCCTCCATTTATAAGAACCGTTGAAGGTAATAAATATCTATGATGAGACATGGCATCAAAAAGAAACAATGTTTTCCCACAAATTGAATTGAAAAGGTTTCAAAGAATAAAATTAAAGGCACCATCAGTGACGCAGCAGCAGCACTGAGAACGATGGTAGTAGCTTATTTGCTTCTGGGTGGTTTACAAAGGACTTCAGACTCTTCCCTGGAAGAAAGAAAAGCTTGATCCAGCAATCTTAGGTTATGGTGCAGGAGGTCCTTCTGTATTTGTGTTGCTTTCATTGGTTATTAAGGAATCTGCCTTGGCCTAGTTGATAGGGTGGAACTCAGGTAGGCAGGGAAGACAGTATAGGATTCTAGGGAAAAGGGCATAGTGGCAGATGCCATGGTTTTCCTGCCCGAGATGGATGCTGGTTAGACTCATGCTGGTAAGTCATAGTCAAGTGGTGATACACGTTAATGGAGATGGGTTAAAGTAATAAGTGAGAGTTAGCCAATAAGGGGCTGGAGATAATTGGCAAGGCAGTAATTTAATAATACAATTTTTGTGTGGTTTATTTTGGGGGTTAAGCTAGCCGGGCGGTGGGACCCGCGGCCCATTTCTCCTACAACAAGATTATACATTTACAGTTTCAGCAATGTATCAGTTCTCCAATATTCCCTTTATTCCTTTAAAACAAACCTGTTTTTTTCTTCAACCTGGCTTTTCAAGGGGCAATTCCAGCCTAAAGCCAGCTTTAATTTACTGACTGTCACATGCCACCCATTACTCATCCAAATATTATGGTTTTGCCAAACACACTTCTACTTTTCTCTTTAAAAGAAAGCAGAAGTAAATGCTAGAGTTCATTATTGAAGAATAATTTGCTAATAATCAGATTCTCTCTTTGCTGTTTTGTTTTCACATGTGAACAGTTTCAGTGAAACGTGAAGGAGAGATCAGAGAATCAGGACTGGTTCCAGAGAAGGTCTGTTATTGGGTCTCAAGCTTTGAGGTCTAATGAGAGCACAGGAACTCAGATGAGCTTTGCACATGTCTGTAATGGGTCATTCCTTGTTGAGCTAATCTTCATTACCCACATTTCTTATGTGTGATTGAAGATACTAAATACAATTTCTTGGACACCCACTTTTAACCTGTTGCTTGTAGTCTCTTGGTTCTTCCCTAAGCTCTCAGCTTTGGGTATTCTCCACCTCATATTTATGGTTAAAACATATTTCCTGAAAATCGTATCTTTGCTTACTCGCCACCACTGGCTCAACATTATCATCTAATTACTCTGCATTTTAACAGGCACACTTTTATGTGTCATAACTCCAAACCAGGTAACATGACAGGATATTTTCTCCTTTATTCTTTATTACCACATGTGACCCAAAACAAACCCATTTGATATACTTCTTCCTTATGTTTCTTTTTTCAGATGCAAAAAAAAATCCATTACACTTTTATAAATAGTCTTACTTTGGGGGGAGAGGGGTTTTGAGACAGGGTTTCTCTGTGTAGCTTTGCCTGTCTTAGAACTAACTCTGTAGACCAGGCTGACCTCAAACTCACAGACTTCTGCCTGCCCCTGCCTCCCAAGTGCTGGGATTAAAGGCATTTGCCACCACTGCCCGACCAAAAATGTGTAGCCGAGGCTGGCCTTGAACTCATGATCCTTCTGCCTCTGCTTCCTTCAACAAATCTTACTGGCATGTGCTACCACCAAACTAAACGAGAGAAACTCAAAACGATCACACTGAAATCAGGAACAAGACAAGACTGTCTACTCTTTCCATAACTATTCACTATAGGACTTGAAGTTCTAGCTAGAACAATGAGACAACAAAAGTAGATCAAGGGGAAACAAATCAGAAGAGTCAAGCTCTCACTGTTTGCTGATGATATGATATCCTACCAAGGACCTTCTACAACTCATAAATACCTTTAGTAATGTAACAGGATACAAGATTAACTCAAAAAATCAGTATCCCTCCTTTATGAAGATAATAAATCAGCTGAGATAAAAATCAGAGAAATATCCCCCTTTACAATAACCACAAATAACATAAAATACCTTGGAGGAATGATAACCAAACAAGTGAAAGACCTGTATGACAGAACCTTAAAATTTTGAAGAAACCGAAGAAGACAACAGAAAGTGGAAAGATCTCCCATGCTCTTGGGTCAGTAGAATTAACATAGTAAAAATGGCAATCATACCAAAAGCAATCTGCAGATTGAATGCAGTGCTCATCAAAATCCCAGCAAAATTCTTCACAGACCTTGAAAGAACAATATAGACAAACAATCCTGTACAATAAAAGACCTTCTGGAAGCATCACAATCTCAGACTTCAAACTCTACCATAGAACTACAGTGATGAAAACAACCTGGTATTGACATAAAAAAAGACAGGAGGACCAATGAAATCGAATTGAAGACCCATATATCAATCTGCACACCTACAAACACCTGATTTTTGACAAAGAAGCTGAAAACATAAAATGGATGAAAGAAAGCATATTCAACATACGGTGCTGGCATAACTGGATATAAAAATCTAGAAGAATGGAAATAAATCCATATCTATCACCATGCACAAAACTCAAATCCAAATGAATCAAAGACCTCAACATAAAACCAACGACAGTGAACCTCAAAGAAGAGAAAGTGGGAAGTACACTCGAATGCATTGGCACAGGAGACCACTTCCTAAATATAACCCCAGCAACACAGACACTGAGAGAAAAAATTAATAAATAAACCTTCTGAAACTGAAAAGCTTTTGTAAGACAAAGGACAAGGTCAACAAGACAAAATGGCAGCCTACATAATTGAAAAAGATCTTCACCAACTCTACATTGGACAGAAGACTAATCTCCAAAATATACAAAGAACTCAAGAAGCTTAACATAAAAAAACAAATAATCCAATTAAAAATGGGATACAGACCTAATCATAGAATTCTCAACTGACAAATTTCAAAGGGCTGAAAAACACCTAAGGAATTGCTCAACATCCTTAGCCATTAGAGAAATGCAAATTAAAACTACTCTGAGATTCCATCTTACACCTGTCAGAATGGCCAAGATCAAAAGCATTGATGGCAGCTTATGCTAGAGAGGATGTGGGGTAAGGGGAACACTCCTCCATTGCTAGTGGGAGTGCAAATTTGTACAGCCACTTTGGAAATCATTGTGGCAATTTCTCAGAAAATTAGGAAACAATCTACCTCAAGACCCAGCAATACCATTGTTGTGTATATACTCAAAAGATGTTCAACTATATCCATAGCAGCATTATTTGTAATAGCCAGAAACAACCTAGATGCCTCTCAACTGGAGAATGGATAAAGAAAATGTGGTATGTTTATACACTGGAGTATGACACAGCAGTAAAAAAATGACATCCTAAAATTTACAGGCAAATGGATGGATCTAGAAAAAAACATAATGAGTGAGGTGACCCAAACTCAGAAAGACAAATATAATACATATTCACTCACAAGTGGCTTTTAGATTTAAAGCAATGAAAAACCAAACTACAGGTCACATCCCCAGAGAAACTAGGCACAAAAGGACCCTAAGAGAGACATACATGGATCTACATAGGAAGGTGAAAAAGATAAGTTCTCCCAAGTAAATTGGGAGCATGGGGGTCACAGGAGAAAGTAGCAGGTGAGAGGGGAAGAAGGAAATGATTATGGAGAAAATGTTTAACTCAATAAAAACAATAAAAAAAAGTATCAAGAAGTTTAGAGACTAGAAACCGGCAACTTGGAGGGTCATTTTCAAAAATAGAATAATATATACATCGAGCAAATTCTAAATTTTTAAGGTTGAGCCTGTATGCATGCAATACTTGGAAACCACAGCATATAATTATCTTTTTTAAAAAACAAATTGAGAAAGTAGAATAAACACTTAATAATAAATGGTATCTTTCTGAAAAAAAATTGGAAAAATAGTCTTACATGTTTATAAAGAATATTTTATTTTATGCATTGTTTTAGTCCATGCTTCTTTTTTCTTAACTATATATATTCTATTAATCTCCACATTTTAATATAATCCTTCCTTCCTTCCTTCCTTCCTTCCTTCCTTTCTTCTTTCCTTCCTTCTGTCCCTTCCTTCCTTTTAAGTTTCTTGAGACAAGGTCTTGCGCTGTAGTTGGGCTACAATGCCAAACTCTCTGTGCACACCTGACTAACCTAGATCTCTAAACAAGCTTCCTGCCTCAGTCTCCTAAGAAGTGGGATCCAGGCATTAGACACCAGCCAGCCTGATTTAACTTTTTCAGAAATTGCATAGTAATTCCTCTGTTTTAACCCTATTTTATCTGACCATTTTTCTGTTGAACATTGGCTTTGATTCCACTCCACCACTCATAAAAAATAGAGCTGTAATTAATGGCTCGTGTCACTTTGGGTCTGCAGGGTTCACATAGCAATGGATGAGCCAATGGCTTACTCATTTTCTCCTTTGCTTTTAATGAATCCCCAAACTCTGTTTTCTAAGTTCATCCCTGCATTAGAGCTTATGCTCGAATATCCACCAAAGCTGCTTCTTTCTCAAATGTTCAGCTTCTTTCTACATATATCATTTTAAAATTATGCTGACACTGTTGGAATTGAGAAGAATAGAATGCAACACCTGGGTATACTTTGCCATAGTGAACACTTTGAGTTAAAGAGAACTGGAAAGCCTTAGAGGCTACTTTGGAATAATAGGGTCTCTACATTTTCACAATTCCCTTCATTTAATCACAGGGGGAAGCTCTTTCTAAAATCTCCTTCTCCAATGAAGGGGGCTCTTCTAAGAGAAAGCTAACATTTTAAAACGATGAGAGCTGGTGACTAAATTAGTTTGTCAGGTAGACAGTACTTTAGTCCAACTCAGAAGCATAGTGGAGCCCAGTGCAGAAAGACATCACCAGGTGCCTCTGAGCAATGCTATAGTCTGGAGTACTCCATTGATATTTGTCATTTTGTGGATGGGATGAATGCCTGGATTTTATTAATTTTACTTGACCAGGCTCATTTAAAGTTCCAGGACAACCAAGGCTACCCACAGAAACCCTAACTCAAAAAAAGCAAAACAAAAATCAATCAATCAATCAATCAATCAATCAATGTCACATCTAGAGGTGAAATTATTATATAATTTATTTAATTATGATATAGGTCAGATGGGATACAATGGTTAAGCATATATGAGGTCCTGAGTGTCCAGCACCATTTAAAACACCAGTATTTTAAAGTGGGTAGTTTATGTGTATAATCTCAGAATTTGGGTTCTGGAGGCAGGAGGATTAGAAGTTTGAGGTCATCCTCCCTAATGTAGTGAGTTTGAGGTCAGTCTGGGATATATGAAACTGTGTCTCAAGAGATGGAAATAAAGAAGGAAATCAAACAAGAAAGGAATGAAGGAAGCAAGGAAGGAAGGAAGGAAAAAAGGAAGGAAGGAAGGAAGGAAGGAAGGAAGGAAGGAAGGAAGGAAGGAACAGAGAAAGAAAAAAGAAAGATAAATGGGGAAAAGAAAGAAATATAAAGCAATCTGAATAAATAAGAGATCATTACAAAATTCCCACCAAAATTGCATTGTCATTTTCCACAGAACTAGAAAAAACATGCCATGATTTATATGGAAGCACAAGCTATCACTGTCAGCTAAAGTAACTTTGAGTGGAAAGAACACTGTCAGAGTTGTCGTAGTGTATGAACCTCAAAGTTTACTATCCATCCATAGTGACGAAGACATCTAGATCAATGGAAGGTGATAGAAGTTCCAGGGGTAAACTGACACAGTTATGGAAAGCTAACTTTTGAAAAGAGTGTAAAAAAATACAAATCAAATGTCAATTTGTTGAAAAAATGGTGCTAGTAAAATTGGATATCCAATGCAAAAGAATGAAATTAGATTCATATCTCTCATTTTATACAACAACAATTCAAACTGAACCAATGACCTTAATTTAGAACAAGAAATGCTGACATTGGTTAAGGAAACATGGAGGATATACTTCAAATACAGGTTTATGTAGTAAATCTAAAGAAATTTTAAACAGCTTAGAAATTAGCTTTAAGAATTGAGAAATGTAATTACACTAAATTAAAGAATTTTGCATAGCAAAAGTTATTATCAGCATACTGAGAAGACAGACAACAGAATGCTGGGAAAATATTTGCCAAATATACTTCAGATAAAGTATTAATATCAAGAATATATAAAGAAAATGTAAAGAAATGGTTTAAATTTTTTTAAGAAGAGGAGAAAGTTAAATATCCCTATCGTAAATCAAAATTGTCCTTCAGTAATGAGTAAAAGACCTGAAGAACAAGGGGTTAATAAACACTGAAAAGTGCTCAACATCCATATCCATCAGTAGATTAAATCTACTTTAGGACTTCACTTCACCCCAGTCACAATGACTGTCATCAAGAAAGCAAATAACAACAAACGTTGTCAAAGATATAGGGAAAGAAGAAAACATTTACCGATGTTGGGAGTGTGAGCTGGTGCCGTCCATAAGGAAAGTACCGCGGAAACTTCTTAAGAAGCTAAAAGTAAATCTATGGCACGATCATCTCCACCACTCCTGAGCATAGACCTGGGATCACTACTGCCGAGACACTTACACAGCAATGGTTTTGCTATCTTTATTAAATTATTCCATGCATCATATTTTGATCATGTTTTTCCCTCCTCCACCTCTTCCCAGATCTGCTTCACCTCCTGATCCACCCAATTTTATGTTCACCAAGCCTCCTTAAAACAAAAAAAACCCTAAAACTAAAAAAACAAACAAACAAACAAACAGACAAACAAAAAAAACAAATCTCCCGAACAAACAAATACCCTCAAGAACACAAAACAAACAACATTTCAGGGCAGGCCCTGTGGCCAACATAAGACACCCGCAATGCCATTTCTGTAGACTTCTTTCATTTTGCTTTATTTTGGTATATCTATGCTTATTATAGCTTGTTAAAAATTATTAACAAGAAGATGTAAAAAGGCTAGCTATCTACCAAGAGGGAGGTGGATAACAAAAATGCAGTGCACATGCAATGTGGAATTTGACTCTGGGAAGGAAAGCATTTTCAGGAAAATGCACACAATTGGGAAATATTACATCATGTAAAGTAACCCAGTTCCAGAAAGACAAACATCACAAGTTGTCTCTCATGTGTATATCCCTGTTTCTAATTTTTAAATATGTGTATTTACATTTGCATGGGAGTAAGTGTGAGTAAACATGTTGTACATTTCCATTTACATGGGAGTAAGCTGGGAAAATGGAAAGGGATTTGTGAGACAGAACACTCAGAGTCTTTAATGAAGTGGGGCAGGAAGGCCACAAAATACATGAGGTTTGTATCAGCTATGAAAGGGGAGAGGGAGAGGCTGAGGGACAGGGGAGGAGCAGAGAGGGTCACATTCTGACAGGACATGCGTGTTTTTTTGTGTTATTACATTCTGTAATATATTTTAAATTGAAAGCATAAATTTTAAACCATGTTCAAGAGAATTCTGGTCAGTTTATAGCTATCTATGATGACGCCCACCAATAAGTCTGAATTAGAACAGAAGGTAAGTCTGGAAAAATAAGTTTTCCTTCTGATATGTTAGGCACTGGTTAGGATTACAAAATGGACAGCTGGGTGCAGTCAAACTTCCACCAGAAGCAAGCTGGTCAGCAGTGCGGTTAGCAACAGGTTCCTTTTGGTTGCTAGTTGTCAGAGGGATTAGCTGTTGTCAGCAGTAATAAACTGAAGATCATGTGTCTCCATACACAGACGTACGGATGTGTGTGTATGTGTGTGCACACGCTCATTTGTGTGTGGTGTGTGTGTGTATGTGCACGTGTGCATTTGAGGAGTCATCTGCATGTAGAAAAATGGAACATTTATGATTTTATAATGTTAAAACAACTAAGCTTGTTTTTTGTGTTTTGGATTTTTTGTTGTTGTTTTTGCTTTAAATTGTATTTGAAGCCAGACATAGTGTCGCACACTACTGCTCTTAGCACTTGGGAGGCAGAGCAGGTGGATCTCTGTGAGTTTAAGGCCAGCCTGGTCTATTATAGCAAGCTCCAGGTCATCCAGTGATGCATGGTAAGTCGCTGTATCAGAATGAAACCAACACAAACAAAACCAACCAAATTCTCCCATGTGGCTAACTTGCCTAGGCAATTTAAGAAACGATTTTACACCCAAACGCATCCTGTGGCATGTGTTTCCTTCCAGGTGACCAGCTTTGGATCTGTCTCCACAAAGTTCAAGCTACCTGTGATAGCCACGTACAGTTCCCTCGTCCCCAGCAAAGTAAAGAAGCACGGGTTATGTATTAGGTGCTTGATAAAACTCCAGTAAATCAGTCCTTACGTGGGTCAGTTCCAGTGAGGGAAAACAGCACAGCCACAACTCTGCAGTGACAGTGTTTGGCGAGCCAGTGGCAATTTGCTTGAGTTATGACTGTAAGCAATAGATTTAGAGTATTATGAAAATATATGCTTTGTTAAGTGCTGGGAATTATGCTGAATAATTCTGAACATAACTTTTACTGAACTAATGAATCAAAGTGGAGCTTCCCACATTCTCCAGCATCAGTGTGGAAAAAAATGTGTCCAGATACTCACATGCAGGATGCAGCCAAGACCATTGGGGAGGGGTGATTGTCAGGCGTGTTCAGTTTAATGGACAAAGAGCCTCAAGTCGGCAGTTCAAGACCATTTCTAACTTGGTAAAGAGCCTAAAAACACAATTTGGAAGAGTTAGCCCACTGGGTTGGGCCTGGAGTGCTGTTTAAAAAGAATGTATAACCTGCCTTAGGGCAAAGTTAGGCCAAATGCGCAACGGCATAGAGCTGAATGGAGGGACAGAGTCCTATGGGCTTGGGAACCTTCCTCTCCTCTCTCCCTAACCCGGGAAATAGGAACAGAAACTGTTCATCCTTGCTTACTTTGGAAAAGCTGAAAAATAAGATGTCTATATACTAGTTGAAAATAACATGCTAATCATAGGGAATTCGAAAAAAAAAAACTAAAGCAGAACTAAGATAATAAAAAATCATCTCTAACAGTATTATCAAATAAAACAATACAGATATTTATACACACTGCAAAATAGATAAGAACAAACATATGCACGTTTATAGGCAACCTGTTTTATTTTTAAAATGAAAGAAGAAATATAGGATGATTTTATATTCCTCTTTAAGTTGAAAAATGAATAGTTTCTTCTTCATACTGTGGTACGTCTCATCATCTTTTAATCTTTTTTGCTATATGTGGCCTGTGTTTGGGGTGCACAAACCACAGAGAGAAGTTAGGACTCTCCCTCTTGCACTCCGTACCACACCACTTGGATACAAGGTCTCTCACGGAATGGGAAGCTCTCAGTTTAGGCTAGGCTGGCCAGCCTGGGAGTTTCTGTACCCTCCTCTGCACCGCAATTTTGGGGTCACCGTCACACACATCTGTGCCCAGTTTTATAACGAGCACTGGCCATTTGAACTCAGGTCCTGATGCTTACAGAGCAAGTGCTCTTATCTCTTGAGTCACTACCCCAACCTCCAAGTTTCTAATGTTTGCATTTATCTGACATAGTACCACATAACAGTACAACTCTCTTAAAAATTCCACACCAGTACTTTGAAATCAACCACAGTGGGTCATTCGCTGTAGTAAGACAACAGATGCTACAAACCAGAATCTCAATTGTTTTGTGAATCATGAAAACTTAATGAAACAATGAAGGAGGTATTAACAATTCCAGTATATTTTAAAGCCGTTCATGTCTGCAGTGGTTACATTATGACAAATGCCAAGCATTAGGCAAGCAGTTCCTTCACTATTAAAGACATCAGTTACCTTGTGTAGCATATGACTGTCATCTGAACGTTTGTCCATCTTTCTCACTTCTGTCTTTTGCATTAGTATAATATTTAAGTGTCCATCTACAAGATTTGGTAGTGAAATTTATCAATACCCTCCTAACCTGTGTGGGTTCATCATCACTGAGTAGCAGCAGGGATACAAACCACTCGCTCATTGGGAAACTAAAGGTGGGAGTCAGGGCAGAACGCTTGTTTGGATACATGTAGGGTTTTGTTGATCCTTTGTGGTACTGTGTATTGGATACAGGATCTCACTGATGCTGTGCAAATTTATCACCACTGAGCTATATCCCCAGCCCTTGTGTCACCTGTGAATATCCAGGGTCTCAGGAACTTGACTAGAGTTGTTGACATTTCGCTCCATAAAGCCCAGCCAGACCTTACCCTAAATATTGAAGGGAAAGAAGCTCACCCAGTTTCCTCTTTGGTGTGAGCTATAATCTGAGTCTGAAGTGCCCAAGACTCACATCCTAAGGGCTTAAATCCCAGCCTGTGACATTTTGGAGAGGTGACAACACCTGTAGGAGGTGAGAGCTAGTGGAAGAAGCTAGGTCACAGGGCAGGGGTCTGTTCCTCTAGACGCATTGGGACTGACTTGTTTTCCTTACTAATTTTCTTTCCTTGTTGCTGTTGTTTGGCTTAGTTTTGGCTTCAAAGCCATGTAGTAGTCCAGTATTGTCACTTCAGCAAGGCTGTCTGACCTCTCACAGGTCCAAAGCAACAGACAAAAGACTCGGAAACTCTGAGCCAAGGCAAATAGTTCCTTACTTTAATTATTTCTCTCCAGCATTTTGTCCCCGTGATATCAAACTGCCCCATACAGTCTTTATTATTGATTGAAAATTTTATATACAGGCTCTGTCTTAGAGATGCATAGAGAGCATATTTCTGCTCCACAAACAGTAGTGTATTTCTATACATTCTATGCTATATACCAATCATCTCTTTGGAATTTTTAATATGTCTAGAATTCATTTTCAATGTATTGCTACTACCTAATCTTTCAAATCTCATCCAGTGAACAGTAATTTCTTACTCTATGTTCTGTGACCTCTCTTTTCATTGGCTAAACCATTACTTTGAATAGGACTGGCTCTAGAGATGTTTATTGGATCATAATCTACGTCCTTTATTTTGGGCACAAACAAAACCCCGTCTTTGATATTTGCTAAGGTCAACTTTAACACTCTCTCCAGTTTATTCTTAGTGATGCTTTCTTGTTTCTTTTTGTAGGTATCAAAATATTATACTGTTTTCCCCCAAATAAATGATACATTAAAAATTTCAAAGAACTATTTTTTAAATGTATTAGATGTCACTTTTGCAAAAATTCATATTGTATAAGAATAATAAAAATCTCTTGTGGATTGTTATTACAAGCCTCAATTGAGAATATGCTTCCATAAGATCGGACTGTAGCCTGCAGGGTATTTTCTTAATTAGTGATTCATGGGGGAGAGCCCAGTCCATATGGGTCTTCGTTGAGCTGATTGATGGTTTTGGGTTCTATAAGAAAGCAGGCTGAGTAAGCCAATAAACAGCTCTCCTCCTTGGTCTCTGCATCAGGTCCTGCCTGCATCAGCTCCTGCCCTGCTTGAGTTCCTGTCCTGACTTCTTTTGAAGATGAAATGTGACATAAAAGCACATGCTGAACAAGCCCTGTTCCTTCCAAGTTTGGTCATTGCAGCAATAGTAATCCTAAGACACTCTGTTAGGTTCTATAGACGAAACAGGATAATGACTTTAAATTGATTTGAGAAAATGAATATTCATTAAATGTTACTTCTTAATGTAAATGCATACACATATATAAACATATGTGGTATCAATAGATATGTATGCACATATATATACATGCAAGCACATCTTCTTTTTGGAAGAATACTCATCTTTCCAAAATGGTAATAGGCTCTCTGGGGGAGGAGTATTTCAATTTGTATCCATATTTTATATGATTGCTTTATCATTTAACAATAATTTATTCTTTTCTTCTATTAAATTAATTTTCTATGATATTGTATCTATGACTGACAAAAGAATGTGTTCTGTCATGGACTATGCCTTTAATTCTTCATGTTTTTCAAAATTTTGTCTTGTCTATAGCATTCAAAAATGGCTAAAAAATCAAGACAATCCTCATTTTTTTCTTCCCAGATAAAATTTTAATAATCTAATTTGTAAGTACTTTTATTTTGTTTTTTAAATGAAATGTTTATTAAAAATCAGTGGTGAAAACTTTGGATACAGGAATAGTCTGTCTTTGGTGCATCTCTTAAATGTCCTCTTTGCTGTTAGTTTCTGATTCTTTGTGAAAGACCTGTGCTCCCTTCCACTGTAGTACCACAGTAGACCTGTGAGAAACCTTGTAACTGGGTTGAGTTGTTTACTAAGCCAATTACCTCAGTAAGAGAGTTAGCACCTAGAGTTGCAAAGCAATGTTTTCTATACTGAAGCACTCTTAATAAAAGTTAAATAAAAATATATATTAAGAGCACAGAAATACCACCCAGGAAGTTTTAGCTTTAGTTATGTCTGGATTCCACTGTAGCGGAGCCATCATGCTGGCTTATTACATCTTTCACTGCGTTTCTTACATTTATAACTTTTTAAACATTTACTGGAATCTTGAGAACATGAAGCAAGGGAGCCCCCCAACTGAGCTACTCCATCCCCATTTCTAAGACCTTCATAATCTCACTCATTACCATTTTTAACATCGTGGCTAAAATTTAGCTATAGCAATAAAACTTTTGCCTTCCCACCTCTGTTGGCAGAGGTTTCTACTTCATCAGGTCCTGAGCCATTCAGTCCCAAAGAAACACACATAAGTCTACATTAATTATAAACTGGTTGGCCTATTAGCTCAGGCTTCTTATTAATTCTTACATTCTACATTAACCCATAATTCGTGTCTGTGTCAGCCACTTGGCTTGGTACCTTTCATCAGTGAGGCATTCTTATCTTGCGTCCTCTGCGTCTGGGTAACGACTAATGACTGAACATTTCCTCTTCCCAGATTTTCCTGGTTTGGTCACCCTGCCTATACTGATTCCTGGCCAATCAGCATTTTATTAAAATAAAATTAACAAATCTTTGCAGGTTACAAGACCATAGTCTCACAGCACACCTGCCTTCTTTCAGCCCTTTAGTGTTACTATCAGAACTTCTAAGACAGTGCTGGATTTAGTCTTCAAGTCTGTGGAATGTGCTGCATTTCTTACGCATTTATTTTTATATAAGCACACCCTTACTTTGTCTTTCTAATCATCCTGGTAGTCTTTTTGGGAAGACATTAAGATAACTAACTTAAAGTTACCTTTTATTTTGTATTTTACACCCGTGTATTTTTAGAGTATACTTCCTGTTAAGGTTCTCAGTTTACTCTTAATCTCGTTGTTTCTTAGTTATATTTCTGAACTATTCCAAAAGTAAATTTGTTCTTGTTAATCTGTAATATGCATGTGAAAATAAAGATAAAGTTTCACTGGCAGTGTTGCAGACTGGGTAGCTTGCAGTTCAGTAATGGATTCCATAATATGACATACATGTGGCAAAGGTGTTCCCAGGTGTCCATGGAGATATCCCCAGCTAGATCGTTGGGCAGCTGAGGAGAGGGAGCCTGAAATGGTCCTATCCTATAGCCATACTGATGAATATCTTGCGTATCACCATAGAACCTTCATCTGGCGATGGATGAAGCTAGAGACAGAGTCCCACACTGGAGCATTGAACTGAGCTCCTAAGATCCAAATGAGGAGCAGAAGGAGGGAGAACATGAGCAAGGATGTCAGGACCGCGAGGGGTGCGCCCACCCACTGAGACAGTGGGGCCAATCTAATGGGAGCTCTCCAAGGCCAGCTGGAAGGGGACTGATAGAGCATGTGATCAAACCGGTCTCTCTGAACGTGGCTGACAAGGAGGGCTGACTGAGAAGCCAAGGACAATGGCACTGGGTTTTGATCCTACTGCATGTACTGGCTTTGTGGGATCCTAGTCTGTTTGGATCCTCACCTTCCTAGATTTGGATGGAGCGGGGAGGACCTTGGACTTCCCACAGGGCAGAGAACCGGGAATGCTCTTAGGACTGGAGAGGGAGGGAGAGGGGGATGGGGGAAGGGGGAATGAAATGGGATGAGGGGAGGAGGTGTAAATTTTTAATTAAAAATAAATAAATAATAAAACAAAAAGAGGGAAAAAAAAGACTTACCCTGTGGCTCCTGGAACTCCTTGTTCGAGTAGCATAAGCAAATTGCCATAGGAAACACTCACTCGCATTGGTGAGAAACCCTAGCTAAGGACTTCTGCTTATGTTAAAGATATGTTAATTCTTTGGGAAAGATGAATGCCATTGTTTAAAATACAAAGTCCACATAGTCATCAAAGCAAATATTTTATGTCTAGATTCACATCTTCCCCAACCATTGAACATTGAAACAAGTGTGCCAGTATATGTGTTCAAGAATGTCTTTCACATCATTTTTTTAGTAATAAATATGTAGACAAGATCAAGAATTCATTATGGCAAAATTTTTGACTAAATTACCAATATTATGCTACACACACACACACACACACACACACACACACACACAGAGGGGCAAACATACATTTTAAAATATAATCAAATCAAATAGAGAAAAGTTTATTATATTTTTTTCAATCTAAAAACAAATTGCAAGCTTGTATATATATTAGGACAATTTGAATCACAAATTTTGTCATATATAACTTATGGAAAATGCACATATATATATATATATATATATACACACACACACACACACAATATGATATACATTCGTAAATCCATGTGATATATATAATTTTTCTATATAACACTTATAATATTAGTTAAATGGGCAGAATCACAATGTGTATGTGTGTGTTTCTGTTGTTTGGGTGTCTGTGTGGTAGTGACTCAGTCAAGCTCTGAGATGTAACTTAGTGGTCAAGTGTAGCTTAGCATGCACAGTCCCTGTGGTTGACCTCAGTACTAAGAAAAATATTATCCAATATCATATTTTCCTTTCTTGACTTTATAATCTTAGATTCACCATTCAGTCACCTGGGATAGGTCTTCAAGAAAGAGAATGGGTTTTAGTTTATCCTCCCATACATGTCTGGGAATGACTTTTTCACATATTAATATAAACTTAAACTGTCCTTCCCATTCTAATCACAAATGTTTCTCAAGAGACGTCTGTGGACGATCAAGACAGAGGGCCTCAGGTCATGATGAGGAGTTATGTGAATGGGGAACCTGACCCCGATCTGCTGCTCTTTGTCTATCAGTAAATTTCTGTTTCTGTCTAGATGTTTGCCAGTGTTTAAGGTTTGAATCACTTTAGTTATAATATTTCTAACTGGAATCTCTCTCTCTCTCTCTCTCTCTCTCTCTCTCTCTCTCTCTCTTCTTCTTCTTCTTCTTCTTCTCCCCTCTCGGATGTCAGTTTCTACTTTGTCTTTTTTTAATTGATTTCTTTCATACCATTTCCTTTTTAAGTATTCTGGAAGAAAAATTTTCATTCTGCATATGAATTAAATTTTGTTTTCTGATAATCCCAGTATAGAACTTAACCCTACAATTGCTAGACTCGCTTATCTTCCTTGGCATTATTTTATTACCGTGCTTACTGCATCTACCTTCCACTACTTTGTTCTTCTTATGACATAAATTATATATTTCTGAATATTAGTTAACTGACAAGTGTATCTCTAACATTTTCTATTGGCTCTGAAATTTCTCCAGGAATGGGGTATATGTGGTTTGCTTCAGTATCATTGAGATTCTGTTCTCATCTGTGTCTGTAGAGCAGACTCCAGAAGCATCTCTATGGCTTGTTAGGATGGTCTTCAAAGGGGTTTACTGATGCGGAGCCAGTTTAATTATCAACACATGCAACCAATGAGCATCATTTTCATTGCTGATGGAGTAGATTTCCATCAACATCTTCATTTTCTTAAACCTGTTTTAAACCAGAAAAAATTAAAGGTAGAAGTAAAAACTCAAATGTGTCAAAATGAAACACAGTTCATAAAAAATTATCGTAGGACAGCGTGGAAGCATGCCTTCTTCAAGGCAGCCTATGCCAGGAGGGAAATTACTTTGTTCCTTCCCTTCAGACCAATGGGATTTCATGTTTTAACACTATGGATTTAGCTACTGATTTTCCATTGTATACGATTCTGGGGAGGGGGGGAGGTTGCCCATGACCGTGTGTGTTCTTTCAGATCTTTGGCCTGAGTCACAGCTGTGCTTCAGAGCCAGGGGCTGAGGCTCCTCCTCAGTGTTATTCTTGTGAACTTTTGAGGACATTCAACTGACATTTGGACAGAAAATGTACGAAGAATTTCTTATACATTCCTACTGTTTCTAATATTTCTTTATCAGGGGCCTTGAGTATCAGCCTCAGTACCCCCTCAGGACTCAGAATTGGATGTCTATGGCAGGCAAGAATCTGAGAGTAAAATTAACTCAAGTACATTACCTCTGCATCTTCTTTATATTTCATGCAAGGGGAAAAACTGAAATGAAAGTGGGCATGGAGGACAGGAAGAATAAGAAGGAGAGCAAGGGGACGGATAAGGAGAAGAAGAAGGGAGAGTAAGAGGAAGGGCTGGTCTCCACGAGGTTTCTAGTTTTTTACAGATACAGTTGGAAAATCCCACAGGCAAGGACAATGATAATATGCATATCAAAATCACAAAATGAGGCAGGTAGAACCTGACAAAGCAGCACTCTGGAATAGGTGGCTCAACCCAGAAAAGAGCCAGCATTCAAGGGGAAGTTATCTGACATCCCAAACCATTAGATAAAATGACTAAACATCCCTGGATCTTGGATTTACCCATTCTTCACATCTAATCTCTTTGGTGGTGAGAACCAACTTTGGAGACAACCAGGTTTCTTTGCTAGCAAAGGTGAAGCATGCTACCTTCCTGCTCTAGTGCCCATCTTCCATAGAAATTTCTATGTAGTCGGTTAGCAGAGAATTCTGTGAGGTTGTGTTTACATAAATTTGACACTCTAAGGCCTCACAGTGTGTGTGTGTGGAGGGGGGGAGATGGAGCAAGGTCACTCTGTTGCCCATGCAGAAGTCACACTGCTGAGGTGTTTTGGGATTGAATCCCATTTCGAAGGGAAGAATTATGGCTTCACAAGGTTTTTACAGATATGACAGTGACTTTTCCAAAAGACAAGTGTTCTCTCAGCTCTGCAACCTGCAACACAGGTTACTTCATGTGGACGTGGACGTGTACATTCCCATGTGTCTGCCTATTGGTTGGTCAGTATTCACTGTATAGTCTTGTGTGCTCCAAAATTTCTTCCTGTTAGTTGTTCTGAAATATTCAGTATTTCTAACATTTTAAACAGTTACCTGACTTACTAGACAGAGGCAGGCAAATATCTGAGATCAAGGCCAGCCTGGTCTACAGGGATACAGGGAGTTCCAGAACAGTCAAGTCTACACAGTACACAGAGAAACTGTCTTCAAAAACAAAAGAAAAAAACCACCAAAAAAAGTGACCAGAAAGGAGAAAATCTTTATTCTTTGTTCAAAATACTCTTATACTAGTACAATCTACAAGACTTCAAAGTATAGAGGTGTGAAGGTAAGAAATTAAATTGTTACAGATTCCCAGTATTTTTCTTTTTTATTAAAATGTAATTAGATCACTTGCTCTCTTCCCTGTCCTCCCTCCAATCCATCCCATGCCCCCTCCCTCCAATTCCTCCTTTGCTCCCCTGCCCTCTCTCAAGTTGATGGCCTCTTTTTGATTATTGTTACACACACACACACACACACACACACACACATATAATACATGCATGAGCATAAATATATAAATATAACCTGCTAAGTCCATTTTGTGTGGCTTGTGTGTATATGATTTCAGGGTTGTCTACTTGGACTGGCTAACCAACTAGGAGACTCATCCTTGGGAAAAGCTCAATTATCCTTCTCTCGGCAGTTACCCGTTTCTTTTTGTCTTGGAGTGGGATCATGTGACATTATCTCCTTACATATTAACATATCTGTCAATACTGTCATTGTTCAGACTTTGTTTGGTAAGCCATATTTCTGAAGTGTCCCTGGTGTGGCTTCCCTGTAATTTCTAGGAGACACAATCTCACAACAGCCCTGTCCTCTGACTCTGCACCCTCTTCCACGACCTTACCTTAACAGGAGTTGTGTTGTAGGTTTATCTGTTGGGGATGGGTCCCCATGATGTGCTGAGCTCTATTTGATGACACACTGTGGTTTTCTGTAATGGTCTCCCTTTGCTGTACACAGAAGACTCCTTGATGAGGGGCTAACTATTATGCTTATGTATGGATAGAAGGATATGTTTTGGGCACTAGATAAGAATTATTCTGATTTAGTAAGCTGACGATGGTAGGTTCCTCCCTAAATCTGGGTCCTCTGAGTAGCTGGCTAGATTTCTAGAGTCAGCCATGATCTCCATCCTATTGGGTAGGCCTTAAGCTCACTTAATGAGCTATTGGTTACTGCCAAGAAATGAATGCTACTATTACACTCATCTTGCCATGATAGCCGTTGCTATAGCTCACTGGCACTGTATTTGGATAGGGCTATTGATTGACTTCCTCCCTTGGCACTTACCTAGTACTTTCTCGTACTGCAAAAGTTAGATTGTAAGGAGGAGGCTTTCAGGTTAGATCCCCCTTCAAATTGCCTAAATCCTTTGTCCAAAGTACATGGTATCTTCAGCAATAGGGACTTACCCTCCATCCTTGAGAAACAACCAAAGACAAGAGCAATCGGTCTTGTTTTTAGGAGTCAATTGGACAACTTTGAGCAACAACTTAAAAGGAGGTTTCTCACTCCTGGTACTGGGGATGTTGTTAGATAGTCTATAGTTCTTGAGGGAAGTATTCTAGCCAAAGTGGCATAACTTCCTTTAAGGAGTGTGTGTATGTATGTATGTGTATATGTTCATTGTGTATACCTTTGACTTAATATAAAATAATATGATTCATTAAGGCTAAAATAATATTATTCCTTGAGGTTGTATCAAACATCCTTGCTATTATTTGTCTTTCCTCCTTCCCTCTCCTCTGTATTGACCTTCCTCTCTTATCCCCAGTTAGAGACTCCCCCTGCTTTTCCCCTTCTTCCACTTCCTCTTCCTGTCACCTAAATCCTGCTTCTTCCTTCTTTGTCCCTTGCCTTGCTTCCAGTTTGGTCCCTGGTTTCTGGGGGTTCTTAGGATATACACTTAGGTCTGAAGATTTGGAGCTAAGAGTCACAAATGAGAGAGAAAACGTGGTGATATTTGTCTTTCTGGGTCTGGGTTACCTCACTCAATTTCTTTTTTAGTAATTTCTATTTACCTGCAAATTTTATGAGTTAATTTTTAGTTTTCAAACCTCAAAGAATATGTTTAAATTACATTTTCTACTTTTAATACATTGAAATTTTAAGAGCCTGGTCAATGTACACACACTGCTATGGAACATTTTTAAATCAAGCATGATTATATTCATAAATCAAATTTTTGAGTAAACTTGATGTCCTAGAGATTGTTATTTTCTGATTCTGTGCTCCAAAAATTCTTTTCCATTTGTAAACTCTGATTAATTTTTAAAACCTCAAGTACATACGGTGATTACTTCAGTCAAAGAACTGTTGTGCATAACGATTTGCACACACACTTAAATACAACTTTCTCTTTTAAACAAATGGCCACTGTGCAAGGAAGACCCTGAGCTCCGAACAGAGTCTAAGAATTCTGAAAAGAAAACCATGCTTATTAGGATATGCCAAACCAGAGTATGCCAGTAACCAAGTCCCCAGATCCCTTCTTTTATGATTTTGAGCCTTTGAACATCTCTGGATCACATTTTCTTAGTGGTAAAATATTAATAATAATAGCATGAAATTGCCTGGGCAGTAATGAGACGCAGCAATGTTCTCTATGTAGCAAGTCCCCATGCAAATATACACTAAAATTCTCGCCGTGTAGTTACAGTTGGGTGTATGATTAGTATCTCCCACAGAGATGTGATTTCCAACTCGGAAGGATAACCACTGTAGAAATAATTGTTAGGATATTTATTATGGGCCATTGCCATTGAGAGTTCTTCTTCTGCTCAAATGCTGCTTAACGTCCAGTTAGTAAAGCGAGTAAACTCAGTTTCTGACTCAAATGGACTATGAATGAAGGTCTAAAGAACGGTTTCATTTACGCATTTAAATAATTGCAGGACTTCAGTCAGATGGGAAGTACTTTGGGTTCATTAATAAGGACTGGTTCAAATTACATTATGAATGAATTCCTGAAACACCACTTTAACTACGTGTTATTTTCCTCAAGCGCACATCAGCATAGTTGTCTGAGGAAATGTCATACTCCTGAAAACTGGAACAGAAAGCGTTAGCTCAGGTAGGAGACTGAAGGGACAGGGCAAGGGTCTCTGGGAGAAGAAGCATGAGCATTTAGCAACTAAAACACACCCTGGCTACTGCCCGGTCTCAGATCTAAACATAGAAAGTCAAGAACTCAGAGCCAGTCTAGCAGAGGCTGAGCCTCAGGTCAGGCTGGCTGCTGGTTCTCTCCGAAACAAGATCTGTGTCCAAAATCTCTACCTTCACCATCTTTGGCAACTTGTAACTGCTTCTTCACTATCTCCATGTGAATATCTGCCCATAGCCTTCTCACCTAAACACGGTGCCCATAGTGCATTGCTAATTTGCCTAGATTCATGTTGGGTCTTCTTGGCCAGGATCATTAAGAGACATGAGGGACAGATCAAGTCAGCAGATGACTTTGAAAAAGAGTTTGCTAAGTCATCAGGTCTTCTTGGGCATGTGCATGATGCACAAAACCTCTGTATATTAATCCATGACTATTGCATCCTCAAAACACCATTTGCCATATAATAAACATACAAATTCAGCTCTCCTTCTCATCATTGAAAACACTAGTTGGCTTTTGTCTAATTTCAAAGATTATTTTAGGTATTCTGGAGCCTCTGCGGGGGCATTTTGTAGGGGGATTTGCCTGTGTCTGTGCGTTTCTGTGCAAGTGTGGGACTGCATTTACATGCATTTTCTTGCTCCTTTTAAATACCATTAAGGAAAGAAGATGCAGATTTCATAACAGCCCACCTTGAATACTAATGTCAGCCATGGCAATGTTTGGGGTTCAGTTTGGGACTTCTGAGAAACTTAATCTTCTCATCTTTAAGATCAGTGTAATGTTATCTACACCCACATACAGCTGTCATGGTTAAAAAAGGGCACTGTAAAAAGGCCTCATACAGCTTGTCCATATATGGAAAGGGTGGTCTCTTTCCCAGTGGCTCTCTCCACAGAGAAGGAAGGTTCTGACATTAATGTTACTAAATTTAGTCTATGAAGATACGTGGGGGAAAAGTGGTTGGAATATTTAGTGCAGACATTTTATCAACACTGTCAATGATAGCAAAGGATGGAGCCTGAGCCTGAAGAATGGAGTCAATAAGTTCTAGGGAAAGACAAAACCTCCCATCATTTTAATTGGACATTGCTTGAGACCTCTAGGGTTAAAAAATGTGACTTTGAAAATAGGTTTATTTATTTTTATTTTATGCCTGTGAATATTAGCCTGCATGCAGGCATGAACACGTGTGTGTGCAATGCCTGGAAGGGGCCAGAAGAGGGCATCAGATCCCCTAGAACTAGAGTTACAGAAGGTCATGGGCTGCCATGTGGGATGCTGGAAACCTATTCAGGATCTTTTGCAAAAGCTGATGGAGGAGAGTTATCTGTCTATGTTACTTTCATTGGTTAATTAAAACTGCCTTGGCCCTTTAAGAGACAGAAAATTAGGTAGGTGGAGTAGACAGAACAGAATTCTGGGAGAGTTGGGGAGAAGCTTCAGGCAGTCGCCATATGCAATCTCCATGCTTCTCCTCTCCGAGATGGACGCAGGTTAAGATATCTCCTGGTAAGCCACACCTCGTGGTGCTACACAGATTACTAAATATGGGTTAAAGGAAGATGTGAGAATTAGGCAATAAGAGGCTGAAACTATGGGCCAGGCAGTATTTAAATGAATACAGTTTCCGTGTAATTATTTTGGGTAAAGCTAGCCGGGTGGCGGGACACAGCCCGCCACTCCTTCTACAAAAAGCAGCAAATGCTCATCACCACCAAGCCATCTTTCCACTCCCAAAACGTAAAAAAAAAGAGAGAAATATATTCTCTGATTTATATCTGTATACCATACCAAGAAGATGAGGCCTTTAGTTGCTCAGACAAAACTTACAGTCTTCATGTATCCTTTCATTAAAATAGCTGGAACAGTTTTCTTCATGCTGCTAGATGCAGGTATCTGCTATTGTGTGCTACTCAAACAAAGGCCGCTGGGCCAAGACTCCCTGCCCTGCTGTTTTTCAGCATAAATAAACACGGGTCTGTGACGCAAAGACTTGAACATAGCCAACCAGAATGTCTCGCATCCGCTGCCAAAACAGTTCTCTTTGGCTAGCACTCGGGCCGGGGGAGGGGGGGGGAGATTAGGTCCCCATATGCATTCCTGAGAAATGCAGAGGCCATGGAATCATCACTCATAAAAGGCACTAGACACATGACTAATGGTGACGACATTAGAACTCTCATAGTGGCAAGGATGTCTCAGCTCTCAGTGACTTTGGCAGCACAGAGCCCCAAGTGGCACTGGTCTGAATTGAGGCAGAGAGAGACCTCAAATTCTATTGCTGCGGACCTGTCTTTACATCAAGCTTGCGGGAGGTATATTGCGTGGGATAATCCCCACAATAGCTCAGAAAGGTTGAGGGATTAAGCCTTTAATATTTTACAAATAGAGGTCAATGATGTACCGAAGGTCACATAAGCTGTGCAAACCTGGTTGACTCTGGAACTGTGTCTTGAGTTTCTATAGTTAATCACTCAACGTGAGAAAAACAAATATCTTTTTTAAAGGAAGAAGGCAGGAGATACCAATTATAAAGCTCTATTTATACCTGACAGAGTAGGAGAAATTGATGTCTTCAGATACTGTATATATATATATATATATATATATATATATATATATATATATTCATTAACTACACCTGGAATTCCTGCTGTATTTAAGACCCGTTCTCAGTGCATGCTAAAAACCTTGCTCAGGAAGCAGGCGATTCGGTCAAGGCAAATAAGACATTCTGCTATAACCAAAAGGTTTAGAAAAGTACCATAGCTGAAAAATAGAACAAATGGAGTCTCCCCATGCAAAATCTTTTGGGGATTTCCAAAGGTGAAAAGAAGAAGATGAATCATCATGAGCAACATCCTTGAACCTTTGCTGGTGCGCCAATCCTGTGCTGGACTCACAAGCATATGTAGGATGGGCTGGACTCAGATCGTTAGGATGGGAGAAAACCAGAAATGTGAGAAATTAGGTTGTTATTCTGAGAAATGTCACCAGAGAGGCAAAAAGGTCTTGTGTGGGGAATTAAATCAGACATGAAAGGACTGAGGAGCGAGTCCTAAGAGGGCCGACAGAGAAAGGAACTGATGAAGTTACACTAAACATGAACAGGGATATACTTTAGAGCAATTATATGAATATATGAACTTATAAAGTATCTATTTTGAACTATACTGCTTATATACATCTATTTTCATGTTTCAAGTTTGTCCCAAAAAAATGTCATTCTCGATATACAATATTATGTTAAATACTATATGTATTTTGTATTCAAAGAATTTCTATGAGTCTGGGAAAGCATCTCAGAGGTACTAGGAGAGTAACTTCAAGGCCTTGGGTTCAGTTTATACAATCTACAACTAATGGGAAGGGTGGGCTTCTTTCCTTAGCCTTATATATCCTACACATGAATTCTCTTTCCATTTTACATAGAACAACTTTTTTAAAATATGATTGCTTTGAATTCACACGTGAACAAAAACATTACCTCATTCACACGCACGCGTGCGCGCGCACACACACATATATGGGAAGTTATTGATTTATTTGAATTCCTCACATTTTAAATTAGCTGTTTTTTTTTTTCCTTTGCAAATTCTAATTAGGTCAAATGGCCAAACTTCTTAATGTGAGTTGAGTCACACATCTCAGCAAGGTGAAAAATCAGAAACCAATTGAGCAGAGCCAGCCAATGTGTATCTAGGAGTTCTGCACTGACCATTAAATAATCCAATTTTTTTCAGTTGGCGAAGGTTTTTCTTTGTCCTCTCCTATGAGTAATCTCACCTGGAAGTTAGCTACTTACTAGACTCATGGACAGAAACATATGTAGACGTTAAAGCTCTTCAGTTGACTCATATGTGTGATATTTTATGTTTTAAACTATAGCCAGAATGACTGCTTGGGTTCCAATTTAAAATGCCATATTTAATATTTAAAATAACATGCAATCTTTATACATATAATTATTTCATTTATTCATCACCATTTTCTTGTACAAATTTAGGAAAGAAAGAAAAGTGACTTGTCTAAAAACCAGGCTTATCCAAGTCAGAATGAGATCACCTTTTCCTAATTAGAAATAAATTAAACATGTTTTAAAATATTTTCTAATGAAATATATACTAGTTGTTGCAACTCTCACTTTCTCACCAACAGAACAATAAAATTGTCATGGTCCATTACCTTAAATTCTCAATGACTTTAGTTGCTACCACATTGATAAAATCTTCTAAGGAATTTCCTTAATTCCAATTACCTGGCATGTTATATTTAACCTCAGTCATTTACATGAGACCCAAATTCAGAGACTCAAATTCCTTAGTTATAATGGTATAGTTTCTCACAGACTGTGTTCATATTTTCTGCATACTTTACATCATCTTGTAATGACTTACAGTGATTTATACATTGTAAAACTTTTGCAAATAACTTATATGCTGTATTAATTAGAGAATAATGGGAAGAAAATATGCATTCAGTGTAGATATAACTTTTTAATCTACATATGTAGCACCGACTGTTAAAGTAAGTTAATTCATTATTTCATATAGAGGTACTATTTATTTACTTTAAATATTTAGATGTGTTGAGGTTCATATTCTGACTTAGTAATGAATAAGGTTTATCTTTACATCATATAATACTTTGGCTAATCATTTAGTTTGGGCGAATTTCAGAGTTTCATCTGATTTCATTCATCTTTTGGCCACACCTTAAGAATGCATAGTCCCAGGCCTCCAGTTCACCTCCTGGTGAGTTTCAGTCAAGTTGGAACCCTGTCTACATTGTCTGTGCCCACTTTGGCTTCCCTGCTCTGGAGTGATGGAGTCGCTCCTGGCAAACCAATACTGTGACGATTATAGACTGCTAGAAAAGTTTCTTCGCAAATAGCTGTTTAACACCACCAAGAAGTTAGGTTAAAATTGTTTCAAAGTCTAAAATTAGTTACATTTTAAGCTAACTGCATATGCTTTTATTGTCTCTGATCTAAAATATGATCCCAGGAGGTTGTGAAAAGCATGCGAATTACAGAAAGCTAATTTGCTCCAACAGCGTCACCTCCCATGCAGTTGGGAGGTCTATTAGAACCAGTGAATTCTCTGTTATTTGCATATTAATAGCACCTGCTGAAACACTCTGGGATTTACTGCCACTGCCAGCAGAGGGACAGAAGTAAAATATAGAAAATTCCTTTCATTTCACTGTGTTGGGCATAAAACACTCAGGATGAACTAAGGATTCTGAATTAATAGCAGGAGTGGATGCGTTCATGTTGCACGTGGTGGGTGAGTGCCTTGCTCAGGATAAACTCTCACTTGTGTAAGTGACTCCAGACAAGGTCACTAGAGCCTTCAGGTAGAAAGTATCTCCTTCCCCCAACACAAAGCCAGAGGATGCCAGCACAAATCCTTATGCTTTTCTCTGAGCAAGTACAGCATTGTAACAAAGGCAACTCAGATGCAATGATTTTAAAATAACAATGACTTCAAGTCTCTGGATAATCCGGGTTTGGCTGTTGCTCATTTCTAATCAATGCAAATACATATCCAGCACTGACTTAAAAAATTTCTCCATAGCCAACTTTACTTTTCCTTCTGATCATGAATTTTCTTCTTGCTTTTCTTTCTCTGTTGAAACAGTATCTTGATCTTACAGGCACCTCGAGTTTATGATATTTTGAAAGAAAGAATACCTCCTTGTTTTCTTTAAAGAGCACGAAGTGTTTCTTTGGTTTCCATGTCTTACTTTTGGAACACAGGACTACAGAAATCTGAAACCTATACTAACCATATATCAGCTGACAGTCACAAAAACTATCTAACCAAAGATATTCTGCACATCCCTTTTCTAAGGCTTCCTGCTACTCTCCCACCTAAGGAACATATCTTCTATATGCATCCACCTGTTGCAATTAGACTTCTATTCAGTCCTAAAATCTCAAAGTCTAGTTAGGAGGCAGTAACTGGCGACACATACAAAAGGAAACCCTAGTAAGGTTTTTGCAGAAACGCACCATTGAAATACTACCAGCTGTAGTAGCTCATGTCTGTAATCCCAGCACTTGGGAAACTCAGGGAGGGAGTGAATGCAATGACAGTCTGAAATAGGTAGTGAGCTCCAGTCCTACAAGGCCAACAAACAAATAAATTGTGGTGGTTTGAAGGAGAATGTCCCCCAAAGGTTCATACTTGGTCCTCATTGGTGGTGGTTTGGAAAGATTAGGAGCTGTGACCTTGTTGATGGAGGTGTGATGCTGGAGCTGGGTCTTGAGGATTCGAAAAGCTCACTTCGGTTTTCAGTATGCTCTCTGCTTTCTGATTGGGGTTCAACGTGTGAGCTCTGAGATATTCCTGCCTCCACAATCTCTCTACCGTACTGTGGATTCTAATCCTCTGGAACATAAACCCAATTAATAGTTTTCTTTTATAACTTTCTTTTATAATAGTTTTCTTGCTCATAGTGCTTTATCACAGCAATATAAAAGTAACTAATACTCAAATAAACAAAACCCACCAACAATGCAAAACAACAAAGAAAACAAAAACAAAAAGCAGAGACATATACACTACTAAAAGGACACAGACATTTTCAATATGACATTAGACTAGACATTTAGATCAATTTGTTTACTTTATGTGTATAAAATAATAAGGACAAACTAAAGAGAAAAGATTTATTTTAGTTTATAAATTTGGAGATTTCAGTACATATTTGATGGTGTCTTTTGCTTTAGAGCCTGTAATGATGAGGTAGTGTTACTGACAGCAGCATCCATCTAGTGGGTGAAGCCCGGTCACTTTATGTAGAGAAATAGGAAGAGATCAGAGTCCCATGACTCATTTCAGTGGTACTGCTCCAATGAAGGAAAGACTGCTTGCTAGACCTCAACTCTTAGGATTCCACTACCTTCTAACAGAGTTACCAGAACGACATGGACCTCTCAGGAACACATACCTAAATTATAACAATAAAGGCAGACTTGCTTACTAACGATAACCCATTTCAAACCTTAATCACATCTGGTAAGAATATCTATCATTCGCATGTTTCCTCCTACTTATGAATGAGAGACAGAAGAATGGAAAGATTGAGTCCATCAAAGGTCACACTGTAGGTAAATGTTGTAGTAGCAGTTGAAGCACAGGTTGATGAACTTCAGCTACATTCTCTTTTAATATATAGAAATATATAATATACAGAATATATTTTATTAATTCTTCAATCATTTCATACAATATATTTTAATCACATTAATCCATTTCTTCCCTTTAGCTTCTTTTAGCTCCACCCACACCTCCATTTTGCGTCCTCTGGGTCTTTGTTGATGTTGTCATTTTTATTTTGGTTAAGTTAATGACCCTTTGGCTCCAATTTGGGCTTTCTATATACTTCTGGGTGTGGGGGCATAGTCGACCTACCTGTAACCATACTTTTAAAGTAAATTGTGTCTCCCTCCCAAGTATCCATAGCTTCTCAGTTGGGGGCAAGACCGAATGAACCCTCCCTACTCTTACTAGAATTTTCAATGACTTTACCTTGTGTAGGTACCTATGTGTGGTTGCTGTGGGTTCATAAGTGCAACAGTCCTGTTGTCTTAAGACACAAGTTTTCCTCAAGTTCTCTCAGACCTCTTGTTCTTACAAACTTTCCACTCCATTTCTAATAATGGACCTTGGTACCTGGTACAATAAATATTTATCACTTGTGGCTGATCTCTCCACAGCCACTTATTCTCTGCACTATGATTAGTTTTGAGTTTCTGCATTAATTGTCATTTATTATACAAAGAAACCTCTCAGATAAGGTTTGAGAGATACGCTAATATGTAGATAGAGGCATGCAAATTCAGACAGCAGTTTGATATTATGTCCATTTAATAATATAAGAGTAGAAGGATTACCCCTTGGGTCCTATGGCCTCCTAACCATAAGTTATTATACATATTTTCCATGTGTATTCTCCTATGAACTAGACCCTAAATCTCATCAGAAAGCAATTGGTTACTCCTGTAATATTCATGCCACTATTGCATGGTTGATCTCACCATGCCAGTCATGTTTTCAGTTCTCAACATTCCCACCTGGGTAAGACCATTGAAGATTTTTTATTCCTCAGAATCCTGCAAAGCAGGATTCTTTCCCTAATATGTGAGATATTCATCATGGAGGAACATCTCTGGTCAGTAACAACTTCAATCCTCCATATTGTCTGGTGTCTTCAACAACAGAGATTTGCTATCGGGCTATGGTTGGAAATTAAGAGCAATAGTAACAGGCTGTTTGATTGGGGAGGGTTTCTGGGACACCTCTGATCAACAACTTGTGAGGTATTCTACACCTGGCACTGGGCCTTTAATTGGGCAATCTATGACTTCTGGGACGAAAAGACTGTGCGGTATGTCTTCAGGATAGGATGGACTTAGGGGAAGTGTGGCAATGATGATGTTTGTCCAAACTCATTCTCTAAGTCTGGCCAGTCCTAACTGCAAGGGGAGCTGAGAAATGTACTCAATATTCTGCAGAGGAAGAAAGTAAATTAGGCACACATAACAACAGTGTTTCTACAGAGGTGTTCTTGACAATAATAATAGAGTTAGCAATTACTGACTCTAAAGCATGAGTCTGTGAGATGTTTCTATTAAGGACTGCATAGAAAATACTGTGTATTGGGCACTGCACAATCCCCGCATCTCTGCAAAATATTCCTTTGACTGAACAAATGTATAAAAATATAAATATCATTCTTGGCTCAAGAGCTCATGAGTTGCTCTGGGTAATTGGTAGATACAGGCTAGAGAGTTCACTGTCCAACCTCTGCTCTAGGAAAGACATATTAATTTCTATTTTCAGTTAATAATGATGAATGTTTACTATGCTCATAAAAGGAACTCAGTTTCAAAGTTGAGAAAGTCTTTGACAAAATATAAACCAGATACCTCACATTGTAAGTGCTATGATGTGGATGTGCTTGTCTCAGAGTCAGAGGGCTCATGTGTAGGAGACTTGGTCCCCAGTGTGGTAATATTAAAAAGCAGTTGAACCACCAACTCGTGAGCCCCCCTGGGATGCCCTTGGGTGACAGGGGTGCTGCCTTTGTGGATTAAGGTTATTCCTGTGGGATCTGCAGTTGATTCCTTCCTGTCTTCCTCTCTATCTCGTTCCTTTGCCTTGTGTTCCTGTAAGGGTGTCCCCTGACATGCGGTCCTTCCGGTGGTTGAGCTGATGCCAGTGTCATGCCAGTGAGCCTGCATAGCTGTGCACAAAACTAGTCACTTTTCTTCCCACATTTCCCAGGTTTGTGTTTTTGCTATAGTAACAGAAAATGAACTTACGCCCGTCCCTAAGAAATTAAAGGGCTACTAGAGCATGCTACCAGAGGGAACCCACTCTACACTGTTATGGTTAAGGTAAATGTATTATTACTTGATGATTTGAACAGGTTAGTGGAATTAAAGGGGCTTTTGCAAGTGATAGTTTGTTATAGACGTTGGAGGGACATTTGGTCATATTATGATCACATGTTATGACATCCTCCTTCATTCATGAAGAATTGAATGTTAGCTATGTAATTTGTTTGCCATAGAGGGAAAAAAAGAACAAGATTAGTACTGAAAAAACCCAATAAATAAAATATTGCAGGAAAAAATAAAACCTTAGATATTTGAGTGTGTGTGTGTATAATATATATATATATATATATATATATATGGAAATGAAAGAAAATATAAAGAAAAATTTCAATTGGTATGGTGCATACAAATGAAACCTGTGTATTGAAAAATAGGATAAATCTAAGTACATATAAATTAAAGGAAATAATTTGACATACACACAATAGGTTTATTATGTTAGCTAGTTTAAAAATCAAAGAAGAATCTCTAATAAAATATGTGAACAAAATACATAGGTGGATGATTTCCTTGTGTACAAATGATATATAGCTGATTAAGAGATGACTGGGTAGATTTCAAAGAATGGAATATCACTGTGAAAAGTGCTGCATTTGTACTTTTGGTCACGAGGTTGGTTTTGAAGATTCTGCCAGAGTCTGTTGAGATTGCTCCACTGTAGTGTCATAATCAGAATGGCTTAGAAACAACAGAAATGTCTCAGTCTAAGTCTGTGTCCTGTGGATTAAAGATCTGGTTAGGACCGGTTCCCATAACTCATAACCTGGAAGATATAAACAAGGTCCCTCACACATCTTCTCTAAGGCCACTAATCTCCTTCAGAGTTCATACTTCTGAGATAAACACTTCCTGAAGGTCTCTCCCCCCATTGATACTATTAATGCTAGTCATTGATATAAATGTAGAGATCTGAGACACAAACATTCAAGATGTTTTTACCCATATTGGACACTTTCTTATGACTTCACTGAGATTTCTCACCCTTTCCTTCAGAAGGAAAGATTCCCAACCTCCAATGGGATCCTTCAATCTTGTCAGGGGTCTGCTTTTCACAGTGTATTTCTTTCTCTTCTGCCACCATGGAAGTGACAACAATCAGAGCCATCTTTATGTCATCCCTCACATTTACTGGCAGTAGAACCTCAACTCGCTGGTGTTTTTCTGCCTCGTGTTGCTCCTGCTCTGGCAGGAACATTTCAGCAGTAAGAAACATCTGTTTTTATTTGTGATTCTAATCTGTTTTCACCACTTTGATAGCACCTTCAAATAAATATGCCAGTGGAAGGGTTTCTAGTAGCTTCTAGTGAGATTTAGATCGTTACCTCCTGTGAAGGAAGTTCGATTTCTATTTCAGATGAATGAGCATTAGATAGATGATAGCTAGCTGGATAAATACATATATAACTTCTGGGCAAGGGATTCAGTTCTTTATAGTGGTATATTTACCACCTTTAAATTTATCAACCTTAAAACAGGGAGTAGTTACAGAATTCATCTATTGAGGTATTCTCAAACTAAAGTGCAGCAAAGATTTCTGGGACTGGATAAGCAAATTTTGGACCAGACTATTGGTATTTGTTTAGAGCTGAAAGGAAACTCTCACATGAAGGAAAGACAGGGAGACTTGAATATATATTACTAAGCAAACAAGGCCAGTTTGAAAAGTCTATGCAGCATACAATTCTCACTATATGATCTTTTGGTAAAGGTCAAACTAGTAGAGACGATAAAACAAAGATCCATGCTCACCCTTGCTTAGGACGTAAGGAAGGTGAATAACAGAAACAGAAAGCTGTCCTCTAAGTCTCAATGTCGGGGGCAGAAGCTTCTTCTCATAGTAGCTTATGCAGAGACCAATAATTGTTCACAACGCAGAGAGTAAGTGACTCTGCCTGCTGTGCAGAGCCTTCAATGGATTATCGTACCAACCTTCCCCTTTAAGGCTTGAGGAACATCACACAAGAGCTGGCAGAAAGAATGTAGTATTCAGAGGACAGGGAGGAGAGTTGCAAAATGCTGTCAAGACATCCTATGGCTGATGCACACGTCAGTTCACAGCAGCATAAGACCGGTACAGGAACAGCTTACCCCAAATTCCAGCATGCATGCTGTAGGGAGGGACAATAGATGGCTGCTGAGGAAGAAAGGGTCACTTGTGGGGAGCAATGGGTATATTGTCTTTGCCCTAATGGATGGCCTCGACCCCAGGGATTGGTATTAGCTGGACTCAAAGAGGATGGTAAAGAAGTAAAGGAAGAGGGCCGGGCATTGGTGGCACACACCTTCAATCCCAACACTTGGGAGGCAGAGGCGGGCAGATCTCTGTGAGTTTGAGGCCAGCCTGGTCTATAGAGCAAGTGGCAGGACAAGCTCCAAAGCTACACAGAGAGAAAAAAAAAGTAAAGAAAGAAGAAAATAAAAGGCATAAAGCTAGGAAGGAAGCTGACTGGAGAATGGAGCTAGTTAAGAAGCTGGATGGAGGAGAGGAGGATGTGGATAAGAAAAAAGTACATTGGGTATATGTATGGTAATTTCAAAGAATATATAAATATTAAAAGTTACAGATTGCTGTCACCTTTCCTGGGTGGAGTAAATGAGACCCTGTGATGACTCCATTAATCCTCATTTTTCGAATAGGCCTCCTTTGTACTTCCGGACAGATCCTCAGACCCAGGTCCTTGAGGAGATTGAGGAAACCTGCAGATGCAGTACCAGCAGGTCACTCTATTAGCCAAATAGTGTGACAAGATGTGGTTTAAGTGTGCTGGCGGGTCACTTCCCCACTGGGATCCCTTTGGTTTGCCTCCGACTCTGTCTTGTGACCAACCGGGCCTCTTCTCCAAAAAGGCCTTTTCTAAGGTGAGGAGGAAGGAGTCGCGTTTCGCCCTTGTTAGGGTCCGCAGTTTCCTGGGGCCCTCTGAAACAGATATGCAGTCCTTCACCCACAGCACGCACAGCCAAAGGGCCTGCGCTGCCTGCCTGCTCTGCCGGGAGTCCACGCCTGCAGAGACAGCCCTGCCTGAGCGGGCACATTTCTATCAGGCAGCCTGGGAAGCTGGTAATTTTTATTTATTGTCTGCAGTTCATGGCAGCCAGTATTTTACCACCTGCACATCTAAAAAGGAAGGGGAAGAAAAGCACACCAATATTCTCAAAATGTTTATATTCAAGGAGTGTGTGTTTCAGAGAGGGAGGTCGTGATGTGGGTATTTTTATTGTGTGTGAAGGAAGCCTCGGTGGCCTGCAGCTGGAAAAATAATGGAAGCGCAGGGTACTGTCTTTTGTGACAAAGTTTCCTCTGGTACGTTACAATTATAACGTAGAAAATGATACCTTAGACGGCAACTAATTTGTGAATCCTGGGCAATGCGCTCAATGATTCCTCATCAGGACAGCGGAACCGATCTGTAAAAATTTGGGCCTCAGCGGGAGGCTGTTTGCGAAGAGTGATTTGCATTTCAATTGTAGGTCCAGCGCAACCTTTAAATCTTGGCTGGCACTCGACCACAATGGAATTTTTCTTTTTTCTTTTTTCCCCCTTCTGGTGTGCTTGAGAAAGAAAAAAGGACCGTTACCATACGTCAATTCCACAATGGCGTACAGTAAGATAGAGGTCGTTGCGGAGAAGGGAGAGTGGAATGGGGCTGAGGCTTTATCTCCATGAGCAATTGCATCACGTGTCTACAACTCCAGGGGAAATACTATTCTGTGGGTAGGAGCTGTCATCACCCACCGTCTCTTGGTCCATAAGCAACTACATCCTTTCCTTCCTTAGTTCTACAAAACTCCAAACCCTCAGCAAATTTGATTTTACTTGATGGAAAACAAAAGCAAAAACCAAACAACAAAACCAAACAAAACTCAAATAGCAAAACCCCAAATATATTTGTATCTGAATCAACTTTATGCATTATTGCTAGTCCAAGAGTACCTACATATCCCTAGCTATGCCTTTTCCTTGATTCTGTTACACCATTGTCTGATTAGTAATGTTTCCTTTTGTTCAACCAGCAAGCTGGAAATTGCCTTTCTCTACAGGGTGGGTTGCCTTGTCTCCAGGTGTGAGGTCATGGTTAGCACAGGGTTTACAGCTTAGTCTGCATCTTACCACATGCGAGAACAAGGACAGAACACACTTTGTTCTCGTGGGGAAGGGCAACCAGGGAGGGCTGGGGTGGCACTGGCCAGGCTTTCGGGGTTACTTATTACCTTCTCAAGCTTGCTTTAGCTTGGAAATCCTTTCAGCCTTCAGCTGTTGTTGGCCAGGATTTAGACCAACTCTGAATCCTTCCCAAGCTTGACAATGGTGGCATATCTGATAGCCATACCCTCTGTGCTCATTGGACTAGGGTCCAGGATCTGGAAGAATGAGGCAGGGGATCACTGGAAGGCATATCTAAACCTCTGGTCTCTCGCTCCCTTCTCTTCCTCCATCCAGCCCAAGTTCTATATCTCAGCAATATTCTTGTATCAAAATCATATTTTCTCCTTCTGATCTGATCAGAATATATACCAAGAATAAACAAACTCAACCAGGCCTTGGGGCCTTTACATTCAGGGGACACTTGTTTTCTGGAATGGTCTTCCTCTAGGTGGCCATTTTGTTTTAGAAGCTCTTGCCAATGTGACCTTTGAAGAGAGAAGTTGCAAGAACGCATATGATAAAAGGTAACAGTAATCTCCCCTGCCAATCCCTGGATGCTCATAGACTGGTTTATACTTTATTGTAAGTAACACAACCAAGCATTATATATATGCTTATCTGTTTATTATCTATTTTACATATGAGGATGTTATGAGAGCAATAATCTGACTTATATTGTTCTGTCCTTGAAAATGTAAGTACACACCCTGAGACTTGATATATATTGTAATATTCAGTATAAAATGAATTTTAAAATGGTTTGTTTTTTCCTATCTCTGTTACTTTATAATGTCTTTACCATTGTCTGTTTTTTGTTTGTTTGTTTTTTTATTTTTCTGGTAATTGATTCTTATTATTTTGTACCACATATTAATTTCAGGTATTCTTTTTAATATTTTTCTTAAATCTTCATGGCAATTAATCACAGTTAATTAAACATAAATTTGAATTTTACTTTCTGTTACCATTCTATGATGATCATATCTCCATTCTTAAATTCCTCATTCCATTATTTGTGCTTTGTCTTTCAAAGGCAGTAATTAAATGCAGTTCTTGTGGAGTATTTTTGCAGAGTATTAGAACTCTTTTTGTAATTAGAATATAAAAATTCTGGTATGGGTAGCATATTATATAGAGCAGTTGAGATGAACACTCAGTGGTTCCTGAGTTACAAGCAGTGCCTTAAGGGCCTCTGGGTCCACTGAAGTTCTAGGTGTATGCTCAACCCACTTCTAGGTGTGTTTTTCAGACTTTGTATGTCTCCTCATTTGTTGCTGCTAAAATTGTGAAGGCAGTCAACTAGACACACATGATTGTTGAGCTGTAGACAGAGTGTAAGTTAATAAGCTCTGATTGAACAATGTCACTGTGATGTGAAGGAAGGACTTTCAGGGGGCTCTTCTGCTCCTTCCCTGCCACCTTGATCACCCTCCAGATGCCCGAGGATCAGTGAGTAGGCAAAGTGTGCCCTCCCCCACCCACCATGTCGTATTTCACAGCTCAAGAGCATCTTCTGTGAATAACACTCAAGAGTCCTCTGGGTCGGACTTGGAACCTGCTCTGGCTCCCAGACCTTGGGTCTCCCTGGTCCATTACTGAACCACACCCACTACTCAAAAGACACGAAATAGGGACTTTCAGAAATTGCTTTCTCTTTTCATGTGTAGGGACACAAAGCACAGACAGGGAGGGGTTTCCATGACTCTGTTTTTGAAGACAGACACCAAGCTCTTTCTCATGGCTTCCCACAAGAAGAAATTGCTTTGCAGTAGGACATCGCATACCCATTGGCAGCCAGTGAGAGGTGCATCCACGGCTCCTGATTGCTGTGCCCTGTTTCTCGGAAGTCACCATTTCCACTTGAGCTCTATACGGCAAAGCCCTTGGGGCACCAATCTTGTCCCTCCTCTGATAAATTCTACTTATTATACTGTGCTGTGTTCACTCGCAGGGCTAGATAAATGAAGAGTAATAATAACCGTTATTTTTACACCAAGTGTTATCAAATCAGAAATCTGACACCCAGTAATTTAATATATATGTTCTTTTCACATACCTTTATTGCTGTTTGGCTACGTAGAAAATATGAGGAGATTGGAAAGCAATGGTAAATATTTCTATTGCCTTAGCAGCAAAGTCTTTGCTTTTCTTTATTACGGTGTGCAGCATTCTCTATCCTGTTTCTCGGGCATCCTCTCTCTCTTTGTTCTGTATCTAGAAAGCCTTTCGTAAATTTGGAATCTTTGTCAAGCCACCAGGCCAGCCTTCTTCAGTCTGGATGCTGCTCTGTGGACAGGAATGCAGTCCGTTCAACTCTGTTTATTTTTTAACTGGGCCAGGTACCTGGCTTCCACTGGTGAAACTGGCATGACTGCTCTCTCTATCTTAGAGATCTCAGCAGTGCCCATTGCATTGTAAAGATACTGGGAAGAATAAGCTGCATTATGAAAATATTCTTCTTAACTAGGTGTTTCCTATTGTTTGTCTCCTGGCTGGAATACGTACTATAATATTTGAATTTGATTATGACATTTCCAATGGTAACATGAATTTCAAATTGAGAAACAACTAATACAAAAGGAGTTGCCTATGATTATGCCACTATAACAGACTTGGAAGACTAGGAAAATCAGAAGGATTACAAGGTAAAATATAAGACTCCCAAAGTTTTCTAAGTTCCTGGGGGAAATAACCATGAAAAAAGCCAAATGCTAGCAACACAATTTAAATAATAATCTAAAATAACAAAAGGAGCAATGGCTCAGAAAAGGGCTATTCCAAATCTGAAAGTAACTACAACCAAAAGACCACCAAGGTCCTGTATAAGATGTCATGCCATGTGCCCAGCATGCGACAAGGTCATTGGTGAAGGCCAGCAGGAGGTTTTGTGGACAGCAAGAAGAGACAGCCATTGATGCTGAGCTAACTACTGATTGGCAGGGAAGGTGGTTGGGGGTGGTAGCATACACAAAATGAAATAGGAGTCCCCTCGGACTTCAGGAACCAGCGCCAATCCCATGAATCCTTTCATTAATTCTTAAAAGACCCTCAGCCTTTCCACTTTAACATCTTATCTGTCACCAGGTGCAAAGGGGTGGCCTCATCATGGCAAGAATGTCCTAGCACTACCTCATGGATGCCCAGGTGATTTGTCTCAATAGTGAGGTCACACAAACTGTGCAGCAATCAAGTTTACATCTTAGCAACTGACACGAGCGATCTAAAAATTCTGGCGTTTATTTCACATATAAGAATAGTCTTAGAAAACACATGCAGAGCCTCATGAATGTCTAGTTCCAGACCTGAAATATGGTAGCTACAAATGAAATGGAATTGTTTGTTGCTCCTCCTAGGCACTTGGGTATGGACTTCCAATCCCAGCGTCTGGTTTAACTGATTATAGTGGGCCTGTTCTTAAAGACCTACAGTCAAATTATGCCTTGACCATATCCAGTCATAAAGCACATGGGGACCAGTGGGATGGCTCAGCCAGTAGACAATTATTGTTAAGCCAGATGACTTTAGTCCAGTGTCTAGAACACACATGGTAGAAGAGAGAACTGATTTCTGTGGATTGTTCTTTTAGCTGCGTAAAGTATGCCACAGTGTACAAGCCAACACATACATGTGCTCTCATAAATTAAAGAAATAAGTAAATAAATATTTTTTAAAAAATCAATAAATCACACAATATATATTTGTAATTTAGTTTGTACGTAATTGTGTTTTTCTTTTAATGACACAAGTTGATTCACAGTTATCATCTTTAGACTCTAGTAAAATAAGATTAAAAGCATTACTAATGTAGTTAGTATCATTTATACTATGTGTATACCAAAGAAAAAAATCTTCAAAGAAGAAAAACGTGTAAATTGGAATTAAAAATTTTGGAGATCTTTTCTTAAAAAACCTTTAAAAGACAAAGTTAGCATAAATATTCTTCAGGTCTTTTAGCTCTGTTTTGCCAGCTAATAGCTGATACCAATTAAAGCTGCCTCTGTCATATGAGCCCCCTTTTATTCCTGAGGGTGGCTGGACAGCTTGCTATTAAGGATGGGTACTCCTTTAGGATGCTCTTCTGTTTATAACAATGCCAAGAAAGCACTATTGGCTAGTTAGTTCTTCCTTTTTCGTTTAAATGGTGTTATTTACTACCTTTTGGCCTCTTGTGCTTGCAACAACTCTTGCATTACATTTCTGAAATTCTCAGCAATGCAACCAGATAAAGCTGTAGCTTGAAATCCAGTCAACAGTGTCCACTAGTAGATATGCATCTCACCTCCCCTTTTAGAGCCCTGCCCTTTGTCCATGAAGGGGGCATTATTGACCCACAATTGACCTGGCAAGGGATGTGAGCTTTAGGCTTTCAGAAAGAGGTTATTTGGCCATCTTCATCCTTTATCTAGGCCACCCTTCCAATTCTCCAGTGTCAACCGAGAGCGTTTCCAGACATTATGCCTGGGGAGATGTGAACATTTATCTTCTCACTCCAAGTGGTGAACCAATGACAGACCAAAGAGGGAATGCCCCTAACTGAAAACCACCAAGTTCTGCTGGAGCTTACCTACAGTAGCAGAAATGACCCAAGGACAGTGGCATCACCAAAGCCCACCCCAGTACTGGTGAGAGTTCATGCAAGTGGGAAATCTGTAGCTCACTTGTTGGTAGCTTATCAGGTTGGAGAATACCTTTCTGGAAACTCTGGTTCTGAGAGTGTCTCTCAGCAGTCCTTACAGCTAATAGCATCTTGGAGAGAGATGAGAATTAGTGAATCTAGTCCATTTCAAGAACTTCCTGAAGCTATTCAGTTGCTTACTTCCTGAGTTTTAATGAGTTTCTCTGCAACACGGAATGGAATATTAAATCTTCCTTTAGCTTATCCTGAGAGCTAAGGAACTTCAGTCCAAGGTGAAATGTTTTATACTGCACAAAAATGTTTCAAAACAAACAAGCAAACCATGACCAGAATGACAAAAACTACAGGGCTATGAATCATAACTATAACAACCACATATTTTGGGGCCAAAAAGATAATGAATTTAATGCATTTTATGTTTTTTTCCTGTTTTGTCCTTTGTAGTTTTCGACAATTTGCTAATATCAACTATGGATGTGAGTATTTATGAGAATGATGTTTTATTTGTTTTTCACTGTATCAATTTTTAGAAATTATAAATTTTCTACTATAAATTATAAAATTTATAATATATTATAAAATTATATGAAAAGACATGGATGCATAAAATGTCTTTGTAATGAAAGATCCCAAATGTACAGAAGCACAAAAAGTGAAAGTCCCTTCTTGAGCTTACAGCTCCATGCTCTGCTCCTAAGCACACCCATGCATCCAAATATAAGCATGTATATGTATGTTACATGATCCAGTATACTTTCATATAAATTAATATTATATTTTTATTACATTATTGAATGTTTTCTCTATTTTCCACTTCATCATACAAAAAACTACTTTGTTAATTTAATTATTGCTTATTTAAGGTAAGAAATTAGTTTTATTTTAACTAAGAAAAGCCTTACAAATGGATTCAATGCATAATACTATCAGACTTTCAAAGAAGAACTAACAATAATATGAAGAAGGACACTTAAAAGAAATCCCATACTAGCTCAGAATTGAGTATAATAGAGGGTTATTTATTTAGGGGTAGACTCACAGATCACAATCCTCTGCTGGAATGGGGAACAACAATAGAAGACTGCAGCCAGAAAAGAGGCCAGTTGTGTACTTTATATCAGCATAAATAGTATAGGAGGCCACGTCCAAGTGTGCAGGTAACATAAAGGCTACTGGTGGTAGGAATTCCTACAGCCTCCCCATTTTGTTTAAATAAGAGAGTTCTAAGTCTAATCAAAGTTACATACAATAAGAACAAATATCAGGAATAAAAATTAGAATTACAACCAGCATAAACAGTATCAAACAGAAACATGTAATAAATGTTTCAATAATTATCCTATCCTATCCTATCCTATCCTATCCTATCCTATCCTATCCTATCCTAATGAGTTTAAGTCTTGTGTAACAAGGAAAGTAACTACAACTATCTTTTCTTCAACCCCGAAGAAGACCCAAGAAGGGAAATAATATTGCTTGAGTTAGCAGGAAGTGCAATCAAGCAACTTCTAAAATGTACAACAAATGACAGAGACAACTGGTTACCTGGGCAATCACCCAAAGTCTCATTTGCAACGTTGGAATAATCAACTTTGGCTAAGGCTTAGAGTAAATGACAGGCCATTTTCAGAGGCAGGATATTTTTCAAAACCATCTACCCTGTCTTGGCAAGATTTGACAGTCTTTTTTCTTGTATTTTGCTTGTCCTGTACGAACACTGTGCATTTTTGTCGGTGGTTGATGCATGGGCAATTCCTTGCCCAAAGGCCAGTTTTGTCAAAAAGAAAACAAGCTCCAAGTGTAGTGTATTTGGTGCTCAACAATTTCTCAGGAATAAATCGGTGCTGCCAGGAGCAAACCTGTCTCATGTCAACAGAACCCTAATTTATTTAAATGCCATATTCTACAGCTCTTTGAAGTGGTTGAAGATTTCCTATCTATGCAGAATATAATCTCTGTGTATCTAAAGAACCTGATTAGTCTAACCTTACATAATTCTTCTGATTTGTAACCCGTTTTCCTGATTTATTTTCATCAGTATAAAATGTATGGGCTCCAGTTATTGGAGCATCATGTACAATTCAGGGAAGAATCCAAGAAGTTCTCTTTATAAGGTTAAGTCTGTTTCTTTTGGGATAATTGCTATTAATTTCTCCCAAAAATTAACATAAGCTCTTTGACATGGTTTATTGTCTTCCCATAATGTTTTTATTTCATTAGTAGTAAAAAGGCACTATAATTTCTGCTAGGTCTCTACCTGCTAATTGATGAAGTCTCAATTTACCTTTTATACTTTTTTCAGAGATATTTTCCACATAAGTTTTTATTTTTTTACTTGATTTATGTGATAGAAAGATACATTCTAAGATAATATTGTCCTTCTGTATTAAAATTCCTGTAGGAGAAATTCTTGAAGGAAATATGACTAGAATACAATTAAGTTTTGGATTCACCTTATCTACATGTGCCTCCTGTAATTTTCCTCAACAATTGTCAATTCCTTTTCAGCTTAAGCTGTTGATCCTCTGGGACTATTCAAGTCTTTATTACTATCTAAGATTTTGTGTAAATGAATTATTATATCAGGCATTATCCCAACAGTAGGTCGTAGACTGGAAATGTCTCCTAACAATCTTTGAAAGTCATTAAGCATCCACAATCAGTCTCTCCTAATTTTTGCCTTTTGTATTCAGTGATTTTTAAACTTATATTATAACTAGGTAATTGACAGAATCTCCTCTCTGTGTTTTTTTCAGAAACAATTTGTAATCCCTATTTTGGCAAAACTTTCTTTACTTCTTCAAACATTCTTCCTAAAGTACCTATGTTTGAATCACATAGCAAAATGTCATCCATGCAATGACAACTTACATATTTAGGAAATTGTTTTTGTATTATTTCCAATGGCTGTATTATTTCCAATTTTGCATTCTTTGTAATGGCTGACTTACAAAGTATTGGCACAGGGTGGGGCTATTGAGCATTCTCTGTGGAAGGATGGTCCATTGGTATCTCCTAGTAGGCTGAGAATTATTATAATTAGGCACTGTGAAGGAAAATTTTCTCTGTCCTTTTCTTGTAAAAGTATAGTGGAGAAACAATCATTTAAATCAATAACTATAAGAGGTCATCCTTTTGGTAACAGAGAAGGCAGAGGAATTCCAGACTGTTGAGTACCCATAGGTTGAATTACTTTTTTGACAGCTCTACCACTATTCTCCATTTACCAGATTTCTTTTTAACAGCAAATATAGGAGAATTCCAAGGGCTGGTTGCTTTTTCAATGTCGTGAGCATCTAGTTGCTTGCTCCTGTACCAGTTGTTCTAAAGCATGCTGTTTGTCTTGTGTTAATGGCCACTATTTAACCCAAATTGGTTTCTCAGTTAACCATTTTAAAGGTAGGGCCGTTGGTACCTCTAAAGGTTTGCTAGTTGCTTTGTGTTCTTGTACAGCCTGAATGGCTGGTGACCTTTGTGTATAGTACCTTATCTTTCCCAGAACTGTGAGTTTCTTAGACTGTGGGAATGTTAATCTGGATATTCAATTGCTGTATCAGGTCATGACCCCATAAATATAATGCAATATTAGCCACATATGGCCTCAGTTTTCTTCTCTGTCCTTCTGGCTCTATTTATTTAACCTATCTCATGCTTTGTTTCATTTGAGAGAGGATTTCAGTTCCTAGTAATTAAACATCTGACTCTTGAAGATGCCAATTTGCTTGCCACGATTCTGGAGCAATGATACTCACATCCTCACCTGTGTCTATCAAACCCACAATTACAATGACATTTATATGCACTCTTTGCTTTGATCTTTGGTCATTTGTAGAAGTCTTCCAGAATATACGTTTTCTATCTCTTACTAGAATTTTTGATTTATTCTCTATTTTTTTCTATCATCTAGAGCAGTATGAGTTTTTACAGAAAGCTCTAGATTTTTTAATTTTTCTGTTGAGACATGTCCTCCATATTGACTGAGAATGACTAGACCTCTTTTGACTTGGGGCCCTGCGAGAGGACCACTCACGGAGTTTCCTGATGGTATCAGGTAGCCTTATCTGTCTTTTGTTGTTCTGCATTTATTGGCCGTCCAATGTCAGCCTTTGTCACACCTTCTGCATATACCTGAAGGTTGAGTCCTCCTATTCTTGCCATTCCCAGAGGAGATATTATTCCTAGGAATTTCTTGTATACAATACCTTCTCAGATGTCCTATTCTATCACAATTAAAATATTTGGCATTTTGATGTCCTTTCATTCCTTTGGAAATCACTTTTTCTACCAAGATTCAGTATTATAGTCAAAAGTTTCAATGTTCATTGTATGCAGGGTCCATTCATCCATTGGTGCTGATCTAACATTAAAAGGCCCAAGTACCTTTTTGCATTCTTAGTTGGCATTTTCAAAAGTCAGATATTCAATAAATACTCGTGAAGTATCCGGGTCTGTTACTCCTATTTGTACAGCCTTTAGGTAGTCTCTGTAAAAAGTCACTAAAGTGTTCTCTCTGGTTCTGTTTAACCCTGGTATATGATTCAATTTATTTTTCTAGTTCTTGAATCCTGTTCCAAGCATTTAAGGTTGCTTTGTGGTATAGGGACAAGACTGGTTCATTGTAAAGAGCTTGGGCCTATAGGTCAGCATAAGAGTCCTCACCAAGACTTTGATCTTGAGAAGTCTCAAGTCCCTTTGCTTTTCCCTGTTGTTCTAAAATTTTAGCCTCTTCTCTGAAATAGTATTTAAACCTCAGTTGAGGCCCATCATCCAGGACTGCTGAAACTAATTGAAGCCAGTCATGTGGCATGTCTTTATTGCTAGAAGCCCATGTCTTTACCATCTCACTAACAAATGTAAAATGCAAACCATAAGTTACAGTTGCTTGCTTAATTTCTTTTAGATCATTAATTCTAAAGGTATCCATCTACTTTCTTTGGATCCTTTTGGGCCTTTAGAACTTGATACTTTGTCAGAGTAGATTACAGGGAAGGAAGCTAAAATCCTGGGTAAGTCATCTCTGACAGCTACTGGCAATGTTGAATACTTTCCTTGTACCTTTTTTTTTCTGCTCATCAGTTCCAATAATTTCCTCAATTGTTTCAAATCTTTTTACTACTGTCTTTTGTAAAGTCTGAATCTCCTGGCCTCTATATATTTCTAGTAACTTCATTGAGGCACCTAGCCTATGGTCCTCATTCTGCACATGTGATTCCAAGGTCTGACGTTTTTTCTTTAATGATAACACCTCATCCTTTGGCATTATTTGGATAGCATGCAAATTTCCATCCTGGAGAGATACTCTATTTGCTAACCTATCATAACTTTTTAACAAATTTTGTTTTAAAAATTCAACAGTATGACTTCTTTCATATAATTTCTCAGTATCCTTTGACATGGATTCAATTTTGTTTGTCAAATTAATGTTATCCTTTTCAATAATATTACTTTTTTCAGGTAACTTTTGATTTTTGATGTTATCAATCTTGTAAGCTAGTTGTTCATTAGTCTGTAAAGACTGTATCATTTCTAAAAGTACCTCATTCTTGGCTCTGCTACCAAGCCATTATTTTAATGATATAATATGAAAAAAACTGAGTTCCAAAATCCAATAAATGGATATATCACCAAAACCATATAAACCTCGCAGAATACAATCCAATGTAGTAGCAAAGAAGTTACTAAAAGTTTCAATGGTAATGTTGGCTGCCATTATATAACTTTCAAGTTTATTGATTTATTAATTACCTGTTATGAAATCTGGTGAATTGTTTTAGCTATAATAATCTTTATTTTCCATCAGTTATTGTAGTTGTATAGTCATGAGTAGAGGTACAACCTGGTGCCACGAATAGTCCTGAGTGGCTTTAGCTTCCCCACCTTGGTGCTGTTTAAATACTGAGAAGCATGCTTTGCTTGATAAAAACAATTAAATCAATTCTGTACATGGAGCAAGAAGCCCAGAACTCGGGAGCTGGGAGTTCAAACCAGAAGTTGTACAAGTCACCACACTGCAGGGAACGCAATAGGGAATGTGGCAGTGGGGGTAGGGGGGATGCATGCACACACTTTTCAAGTCACCACATGCAGTTAGCTCTGCTGTGATGGGGGTTTTACAAAAAACTGCTTAGTAGGTAAAAGCAAGTCAAGCAGGTGGGGGTGGGAGACTTTCTGGGTTGTGGACCACTTAGGCCTTAAAGCCGATCCACCTGGTAGGTGTGGAGTTTGGATCCACGTGGGATCCAAATGAAGAAGGACATCCCACACTAACTCAGATTAGAGTAAAGGGTTATTTATTTAGGGGTATACTTAGAGATCCTCTGCTGGAAAGGGGAACAGCAACCAAATTCAGCAGTCTCGGGAAAGAGGCCCAATGGGCACATTACAGAAGCATATATAAGTGGCCACACCAAGTGGGCAGGTAACTTAAAGGCTACTCATGGTAGGAATTCCTATGCAGTAATATTCCTCAAATTATTCTGTAAAATAGAAAAGGGATGGATACTTCCAAATAAATGTCTTTTACAAAGCTAGTAATACTTTAATACCAAACCAGACAAATACCCAACAAAAATTATAGTATAACAGCTTTGATGAACATAGGTAAAAATCCTAAATAAAAAGTTATAAACCATATTCAAGAACAGATTTAAAAGATTATAAAGCAGGGATAGTTCAACACATGTAAGTCAATGAATGCAATCTGCCACACAAATAGACTAAAGGACAGAAACCACATGTCAATTCATTAGATGCAGAAAAAGGCTGTTGACAAAATTTAATATCCATTCATGATAAATGTTCTGGAGAAAATAGGAATATATGGGACTTAGATCAACATAATAAAAGCAATATACAAGAAACCCACATCTGACATCATCCTAAATGGAGAAAAACTCAAAACATTTCCACCAAAGTTGGGAATAAGACAAGACTGTAAAACATTTCCCCACTCAGGCTCAAGATAGAACTTGAAGTCTGCTAGAACAACAAGCACATGAAGAAGTTAAAGAGAGTACAAGTAGGAAAAGATAAAGCAGAGAATTTGTACTTGCAGATGATATGATTCTGTGCGTAAAAGATGCTCTTTCAAATAGTTTTGAAGAGCAGTTTTAAAACTATTCTTGTCCATATAACCAAGCCATAAATGACCCACCCACGAAGTCACAGCTCTCTGGACCTTGTTTCTACTACTTATCCCTCTAGTTTAGGAATGGGGTAGGGAAGAAGACACTTGTCACTTTGAACGTGGGGTTCCTGAAACAGTTTGTAAACCAACAATTTCTAAGGTACCTGAAGTCTGAAGGAAAATGCATGCAGTTATTCATGTGGAAATGGAGAAAGGGGGAAACATTTAGAAGTAGACTGACATGCAGTTATTATTTATTTGCATTGATATTGGCATATGGAAATGACCTTACATTGCACAAAGACATTTTTGAATTTTCATAATTTGAGTGATCATTCAAAAATAATGTTAGTTTATTTAAATCAACTATGTATATTGTGAAAATAGAGAAATAAAAGTTATAAATCAATAAAATTCTTTTTCTTGTCTAGTAATAAGACAATATGGCTTCCTAGCCCTGGAAATTCACTCCATTTCTTCATAAGTGAACTATGCAGTCTAGAAAGCCACCTCCCAGTGATAGAGTGAACGATGAGCAGAACCAACAATCAGGCAGTTGCAGCTGCCCAGTGGATGGTACTGTGTATATATCATTTATATCTCTAAACATATAAGTTGAAGGAAACACCTATGGACACATACAGGGTACATCACAAACCTCACATCCTGTGATAAATCTCATTATTAATCAAGGAATCATTTCACCTGAATAATTGGCATCTGCCTTATACAGTTCTGACCTTTAACGTCTCTTCAAGTTTGTTTATTAGACTAAATGGGCTCCTATGTTTCAGTGACATCATCCATTATGGCCCATGATGGACCGACCCAGTAGTAGGGAATGAGCATCATATGTGAAAAGGCCTTTTTTTTTTGTTCCTTTCATGAACTTACCATCAGGTAAATTCACTGGTAAATTTCTTTGTTTCTTCAATACCAGAAAAGTGATGATCCCACAACCTGCTAAAGAGGTCAGGGCTACCAGTTAGGAAGAGTCAGCCATTTGTGGTTAATGTTTGTCTGAGATCCATCAGAACTGGGACAATTTGGTAACTAGATCCAAAAATGTCTAACACAAGCACAGCTGGTCTTTTATAGTGAAGCATATTGTGTTCACATCAACTTTTGTTTCTTTATCCATTATAAACTTCTAAATAAAATGCAGAGTAGCAAATTATTGTTTGAAGGAGTGTTTCCAATGTATAGGAAGTCAGACAGGTACTAGCTTCTGTGGTGCTAAGAGACTATAATAAACACTTGTATGCTTGTGATTATTTTTTTCAGAACTATAAGAGTGCGGTTGTTAAAGGTGCCCTATATGGGGGATATTTAGGTGCCACCTCTAGGCTGGTTTATGAACTTCATGGATATCTAGTTGGATCAGACAGTGGGACTGATGGACCAGTGAGAACGATGGACCCATGGTAGCCAAGAAACCACATCAGGACAAAACCATTTGCTCTCAGCATTGGCTTCTAACAAATGATAAAATGCTCAGTCAAACTATTACAGCCCCCTTAAGAATGACCCAGAACTCCTTGTCTTCCTGGAGGATAACTAGATTTGGGACCTTTGCTCACTTTGGGCCTTGTTACTCATCAAATATGATTGATTGCTTAGAAAACCATGCCAGTTTCTGTCTGAATATTCTAAGTCATGTGAACAATTGTGAATTCATACTCCTAATCCTCTCTAAGAAGAAGACCATTTGTTCTCTTTGGGTATGCCATGAATGCTGGGCAGTACCAACAGGTTCTGGGTGCAGTCTCAGAGACTCAGAAATTTGAATGGGCCACTTTTTCTGAGGGACATATGTACTCATGTCACTTATCAAAAAGGATTTAGCATTTGAAAGTAATATCTACGGAAAACAGTGGAAGTCATCCTTTACTAAAATTTAATAAAGCCTTAGTACATCTCTCTCTTTCTCTCCATCCCCTCTCTTCCCCTTGCAGGGCAGAGTCTCTGTGACATAATTCAGGCTGGCCTCATCCATACTCGACATCCTCCCACACCTGTCTTCTGTGCTGGTATTACAGCTGTATATTTCTAAGCCATTTTCATTAAATTGAAGGGTTAAACACATAAGGCATACACACTCTTCAGAATTCACAAGGTACAATTGAAAAACCAGCTTCCCACCTCTCACTTGATTCTTTAACCATCGACTCTTTTATCTATGGCAAACTCATGCCAAATTGTTGACTGACATTCTGGAACTTCAGGAAATGTGTTCTATACATTTGCATAAATATACATTCATATTTACCCTTTACAAATACTTCCCTGTAACTTTTTTTGTTACTAAATATACTTTAGAGCCTTATTTCTGCATGTAAAGACACTTTTCTTTTTTAATGACTATACTATATCCCATTATACAAACATAGTGTTAGCTGTTACCTAAATTGCATTATCAGATATTTCTTTTTATATTTAGGAGCTTGGGGACAAAGAAACAATATAAAAATATATCTGTTGCATCAGCTTCTAGAATATCAGGCCATATCTATCCTATGCTATGTATAGAATTAGAAAATAGTTTTATGAATTTTGTTTGGTGACTAGGATGATTGATTCCATTTTCCTTGTGTTTTCAAGTGTTTTTTTTAAATAAATACAATATGGTTCAAATACAAAGATTTAACTAAAATTTACCTTGAAACAAATGAATATTCATAAACAGAAGGCAAGTTTGTACTCTTTTAGCTCACCACATAAAGAAATTCTTTTGAAGAGCTCAAACTATGACATAATAATAGAAGAAAATACTCAGGAAACTATTTGCGACGTGCATTAAAATAATTGAACACAAAATTACTTAAGCATTATTTATTTAAAAGTGTTTTGTTTCCCCTACTGAATTATAACAGAAAGTAGGTCATACACAACATCTTCATGTACGTGCAGCTTTCTGATGATTCTTGATAACTGGCATCCTCTTGATTCTCCTCTGGTTTTTTATATATACTCTGGGACCAGTTGGCTCATCGCATACACACCGAGGTCAGTTTCACTTCAGTTGCTTTGAATCCATAAATCAATTTGCACTGAATTGACATCTTGCTAATATTTGAACATGAAATAACACTCCATTTATTAAGCTCTTCTTTTATTCTTTTTTATTACTTTATCATTTTTTATAGCACTGCGTGGTGGTTACTATTGATTGTGATCTTGACAGGATCTAGAGTCATCCAGGAAACAAACCTTTGGGCATATCCATGTGGGAGTTTCTAAACTGGTTTAACAGAGGTGGAAAGATCTACCCTAAATATGGGCAGTGTCTTTGCATAGGATGAAGTCAAGGACATATTATGTTACATGCCAGTCATCATCTCTCCTTGTCTCCTAACAAAGGTGACTAGTCACCTTTTGCTCATTTCACCGTGTTTTCGTCACTATGGCAGAATTCTAATTGAAATATGAACTCTTCCTCCCGTACGTTTCTCGATGTCAGATATTTCAACACAGCAAAGAGAAAAATAAACAGTACAGAGCATTAGAACCACGAAGTAGCACAATTTAGTTGATAAACTTGACCGCGTGTTTTTATTATGCCTTTGAGACTGGTATGTGAGAAGAATATATACAAATCTGGAACTATGTGCTGGAAAAGCACCGAGGTGTTGTAGAGTGTGTTGTTGCATCGTGGGGGAAGTTTGGAGGACTATTATGCTGAGATAAGTGCTTATACTCGAGGCTCGCTTTGTCGGGGCTTGGGGGTTGGATGGGAACACGGACTCTGTGTGAGTTTTTTCATGCTTTTTCTTGCAAATAATATGGCTATATTCTGTTCATTTACTGAAAATTTGAATGAGACTGAATTCAAATGGCCTAGGAACCTGTTTCCCCAGGGTCAGCACACAGAGTCGGCTGTGATCCAAGGCAGCTGTAGTACAAGCTGAACTAACGGAACTCGGTCATGCCATTCTTGCAGTACTGGTATTTCAGACATGAAAGAGATGGGAATGAAGGGGTCACAGAGGCTTGCCCGGGGGCAGGAGTGGTAGAGGACCACAGAGGCTAAGCAATGGGCGTTAGAACTGGAGTCCTTGTAATAAGGCCTGAGGGGATGCTGCATGGGACTGAAGGTGAAGCCGAAGTTGCAATGAAGATCTCAAGGTATCCGAAATGACAGAACCACGGTATGTCTGCTGAGGAAAGCTGCAAGCGGAGTGGAGCTACCCCATAATAGTTGTGTGTGCTGTTGGCAACAGAACTGGGCAGGTGGCACTATCCAATCCATTTGAAGTTCAGAGGAATCCATAACTAAATCCAGATCCAGATTGGGACTAGCAGGATTTGCTGTTTTCCAAGCTCTGGGTTTGAGTCTTGCTTTGGTTTGATCTTTTCTCGTTATGTATCTATTCCTCCCTTTGGGGGCAGAACTATTTATACTATTATACTACATATACTATTTATACTATATATTAGAAGTATGCAACCTTTCTCTTTTCATAGGGGATTACAGTTAAGAGACTTCATTGAGTCTTTGAAGAGACGGGAGTCCTGAGCAGTGCTGGAACTCTTAAAGGCTATAGGGATGTTTAGAGAAGAGTTGAACACATTTTGTATCATGAAATTGCATGAACTTATGTGGGTTAAGGTTTAAAAGTGACAGGTTTAGATGTCAAATTGACAAGAAATAGCTGTGTAATGGCATATTGTCAGTTTAGCAGGGCATGGCTATGAGAGTTTCTAGACTGGGTAAACTGAGGAAGGAACGACCATGCTGAAGGTGAGTGGCACCATTCCAAGGCATGAGGTCTAGAACTAATAAAAAGGAGAAGATAGCTGAGGAGACCAGTGTTCAGCTCTCTGTTCTTCCTGTCTGCACATACAGTGTGAGCAGCCTCCTCCAGCTCCTGACACCAAGCTTGGCCCTGATGTGATGAACTGTATCCTCTAGAACTGTCAATCAAATTGAACCCTTCCTCTCTGACATCGGTTGCATCGGGTTATTTGGTCACAACAAGGATCAAAATTAAACTAACACACTGCTAGATGCGATTATACCATTAAACTGTGCAGCTTTACAAATAGCATGTCAAGGGAAGATTGATATGTTCATTTTTTCATATATGATGTATGTTAATTAATTTCTATTCAGAAGACTTAGTACTCTCTTATTTGCATCATTCAGTTGTGGATTGTTTTGGGTTTCCCACCAAGGCAAAAATACAATTTCATTTGTAATTACACTTTCATTTTCCCTTTCTAATCCTTCCTGTTTTCTTTTTTTTCTTCATTATTGCTCAGCCAAAGTCTCCTAGGTAAAGGCAAAGATAAATGACCTAAAGCCCATTCTTCCCATCCACATGACCTCAGAGAGCGTGGTATGAGCATTTACTGTGATGTCGTTTTTGTTTCAGCTTTCTGTACGTGTCTCTTTTTCAAATAGAAAATTATCTTTCATCAACAGTTTGTGGGAAACTTTTAGATAATTTGAGGTTGATTTTGTCAAATTATTCTCTTTATAGTATTACTGTATTCATATTATTCTTATCTGTTAATGTTGTAACATGGACTTTTATCTTCCAATGGTAAATACATGTTCCTATAATAGATCAATCTCAATCACAAAATAGAATCATTCATATACAATATGTTTATCAGCTAGAATAGTATAGACTTATCACTGCAACGCAAGCAGAAACTCCAAAGATTCAGTAAGTTCAATAACAAAGGTTTGTCATCAGCACTGCATAAGTTCTTTGTATCTAGTCTGAAGGAAACTCCGTTGATGATCATTCTATTGTTGCGTTGTAATTGTGGGAAGAAGGGAATAGTCTGCCTTGAATAAGAAAGACGGTTGTCTCTAGTAGAACCTGTCATGAATTGTCACCCAATGGTTCTATCTAGATTTCATTATCCCTAAAAAATCCACATGGACATATCTAACATAGTATTACAAAGTAAAATCATACTACATGCTCAAAAACAGCCAAGATATTTGTACATGAATCTACATTGGTAGCATTTTTTACTTAGGAAGATGTATAAATATAAATATTTTTGCTTGTACAAGTATTTGTCTTTGACTTAAGAATATATTACAAGTGTATTTTTTTGAAGTTTCAATTATATATTGTTCCTGCTTTAATTTTTTTAATTTTTAAATCTGGGCATAATGCAGATTGTAAGGTCTATAATCTATGAACAATAGAGACCAAGTCAAGAGGATTGTAACAATTTCAACATTGACTGAGGCTTCAAAGTAACTCAAAGGCTAGCCTGGGTTACACAGTAAAATCTTGTCTCAAACTAAACAAATAAATAAATATGTGTATCTTAGCCATAATTTTGTATGAGACTATATAATAATATATTTGAAACAATTAATGAATATTTGATATTTTCCAGATGTTCTCTTTTAATAAGTTTTCGAGTGGTGAAAACATTGTGGTTGTTCATAGTTACTGGTTGCATTCGTCAATATTGCAATATTTCATTGTGCGTATTTTTAATATTGTCTTGGTATTCATTGTATTAATGTTTTCTTGATATACTTTTAGTCAGCTGTGTGAAGAAACCTAAGATAAGCCGTTGTGCCAATGGCTTTGTTGGCTTCTTACAAATTTTCTGCTGTCTTTATGGCCTATATTTCAAGCTATCACTATGCGCATACAAGTTCAAATACAAGCATTCTATTGCTCTATTCTGTCAGGGGTGTTTAATATTACCGGGTACAAGAATGGACCTCAAGATACACAACGAACCCCACTTCAAGAGTTTTATTAACAAAGGGAAAGGATGGGTAAGAAGGGGGTGCACAGACCTGTTTGAAAGCAACGTGATGAGAACATGGAGGCACGTCCTGTCTGATTTTGAAAACTTGCATGCGCATTGGGGCTTGCATTGCCGCTTCACGCATAGAATCACTAGGGCCCTAGGGTGACTAGGCAGTTTGCCTGGATGCTGATGGCGCATGTGCAGTCCTGGGACCCAGAAGTCCCTACTGCCTGGCCTGGGGTGACTAAGCATTTTCTCTGAATGCTGAGGCTCTGGGCCTTCAGCTGTGAGGGAGATGTCAACAGTGAGAATGTCATTTTTGTTTTACGTTGGTACAAACTGCCCCACACTTACTCTTCTTACTCTTTCTTTTTTGCTAATATTTTCAAAGTTCTTTATGCTTTTAAATTTTTCCCTCTTCTGTTTTTCCTCCCTCCCTAGTCTCTGACCTCCCCTCCCTTTCTCTTTTCTCACCTCCCCCTCTGCTCACCCCCTATTTTCTTATTCTACAAATCTTTGGTTCATTTGGTAACGTTGACCTTTCAACCAGTCCAAGAAGACCGTCTGTTTCAGTCTCCCGTGATTCCTTAGTTACGTGAACTTCTGCCTTGTGTCTTCATTTGTACATCTCATTTCCCTGAGGCTTTGTCTTATTTTTTTCTCTTTTATAACTTTTTTTTCTGAAATGCTTGGTTATATTTTTCCTTTACTTCTTTCATTTCTATTCATAAGAAATTTTATGACTGGTTTTATATTAGCTTAGTGGTTATATTATACACTTAAGCAAGCAAATGTAATTATGAATCTACGTTAATAAACTTACCTTCAACCTAAATGTTCCTGGGCTAAAAACCATTTGAATATTTAACACTCCCCTCCAGTTAATGTTATTTATTTTGTTGATTTCATCTATTAGTTTTTCCACCTCTCAAAGATTTGTCACTATGATTTTATGCGACTAAAGTCTCTTCATGTTTTTCCACATACTGCCATGTTCCTTGCTGATAATTTATTCTTGCTTCTGAAGCTAACATCTGGGATCACATTCCTTCTAGGTGAGTTACATTTTTTTAAAATCCCTTAAAGGGGGTTCTATGGATAGTGAACTATTACTCTTGGTTCCCCAAAATATCGTATTTAACTTGTTCTGGAAACACCATGATTAATACATGATCTTGATTGACAATTATTTTCCCTAAGAATACAATGTCTTCCATTATTTGCCTGCTGGAAGTTACCTGCCAGCTTATCCAACCACTGTAAGTTTTCATTTTTCTGTGGGTTGTTTAGAATGCATAACACCTTTAATGATGTGCAAGTCTGTGTGTTTAACTACGTCTCCTCAGTTAAGACTCATTACCTCAATGAATCTGGGAATTGTTACTTTTTTCAAGAAAGAAATTCTGGGAAGGTCTTAATTTATTAAGTTTAAAATGTTAGCTTAGTGTCTTTTCCTTGAAAATAAAATTCAATTTAGTTTTTGAAACAAAATCAGGCAGATCTTAGAACTGTTACTTCCCATTTGATTTGACTCTTTAGATCTCTCACATTGTTCTTTGCTTCTCTTTAGACTGTATCATAAAATTCACAAAATATCTTTCTCTTTATTTGTTTAACTGTCAAATCTATCCATTGGGTTGTTTATTATTTTTAGATTTTGTTTCTTTTGAAATATACTTTACCATTCTACAATCTCTAACTTTTTTCATAGTTTCAGCTTTTTTGTTTGCTTTGTTAGTAATAGTTATACACATTTATTTTATACTCTATAAAGCATATATCTGGTAAATAACAATTTATAAAAAGTTTGGCAGATTGTCTTGTCTATAAAGTTTTAATGATTCTCAATTATGGTGTTGTGTTTCCTTGTATATTCGTGCACATGTGTTTTTATAACTTAATTTGTGGGGATTTTCAAAGCCTATATCTAAAGATATATTTTGGTAAAAAAAATACTGCATTGGTATTTATCATTAGTCTGAGGTGCTCAGAAATTATCTCCTTCCCACTCTCTGTTCCTCATTGCCATATATATTATGTGTACGTAATGCATGTATAATGTGTTTGACCACCTCAGATTTTATGAACTGTGGCCGACTTCTCCATGCCATGGTGAATTATGGCTGACTTACCCATTGCCATGGTGGAATTGTGGCTGATTCTACTCAGGTCATGATGGGATTCTATATGACTTACATCATGTGTAATGTGGAATTGTGACTGACTTACCCTTCCATGGTTGTGGCTTGTGTTCTTTGCTGGTGACTCTGATGCTTTTTACTTGTATATTATAATGCACTGAATTATGTGGGCCATGGAGGGATTTGGTTATTCATAGCCATGTTTCTTACTGTATTCTCTGCCTAAGGTGCTCATTAGTCTATCCTCCAATAACTTCAAGACACAAACCAGAAAACAAATCAAAAATTACTTAGAACAGAAAATACTATTGTGACACAAATCAGATTCAGGATTCTTAAACTCAATTATTTCCTTCTTTTTTCTTAAGGTTAATAAATAAGGCAATCTTGTTTACCTACTTGCACTTAACATGGTTTTAGAAGATGACTGTAATGTAACCAGTTTGTATTTACTTTTGGCAAAAGGACAGTTTTTAAAAGTGGCAAAGTGTGATGGTTCACAGGTATTTATCAAATGATTGATTTTTCCTGTCTCTCTTTGTCCTTAGGATGATTCATCCAAAAGTTCACAGAACAGTGGAGTAGGGCCTTTCCTCAGCTACCATTTCCCTATAGCTGAACTTTTAAAAAAGCAGAAAAAACAAACAGGAATGATTTAGCAAAACTCCCTGTTCACTTTGACCTTTGGTAATAGGAGAGAAGAAAGAAGAAAAAGGAGGAAGACGTACAGGAACTTGTACAGAAGGAAAACAGCTTGGCCAGGAGCACCAGGGAGCTGTGAAGTACTTTTTTTAGGGTGGAGGCTTACTGTCTTGGTTCCTACCCACATTCCTGTCAACTTACAACCCTTGCCCAGTTACTGGGAAGGGCTCTCTGATTACCCAGTGGTGGGGCCTCTTTCCTAAATCTTCAGAGATCTTCAGAGAGTCACTCCCCCAGTGTTAACACTACACAGTACCCAATAGAATGCTGGTTGGCTGTGTTTTCTGATCCATCCTCAGACATGTTATCTATTGCACCACTGGCCCACCATGCCTATATTTTCAATTCATTTTGAAGTCCTTCCCCCTGTTTCTTTTCTACTGGCTGGTTCTTTGCATTAGATCTTTCATAAGAAGTGTGTTTATCCGTCTACCCCGTGGCCTGGGTGGACACAATCAGGGAAATCACTCCATTTCTGAGAACCACATTAAGAGAAAGATGGCCGCAGAGACCCTGATTCTCCCATAAATCATCATGCTCTTAGAAGCTCTTTCTTATTTCCTCCATGAGATGTGTAGCATGGTCTAACAGTTCCTGGATATGAGCACCTTTACATCAGCTCACAGTGAGTGCACGTCTCACTTCTTCTCACTCCTCGGGCCTTCTGCAAGTCTCCCACAGACTGTAGGGCACTCACGAACACACTGCTCACCCCTGGGGATCCATGCATGCTTCCTTCGGTGAAGAGCTTCAAGCAGGAGCCTTCTAACATGGAAATGGCACAGGAACAAATGTGCCCTTAGCCAGCAGAGTTGAGGAGGTGACTCTGTGGATACAGCCCCAGCTTAATTGGGGCTGGTCACTGCCCCTCCTGTTCCACAGGACATAATTGATTGTTAAGTGACTATAGAATTGAAACCACTCTGCACCACTCAGTGGTAAGAGAGGCTATTCTTCTGCTACATCAACTCTCTTGCTCCTGCATTCCTGTAGCAGCCTCAGTGCAATGGTTTTTACAGTGGACTCTGTTCTCAACTGAAAATAAAATGAGTTTTCCCAGGCTACGAATGTCCACAAGGAATCACGTACTGGACTTTGTCTCGACCCTCAAACTTCAGTCAAAAACTTTTTTGTACAAAATGTCACTTTCAAAGTTGTGGTTTTGGGGGGAAAAGTTGTCTTTATAAAAATTCATGGCCACCGTGATCTGATAATGCAGCGTTCTGATACCAGCAGATGTTATTGTCTAACATGTTCCCTGAAGCTGTACTCTGTGCCTTCCTATCTTTCATTTTCCAGTTGCTATCTGCTGACTGCGGGATGTCATGTACGTACCCTATAGCTATGCGCGGCAATTCGCATCTAACACCAGCGCGCGTAATGAGCTTCACGAGACGCTTGTCGCAATAACTCCGCACTTCCCTAACCATATGGAACACAACACTCTAAAGCCCATAGACACTTTTTTTTATTACAGTTCAGATCCTTAAAACATAATCTGTGTGATGTCTAGTGAGCGTGCGTGAAGAGCTGCTGAAAACAAAGTTAACACTTGTTCACATCATCTGTTACAAATGTCCAATTTGGGACAATAAATTTCCTCAGAACCTCTTGTTTTGCTGACTCGATGCTTTATCCTTTTTTCCCCCTCTTTCTCTCACGTCGTTTTTTTATGAACTATGCATATGTATTAAATGGGATTTTGTTGTCCCTAGATACCAATTTGCAATAAAGTACAAGCCCATCATTGGTTGGAGAGAAGCAAATTACTTCTTCGGCAAGATCACACTTTATTTTTTTTTTTTAATTTTAACAAACCGCAGGCAGAGGCTGTTAACAGTGCTTAGCCAGATATGCAAAGTATCAGTTTTTCTCAAAAAGCAGTTTGATCAATGAGGGGGAAGAAGGGAAAAGTGAGAGGTGATATGATTCAATTAAGTCCCACGGAAAGCTGACCCGAAAAGAAAACGCGAGTGCCTGCTCAGCCACCTGGCCAACTGGCCACCTGTCCGCCTGCCCGGCACCTGAGGCCTCCTCTTTCCCCTTCACTGCCAGGTCAGGTATGAAGGCTTCGGAGGAGAGAAAAAGCAAGACTTAGCAAAGAAGTGAGACCAACTCAGCAGCTTTTAAAATAACGCGAACCTCTCAGTTTCATTCTCTGCTCCACAGAAAGCACGTCACTTTTGATTTATTTCCTTTGTCAAGTTTCTCTTGCCTTCTCTTCCCTTTGCAACTTAATAGTCAAACAGCATCCTGTCAAGGGCTCTGCATTGTAATTGCTGACTCTCAGTGTCTTAGAAACGACACATAGGACCTGGGCCCCCACCTCTGCCCACCAGGATCTGCACCACCTCAACCCATCACGAGAAACAAAAGCCTCCTTAACAGATGTGTGTGTGTGGGGGGGGGGGGAGATGCTGGACCTGGTGAACAGATCCAGGCAGGCAGGTCCACACCAGCCCACACCGCCTCCTGCACGCTGATGTGTCTGTACCCCTGTGACCAGTTGGCAATCGCCCTGAGTGATAATGCGCAACTCGGCCTTACTCCTCTGCTGAGCGGAGCTGTGCTAGTTTTTGCTAAATAAAGAAACAAACAGTTGTTCCAGCCCAAGAATCTCAGCCAATGGATTGGGGCGGGGTGGTGGATGGGGTGGCGTGGAAGTTGTGAACCCTGCAAACAGCTGGGATTAAATGACACTCTCTAACTTCTGACAAACTTGCTGCAGAAACTTCAAGAGACTAGTCTGACCTCAAGACACATTTCAGTTAAGGTAAGGATCTAGGGCCCTCTGTTATGTGCCTACAAAATAAGTGAATTTTTAGCGTGAGTTTCAGTTGTTCTAACTAGACTGTATGTAACTTCTTAAAAAAGCAACCTTTTGTTGAAACCATTGTAATCTCTAAAGACAAGCAAATACTTCCTTAGTGAATTCTGTTCCCTCTTCTGGGCAAGGACAGAATTTATTCTTTACACCGTTGCTTTGTCAGAAGGCCAAACAGAACTGCTTGTAGGTGCTCTGATGGTTTCACCACCGCCTGGGATACCTTGGAAAGTGTTAGGGTGATATGCAGAGGATGCAGAAGTTGGAGATTGAGTTTGCATGTGTTGGGGTGGGGAGTGTCCCTAACTACTGAGCTTTTGGTGCCCTCAAACACTGCTTCCTAACCATGCACCCAATTCTCTTTGTTAAAACGAAACCAATGAATAATGGATTTATGAGTTAGTGTGACATGCTGAGTAGTCCTTTACATGGGCTTCCAGGGATGCTAACTGACTGGGAAAGCAAGGGAATGAAGAAAAACAGGTGGACACACGGACATGGAGAAAGTCTAGGTGGACTAGGATTGCGGATGGAAAACCAACAGCACTCTGGAATCTCACCATATTTATTATATTGAGTTGACTAGAGAGGCAGAGTTATTGTCCAGCCGAACAAGGAGGGAGGCTTATTCCTAATCAGGCAAGAAAGGAGGCAGCGTCCATTGGTTTGCAGCTGGATCAAGGAGACTGGTTTATCTAACCTCAGTAGACACATCTGTTTACAGCAGCAGTCTTCAGGCTGCAAACATTGGGTGTTGGGCTGGGGACAAAGCTATGGTGCCCATTTTCTAAACACCATGTAACGCTATCCACGTGGTCCCCTGAGGAATCCTTCAGCATCCCTCTGAACCTAGGGCTATGGAGTCCTTGACATGGAGACACACATTCCCTCGAGACTTCACTCAGTTTCTTTTCTCCACTTCTCCACGGGGACATATAAGGAAAATGGGCTGGTCACAAGATAGCTATTTACATATAAATACAACCAGAACCAACAATAAGTGAAATTTCATGTCACATAAATGTCCCTCCTAAGTTAGCACAGAGACAGTTTTATGTACTTCTTCCAAGAGATAAGTTAACACTGTTAGTAGCCAAATGTATGTGGTTGTGTGGAAACAGTGTGGCTTTGGGAGAGAACAAACAAAACGATTCTAATTTAGGCCAAGCAGCCTCCTGAACTCAGGCATGCTGCTCAATGTCCTCGGCTTCCGTTGCTTCCTTGGAAAGCTGGGGAAATACTGTGGCACAGAATGTTCTGATGATCAAGGATGCTTGAGCCATTGCCAAGCTCCTAACACACAGGGACTGCTCACAGAATGCTAGTCCCCCTCTCTATTCTCCCACTCGTCAGAATTTACAATCTATTTTATTCTTTCTATTTCAAGACAAAATACTAAATATATCCCAAGAGAGGGGGAGATCGTGGAAGTCTCCGAGAAAGAAACACAGGGCTTGTTTTGTTTGGAAGGGCAACTAGAAAGGAGAGTTCAGATTCTGTCAGTGCTGTCTATGGGTTCTGCCTGTTGCCTAGGCTTACCTACCTGTGTGGAATGCCTTCCCTTTATGCAATTATTCAAATTGTATTCAATCATAAGCCCTCAGAGCTCTGGGATCAGGCTTCAGAGCTTACAAGTGGCCTCTGCATTGCTTGTTGAACCTTAAAAACAGAAATATTTCTGCTTTATGGTGCTCTGTCAGCTCTTTTGCTGCATAGCAAACAATCCTAAACTTAGTGCCTTGAAATAACAGCCATTTGCTATTTCTTACAGTCACTGGGTTAGCTGGGGGGGTCCTCATCTGTGTTCAGCTAGAACTCATTCATGTGACTGCACTTTTCTAGAAGGCTGGCTAGGCCAAACTTTTCTAAAGGCTTCCCTCCCACATCGGTGCTGTGTGGTTTTCTGAAGGCTTGGACTGCTCTCCTATCTTCTAGCTGAAAGGACAGGTTTGCTTCTCTGGCATTCTGAAGGTAGTGCTCCAGCAGGCTGGATGCGCAAGCATGTTGGCCTCTTAAGGACAAGGACACATCCTGCAGAGTCATTTCGATCACATTCTTAACTGTCATGGGACAACCAGATTCCAAGAGCAGAAAGATTGCTTCGTTCCATGGGCAGGAGACAGCCAGAGCCTCATCGCAGAGGTTGAGCCCGTGGGAAAGAGGCCGTAGATGGAGGCCGTTGGACAGTCACCTCAAGCATCTTTTTCCTTTTTCTATTGAGAACGTGGGTGTGGTTTTCCATCTTTGGATAGTTGCCCTAAGTTTGGAAGACTGTCTTTATAAAACTATCTAGTTTCAGAAGACCTCTATAGACCTGATATCCTGTTCCCAAATGGCTAAAACCTTGATTTTGTCTTGTCTCAAAGCTGGGTTTCACTCTGTATCCCAGGCTGCGCTGGTTATCACTATATTGCAGTACAAACTGGCCTCAAGGTATGGCAGTCCTCCTGACCTCTGTCTCCAATAATAGGAACACACCACAAACAGTCATTAATGCGGTCCTAATCTCATGTCCTAATTTTCTCCAGACCTTTAGGATTTCTTCAGAGAAAGGAACTATAATGAATTATTTCAATGCCATATGAAATGTGCCACATTTTAGAAACCACAAAGAATTAAATTATTATAATCAATGGTTTAAATACTAAGTATTATTTTTGGTTTACATTTAACTCTATGTGAAGGGAAAAACATAAACTCTGATTAAGAAATTAATATCTAAATGACTGGAGAGCTCATCCATGGTCACTGATTGGAAGGGCTCAGTATTACTAAAGATGCTGACATTTCCCAACCTTCTTGTGTATATCCCACATAATGGGTTTTCAATATGAAAACCAGGAAGCTACTTTGTGGGGTAGCACGCATTTTTCTAAAAGATTATAAAATAATAAAATAACATGACAAACAATATGACTCTAAAGAACAACTCAACTGAATGAGTGTCATCGCACTCAGCTTGACGCTACTATCAATTTGCAGTAATCAAGATGGACTGGCATTAGCAAGATGATAGATAAAAATGAAGGGAGAGGCAGCCTGGAAGCCCACTAACCCAAATGTAGTCTCTAAGTAATTCAGCAATGTGAAAAAGAAAGGTTAAAAAAAAAAATGATGACTTCGGTGGTTATAGTTTGTGTGCTATCTAACAAATAAGCTTGCCTGAAGATCAGAGTTTTGGATCTAAGTCATTACGTTAGCCATAGAGGCCAGCAGAGGTGGCACACACCTTGAGGCAGATGAATCTCTGTGAGTTCAAGGCCACACTGGGCAACACAAGGTTGATCCAGTCTAAAGAGAAACAGAGCCAGGCAGTGGCTCATACCTTTAATCTCAGTATATGGAGTCATATAACTTTAATCCCAGCACTAGGAAAGTAGAGAAGGAAGGGATAGTGGCGGCAGAAAGAGGAGTGTAAGTGGAAGAGATAGTGAGCGCAGTGCATTCAGTCTGAGATTCGCAAGGCAGGACCTTGCCCACTTCGATCTGAGGATCAGTAGAGGTAAAAGGTCTCTCTAGTGACTTGACTTTACTTCTCTGATACTTCAGCATTTACCCAACTCCAAGGTTTTATTTTTTAAGGCTTCTCAACCTTATTTCACTAAAGTTGAAGCTTACCATTTTGACTAGGGTGTTTTGGACAGCAAGATTCTAGGTTCTGCACCCCATCTCTGTTCCTTCTGTTCCTCTGGTCTTCTTTTAGTGCTAGGGTACAGGCACTTGCAATCGAGCCCAGTACTTTTTTTTTTTTAATAGCTGCTTAGGATTTGACCTTGTATCTTTGCTCTTAATCACAAAATACTCTCCTCACCCTTCAGCATTGAATTTCTGGATGACAAATGACACTGGCATTTTTGTCATGACTATTTGTCATCTATATATCTGAAAGAACCTCTTCAGATTCTATGAATTTCTCTATTAGATTATTTGTTTTCTGATTCTTAAGAATTAAGAGTTGTCAGGCATTGCACATGCAGCTAGTTTCATTAGACATATGACTTGCAAGATTTTACACCAGTCATGACTTTCTTAGTCCTCTTAGTAGTGGTACTCAGGAGATTTCCATTTTAATAAAAAATTATTCAATTCTTTCATAGATTATGCTTATGATGTTTAAGGCATTCTCACAAAAGTCTAAATCACATAGATTTTCTTCTAGAAACTAGACAGAGACTGTGACTTTATATTTGGGCCCATGGTGCATTTTGATTAATGTTTTTGTGAGAAGGCATAAAGTCTGTCTATTTATTAAGTTTCAGTTTATCTTCTCATAGTAACATCAGACTGTTCTAAGCACTCTGTTGAGAAAGTGTTCTCTTTTATTGACTCTTTGCTTAATCAGGATGCTTCGTATACATCCTCCATGTGGACCTCTCAAGGCCATTTGGAGACATGAAGGGGCTTCTCAAATTCTCTGTCCTTCCTTTACATCATCTTGTGATCAGGTTCATTTTAGAGGTGAGCTCAGGTTGTCCATTCTATACAAAAGGTAGGTTTCAAATGCCTAGAGATTTTTTAATGCTTTTCATGAGACCCAAGTTTGATTATAAGCACTCATAGGATCCTCATAACTGGCTACAATTCCACCTCTAGGTCTAAGTGAATAAAGGTATTCAAGATTAGATACATGTCCAGGAATGTAAAGGTGTATATGTCAATGATCATAAATAAAGGCAAACAGAAAATACCTTGTGTGAATAACCATAGATAAAAATAAAATGAAAGCAAAATGCTGTAGAGACTAACAGACAATGGGGTATCAGCCAGGCCTCCATATCTCATGAAGGAGAGACATTCTGAAGGGGACTTGTGGAGTAGGAAAGGGTATTTTAGTGGAGGTATCTATGGGTGACCATTCCCTATAAAGCAGAGATTGCAAAGCCAGTATGAGAGGGAGGCTGTTAAGGGACTATTAGAAGGGCGGAAGTCACATCACTGATAACAGCATATTCCTCTGTATCAAACCTAGCTTCTGAACGCATTAAGCCTCAAAGGCCAAATTGGATATTGTCTTCCATTTTGAAGGGAGACAAAGGACATTAAAATTCAAGGAACTTGAGTAGATAGAATCAAGAAAAGTAAACTAATAATACATTGTTTATAGAATTCGATGAAAGTTATACAGAAAATCTTTGTGAAATTCACACAAGCATTCAGTAGAAGCCCCAATTTTGTCAAACTATTTTTTAAAGCCACAGTCTTAAAACATAAATAAAACAAATCTAAAATATAAAGGAGAGCCCTGAAGATAGTGTTCCCGGAGAGCAATTTGTTGACAGAAGCTTGGTAAATATCACATCATCTTCATGAAAATCCATACATACAGTTACTGTAGCCTGCCGGCAGAGTAAAGGTGCTGATACCCAGATGGGAATTTAACCCAGAACAAACAGGGAGAAGAAGGCAGATTAGACATGAATTTGAAAGTAAAAATTTAAGGATTTCTAAAGAATTGATGCGTACAGGTGCGTATAACCCTCATAACAGTGATGGCTTCATTGTTTTATACCCACCCTCAATTTGGGAAGTCATATTGCATTAAATAGGTACAGTATTTTATATGTAGGTCATGTCTGCAACAGCAGAGTGTTGTTTTCTTTCTTTTTTCAGTGATGGGGTTCAAAATCCAGAGACTCACCATGCGTGCTAAGTGAGGGCTCTGTCACTGAGGGTACACTTGTAGCCCTATAGTGCTTTAGTAAATCACACACACACTCCTCACACACACACTCATATATAGATATATATAATATATATATATATTATATATATAGCATCACATATATGCAACACTTGCATGTACACTCACATACAGGCACACTCACATATACAGACATACACATATACACACCATACACAACCCCCTGCCACACACACACAATGGAGAGTAAAGTTTTCTACTATGAAGCAAAGTAAAGACAAAGGTATTAGCTTCCTCTTTATATGAAGCGAGGTGGCTACGGACATCTAAGTTGAATGAGATTAAAGTGGAGTAGTGGGACAAATTTGGGACATAAGTCTGGTGATTTAAAGAACTATCACATGGAAGAGTTGATGACCTTTGTGTGGACACAAAGGGAAGCTGTAGAGAGGAGAGGGGGCTCCGGACAGAAGGAGTCCACTCCATGAAGCAGAAAAATGAAAAAGTGTCAAAGAAGGTGAATTTTGGTGGCCCCTTATTCTCATGCCCCTGCCATCTCTTTCTTCACATATAGGGCAGGAATAGTGGCTTCTAATCAGTGAAATTCAGTGAAATGGTAGCGACCTCCTCCCGAGAGACTGTGATTTCTGTGGTTTGGGAATTTTCTTTTACTATCTTTTCTCACGTGTGGCTGATGGGAAAGACCTCCAGGAATGGTAAACAGAGGAGGGATAACAGTCAGAGGAGAACAGAAACCGCCATGGAAGTTTCTGAGGGAGGGAATCCTGTGACCATCGCATAAGTGAGCTTAGAAGCAGCCCTCTCCATAGGGAACTGTGACACCAATATCGTGGTCTCATCTTTATGGCAGTCTTGAAGAGGTCATGTCTCGATGCACCCAGATAAATTATTCCTCAACTGCTTGTCCCAGACCCTGGGAGATAGCAGACATCGTTGTTTTAACCCATTAAACTTCATCAGACCTTGTTACAAAACAATAGATATCTAATAGACAAAGTTTCCTTTGAAGAAAATGGGGACTAGAAGTAGGAGTCATAGACCACCAGGAAGAAAGGAAACTTTAAGAGGAATGGTGGACCAAAGAGTTAGACAGGGCTGAGGCGCCTCCATTCCATATTTACTGCCAATGGTCCCATGAACTTGGGTGTTGAGAAAGAAAACTTTCTCAAGAAAGTTGTAGTACCTAGAAGCTGCTTAAGGATGAGGACGAGGGTGCTTGTCAAGGGCACACTCCCATTTTAGGGGGTTATACCAGCAGCAGAAAGAGGAAGAAAGGGGAGGAGGAGAAGAAAAGAGAACAGTTTAGGGAGAATTTCATGTTTTCAAGAGAAGTTTCTACACTTATCTCCAGAAAAAGAAGGTCTCTATAGTCAAAAACAGAAAGTTCAGCAGCGGAAATGTTTTTATCAGCACCTTCCTAATATGTGCCATTTTCAGCACAGAAAGGGCAAAAGGGAAGCAATGGCCACAGAATTTGTAATCTATAAGAAACACATTAGTAGATGAGTTTAAGAGGGATATTTTCTCAGAGGCTCATATAGGCTATGAAAAATACATACATACATACGAGTGCATATATATACACACATATATGTATATATCTCCTCAAGTACATATTCTCAAGTAACCTTCAGTTTTCATCATTAAAAGGGATGAAGGGCTGGTAGCTGTTATGTAAAACTGGAGAGAGATTCAATCAGAAAAGTGTTCAGGAAAATTTGATTTTGTGCATGAACTGACTCTCTGTGTAGCGTTTGCCTGTGCACCACTGGACAAGAGCTCCCCCAAAGTACGGGAAATAATGCATTGAGGATGAGGAGCACAGTGTGCACACTCTCTTGGGCCCTCCACTATGGATGGTGCCTGCAAGGGCTGAGCATAGTGTCACATTCTAAAGTATATTCTTTGTCCAATGGTGCCTACTGCTTGCTTTGTGTTCTGTCACCACTGGGATCGTCAGCTTGCATTGTGTCACCACAAGCCTTCATTTCAAGCCACGAGCCACATTTTACCTCATTTCCAGCAAGCTGGTCTGCAAAGTTTGGTTTCTGGATATGTGAGTGGAGTGGAATCTATTGTGTATGATATACACTCTTTCACCATTGCCTTAAGAACGCCTGACTTTCCACTGTGAACAGGGTCTCTGCATTTGTGCCTTTGACATAATAGACAATAGGGTTTGTGAAAGTTTCTCACAGTCACCATCATATGAAGATCATGGTTGCCCCCTTTATAGGTTTGTTTGCCAGAATAGAGACTTCATACATACATACGTTTATGAAAATGTCCCGGAAAAGAGGGAAGATCTCATTCTTCCCAAGGACTACAGTTATTTTTGAGAAGCTAGCTCTGTTAGTTTCCTTCAGGTCTCTGTTACATAAGACTCTAGAATTCTTTTCAAGTTTTTGTCAGGCATATATACACATACTCCAAGCAAGGCTAGCTGCAGATCTGTATAGTGATGTGTGCTTTCTCTGTATCTGAGCTTGTACCTGTGACTGCAGTCCTGGAATGAGGAAGTTGCAGTCTACCCCCGAATTCTTGCCTGTGACGTGAGTATTCAGATTCTCAAGTTTTCTCTTTCTGGTTTTAAGTCCTTTCTTGGCCACAGTTACCAAGTCAGTTTGTGTGAAGTTTCCATTCTGCTTCAAGCAAACCAAGTTTTGGTCTTTTCTGCTCCCAAGTCTTCCTTAACTCAGGATCTGTGAAGCTTCTCTTGGGCTTTCTGGAGCATTCTCAAGGCATTATCTCACCTGTCCTTCTTTTGGTAAACCAATCCAAAACAGCATTCTGAGAATTCACCTCACAGGTTCTTATATACGTTGTGTTCCTCTCAGTTTAGCTGAGAATCTGGCCACACACATATCCCCTCATTACTTTAGGCTATCAGTTTGGGTTTATTTAATCCCTTCTTCCAAATAGCCTTCCGCCCAAATCCTTTGCCATACTCTTTTTGGTGGGAAGCAAAGGCCATCAACCCCTAAAGGTTTCTGCTAATTTATCCATCCCCCCTCTTGCCAATCAGGAAAAACGTGTGTTTCTGCCGGGTATGCTAGCAATGGGATTCCCCCCCCCCTTTTCTTAACACAGTTCCATAATTAATGCATGCTTCTTTGATTCTACATTTATATTTAACACATTTAAAAGGTACAAAACGCGTTTTAAAGACGCTTCTTGTTCCCTTGTGATTATTCGAGTACAGAGAAGCCATGTAAGGATTTATGAGAGGAGCTTGCAAGAAGGAGGGGAGGCTATTGACTTACTCCCCAGAGCAGAAGCCACGTGGAGAGGAAGTTCACTAACTCGGGGACTCTTGCACCACCTGCTGGTAATTTACCAAAGCAGCTTGGTGCCAGCCAGGGCAGCCCTACTACGGCACCTGGGAGCCACGGTACTCTTCAGTTACCATTTTCTCATCGAAGTCTGGAGGACTGGCAGATTCAAAGCTTGTGCTTGAGAGTATGGGAAACTTAGTTTTGGCTTCCCACAGCCCTGGACAACTGCCTGATTTCAAAAGGAAACCCATTTCTCTCTTTCCCTCACTCTTTTCCAACCCAAGGAGCTTTGGAGTTTTGACACCTTTCTTCTCATTTCCAGACTGAAGCTGTCCCCCAATCCCCAGCCTTAACAATCTCCCAAGTAGCTTTCTCTTCATCTTGCTGGGCTCATTTCCTACGGGAAACGCCCACTTTGTCCTTTGGATGTGCCCAGGGCCATTCTCCATGACATGGAGGTCAACTCTGATGATCCGAAGAAAGGGAAGCTCTAGGAAAAGGTGAGGACAGGTGCAAAGGGCTTTGCTCTCTGCAGCCAGGATTCTCTGAGCCGATTCCCATCGGGGACCGTAATTAGTCCGTGCTGGTAACTGCATCGGTAGGAAGGTACTTAGTTTGCAATTGTCACTCTGTGCAACTGAACATCATTCAGCCTCCCTGGGATTTAAGGGGTGGTATCTAGAGTCAATCATCTCTACCAGGGCAGCAAAAACAAAAACAAAAACAAAACAAACAAACAAACAAACAAAAGGCGCGGGGACATACTCAATGGCTCTGTCCCAAAGATGCTGATTTCAAAGGTTGGAGGGGGCTCTGGCATCTGCACTTGTGACAAAACCTCTTACCGGATGTGCTGCAGATGGCGATCATAAAGCACCCACCTCGCCAGCAGGGGTGCACTGAGTCACAGACTGCATGCTTCCATTTCAAAAATGTTCCTGCAAGGAAATTCTCTGTCCTTCCATCCTATCCTCGTCACCGCTGCCATTTTACATGACAAGTAGATCATTGTTAAGAAATGCTGAAATGCAGATAATTCAAACTAAATAACACAATCCACACTCATCCTTGGGTCACCTATATTATTAAACTGAAGTTTTGGATTATATGCTTTAAAAATCTTCACACACATAAACATACATGCATAAATCTCTATAGGTTTTCTTGCCATCATAACATAATGTCTTGGAGTCTTAACAAACCCATGTTATCTTCACTGCCATGTTTAATGGCTAATTCAGCAGATTGTGCGGCTATTCAGTTGGTGACCTAGTGTGGCATGGTTCCTCTCTTCCCAGTACTTTTCACTTGTGAACACACTTGTGAACAGTTCTGTACGTGTGCCTACTTGTTCAATCATTTCCAAAGGACGAATTCATTGTGGAATTCCCAAGTCAGAAGGTATGAGATTTTAAGGCTTTGATAAATTGTCAAACATCTCCAAAGACTATTTCTTCATGTACTTTCTCAGCATCTCTTTAGCAAAGTGAGGAAAACACCCCCTGCCAATCTGGCTATTAGAATTTTAAAATATCCTATTCCCATATGCTCTGATATAGGAAACTATTTTTATTGTTTTTGTGAGCAGTTATTTGAGTTGTGGAGAGAATGAAACTTTCTTCTGTTTTCCTGTATGTTTTCCACTTAAGAGTCTGATTTTGTCCGCTACTTGTTCAGGTTTTTTTTTACCTGCTTATATTTGCAGCATTGTTTGCTTTCTCTTAGTAGTTGAACTCTTCACACTCACACAGCATTTTGTGGGACTACACTAAATATGAACACCATGTCTGATATATAGTTAGACATTTTAAATAAATTGATACTCTGTTGATTACTAATCTGTAAATGTGTTCCCAAACGATTAAAACTATTCCCAGTTATTTTTAATGGCCTAATTTTATTCTTAGCAGGTATTATTAAGTTTTAAGAGGATATGATCTAGCAAATGAGATTTAGAATTTTTGTTTTCAGAATTGGAGAGATAGCTCAGCAGTTAAGAGCATTGACTGCCCTTTCTAGAGGACCCAGGTTCAATTCCATGCGACCACATGTGGCTAACAACCCTGTGTAGTTCCAGTTTCAGGAATCCAGTTCTATCTTCTGGCATCTGAGGATACCACGCATGCCATGTGGTGCAGACACACAGGCAAAACACCCATATACATAAAAGGAAATGTAAAATACTTTAAAAACAATTCTTATTTTCAAGTTCACATTGAAAATATTTTATTTACTCAAAATTTACATGAATAGTCATTAAAATTGTCTTCTAGTGTTTTGTAGTTTGTTCTTACATTTAAATCTTAGATTCATCTGAAAATTTCTTGATGTAGACTATTGGCTTTATTTCCCATACCACCAGTCTATTTTTAATTGCTACCATTCCCCTTATTATTTATGAAAGAACAGTTTTGAGTTGCTATTTATTTTACAGACATATGCAGGACCTGTGAGAAACAAGACATGCCAGCCCTTCAGGGGAAGGCTACAGCTCCCCAGCGGACTTCTTCCTGTGGCTTATGTTGAGATTCCGAGCTATGCATCTTCCAGAAGAAACCATCAGCTGGCTTTCTCTTCCCATTACGTGCTAAGGTCATTTTACCTTTGATGGATTGACAAGAGGGATATACAATATTCTACATCAAGACTTTGCTTCTTACAGTTCTTCTCCAGTATTTTCTATATCTCAACTATAGCATGAACTCAGCACCAGTGCATGGAAACACACACGAGCATTTGATTCCTGGCTCTGCCATAGTTTAAACACCTGTCTAACAGAACTCTTAGCAAAATGGGTAGGTGTTTGCATTTTACTGTTTAAACTGAAATAACAAGGTAAGAGAGTCTGGGTGGGCTTAAGGAATGGAGTATTGTCTTCTGTATTGTATTGTATTGAATTCTGGAGGGTAATGTAGTATCTTCTCTATTGAATGTATTGTATTGAGTTCTGGAGCATAAAGTTCATGTTGGAGGAGCCAGCCTAGCTGCTGTCTGGTGAAGCATCTTCCTTGGCTTTGCTTGCTAATATGCGGGACAGGGTTTTCGTCTTCGTGTACAAACATCAATCCTGGTCCTTGTACTTCATTTTACTTTACTTTCCCTTTGCATTCTGCCTATATTGGTAGTTATTACTTCAACCCGTGATGGGGAAAGGACGGTGATTCAGTACATAGCCGTTTAAACAGTTACATGTAATATGATTCAAACACTTTGAAAAGCTTTCAGATAATATCAGTGGGAACAGGAGAAGCGTTTGAAAAATTCCTATGGCAATCCCCATTGTAGTCATCTGGTCTGCAGGGCGGTTCACCTCAGGCTGTGCCAAGAGTCCTGACTGTTCGAGGAGTACACAGCAAGGTCCCCACTCTTCAGCCTCTCACGGGAGGGGACGCAGCCAACCTTTGAAGAAGCAAGAGATTAAATCAAACAGCATCATTAGGGACTGAACTATAGACTTCAAAAATACCCTTCACACTTATGACCAGATGAGAAATGCACTTTGGAGTTCTGATATGGGAGGTGGACAGAGACTTTGGTCTGTTTTCTAGGTCTTTACCACTTTGAGAGAGAGAAAGAAGGTTGTGCCTGGCTTCCCTTAATCAAATGTTATTTTCTTATCGGTTGTTTGTTCTGAATGAAGGCAGATAACCATTGCTCTGAATCACTGGCCTCTCCCATGACTGTGTGGGGGAGAGGAGTCCAGTGGATAAATGGTAAAGTTCTATTCAGAGACATTTCTAAATAGAATATAAGATGCTTTGGAATTTTGTATTGAAGAAAGACAGAAAATGGCATCAGTATTTTCTTCTCTAAATCTAAGCATTATTTTTGGAAATAGATGTTTTGTGGCAAAGAGCAAGAGACTGTATTTGACAGGGCCTGTGCAGGAGGAGAACACACCATAGGAAGTTCAGTCCTTTCTGTGGACAAGTGGTGGCCTTAAAGTCCAACACGCAGATAATGCAAAACACCAGACTGGAGAAGCCAAACAAATCTTACAGTGGAGGAAGGAGGAAACAGGAGCTGGCAACTCTGCTAATGAGGAGCGCCCAAGGCTGACAGAGTGAGAAAATCCTTCCTCAGGACACCACTTCCTGTTCTCCCTCTGCTGTTCTGCTGGAAAGCAGATAGCTGAGACCTGCTGGGGAGCCACGGTGGAGCTACCTGGAGTGGTTAAAACCCTCCCGCAAGTGTTGTAGCGATCATTCAACAATTCCCACAGCTGCCTTTGTGAGAAGCCGCTCTCTTAAGCCTCTGGTTTAAGAATTTAGAGTAATCATGTAAAAATGATCCCCCTGTGCTCCATGATCCGCTGAATCCCGCTAATGCCGGATCCCCAAAGAGGGCTTATTAATGGCGAGACTCAGTGCCCTCTCTCTTGGCTCATGTTTCACACGGGATCTCTCTTATGGCTTCAGCTGTAAACCTCACCGCTGATAAAGAGGGCATAATGAACCTCACTGCTCCATGAGAAGGAAATCTGGGCTGGCGGAGCAGTTCCCTGCTCTATCTCCAGGTGCAGAAGCAGGGATGAGAGACGCCCTGTGTGGCTGCGGGATGTAAAGATGCAGGGCTCCTGCTTGAATCCCAGGCTTTGCCTGGGTTGACCGAGGCCCATGTGTGATTACCAAGCTTTGGAAACTGGAGTTCATTGGCTAACCAATTCCTCCAGAATTTTTTCAAAGATTTAATTTTATTATTATTTTTAATTATGTAGATGGTGTGCAAGTGGATATGGATGTATGAGTGTAGCTGCCCAGGGCCGTAGTCTGGGCTCTCCCTGTAGCTGGAGTTACGAGTGGTCGTGGTCCGCCTGACATGGGTGTTAGGAACTGAACTGGAGTCCTCTGAAAGAGCAGCAAGCACTCATAACCATTGAGCCATCTCTCCAGTCTCCAGAAAAGAAAAGTTTTTTGTTTCATGGCTACTAACTGAAGGACTCTTCATTTTTGCGTAATTTCAAGAATACTTGTGAGTCAGTAAAAAGACTCAGCATGTAAAGATAGTTTGCCCCAACTTTAACAACCTGAGCTTCCTCCACAGGGCCCACACGGTATTAAGGAGAGAGTTCACGTCTACACGTTGTCCTCAGACCTCCACACTCACATACCATTCACACACACGCGCGCACACACACACACACACACACACACACACACACACACACACACAAAGAGTTTAGGTCCTTCTAGAATGTATTTGAGCCTCATCTCTCTTGCTTTTTCTGATGATTCAGTTTCGGCTATTTGTTTTGCTAATGGAAGTGTGCTGTGGTGCTAAGCATGGCATGGTGACTTGCTCTCTTGGCAGTGTCACTCCCCATTCACATGAGTGTCAAGGGAAAGGGCAGCTCCTGGCGTAGGTGAAAGCCATTTCCAGAACCAAGCTCCTTGGTATCGGCTTGGCATACATTGAGTTTATGAATGTGGACTTTCAACACTTAAAACAGCTGACTATGTATCAAACTTTATTCTTTCTCAAATCCTCACAACCAAAGAGCTCATTCGCAAGCTGAAGCTTTCAAGAAAGGGGCCTCGTCTTACTCTCCATAGATGGTACTGAGGGCCCCAGAGAGGAGGCCATGTACTAACACCACTGCTAAGGGTGGCAGACTAGACTACAGGCGTCTAGTCAAGAGCCCCGTACATCATTTCTCTCAAACCAACTGGTTACTTTACTAGATTAGGGATTGAAAATGGGGTGGGGGTAGACTAGGAGAGGATCTTTAAAGCAGCTACTAAAAAGGACATTTTTCTCTTATTTCCCAATAATAAAAGGTGAAAGGTAAAACTGACCCATTGGCTCATATGCTCAAGCAGACAGACACTGGGTCAAGGTGATATTTGCTTCCCAGGATACAGTGCCCCAACCCCTATTTTAGGGCTCAGTCAGGGTTTTTTTTTTTTTCCTCTGCAGATATACCTCCAGGGGGTAGATTAATTTAGAAGACCGCTCTGATGCAATTTAAAACAGATTTTAGCCTATGGTGCAAAATAATCCTTAGAAAAGACACTGTTCTGTGGGGTGGGAAATGCAGATTGTGGGGTAGAAGGTTAGACTCTGCCTTTCCAGTCAGTCTTACCATCCCCAGGTAAAGATACCAGGTATGCATGCACATGCTTCACAGTCGCTGTGTTACCAGAAAGCATCTCTCACCCGGGTCCCATACCCACCTGGCCCATCTGGACTGGCAGTACTGTTCTGAATGCACTTTTCTCTTTCTTAACTTTGGGAGAGAGAAGAAAGCTCCTCATTTTACTCCCTGCTTTTTCAATAAAGGATTAGTATTATTTTCCTTCCTCCAGTGAACTTCCTTGCCCTTCATCCTCAATAGATTGTCTGGCTTTGTGTTTCTCTGCCAAGATGTCACTGTTGAACAAATCACGGCCTTAATGCTGCCCAGTCCACGCTGTGATGACTTTTATTCAGAATTGCTTGAGGTCATCTCAATGGGAGTAATGGGCAAGAAGGAGAATTTACCCCCAACTTGAATTAAAATAACTTCCAAGTACTTCCTAGAGCAGGAACAAAGATGAAAGGAGGCCCAAATTATGGGAGCATTTGAAATAACAAGGCAAGGGTGTCCTTTGAAATGTACTCAGCCACATTTGTTTGCCTTGAAGTGAAATCACCTTAACCAAGGACATTGGGCGATAGGAACAAATGGTTAATGATTGTGGAAGGAACCTGGCCAATTGGCTTGGCTTTCTTTCTTTTCTTTTACTTATCTTTTTACATTATTATTATTTTATTTAACTTTGGCTAGAATGCCCAGTAGGAGTGCAGGCTGGAGGATAGGCTATCTTTTGAACTGGAGACATCACAGGAAACTGGGAGACTCCAAATTGCTAACCTGAGGCCGGAGCACAAACTTTTCTTTTTCTCTTTCTTTTTTTTTTCCTGTAGAAGGGACTGCTCCCCCACCCCCTTCATCGGATGGCATCCCAAGTGCTGCCAGATTGCAACGGTCTTTGTTCCTGCAGCCAAGCCTTATAGCTGGCTCACACTCTGCCACGCTCATAACCTCACACTAGGAAAAAAGATTACAAAGAGGGGCAAACACCCTAGAGGGTTTCCCTTTATCAGAGTCTTCCCTGTCAGTGGGCTCCTCATTTCCAGAGCCCTCGTCTGATTATTAGTGTACTGACGGAATAAAAATAACCTCATATTCCTACATGAATCATAAATAAAACCCTTTTATTTCATCAAAGAGGTTGGCAGGTTTATAGTCCTTTGCAATGCAGGCACGATGTGAATGACATACCTTTAATTTTGCTGACAAGCTCATCGGGGTTCGAATGAAGAAAGAGCCAAAAGTGGGTGACTTGGAAAATGGCTGTGCGGGAGCATTTGGGTGAGGATAAATATTTCACCTTGCCACAGTAATCAGGGAACCAAGTGATCTTGGTAATGAACTCTTCAATTATAGCCTTCTTCTGACTCTCCAAACTGCCTAAGCAACAATACCACTGTGATTACTGCAGACGCTACTGATGGAAGCAACTTGAAAAGAAAGAAGGAAAGAAAGGAAGGAAGGAAGGAAGGAAGGAAGGAAGGAAAGAAAGAAAGAAAAGAAAGAAGACAAGAAAGAAGAAAGGGAGAGAGGGAGAAAGAAAGGGGAGAGAGGGAGAAAGAAAGGGGAGAAGAAAGAAAAAGGGGCAGAGAAAGAAAGGGAAAAAGAAATGATGTGCTGGGAAGAGAAGTCATAGGAAATTGTCCTGGATCTTCAAAAAAGGAAACACTGCTCACTAAGAAATGAACTAGTGGTCCCCTCACATCTGCTCTGGTCTGTTCCCTGCCTCAGAAAGTCTTCATGATGACTCCAGAAATGCTCTAAGGTTTTGTTCATCTGGGCTACAGGAAACAGCCAGCACTCTGGTTTGAACACTCACCAATCTGGCTGTGATGTCTGTTAGGAATGATATGTCTTCCAAGAAAGACAAACAGAGGTGACCAAGTTCGGGCCACTGACTTTGGTAGTCATCTGGAAAAGAGGAGAACCAAAGGCTAAGGAGAAATGCTAGATGCTGGGTTCATAAATAATTGACCTTTACTTACCAAGGGAGTGGGAAAAAGTGTCCACGTGCCCGTGTACGCATGCACGTGCGTACACACACACACACACACACACACACACACAAACACAAATTTTCAACCAAACTTTGGAGGTCAGGACTATACTTAATAAAAATCAAAGAAAAATATGAAAGATTTGGAAAACGTAATTGCTAGAAACGGAAAGTCTTCGTTTTCTTATGAACTCTTTGGCGAATCAGCCAGAAACATTTAGTCGTAATGGGTGGGAACTATTAAATGCTCTGGTTTGGCAGTTCCCCATGTAGCTTGGGGTTTTATTTTACTGTTGAATTTAAGTGTGCCTCCATTACTCCACAGTTTGGCAGCAATGTCGGTTGCTACCAGTGATCTTCAGACCTCACCATGTAAAACTGCAGTCACACATGGCCAGACCAGAGGCTTCATGAAGTCAAATAAACAGAACAAAAGAGAAATGGTTGTCTTTTTTTTTTTTTTCATTTTCAGTTGAACTATAACAGACATGCTCTAGTCTAACTATAGTTTCCATAGAACCTAAAATCTTGCAAGTCCAAATCTCAGGATTTGGACTCGCATCAGAAGCAGGCAAGAGTAACTTTGGGACCTTGGAGACTCCAGTGGCTCTGTGTGTCCTGTAAGGTCTCAAAAGTCCTTCTTCCTCCCCTACCTGTACCCTTCAATCTAGGAGCTCTCGTAAACTACCCTCAGTGAACACGCATCGGGATTTCTCTCAACCACAGGCAGTGGGTAGGACCAGCTTGTTCCCATAGGTGATGGGCATGACCAACTACTCCCCATAGGCGGTGGGCAGACCAGCTTGTCCAGGTGGATTTGTGAGCACCAGAGGGATAAAATGTTATTTAAAAGCATTGCCTAACATAAACCTCAAAAGGCACAGATAGGTCTATATTGTCACCAAAAAGAAACAAAAAAAAATGTCATGAAGAGTATGTGAGCAATGAATTGGGATGGGCCTGCAGGAGCTAATGAAAGGCCAGTATTTCTTTTGTATCAGTACATATTTGACAAATGTATGCATGCTTTATGTTTCAGTCCAGATTCTACTTGATGTTTAAGATACTTACAACAAGTCTATAAGGAAGGTTTGTTTGGAACCAAGCAAGAAAGGACTACTTTTTCAGTCTACACAGAGAGGATCTGAGCCAGAGACCTGAGGAGTCAGAGGACAGCAAATTCTTAACACTGGTGATATATGAGTTGGGTAAACAACCAGGCAGTGGTGAGACACCCTCTGGGTAGTAGCAAAGGGAGAAAGATGGATTCCAAGAGTCTAGAGGGAACCAGAACGGGAACAAGTGCAGGCAATTCTAAGAGCATCACCCAAGGCAGCGACAGTGGGCATGTTGGTTAGCATTAGCTATGCCTCCGTAGTCTCGAGCAATTGAAGACTTTCTTCCCAGTTGCTAGCTCTGTTAGGAGAGGTTTAGGTGGTAGAGCCTTTATGGAGGAAATGTATCATTGGGAACCAGTTTTGAGATTAAAACCTCAAACCACTACCTGTTCTTTTTCTGTACTTCCTGCTTATCGTGGAAGATGTGCATTCTTAGCATCCACCTCTGGCTGCCATTCCTGCCTGATGTCATACCTCCCATCAAGAATGGTCCCTTAGCCCCTGGGGCTGTATACCAAAACTAATACACTGGAGCAGAAATTTCATCCTATGTCTTCCATGTTCCCACCAGCATCTCCCCTGGGTAAACACCACAGTCAACAGTGTGCAGGCTGAAGCCCCTCAATAGTGAGAAGAAAAGAAAACATGCAGGAAGTGGGTGAGAGGAAGATGAAGGACACACGTAAAGGGATTGTAACACCTGTATTTGCATGCATTGATATTGAAACTCAGAGGGGCTATGGTCTACTCAGGGTCATCTGATTAGTATCTACAGAATGGAGCTCCATTCTGTAGCGATCCCCTATACAGAGTAGCCTCCAGACTCTACTAAAGCCTAAGTGTTATATTCAGTGTTGCTGGTGTCCAGTTATCACAAGTTCTCACCAGCACTATGGGGATGTTTTAATAGTCTACACCATTCCAGAGGCACTGGGTTTTAACTGACTGAGCAGCAAAAAGACTGATACTCCGAGATCTGGAAAGCTCTTGACTTCTGGATTTAGATGCTAAATCCCTGGCCTACTCCAAACCTACATAGGGATCAGACATGAACCCTGAGAGACAGGGAGAGTGTAGCATAACACAATCTGGGTAGCTCAGTGGTGACCTAATGGTACCGTCCCGAGAGCCTAGGATTTACACTTCCAAGAGTCACTTTATCTTGATTCGAATGTGTGTGTTCTCAGCTCTGACTTCAGAGTCTTGTTTGGTTGTCAGGTCATTATTCTGACCTGTGCTTATACTTTGAAGCCAGCACAACACAGAGCAGGGCACAACTGAGATTTAGTCAACAAAGGGCTGCTGTGTTAATTCCAATTCATTATCTCTTAGTTCGACTTGAGCAGCACCTATGTCCTTTGCAGATGACACACTTCTTACCTTGCTAGCAGCCCTTTTGGGGTCTTCAACCTTAAACATGCCAATGTCTCTGGTCCCCATTCCATGTTTTTTCCTGATTATTGGTAAAATAAGCAGTTTATAGATCATGATCTCCCAGAACAAAAATGTCATCTGACTTCTAGATTCTTGAAACTTACCTAACATCCACAACTGTCTGTCTCCATATGGCTTCCCCTGTCTTTGGAATTAAGTGGGACTCAGGTAACTGTTTGTTGATGGATTGCAGATGCACAAAGTCTCCTCATTGTTCAAAGCAGGATGTCTCCTTTGAATGCTTACATGCGTGTCTCTAAACTGACTCTTCATGAATTTGCTGAGAAAGAAGGCATGCATCTCTATTTGAGAGAGACAGAGAGAAAAAAAGATGAGGAAGGAAGAAGAAACAAGCTGATGAAATCACAGAGAAAGACAAAATCAACTCTATTGAATTCTAGATTGCCATCTCGTCAGGATTTTTGCAAGATTCCTCTGCCACTTCTTTATTTTTCATTACTTTCCATTTTCCTTGAACAAGCACAGAAGCAGGTTCTAATTTTACCAGAGGCTTTTCATCAAGTCAGACTTTTTATTCTCGCTAGGTTATCCTAGTCACAAAAACATCTTTCCGTTCAAAGCTTGCATAACATTAGCTAACTCTAGTGGGGTGCAGCTTCTTGAACCCACACAGTTAAGATGCAAACATTATTCTTTAACCTGACTTCAGTTATCTTTCATCACAGAGACTGACATTCTTAGTAGCCAGAATCTTCACAGAACCTCTGAGGTTTATGAAAAATTTTCCTTAATCACTGGCTGTGCAGATATGAACTTCTTGAACTTACAGGCAGCCATAACTCTCTTCAGTGTTCTGAGGAATCTCAGACACTCGATTCCCCTGTTTATAACCTGGTTATAATGAAGACTTTTCTACATCCATAGGAGCCTGTGTAAAACACAATCTGCCACTCCTTCCCTCTGGCACAGTGGTTGCCTGCCAGGTCACCACTTGTCACCAGGGTCCACTCAAGAACAGCTAATTATATTGGAGCAGAGTGATAAAAAGCTTTCGTGCAGGGGTGGATCCCAAAGAGCAGGCCCATGAGAGTCCCCAGGCTTGCTGTTGCTGTCTTCTTTGTCAAAGTATAAACTAGAGGCCATGGGTCAGTACCCTAACTCTAAACTTAATGGTGAGGAGATTAGGGGTGGCAGGACATGATGATGTCTCCTTGGTCATGTATCATTTCTGAGACCTTCCCTATCCAGACATGGACAAATCTGCTTTCCTACATGTCTAAGAAGATTTATTTTATCTGAAGTATATAAATATACTAGAACAGTTAGATTCTGTTGTTGGCTGAACTTCATTATTATAAACTATAAGTTGCAACAAATCTACTGGTAAATCAGTTTGTCCACTGAGGATTTTCACCGTGTCAGCACTGGTGGTCTCTAAAGGGGTCCCAGACTGCTCCTTTGCCAAGGCATCTGCAGGACATCAGTGTGGAGAGAGCACAGATCTCCTGTCTGATAGTTAATCCCGCATCCAGACTGACAGGCTCTACTTTCTTTGGAGATTAGTTTTCTCATCAGTAAACTGGACACTAACACTTGAGGTTACTGAGAGACTTTATTAATATGACATACTTAGAAATATTCCTCACAGTTTCCAGTGCGTACTAGAGCTTCGGTAGATATTTGGCAGGAACTGACCCAGACATGGCATTCCAGAGAGGATCCAATTAGTAGCATGGTGTATATGGTCTTTGAGAGTGGAGAGTAGAGAGTACAAGGAAAAGTAGGTTTGAATCCCATAGTGATCAAGAAAGTTTCCACAGCTGGTGTGGAATCTTATCAAAGGTGTGGCCAGCAGCAAGAGTACAGGAGAGTAGCCCAGAAAAGGACTACAGCCCCTGCAAGACTAAATACATAGGAACTTCAGGCTACCTTGGAGAAGAATGGAAAACTGACTTTTCTGGGCTAGTGGTCAAGAAGATGCAGGAGTCATGAGCATAGGACCAGAGTATAAATCAAGACAAGACTTTTAAACTGTAGGTAGAGAAATTCAGGGTGTTGGGTTGGGGGAAAAGCTCATTGTTGATGGAAAACACAAGACCAATCAGTGTTTTTAATTAGGAAAGCTGAGAGATAGTCAAGAAGTTGAAGAACACTGAAGAGTCGGGGTGCAAGGCCAGGAACAGGGGTTGGGAGATGGAAAATAAGATATGGATGTGTGACATTCAGAAAAAAAAAAGTGTAACCCTGGATTCAAATTAAATGGGAGAGAAAAGAATGGTCTCAGCGTTGATTCTCACCCTCTTTTAAATCATCTATCTATCTGTCTGTCTGTCTGTCTGTCTGTCTATCTGTCTATCTGTCTATCTGTCTATCTGTCTATCTGTCTATCTATCTATCTATCTATCTATCTATCTATCTATCTATCATCTATCTGTCTATCTATCTGTCTGTCTATCTATCTATCTCTCATCTATCTATCTATGTATCATCTATCTATCTACCTATCTATCTATCTATCTATCTATCTATCTATCTATCTATCTATCTATCATCTATCATCTATCTATCTATCTATCTATCTGTCTGTCTATCTATCTATCTATCTATCTATCTATCTATCTATCTATCTATCTATCATATATCTATCCATTTATTTTTTCACAGCAGGAAGATACTATCTACCTGAGTATGAATCGGAAAATCAAGAGAGAGAACTTTAAAGCAAAGCCAAGAACATAGCAAGCGCTACATCACTCAGTTTTCTAGGTGTTCCTTAAGACTGGGGAATAAAATAATGGATACATTTCAGTTCATTCAAACTGGATTTTCTAACCTATTTTGAATATAGAGTACATGCAGCACTTTTTCGTGCCGTGAGAGAATGGCTTATTGCCAAGTGATGCTGGAACCAGCACATCTGTTTCGCTGGGCTGAATCACTGTGTCTTCTCAACAGTTCTAACTAATCTCAGCCTTACATGATGGCCAGAGAAAGCTTTACTTCCTATACTTTTTTTCTTGCATTGCAGTTTTTTTTATATCCACTAAAAGGAGTATAATGACATCAACTTGTCCTCCATTACCACTGCCACACAGTTTGAGAGAAGTCTGTTTACTGAACACTCATGAAAAGCCCTGTCCAGTGTGTCTGCCTCTGTCGAGTGCTCCACAGAGCAGCATGGATGCTCTGTGGCAGGAAAACATCACTTATCAAGCAGGAGTACTGATTATTGTACCTTTGGCTGTCTGGTAACTATAAACTTTTGAAGACTAGTATTCTACTTTATCTTAATAACCAGAAGTAAATACAAAATAAAAAAATTAAATTACATAGCCTACTAATACATAGGATAGAGATTCCTTTAGTTAGTAATAACCAATTTCTCTCTGAAAGCCCCAATACTTTTCTGATAAACAAAAAGCCCCTGGAAATATCTGTCTCCTCCTGGTACTTTCTTGAGTTCTAAAGATAACAATGGCAGTGTTTGGATTATGTAACAAGTACATGAGAGTATTAGTCAGCTATGAGTTATTTTAATAAAATGCCCTAGAAAATCAACTTACAGAAAACAAAGGCTGAGCTTGGCTTACAGTTTTAGAGGTCAGAATCATGAACTGGTTGGGTACAAAGAGAGGCATTCTAACATGGTGGAATACTTATGTAGAATGTCACTTCTGGCCTTGTGTCTGGGATGTGAAAACAGGAGACTGGTATCCCATAATCCCCTCAGGAAACTGGTTCCACAGTCTTCCAATAGTGCCAAGTCATCGGCCAAAACCCTAACACTGAAGTCTTTGAGGGATGTTGCAGATTTTATGGCCTCCTGCTCCACTCAGTCCCACACTCGAGTAGCCCAAAAACACTCAACCGAAAGCCATAATACTCAAAAGATCTGGTGTGGACCCATCAGGCCATGTGAATGATGTTTTAATCTCAGTGGGTCCATGTGAGCTTTGCTCACACTGATTTAGAGGAACTTGTTTTCTTGTCCTCCATCCTTCTTTCCACCTCCTCTTCTGATTGGTTCCCTGAACTCGGAGGGGACGGATTTGAAACAGACATCCCATTTAGGGTTGAGTGTTCCAAGGCCTCACTCTGTGTGGTGTCTGGCCATGGGCCTTCTTATTTGTTCCCATCTGCTGCAGGAGGAAGCTTCTCCAACATGTATGGCAGGCTGTCTGTAGTTCTTTTCACCAATGAAGCAAGCCATGTATCGATTGTTCTTCCCTTTCACTAATTTATTATTTCTTCTTTTCCCCCCTCAGCAAGGACTTGGAATGGACTAGAATTTTTACAATAAAGTAGAAAAAATTAATAACAAAATGTACTGTTTTCTTTCTTAACTGATGATTGTTAAGACTGGGATAATTTACAAATTAGGTTAAAAAGATCCTCAATATTTGTGAGTTGAAGCTTAAAGAGGATAATAACCATATCATAAAACAACAAAAGCATCCTGAGATTCCCAAGGCAGAAGGGACCACAACTCATGACACTCTGTGTGTTCTGGTTTGTGTTTTAACTACAAATAAACAACAAAAATTATCAATTATAGAAATTATCATGAGACTTGTAGCAATAGTCAACAGGAATAAAATCATTTGGAATCATTTTTATTATTTATTATGCTCATTCTATAACCAAAATTAAACTTTGAATTCTTTTTTTTTTTTTTTTTTTTTTTTTTTGGTTTTTCGAGACAGGGTTTCCCTGTAGTTTCTAGAGCCTGTCCTGGAGCTAGCTCTTGTAGACCAGGCTGGCCTCAAACTCAGAGATCCGCCTGCCTCTGCCTCCCGAGTGCTGGGATTAAAGGCGTGCGCCACCACTGCCCAGCTAAACTTTGAATTCTTATTCATCTGTAGATATTCCATATTAGCATTGATAATTCAGCCCTTGCAAACTTGTTTAAGAAATCCTATTCTCAGACAGCTGTGGTCAGGGAACCTGAAGCTAGATGACAAGGATAAGCACGCGCCACAGGGCTCATCACCTCCCTCCACGCCTGACTTTGGTATCAAAGCAAGATAATAGGGAATATATTGGAAAATTGGAAAAGGGAAGAGATTTTAGAAACACGTTTTACTCCTTCCAATCACTGCTGAGGCATAGAAAACAAATTGTCTAAGAGACCAAGCAGCAAATAGTGTGATCCATTTCCTCATTTCTGGGTATCCAGTACTGAGAACTGAATGTAGTCAAGAAATTCATTTTGATGGATACCCTATTCTGAGCTTGGCTCCTGTCATATATTTTGGGGTCCCGGGGAACTTTCTGAATAAAGGCCAAAAATAATGTTGTGACAAAATTAGATCTGTTGGGTTTCAGCAAGGATACAGGAAGACTGAGTATTTAAAAAGATTTCCATCCGAGGCCTGAGTCAAGTACTTAGATATTAAGGGACCAACAGATGCACAGGTTCTGGACTGAGCTGCCATGGTAACCTGTAGGTATTGCAGGGCCTCAGAGCTGCCCGTCTTTGGCTCCCAGAATATTCTTTCAGATTGTACTGAAAGGCCTACTGTTCACATGATCATCATCTTGAGTGGTAGGTAGCGCATTACAGAAACCACAAAATTAACAATGATGTCATCATAGAAGAACCTGGGCCCCTTATTGCCTGACTTCCTAGGGAAACAGCCAATGAGGCAAGAAAATGGCTCCTTCTAGTTTCTTCTTCTAACTTTATAGGCATAAATAGGACTGAACTTAATTCACAACACACTTTAGCTACAAAAGAAACTGGGGCATAATTTTAACTTTCCTCAAAGAGAAGAAAGATGGAATAAAGGTCTTGTGGTTCACTCTCTGTGCTCTGCAGAGATCTGGAACCTACCACCTTCGAGGGCTTCTATTTTTGCCAACTTACCAGAAACTTTAACTGCAATAGCCAATTAATTCCATTTAATTAGAGGTGTTGTTTGGGTTAGGCTTAAAAGGAAGGATGGATAATTTGGAGATGCAGGATGTAGATGTTTGTTCTTTGTTCCCTTTGCCTCCATCCCATTACATATTCTTTTGCTTCCCATGTGTGTGTGTGTGTGTGTGTGTGTGTGTGTGTGTGCGCGCGCGCATGTGCACATGCCTGTGTACTTCAGTACACATGAGTACTTCTGTCCGTTTAAATCAGAGGAGTTCAGATTTCCTGGAAATAGACTTACAAATAGCTGTGTGCAACTTGATGCGGATTTTGGGAACCAAGCTAATTTCCTCTGAAAGAGCAGTGTACACTTTCAGCTGTTCACTCCTCTCTCTAACCCCCAGAATGGGACCTTTTAATACAATGATTGTGTGTGCGTTGAACATAGAATTTCTTGTTTTTCTATCTTCTCTTTTTCTATAATTTATTTGCATTTTTCTTTGTTTTTTATTTTTCTTTTATCAAACTATCAAGCTTTCTGATCACTGTGTCCTTACTGTCCCATTTGATATGTGTTCCTTCTGTCATCTAAAAATGGTAAGCCTCAAGCCTTTTGCTCCTGGCTTTCTGTATTTCCTTCCCCACTTCTATTTTTATATTCTTTTACTTTGGCTATGTCCTGGCTCCTTCTATATTTTTATACTTTATTCTATCTGTCTCCTTAATGGGGTCCTGAGGTTGTTTGTTTGTTCTTCCTTTGCTTGTGTCACCTCTGTGACTGCTGTTTTATTTCACGCTGTAGTAGGAAGCGGCGGGCTGTGTCCCGCCACCTGGCTAGCTTTACCCAAAATAATTACACGGAAACTGTATTCATTTAAATACTGCCTGGCCCATAGTTTCAGCCTCTTATTGCCTAATTCTCACATCTTCCTTTAGCCCATATTTAGTAATCCGTGTAGCACCACGAGGTGTGGCTTACCAGGAGAGATCTTAACCTGCGTCCATCTCGGAGAGGAGAAGCATGGAGACTCACTATGGCGAATGCCTAAAGCATCTCCCCAACTCTCCCAGAATTCTGTTCTGTCTACTCCGCCTACCTAATTTTCTGTTCTCTTAAAGGGCCAAGGCAGTATCTTTATTAATAATGAAAGTAACACATAGACACTCCTCCATCATCACACTGTGTATCTCCCAGGCCCTCCTCTAGTCTTTCTTGATTTTCAGTCCGCTCAGGGTTTCTCAGCTGCACTTTTCCCACTCCTCCTATTGTATTACTTCGTTTTGTTTGCAGCCTTCCACCCTGTAGGAGTGGGCATAGAGGAAAACCAAAGGGAGACCTCCCTTTCCACTCATTTGTCTCTATGAAAGGGTCATGACCTCTGGTCAGATCCAACCTTCTCCACACCCGTGGTCACTCCTATGTTCATATCTACCTCTCTGTTGAACTATTTTTCATACAAAGTAATTCATCATAGGAACAGTTTGTTTTAGATTTACCCTCGAAGGTTTTAACCAGAGGAGCTCACTTTGAAGTGGCCTTCTACAGTACAGTTTCATGGCCTGACAGTTACCTCAGAAGTTTCTTCAGAAGAAAAATTTTTCTTCCTTCTATTCTATACTGTCTGGAATATGTACACACATGTATACATGCACACATGTACATCTGGGACTTCATTCTCTATCCATATGTGTTTGGGCTGCAAATGCAGATATTTATACACACATGCATAGACATAAGCTGAGATTTATACATATGCAAATAAAAGCATATCTGAAATATATGCATTATATATCTGTAGTACTTATGTTTATATATACACAATATACAATCATAATAAATCCGTGCATTATCTAAATAGCCCATGTATCTACAGATATATTTAGTAGTTAATATCATGGCAATTGAGTTGAACATTCAATAAGGGTTTTTTTTTGCAAGAAAAGGAAATGGTCTCCAGAATATTAGCGACAAGGCATTTTATCAAAAAAATTAATAATGTTTTGAAATTTCATCATACTTTAAAGACATTGGTGTCACCACGCATTATTTTATCTCCATCAACTGACTCTTATTGTTGATTTACTTCTTTTCACAGTTTTTTAATCCTCAAAAAATCTTCCTATGGAGTGAGAGTTTTACATGGGCAGGAGGGATACAGGTTGAGTCACTTAATTTCCAAAGTGAGAAGACTGGGTCGGAACCTCATGAGGTCTCCTGTTGACTGCGTCCTGTCAGGTAGGTGAGGGCGGACACCTAACCTGTGCCTACTTCATCTCCCTTCGATCACTCTTTATGCCCAATTCCTGTCCCACTTCAGGAGTCCTCCAAATGAAAAAGAAAATGAAAAAAATGTAGCTCCGAATCTACTGTGTCATATTTAAGCTGGAATTAAAAGTATTCATTTTCTATGTTTAGCTAAATGAGCATCTGATTGCAGAAGCCAACACCATAGGTCAAATCACTAGGTCCAATAGATTAAATTATCTTAAACAAACACATTTAGACATTCAGTGAAATAAGAGTTGAGGCAAGAAGAATTTGTTGAATTGCAATGATTATTGCGTGTGTATGCATTTCTATATGTGTATGCGTGTGTTATATGTACATGTTTGTATGGGTGTGTGCAAGTATAAGTAGATTGCATTGGGTGTCTTTTCCACTCTGTACCTTCTATTTTAAGACAGGGTCTCTTGCTGAACCTGTAAATCATTGACTGGATAGCAGACTGCCTGGACTGATGGATAGAAGTCACAAGGATCTGCTTTTGCTCATTCCTATCACTAGAGTTACAGACTAACATAGCAGCCCTGGCTTTCATGGGGGTGCTAAAGACCCACACGTAGGCACTTGTTTGTGCAAGAGGCACTTTACTGACTTAACTGTGTCCTCTGCTTTCCTATAGCTTTAATAACACAGGTATCACTACTCATGGCAAAGACTTAAGGGTATTAAGAAAGTCACATGTTAAGTATATTTTCTACACAAATTAATATTAATTATAAAACAATTTATCAACAAAATTATTCAACTAAATGCTAAGATTTGAATATATAGCTTATTTATGTTAATATGCCCGGGATGGGGAAATATACACGCTAATTATTTTGTTTTGACTTGGTGGAGGCATTGGAATCACACACAGTATTGAGAATAGAGCCTATGTGAGTTGGATTTGCAAACTTCACACAAGTATAAGCACCACTGACACTCTCTTACTTGCACCTCTCCAGGTTATCAGGGCAGGATCTCCAACAGGAAGCTGAAACGGTGTTCAGCCAGCAAATTTGCCATGATCTATACAGAAAGTAACAGACTCAACTAATCAGAGAGAGCAAAGTCACCCCCTAGAGTCATGTGCTCAGCAGATGCTTTCCCCACCCTTAGGGAAGCCTTGCCTGGCCATAGGCACCAACTTCCAGCCATGTCTTCATAGCCACTAGCTCCTAACTTACTCTTGGGATTCTGCTTTTCATGCGTCAGACATGGCTGCTGGTATTTGCCGTCAGTTTCCCTATCTTTCCCCACTCAGTCTGATGGTACACTGTTGATATGTATTAACTGTGTGCATTGAGGAGCATGGTCTCAATCCGGCTGCATATAAACGGGGCAGGCCCTGTCATCTCACCTCACACTCCTAATGCACGCATTTACCCCTTGATTGGACAATGAGTTCAATTCAGATTGAAAGAAGGAGCTTTGGCCTTGGCTATTTTGGAATACAAGTCTCCAATATGACTCTGTTTTCTAAGCAGACATTAATGATTCTAAAACTAATATTCATTGTTTGAAGAGGCACAGCGGCCTTGGCATTTACTTAACCTTTTGTCTCATGTATGAGACTGAGTCAGCCTAAATCCTTCCCTTAATTAATATCTTTTCTTTTTATGGCTAACGTTATTTATTGAACAATTTGCATGTAACAATTAGAGCCACGGGCGCTTAAGAAAACTCTTCCCGCACAGAAGGCCATCTTTTAGATTTGTATTTATTTAGTTTTTGAAATTGCTAGGTTATACAAACTTAGAAAGCTTAGCTAAAGGACCAGGGAGTAAGCTAGAACAGATACATATCTTATGTCAGTGATCCCACCTGCTGGAGGCCAAAGGAAAAGAAGGAAGAGGTTTCTTGTTGTTTTTTTTTTTTTTTTTAAAAAAAAACTGATGTGATTTATAGAAGAAACTGTAGATACATTGAAAGAGCAGAGACTCACTTCACTCTACATATCTGCGGAAATAATTTAACAGCAGATAGCTACCGAGATATTCTTTATTTAGATCAATATTCTCAAGTAATGGGGTGTTCTATTTAAATGTCCTTTCCTTTAAAATGACAGGAGAAAGTAAAAATAAATGAAATATAGCTTTATTCATAATTCTAAATCACCCATAAATGTGAGCCAGTGTTTTTATCCACATGAGTCCATTAATTGATACATCTCCAGCATTGGTCAGAAACACATCTTCACCTATATTCATACCCACATATCAAAACCTTCATTTTGTTAATATGTCATCTTCAATTTACATGTTCTAGGAATTTGGTGTTGATAATTGGCTCTGTCTTATGCTACAAGAGGCTGTGTTCTCTCGGTGTTCTGTTTTGTGGTGTGACTTTTGTAAGCATCTGTGAAGACCATACTTATCCACTTCTCACTGTTGAACCAAAGAGCACACACACTTTTGTGATCTTGGGAATTATATTCTTCAAAATCTTGCTTCTAGTAGTGCATGAGTTTAGCCTTGCCATTGTTATATATTATCTATATTTTTGAAATTATGATAAATGGAAATGTATAAAGTTATTACCTCTTTTTAATAGCTTATATCTGACTTCAGCAAGTGGAGGACATGTTATATCAGATGACATTATTTATTTTTTTATTATTCTACTTAACTAGATACTGAGTCAAACTAAATATTTTTTTTTAATTGCTGAGGTGGTTTTGAGAACTTAGGTTAATGTTAAATTACTAAATGCCAATAGTCATTATCTAATACTTCATATAGAAGTGGGGAAGGCATAGAGGTTGTTTCCCAAGGTGTGCTGATTTTTTTAACCACTACTCAATATGAACTTATGGTGTGATTATTTCCCTCTTTCAGAATGGGAACCAGAGGGTGCATACACTCTATTTGAGGGCTCTAGTGAATCAAGGTTATACTTCAGAAAATGCAATCTTTCCCCTCCCAACTGGCATTTCAAAGATATTTCAAGTGCTCATATTACCAGATATTAAGCACTTCAGCAAGAAATTATCTAAATTTCCCAATCTGCTCCTTAAAGACTTTTTGCAGACTCGTTTTTTCTTTGCCTTGCCTGCAAAGTGTGGATTGTCTCATATATGACATTGAATTTATACAGGTGCTAAAGATCATTCCATGATTCAGATACTTCCAACATAAAATGGAGAAAGTCAATTTATAGCAGGTACGGTCATAGTTGATTGTTGTAGAGAAAGAAACCTGTGGAAAAACCAAAAGCTATAGGTTTAATTAGAAAGTAGACACTGTAAATATATTAATTGTGAGGGGAAAATGGGCAAAGGGTTTCACAAAGATGCCATTATCACCCTTGAATTTGTCTCTTTACAGTTTGGGGGAATTTCTCCAACTGAGTTGCTTAGAAGTGGTGCTATTTTGTAGTTGCAGCTAGACATCTGCAGTGCTCTTCATCTTTACCCAATTCCCTCCAAAATGGTTTTAACAATCAAAAAATTCTATCAAGAAAGCATGGAGATTTCGCCTTCCACACATTGTTGAAATCTCTTGTTATCGGACTTCAATTTTAGAGTCTCCGGGAGTTGTAAAGATGGCATTGCGTTAGTTTTAATTTGCATTCCCTCATCACTAGTGGAGCAGAACACTTATTTTCCCCCTTTATCTGTTTATTGGCTGATCAAGCCTCTCTTTTGATTGTATTCTTTTAAGTTTCAGAAAAAAAGGGCAGTTCCCTTACCTAGGTTCCTAAGGCTGTCTTCTTGAAACCCCGAGAATCCCATGGTATACCCGATCAGAACACGAGCCTCAAATGCGTAGTTTCTCTTAGGGTTAAGTTGGATACATAGGATAACTGTCACCTCACTAATAGCAGACTCCACCCACCCACCACTGCCTCACACTTCCACCACCAATTTGGGATGACAGATGACTTTCTGTCTTTAAATCAGAAAGATATCGCTGGGGATTACCAGATCATCTATTGTCATTTAATGACTAGTCATCACTAGCTCTATTCCAAGTTAGTTGAGGGTCAAGTAAGATGAATGGAATGTGATAAAACATTAGCTGGAAAAGGTTGTTTTCCAAGTGGATCCTAAGGACCCCAGCATAGGATTGTCTCCCAGAAAGGTCAGTAGAGTGACATCGCTTATCTAACGCCTACAGTTGGGCACTATGTCAAATTGTTTTGCATACAAAATTTTCTTTACCTTCACAAAATATAGGGAGGTGCTCTCCATTTAACAGATAAGGAAAACTGAATGTTCAGACTAAAAGGGCAATTCAGTAAGACAAAAACCTGATCTGTTTTCAGTGGACAGCAGAAGAGATGTGGGTAATGATTGGTAAGGAGACGGAAAAGTCCTCAGCTAAGCCATGATTAAAAATTATTAAACTGCTTGATGGTGTTAATGACAAATTGGGTGTGGTTCAATGCAAAATCTCATACACCATGCTGGAAAAACAAAGTAGCACAATCATATCAAAAATGCTTCAGCAGTTTCTAACAAATTCGAAATTTGCTTGTTAAGAATTCTCCTCCCAAGTATTTGCCCAAGAAAAATAAAAATATATTTTGTTATGATGGACAACATAAATTAATACTTATAGTATTCATCACCACTAGAACATTAAAAAAATCACATAGTTAATATATAAAGGACTACTTATCAGAAAAGCAGAATTATGAACTACTGATGCATAAAATTACAAGGATGAATCTAGAATGTATCAAGATTATAGCCATATCCATTAAATGATTCCTTCCTTCTTTCTCTCCCACCTTCCTGCCTTCCTTCCCTTTCTCCCCCCTTGCTCCCTCCTTCCTTTTCATGCTAGTATGTATCATTTTATTAAAAACCCCACTGGGAGAAATGTGTATTCAGTGGGTGTGAGTGGCTGGAGTCGGAGAAAGGCATTAACTACAAAGTATCAGCAGGCTTTGGGGCAGCTAGAAAAGTCTTGTGCTTCAAGTGTGGTATTATCTGTGCATGCTCCTACCTTTGCTCAAACCCACCACACTAAACACCCTAAAATAGAAGATTCGACTGCATAAAAATTCTATTTCAATAAGTGTGACAAAAATATAATTCCTGTGGAAGCATATTTTTAAGCCCCGTGCTTAACCTGTATTCTCACTATCTGAAACCAGGTCCTCATTCGTAGACATACAATAGAGGATGTCCTGACAATACAAATAGCTACTTTGCCTCATATGCCTTCTTTTTAAAAAAAAAATTTACTTATTTTATTAAACACACTTGATGAGAGACCGACTCTCAACAATTTTTAAGTGTCCAGCACATTCTTGTGAAGTCCAGACAGTCCAGTTTTCTTTCTACAATCCAACCATGATCATCTATGCCTGGCTTCACTTCCTGTCAGCTCATACTTACACAAGTGACATTTCTGTGAAGCCGACCCGTGAGTCATTTCTGAGTAGGCATTAAAACACTCTCACGTCTACAAGTCTAATATATTAATAACTGTGCTGTTTTCAATAAGACATCTAAATTTGCATGCACCATCCTACTTGTTATGTTCAGTGCTCAATTTTTTAATGTTTCTTGGACACTAGCCAGTAAGTCTGAATCCCTAGTTAGTTCATCTATTACTTTCTCACCACAATAGATTTGGGTGTCAGCCAAGAAGTGGACTGATATTGCATACAAAAATCGCATAATGCATTTTCTGATCTTCTGATATTGCCTTTCCATGTGAGATGGGAGAGTGAATATGTTCAGGCACACACACACACACACACACACACACACACACACACACACACACACACACACGCACATTCCACCTAAGCACACAGTCTACCCAACGCAGGTAAACATTTTTGACTGCTGTTATTAATATTAGGTGACATCTATAATCCGTGTGTTTGCATCTCCATTCACACAGTCCTCTCACCCTGTGGACTGGGAGGGAACAATGAATTGTAAAATTTGATAGTGATCAAAGAAGATGCCTCTCTATGACAGGGGGAAGCAGGGATGTGAAAGGCCTCATTTCCACAGGAAAAGCCTACTTTCTGCATTTGATCTGGCACATTTTTTGTGTCTTAATTTTAATTTTTCAAGGATGAGATGCTCTGGGAAAGGGGAAAGGTTCTGCGCTGGGAGTGTGTGTTGGGGGGAGTCACCTTCCTCCTCCATCTTCAGTCCCCTTAAAATGTAAGCACAGGATGAACGAATGTTGTTAAAGGTGAGTGTAGGAATTATTCTGCTTTGTAGCTGATGACTAACCTATTATTGCACTTTTTGGGCAGAGATTAATGGGGAATTCTTAAAGAATAAAGACTCTAACAAGCCTTAGAAATATGTGTGGGCCCAGTCTGTACCACGTGGTCTCAGAAAGTCGAACCCTAGCTGTTAATATCCTTGACTAATGAAGCAAGCTCCAGTTCATGCTAGCAAAGTGTCAAGAAATAAGTAACCGGAGAGGCGACCTTTCAACATGCTTCTAAATGTAATTTTTAACAGAACAATGTCAATAAGTTCAAAATCCCATATGCTTTTGATCTGATATGGAAGTGTGATACATCAATATAAAACAGCAATCAGAAGGAAAGAAGAAAGCTTGAAGGACAAGGACGAGGGGCCTGAAAGAGTCATCTCAAGTGTAACACAGAATGTCTAGGCAAAGGTAGAAGAAATCCTTGTTCACTGTTTCAAGGGTGTCATTTCCGCGGAACAGAAGTTGGCAATAACAATACTTTCTAACTATTCCTACCTTCTTACTAGCTACTATCTTTGTGAAGAGTTGCTACACACTGTGTGAGCTAGCTATTCTTCCTCTCCCTGGTCCCAGACTTCTTGTTATGAGATCCTCAGAGCACAAACCTTACTGTCCAACAGAACTGGCATCAATTTCGGGCTCAGTTTGATTAAGTGTATTGCATATACTGAGGTAAACTCTTGGTCCTTACATTTGCAATGTAGGAACAAGAATAGAATCTTCCTGAAACTTAGAAGCTTCTGTAAGGCAAAGGACATGGTCAGCATGACAAAAACGCAGCCTACAGAATGGGAAAGGATCTCCATCAAACACCTCTGACAGTGGGCTGATCTCCAAAATATACAAAGAACTCAAGCAGCTAGATATCAAAAGAAGAAATAACTTAATTAAAAATGGGTTACAGACCTAAACAGAGAATTCTCAACACAAGAATCTCAAATGGCCAAAAGACATTTAAGGAAATGCTCAACATCCTTATCCATCAGAGAAATGCAAATAAAGACAACTCTGAAATACCCACCATCTTCTACCTGTCAGAATGACCAAGATCAAAAACATCAATGACAACTTATGTTGAAGACGATGCAGAGGAAGGAGAACACTCCCCTATTGCTGGTGGGAGTGCAAACATATACAGCAACTTTGGAAATCAGAATGGGGATTTCTCAGAAAATTAGGAATCAATCTACCTCAAGACCCAGCAATACCATTTTTCGGCATATACCCAAAGGATGCTAAATAATACCACAAGGACATTTGCTAAACCATGTTTGTAGCAGCATTATTTATAATAGCCAGAACCTGGAAACATCCTAGATGACCCTCAAATGAAAAATGGATAAAGAAAATGTGGTACATTTATACAATGTAGTACTACTCAACTGTAAAAATATAATGACATCTTGAAATTTGCAGGTAAATGGATGGAACTAAGAAAAACTATACTGAGTGAAGTAACCCAGACCCAGAAAGAAAAATATAATATGTATTCACTCATAAGTGGCTTTTAGACATAAATCAAAGAATAATCAGCCTATAGGCCATAACCCCAGAGAACCTAGACAACAAAGAAGACCATAAGAAATAAATGCATGGGTCTGCCTAGGAAAGAGAAAAAGATGAGATCTCCTGAGTAAATTGGGAGCATAAAAGGGTTGGAAGGGGAGAGGGGAGGAAAGAAGAGGAGTGGGCAAAAATGTATTACTCAAATACAATAAAGTATAAAAAGAAAATAGGATCTTTACTGAATTTCTATGGAAATTAGCTTTCAAATGTGTACCAATTCTTTAGTACAATGCCTCATAAGTCAGCTACAGTTAGTGATGGCTAATGCTGCGGCTGTTGATATTATGACTTACTTCCTCCATCCATGAGATTGTTTATTATGGCCACCGTCGTCACTGCCATTCCAGAAAATATGTCACAGGTCACATCACTTGTCACAGTGCTGAGCACAGTACCTTCTGCTGGGATACAAGGAATGAAAAGGAGTGAGTAAACGTAACGCACCTCTTGTTTGCATGATGCTATTCCTCAAAGCATATATGTGTGCAGGCTAGATTAATATTGTTTGTTTACAAGAAGGAAGGATGGTTAAAGTTTTCTACCAGTAGAGAAATTTACCTTGTCCCATTTTATCTTTTAAATGAGTAACAATCCTATTATTTAGTAGCTCTGAGCGCTCACTAGCTTGTGTTAAGAAGGTTGCTGGAGAAGTAGTGAAGCATCTTTCCAAACAACTGATACTTGATTTGTAGTATGCTAGGTACCACAGCATCTAAAGCTCTTACTAGAAACAATTCTTTTCTATTTCAATTCTATATGGCCCAGAATGTCCAAGTGTGAACTTTGGTAAGGCAGTCCTTTAGAAAAGGCATTCCTTACATGGAACAAGTAGCCTTTGGGTAGAGGAGCCATGGAATACAGTATTACACATAGTGACAGGCAGAAGTTCTTTTTGGGTAGGAAAATATAATGATCTGTGCTTTTAAAGGCTTTGTATTTTCACTAAGTAGTGTGACTGTAAGTAATAATGACAGACTGTACATTTTTAAAAGCTGAAAGAAAGTAATTTGGGTGTTTTCACTAAAGAAATGAAGAATGTTCACGAGGTAGAAATGCTCAACCTGAATAGATTCCACACAATAGATTCATGTATCGTAAGAGCACATGGTGCCCATACTGTGTGTAATTTAATGTTTATATTTACATGTTAAAAAATTTAAATTAAAATGGGAGCCAATCTGAAAAGAATGCTTCTATTAGTTTATTTGGCATGTCAGAAAGAAAAAATGGCCAGATTGAGTAACACTGAAGAGAATTGAGAATCAGATCCCTAGTGTCTGTCTCCTGATTGTGCCACTCCCCAACCAGCAACAGCCTCATGTCTTTGTTTCTACACACGTACACATATAAATATAAAGAAAATGTTCCTTATGATTTGGTGCTAGAGTTAAATGAGTTAACTTTGGTAACAGAGTCTGTCATATGGCCAGCATCGCCTAAATAAGTGTGTGTTAAATAAAGAGATAATCAGAATATCTTAGTCACTGCTCATGAAGTCCCAGCTTTAAGACCCATGCAGACCTATGGAGTATAAATGGGGGATACATACAATAACAAGCATGATTAAGAATTATTTGGGATACCATAAGGTGATGAGTGTTGTACAAGCCAGCAAAAGTAGACGAGGGCAAGAAATCAGGAATGTAGAGATAGGCAGAGCTGGCATTCTCAGTGAGATGGCTGATTGGAAGGCTGACCTCCTTGAGTATCAATGGGCAAACACTGGCAAGAAGTAAGGGTGAAGGAGCGAAGAGATGGCTCAGCAGTTAAGAGCACTTACCACTCTTCCTGAGGCCCAGGGTTCAGTTTGCAGCACCCACATGGCAGCTCGCAACTGGCTGTTATTTCAAGATTTGACAACACCACACACACACACACACACACACACACACACACACACATATATATATATATATATATATATATATATAAACAAATTCACATAAAATAAAGATAAATAAACTATTTTTAAGAAAAAAAATGAGGGAGAGAGTCAGTTGGTTGGGGCTGGAGGTTGACTGCGTTGGGGCAGAGGAAGGGATGAAAGAGTCCACCGTGACAATTCTTGGGCATTGAGCTCATTGAATGGATCTCTTTTGCATCTTGGATTTTACCTAGAGACACCCTCCACTAAATTCACTGACTGCCAGAACTCCCTCCTTCCCAACATGAAGTCAAGACCAGCCATGCCTATGTGATGAACGTAAAGGCTCTTTTCTTTTAGAACATTCAAAACTGGCACAACCAATAGAAGGTAAAGAGGGAGTGGTCCAAACACTCTCCATATCTTCCAGAGAAATGAGACGGGAGGGGTTCTCAAGGCCTCTCCTAGTAGCCAGGGCTTTTCTCACTGTTGGCTATAGTCTTCTTTGGTGAGAGTTTACAGTCCTGAGAATACCCTGTGATGTTCTGGGTGGACTTGTCTCACCTGAGGCAGAAATCAGTCCTTCTGGGCAACTGAAACAAAGTCTTAAAGTCATAGGGGAAAAGTAGACTTGAAAAGTGTGTTTGACAAAATCTTGGGATGTTGTAAATGAACCTTTATAGTTCATCAGGCAAAGGAAGCCATAGGGGAATCAATGTAGACAGAGTATTTGCTTGGCCATCACCAAAGAGCAAATAACAGTTGTAAAAAAGAAACAGCTTTTCTTCCCCTGCCCGGGTCATTTTTAGCAAGTTAGCCATTAACAAAATTCAAACAGAATTTGCTTCAGTATGACTGTATAATATAGTGAAGAAATTCTTAGTGACAAGAGGTCACTAAAAGTCTCAAGTCTCAGAAATCCCCCTTTAAGAGTAAGGCTCCAGAATTAGGGAGTCATTTTTTAGCCAAGGTAGTTTTCTTTGGATTCAAAAGAACAGAGATGCAGAGTGGGCTGCTTATGGGCATTTCCGTGAGTCACAACTGCCTGACTTACCTTTCTTGTCACTGTGACCAAATACATGAAAGAAATAACCTCAGGGAAAGGAAGAAAGGTTTATTTTCAGTCAAGATTGACGAAGGTTTCCTCCAGAGTTGCTTGGTCCACGTGATGGGGCAAGCAAGCATCATGGTGGCCAAAACTTAGGGCAGAGGAAGTTCTAAGTGAACAGGAAGTGGAGAGCACACAGACCATGTTTTTCCTGCTAACCTTCTCTTTCCTGCCTCCCTGGTAGAACACCAAAGCCTGAAAAGCGATGCTATGGTGTGGCATAGAAATTGACAGAGCTATTCCATGTCTTCATATGTTTCTAGCGTAGTAGCCACATACACAGAGGGCTTGCCACATTTCAGAGAAGTGATTAAGTGGCAAGAGTAAAGGAAGAAAAGCGAAACAATAAACACAGAGACAGAGCAGTCAGCTGGCTAGATTGTTTTGATGTCAGGTGACTCTGTCATCACTTGGGTAAATGCCCCACTTTTGAAACAATCTGCCCCCTTTCCATTTGACTCAATTACTGCAGAAAGTTAGCTGACTTAAAGGAAACACTCCACTGTGGAAGAGCGCACTGCCTAGTTGTCACATTGACATCTCTGCCACAGGTACCTGGAACATGCTGATAGCAAGAGACGAATTGATGCGGTATGTTTTGTTGCTTGGTTGTCATTCCACAAGCATCACAAAGGCTGCTGACCCCGGGTGTTAATGCTTTCAGGGAAAAGAAAATACTAAAAGCACTTGAAAACCTACTTTGAGGAGTGATCTAATTGTTAGTTGGATAACCACAAATACCTGGAAAGGAAGAAAAATATTTATGATTTGTGTTTGACTTTGAATTCATATTTGAAAATGTACACAGGTAAACATTATAACCAATGAGTCTTTTGAAAATAAATTGCTGTTTATTGCCTACACACGCATGAGTCCTAGCCTGCTCCCGGAGATATTTTTTTATAACTTTTAACATTTGATTATATATCCATCTGAATGAGATGGTGGAAGTCTGAAGCGGAAAGGAGAATGCTTGTCCTACCCATTCACAGATGATTCATATATTAATTGATTTTATTGTCTAAGCATTTGTTACACACCCCCTCCAGACAGGGCAGCCCAAGTGTGATGAAAGGCCCTAGTGCAACATTCCCAACTGCATACTAAACATGCTAGAACGTTCCTGTCTTCACTGTTTCCAAAGTCAACTCCACTGCTTTTTCTCACTCTCACGCCGGGTCCTTAGGAATCCGGACAGTTCTGTCAGCATCCCTTCATCTAAAATGTTTAGTTCTCTTTGGCGCGTGTTTGTTATAGCGCGCTTATTGCTATCATTTGGTACACATTTGTATGTCTCTGTGTGTGTGTGTTCTTTGCGTATGCATATGGGGAAGTGAGAAGTGGGTGTCAAGCACCTACCTCTGTCATCAGCTTTTATCTCAGTTTCTCATGCAGGGTCTCTCTGGAAACCTGAAACTCACACACTGCCTAGATCAAGAAGCCCCAGGGCCCCACCTCTCTCTCTTCAGCCCTGGAGGTGATGATGCTCACCATCACCTGGAGTTTTTCTCACGGTTACTGGGACTCTGCTGTCAGATAGCCATGCTCTTGCCATAGACATTACCTACCATGTTTTTACATAAATAACAAAAACGTTAAGAGATGATAGCATTAAAAACAGTTCATCTGACATCTCACTTCAACTGAAAGTCCAAATTGATTCAAGGAAAATAGAAGTTTTCCTTGATTAATTAATTAGTCACAAGGCACACAACAGCACTTAGAACCACCTAGCTCAATGGTGGTGGGTTAACACAGATTCTGCTACAGTGAGTGATACGGTGCATGCCAGTAGTTACACAACAGGAGGCAAGCATGTCTTACAGAGGATCCATTCTTGAAGGTTCTATCATGTCTGTCTCCTTGAGGTCTAAATACAAGCATGCGTTTAAATTCCACTGGTCTGCCCCTTCAAATGCTGTGTGACTTTCAGAAATGGCTTAAACTTACTCAAAATTTTGTCTGTATCAGTGAGACAGGAATCCATGTAATCTGCTTTGTACAACTCTAAGCAAGTGCTACATTCCTTCAACACATAGTATCTTATGGGGTGTGGACAAATAAGAAGACAAAGAGAAGGCTGGATAAAAGAAACTTTATTTTCTTATATAATTAAGGAAAGTAGTAAGAGTTAAGTCTCTCTATGCATGGCAATTCATTTCTGAAATTGCAGAACTTTGGAAGCTGAAGCAGGAGGATTGCCATGGGTTCAAACCAAACCTAGGTAACACAGAGTTCCAGATCACAATGAGACACTGTCTTACCTCTTTTCCCCAAAGCCAGAGAAGTATTTAGCACAACAATGTATTTTTAAAAGTCCATTTCATATTTTTGCACACTCATATGCTCAAATACCCTTTCACAGTCAAAAACATTGCACCTAAATGTGAAAATCTCCATTGGAAGAGAGGACATGCCAAGCTCACTTTCACTATTTCAAGTTTTATAGCAATGCTTCCCTCTGTATCCCACAATCTAAACTGTGTTACTAAAAAAGCCAAAGGTTTCAACAATTTCACTAAGCTGATTAGGACCGATCCCCCAGCTGGAGGCGTGACTATCACACTGACCCGTGGATATGTCAACGCACTGTGAATTTAGCTGCTAACAAGAGTTGGGTGCTTGGTAAGTGTCTCAGCAATGGCACCAGAAGCACATGGTTGTAGATCTGGTCTTCCATGCTTCCTTTACAGATCAGGTCACTTCCCCCTAAGCAGGAGGTTTAACTCATTCTTTCCTCCTAATCCAGTCTCTACCTTCCTACATCTTCCTACAATGCTTGCTTTGACCTTATCCCAATTTTACTTGGCTTTCTACATATACTACAAATTCCTGAAAACAGCCTTTCAAATCATTTTATGAACATGTCCAAGGTTATCTTTCCGTGTTTGCTCCACTCAGCACACACAGGCTCTTATGCTTTCAGGCATACAAGCATCCCAGGAACTTCTACACTTCCAAACCTTATATTTACTTTGCTCTTGACGTGAGTACAGCCTCTTTGTACTGCCCATCTACTGAGATAAATCTTCTTTGTCCTTCTACACACTTCTAGAATTATCTTCCTCCTGAAGCTGCATGCTAAAAGTGACACTCATTCTTTTGTATGGAATTGTATGGTATCATAATATCCCTGGAATATGTGTGTGTGTGTGTGTGTGTGTGTGTGTGTGTGTGTGTAACCTATGGTAAATATATAGTTACCCATGGTTAATATATTTATATATATATATATTTACATGTGTATGTAAACATCTATATGTATATATAGAGAGAGAACACCAAACACTCCCATTTTAAAGTGTGATATTATTATTTTATTACATATTTATGCATTCATTTAGTTTGTATGTGTGCACACATCTGTAAATGCACACATGTTTATGAAAGCCAGAGGACAACTTGTAGGAATTAGTTCTCTCCTTCCACCATGTGGCTTATGAGGACTAAAGTTAGGTAATCAGCCATGGTAGCAAGAGTCTTTAGTCACTTAGAAATCTTACCAGCCTATATTTTATTTTATGGTCCTGATATGTCAAATATGATTAAATAAAACAAATTGTGCTAATTTAACTTAATAACTACACATAAAAATATCATTAAACAAACAGGTATATACTCAGTAGTAGAATGTATTAAACAAATACCTGTATATATACTTATATATAAATAAACATTAAACTAAATAACATGAGAATAAACTGCCTTCATGAAAAGGTTGATATTAGGATCATGTGAATATGAAACATAAGACTTAACATTGAAGGAAAAAGGAGAAATAAATACCATTTGCCCTGCCATCCTTTTACATCTTCTGTCCATGTCTGTCCATTATCAAGTGAGCATTTACCCTGTATTAGACGCCACACTTTTCGTGTTCCTTGAGGAAGTGAGGCATAATCACAGTCCTATAGAAGAGATGGCTTTATCTGAAGTCGGTTCATTGTTCCCCAAGCGTTGAACCTAAGAAATGAAAGACAAGTCTAAGAACATTCCTTGTAGGATAAAGGATAGCTGACAGACATGTTGTAGCTTTTGCTATTCCTGAATGTGACCCATCTCACAGAAGGAGCCAAGTTCATGTAGTAGGTTTCAGAAAAGTTACCAAGGACCCACTTTAGGATATAGCTTCCACTCTTACTAATTACTCAATTCAAGGCTATCATAGTTACTAATTTCTTGAGACACATTCATTTATGAAGGCATATATACACATATATGTGCAGATGTATCCCACTTACTAGACCACAGGAATATGCATTGTCAAAATATATTTCTGTTAAAATCATGATACTCTCTGAATGAGAAAATGCCCCTCAAAAAAGATAACTTGTAACTTTAACAGAGCTTACTGAGTTTTTAAAAGACTGTTCCTTTAAATGCTATTTGATGATTAATGGTACATTGATTGAGAATTAACAACTATCTTGTTTATCCAATTCATTTAAAGGGCTGTTAAGCCTCAAGCTATGGCTTAAAAAATGATCCAGGCTCAGTTTAGCATTCATTACACTAAATATCTCAGCCAATGGCAGTCCACAAAAGTAAATACCTCTTTATCAACAAAGCACAGAAATGCTAATTGACAGCTGGCAGTGGCCAATCAGAGATCTCTGTTGACAAGCCACTGATGACTTTTGTAACATCTGTTTAATTTTGCTAATCCACCATTTGCTCTTTCCGGAAATAAAACATAAGAAGACATGGAATGTGAACATACATAAAGGAAAGAAAATTTTGTGCATGTGTGCCTGCATGTGTGTGTGTTTGTGTGTGTGTGTGTGTGTGTGTGTGTGTGTGTGTGTGTGTTGTCCTCTGGGATGTAAGTATGCAGACCCTGACAAAAATAACTATGGAAAACAGAAGAACTCAAACGATTTGTGTGAGAAAACTTATCAGAGTTTAGGTTTCCTCATTTTGGACTGATGTAAGAAGACGGTAAAGACATTTAATAAGCTCTTAAATGTATTTTTTCTTCTATATTTTGGAAGATGTAACCTCTCCTTCATCCAGTGGCCCACAGGAAATACTTACGTTATGGGAACTAAAGGAGAGCAATGGTTATTTTTAGACATGGAATGTCCTTTGTCACGCACTCATCCAATTTCTCAGGTACATTTTCCCCTACACTTTCCCCAAAGGGAGAAGTTAGCAAAGGAACCTGGGGAAGAGAAGGAACAGAAGAAAGAAGTGGAGTGTGAGGTGAAGGCAGTCATTTAATGTGTTTGCCTACATGGCCTTATGCCTTTGAACTTCCAAATGCAACTTTATACATCGTCTTTTAACATTATGCAGTTGACAATCCTGAAAGCTCTCAGTTTAGACAACTAAATTATTGCTTGTCAATTTAGTTTGGGATGAAAGACAGGTTTTTTGTTTTACAGTAAAACTCCATTTAGAGCATATACTTACTCTGAATCCAATTCTAGGGTTGTGTTATGGGCTGGCATTGAAGTGTATCTCAGTAGGAATTATCAGTCTGCTCTGACAGTCAACCCACACAGGATCCCTTGCGTTAGTTCTTCAAGCTGGGCACACCCAGCATCATTTAAAAGCAACTGAGATAAAGACCCCTTCAGACTCCAAGGGTTACCCTTCTTGCTGATATTTCACTACTGTTTTGCCTCCACTCAACCACTGAACTCGGCACAGCTGAAGATCACTATCAGTTGCCATAGAAGCTGATGCAACGCTTTATAGCTCCGTAGGGATTACTTGTTAAGATTGTGTCTTCATTTTGAACAGCTATCTATTTCAGTATTTCCATTCATTGGCATGGAGCGGTGTGGGGGAACCCTCTTAGGCAGAGTTCCAAAAGTACGTATGTATTTGTCACTTTGATTAGAGAATTTCATGTCAAAAACCTAAAGGCTGAAACATGAAACCATCACCATCCCTAGCATCATCTTTTCTGAAGCATGTGATAAAAAGAGAGATAATTATCCCTACTAGGTACAAAGTTGAGCCCTCAGAAGTCTAACCCTACTTACTTTCCTTGTTGATACAACAAAATTCCTGACAGAAAGCAGCTTAAGGGATCAGAATGAATGGTGGCTCACAGTTCTGAGGAATTCAGTCTGCATGACAGGAGCAGGCTTGGCCATGGCAGTGGATGGGTCCGTGGTGCCCCCCAGGACGCAGGGAAAAGGTAAGGCCAAAGCTCAGCTGGCTTATTTCCTTGTTCCTTTCTCATTCAGTCTAGGACCAGAGTGCATAAAATTGTGCTATCCATATGTAGGGTGTCTCTGCCCTCTCACGTAAACTTTTCTGGAAACATCCTCATAGACCCACTCAGATGTGCACCTTATTATTATGGCAGGTGTCTCTTGTGTTTATGTTTGGGGCTAGGCTTAAGTTAGTTTTGTTTTTGTTTGTTTTTGAGACAGGGTCTTACTATCTAGTGCTGTCTGACGTTGTACTCACTTCATAGACCAGCTTGACTTGAATTTATGACCATCCTCCTGCCTCTGCTTTTACAGTGCTGGGATTGCAAGCATGTTCATCCCTAGTCTGTTTTAATTCAATCCATTTGGATGAACCATCAGGGCGTCCCATAGTGAAAACCATGCGGTGGGAACTTGTTTAGCATGGATGGGGCAAATGGATTTCTAGAACTCATTATATCTGCAGTTCAAACCCTCTATAAATAGCCACAGTAATGGAGACTTAAAAAGTGGAAGAGACTTTCGTTCTTTTAGCTCAATTCCACCATCATTTTAAAGATGAGGGTACCCAGCTTGGCAAAGATCTAAGTGACACATAATGGAGTCAAGATCCAGGTAGTCTGCTCTGTAAACTAGTTTCCCATTCTCTTATATAACTTTAATTACATATTTTCCTCAAGTGATATTTAGAGCTCTTTATGTGATTCCATAGGCTGAAATCAGAGAACACTGTCATCACGTATGTATGATTGTTACTGTATAGATTCAAATTGAATATAGTACTTCTTATACTATGTTTTTTTCTGGAAATTCTTGCATTAGACATAAACTTGGCACATCTTTCAGAAGACTAATGAAACACACTAAACATAAAACATTATCCTATTTATCACCAATCCTTCGGTGCCTACCTACTGGAATGCCTTGTCCATAGAAAGTATTTCTAATCTGATATACTTGGTTCAGATTTCCATCCCATCCCATGTATAATTTACCTAAAAAGCTAGATACTATTAATTTCTCTAGGCAAAATTGCATATTAACAAAACATGTTATTACTCCATCTTTATCCTAATGAACAGCTAGAAAAAAAGTGATTAAATATGAGCATGACCCCACCAAACACAGACCTCTAATTTGTGTGTAAAATAACATGAAAAATGCAATAACGAAGAATTGGATTGTCTAGGTCTCACAGAAATTCCCTGTGCTGAAATGAACAAAAAAGGCCTTACAATTTATATATGTATATACATACATATATATATATATATGATTTTTAATATGTCACATTGAAATACCAACTCAAGACTACTGTGAAAAGTCAATTGGATTAGAGATGATTGTAGTTAAAATCTTAAAAGAAATATGCAAACAAAATGGCATTGGGAATAATAATCACAAGGACAACAAAGATATGGTAACCCTGAGTTTGATACATGCTTGGGGTTAGAAGAAAGTTCTTGGGTCAATTCCTAGAAAATAAACAGACAGAAAGAGTTATTCAGGTTCTATGGCCAATGATTCTACACTTAAAACATACAGTATTTGACAACCGAGGGTATCCCCACTGGCCTTTGTTCTTACTCTACCTATAAAAACAGTACTTCCTTCAAATGCATGGTAGTCAAAGAAGTGGAAGTTCCATTATCACACCCACTCCTGACCTCGCTGTGACCTCCAGGTCAGCCCTCCATCAGAGTGTTGCAGGTTCCTGGGAACGCAGTTTTCACTGCGTCCTTCCAAGCAAGACAGATTAATGTCATTTCAGTGGTTGTTCTCTCAATTCTGTGGTTGTAGGCATTCAAGGAAAGCTTCACAATGATGCCATCATCAATTTATCAGTTCGCTGACAATTTATCCTTCTTTGTGTTCCATATCCCAGGTATCGTGTATCTCAGAAAAAAAAAAAAAAAAAAAAAAAAACCACAAAAAGCACAATCCTCCCGAAGCCAAAATTTGCCCTAGGAAAGAAGAAAACTTCCTGTGTTTTTTATAGCACCTAACAGTATCACTTTTCAAACTACTCTTTGGCGACCCCTGTGTTAGGTTTGGCCTCTACAAACAAAAATAACTGGATAGGTGAAGCTCCAGAACCCAGCGTGAGGAGTGGTATGGCTGGATACTTAGTCAAATGTTTGGTGTTCTGAGAATTAAACAATTCTCTGTTCAACGACTTCATTCTTGGGAGCAACCATTGACTTGGGTTCCGACGCTATCAAGTGAGTGATTAACCAAGTCATTTCATCAGTGTGGTGTGTTTAACCAAACTTCTTCTTCTTTCACTTCAAAAGCATTTAACAGGCTGCGGGACTTGCACAAATAATGCAAATCAGTTAATTAAGTTCCATGTTAATGGTTTGAACTCCTAGTGTTTTTACCATAGACATTTGATTTTCTCTTTTCTTCTAGTTTTTAAAGGGGCCTCTGAAACAACCCAATTTTGATCAAAAGATTATGTAAGGTTTACACACATTTAGGCTACATTTTTGTGCACCCAAATATATTTTAAATAGAAATTAATATAAAGTACCTAATTTTATTATGCATTTTCTAACAACGTGTGTACAGTTGCCACTGTGCAAAATGGCCTGTAAATTATGGGACATTGAAAATATATATTTCTTTTTTTTTTTTTTTTTTTGGTTTTTCGAGACAGGGTTTCTCTGTGGCTTTGGAGCCTGTCCTGGAACTAGCTCTTGTAGACCAGGCTGGTCTCGAACTCACAGAGATCCGCCTGCCTCTGCCTCCCGAGTGCTGGGATTAAAGGCGTGCGCCACCACCGCCGGCTTGAAAATATATATTTCTTGATCAAAACTATTGAAACTGAGGTCTTAACTAACATGATAATCTTTTTATGTCCTTCAGCTACTGAACTGTGAAGTAGGTATGTGCCCAATCTCTCTGAGAAGTCTTTCTGTTACATGATTGCTTTGGCACTTTCTAAGAGACACCCAAAATTTCAGCTCTTTCCCTCTAATCTAAACTGAGTCGCAACTCAACAGTCAGCTTTGGGAGGTACAGAGATTTGCTAGGGAATTGGATATTGTCTCTTGGCATGTTTGAAGATGGGTTTTCTCAAGGGTATAAATAATAAATTTACCAAGATGTTTTTGCTTACATATAAACCTTTTAAACTTTAGTATTTACCAGTTTTCTCAGGATAAATTCCAAAAAAATTCAAGTAATATTTATTGTCTTTCACTGTTTGTCCTCAGTCTACCCGGAGTAAGGCTGAAGCCTAGCCAAATAGGAATTGCATCTGCATGTGTGGGTTGGTTTATGGCCCTCAAATGTTTTTATTTTCATATTTGCCTACGAGTTTTCTTTCATAATTCATATTCTTCACCCCCTCCAATTTTTTTGGCTATCCAAATGCTACTCATTGTTGTGGGACATTGTTTTAACTAGGTAAAGATGTATTATATTTGCTTGTGCAGCATCTGTTTAATGATGTAAAGACGTGTTACATTTGTTTATGTTGCATTTGTTTAACTATGCAAAGATGTGTTGCTGTTTCACCTTGCCTGCCAAGGACCCTGGTTGGCCTAATAAAATGTTGAATGATCAGTATCTAGGCAGTAGAGGGGTAGGCAGGTCTGGCGGGAAGAGAGAATGAGTAGAAGACAGAGAAGAAAGAGAGAAGACAACATGGAAGAAAGAGAGGAAGAACCCTGGGGCCAGTCAACCAGGCAACCACCAGCCAGCCAGCCACAGAGTATGACATACAGAATGAAAGAAAGGTAAAAAGCCAGAGTAAAAATGAGGATGAAGAGAAACTTGGTAAAGCAAATTATGAGAGCTGATGTGATAAGCATAAGCACTCCTAACAATAAGTGTCTGTGTCATGATGCAGGGGCTAGCAGTCTGAGAAAGCCTGCTACATTTGATACCTAATGTGGGGCTCATATTTTCACATAGGGACTGAGAAAGAAAGAAAAAAAAACAAGCAAAAGCAGATATGGCTCCTTTAAGAGGCTCTGCTGTACAGCAAAGCACTTAAACAGCCTTTACACTAAATAGAAATAGCGAGTTAAAGATACCTGCATAGTTCAGGTACCAGCTTCCTAGATCTGTGGTGTTTAAATGCAGCTATGGGTTAAATGCTTAAATTTACTTAAGCCTCAACTCCCATGGATCTGAGGAGGGAGTGGAACCAGCCACCAGAGCAGTGGTGGAAGGACTAAATGACACTTAGAACTTTAAGATTTGGCTTACGCTTAAAAGTTTAAGATTTGGCTTATACGATCAGAAAAGACTACAAATACACAATAAAGACAGGTCCATACTGGGGAAAAAAACCTCTTTAAGAGGTTAAAGTGTGCTTTAAAATGTGCATAGGCTTAAGAAATAAAACAAAATGGGCATAGACTATCATATAAAAAAGAGCAAATATAAATATAGAATAACAAAGTCTTATAAGTATATAAATAATAAAGAGAGTAAAGTAATATAAATCTTATGAATATATAAAAGCAAAGAGTGAGAAAAGTAATATTAAAAGAATAAGCCACATAGAGATGTGTGGAACCTGTATGGTGTTGTGTTGACTTCGAATTCTTTGAATGCTGAGTGAATGACAGCTGCTGAGAGACATGTGATTGAAAAGGAGACTGCAGAATTAAACCAGACTAGACACTTTAGGGATCTCTTCACTTTAAAATGGAATTCAAAAAATGTACTGCATTGGGGAAAAGGCTATACTTTTCTTTCCACAGGAAATAAAAGGCTGTGGATTTCTGTCAGGTTAGTAGGGATGAGGTTTGACCAGTCAGGGGAGATCTGAAAATCCTGGCTACAGACATAAAGAAAAGAAATCAAGAAAAATTATAAGATGGATAATTAATTGATCCCGTTGCATGGGAACAGTTCTGAGACTAGACAGCAAATGTTACAACAAGTTTTCACAGGACTTGACCATTATTTCAATTTTCTCAGGGTCCCCTAAAAATGTCATCACCCTCAGACAACAGGAAGCAGTCTAGAGAACAGAGCTCCCACATTCCCAAGAGGTGAAGTGAGTGAGTGGGTTTTTGTCATTCCATGGGTTATGAATGTTTGTTTAGGAGGAATATAGGAACATAGGATAAAAAGGCAACTATCAACATCAAATATTTTATATGGATATGAATTTAAAGTTAATTTTGTTATATTGTATATATGTTTCTACTCTTGTTTGGGATATAATTAAGAAATGTTTGCTAGCAGTTAGTCATAAATAACACCAAATTGTAGTCATATTAGGTATGTTTTCAAGGTTAAACAGATATATTTTAGAAATACAAATGTTCTTCAAATGCCTCAGAGTCTTACAGAATATGACATTTAAGATGTTTAATCACCTATGACTTTTCATGACAGTGAGATAGGTCTGTTCCTGGCAACACAATCTATTTCGTAAAATGATGATGGTCATCAAAGAACCTCCATATGAAGTTTGCATTCATTGTGGCAAAACTATTTGGCAAGAAACTGCCTTTGCCTTGGTTTCTGACAATGTATTATACAAACTGGGCAAGCCAGACAAAGGAGCAAGACTGCTGAACTCTGCCAGGACAAGGTGGGATGGTCCTTCAAAATTCCTGCTACATAGAAAATCCTGCTAGATGTTCTATGCTTTTAGGTTGAAGATGGATGCCCCAACATTTCAGAGGAAACTTAGATGATTGTCCAAGCAATTTTGGAAGTTGCCTGCTCTGTACTTTCTGTTTATTCATGTAATATTATATCTTTCTGGTGTCTTTGATAGAGTTGCAGACTAAACAGTTATAGCTAAAGTTTTCCTTAGTTATGATAGAAAGTAAATTAGATATAAAACTTTAGATTTATCAAGGTAGGCTAAATAATTTTCTCGGAATTTGCCAAATGCAAAGTTACTAGATAATGTAACTGTAATTCTTACTTGATAATATCACTATGTTAAAGTTAAAACCTTTTTATTTAGACAAAATGGGGAAATGCTGTGGAATATTACTTTAACTATATAAAGATGTGTTACATTTGCTTATGCTGCATTTGTTTAATGATGTAAAGATTTATTGCTATTATACCTTACCTGCAAAGGTACCTGATTAGTCTAATAAAAAGCTGAATGATAAATAACTAGGCAGTAGAGGGATAGGTGGGACCAGTGGGAAGAGAGAATAAGTAGCAGAGAGAGAGAGGAGAAGAATGGAGAGAAAATGGAGAAAGAGAGGAAGATGCCTGGGGTCAGCTAGCCAGCCACAGAGTAGTACATACAGAATGAAAAAAAAAAAAGAAAAAAGCCTAAGGCAGAATGTAGATGAAGAAAAAGTGCTTAAAATGAGTTATAAGAACTAGTAGGACAAGCATAAAATAAGATCAATATTTCAAAATTAATAGTAAGTTTCCGTGTCCTGATTTGGGGGCTGATGGTTAGAGAAAGCTGGCTCCAAGTCATTTTATGAAACTAAACTTAAGTGACAAGTTCCTTCTGAGATTTTAATTCTTTCTCATGCCCAGACCAGCACTTATTGTGTCTGGTTCCCACTCTGTTGCAGAAATAACATACAAATCAGATGGGTTTTATTCTTTCTTGAATGAACAAGCAACTAATCAGTCTATCCATGGTGGAGACACCAATGGGTGACTTTTCTATGTCTCTTTAAATGTCAGCCCCCACCACCCCAGCAATTGTATTCCTCTTTCTATTACTCTTTCTATGCCTGAAAAGTGTTTGAATGTTTAACATTTCAGTAACTTTTTGTTAAATTAATATTTGAAGATTTTTGAGGGATGTGTCTCTGTAGAAAGATTTTATTCTTTGTGGACACTCTACATTTCTATGCTGAGATAGTGCTAATCTGATCCTCTACAAAATAGCCACACATAGCCCCCAAAGCTGTTAGGAGTCACACAGATCCACTTTTCTGTCATTGCTTGTAGACACATGCTTGCTTACGTTTGGCTAATTAAAATTAATCACCCTAGTTCTCCCTTCCCTTCAAGGGCATTGCTTCCCATTAACTACAATGAAGCTAGTTTGACTTCAGTGGAAGTGTTCACCTGCGTAGGGACAGTGAGGAATCGGGACAAATATCTTTAAGGCTGTCATTTGTCACCACGAACAAAAGAAATCCAGCTCCTCAGGCATGAGGCACTGCAGCACACTTCATGAGCCTCTCTCTCTTAATTCTATCCTTGCTGACAACCCATGACTGTCACATAAAAGAGAGCATCAGAATTATAATTGAATGGTTCTGAAATATCAGAGACAGAACCTCTGAAAAGGAGGTTCACAAACTTAATTTTTTGGCACAGTCAGTGATTTGAGTGCCTTCAGTTGTCCAGGACTGATGACGGCATTTCCAGAGCACAGCAGATGTATTCCCTTTGAGCCGACGTGGGGTAGGGAAGCATGGGAACTTAGATTCATCCCACTGGCACACGAATCCTTGACAACTCTCTGCTACTCAGAAACTTCTGAGATGCGGGAAAGGCAGCTGAGGGATGATTCAGTGTCAGAGCATCCACGGTCTAAAATGCAAGCACTTTATTCATAGAATAATTATTGCAGGTAAAGAATAAGATGTTACAAGCGCCTTGGAAAAATTAAACTGCCACCCTGAACAGAAGCTGGGAAAAATGATTTCAAGTAAGTACCAAGAATTAAGTCAAGCTGGGCTCACTGTTTCTAAAAGTCATCAAATTGGTTCACTGTTACAGGGCTAGCAGGGCCTCTCCCGAAAATGACTGGTCTAGAAATACCACCATACACATGTCATATGCTAATTGTTTATTAAAGGCTATTTACCATTTTTATATATATCCAAATAGATATATCAAAAAATGGTATATATATATATATATGATAGATCTATTTATAGATAAATAGATATAGATAGAAAGAGAGATAGGTAAATAGGTAGATAGATAGATAGATAGATAGATATATAGATATTGATATAGATATCTAGATAGTTATAGATCCAAGAGGAAGGAAAGGAGAGAGAGAGAAAGAGAGACCCCCAGTACTACAGCTGAAATCTGCCTATAACTTCATGTAAATGTGCTGAATACATTAACAACAAAGTTATTAGTTCCTACCTTGATATTTGTATTGTGTAGTAAAGCCTTTAATTTTTAAATTGTAATAAAGACTGTTCTTTAACCTTATTAATCCTCTACTTGCCTGGCCAGTTCATTTTTTTTTTTTATCCAACAAGGCATCTGTTCTTAACTAAAATTTCCGTCACGGAAGTTGCTCTTGGTTGAAGAGATTGTCTCTGCTAGAGCCTTCTATTAAAGCATGTGTTACTCAGAATTGATAAAATACTAAGCTGTTTGCATGACCTAAGGTTTTACAGATATTAAGTAGACAAATGAAGATGATTTTTAATTGAGGAAACAAGGAACATAACTGCGAATCTAAGAGAGAGAAAGCTGACCTTAGGTGGAGAACACAAGGCTAGAGGGTCTAGTCTATGTGGGTGGTGTGTGGATGCTCTGGACCAGAGAAGCAAGGGGTCACACAGATAATACATGCTTTTTAGTTAAAAAGCAATACTGAAATGGATTCTTTGTGCTCCACAGCACATAAAACTACTTCCTAATCTCTCTGCTCTACCAGATCTTGCCTTGGTCTGGTTAGAGCAGCCGCTAGCTGATCTCTGTTTTTTTTCCCCAGGCAGTACATTACAAAACAAAGAATTACAATATCAGCCAACATGATTGATACTAAATATTGAAGTTGAATCTGAATGGCAGGATGAGCCAATTGCTCAATCAATAAAGAGGCATTTCTTTTGGCAGAGGTTTCCAGCTGCATCTCTCAGATCCAGAGACAGGCACTGAGGAGAGTACATTGGTTTAGCTGCTTCTGCTTGACTGTTTCTCCCTGTGGAGAAAAAATCTGTAGTAGTTCAGAGAACCTTTTCTCATCTGTTGCCCCGATATCCATGGAAATGCAGTGGATCCCTCTGTGAGTATGTTCACATATGATTTTACAAAGGCTCACCCAGAGTCAAATGCATTTTCTCACAGTGTTTCCCCAGTGACAGATGAAACATGTTACCAATGGTAAAGTAAGACACTCTGATTCCCTGGGCTCTAGAATGCTTTCCAACTGAAGGGGATCATGGCAGCCTGTGCATTTCACAGGCAGTTGGTGTTCATTGCAGAGAACTCATCTCTACCAGCCTTGTTCAGGCTTCAGCTTCTGCCCTACCCTAGGCTCACAAAGTTCAACGTAATTTGGTTGAGATGAATCAACAAATTTCATGGTCACCATAAAACCAAATGGCGAGTGTAGTCCTCCAGCATCTATGTGGTTGATCCTCGGAGACTGCTTATTTACGTCTGTGGGGACCTTCAACTCCTCCCTACCTGCTCATCATGGAGGCTATCTTCATTACTTCCCAGGAGTAAGACCACAGTTAAATTAAGCTGATGGAGGAGGGTCATCTGACCATGTGTTACTCTCATTGGTTAATTAATAAAGAATACTGCTTGGCCTGATAGGTCAGAACATAGGTGGGTAGAGTAGACAGAACAGAATGCTGGGAAGAAGGGAAGTGAGGCAGTCGCCATGATTCTTTGACCTGAGACGGATGTAGGCTAGAATCTTTCTGTTAAGCCACCACCTTGTGGTGCTACACACATTAATAGGAATGGGTAAATCAAGTTGTGAGAGTTAACCAGTAAGAGGCTGAAATTAATGGGCCAGGCAGTGTTTAAAAGAATACAGTTTCCATGTAATTATTTTGGGTAAAGATAGCCGGTGGCAGGGAGCCTGGTGGGAAGCAACCCATAGCTCCTTCTACTTGTGACCTGTCCCACTATTAATCGAACTCTTTTATTTTAATCTAAATCCATTTGTCTAAATACTATGGCACCAGATTGCTGATACTTCTCCCAAACCTGTAATTCCAGTATTCAGTGCCTGGCTGGTAGCTCACTTTTTGTTTTTCTTATGATCCCACATCCTTGTAAAATTCAGTGTTATCAACACCCCTGCACATGCCCATTCAAACCCTAGTCCCTGTGCTTAGGCTGGTAGCCAGCCCTTTGGTATTTCTCTTCTGGGTAGGTTGATATGTCTGCTACATGGACACACTTTCCTATCTCTGTTCTGTAAGAAAATCCCTTCCATCATTTTTTCGTTTGACCTTCAAAGATTTCTATTTATATATCTGGGTATTAGAAGCATGTTTAAAGGTCTATTAGAGTCCAGATATAACTTCTAGTGAGTCCTGGTTGCTTCTTCTTCATTGGGGTGATCAGTCATGAAATCTCACTCCTGTTCTTGTGAGGTCAATCAAAGGATCCAGGAACCCTGAGACTTGAGCTTATCGTGGCATCATGGAACTTTGCTGGGGTCACACAGTCCACCCAATTCAGAGGTATGATTAATAAATCTATTTTTCCTGGAGCTCAGTGTACTTTAGGACATTCTATCTGAACGGTACTGATGTACTGATCTTGAATGACTTTCAGCTCAGATCTAGGAGTTTAAGACTCTAGGCTCCCTACAGTCCATGGCCAGCCTTAGGTTTGAACCATGAGAGTGGTCGATGATTATCCACCCATGTTCCGTCCAAACACAGTGGTACCTTCAAACCATAGTGATCAAAGATGATAGGGGTGAGAGTATTAATCACATTTGTTTATACTGTCCCTTATCATTGGCATCCCAACCCATCATTCTATCCTTTGACACAAGTTCTGTGCCATGTGTCAGACAGTTCACCAGGTGGCTGCAACTATATCCTCTAGGACTTCCATGACCAATGCTTCCCACATCAATAAATTCTTCCCATTAATGTCCTCTATTGCCTCCTTTTGATGTGGGAAAAATATAACATCCTGGAAAAATTTTGGTCAAAAACCAAACAAATAACAAAAAGACCAACACAAACCCCCTTAAAAAAACCAAAAAGAGAAACAACAACAATTTAAAAAACACACACACACACAACTTCTCTTCAAATGGAATCATTTTTCTTCATTTGTTTGTTTTCTATTCCATTTTCTACTTTTCTGACCAATGGAACTCTTTTGAAGGCAAGGCTGAAAAGAACATGAAAAAGAGATCACATCCTAGGGATTACAGCCTAGTTACTTTAAGGAAAGGCATTGTTGAGAGATGCATTACTCTAAATGTACATTACAGAATAAATGAGTTTATTCTTCACATTTTCCTGTACCTGCTCGGCAAGGCTTCCATTTATGGTTATCACCAATGAATCATGAAAAGGACCTCTGAGAGAATTAGTGGGAGTCAGCATGCAATAATGGCGCAACACATGATGAAAGACATAAATAAAATAGTAACTACTCTCAAAACTCAGGGTGCTAGGGAACCACAGGTGTGGGCTCAATGTTGCTTCAGTATATACAGGTTCCAAGGTGTCACCACATTCCGGTAATAACAGCGTCACCACACTGATTCATGGCGACAGTGATGAAACTTTGAAACAAAAAATCTGAAAATTAACAGGAGTAAAGGAAAACAATGTGGAGAGAAGTTTCTTGTACCTGAAGATGATATCTTAGGCACTGAAAAGAATGAGCAAACATTAATGGCACAAGAGAAAAAAAAAACTTAAGTTTTCTTTCTCTGTCCATTTTTCTAAATTCTCAATGATTAACCCTTGAATTTTGTAGTATAATTTAAATTGCATTAATTATGTAGAAAGAATTTTTTGATCTGGAGACTCACACACCTCACAGGGCAGCACCGTCGGCCATGTGCAGGGCTGAGTGACTTAGATGTAGAATCTATTTTTATTTTCCCAAATGCAGTTATCTTATTAGGTAGAAAGTAAATTTTAGATTTACTCATATGTTCACTCTCTAATGGCAAAAAACAAACAACAACAACAACAAAAACCCCACTGCATCAGGAGATGCAGATTGTGATGTCCAGTTATAGATTGTGGCACATATCTACACAATTCAGCTGGTTTTCCTTAAGTATAAGATTAACCCCATTCTGGCAGAGATTCTAGTTCTTGCTATATGAACCTGCAGCAAATGAAGGATGTGGTGGACACTGGCTATGCATCAGATACCACTCCTAGCATCCAGTATGAATTGAGCATCATCAAAACATTTTAACAACCGTATGAGAAGTATCTGTGTTGGGACAATGCTTCTTTTTCACAGATGTGGAAACCGAGGGCCTGGAATAGATGAGTACACAAACTGACTTACTTAATTGCAGAACAGAGAAGTATACAAAGCTGTCTGACTCTGGAGCCAAAGCGAATGAAAACCAAATACTCAGGTTTACTTGGTTTAACCCATATCCCGAAACTAAACCAGGACTTAGACATAAAACAGCATAAGCCGTGTTATATGACTGGACTCCATCTCTGATTTTTCTCTCTGGTCTGCTGAGTCTTTCTGAGGGTTTAGTGTTGCCAGCCTCACACCCCTCTGGTTCTCGCAGGCATGCCTTTCCTGGAAAGATATATGTTGTCGGAAGAGTGAGCTTTACAGCAAGTGGTGGGTCACAGGACAGAGCCATAGGTGGGATCACCATGGAGCCCCAGAAAGAAAACACCGCAAAGGGGAAAGCATTTAACTCAAGACTATGAAAGCGTGCATTCATGAAAAAACCATGTGACGTGTACGCGAGTGTACAGATCTGTGTACCTATGTGACAATAGTATTCATTTAATATTGTGGGGTTTCATAATATGTTTCTGCTTCTATTTTGAAATAAACACATTTAAAAAGTGAAGGTGTATATTTAAAAAAATAAAGAATATATCAGATAGCACACTCACTATAGTGATCTTGGCTTAAATACAAATACAGCCCAATGCCAAATATCCAGCTAAAAATCAATACCAGTCGTCAATTAAGCAAGCAAGTGGAACTATTCAGAAAAATTCAGATAATTGACTAAAAATTCTAATTTTCATTCAGAAGCCCGTCACCATTCATCTCATCATTTGATGTTTTTGCTCCCTCTCCTTTAGAGCAACACACATTTTACCCCTTCACACTCTGAAGCAGACCAGAAAAGCGCCTCCAGAGTGGCAATGTGACGGTAGAAGCTGGAGACTGCTCCCCTTAGCTGTTTTTTTTTTTTTTAATTCATTCTGCTTCGTTTTCTCCTCACCAACTCCTTTATTTCAAGATCTCACTGATCATTTACAAATGCAGAAAGGCCTCTTTAGCCCACTTTATTTCATCCCAGGTGGCCGAACCCACATTTTGATTTTTAAATGGGCAGATAGATGCGCGGTAATGAGCAGACAAAGGAACAGGTTTATAACTTGGTACATTATGGCCCCAGGTTCAAAGAGGGGAAGCAGCCATGCTGTAAGCCTTTGTTTCAGGCTCATGCAGATCAACGGCCCCTTTTTCTAGGAGTTTAACAATGCAGAGTGCGAACAGGGACAAAAAGGCGCAAGGAAACGAAAGAAAATGAATTAAAACAAAGCAAAACTCTTGGGATGGTTTATGCTGCAGGGTATTTTCCCAGAGTTCTGTCCAAGAATAATCTAGTAAAAATGCGGACAGAGAACCACCGACCCCTGCTTTCCCCCCGAACATATGCAGCTCTGATCAGTCTGGTATTTCTAGAAAAACAAGGTCCTGAACCCGAGTCCTCAGACACATAACAAAGCGCTCTTCACAGCTGTGATGCACAGCAGCGAAGAGCGGCTCCAAGGCCTGAGTGGGTCCCAAGACACTGCCTCCTTTATCACCCAGAGGACAAATATCTAGACAGCAATATTTTCTGCTTGAATGCTTCAAGCAGCTCGCGCAACTCCTGCCTGAAAGGGGAAAACTGAGCTCAGAGTGTTTGCTGAGTGATTATTTTAATTTACTACTTGATGTAAATCTAAATGAACTGACACCCAGCTTGAGATGGACAGAAAACAATCACTGAGAGTATGTGTGTGGGGAGGGGGGGTTCAGGGGAGAGAAGGGGGCTTCAGGAGAGGGGCTGGGGTTACACATCAGCTGGGCTGTAGCCCAGGTTTGAACAACTTTTGCAGCGGCCCTGTGAGAGATGGGGGTGGCGGGGTGGGAGAACGGGGGCGAGCTCAGCATTCTGGTCCCTTCTCTCAATTACCATAATAAGTTCGGTAATTTTGTGCTGTTTATTTATCAGGGCCAGAATAACAAAGGGAGCTGCTGAAGTCTGTTCTGGAGGCACCGTGACAAAGCACCAGACAGAAGCAGTCACGTGTGGGGAGATGAGCAGACACCACTTCGCGGGCACCTGATTATTCTTTCTCAGTATTTAGAAGCAAAAATTATCCGACGGAAAACAATTGCAGATGCAAACGAAAAACCAGTGGATGATGAGGGGAACGGGGGTGGGGTGGCGGGGAGAGAGGGGGATGTGGACACTGAGGGACAGACAGGGCAACTTGCCAGTCAAGTTTAATTCTTTAACTGGTTCATGTCAGTATTTGTTCAAACTCACTGGGAGATATAAAAAGATTAAAATAATAATAATAATATAACTGTTTTCTTAAGTTCTCTCCTTTTCCCTCTGTAGCTCTAGTTTCTAAAGGCTGGAACTTCTTTGGGGCAAAATGTATATTTCTGAGAAACTGCGTGGTGAGATCAACTGAGTCTGGTTAAGATGTACACACCCTGCTCCGGGTGCCTGCGGTGTAGAAAGCATCCCCCCCCCCCCCCACCCCACCTGGTTTCTTTTTCTTCTTTTGCTCTCTCCATCTCCCTCCTTTCTTTCCACTCATGACCCGCTGCACTAAACAGGCAGAAGATGAAGATGCAGATTCCTGTTTCTGGGTTTGTTTCCCTTCGCTAAGAGTCTCATTTCAGCCATGTCTGCCTGAATCTCCATCCAGACAGAGGCAAGCTTGCTAATGAGCGGCAGTGTTATAAATGGCTTGGTGTACGTAGATAAATCCCCACGCAGGGTTCTGAAAACACGCCCAGCAGAGGAGAAATACAGCCACACTTGTTTGCCACACTCACGAGATGGAACCAAATCACAGCTGGGGTCTTCTTCACTTGTCCTTAGCCACAGGTTCAGGAATTCTCTCCCTCCCTCCCCCATGTGGTAGCATATGCTTTGAATACCAGCATGAAGGGGGCCAAGACAGTCAGATTAAAAATTCTAGTCTGGACTACTTAGCAAAAGCTTTCGCACAAAAGCTCTATTATTAGATATTTAGGTGTGTGTATTAACATTAAGCCCAGAAAGCCCAGAAATATTAAGCCTATGTATGCACGCCTATGTATATAATGCATGTTACACACAGCTGGCACATAGCTGGGATTCTAGAACTTTCCCAATTGTCATCCTCGTCACTTGAGACCTTTTTTACATGGTCCATAGTGTCCAAAACAAAAACATACAGCAAACATTTACAGGCAGTAAATCATAATGATATACTTAAAGTTACATATATATATATATATATATATATATATATATATATGTCATTGGTTAATGAAGAAAGCAGAATTGCTTACTAATAGATGGCTATGCTTGTTTATACACAAAGAATTAAACCTTGGCTTAATATTTGATACTGTAAGGTACAGAGCATTTCAGTGCTTTTTAAATTGATATATTTACTTTATTGTTGTTAATACCAAGGACACCTCTATGTATCAACATATAGCTCAAAATGGCATCTGCATATTTAGGTTCATTTTAAAAACTGTTGGAAATTCTGTCCTAATCCCAAGTCAAAATTTATGTAATGATTTTTATGAAACCTAAGCCAGTACTAAAATAGCAATTTAAAAAAATCAAGAATCTAAAGATATGCTAATTTACTACATATGTACTGAAGAATTATGGTATTTATTATTGAAATTATATTTAAGTATCAAATGTAATTTAAGTATTAAAATCTTTATTTTCTATAAGTGAGGCATTAGATTTCTCTTACACGTGTATATGTGTGTTATACATTCGGTACACGTGGACATGCTGTGTGTGTGCCTATGCATAGATGTATGGAGGCGAGAGGATAGTGTCAGGTGTCCTCTATCACTCTCTGTCATATTCCCTTGACACAGGGTTTCTGTGTAGCTTGCCAGCTAGGCTTAAGACAGTAGGCCCGAGTAGTTCTGCTCTGACCCTATTGTGGGGGTATCAAGTATAGGAAGCCATACCCAACTTGAATTCTTGGGATCCTTGTATAGAAAATGTTCCTACCCACTGAGCCATCCCCTATGCTGCCCATTAGGATTCTCTAGGACAAAGACAACACAACAACACAGCGAAAACATTTCACTTTACAGTACACAGTGCGCTCAGACCTAACCCTGGATGCTTCAGGCATCATTCTTGGCACTGTGTGGCATGGTGGCATACAGAGTGCACATTTGTGCATTCAGAATCAAGGCTTTCCAAGTCATAAAACACAGCTGGGTGGTGGTGGCACACATGTTTAATCCCAGCACCCAGGAGGCAGAGGCAGGTGGATCTCTCTGAGTTCAAGGCCAGCCTGGTGTACAGAGTTAGTTCTAGGCCAGGCAAAGTCCTGTCTCAAAAAACCAAAACAAAGTCATGGAACACAGCATAACTGCTGCCAGAAGCACCATGGACTCACTACCTACTTGATTTCAAATTAACTTCTGGTTCTTGTGCACTCAGAAACCTTTCTTAGTAAACCCACACTCAGTCATGTGAACCTGTGTGGGGTGATGACACACAGGAACTGGAATGTGGTGTGTGTGTGTGTGTGTGTGTGTGTGTGTGTGTAATATATGCTTACATGTATGGGCATGTAATATATACCTACATATGTTGAATTTGTAACTTCTTTTATACATATATCTTCATATTAGGTGCAACTGAAAAGCATGTGTCTCACATGACCTGGCTCCCTATTTTCCCTACTTGGATTCCTGGCGTTCCCTGTAACACCCATGGTTGGCTCCACAATACCTGGCATATGTGATCAGTGGGGAGGTCTTGATCAGAAGCCCAAGTCTTTCACTCGTATCTCTCTTTAAAAATATATTTGACTTGTTGAAACTTTGGGTGAGACCTTAATTTGGGGAGATAGTACTGCATTCACTTTCCAAAGTACTTTTTCTGAAGAGTATGTCTGGGTGTTTGGGTTTTCATCATTTGCCCAAAGTTGCCCTTTCAAGATTATTGGAATTATTGAGAATAATACAGTCACCTACCAGGAAAACCTCCAGGAACTGTGGTGCCTGATGCCCCTGGATAGCACACATGCCATCACTGTCATTATGAGGCTAAGGCCTTTCCAGAACCACCTACTGTTTCAACACCCCAGCCATATAGCTCTGCTCACATGGCTCCGATGTAGAATCAGGAAGAATCACTTTAAAGCTCTTCTCCATGTTTGCTTCCATGTCTTCCTAATAATAGGTCACTTGGATGATCATGTTGTTCCCAGTATGGTCCAATGAGCAGTACAGAAGTGATGGAGTATTACATTCTGAGGACAGGGGTGTTTAGGGCTGGATCCCAGAACTCAAGATAAGGAGGAGAGTTCATTGATGTCTCTGAGTTTTTGTCATGTGAATTAAAGTCGGGTATATGATCCCTTTCTACCACAAAATAACAAGATATCAAAATATCAATTATTGGGGGAACCCATTTTCACCAAAAAAAACCCCAAACACTCCTTAACATGGAGTTATACGGTGAATATTTAACTTAATATGTGTTAATAGTTATCACGGTGAATAGTTCACTTTACCCACTCTACCGCATCGAGTGGCTGACAGTGAACGGAACATTTGTCTAATAGTTCATAATATGTTTCTCTTCAGAAAAGGTAAACGATGCTTAAGGCTTTGTAGAACACACATATCCACATTTATCCTGTGGCTTTTTTTTTTCCCAGTAGGTTTTAAAAAAAAGTTATCTTTAAACCTGGTAGCTTTTAAACACCATCAATCGTTCATGAATAAATTATTCTCTTGACTTGTAGTTTTATCTGACTCTAACTTAGAGACGCTGGCTAGCTAAAAGGGAAGAGCAGTTTGACTGAGTAATAAATAAGAATGCATTTGACTGAAGAATCAAAATGGGATTTGTCTTCTAGCTTATCATCCTCCCTTACCCAGACTTGGGCAAGCCCAAGCAAAGACTTTAATAGGCTTTTAAAGTAACTTTCCTAATACAGTAGACCATACAATGCTGTTTAGATAATTTTATTCCTATAATAAACCCTCATTAAGTATATTTATCTAATGATATGACAGAACTGAAAGGAAAAGGAATATAAAAAATATGTGCATGTGTTAAGCATTAGCTTTTGCAGTAGATTTATAAATAAATTACAGATAATTTATAGAATCATGCCATATTTATAATTGCATGTTTAAAGCAATCTTCTTATGGTAATTGCATTGTATGGCTGACTCTAAGAAGGGGGAAATTACAAATTTATATTTCCCAAGTTTACAGAGATGGGCTGTCTTTTATAGGTAAAATTGTATTGTGTACGATTCAGAGCGGAAAATGAAGCTTCCATTTCAGTATGACTCAGACCCCATTACTAAATGTTCAGAAGGCTCCGCATAAAAAATTAGGTGTTCAGTGTTTCTCAAAAAGGCCCTTGCTTAAATTCCAAATTAATTTTCAAACAAAACTGCTACAAAAGAATCAATAAACTTTGCATGACAAACCAGAACTCTGTATAACCCTTCAAGATAAATGATAGCTCGGTGCTTCTTTGAGAGGAATGGCAATGACATGTAGGCTCTCCTTTGAGAGGTAGGAAAGATTTCAAGTGTGCACGCAGCCTTCTGGTGCACGCTGGATCTTATTCACCCTCCTGGAATTATTGCAGCATGAGAAACAAGGGTCTGCCTATAAAATACCCGAGGAACTTAAATATCCAAATCCACTAACCTTAAATGCATTGTCTATTGCTGGGGTAGTTCTTCCTGACACCCAGATGGGGACAATGACATGAATTAAGTTGCCTTTGATGTAGGAAGGAAAACATTACGGTATTCACTTCTCAGATTCCTTAACAGAAGCTAGGGGGCAGGTTGAAGTTCCCACTAACCCATACATTCACATGGAAGTTGATAGTTAGGCTGCAAATCAAGTACCAATGGTTTTTGGCCATGTACTCCCTTCTAGGCACTGTTCTTCCAGTGAGGAAATCATCAATAAACAGAATGTCCCTGGTCTCAGGAAGTTCATAGTTAGCTTCTGTCACTCTTACTAGAACATAACTGAGCACAGGCCAGGTTCAGGACAAGAAGACCCTGTCGTTTGTAGCATATGCTTTACAGTGATTCTCAATCTTCCTAACACTGCGACCCTTTCATACGGTTCTTTATGTTGTGATGACTCCCAACCATACAATCATTTCATTGCTACTCCATAACTGTAATTTTGCTACTGTTATGAATCGTAGTGTAAATATTTGCTATGTGACCCTGCAGAGGGTCGCGACCCACAGGTTGAGAACCTCTGCTTTAGAGGGCGTTTTCTTTTTAATTCAAATGCATCCTACAGGGAATAGCTAGTGCTCACCATTAGGGCAAGAGTGTTTTCACTGCAGTCTCATGTTAGCTACAAGAAACAGCAGTGTGTAAGACGACAATTTAGAAGACCTGTTTGATACCAACTTATTCCAGGGCGCCAGACAGAAGCAAAAAGCTCACCACTGTCACCGCAGCCGCCTGCTCTCCTGGGCCTTAAAGTTCTTCCTGGAACTCCTCAAATATTTCAGGGAACAGTTTTATCATTGCTACCCCGCTTCTTCTCTTCAACTCATGCCTATTATTATTAGTATCTTCAAAATATGGGCTGCTCGTACGAACTTTCAGTTTTAAGGCGGTAACTTAGGCTATTCATGAGCCGGTTTGTGCTCTGTACCCCATAATCATTGCTATTGTTATTATCTTAGGTGGGAGTTCATGTAGTGGCCAGAAATTAACACACCAACACAAGTTAACACGGAGAAGAGAGCTGATCCTCAGGGGCCGGGAGCGGTCCAGAACAGCCCAGAGAGGAAGCATACCTTGAGATTTAGAAGTCCGAGCATGCGCATTACTTGTTTTCTACCTCGTAACTTGGTAAGAAATACACCAGGCAAGTTGTAATTGTTTTCTAAAGTGTGCAATGTTCTCTTCTGCCAGACACCCCTACCTATACTCCAAACGTTTATTTTCTATGACCAGATCCCTCATGTCTACCAGAGAAGTTACTGCAGCTTAGTCTTTGTATTTATTTCTCCTGGGTCCCCTGGCCTCTCCTAAATTACCCCTCTGAAGCCATTAAAACATTGCAGGCTATGGAAATCACCCTCAGCTATAGAAAAGAAAGCAGCTAGCAATCCTCTCACCGTCTGATGCTAATCTGTTGAGTGGGTAAATCTTTGTATTCCCCTTCACCTCTGAGGCTCTGTCACACCACAGTGGCGAGCTTCCCAGGTTAGGGGGTTCTTAGCTGATGAGATCTGTTTAGACACTGTGTTGGAAAAGGGTGAAAGCCTGAGGCACCTGGGCACCTGGTGAGCCTCCCAGGTCGGGGCTCTGAGCAGTAGGCTAGATTCAACACACATCTTTTCATGGTCACTGAGCTTGGAATGATCATTCCAAGGAGAAAAGGAGAGAAACAGGAGAACACGAGATTGCCTCTTTATTTCTCTGATTGCTGCTCTGTGCTTCCATGACATCTTAGAAATTCCAAGCATCACCGGCATCTTTTATTTGTATGTTTGGAGCATGCTGCTACTTAAAGAAAAATTAACAGTTTTTCTAGAGGCAGAAGGGTGGTCAAGATGGGCTGCGGCAGCTCCTCGTAGCCTGAAGATGCCTGTGTTTAAGGCTTTCTTCGGAACGTGGCACGTTATAATTGACAGACCTGACGAGCATCTTGGTTTCGTCGGCTGCATGTCAGGATTCCTGCCCTATATTTCCATATCACCGAGCACTTTCAGTGTGTCCTTGAACTAATTTAAAATCTCCCTGGGTTTCAGGTTCCCCATCTTTGTTGAAGGCCCCTCGTCATTTGCCACGCACTTGCAGGAAGCTCCTGAGCATGCCGTCTGCTGTCCTGCAGCCTTGAGAGATTTCTTATCTCCTTACATGCGACTCTGATGTCGATTTGCTTATCCTTTAGAGAGAGCAACTCATGCTGTACTTCTCATCCCCCAAACAGAATGCGGATTGCATCAGTCTGAAAAAAAAGAAAAAAAAAAAAAAGACTATTAGTGTCTTTTAGAGCCAAACCCAGTTTCTCCACATAATCTTTTCAGGTTTTTTTTTTTTTTTTTTTTTCCTTCTGGGTTTTATTTCTTATTAGGAAAACAACATTTCTTAAGACTTTTGCAAGCCAGTATTTAAGGCTTACAGTTGTCCATGTCCTCTCAAATTCTGTGTTTTAATTTCTACTTGGAAAATGAAGACATTATAAGAAAATGATGGCAAGAAACCTATGTTTCCAATTAATTTATGGCATAAAAATATCTTACGTAGTAACTGGGATTTTAAATACAGAACTTTCTTTCCCATACTTTAGGGAGACAAAGCCAAGAGCTCATTCTGTGGGAAGCATACAGAAGCAAACTGGCAAAGATCAGGGGAGGGCGGCAGGTTGTTTTAAAAAGTTAAGAAAAGAAAATGTCTAAATTCAAAGGAGGTGGGATTCTTCATTGACCCAGGGCTTTGGAGAAGGAAGCTGGCATGTGTAATCTTGTCCTCACTCATTTTTAGCTCCATGGACAAAGAGCCCCACCAGAGTGAAACTTGTAAAGAATTTGCTTTCTTCCTTGGGCTTGAGCATGGAGGAATTAACTCCCTGGGTGAACCAAGGTGAAAAGAAGGTACGTTGGGGAAATAAGCAATGTTCACAGGCAAGAGAAAGTTTGAAGCAAACATATGGTTGAAATGCTCAAGTCGATTTCAGATCAAGCTGAGAGAGTTGAGATCCGTGGGTTCAGGGATCCAGTTCAGTGCACATTCCTACTGTGCCCGACTACTAATTGCATCCTATGTTTGTCAATCAAATATTTGCAATTAACAAAAATATTCCCTTAAGAGACATAGAACAGAGCTGGCAAAGGGGTCTGGCACTCTGCTAAGTAGAGCGAGCTGCACACAGAAAATAAAATAAAATAAAATATGGTATTAAAAATATTCTGCAGCAGATAACACCGCTAGACACTCCCAGTCAAAACATTAACAAGCAGAATAGGTGGCATGGGGGCTTTTCAAAGGGATTTTGTTCAAAGAACAGAAACTTTGATCTCAGTGTCTCTGACCCCTCCTCCACCTCTGATTCCTCAATCTACAAGTACATATAGTGGTTTAATTTAACTCTGTGCATAATTTGCCTTAGGATAAAAGTTGATCTAGATATTTTTTTCTCAGTCCAATTTTCCAAATGCTCTACTTTCCCCCTCCCCCTCCCACACAGATTTCAAGAGGGGAGGCTGAAGAGGAAGAAGGTGACTGGAATATTAAGGACTATCAAATAGTCAGAGGAAACTCTAATTTGTAAATTGGTAGGAATGCCAGTAATTTGTTGGGAATTGAAGACCTTCTGTATTCACAAGTGAAGCTTGGCAGCTGTGCACTGTTGTTTTGTAAATCAATATTACATCTGAAGGTGGTGTTTGAATGCGTGTGTGTCATTGGGGTTTGTCTCCAACATAGTTCCACAGTAAGAAATGTTAAAACAAAAGAGACACAATTCCTTCCAGGTCCTTTAGAATAAATTCCAAATACAATTCCATGACAGGGATATAACATTCAAATCAAGATAGACCTTGTGTAATTAATAAGTTTCCTCGACCACAAAATGCCATGGAATGGAAGCTCCCTCCCAAGATTCCACAAGAAAGGACTGGGGCGGCTGTCAGGCTGACAGAGTCAAGCGGAGGTGAGAAATGCTCACCACTGCAAAAAGAGCAAGAGCGCTGTGCATAACGAACAGAATATGCACGCCTGTTTAGGAGATTAAGGGGAATCCAAGGTGACTTGGGGTCACATAGGAAGTCACAACAGCCACTAACTGGAAAAGTGAGCATTAAAAAGTCGTCATTTGGTTTAAATAAACTCATCTCCATCATTATTGGATACTGCATAGGCTTAAATCAAAATTAATTGCTTGAGTGAGTTTTTCGGTTTTGTCTGGTCTTTATTAGGCTCGGAGCTGCAGCGATTTTGTGATGTGATTCTGGTAGCTGGAGAAGAGAGCTGTCTTTTGACCGCTGACAATTCTCCCTGTGTAGACTGCACGGTTGTGAGCTGCCACAAAAAAAATGGGAAATATGATCAGTGAAAAATATTTTCCCATTTCTTATTATTTTTTAAGTTTGTGGGTATACGTGTGTGTGTGTGTGTGTGTGTGTGTGTGTGTGTGTACAGGGTGAGGCTATGCATGTGTAGGGGTGAGTGCACATGCATGTGTGTGTGTGTGTGTGTGTGTGTGTGTGCACATGTGGAGGCCAGAAGGAAATGTCAGGGGTCTTCTTTGATCATTCTCTACTGTATTTCGTGAGTCAGGGTCTCTCACCGCACCTCCCGTCTTGTTGATAACTTGGCTGGCCAGCAAGCTTCAGCAACCCTCTGTTGCCACTCTAATTCCCTGCAGGTTTTGGGGTTGTAGCTGTGTGTAATTCTGCCCAGTTTTTAAGTGATGCTGGGATGGGAACTCAGATCCTTATGGACACCAAGCAGTTCACCTACTGATCATGCTAACTGCCTCTGCATTGTCTTATTTACATAGATAATACCAAATGTCACTGTTATCCTGGCTCCATTAACCAGATAATCACCATCTTTGTAGTTTACTAGTAATAAGATAGTCCACATTAGAGGTTCTGAAAATGCTAGTCCAAGCCCATGATGTTGCTAAATACTATTCTTGCACTGGTTCAACGGCTTCCAAAGATTTTTTTTTTTTTTATGTAGCCCATTCTTCATTAATAAAACTTTTGAAGATACTTTTAATATATTTATATAACCATATTATTAAATCATAAACATTATAAACCATTATCAAAACAGAAGGTTTAACAGGACAGAATATGCCTGTCTTCCCAAATTCCATCTTCTTTAGGCTCATAGATCACTCTCTACCATGAGAGGCAAGTGTACTTGGCAGGGGCCCAGGTCTTTCTGAGTGGTCTGGGTCTTTGCTGACCAGAGACCAAGCAGCAAGCCCTGTGTGCTATCACAGAAGAGCGGCACAGACCTGAGGATAAAGTGGGGAAAAGGAAGCACTTATGCTTGCAAAGCTCTGTCCAGAATACTTGTGGTTCATTCCGACTCCATCAGCACAGAAACGTGGGCACAGAGCCCACTCCTAACCAGACACAACTGAAGAAGTCTCTTGAACAATTCTTTTTGATTAAGCTCAAGTACCATCTAATAATGGCGGAGATTGATTTTTTTTTTTTGTACCCTATGAGGGATTGACACAACACCTTTGGTATGGGGAAGAGAGAGGAAAATACAGATCATCTTTGTGGGGGGTGTGGAGAGGTGGCTGTTTAAAATTACAAAGGAATCTGCATGAGTAAAGACAGTATAAACTGTTTTATTTACGAGGGTATGCTGGTTCTGTTGCCTTTATGCTAGTTGACTTTTAAGATCAGGTTTATTTGACTACATAGTGCCCCTTTATCTTTTCTTTCTCAACTACTTCTCTGCAAAAGAGAGACAATTTGTAGAGTCCTTATGATTATTAGGAATATTTTTAATGAAGTGAATCATACAATATATTGCAATATTAGTTCAGGAAAACACAGCCATTCTTATTGAACAGCTGGAAAGGACTATGAACCCCAGGCTTAGCCTAGAAAAGCCATTCCGTTCCCACTTGGACTCAACAGCAATTAGAACAAGTGTGAGAACGTTTTCCTTTTAGGTCACAGCATCTTTTCCTGGTATTATAATTAGTTCTCACAACAGTCTTGAAATAGAGAGTAAAGTATGATTTTTCCTCTATCTTACAGATAATGGAAGATTGATAAGCCATTGTCATTCAGTGGTAGAGCTTAAAATCAGGATTTCTGATGTCCAAGAAGAAACAGAATGGAAGCAGATACATTTGCTGCATATTCCTATCAGAACCCTCAATCAGATAGAGGACTATATGTGTGCATGCATGTGCTTAAGGTGTTAACTTCACTCAGGTCTTCTTAATTCCTGTCTATCCCATTTCCTCTTCTACCTCTCCCTCCCTTTTTTTCTCCCTGTCCTTCCTTCCTTTCCTTCCTCTCTCCTTCCTCCAGTAAATGACTTGGTGAAAAAATAAATATCAGAGCAGAATGAACTGAAGAAGCTACAAGGTATCTGTTACATCTTTTATCCATTAGAGTTTGGCTTTTATTGTTATTTTGAAGCATAATAAATCGTAAACATCTATATGTCTGATGAACATGATTTTAATTTTTTTTCCGCAAAGTTCAATGAAAATAGACTTTTTAAAAAGGAGAGGAGGGAGGAAGAGAAGGCGGGAAGGAGGAAGTAAAAGAGAAGAGAGGAAATGTTCCTGTCCTTCATCCTCTCCAACTCGTCTCCTAACCCTTTGGGAACCGGTGCTGTCTAAACTCCCCCTTGTCTGTTTCAAGACAGACACACTTAGGCATTTTCTCCAGCTTCTCATCTTCACTGTGTTGAATAGAGTTCTTCAGAATTTATGCTTACTTGAAACTCAGGCCTTTTGAAAATGTAAATTGCTACACAACTAGTTCATTCTGCATTAAGGCCAGCCTTGAATCTAAGTGGCTGGGTCCTTAGCCAGAGTCATATACTAGAAAGAAGTGGGGAACAGGAAGTAGAAAAACAGAGATCTAAGACCAGGTGTGCTAAAGATTTCCAGCAGCCTAGAGAAGCCAGGCTGATGACAGGGGGTGAATGTGAACCAGTCTTTCTAAAACCTCTGTTTGCCCCATGTTAGTGGCTATCTCCCTTCCAACCAAGCCACCGTGCTCAGTTCTCCCCGGGAAGCCTTCTAGAGTTACATGGAGAAGCCAAGCATACAGGAAAGGCAAAACCACAGTGCAGTCAATTGCTCACTGGAAATTTGGGTTGCATGGAACTCATCCCCCATCTTCCAAAACCATAATCCCTGTCTCTATAATACAAGATCGATACATGGTTTGCCTGTGTCCAAACTTCTTTTCTCTAGGTTTTTTGAAATTCCAAAGACTGGACTCTGGGCTTTGCATATACTAGAAAATGTTCTGCCATTGAACTATCTACATGTTCTGCTTGCGAATAAATAAATTGAGAAAGGAAAGAAAAACAGCCTCACTATGAAGTGTGCTAGGTCATCCTGTGAGTTTTTGAAGGAAAAAAAATATTTACTTGAGTCTATAAACACAGGAAAGCAAAAACATGCTTTATTACCTAACATATTTTCTTTTCTCACTCACTAACTTCCCACTCTAAATAAACACATGATTCCTAGGCACTATTCATACTAGAGTGGTGTGGGCATATTCCAAGCAAAATAGAGCAAGAATAGTTGAGGAAAAACACAAACTGTGTTGTGCCGAATGCAGCTTGCAGCCCCAGCCTGATGCTGCACGGAGTTAGCCGTGCCCTGTCAGACAGTTATATGGGACCTGAACACATCTTCAGTGCCATGCTCATTTTCATAATAAACTTGTTTCATTTCTTCCACACAGTTTTCTCTGGTTTACTATCTGAGAATAACAAATACTAAACAGAACGAGTATTTTTGCTGAGTTCAAGCTCAGTCGCTCAGCTTACATTTTCATGGTTTTAGCTCAGCGTCTATAGCTTCCCACATAGAATCTATATTTCTTTGCTACAGTAGTTATAGCATGTGTCTGGCTGCAGTTTAATCCTATAATTTTAGCAGTACAGCATGAAGGTGGGAATAGACACCATCCATAAATTTGGCTGGAAATGTGTCTTTCAGTATGTTGCCTCTTTAGAAACAAAAGTAGTATTTTAAGCCAGCTACAAAGCAAGAAGAGACACCAAAAAAAAGTTTCTCACCCCTCTGTGTTTATAACAGTTGTGTTTGCTTGGAAGCAAGCCACAAGGTGTGTTCTACTTGGAGGTACATGTGAAAAAGCTAAAGATAGAAATAGGAAAATTAGATCTTTAAAACCAAGCAGCATTGTGTTGTAGTTTTTCAAGAATGAGGTGATTTTGGCCACACTAATCCTAGAAAGTAGAGTGAACCCCTTCCTCCCTGCCAAGTTGTGCTCCAAGTTCCGCTCCTTGAGCAGTAGCGTATGATAAATCGCAATTCTCTGCTTTACCCTGGGCCTCCTGGACTGCCTGTGGGCTCTAATGCAGCCCACTGAGCTACTTTGGAGGCAAATGATGCATTTTTAAATAACACATTAATATTAAAACGATTTCAATGAGAAGATCAAGGGCAAAACCATTTATTCCTTCACAGAAATTTAGGTCTCACATAAAACTCACGCCACTTCCCTGTGTGTGTCAGATGGGTTCGGGCCCCTTAAAACACAGGAGCAGCCGCAAGAGTGAAGCACTACACGTGTGAGGATGTTAAATGATGACGGAGCTTCAGAGCACACACACCTTACAGTGTGTGCGCGATGTATGCACAGTCTGCACAGAAAGTGCGTCCTCTGCCTCAGCAGTGCTCTGCCTTTCTTCCGAGGCCATTTCAGCATTGTGAGCAAGTGTCCTGCTCTGCAGTCTCAACGCTCCCTTCCTCCCAGGGAAACAAAAGGGAAGATGTGTGCATTTTCTTCACCCTTCATCTTAGATTTCCTTACTCTTTTCAACATTATGTGTTGCTCCACCAAGGTCCAGAAATAGAGTGGCTTTAACCCTGGTCTTTGACATACTGGGTAAAATCTCTCCGAATTTGTAAACTGGCTCCAGTGCCCTAGAGTGAAAGGCAATTGGCCCATCAAGAGAGTACTGACTTTCTGCCAACGGGTAGGATCTCTCATCTCTCTGTCGGTTGGTGGAATAATTGTGCATGAAGAAGAAAGTCAGAAGCAAAAGTCTTTGAAAAAAAATAAAGTTCTCGAATACCAAGTCTGAGCTATGCACATATAGCTATTGCCAGGCAATCCTGCTTCAGGAAACCCAGGAAGGAAGGAAGGAAGGAAGGAAGGAAGGAAGGAAGGAAGGAAGGAAGGAAGGAAGTTCATGTGACCCAAGTCAACAGACAGATGAAAAGCTGTCAGTGGCTGGGCTCTGCAGCAGATTCCAACCCAAGCCTGGCAAAACAGACTTATGAGGCACCACTGATGTGGGAGTCCCCTCTGTATGCTGTGAATACCATTGGTTAATAAAGAAACTATCTTGGGCCTGCACAGAGCAGAATAGCAGTAGGTGGGGAAAACTAAACTGAGTGCTGGGAAAAAGAAGGCAGAGTCAGGAGAAGCCATGTAGCCCCACTCGAGACAGACACCTGAACCTTACCCAGTAAGCCACAGCCACATGGAGATAAACAGATTAATAGAAATGGGTTAAAGTTAGCCAATAAGAAGCTAGAGATAATGGGCCAAGCAGTGATTTAATTAATACAGTTTTTGTATGGTTATTTCAGGGCTGAGCCTCTGAGAATCAGCAAGCAGACTCCTACAACATACCACTAGCTGAGAAACAACCAGAAGACACAGGGTAGGACAGAGAAGGAAGTCTGCATGCTTTCCACCCCCCACCCTGGCACAAAGTCCTAGGATGCAAGAAGAGAGTTCTGTAGATAAATTTCTTACTTTGGACCAAAGCATCCAGTTCTACATGTTTTTATGTCGTCAGTCAATGGGAACTCCCTGGAAAGGGCTGGGACATCAGATTTTATGATGGTGCCAGTTACAGAAAGCCCAGAGAAGCTAGAAACATCTAGCCCTTGGTCTGCACTCTTGTTATTGGCCACCAAGTCCTTCCTTGGAGAATGATCTGGGAGGTTTTTTTTTTTATATATCCACCACAGGCTTCTGTCAAGCAACTGTATTCATTGAAGACAGAACTAAAGGTAGCCAAGGTGTTAGGTAATGATGATTTTAAGGAGTTCCCTGCCCTCCAAAGGGTATCAGCTGTCAGAGGCTGTGGAAATATACAGCACATGACAATTGATGATTCAGGTGTCAGCCCACCAGAGGAATAATTCTCTGGCTGGAAGTAAATCCTGTCCTGAAAAGGCCCGCGGAATCATCAACTCTAGAAACTGTTGTTTACATTTACTAAAGCAGATTGGTGTCTCCCCAATACCTGTGTTGTAGTATGTAATATCATGTGATATATATTACACACACACACACACATATATATATATATATATATGTAATATCATTATTACATCTTAATCTTATGGGCACATATATATGGGTGTTTAGAAAGATGACTTCTCATTGAACTACATGATTTTGACATATAGAAAATATACTAGGACATGCTTCATGACTAGATCTATTTGTCCTATCAGGACTATACACACTTAAAAGCCTATTTTGTTCCTTTTACTCAGACTAACTGCACACCATTCTTATCTCAGAACAAGGTCAAACTAGACTAAAGGGTTTTTTTGTCAATGGATCATAAATTTAAAACCTTACAGCTATGTACAAGGTCGGAGTCACAGGTGTCCAACCAAGGTTGCTACACAAAGCACCCTAAGAAAAGCATGCCAGTTCTTTGCTTGTCAAGTCTGCTAACACTAGACATATCTCAGAGTTGCCATTGGGCAGCACCCCCCAGCCCCATCTAGTCACAGTCTTACTCCTGAAACCTTGGATCCTTGTATTGCTTAAATGGCTCAGCTCCTTATTTACTTACCTAGGAATGTGCTTTTGGGCAGTGATAGGTAACTCTCACAATATTTTATTGCTCCAAGCCTCTTTAGAAAGAAAAAGTTTGGAGGCTAAGGGAGAAGAAACTAGGAGAAATTAGAAGTAGGACAAAAGAATTATGATAGAAGCAGAAGAATAGAGAAACTGATTCGGAAGAACACTGAGTGAGAGAATTCATTCGTTTGCCCTCAGACACTCTAAGAAAATTTCCTTTTGCTTGCTGTAGTGTCCACTCTGAAGACTGAATAGGGCATTGAGGCTGGACCCCGAAGGACCTCATTAATCAACCATAAATCTTTATGCAAAATAGTCACATGTTTTCTTTCTGTTTCTCTGAAGACAGCAATGAAAAGTTTAGGTAGAAGTGGGGAGAAGAGGCGTCAGCCCAAATCTAATTAATACTAATAATGTTAGTATTTTCACCGAATAAATATGAAGAATAATTTAAATATCTTAAAGCTAGATTTAAATTCCCTACTTTCTCAAAGTTATAGCCAGTGTTCTTTCAGCCACGAATTCTTCAATACTGAAGAATGAGGTTCCCTTTGACATCTACAGAGAGGAGCCTTGATATGCATAGTTCATGGACTGTTGAAATCTTCATAAGGAGTCTGTGCATTATTAGCCAATATGCCAGATGTATTCTAATGAATAAATTGAAGAAATGTTATTTTAAAATTTTCTCTGGGAGTAATACATTTGAATCTAATTGACTGAGAAGTTATTTTCTGACAAATTGCCAGAATTCTTTGTTGCTTAACTATATGATCATAAGATCTGTGGAATCACAAATCTCATGTTGGTATTTTTAAGAACTTGACACTGAAAGTCTTTGACTATTAAAATGCAAGCATCAATGTTTTCTTCGCCCATTGTCAATCTAAACTTCGCCATCGATGCTATATAGGGTATGGCAGGTTTAGGTAGAGCACAGGATAATCCGGCAAACTGTGGGCAGTTTAAAGTTGCACTGAAAGTCCTCTCAGGTAATTCCAGCCTCTGGGTTAGTGGCCCCTCCTTTATGTACCGGGGATGTTAATTGTCAGCATAGTTACCTAAAGTTGGTGTTTGTCATGGATGTGCTCAGTACCACTGCCAAAGCTCAGAAGTCCCAGATTGGACTGAGTCTTACCTTTTCCCTCTGCCCCTCATCATCATCCACATTCATCCTATTTGGTCAGGAGTGATTGCCACACTCTGTGTCTATATTCACTGTAGAATATGAGAGGTTGCTTCTCCTTCTTGCTTCTTAAAACCTATTTAATAGACTTATAGTATTATCCCAGTTACTAATACTAGGAAAACTGTTCTATTCTTACAACAGAGTGGCACCAGATAGTTCCCAAACGTGTTTGATGATGCAAAGAAGTAGTGCTTCCATCTCAATATCTGGATCTTTGTGGTATAACAAATGAGGGGCCTCAGAACAACTGATCCATCATAAAACAGATTGAACATTTACCATCTTATGTCTATCTTGTTTTAACTTATTCAAAAGCTCTCAGCTAATTAGTAGAGAATTGTTAGATTTAGTTCAGGCATTGATCCTATAGCCAAGCATGTTCAACATGTAATAATTTTAAAGGCCACAAAGAGCCATTTAGAAGGCCCATGAGCAATGAATCTGCAGGTTGTGGGTTTATGGTTGTTTTTGTTGTTATGTTTTGCCATTTCTCTTTTTCTCTAATGAGTGTACAATACTCTAGAATCTTCCAGAAGTTATCCATGTGAAGAGTTATGACAATGACATCATGCTGATGACTAACACAATAAACACTCATGTTCTAAAGTTTTTTTGATGGGATAAAGATGTGAATTTTCAAAGATTAGCTCAACCTTCTTCCATGATTTCCACCATGCTCAGATTACTTATTATTGTTTAAATTAGCAATGCCCTTTGTCCTTATTACTATACAGTGATCTTACAATTCAAAAGCCAATTTTCTGGGCCAGGGGTGATACAACATGTTAATCCCACCAGGCAAGAATAAGAACACTACCACAATTTTTGATCCAAATTTGAAGCAAATTTTATTAAATATTGGCCCAGAATGATGGCCAGGTTCATACCCTGAACTCCCAAAATATGGTGATGAACTACTTTAGTCAGGGGCTTATAGAGGCAAAATCCACAAGGTTACTTCTACTTTCATCCAGTGGGGTCAAGCATACATCCTGATGTACTTCTTATCTATGTCCCTCTAGCCTACATGTGATCAAGTATATTCTGTGCAACTGGGGCACTCAAGTTTGATTATAGAAGCAAAAGCACATGGCTTGTTATCTTACATGAACAATAGTCCCCAGCATTCCAGGACGTTATCTATCTATCTTTGGGCAAGTGAAGTGTATAGATCAGAGGCATTTTCTGTTTTATAGATCTCTTAAGCACAGTACTTTAGACTTAAAACTTAACTTTTAGCTTACTTTTAATCTCACCACCAAGGAGATAGAGGCATGAAGGTCTTTCGGAGTGTGGAGCCAGCCTGATCTACATAGCAAGTTTCAGACCAGCATGGATATGTCCAACAAACAAACAAAAAACTTTCCTTCAAGAATCTTTCCTAGTCAGGCAGTGGTGGCACATAACCCTAAGCCCAGCTCTGAGAGGCAGAGATAAGTGGATCTCCATGAGTTCATGGCCAGCCTGGTCCACATAGACAATTCCAGGACAACCAAATCTACACAGAGAAACCCTGTCTCAAAGAACCTTTCTTTTTCTGAACACACAAGGAAAGATATATGCTTTTTGATCTTCTTTTGAAATAATATGTCTGTTTTGTGCTCTCATGTGTAAGACATGCAAATATTCCTATTCTTTCGTAAATTTTAAAGAGTTTATGAGGGGCTGTGAGATAGCTCAGTGGATAAGGGCACTTGCTGACAAGACCTAAGTCAGATATTTAGAAGTCACTAAGTGGGAGGAGAAAACAGAATCCTGGAAGGGAAGCTGTCCTTTGACTTTACATGTAGGTCATGACCCATGTACATCCACAATGAATAAATAAATAAATTTATCTAATGTTAATTTGTGCTAGATAAATTAATTATTAATTAATGTTTAATAGTAAAAAGAGTGTGTGAGAGCCCTAAAACCAAAGAGCTTAACAGTTGCTCACGCAGGTCATCTTTTCAGCTGTAAATGCTACATTTCTTCCCCACAATGTATTTTCTTCCCTTTGCTTCAAGAGGCCCATAGTCAGGCAGATGTCTCAGGCAGTCACCATGCCTTTCCTCTCCGAGACAGACACAGGTTAAGATCTCTCCTGGTAATCCACCACCTCGTGGTGATATACAGATTACTAAATATGGGTTAAAGCAAGATGTGAGAATTAGCTAATAAGATGCTGAAACTAATGGGCAAGGCAATGTTTAAAAGAATACAATTTGTGTGTTGTTATTTGGGGCATAAGCTAGCCAGGCGTCTGGGAAGCAGCCCACTGCTCATTCTACAGCTTTAGAATGAAATTATTCTGAAATGAACATTTCACATGAATAAAGACATTAAGGGGAAAGAATGATGTCTTTGGCAGTGTTGACCAAGTTAAAAGAAGGCCTCATCAAGGGACGACTGCTCTTCGTGTGAGAAACTGCATGCCTGAGTTGGAAGCTTCCTAAGCTTAGAACTGTAGGACATTCCTTAGCCTAGAGCAGGCAGCACCCGGCCAGCAGGACTACCCTGCTATGGGGAGGAGAACGTAATCCTCTGGCTGTGACTCTGAAAACCTTCACCTGTTTGTCCAGGAGGCAAATGAGTCCACCCCACTCCTGTCTTGTGATCAAATAGTGTGTATAAGCCAAGAAGCTGCAGGGTTTGTTCCCCAACTGTGGCATTCATAAGAAGCCAAGGCAAGGTGTTAGAAGGCAGCTGGATGGCCAACCACATGAAGTGTAACTGTTTGCTAATGAGCAAAGAGGGGAACAAAGTTTGCCTTGAGCCAAACACTGGATATCCGCTTTGGGACTAACATCCTAAAATATTGTCACAGTACAGCAGGCCTATTCTCTGGGAGAAAAAAAAAAATGTCTGTGGGCACTCACTGCATTTTCAATAAACAAACAAACAAATAACAAACAAATAAATAAACAACAAATAAAGTTTATTGGTTTGTTTGTTTAAAGACTGGGTCTCTCTGTGTAAAAGCTCTGGCTGTCCTGGAATTTGCTTCCTAGATCAGGCTGGCCTCAAACTCACAGAGATCTACCTGCCTCTGCTTTCTGAGTGCTGGAATTAAAGGCATGCGCCACTATCCCTGATAGGCTGGGCTGGCTAGTGTCTCAGTATAAATATCATCTGTGAACCTTCTGACTCTTGTATCAATCTAAACATCTAACCTGCAGACCAGTTCACCTTTTTTGCCCATTCTATAGTGCATTCCTGTTTCCCAAAACTGATGATATCTGGGAGCAGCAGCAGATCCCTAAAAGATTCTTAGGGGACACTGTATCCTACTAACCTGAGTGGCAAGCGTGTATCAGTTTGCACAGGAAGGATAGTAAAGTAAGTTCCATTTCATGTCTTCACTCATAAATACCAGGCTTCTGTATTCCGATCCACCTGACTTTTTAACTGACCACATCATGTGATCATTTCATTGGAAATATAGAAAAGGCAAAAGGAATTTCTGAGGGCTAAATCACTAATGAGTCAGGTCAAGGTTGTGTGAAGCCTGCCCTTCGATTCAATGTGTCTTCTTCTGATTTAGCTATGCACGTCTTCTCTAATTGTGACACACAGAAAGGCTGGTTATTGTCCTACCACTACCAGGTTCTGTCACAAAGGATAAGTTTGGAAAGGTGTGTCTGCCTTTTGTGATGTTGGCCCGGGGAACCTCTGCTGACTTCCTCAGAAGCAATGTCAACGCTGAAGATGCATGACTGATAACGCCTCAACTTGGGTCTCTTCCATTCTTATCTTTAGTCATGGCTCAAGCTCCACCTAGCCACACTTACAGCCTCCTGACCAAAGACAAATAGGGGGTGGCTTATTCTCAAAAGCCTTCCATGTTAATTGCCAATTTTGTTGCTGTTGTTCATGGCAGCAGTGGGAATGAGGATGTTTATTTTTGCTTTCAATCATCAATTTACCTTATCCATCATTATAAAAGGTCTGAGGATCTTAGTTATACGTGCTGACAGAATTCACAAATGGTCAGTAGCAAGCAAGGGTTCAATCCAGGCCCTCTGGCTTCTATCCATACCATGAAGACATGAACTAGAAAGTCAAACTTGATTGAATTTTGGGAGACACTAGAGACAATTAAAAACGATTCACAACTCTTTCCCCTTGTTTCTGACTATCTTAAAGTTTGGAGATATATGTGTTGCTTTTCTCAAAGACACTGTGCAATGAGGAAAAGACACATACTGCATTTTGGATCAGGATCTTTAAAAAAAAACTCAGAAAATTCCTGGAAACTTCCCCCCTTGGTTTAAAAGGACAAGGGCCAATGAGGTTCATGCCACATGGTCTACTTCCTTAACCATGGCAGCCTAACTAGAGAAGAATTGGCTGCATCATGACCATGAAAGAGACATCAAAGAAGTGACAAAAGAGGCAGACCTAACTTTGCTAAGCCAGGAAAACATACCTGCTACCTCCCACCTAGCACCACATGGCTGTTACACCAGAAAGCAGAAACCATTCCTGTATAATCTGTTGGCCACACTGAACAACAGATTTGGGCTTCTTATATACGATACAGGGTATAAAGACTGTATATTTTGTGGAAGCTAGTGTGGGCATTTTTCCTTTTAAATTGAAAATAAGTTATAAAGTATAAATTCCCCATAAACTTGGGAGAGTGGCTTGGGAAGGTAGCAACTAGGTTTTATTTCTCTTCATGTGTATTAACTGTGTGTTTTCATTCACCAAGTAATCCTTTGGGTTTTGAAAGTTCATAGACGACCCAGCCCTAAAGGAGTTTAGAATGTATTAACTGGCTCCTTTGCAAAATTGTCTAATTCCTGATACAGCACCACAGAGAAAACAAAGACTTATTAAACTATTAGTTGCTAAATTGAAAGATATGGGACCACTTCTACTGTAATTTGAAAACAGTCTCTAAGATCTACTGAGTGCTCACCACATTCTAAGCACTTTTTTAAGTACTTTATATAAAGCAAGTAGCTGAATCTTAGGACGATTCCGTGAATAAACATGCTGCCACCCACATTTCACTCCCGGTGTGGTTGAGGTGCAGTGGAGTTACACGTGTTGACAGAATTCACAGATGGTTGTTGGCAGAGCCAGGATTTGGCCCCCTGGCTTCTACCCACTGCTCTCCTGGGATCACCTCAGTGTCAGAAGCATGAATTCTGTGACCCTGGGTGCACACACCTTCACACACCTGCTTCCCTAACTTTATCCTTAGGATAACAGTTGGCTAATATGCACAGTAGGAAGCTGTTACAGTAACTGCACAAGGTAGGGCAGCATAAATGGCCCCTACAGTAACTGCACATGGTGGGGCAGTGTAAATGGTCACTGATTTTGCTCTAATGTTTCCCATGAAGTCTCAGCATCATTCTATGAAAACAAGGAGATGAGGTTGTTCTTTGAGAGTGGATTGTAGTTCTTGAAATGTAAGCTGGGCTTCACATTGACTTATATGTCTTCAGGAAAAAAAAATATGTCTAGGCTTCTATTTCAAATTGGGCAAAATAAAAGTCACACCAACTTTCAATAGACCCTCTTTAGAGCTAATGATTATCTTGGTGAAAGTTATTATTAGGAAATCTAAGAAGGATCTCAGTCATTGTGCTTATGGTAGAGAGGCCTGTATAGAACAAAAATCGTAAATTATATGCTGGTAAATGAATCACTGCATTCTCCCTGAGGGACATACTGTCCTGGGTTCTCTCTTACTCTCTTGCTACACAATATATGAAGCTATTAGCTTATCAAGACTATGAAAAGAAGGGATCTGACACTCAGAGATACAACATTGTTCTATAGCAGAGAAGCCAAAAGGAAGCAGGATGAGCAGATATGTTTCACTAATTCAATTAAACTAGGCTGAAACATGACAGTGTGAAGGAATGAGAGTAGACATCTGAGATTCTCCTTGAAAGTCACAATACTTGTTGACTCAGAAGATGGAGGGGGTAACATAAAGTCTTTATTCTAAAAGAGATTCACAAACGGCAAAAAAGTCCTGATGGGGAAGAGAGCGTCTTGGAGTAGGTACTTTCCTGATAATGTTTGTAGGTTTGTAGGCAGAAATTGCTCATTCATTTCCCAGCCACCCAGACTTGAATAACCACAAAGAAACTATATTAATTACAATGCTGGTGGACCTATTAGCTCAGTCTTCTTATTAACTAACTCTTACATCTCGAATTAATCTATTTCTATAATCTGTATATCACCACAAGACTGTGGCTTACCAGGTAAGGTTCTGGTGTCTGTCTCCTTCTGCAGCTACAGGGCATCTCTCTTACTCTGCCTAATCTCTCTTTCTCTTTCTAGATCCCTTTCTAGCCCAACTTTATTCTTCCCTGCCATAAGCCAAAGCAGCTTTATTCGTTAATTAATAAAAGCAACACATAAACAGAAGGACATTCCACATCACAGGTTATCAACAGGGACAGTGAGTTCTAAGAATGGCTGAGAAAGAATTCCTTAGGAAAAGACAGGTTTCCAGGAAAAAACCAAGAGAAGATGCCTCTCTTGACAGAGGTTTCTGTCCGGCCCAGTCCCATAGCCATTCAGTCCCAAAGAAATACAATGAGGCCTACATTAATTATAAACTGATTTGTTTATTAGCTTTGGCCTCTTATTAATTCTTATAACTTCTATTATCCCATAATTATTGTCTGTGTTAGTCACATGGCTCGGTACCCTTCATCAGTGAGACAGTCTCATTGTCATGAAAAGCCCTAAGTTATTAAAACATTAAATGCCATATTCTTCAGTCTTTGAAAGATATGAAGAATGCCTATCTGAAATATATCTATGAACATCTAAAAAAATCTAACTAACATGACTACAAGCTTGACTATTATCGATGATTATCCATTAACAGCCTGTATTTTCTAATTATACATTACATTTTAAAATGAGCTACACAATCACAATACCTTAATCAAGATCAGAAATACATATACTTTTAACAAATTGTCCTTAAAATCCATACCAATGCAAATTATTCATATCTGTATCATATCCCCCTTTAAATGTAAAAGAACATTTATAAATAATATTTGGGATTATGGGCACAGTTATTTCTCTCCAAATTGCTTCCTGCTGAGTGGGGGCACTGTTAATTAGGTCTTTCATGGTATAACCTGACTGCTAGGTTCATCTCAGTTGGCAGTTGAGTGAAGTAATTTTTTGAGGGTGTTCACAGCAACCTTTCAGGAGGGCGTGGTCTATCATACCATACTGGGATAGAAGCAATCCACAGAGTCTCATCCTCTGTGAAAACAAAAAAAGAAACTCTTTCCAAAGCATGATATCCTTAGATCCAAATTTTTAAGTCAAGATATCTTTAGACCATATATGTTGGTTTAGCTTGGCAGCCCATACAATGAAATGTTTTTCAGTACTTAGCTCCTTCATAGTCAAAATTTTTAAAGAAAACATAATAAAACACATAATCCAGACCCTCTGTAAACTTTCCATCTTTATGTGGCTTATTTTTCTTTATTTTTTTTTTGGTATTTTTTAATCTATAACTATCTATACTCTGTCTCTTTAAAGACTTTTTCTTTTTTAAGGCATTAACTTTATTTTTTATAGTCTTTTTCTTCTCTCTCTTAAGCCTACGTACATTTATCCAACATTGTGACCCATTTAAAGGTCTTTTATGTTTGAATCTGTCCTATGTGAATCTGTAATTTTTATACTGTCCAGAAACATTTCTTAAAATGCTGAGCGCTTCTTAAAAACTTTAGCTTGTGCTATGTAGGGATAATATGGTACGGCCTGTTTATTGCCCAGTCTAAACCTTAAGTATTCTGTTATTATGATAATTACGACAGTTCCTGCCTGAGACCAGCACAGTTCAGCATGGCGGAGGGAAGCTGAATCAGTTGTGCCTCTGAGCTGCCTCTGAGCTGCAGAGGCATGGGCTGCTCTGGATGTTGGCTCCACCTCTCTCCAATTTCAAAATGGAGGATGTACCATTTTCTATTAGCTTTGGGGCCGTCAGGTAGGAGCCACACTCAGCATTTTAACTCTTGAGAATGAGCTCTTTATCTCAATTATAGCCTAATCTGCCAGGCAGACCACTGCACAGCCTGGAAACATCTCTGTGTATAGTGGTGGGAGTCGCCATGCTCTCCAACTTGTACACCTAGTAAACTTGATCTGGCTATCTCCCAGGTGGAGGCGGGGAGCACTGAGCCATTGGCATGGTCTCAGAGCACTCTCCTTCTGATCCTGAGCAGGAATATAAACATCCAGTCCCATAAAAGCCACTGAAATGTTTTAAAGCTAGAATTTATATTGGCGGCATAGAAGCCATTTTTTAAAATGAGCGGCATTTTTTGTCATTATTGTTGAAACAGGAAATCTCTCTATGACATGTCCTCAGAAAAATTTTTTTGTAGCATATTCTAGTAAACAGCAAAAAGCTTTGTTAAACTTTCTCTCTCTCTCTCTCTCTCTCTCTCTCTCTCTCTCTCTCTCTTTCTCTCTCTCTTAAACTTTTTCAGGGTTTTAAGTGGATTTAGTCCATCACATTGGAGAGCCAATCTGTAGATGGAGCGGCGGGGCTGTGTCCCACCACTGGGCTAGCTTTACATCCGAAATAATTATATGGAAACTGTATTCATTTAAACATTGTCTGGCCCATTAGTTTTAGCCTCTTATTGGCTAATTTCTCATATCTTGCTTTAACCCATATTTAGTAATCTGTGTAGCACCACGAGGTGGTCGGTTACCAGGAGAGATCTTAACCTGCGTCTGTCTCAGAGAGGAGAAGCAGGGCGACTGACTATGGTGACTGCCTGAAGCACCTGCCTCACTCCCAGCATCCTGTTCTGTCTAGTCCACCCACCTATGTTTTGACCTATTGGGCCCAGCAGCTTCTTTATTAATTAACCAATAAAAATCCTCCATCACAGAATAAAACCATAGCCTCTCTTTTCCTGTGGAAACAAAAGCAAAACCTCTTCTCCAGAGTAGCATATCTTTTAACTTCACTTTTGAAGTCAAGGCATTTTCAAAATACCTATCTTGGATTAATGGAGCAGCATTTATAATCAAATTTCTTTTAGCAGCTGTTGCTTCTTCCTTGGTCATAAAACAATTCAAAGACAACATGGCACAACAATGTGGCTGGCTAAATCCACATAAAACCTGAGAAAGCTTGGAAAGAAATTCTAGACACAAAAGAACAGAGTTAAGTACAGCTTAACACTGTGACTTCTTTAGGAGAGGTCTTCCTGAGTTAGCAGTAGCAGTAGAAAAAACAAAATAACCAAAACCAGCATGGTTTTGAAATGGCAGCTTCCTGGGCCATGCTGCCAGGATGAACTCTGATTCTTTCAAAAGGCAGTGATTTAAATGGGGTTTATGGGCAGCCTGCTGCAACTTACTTGGTGGCAGCATGGGCCAACTGGTTACCAGAGTTGAGGGGGGGAGGATTGCTCTCACCCAGCAGTCTCAGAGGCACTAAACAGACTTTTGCCATGTTAGATTAGGCAGAGCAAGCAGGCAGAGCCGTATTTGCCCTGACAATGCTGCTGCTTAGGTTTTTAAGAAACGCTTAGCATTTTAAGCAACAATCCTGGACAGAAAAGGATTCCAGATATACAATAAAGACAAATTCAAATGGAAAAGACCTCTAAATAGCTCACAGTGTTAGATAAATATATGTAATCTTAAAAATGAGAAGAAAAAGAATACAGACAGTTATAAAAAGAAGTAAATGATTTTAATAAAAAAGGTAAAGTCTTTAAAGATACAGAGTACAGACAGTTATAAATTAAAATGAGTTAAAAATAAGCCACATAAAGATAGAATATATACAGAGAGTCTGGATTATGTATGCTATTGTGTTTTCTTTGATTTTTTTTGACTGCAGAGAGACATTTGATTCTGGGGACTACTAAGCTAACCTAACATATATGTTTTAAAGGTTTGTTGATTTCAAAATTTGAGTCTAATGATGTTGCTTTGGAAAAGAGATTCTGCTTTTGTTACCACAGAGGATGAGAATCTGTGGATTCATTCTAAGCTAATGTGGTTTGATGCACCAAGACCACCTGAACATTTGCCATGAACACCCCCCAAAATACTTCACCCAAAAAAGCAGGAAGCAGTTTGGAGAGAACTATGCCCAAATTCCCAAATATTGCTTATAAATGTTTGTTTACATTTAAAGGGGGATATGCTATAGAGATGAATACTTTGCATTGGTATGGATCTTGGTTTATTGATAAAAATTTAAGGTCAATTTTATTATATATATTTCTGCTCTTAATTAAGACATTGTGTTTGTACAGCTCAATTAAAAATGAAATGTATAATTAAGAAATATATGTTAATAGATAATCATCTATAATAATCTAGCATGTAATCATGTTAGCTAGGTTTAATATATATATATATATGCGTGTATATATACATATATATAGAGAGAGAGAGAGAAAGAGAGAGAGAGAGAGAGAGAGAGAGAGAGATTTCAGCTACATAGGTATTCTTCAAATCTTTCAGAGACCTTCAGAATATGACACTTAAAATGTTTAAGAACTTAGGCCTTTTCATGACAATGAGAGAAAATGGGCATTTGAAAAGACTCCTTATAGAGTTTACTAGCCATTTGGGAAAGAGCCTGCTCTTTCCTGGACTGCTTGATGTTATGCTGTATAAACTGGACATGTAGGACCCACAGAAAAATGACTGCTGAACTTGTCTAAAGGTAAGATGGTCCTTAAGGGTTTCTACATCATGAGAAACTCTGTAAGACATTCTGCAGAACACAGAAGAAATTGACTGACATACTACCAATATAGGCAGAACTGTTGTTGAAATGTCCTGCTTCATGGAAAAGTCTGCCAGATACTATGGGCCTATAGGCTAAAGATGGATGCCCCAATGATACAGAAGCACTTTGGGTGACTGTCCAGGCAATGAGATGTCTCTATCAATTCTGGAATTTTGGAAGTTGTTTACAATGTGCTTCTTGTTTACTTAGGTAATATTATATCCTTCTGGAGTCTTTGATAGAGTTTAAGACTAGTTATAATTATAGTTTTCATTAGTTATGATAAAAGATAAAGTAGATTTAAATATTGTAACTGTAATCTTGCTTAATATCTGTTTTGTCATATGTAATTTTACTATGTTAAAGTTAAAACCTTCCTTTTTTATTTAAAAGAAAAGGGGAGGTAATATGAGATTCCCCTCTGTATGCTGTGAATACCATTGGTTAATAAAGAAACTGGCTTGGCCTGAAAGGGTAGAGTAGAGCTAGTCAGGGAAAACTAAAGTGAATTCTGGGAGAAAGGAAAGTGGAATCAGGAGAAGGAAGCCATTTAGCCCTGCCAGAGACAGACACCAGACAGAATTTTGCTGGTAAACCATAGCCACATGGCGATACACAGATTAATAGAGATGGGTTAAATTAAGATGTAAGAGCTATCCAATAAGACTTAGGTAGAGTTAATACTTCAAGAAGTGATTTAAATAATATACTTTCTGTGTGATTATTTTGGGTCTGAGCAGCTGGGAACATAAAGCAGCCATCCTACCCTTCCTACTACATGCCTCCTGCTGCACTGCATTTTTAGAGCTGGACCTTGCTTATGGAAGGGGTGGGAATAGAGTGGCTGGAGTCAGTGCAAGGGCTTGGTCTTCAGTTATTTATTGCAGAGGTTCATATTCAATTAGTTTATGTTTCTACCTCTGCCTCTTTGTTGGGGGAGGAGCACGGTGGATGCTTCCTTCCCTTAATCCTCACTTTGAAGGACCTTCACATACTTACATGGTAATAAGCCCAACAGTGAACAACTGCATTTAATAAGTGGACCAGGGCTAAAATGGGCTTTATGGCAACAAGTCACAGCATCAACTTAATAGAGACTAAAACTTTTGGCTTTCCTCCTCCAGAGAGAGAAGGAAAGGCTGTACACTTAGTTGGGACCTCTTTTCTCTAAAGGCTTCCCACCTTTCTGCATTTGCCTATACCCATGTCTTGGTCTGATGCTCAACTAAAGGGTATTTTTCAGAGACTGCTCCTTTTACCCTCATCATGTACTCCCAGCCCTCTTTCCAATTTCAGCTCAGGGATACTACTAGGACCAGGTTATTCACATGGCTACTTTTGAGGGATGGAAGTGGTCATTGCTACATTTGTTTACATTCTATTTTCCATCCAGACTTGGTGAACTGCTCTTGACCCAAACTTCACCAAATATGAAAATTTGATGCTCATTTTACTTTTTTTTTAAAGGAACACAGGAATCTTTAATAAAAATGCTGGTTGGGCAATGCTATGTAATTTGTATCTTGGTATTAAGGATGTTATTTATCCCTTTCCTATATTCTTAAACCATCCCCATTTTCCATTAAGAAAAATGTAAAGAATACAGAGAGTTCCCTGATCATTTTGTGCATTTTCTTCTGTGTTGTCAGAGTTGAGACCTTTGACACACTGGCATGTGCTGTCAGAAAAATACTACAGACCTGGTACGTTCACATACAACTCCTTGCTCCTGTTCTGTGCATTGCGTATGACACGTGCTGTCAGTTCTGACAAGCTCAAATCCCATCTTCTTTAGATGATATTCCAGAAATGGTCTTTACTTTACCTTTCCAAATTATCCTACTGTTTGTCCTACTCTGCCTTTTTCTTACATGGTCAAGCTTGATTTCACTGTCCATTTTCTGTTCCCGGGTCTCTTCCAATGCTATTTTCTCACACAGAAATACATCCAACCACCATTTTCTATTTAAATATATTTTCAGAATTTGCTATGCTCACTGGGTATATGCATTGTGGGATATTTTCCTCTTTTTGCTTTTTGAGGGACCCAGTCCCAAATAAATCACACACACACACACACACACACACACACACACACACACACACACACACAGAGAGAGAGAGAGAGAGAGAGAGAGAGAGAGGAGAGAGAGAGAGAGAGAGAGAGAGAGGCTTATTCTTAGTTATGAATGCCTGGCCTTAGTTTGGTTTGTTTCTTGCCAGCTTTTCTTAACGTAAATTAGCCTGACTACCTTTACCTCTGCACTTTTATGTTTCTCTATTTCTATATATCTTACTTTCCTTCTTATTCCGGCTGGCTGGGTGGCTGGGTGGCTGGTCTCTGGTGTTCTCCTCTCCCTGTTCTCTTGTTGCTCTTTTTCTCTTCTTCCAGATTTCTCCTTCTGTTTATACTCACTGCCTGCCAGCCTCACCAATCCTTGCTTCTGCCTCACTATTGGCCATTCATCTCTTTATTAGAACCATCACGTGTTTAGGCAGGCACAGCAACACAGCTTCACAGAGTTATACAAAAACAGCGTAAGTAAAAGTCACACACCTGAAAATCATATTTCCCACCATGTCTGAGCTCATACACGTGGGTGCACATATGTGTATCAGTCAGAGAACAATGTACAGGAGTCAGTTCTCATCTTCTCCTTGTTGTTCTTAGAGCTGGAACACAGGTTATCAGGAGTGTTGATAAGCACATTTAGCCACTGAGCCATCTTGCCAACTCCCTCGCTATTTCAGCATCAGCATTTTACTCTATAAAATCCTCGCCTCCTAATAGCATCTCATTTTGATCTGTGCCTTCCAATACCAATTAGACAGTGACTATGTGGTTCAACAGTTTTCTAATTGTTTCCTCTTTGGTAAGCCTACATTCTGAGTTAAATGACACATACTTCAAAATGTCATTGTTCTGTTCCAGTGACTCTTAGGGATTGAGTACATACTTTTTTGGGGGTGCAATTTCTTAATTGATAAGCAATCAAGTACCAAATAAAACAAAACATGAAAATACATCTTGTGTTTCTGGATGTTTTATAGAGAACCTCATTAAGATCATACCTACAGATATTTGATTGCATTTATCAATTTTTCACCTCACATTTTACACTACATTTGACATAGTTATTTCCATAATCCAATGTATCCCTTTCCTGTCCTGGACCATTAAAACCTCCCCTGAGACAACTAATGAACCTTTTAATTCTAAAACTCATACCCAAACCAAAGATAAGCTCTGGAAGCCCCAATAATTGTCTCAAAAATCAATGTGCTCTTACAATTTTTGAAATGCAAACAAGTAAAGATAATAGAAACATTTTTCACTGGTTATTCAGGACCACTGATTTTATTGAAAAAAATGTGTGTATGTGTGTGTGTGTGTGTGTGAGAGAGAGAGATAATTATGCGTACTCAATGAGCTATTAATATAGAAAAGAAACTGAGCTTCCATAAACAAAATAGATTGGAGCCTGAGAGCTACAAACATATCTAGTTCAAATAATTCTGAATTATTCAGAATGTTTCACCATGGAGGACTTGAGATGACCTTCACTGAAAGCTCCAGGCTGTGCTCTGAACACTGCTGTGCCACAGGTGTTGATGTGAGGTGACAGGACAAAGAAAACCAACCACATTGCACTGGTGATCAGGAAAAAACACTAAGTAGTTTAAAGATGGAATAATTTGAATTTTTGTATTACAAATCTTTAAAGCAGAAACATTCAGTGTTGATAAAGATTGAATCATAAACTTTTGAAGACTGTTTTAAGATTCAAGTGCTTTTCCAATCCAGCCAACTTCTTTGCTGAACTTTGTTTCATTGCCCTGAGTGAGACCCTAGGAACATATGAGTCACATCCTGAGATGAACACAGAAATGTTTGCTGTTCATTGTCAATTGACAAATAGTAAACTGGTGCTCAGATACTGGATCTTTAGATCCCCAACATGTTTTTGTTTCTCTGTGCTTGGTTGATCGGGTTGATTAGTAACTCAAAAACAAGATTGGGTCGGCTTCTCATGGCATACTTGGTCTGGTTTCAAATCTTCTTTAGTTCATCTTTATCTCATCTTTCCCAGTGAATTTTAAAACATTCACTCTAAATAGGTGTTAATCTTTGCCTTTGACTAATGGACCTTTAATTACATTCTTTAGATATTAGACTTAAAATTAGATGAGGGATCTAGATCATAAAGTATTGTGGGAGGTCTTCCATTTGTTCTTATGGCAAGTAAGATTGTTTTTCTAGTAATTTAATATTTTAAATACAAATAATTGAATGGAGAATGCTTTAAAAACAGATTTTTATAATTTAATCTGGAAAGTAGAAATAAGCATAGACAGGAAATCTCTAAAGACACCAAATCTAAGTACACAGACTGTTCTTAAGGTGCTGTATGTATGTGTATGTGTGTGCCTGTGTTACTAATACGCACCAAATGAAATATCTAAATATTTGATCTCGGCGATCATAGCTCCATTGTCTATCAACCTATAAAAAATGATCTTGATTGATCTTGTCTAATACAACAAAAGTTGCCAATATCCCTACTCACCAACATTGACTTTTGTTCCTTTTTAAAATTAAGAGCAAAATTTTGCTGGTATCAAGTAAACTCAAAACTGTCTTGTGAGAGACATACTACATGTTACCCACATCACATTTGAGGAGAACGATGGTCAGAGACTGATCAATTTCTTAAGGTCAAAATAGATAAAGGAATATGAGAATCAAGATTTAGCTTCTGTCAGATGAAAACCCACTTTCTGTTATGTCATGGTGAGCTTCAAGGCAAATACTCAGACAAGACAAAACTAAAAGTACAAAGAAAAGGGGAAAATGATAAATAGAAGGCCAACAGTAACCAGGAGCATGGACAGTGATGGGTGAAAGGTGTTCAGATAGAAAGAACAATAGGGAAATTGTCATAAAGTCCCAATCAATTCTCATTTCTGACTTCTATAAAAAAGGTAAAATAGTTTAAGTTTTTATTAAACTAAATTCATGTAGAAGATAAATTTTAATTGGAGAGTAAGGATATGGTTTTTTCTTTGTTTCTTTCAAAAGAGTAGTCTGGAATCTGTCTTAACAGTTCAATTCTCTTTGCCAATGTAGAAATAGTCTGTCTCAGGTCTGCTTTAGTTTGTATCCATATACCTTTTTCTATAAATCACTTTTAACTCTAGCAAATTTCTATTGTTTTTATATCTTCAGAATGAACTGAACTGATTTTCACACTTTTCTGCTTCTCTTAGAATGAGAAATGCACTCCAACAGCCTTAAGATATGTTACCTGCATTCATGGCCATCTGGAACACTGCATGCGAAACTTCAGTTTCACGAGTTCTGGGGGTATTTCAGGGACTGTGTCACGACTCAGATCCATTCACGGCAAGTACTCTGAGGGCAGTCCACAGGCCTCCATAAAGGCTATCATACTCGTGATATAAAACTCAAAACATTAACTCTGAAAACAAATAAGACTTCCCTGGAGTCCTGAAACTTTCCTTTCAGTTGATGCCAAGCCTTTACTTGAGACATGTCTAAAGCCCTACATTGAAACACGGAGGAATTCTCAGGAACCCTCCTCTCTGGATTTGATGCTCCCAGACTTAAAATGTAAGGATTAGACGCTCAGCCCTCAAACGTCTCCCTTCCTTTCTTGGCCGTTCATGACGATATATGGTGCAGTCCCTCACTTTGCTGTGATTACTGAGCAGACAGCACTGTAGGCAATGTGAGTTGCACTTAAGTGCAGCAATCCATTCTGAAGAGATGTACAAACATAAACTCCCAATCCTGGCAAGCTTCTATGAAGCCTGAGCATTATCTGTGAATTTCCCCTCTCTCCTTTTTAATCATTCTGTTCACTCACCTCTAGAACCCATTGGCCTAATTTACTAATTAATAACTATTATTACTTAGTGGAATTGAAAACTGAAATTACTGCCTGCCTTAAACATAATAAAATTGGCAACGTGCTCAGAGTTGGGATTTTTTTTTTTAGGGGCTGCTTCATTTACTGAACAGTCCTGGCAGCTGGGTAGATGTCATTGTCTTGTAGCTATGTGGCCCTTGTTTCCAGATGGATGGAGGGGAGGTAGGTAGCATCTGCCTGACATGTTTAGACTGGAAGAAATGAGACATAGTGCATTCTGTACCTGTGGGTTATTACCAGACCTCCAGTTTATCAGTTTTTCTGCTCATAACTATATCATTTAGAAATAACGTATTGCCTTCTTTTCATCTGTGCTTGATCCCTCTTGCCAGTTTCATTCTATACCTTAGTAGATGATTCCCAAGCTTAAGCAATCCACTGCTCATGAGTACAATCAAATCATTTAGTAGCCAGGTTAAATATGGGAGACATTAAAAATTCATTTTTGGCCAGCACTACTTTTTTTATTTTGTATGTCTTCTCATACTTGACTAAGTCAAATCTGTTAATGCCACTGAGTGTGTGTGTTGCTTCAACCACTCTTTCTATACTGCCATTCCATCTAGAGTTGTCAATATATAACTTCTCATCATTTTCATCTAGATTGACTTGAAATTGCCAGCACAGTTGCTTGCATGTCAATGGACATTTGTTTATTTTTAAATCTTGGGTCTATGAGTTCAAGCACTAGAGAAGAAACCAAGATTGCAGAGGCAAAAAAAAAAAAATAGTCTTCTTCTTCTTCTTCTACTGGATCTCAGATTTATCGCAAAAGGCATGACAGGAAGCCGTATAAAGGCAACCTGGAAAACTACCTCCAAGGTGTACAAGAGAAGAGAACAAACTTGTCAACATTTGGCATAATCTGATTTGATTCCCATAACACTAGTCAAGGAGGTAGGAAGGCAGACTCCCACACAGTGGCAGCTCATCAGCCTAACCCGCAGAGCTGGACTGGCTAGGGGAAGATGTATGGACACTCAGTATGCAGTCAGTCTAGAGGATAATTGGTGAAAATGGCAGGTAATCCTCACCACTGTCCTAATTATCAGTTTCAAATTCCTGGGCTGAAAGTTTAGCTGCTGAGTCTGTGTGACTTTTCTTCCTACGTCCTAAATGTATTTTTTGCTCCAGACATGTCTAACCTGAAGCCCACAGGCCACTGAAAGCTATATGTGACCAAGGATAACTGAATGTGGTCTGACACAAAACCATAAAATTATTTAAAATAGTAAGGGGATTTTCTGCAACTTGGTAATATGAATTTTGAGCATGAACTCTATATAGTGATGTCCAGTGTTGGAATTTCAAAAGGTTAGCCATAGTTGTAAGTAAAATTCACCCAAATGATCAATCATCAATTGATGGGCCATAATGCTTCAGTATTCCAGGAGGTCATCCATCCAGGACACTGTTCTGTCCTCAAGTCTCATTTTGATGATACATATCAAACATTACCCTTAAGAACAAACCACTGAATGTGCTAGTCTTGTTTTACATGTTGTCGAAAAGTGCACATTTTATGTCTGCTTTGGCTCAATGGCATACTTTCTCTAATTACATAAACACAAAACGAAACAAGTAGAATACCTAGAAACAAAATGCTCCATCTGATATCTTCAGTCAAGGGACACCAATGTCAAGCAGTCTGTATTTTCCTTCAAATTGTTAGCCCGGTAGGTACTGACACAAACAGATCCTAACCATTTCTTATCTGCAAATTTTAGCATTACCCAGTATTAACCAGGATGTAAACTACCAATTATAATCCAGACCTTACTCAAATCTGGGCTCTGTTCCAGATCCATATTGTTAAATATGATTTTATATTGTTAAATTAAAAAGAGTTGACAGAATAAACACAGGAAGTCCCAGAGATCATGTTCCTCTCTAAGTCCTCGCATTCTCAAAATGGTAATTCCAAAAGCATCATTGCAAACTCGACAATGTACTTGATGCACACAGTGCAGAATTTTAGAAACAATAAAGGTAGAGTTGATGTGGAGTTGGCCAACTATCACCCTAGGCTGAATCCAGCCTACAGGATGTGTTTGAAGTAAAGCTTTATTAACACAACTGCTCTCATTTGCATAACATGCAAGGGGAAAATTGCAGAGTGCAGTAGTTAAGCAAGTATAACTGAAAAAGCCTAAAATGGTCACTACTTGCTGCTCTATATTTAAACTTGCTGATCTTTGGTAAGACAATAATCTAAAAGAGATATTTTGCAATGACCCAAATATAAAAACACATGTTTGATAACAATACATGAGCTGACCTCAAATCCTTTAGTAGTAATGGTATAAATTTACTTGAATTAGTATAGGTCTTTTTATTTCCACTGGGAATATTTATGCAGTTTATTACAGAAATAGTAATTTATGCCATGTCATTCCAAGGGGCTATCCCAGACCACACTGAGGGGACAAAATGTTATACATTCGTTATGCCTCTCTCTACAATTGAAAATATTCTTAATTCTGAAAATAAATACCGCTCTCCAAAGTTTTAGATGAGATTAGGTGGCCAAGTGCAGCCAAACTCTTAAGCACGTTGACTAACCATGGCTATTAATTGGGAGTGGGAGCCATGAGTGGCTAAGTGTCTGTCTCAGCATCACTCAACGGGTTTCTGAATAGTAACACTTGGGTAGTTTGAACAATCTGGATGTTAGGTCAAGGCACATGAGAAAAGCATGTAATAATAAACAGAGATATTGTGGGTGTTTTACTAAAAGCCAGTAACAAGTACCCAGATGCTCACATTCATTTGGAATAATGCCCCAACTAGCATATAAAAAGGAAGCGTTCTTACTGTCAACAATATGCAGTGTTTACTCCAGTGTTTACTTTATTTAAAGGCTACAGTCTCCCAGGATTATATGAGGAAGCAAAGTTTTCCTCTAAGGAATGCTGTAGATCTTGAGAAATGGCCAACAAACTAACTAAACTTCAGTCACTGTGTAGACGTGAATCCTAGGCAGTTCTCAGTGCTGCTGGCAAGCATCAGAGCATTGATACTGGGTCCATACAGCTGTGCCTTCTCATCATTTCTGAGGTAGAAAGCTTAAGCAGCAACATCAGGATAGTGCTTTGTGGCAGGTGAAAGGTTTGGGCCTAAAAATATAATGTATCTGAATGAGTACACAAATCAAATAGAAGCCTAAGTCAGAAGAAAGCAAGTAACAAGTGATTTTAATACAGGGCATTGCTATGCCAGACATATGATTTCATAAGAGTGAAGGATATTTCAAGGATCTTGCTCCAAATGTTGGAATTCAGGGGATCGGGAACATGGCCTCACTATTTCTAATTCACTGTGCAGTGCCCAAAAAATTCAAGTCAATAAGTGTCTCTCCTTTGAGTAACCAAAGTAAAGAAGTCAGCACTCATTTGCAGTTGTTGGTATCCATATCTGCGGGTGTCTGACCATATGGAAAGAAGAACTTGGATCGCATCTTGAACCGTGTTGACTTTGGCCAGTGGATCAACTGTTCTGCAATTTGGCACTACTAGAAGACATCACGCCATTCCACATGGTTTTTAATTTGCTACTATATTCATAGCCTTTCCAAAGAGAGTCTGCCTTCATTTTCAGGTCCTAAAATAATTAATGAGAAATGCAGATATATTTTAAAGTACTAAAACTTCACCTTCAATAATAGCTTAATGTTGTTCTCAAGTGGGGTGCTCTATCAGTAAACAACACTTAAAACGGGTTTAGAAACACTGTTATGTCAGGGTTATCTCCACAACTTGAGGAGCAGGTATTAACATGTTTGTATGTTCATCAGCTTACATTAATGGATAGGCTGATGATGGATGACAGCATAGGTAAATTATGCAAATATAGTTTCTAGCTCTTGACTAAAAGCTCTTGACTGAGACACAGTTATGCCTAAGTAATAGTCAGCATGCCTATGGCTCATATCTTGTTTACAGACCATTCTCCAGGAAAGGCAGGAGATAGATCAATTCAGAGCTGGGACCCAGAGAGTATGATTATTGTCGTACATCACTTACATGAGAATTTGGAAGAATGCTCGAAGAAGAATATTATATATCAAAAGATATAGAACCAACTTAAAGTGGCCTTCATTGTGCAAATTTGAGATGATTTAAACACAAAAATAATGATAGTAACAGGTTATTATTACCCATAGACTAAAATCAGAGTCTGGGAGTGCACCCTGATGTAGCTGAATGAATAAGTATGCTGTCGGCAAAAGAGGAAGGCTTCTAAACAGGAAGGTTCCAATTTACAAATAAGAAGGGAAGGATTGGAGTTTAAAAATAACCTTAATAAAACTGGGCATGGTGGCACAAAACTGTAATCCCAACACTCAGAAAGACGAAGCAGAAGATTCTCATCTTTGAGGCTGTTTGATCTAACAGAGTTAGTGTGAGGCCAGCCTCGGATAAACATGCAACTCTGCCTCAGTGAACCAGAAACACTAAAAATAAAATAAAGCTGCAAACAATCATTTCGGGCAAGATTCATCAATGAATATCAAAACTTTTAGGAGACACTATAATGACAAGCAGGATATTTAAGCTGGCTCAAATAATTTTCTATAAGATAATTAATACTGAAGGAAGAAGGTGATTTCCCAGTGAAGAAGCCAGGCGGATAATGTCTCAGCAAGTGGTCAGAGTGAACATCTGTATTCTGGTACAAGTCAATATCACCTGCCCCTGGTGTGACCCATTGTCTTCCCTGTGGAATTGCCACCAGAAATCCTTAGAATGAATCTAATTATGGAGAAACATCAGAAAACTCAAACTGAGGAGTATTTTAGAAACATCAGGGCAGTTCTCTAAAGAAAAATGTCAGAGTTATGAAAAACAAACAAAAAGACTGAATATATGTTTAAGATTAAAGGAAATTCAAGAGTGGTGGCAAATCATATAAAGGGTCCTTTAACATAAGAATATTTTAGTTTATTTTTATTTGTTAAAGATAACAATGGAGCAGTTGATAAAATTTTATTAAAATCTAACAACTACCTAATAGCACTATTTTGAAGATAAGCTCCTAATTTTTGATTAATTATGCTTTAATACATTGAGGTAATAATAAAACAAACACAATTATATTCATTGCTTATCTTGCTGTGACAAAATGCCCAACAAAACATTTTAAGAAGGGAGGGTTTAGTGTAGCTCACAGTTCCAAAGAATGCAGGCTGTTGTGGTAGAGCAGACTTGGGGCAGGAGCAGCAGGAGGCTGGTCACATTGCATACACAGTCATGAAGTCTTAGCTCAGCTGGCTTTCTCCATTTAGTCTCTTAGGGATTCCAAACCATAGAATGTTACTGACTACATTTAGGCTGGATCTTCCTGCATGAATGAACTAAGTCAAATGACCCTTATAGACATCCCAAGAAATTTGTTTCCATTGAATCTAAATCTTAAAAATGTGACAAAAATTAATCAGCACTGTGGTGTAACATCAGAACTGCGGGGCCTTGGTAAAGTGTAGGACTTTTTATATAATTTTGCAACTAACTATTCTATGAGCCTAAACTTTTTTCTAAAACAATTTCTCCCATGAATTTCCTTTTCTCACTGTATTTTATCTCATCAACAAAAATGAAACTAAAATAGTATATCCACAAATAAAACACATTAATACTTTGATTATTACTACTAATCCCAAAGGTATTGTACAGCTCCTACTATCTGGATTTACTATAAGAAAAATATGGCAGTATGGTATTATAGAGAAAATTATATGTAAAACATCATATAAAATTTCACTTTTAAATTTCCAGCCAAATGCATTATATATCTCTATAAGAAGGTAGTGGTCTGGTAGTGAAGAATATTGCTCTCAGATATTTTCATGTCTTATTTAAAATCATGATCCACTATTAAATGAAGGCCAATATTTAGAAATTCTGTCTTGGTTTGATCAAATATATATATATACATATATATATATATATATATATATATATGAGAGAGAGTCATAGTACGGTAATGTAAGAAAAAAATCATTGGCATAAAAACCAAGAGCTTTTATTTAGGCCAATTACTCCATGGTTATTATATATTAACTAGAGATTATGAAGTAGTCAGAAAAACCTGGCAAATTTTACCAGAAAAACCTAGTAAAAACAGTATCAATGAATGTCTATTGTATATGTAATTGATGTGCAGTTTAAATGGTGTTGCAGCACACAAAGGGGTAAAGCTCCCCATAGATTCATAGACTATCTAACAAAACTTCCAATGCCAGATCTAGGAAACCTCCTTTTGAGTGATCAGCTAGGGAAATCCAAGAGACTTCCAAAACAATATAGGCCATTGTCAGTGCCCTTGTCTGCTGCCCAGAACTTGAAGGTAAGACCTTATTGCTTTGGGGCCATTTACTTTGGACTCGGGTCTTATGGGAATCAAGTTGGAACTGACCTGGAAACCTCATACTGGTGGACTGACTTGCATACTATAGGAAGGTGCTACATAAGCTGAAGCTGCCCAAGAATAAAAGCAGTCAGCACTCCAGCCCAGCTGAAAGGCTACCAACTGTAGCAATGACCAGCCCAGTGAGGGGGCTCCAAAGTGCAAGAGTGGTGCTGTAACTTTGGGGATAACCAACAGTTGCTGGACTTAACGACCCCCAACAGGGTCATGCTTGGTACTGAAAGCCTACCCAGCTGCCTGTGGCTGTCTGGGACATAGATTTTTGAGAAGAGTCTACTATTGCCGTTTTCCTAAACAATCATACTATCTAACTGGTTTTCTAAATTCTTATCCTTATACACACAGACAACTGTGGCTCTCACCCATAACCAAAGAAGTTTCTTTTTGTAGCAGATGGAAGCTACTACTGAGTCCCACAACCCACCAAAAGGCAGGGAAATCAGGGATGGCATAGTGCCCACATACAACTGGTAAATTTTTCTAAAAAAAAAGAAAAGAAAAACATTCTATACCTAACAACACTCAGGGAATATTGTGGGATAAGGGATAATGGACAAGAAGATTCTCAGAGTCAGAGGACTGGGACATCTATTGCTTGTTGGTGTATTATACATGAAAGGGAAACAGCACCCATGAAGTCTCAATAGTATGATTAACTTACAAAGACCTACATAATGACAACTCCTCTTGACATGCCAACATGGACAGAGGAAACTTCACAAGATCCCACCTGTTGATGAAAAGCTACAGAAAATTAAAGGCTGCTGAGAAAGAGATTAAGTTTTCTCCAGGGATAAACTCCCTGATATGTTATTCAATCTCAAGTGGTCAATCCTAAACACGTGTGTAAACAAGCAACCTTTGGACTCCGTATGTTGTATATATGCAACAATAATAAGTAAAGATGAAGAAGTCATGAATCTGAGAGGGAGTGGGGGATATTGGAGGAACAAGATGGAACAATAGAGGGGTAAAAACGATGCAAATAGAGAATTGTGTATGAAATTCTAAAATAAACAAATAAAGCAATAAAAATAAACACCACAAAAATCAAATACAAAGGTCAGAGCCAGACAACCCCAAAATGGATCCCAATGGTTAACAGGCAGAAAATGTTTCCTCTGACTGTTAAAGGAGATGATAAATGAAAAAAAAAAAAGTTGTCAGGCATTTATTGTACTTTTTTTTTTTTTTTTAGAAAATAAAGAAAAACTCAGTGCTGAAAAATACATGATCAAACTGGCTTTCTCTTGTGCTAGATTTTTTTCTTCTGAGTAAATTTCTCTTAGTAATTTGAAGAGATGTTTTATAACACAATAAAATGGCATTAGGGAGCTTATCATCAGCTCAATTATACCTTTAGACTCTCACTACAGTTTCAGATGGTTCAATCTAACATATGAAATGATCCTTGGATTTGTCAAAGGAACATTTATATGTGCTCTAAAAACTTGAAAAGAAATGCAAAACAAAATACAAAGTTGCTGTGTAACATGACATCTCTGTTATGGTTACACATGATTCTTTTGTTTCTCTAGTTCACTTTGTATTTTATAATCTGTATGGTAAACACATATTTCTAATTTTAATCAAGGAAATAGAACTGCTGATCTTTGCAAGTTATTTTATTCAAATCTTTCCTAAGGTAGCCTTTGAAGTGGACAAAATATATCTTAGAGGGAAGGAATGCCCTCACATTACTGTTGATAATTATATCACAGGAATAAGATACCTGATTTCTAAGTTAGTTTTATAAATAGATGCTTATTAAATACAAAACACATATGTTGAGGACAGGGACCATTTCAGCGATGATCTCCATGTACTGGAAGCCTAGTAATGTTGGATTTCTATACCATGTTCATGAATTTGTTTACTGAAGAGCTAGGTGGAAGGAAGCACACAGCTTTTCCACACACTTTGGCCACACATACTAAGTGGATGCTTGAGGTCTTGTTTCTTTCATTGACATAATTAGTGATAATGTGAGATATTTTTCTATCTTCATGGAAGGACATCATGTCACAGGGGATCACCTGAACTTGTTTCTGATCTCTTGTTTTCATTTGGACCTCACCATATACATACTGGAGCTTGCATACCATAGTGATCTTTCCTATTTTACAACAAATCCCAAGATTTCCTTGTCCCCATTTCATTGCTCCAGCATCAGCAATCCCACGGTGTCATGTGTTGGTATCTTTTTTTTTCTCATGGTTTGTTTTTTTTATATTTAAAAATTTCCATCTCCTTCCCTCCTCCTCCCCCCTCCCTCCCCTCCTCCTCCCCCTTCCCTCCCCTCCGTCTCCCCCTTCCCTCCCCTCCCCTCCACCCATACCTCCCCTCCCTCCCTCTCAAGGCCAAGGAACCATCAGGGTTCCCCACTCTATGCTAAGACCAAGGTCCTCCCAACTCCCCCCAGAACCAGGAAGGTGATCGACCAAGCTGAGAAGGCTCCCACAGAGCCCGTCCATGCAGAAGAATCAGAGCCCACAGTAGCTCAACATGTGTTGGTATCTTAAGAGAGTGATGTTGGTAGAAAACAATTCACTGAAAAGCCTATTCTCAAGAGGTATACATAGATTAGTATAATGATTCGACCCTATTGCTTCTCTAGATATTATGCAATAACTAATTCAAATGTGAAATAGACTAGGTGTTTGGCAGCAATGATGCAATGTAAGTGTGATCATATTGAATTGTCTGCATAAAGGCATCAGTCCTGCAATCTACAGGATTGTCTCATCTTATGACAAAGCCTCTTCAGAAGACAGCACTTGTGAAACTGCCAGCCTCTGAACAGGACTAAGCTAGAGCAAGGATATTGGCTCCCCATTGCTCTGGGTGGGGTTATGTTCGGGATGTCCTTTATCACCTCATCTAGAGCCTCCATACCCTGATGGTTCCTTCCCTACTGCATCTTCAGATTGCAGCTCTGCTGACTCTTCCTCCAGCCTGCACCAGAGGTTTAACTAACTCCTACCTTACACATACACACACACACACACACACACACACACACACACACACACACACACACACTGGAGCTTTCTGCCACCTCCAGTCTTCTCTGACTTTATTTAGACCTAAACTACTAGAGGAAAATGGTGTATACCTCTTACCTCTCATTCCCTCCTCAAGATGGACTATTATTACAGGTCTTCCCCTTGAAGGGACTGTATAATCAAATTAAACAGACCCCCTTTGTCTCGACTGTACTTACTTATTTTCCTTTCCAAATTTTAATTTCATAAGGTTTAGCCTAAATGATCTATCTCTTTATATGTCAAATGGCATGTGCAGAGTAATAAAAATGATGAATAAAGAAGAAAGATCCCTTTAATGTCTTTGTTTCCAATGCTTTTCTTCCCCATTCCTTCCATTTTTCAGTTCTGCTGGAGGGCAAATTACTCAAGAACCCTCTTTTTCCCATATTTGCCTGGCATGTCTGCATCTGTGCAAGCCTACAGGACTTCCCTTCCTGCTGATACAAGGGTCTGATGAGAGGAAAGTAAAATAAAGAAATGGCACCAGGTCCCAGGTATCCTACAGCATAGGAAAGTAGATGTGTCTTCCATTTGGATGACGAAGCAGAAGTAGCAGTTTGTGTCCCCTAGAAAATTATGTATTTACTCAAAATGTATGCACCACCAGGCTCTAAGGGATAAGGTGTGCTCAAAACTGAATAAAACCTGCTTTCCTTCATTGAGCTCACATTCAGCCAACAGGATCAACATGTTTTCTGTCTGTATTGTGTAGTCAGGCTACCTGAAAAAGCCATACCCTAATCAGAAATCTACTTGCTTAAAAAAAAAACAACAACTTCTGACAACACATCTACTTACAAATAGATACGCAAGAGCCCAGCTCCACCCTATTTCCCTCACAGAAAGTCAGGCTCAACTATTCTGAAGATTGACTCTAAACAAACAAAGTTCATGAGGCAAGCTAGCAACACAAAGGGTGGTCTCGCAGGGCTCCTATGGGTTTCTCTCAAGCTTGAGTGGTCCTGCCTATATGTCGGAAGAGTCCATGCCTGATGCACACTTCCTTCTGTTCTGGATGAAGCTTGGAAGACAACTGTTAGCATTTCCTCTCCAAATCTTAAGTCAAGCACATTAGTATTTCTGAGGAAAAGATGTCAGTTTTACCATAGTCCATGCCTTCTCTCAAACCTGGAAGCTGGAATGTGGCTTGGAAAGGTACATATAAACTGGCGTAACAAAAAGCATTCAGGTATAGTCTTAATTTCCCCCTCATCTCTGAAGAAGGCCCACAGGTCATCTGTGAAAATGACATCAGTTTTGTCGCTAAACATTGCTTGGAATCTCTTTCCTCAAGTTCAAAAGAGAAGTTTAGGTGACAAAGTGGACAGCTCTTTCCTTTTCTATGGTTGAGACCCTGAGGTAAGTTCCAGAGTTTCCCAGGGAGAACAGTTTTTCTGCAGTAAATGTTGATACTTCCAGGGTAGTCACATGAAGTTTTAACACATTCTCCAATTCCAGACCTTCTCAGCTAGTCCCCAGTAGCTGACTGGGTCCTCCTCCCAACCCAAGTAAACTTCTGCCAAGCAAACCCAGGCCACATAAGCCAGAATGGGTGAGTGACCTGCCTACCAGAAGAAATATACCTCTCCCTGGATTCTGTCTCCCATGACCTTTCAATAGGCTAACACCATCCCAGCTTGTTTGTAGCCCTGTTGCTGCTAGGTCCTTCCCCAAACCCCAGCAGAATATCTCATAGATTGGACAAAAAAAGTTCCCTTGCCTTGTAATATTCAAAACAGTAAACACACAGAATAAAAAAAAAGAATATTAAAAGCTGCAGAAGAAAAAGGGAAAGGAACATATAAATGCAGACCTATCAGAATTACACCTAACTTCTCAGTGGATACTCTAAAAGCCAGAAGAGCCTGGATAGTTCTCTTGAAGACTCTAAGAGACCATACATGCCAGTAAAAACTATTATACCTCTCAAAACTTTCAATCACTGTAGATGGAAAAAACAAGGTATTACATGACAAAGTCATATTTAATCACTATTTATCCACAAACCCATCTCTACAGAAGGTACTACAAGGAAAACTCCAACCCAAAGAAGTTACGTACACTCAGGAAAACACAGTCAATAGAAAATCCCAACCAGAGGGAAACACACACATAAGCGTGCATGCACCACCACCACCAACAACAACAATAACAAAAGGCATCAACAATCACTGCTCATTAATATCCATCAATATCAATGGACTCAATTTTCCAATAAAAAATGGGCTGGGGCTGGATAGATACCTAAGCAGTTAATAACACTGACTGGTCTATTCAGAAGTGGTAGGTTCAATTCCCATCATCCACATGGCAGCTCACAAAAAGACAGAGGGTACCAAAATAGACACAAAAAAACAGGATTAATCCTTCTGCTGCATACAAGAAACACACCTCAGCATCAAAGAAAGACATTCATTACCTTATAGTAAAGGTTGGAAAGAGATTTTCCAATCAAATGGACTAAAGAAGCAAGCTATCCTAATATCTAACAAAATAGACTTCAAAGCAAAATTAATCAAGAGATGGAGAAGAACATTTCATATTCATCAAAGAAAAAGTCCACCAAGATGATGTCTCAATTCTGAACAACTATGCCCCAAATGCAAGGGCACCCACTTTTACATAAGAAGTATTACTAAAGTCAAATTTGTACATCGAACCCTACACATTAATTGAGGGAGATTTCAACACTCCACTCTCACCAATGGGCAGGTCATCCAGACAGAAACTAAACCAAAAAATAATGGAACTAACAGACACTATAGCTTAAATGGAACAAACTTATCTACAGGACATTTTGCTTAAACACAAAGAATATACATTCTTCTCAGCACCTCATGGAACCTCCTCCAAAACTGACCACATACTCAGTCAGAAAGAAAGCCTTCACAGATTAAAACAAATTAAATAAACCCCTGTATCCTATCATATCACCATGGATTAATGTTGGAGTTGAACAATAACACAAACTATAGAAAGTTGACACACGCATGGAAACTGAACAATTCTCAATTGAATTACCACTGAGTCAAGGAAGAAATAAAGAAATTAAAGAATTCCTGGAATTCAGTGAAAATAAATACACAATATTTCAAAACTTATGGGACACAATGAAAGCAGTGCTAAGAGGAAAATTCATAGAACTCTAGTGCCTTCATAAAGAATTTGGAGAATTTTTGCACTAGTAACCTAATAGAACACCTAAAAGCTCTAGAACAAAAAGAATCAAATACACTCAAAAGGAGTATGAGGCAGGAAATAATCAAATTGAGGACTAAAATCAATAAAATAGAAACATAGAGAACTATATAAAGAATCAATGAGGACCCTAAGAGAGACATACATACATCTAATCTACCTGGGAAATAGAAAAAGAAAAGATCTCCTGCGTAAATTTGGAGCATGGGGAACTTGGGGGAAGGTGGAAGGGGCGGGGAGGCAGGAAGCAGAGCAGAAAAAATGTAGAGCTAAATAAAAATCAATTAAAAATACCCCAAAACAAAACAAAATTAAAAAGTTGGTTCTTTGAGAAAATCAACAAGACAAACACTTATCCAAACTCATAAAAAGACAAAAGAGAGAATATCCAAATTAACAAAGTCAAAAATGAAAAGGAGGACATTGAGGAAAACCAGACAATCATTAGGTCATATTTCAAAAGCCTGTACTCCACAAAATTGGGAAATCTAAAAGAAATGAACAAAATTCTTGATAAATATTGTGTACCAAAATTAAACCAAGATCAGATAAGCAATTTAGACAGGCCTATAACCTTTAAGGAAATAGAAGCAGTCATTAAAGGTCTCCCAAGCAAGAAAAGCCAGGGCCAGATGATTTCCAGAGCAGAATTATATCAGACTTTCAAAGAAAAGCTAATACCAGTACTCTCTAAATTATTTGACAAAATAGAAACAGGAAGAACATTGTGGAATTCTTTCTATGAGGCCACAGTCACCCTGATACCCAAGCCACACTATGACTCAAAAAAGAAAGAGAATTACAGACCAATTTTCCTCATGAATATTGATGCAAAAATTACTTAATAAAATACTGGCAAACCAAATCCATGAACACATCAAAAAAATCATCCAATATGATCAAGTTGGCTTCATCCCAGAGATGTAGCGATGGTTCGACCTATGAAAATCTGTCAATGTAATCTACCATATAAACAAAGTGAAAGAAAAAAATCTACGTGATCATCTCATTAGTTGTTGAAAAGCTTTTGACAAAGTCTAATACTGCTTCATGTTAAAAGTCTTGGAGATATCAGGGATACTAGGACCATACCTAAATATAATAAAGGCAATATACAGCAAACTGACAGTCATCATCAAATTAAATGAAGAAAAACTCAAAGTGATTCCACTAAAATTAGGAACAAGACAAGGCTGTCCACTTGCTCCATATCTATTCAATACAGTACTTGAAGCTCTAAGTTTTGCTATGTGCAGATGACATGATAGTATACATAAGCAAACCTAAGAATTCTACCAGGGAACTCTTCCAGAAAAGTAACTGGATATAAAAGTAGCTTAAAAAATCAGTAGTTGTCTTATATACAAATAATAAAAGGTCCGAGAAAGAAACCAAAGAAACAATACCCTTCATAATAGCCACAAACAATATTAAGTATCTTGGAGTAACTCTAACCAAACAACTGAAAGACCTGCATGGCAAGAACTTCGAGTCTTTGAAGAAAGAAATAGAAGATATCAGAATATTCAAAGATATCCTGTGTTCATGAATCAATAGGATTAACATAGTAAAAATGGCCATCTTACTAAAAGCAATCTAGAGATTTAATGAAATCCCTATCAAAATTCCAATACAATTCCTTACAGACCTTGAAAGAACAATACTCAATTTCATATGGAAAAACAAAAAACTCAGGATAGCTAAAACAATCCTGTATAATAAAAATAAATTCCGGAGGTATCACCACCCCTGATTTCAATATCTACTACAGAAATAAAGTAATATAAACAGTATGGTATTTGCATAAAAGCAGACATATTGATCAATAGAATTAAATTGAAATCCCAGACATAAATTCACATACCAATGGATACTTGCTTTTTGACAAAGAAGCCAAAACTATACAATGGAGGAAAGAAACCATCTTCAACAAATGGTGCTGGCATAATTGTATGTTGATGTGTAGAAGAGTGCAAGTAGATCCATATCTATTAACCTGAATAAGATTCGGATCAAAGACGTCAACAGAAATCCAGTTAACACTGAACCTGATGGAAGAGAAAGTGGGAAGTAGCCTTGAACACATTGGCACAGGAGACCACTTCTTGAATGGAACACCAGTAGCACAGATACTAAGATCGACAATTAATAAATAGGACCTCATGAAACTGAAAAGTTTCTGTAAGGCAAAGGACACAGTAAGTAAGACAAAACAACAGCCTACAGAATGGAAAAAGATCTTCAATGACCCCACATACGACAGAGGTTTGATCTCTAAAATTTATAAAGAATTCAAGAAACTAGACATCAAAAACCAAAATAATCCAATTAAAAAAATGGAGGACTGACCTAAACAAAGAATTCTCAACAGAAGAATCTCAAACAGCTGAGAAACACTTAAAGAAAAGTTTATCAGCCTCAGCCATCAAGGAAAAGTAAATCAAAAAAACTCTGAGATTCCATCTTATGTAGATGGAGTGACAGAGGGCTGTTTCCCGCCACCTGGCTAGCTTTACCCAAAATAATTGCACGAGAACTGTATTCATTTAAATACTGCCTGGCCCATTAGTTTCAGCCTCTTATTGGCTAATTCTCACATCTTGCTTAACCCATTTCTATTAATGTGTGTAGCACCACGAGGTGGTAACTTACCGGGAAGATCCTAACCTGCGTCTGTCTCAGAGAGAAGAGTCATGGCGACTACCTGAGGCGTCTGCCTGACTCTGCTTTCTTTCTCGCACAATTCTGTTCTGTCTATTCTGCCTACCTAATTATCTGTCCTATTAAAGGGCCAGGACAATTTCTTTATTAACCAATGAAAGTAACACATAGACAGATGACCCTCCTCCATCAATCTTACACCTGTCAGAATGGCTAAGATCAAAAAAAATAAATAAATAAAAATAACAGCTCAGGCTGGCCAGGATGTGGAGCAAGGGAATCCTCCTCCATTGCTGGTGGAGGCAAAAACTTGTGCAGTCATTTTGAAAATTTATATTGTAATTTCTCAGAAGATTGGAAATCAATCTGCCTCAAGACTCAGAAATACAACTCTTGGGCATATACTCAAAGGATACTCAACCATACCACAAGGACACTTACTCAACTATGTTTATATAAGCCTTATTTCCAGAACCTGGAAACAATATAGATGTTCGTCAACCTGAGAACAGACAACAAAAATGTGATACATTTACACAATGGAGTATTATTCAGCTGTTAAAAACAATGACGTCTTGAAATTTGAAGGCAAATGGATGGAATTTTAAAAAATCATCCTGAGTGAGGTAATCCAGACCCAGAAAGATAAAAATATGTACTCACTCATAAGTGGATATTAATCTCAAAATAAAGGATAACCATACTATAAACCACAGACCCAGAGAGTAGGTAGCAAGGAGGACCCAAGGAAGAACACATTTATCTCCTTGGGAAGGAGAAATAGAGGAGATCTCCTGTTCGGACTCGGGGAGGGTAGGCATGAGAACTTGAGGATCTGTTTGTGGGGGCAGAGGGGAAGAGTACTGAGAGAAATGGCTGAAAAGTGGGGTAATGATTTATGGAGTCTGGTAGAAGCTTAATGCAACAAAACTCTCACAACTCTACAAGGATGGCCCCAGCTAAGACTCCTGGCAGCAGGGGATGCATAGTCTCAACTGACTATCCCCTGTGATGGAAGTGGTGACTTCCATAGTTGTCATCAGAGAGCCTTCATCCAATGACTGTAGAGACCCACGCATTGGGCAGAGCTCAGGAATTTCTGCTGAGGAGAGGGAGGAGGGATTGCTGGAGTCAGGGTTTGGGGAAGTAAAGGGTCATCACTGCAGGAAAACCCACAGAAATGGCTAGCCTGGTTCATAGGAACTCACAGAGTCTGAATCGTTAACCAGGGAGCCTGCACTGGACTGAACCAATCCCTCTGCATATATGTGTCAGTTGTGTAGCTCGGCCTATTTGTCGCAGTCCTGGCAATGGGAGAAGGGGCTGTCCCTGGTGCTTTTGCTGGCTCCTAGGAACCTATCCCCCTTGCTGTATTGCCTTGCCCAGCCTGAATACAGGAGGAGGTGATGGTCTTCTTGGTCTTAAGGCAACATGATAAGCCATCCATTGCTGACATCCATTGGAGGCCTAGCTCTTTCTGAGTGACTATAGAGGAGGGATAGAGAGGTCGGGGGAGGAAATGGGAGGAAAGAAAGGATGGAAGATAGCAGTCCATTATTAATGAAAATAGTCTGTCTCCGTTGCTTCACAGTGAGTTTCTAGAAATACTAACGCCACCGAATGCCCACAGGTGGTAAGCATTAAATGTGGGTGTCAATTTGGCATAGGATGCAGATGAAGGGCTCTATCTACTTTTAGAGAAGTTGAATTGAATGATGTCTATAGTCTTTACCATCATCTTCACAGATTACATTCAAAAGTGTTTCTGGAACTTCTGGGGGAGCTGGGGATTCATCCATTAATAAACCTTAAGTCCCAGCCAAAAAAAAAAAAATTTAAAAAAAGGAGTGTTACCATTCAGGTGATGGCCAGAGAAGGCATGCTGAGAGCCAATGCTGATGAAAGAAAAGATTTCTGTGGTGAATTGAAGGAAGAGTGAAGGAAGGCCTGCTTAGAAGTACAATAGTATGTGGTTGAGATAAAACAACTATTTTTTTAATTGGTGGTTCTTAATCCATTTGGACCCAATGACCTTTTCCTATAAAAATGAATTGTGTTGTGTTATTATAAAGGAAGCACAATAAATGCAGACAGAGTGCTAAATGGTAAACCCCACACCATAGTGATAAGACTTTCCAGGGTACTGAATGACGTCCTGAAAAGAACCAGGTTCTCACTCAATTTACAGGGTGCTAACATACTATGAAATGTCAGTCTGTTTTAAATCAAACCAGCAATGACATGGAGCCCTGCTATAGGCTGGGTAATTATGAATACACTTCCACTTTATACAGTTGTTTGGAAGGATTCTGTGAAACTTCCTTATTGCACAAAGTTGTCTAGAATCCTTGGTCATGATCATTGTGCTAACAGTACTGACGCTTCCTGAAGTTTTCAGATTTATTTTTCTCATGCAAAATCCCTTTACACAGCGCTCTGACTATAGTGAGAAAGCTGGAAAGCACAGCTTATGGCTCAAAAAAGAGACATGGGCATCTGAGAAATTCTTCCAACTGGTTTAGAGAAAGAAGCCCAGAAACATAACATAAATAAAAGGCAGCCCATGCTCTGACGCAGTCCTCTGCCCCCAGGAGGTACTCTGAATGTGTGCATGTGCAGTGGTCAGCATGGAGCATGGGAACACTTAGAACTGGACACTTTTATGATATTTCTATGCTTGCAGATCACATCACTCACCAGTTTTCAAGCTCCAACTAATGTCACTGAGACTTTTGTCAGAGAGTACATAATTAGTTCTCAAGGCCAAACTTGGGTGTCATTTGATAAAAAAACAAAGCTTAGAAATACTTTCTGATTTTCCCCATGTCTCTTACCATCTTGGGTTGCTCACTCTAAGCCACATGGAAGAATTTCCAGGATGTCCGTATCTCCCTTTTAGCTCACTAACTAAGCTATAAGCTTTGCTTTCCAGATTTCTCCTGTTGGTAGTGAGAGCTGTATATCAAAGGATTTTGCATCAGAAAAAAATAAAGAGAATATTTATTTTTGTCATATAGTCTCATTTCTTTTAGGGCATTTTGGAGAAAAATGGGCCTGACTGCCTTTTGCATGCATGTCCTTACACAAATTTTCCAAGCCATGTACTTATGTGCTGTAAGATAATTTATTCTTTTGTGAGAGTCACTTTTCAGATAATTCAATATGAAATTTTAAAAGGAGAAACCAATTTAGGTGCCCCATTTAGGACTAAGCATGCCATTCTTGCCTATTCTCAAACTGTCAGCTAATTGTTTGTGTGGGTGGAAGGGTTATTTCCTTCCACACACAGGTAAACTGCTCCAGTGAACAGTCCCAACCCACACTCAGGCAAGAAACTCTAACTGAACTCAGAGGGTCACACACAAAAAGGAGACAGGGATGTAAGAGGACTACTGACTGGTTAAAAAGAAGGATTTCAATAGGAGAGGAAGCCAATGGGGTAAATGACTAAAATTCATTATTTAAACACACGAAACATTAAACAATAAAAAGAAACTCATTAAGAGTGTCAGCAAATTGCCAAGCCTTCCTTCTGGGCCAATCCCTCTTGTGGCCTATTTATATAGAATTGCTATAGATGCTGTGATATTTCAGAATAGATAAGTTAGTTTCACAGATGCCGTACAATATAGATTTTTAAACGATAGCATTAGCTAAGGGGAAAACATTCAAAACACCAACTAACGATCTAAAGGGCAGGTGGGATTCTGGAATTCCTTGAGCTTTATGTAGAAACCAGGTGGTATAAGAAAGTGATCGTATGAATTTTTGATATGTCTTGGCATCTGTCTTGGAGAATGAGCCCCACGAGACCGGATTTGTCTAGTAGAAGGAGGGCAAAAAGTCATTAATGCAGCAGTCAGCAGGTGAATTCATTTTAATATTGCTCAGTAGGGGCTAGCCTCTCTTTTGGGGAGTCTGCTTGTCACTATTTGAGAAGCACCAGATCTTCTGACCTGGAGGGCTGTCCTGTGACTAAACGGACCTACCCTTTGAATGTTTACAGATAGAGCAGCTGTAAACTTGTCACCATAGTAAAGTGGTCAGTGGCCTGTCATCCTGTGCCAGCGACTGGTCATCGCCTCCTAGACTCATGGCTGTGGTTCATCACAGATTCCTGCCCTTGGTGGTCAGCATCGCTTGGACCATTCTGTGTGTAGAACATCCATAATCCTTATTTATCACTCATGCATGGTCATTCTCACAGAAGGAAAGAAGTCACTTCAATAAACCCATAGAATAATAGCTAAAAACCCCTTAGAGTAGTAAATGCCAATGTGGGGTGCTTTTGATAAAAAATGGGGTGCTAGACAAATTTTATTAGTTCCCATTTCTATGGCTTTAACAAATAAAACTTTTAAAGACTTTCTAAATGTATGTATTCATTTAAGGGCATGAGATCTCCACCTATGAATATGAGAGCCCTTAATACGAAATAAGCCCCACCCCCTCTCTTGACTCACAGAACACTGTCCCAAAAACCAGAGTCCTCTGACTCATAGCAAGACATCTTCCTCCAGGAAACGGCTTGTTTCTGCTCTGAACACTCAGCCTCCATTCTCTGGACTCACTGAGCAAATGGTCTTGTCACTGATTCTACAACACAATATTCTTTCCAAACACCCTCAAAGAAATAGAAATAAATAAGTCCTAGGATTTCTGCACAGCCTTTGCATCAAACTGCCAAGCTTTCAAATAGTTAAGTTGAGCAGTTTACTTAGAAAGGCTGACAAATTTGCTTCACTTCAAAATATCATTAACACCAATAACACATTTGCCCAAGCCTATTTCTAAGTTGTAAAAAAAAAGATTGCTACAGATTAAGACCCTTGATATAATGCTATAAGCTCCCAACAATGGTGTCTTTTATAGTGAAGAGCCACTGCAGACACAAATTGCCCTCTTTCCTGCACCTTCTTCACAAAAATCAATATTAAAGTAGTAGCAGCCTTAACTCCCCCATACACTATATCAGAAGAAAACCACCGCCAAGCTTAGGACAGTTTAGGTCAATAAAGAATCAATACCGTGGTTGAATCTGTAGAAAGATAAAAGACTTGGAACTCTCTACACGAGGACCCATTGTTTTCTCTCCATTCTCTACGGCAGCAGAGGGGCATCACTTGGTGTGTGTGTGTGTGTGTGTGTGTGTGTGTGTGTGTGTGTGTGTGTGTGTGAGGGTGGGGTGAGGGCAGCCTTATCTTTTTTAAGGTTAATGTGCGTTAAGTGTTGGTGAAAAGTAAAGGAGTGTGAGTACATCAAGAGAAAAAGATGTGAACACTTTCTCCTGTTAGATGCTATTCTGGTTTCTTCTCTGGTCTCTTTTCAGGGGTAATGGGCAGGAGGGGTAAGGGATGGGAAGGACAAGGGTCAGGCAGACGTACACGGGTAAGGGCCAGGCAGGCGTAAGGGCCAGGCAGGCATAAGGGCCAGGCAGGCATAAGGGCCAGGCAAGAGTAAGGGCTGGGCAAGGGTAAGGCCTGGCAGGGGTAAAGGGCAAGCAGGGGTATGCAGTAGGCAAGGGTAAGAGATGTGCAGGGATAAGAGATGTGCAAGGGTAAGGGATGTGCAGAGGTAAGGGATGCGCAGGGGCAAGGGATGTGCAGGGGCAAGCAGTGAGCAAGGGTAAAGGATGGGTGGGGGTAAGGGATGGACAGGGATAAGGAATGAGTGGGGGTATGGAATTGGTGGGGGTACGTGCTGAGCGGGCGTAAGGAATGGGCAGGGGTAAGGAATGGGCTGGGGTAAGGGATATGCAGGGGTAAGGGCTGTGCAGGGGAAAGGAATGGGCTTGGGTAAGGGATGTGCAGGGCTAAGGGCTGTGCAGGGGTAAGGAATGGGCAGGGGTAAGGGGATGGGTAGGGGTATGGAATGGGCAGAGGAAAGAGGTTGGCGGGGTCAGCAGTGTGCAGGTGTAAGTAGTGTGGATAGGGAACGTGGGCAAGGATAAAGGGCAGAAAGGAGCCTTTCACACATAATCACCAATGGAAAATGAGAGGCCAGGTTGGAACCAATGAAGTGCCTATGTGTGTGCTGGAGAAAATTACATTTTTAAATCCCAGTTTCCTCATCTGCACTGAAACAAAAGATCCATATGTTGGGCTGGAGAAATGGCTTGGAGGTTAAGAGCACCGACTGCTCTTACAGAGGACCCAGGTTCAATTCCCAGCACCCACATGGCAGCTCACAACTGTCTGTAACTCCAGTTCCAGGAGACTCAACACCCATGGCTAAACACCGATGCACATAAAATAAAAATAAAATCAAAAAAATAATAATCCAAGTGCTGACTTGGAAAATTTTCAGCAGTCCTTCATCACGGCCACAAGTGTCCCAGCGCAGTGTCTGAACTTCTCTATCTTGAAGACAGATGGGCCTCGATGACAACTTCTGGCCAAGGGGTGATGACAGGAAGTAGACAGAATTTACTTCTAGGCTGAGATGATAACAGCCCAGGGTGGTTTTTTTTCCTCTAGTTCAGAAAACTTACCAAAAAAAGTGTTGAAAGATGGCGTCATTATTCCAACCACCTGTCCTGGATGAGTGTCCAGGGAGGACAGGAGCCCTGAGCATCAGGGTCGTTAGGTCTTTTAGTAGCTAAGTCAACCTTCCCTGTGCCTCCAGGAGCACAGCTTGCCTAGATATATAACTGTATCACAATGTGGCACTTCCTGGATGCCCAGAGAAGGAACTCAGACAATGAGGGGTGAAATCATCTCACCACAGTGCTGGGAGCAAGTACTAATTCTTTTCCATAAAATATTCCTTCCAGGCAGGATAGCAATTAACCCAAGTGATCAAATGAAATACATTCTAGCGCTTTCTAAAACCCTGGAAGGGGAGGAATTCCTAGAAAAACCCTAACTGTCTCAACAAAAGAGACATGTTTGGATTTATAAAAGAGGGTTACATTCAGAAAAGTAAGAAAGAATAGAATGTGGTTTAAAAGTTAAAAATAAATACTGCTAGACACGGTGCACAATTTAGATCCCAGTGTTCCTGATGCAGAGGCAGGTGGATCTCTATGAACAGAGGGACATCCTGGGCTACACAGCAAGTCCCAGGCCAGTCCGGGGGACACTGAAACATTGTCATTAGGAAAATAACTTCCACAACTTAAATCTCATATGTGGACATTTTTGAAATGTGGTTTAAGTTACTAAAACTCTTAAAAGTACTGTAATAGAAAAATCAGATGAACATATTTTTCTTTCAGGACTTTTCAAGTTTATTTGACCACAGAATGCTTTTGCCAAGTAATGCTATTTAACTTCTTACTGAATGCTTTGGTATATCATCTTCAAAGAGCTCATTTTCTCGACTGTTAGTAAAAATTACTTCAGATATACTTAGCACTAATAATGGTTATGGATCATATTCAACCAGACATAATGAGAAACCTATATGAGTGCCTTTAATAAAGCAAATAACTGCACTTGTCCAGTATGAAGTGTTGTCATAAGCTTTACATATATCTATCCACTTAATCTTCATAATATCCTCTTATGTAATGAGAGATTGGGAGATTGAAAAGACACAGGTTTGATGCAATAACTCAATGTTTCAAGTCCCTGCAATTCTACTGTCCAAACTTCTTATGTTTAATTGCATAATGGCTGGCTGTGACAGGTCAAGGCATCGGGAAGGCACGTTACCTTGCTGAAGTGGTTAAACAGAGTATACAGAGCAGACATGTTGGCAGATATTTAGACAGAGCTGGAAGCAGGGAGATTCAAAGATTCTTCTCCTTCAGAAAGTAAAGCAAACCCTTGGCACACCTCCATGCCCAAAGACACCAATGGCACTGCCCACATCATACCACTTAAGTTCACGGGATTTCACACCAGGACAGCCATTTTATTAGGCATTCTGCCCTGTGGTCAAATTTACTGAACAATATGCATATCCCACAGTATGACACAAGCCTTTCCTTTTTAAGATCCAAACCTTAAGCTGGATCGGAAGGTGTTTATACAGTTTCTCTATTGAATAAAGAGTTACAAAAATTTCCCTTAAAATTGCTCTACCGCCATAACACATTCCACTGAGGAATAGCCATCCTCAATATGTTAGTGTTTCAGCATGACTAATCTGAGAAAATGTAGCATATTGTTGAGATGTCTAATTAGACACAATGATTGATTTATTCTCATCCAAGTTCACTGCACTTGGTCCTACTCATCTTTGCCATTAACTTCCTCGACTTCCACTAGCTTCTAAAAAGCTGAACTATTGGACACCAGGACAAGGCCTCAGGTGTCATACCTCTGTGCTGAACTCTTGGACACCAGAACAAGACAGCAGGTGTCACGCCTCTGTGCACTCTTCTCCTCTGAACATACCACACTCAGTGAGGGGCTAGCACCCCACTTTCCTGACCACTACTCCTACATCTCTAGAATGTTAATTTTTGGTCAATGTAATGAAATATCTAAGAAATTATGCTCAAAGAAGAAAGGTCTAATTTGGCTATTCTTTCAGATGTGTCCCATCTGCATGGTTACCTGAACTGAAGGAGGGAGAAAACGTAAAAGGGAAGTGTGCTGGAGAGAATCTGCTCACCTCCATCACATTTGGGAAGAAAAGAGACAGGGAAGGGGGGAAGGCATAGAAAGGAGAAAAAGACTGACAAGCTATATTCTCCAAAAGCATACTCTCTAGAGGTATTCTCCCTCCACCCAGACGCTACCTCCCTATATTCCAGCCAATAGTGATGGGTTAAAACATGGAAGTCTACAACCTTATGGCCCAACTGTATTTTAGTAACGCCACCACTATAGACTAAACATGAGCCTTCAGGAGACGTTTCGGATATACAATGTCACCTGGTCTCCAGGGCAGGGATACACCACTGCTGATTTTCTGCCTTGGTACTCACAGTAGGGTGACCTTGGGAGCTGTGCTGCCTGTAGAACTCCTGTATCCTCCAAAGCAGGAGAAGTTTATCTGATATCGAGGTTCAACAAGCAGGAGATTTGAGGAAATTATTGCAGGAGGCTTTCCCTGCTCAAAGTAAAGGTGAGTATCTGGCTCCCTTGCAGCACAGTAGCTGAGCACACGAGCTCACAGACTCAGAGTTCCTACATACCTGGACTTAGATTGATTCCCTCTCTTGTCCTCTGCTCTTTGGCCACCAGCATGAAACCACTCATCCTTCTCCTGGTTTCCTCATCTGAAAATGGGGAATAGTATTACTGATCTTATCAGAGTTTTGTGAAGGTTAAATGAGGCTGTACAAGCAAAGAGGTTCACATAGTTCTCTCCTTGAAGAAGACCCTTCTGGCCATACATCAAATATAGGAAAGAAGAACGTTGGTAGAAGGGTGAATATGAATCATAGTGCATCTTATTTTTTTCTATTTGTTTCTGTCTTATGTCTTAGGTGATTTGGGGCATGACTAAATGATACCCATCCTGTATGTCTGTGTGTGCTGAGGAGTGACTGGTAGCATGGGGGAGAAGCAGGAGAGCTACTTCTCTGCCTCCATAGTTTAATTTCTTTTAAGGATTCAGCCCTGCCCAGCGAGGCCCACATGCACCTCAGCTTCCGCTGGGTTCCCAGGCTTCTGGCAGCCATGCTCCTGTTCTGCTTCCTTGTGTCACAGGCTCGCTGCTTCTCCTGCTACTCTGTCCCTGGTCCACGAAGATCTTAGATCAGATCTGTCAACTGGTCTAGGACAGGCTAAACTTCGAAGTCTTTTATTTGGCTTTTCCTTCCTTTCCAGCTGACTCTGTCCCAAACTCAATTTCCTCTTTCCTTATTTTCAATTAACTACAGTTGTACAGAGCTGGAGAGATAGGAGGGGTATACGGCTGCCGTCACTTATCTGGCAGTGCGTGGGGTATACCAGTACTCAGAGCCCTAATATAGCCTTCTGGACTCAAATAATCCAAGACATATTTGATTTTTGTTAAAAAATAGGAACGACACACAAGGAGCTTCTGCATAGACCACCCAAGGGGGCGTTTAAAGAGAACTTCCAATCTATTCATGATCTGTAATTCCCAGCCCCCGGAGTTTCCATGTTACAGCAGAATACCTAGGGACTCCATATGTTATGGGAACACAACGGAACCAAAACGAGCTGAAAGAAAAATGCATTAGATTCAAACATGGGATGAAATTGTACCCAAGGAGCGTCTGTTCCATTGTCTCTACCTGGGATTCTGAGACAATGCAGCCATCTCAGCCCCATTCAAGTGTGACATTTCTTTTCAATATGACGGTGGTGGCGACCTTGTCATTAACTGATGCTATGAGCAACATTTCAGCTTTCATAATTCAGTTAATTTTCAAGCCACTGGTTCACTGAACCCCCAGTATAATTTTCATATAATTAAACCACATACACAGATTCTCACCCAGATGAAACACTCTCAACAGTGACAAACAGCAGAGAAAAACAAAACAGAAAAGCTAGAAGCAAAATCAAGTCGATTTTTTTAGTTTCTTTTTATTATACACACATGGAAGGGCAATGAGCAAAAGTCAGCTGGGGCTGGCAAGGGTAGGCAGGGGGAAGAACTCAGATTTTATTCTCTTAGGTTTAATGACACATGGGCACAATGTACCCGGTGCCATCTATTTATGGACAAGAACATGTTGTGCATCCACGAGGAGAAGGTCATCACTAAAGCATAGCCTTTTGATTCACATACTGGGTCCACACTTTTATAGAACAGTCTTATAAAGAGAATTTAGCTTCAAATTAGCAAGCATTGCTATGGAACTTCTTAAAACTTTATTTTGTATGTCTGAGTGTTTTGCTTGCATAGATGGCTGTGCACCATACACATGGCTGGTGCTTACAGAGACCAGAAAAGGGATCTAGAAAGGGATCGCCTGAAATTGGTATTATAGACAGTTGTGAGCATCATGTGGTACTAAGAACTGAGTCCTTTGGAAGAGCAGTAAGAACAACTCTTAACCACTGAGCCTTCTCTCCCGCCCCCTACTATGGGATCTTTTAATCTCAGCAAAGATGCTTAAATATGTAGCTAAAATCCATATAATGGTTTATTCATTTTAATTAACTGTTAGCATATATAATGTTGAATTTCAATATGTCATTGTTATACATTTGTGCTATTTTATACACTGTTCTTATCCTTGCTCTTTACTCTCCCCTTCCATCCCCCCCTTCTACCCAGTTGCTGGGCCTCTTCCTTCCTCAAATCATAGTATTTTAGAAGCAAAGTGTTATTTTGTTATAATTGATGATGAAACAGTCACTATGGCAGAAAGTAAATATGTTTCCTGATAAAGTCTCCTGGGTGCTTGACATTCAATCAATACGCATGTTGAATATCCTAAATGTTTTAAAATAATATTTGCATGTAAGATATCTTGAAAATGTAATTTCTTTAATATATATATATGTGTTCTTATTTTTCACAAATAGTATTACATCTCCTTTTGACCATGTTTAAAAAATATTCCAAATGTGGGATATTGTAACAACCGCTGATGAGTTTCCAATTAATATTGGCTTTATGCTAAAACTAGGCTTCCCAGGAAGTATTCCTTAAACTCAGGGAACTGAAAGGTAGAAATGCTAAGAAAGTGAAACACGTTTTCTTCTTCTCTTCCTTCCTTTTTTCTTTCTCTCTCTTTTCATCTCTTGCCTTGATTGCCTCATTGCTTTTTAGAGTTCCCTAGTGACTCTCGGTGGGCAAAGGAGAGAGGAAAGCAGTGCAGTAGTCAAAGATAGTTGTCCTGATGTCTCATAGTTTTTCTACTATAATACGCAAATGATATGAAGAGACCCTGACTATTATTTCCACGATGGATCACTTAAAATGTCACCCTTAACTGGGACCTCTTCTGACACAATGGACAGAGTCACAGTGACCTTGACTTTATGAGGGTATTCATAGTATTGGGGTAACAGAACACACAGTGTACAAACGTTACTTTAAAATACCATAAGTTAGGAAGATCGGTTAAGGTGCAACAGAGATGAAAATGATGCCTGCCAACATGTTAATGTGATTAACGTTCAGCAGACTTCAAGTGAACTAGTTTCTTTTCAACCCCAATATTCCTCCAAGCATTTTCTTTCTCCCAAACCCACATTAGAAACCAATAACTGCTATGCAAAACCTTTTAATCTTCTTGCAATTGTATCTGTCAACTCTTGGTATCGTTTCCTTGGGTAATCAGGTCCTTTTTAGGGAGCCCTTATGCTTTTATCTAGATGTGGTTTGCCTAGGTTTGCCCCGACCAGCATCAGGGTTTCCGGACTTGCATTAAGGTCTGTGATCCTTTTCAAATCAGGGTTGTTTGTTTGGTTTGGTTCGTTATTTTGGTGAGAGAGGAGGATTTAGTTTCATCTTTTACATGTCAACATCCACTTTTCCTACGCAATGTGTTTTTGAATTGTTTGTCAAAGTCAGTGGCTAATGTGTTTCCCTGGTCTATAAGTCAGTTTCTGTGCATCTGCCATGGTGTTTCTGTTACTATGACGCTATATGATGTTTATAGCAGGTATGATAATACCCCGGATTGTTCTCTTTTTTTTTGCTGTTGTTCAGAATTGCTTGGGCTATCCGGGGTCTTCCGTGCTACTAGTATGAATTTAAGGGTTTTTATTTTTCTCTTCCTGTAAGACTGCTACTGAAATATTGAAAGGAATTGTATTAGGTCTGTAGATCACTTGCAATCATTTTATTTCTATCACTTCTGTGATAGAATTTCTGTCACCTTTCCAACTTTTAATCTTTTAAACATGGCTTTTCACATTTATTCAATGGTTTAGAAGTTTTTCAGTACAACTTTTCACTTTCCTGCTTAGGTGTTTGTTTGTAGGGTTTTTTTGCAGCTACTATTAATATAATTGTCTTCCCTATTTCTTTCTCCCCATGACAATTAATCAAAGAAGAAAACAAACTACATAGGAGAGAAAACCTTTTGCTAACTGTATATTTGACAGATGCTTAATAACTAGAATGTAGAAAGAACTCAGAAAATAAAATACTGAAAAAAATCCAACCTATAAATTAGCCGATGAAATAAAACAACAGTTCTCGAAAGGTAAAAGATGAATGGTCAAGAAACATATGAAAAACTGATTAACTGCCTTAGCCATGAGGGAAATGCAAATTAAATCAACATTATGATTCTGTCACACCCTAGTCAGAATGGCTATCATAAGGAAAACTGTGATGATATTTCATCTGCGTTAAATAATAAAGCTTGCCTGAGGATCAGAGAGTAGAGCGAGCCACTAGTTAGCCATAGATGTCAGGCAGTGGTGGCTTACAACTTTAGCCCAGTACTTGGGTGTCACATGCCTTTAATCCCAGCACTAGGGAGTTAGTGACAGGAAGGGATACAGCTAGTTGGAGAGAGGAATATAAGGAGGGAGCAGACAGGATTTTAAGCATTCAATCTGAGGAATTGTAGAGACAAGATACCCCTTCAACTGAGAATCCTGTAGAGATAAGAATTCTAGGAGCTGATTGCTCTGCCTCTCTGATCTTTCAACTTTCACCCACTAATATGTGAATCCAGGTTTTTATTATTAAGACCAACTAGAATTCATGCTACGGAAAACAAGTAATAAATGATGGCAAGAAGTAGGGAAAAGGAAACCTTTATACAATGTATGTTTCATGTAAATTAGCACAGTCATTGTAGAATCAGCATGGAGGTTCTTCAGTAAACTAATATACCCCTGGACCCATAGAAACACTTCTGGGTACATACTGGATGGGTTCTAATAGATTTTAAGTCAATATGTGGCAGATATTGTAATCTGTGTTATTTGTGATGATGTTCACAACGACTGAGATATGGAATCAGCTTCCATGTTTTTCAGCAGATGAGGTACACACACAACAACATAAAAGTGGAAGGGGAACTAGGGAAAGGAAGAAATAGGAGTGGGGAAAAAGAGAGTGCAGTAGAGGAATGTCTTAGGGTTTCTGTTGCTGTGATAAAACACCATGACCAAAAGCAACTTAGGAAAGAAAGGGTTTATTTCACTGCCAGTTTCTTATAACCATTCATCATCAAAAGCAGTGAGAGTATGGTGTATGAGGTCCTTCTGTCTATGTGTTGCTTTTATTGGTTAATGAATAAAGAAAATGCTTTGGGTCTATAGCAGGGCAGAAAAGAGCTAGGCAAGGAAAACTAAATTAAATGCTGGGAGAAAGAAGGCAGAGTCATGGAGAAGTCATGTAGCCACGCCAGAGACAGACACCGGATGAAACATTACCGGGTAAACCACAGCCACATGGAAATACACAGATTAATAGAAATGGGTTAAATTAAGATGTAAGAGCTAGCCAAAAATAAGCTAGAGCTAATAGGCCAGGCAGTGATTTAAATAATAAAGCTTCTGAGTGATTATTTCAGGTCTGGGCATCTGGGAACAAATGAAAGGCCTTTTATTACAAGAGTAGGAACTCAAGCAGGGAGGAACCTGGAGGCAGGAGCTGATGCAGAGACTATGGAGAGTTGTTGCCTACTGGCTTGCTACCCTTGGCTTACTCAGCTTGCATTTTTATAGAACCCAGGACCAACCTAGGCATGAACCCAACAGCAATGGTCTGGGCCCTCCCCCATCTATAATTAAGAATATTCCCTACAGGTTTTTGTACAATCCAGTCTTAGGCAATTATTTTCTCAAATAAGGCTCCCTTCTCTCTGATGACTCTAGTTTGTCAAGTTGACATGAAACTAGCCAGCACAACTAAACCGTTATCATCTTGACACATAAACACATCATTTTTCAATTAGAATCTTTTCTTTCTCATTCATACTTAATATGGCTTTATAATGTTAATGTCATAATATGAAATATTATTTTTTGTATAAGTCCCTTATCTTTCCAATTTCAAACACATGCAAGTTCAACCTCTTCAAAGTATATATATATATATATATATATATATATATATATATATATGTTTGTGTGTGTATGTATATGTATATATATATACATATATATATATACATGTACATGTATATATACATATATAATATCTTTTAAAAGTTTAAAACAAATTAAAGTTTTTCAGCTCTGGACTCCTGTAAAAATCAAAATTATTTTCTTATTACAAGAGAGAAGAACCAGGGCACAGTCATAATCTGAACAAAGAAAAACAAACTCTAACAGTATAAATAACAACATTCGATATCTGGGACTCACTCATGGTCTCCTAGGCTCCTCCAAGGGGCCTGAGTCACTTCGCTGGCTCTACCCTCTGCAGCACGCACAGCTTGTCTTCTATGCTTGGACAAGTTCCACTTCACTGCGGCTGCTGTTCTTGGTGGCAAAGCCATGGTGCTGGTATCTCCATATGCTGGGGTCTATTGCAACTGAGCTGAACTTTTATCAATAACCTCTCCTAGGCCCTCTAGCTTCAATTTCTCTCCATGACCCATTAAAACCTTCCGATGCTATTGAGGCTGCATCTTCTCCAATGACCTCATACAATGCCAACCTTTAGCTGTTCTCCATGGGTCCTTCATGCCCTCAAAACCAGTATCACCCAGGCGACTCTTACACATTACCAATTTCAACTGCCAGCACAAGGTACAACCTTGACTCTCTCTGGGACACAGCTTCTGTTGCTGACTCTGAGGAAACACTTCCCAAAAGGTTTCACCTCAGTGATGTTGGTCTCTTTATTAATCATCACAAATTTCTTAGCTGCAACCGACCAGCATCAACTGTCCCAGTAAAGCAAAGCTTTTACTTCAATGTTGTTCATCACGGCTGATTCTTCAGACCCAGCTAAGAAGAACCACAGATTCTCGACTCTAAAAGGAATAAAAGAATATGCCCTGATAGAGGCTTCACAACTTCCCTCTGGGGCTTCACAAACCAAGCCTCGATCATTGGCATTGCTCTCAACATTCTTACCTTCCAGGCTCCAACAGAACATATCACTGAATGCTCAACACTCAATGGCTTTTCTAGCCTAAGTTTCTAAAGTCCTACACAGTCTTCCCCTAAACACATGGCCAGGTCTGTCCCAGCAGGACCCCTCTATTTTATGTCAAGTTGACACACCCTAGAATCGTCACAGAGGTGGAAGCTTCAATTGAGAAAATGTTCTAATAAGATTGGGCTGTAGGCAAGCCTATAGGGCATTTTCTTAATTAGTGATTCATGTGGAAGGGTCCAGTTTGTTGTGGATGGGTCCATCAATGGGCTGTTGATCCTGGGTTCTATAAGAAAGCAGGCTGAACAAAGCATGGGAAGCAGGCCAGTAAGCAGCACCCTTTCATGGCCTCTGCATCAGGTCCTGCCTCCAGGTTCCTGCCCTGTGTGAGTTTCTGCCCTCACTGCTTTTGATGATCAACTGTTATATGGAACTGTGAGTGACATACACCCTTTCCCCTCCAAAGTTGTTTTTATTCATGATGTTTCATCATTATAGAAATGATAATCTAAAGTAAGACAAGGAGAATATGCAGTAATATGGTCAAATACATGATATACTAAAAAGGAAATGTCTTTATGAAACCCATTACTCTCTGTACTGAAAGTAACTTTTAAAGTGCATATCACTTTTCTCTACTTTACCTTTAGTTCATCTCACTTTCTTGGCACGATACATTGCTGTGGAGTAATGGTCTTGTACACTGTAAAGATTTGTATCTCATATTGGTTTAATAAAACAATGATTGACCAGTAGTAGCTAGGCAGGAAGTATAGGTGTGGCAACCAGACTAGGAGAATTCTGGGAAGATGAAAGGCATAGATGAAGTCGTCATCCAGAAGCAGAGGAAGCAAGATGAAAATGCCTTACTGAGAAAAGGTACCAAGCCATATGGCTAAGTACAGATAAGAATTATGGAGTAATTTAAGTCATAAGAGGTAGTTAGCAATAAAACTGAACACTAAGCCAAACAGTTTATAATTAATATAAGCCTCTATGTGTTTATTTGGGACTGAATGGCTATGGGACCCAGCAGTACAAAAACTTCCATCTACAATATATTGTTCATGAACTAGATTTGGGGACACTGAAACTAAATTTGGAAAGAGTCTTCTGGTTGGGGAAGCAGTGGCTATGTTGAAAGACAATGGTTTCACACTCTAATGGTAACTGTTGGGTCAAGAGTCTGAAGTCTGACAAGAATTGCTAAGGGGTTATAGAGGATGATTTATGAAGACACTTAAAAAGAACTAAATGTACCAGGTTAGGCACAGATTAGGAAAACCCAAGAGTCCCCCACTAAGATCAGTGTAGGGTGAAACTGTCAACAGAGGGGAAATGAGCTCTTCTGGAAGCTGAGCCAAAAGAGTAATGTGAAGGAAGATGAAGGATGGGCCAGAGGTGAGGCACCAGGTAAAGACACTTGCTGTCATATTGATGGCTTAAGTTTGAATCCTGTCACCCACAGAAGATGTGTATGGTTATATCCTTTCCACTTTGAGACATCTATCAGGACACTTTGGAGGAATACCATACAATACATTCAGAAACATAAGATTCTATAAGATAGACCACTTTCCTTGACTTAAGTGTTTGTTTTGTGTGTCTTTGTAAGGAAAACCACACAGAAAAACAGCAATGAGAGCACAGAGAGAAGTCTAGCTGCTGCGAGGACACATAGTCAAAATGCACAAATGATTGCCAATTTGCTTTGAACAAACTTGGGAAAATATCTTCTCATCTTTCTGGAAAGCAAGTTCTCTCTACTAAAAGATAGTTTGGCTGTTTAATACTTCAGGTAGTACTTAAGTCAAGGCAAAGAAGAAAAGGAAGAAGAAGGGTGAGAAAGAGGAGGAGGAGAAGCAGAAGAGGGGAAGGAGAAGGAGGAAGAGGAGGAGGAGGAAGAGGAGGAGGAGGAGGAAGAAGAAGAAGAAGAAGAAGAAGAAGAAGAAGAAGAAGAAGAAGAAGAAGAAGAAGAAGAAGAAGAAGAAGAAGAAGAAGAAGAAGAGGAAGAATCTTTAATCACAACTTTGTTAAATGATGAACAAGTGTTCTGGAAATAAAATCCTCTGTCTTCCAGGGAGAGGAAGGGAACAGCCTGACTTGCCTCACCTCCCTGCTCTTGGCAGGGTTTCTTATCAAAGAGATGGAGGCGAGACGGAGGTAACAGACCATCTTTTCTGTTCAGCACTGTAAAAAACCTCCCAACATGGCCTAAGTATTTTCAAAAGCTTTCAGATCTTTTTTACAGCCTGACATCATATTCCTCTATGGTGATATCATGGCTTTTAAGGACAGGAATCCAATGGCACTCTCTCCTTAAAAAGTTCTAAACCATCAAAAATTGGCACTGGGCACTATTCCTTAACAACCTTAAGTTTCCAAAGTTTTCTTTGGGTTTTGAAGCCAAAGATGCCGATCACTTTCTATGTGTTTACAAACTGTGAGGCCAACCCTGTGAATAGCACCTTGTAAATGAAACCTAGCTGGCTGACTGGCTGGAATGGAGGTTTGGGGGTTAGCAGACACTTAGAAAAGAGACCAAACAGTCTGGGCTCAAGCAATAACATGTTCTCTTTTACTTTTCTCCATTTCTAGCAGCCTTTACCACATTCCTCATTGCCCTTGGGTTCATTTGAGATGATAATCTTCACAACTACACCACCACACACACACACACACACACACACACACACACACACACACACCTGCCTTATTCAGAGTTCCTTAGGAATTTATGCTACCGTATCAACATCGTATAGCTAAGCTTGACGTATTGCTTTTAGAGCACCAAGAAGGCAAATAGACAGTCTTTGTTTCAGGTCAGGAAGGCATCCCCAAGACCATCCTTCAACCCTTCCACAGTGAGGCAAGGCCAAATGAAGCAGAAACCAGGACTGAGATGCTGTGGTCTTTCTCCATAGAGAATTTGCTATCATTTTCATGCACACTGCTGATGACAAATAACCAATTGATTCTTTCTTATTGTTTTTAACCCATCATAGACCCTGATGTGTCCTACCTGCTGAGTAACAAGCATAATATATACCTTTACCAGAAGCAAGAACTCTAAATGCTCTGAACTTCATATATGCCCTACTCCTTCAAAGAGATGAGAGCAGGAATCATGCCCTGGGACCTGGAGAAACCTCAGATTGCTGTAAATGTTTCTAGCCATTTACTTTCCATCTGTCATGACCACGTCCTAAATCATTTCCAGTTTTAGATTGGCACGTGGCCACCACACTCCGATCAACACTGTTCAAATCGAAACTCTCCAAACTAAACCTATGACAAAATTCTAGCCAGCACCTGTTTTTATGAATAATGAACTGCCAAGGCTGCTTCTGTTAAATGGTGGCTGAGTTAAGTCATTAACCTGCAAGCCTAAAATCACGGCTCTCTTGCCTTTGAAGGAATAAATCGTCCGTGGACCTCTGCTAAACTATAGCATTCTGTGTGACAAATGACGGTTAAATTTTAGCAAAGCACACGCCACCCACTCTCAAACTATATACTTTGCTTCCAAGAAGAAAAAGAGGACTGAAGTTTCTCACCAACTCTTAGGACTCGATTAAACCTTTGATTCCAGAAAGAATGATTCAAGGTATTGACTTCGGTCTCAGCACACAGGTCAAAGGAAGATTTAGAACCCAGCCAACAAGGAAAGCCTTCCTAGACCTCTGTGTGTGTACCTATGTGTACCTGCTTGCACACACACATGATTACTTGAATGTGTGTATACAAGACCGTCCAAGCCTAAACCAAAGCAGCAGGACGTTGATGAGAGTATAGCCAGGCGAGCTCAAGGGCCTGTGTTCACAGAGAGGCCTCTTTGTTGAAGAAAGCCAATCTGGTGGGAAGGAAGGGAGAAGAGGTGAGCTCTGTGAAGGTCTGCAGTGCTTCAATCAGAAACAGCTGTGGCCAGTTTAATGCTATTACAGGGCTCATATACATGTGACGTCACGCAGAACTGAACCTCGGCCAAGGCCTTTTACTAGCAATATACCTTAGACTCTGAGGATTTGGTTACAAGTTTGGATGTGGCATCTGTTTCTTGAATGAATTCGCAACTGGGAACCAATACCACCCTGTTCCCCCTACTAGTAACCGCAACTGAAAACAGGGCAGTGAGATTTTTTTTTAGGCCTAGAATTAAAATCTGTATTAATTTTAAGCTAAAAGGAAGTAAATGAATTTGCCATCGTCTCTGTTCATTACAAGTCTAACTAGAAAGATTTTCACAATCAGACCAGTATCCTGGCCAAGTAGGAGGAACTGGGAGACACTTTATATTCTAATTTCAAACTGCAGGGTATCCCAGGTGTACTGTATAGGATTTCCTGTAATTTCCCAGCAAAATAAGCAGCCTACAGGACTACACTTGCCGTACTGTACATTTGTATTAATTACCCAGCAGGATAAAGTGATTTCTTTGTGATAGAGATGTGGATCTACAGGAAAATCATTAAACCAAGCCAGGGAAGGCAGACATTCCTCTGTTGTTGAGCCGTTTGGCTGGATCAGGATTTGAGTCTGGGAATATAGTGTTTCTCTTACACTCACTCAATTTTCTCCTGATAAAGAGAATAGACTCCCCTGTGGACACTGGCAATCAAACCTTGAAGAGCCTCGCTGCCCACGCTTAGGATCACCCTTGAGCATCAAGCATGGTATGTTAGGTATGGTATCTTGTTAAATAATGATTCAGAGATAAAGAAATTATAATAAGGATATATGGTAGCAATGCTAAGTTCAAAGGACAATGCATGCCCAAACAGTCAGAGGCGAAGCACAGCAAGATACAGTGGTAGCAGCCTCAGGGCAAAGGATAGACTCTGAATGGGGTCTTATAAGAGGAAGAAGCTTTGGGTAGACCTCCAGGTGGGATATCTACAAAGTGATGCAGACAGGAAGAAGAGGAGTACAAGATAAGATGAGGCCATGTGACGGACATTTAAGGGATCATGTGACATTAGAGGGGCACAACGTGAGTTCATAGGGGGGTCACTGAAAGGAATGGAGAGAAAAGGGATAAGGAACCAACAGCTATTGGATACATCCAACAGCTCATAAGATAATGTAACCATGGCAACTTCTTTGATGCCTTTGATACGAGGAATCTAAAATAGATCATTACAGAAAGGTAGAGAGTAGAATGGTAATTGCCTGTAGCTTAGGAGATGCAAAATGGGGAGACACTAGCACAGAGCCCTAGAGACCTACTATACAGCATCCTGCCAAGGCTATCAGCAGTGAAGCACACTTAAAATCTGCCAGAAGGGCTGGTCTTATTTTTAATTTTCCCCCTACTTTCCCCTCATAGCCACCCTAACATATAGTGCACATAACCATAACTAAAGAATGCAGAAAAACATTTTTTCTTTTTTTATTCATCTATTTATTTTACAGCCCTGCCACAGTCACCTTCACAGTTCCTCTCCCCATCCCCCACACGTCCCCCAGTCGCCTCCTCCTCCCATTCTGTAGGCTGCTATAGAAAAATGCTTTTGAAATAATGATATAGATTATGACAGTAGTTTCATAGGAGTGCACTTATTGCCAAGCACAGCTAAATTGTATATATTAAATATATGCAGGCTTTTGTGTGTGTGTGTGTGTGTGTGTGTGTGTGTGTGTATCATCTTGGGTGACTTCTACCATACCTTCACATCAGAGATGTGCTTAGATTTGTAAAGATGTAATATGTATCTTACAACTCATCCTAGGAGGCTCTAATGCAATCATCCTGAGGAGAGGCAGGTCAATTCTCCTCTGGTGTTTCTCACCCCAGACAGTAACATATTGCAAGGAAGTATATCGCTATTCTTCCCATCACAAGGAGCTCCTTGCATCCTTTTGAAGGAACTTGGTTTCCATCGTCCAAGTTCCTTACTCAGCTTCTTGAATCTTCTTGATAAGCTAGCAATTCCATTGACCACAGACTGCGTTGATTCCAGGAAAGACACTATTGTTGTGGTACAAAGTGGTAGCTTTGCTTCGTTTCACTCGAGCAGAGCCTGGAGTGATGGTGTATGTTCTTTCATTTGGCTGGGGAGGGAAACCCAAGAAATGAGACTTCAGAGAAAGAGTCTGAGTAGAGAGCCAGAAAGTACCACTGAGTGGAAGCTGCTGGATCTCGGGGGTCACTTCTTGCTCTACCTGTACACTGCATTCCAGAAGGATACCAGGTAATGGCTGCATCTCACACTGATAAGCTAGCCAGAGGTGGCGGCAAGATGCACATGCTGGCTTTTATCTATTATTGATCCAGGAGTCACAAACATCCTCCCACTTCCGGGTTATGCACGAAAGACCCAGTGGTCCTGCATCATTGTGCACATAGACGTCAGTGAGAAAACGGACTCAGGGAAGATGACTTTTATTGGTTCAGGAGTCACAAACATCCTCCCACTTCCATTGTGCATGAGAGACCCAGTGGTCCTGCATTACTGTGCACATAGACATCAGTGAGAAGACAGGCTTGGGAAGAGGAAGAAGTCCCACTTCTTGCAAATACCTTTTGTTAATCTGAAATGGCACTTGAGGATGCCAGAATCACTTGATTAGAGCTTTCTCCCAGTTCCAAGAAGTAGTAACTTTTAATTCTTGGGTAGTTGTCTAGGAATCACTCCCCTTTATGTCTTAGATATACAAAATACTGCATGAATTTCCAATAGAACATTGAGCAAAAGCCCCCAAAGGTCAAAACACATCCTCTTAGAATTTTTACTGGGATTTATCAGAGCTGTGCTTTATACTAGCAAATGTGGTGCCGGCATTTATGATAGTTTTTATTAACTAATAAGAAATTTTCCATGAAAATATCAACTGAATGTTAAATAGCAGCAGTACTATGGACTGTGCTGTGTTCTGCTTAGGGGGGAAGAAAGTCCTAGAATAATACTACAATGTTTCTCCCTATTTCCTATTTCAGCCGCTTTCTACCTATGTAGCATGTAGAATGTAAACACAAACTGAGACAAAGATAGACTCACATGTTGCACACACACACATGTGCTCATGCACCTGCACCCATGCATACACCACACACACACACACACACACACACACACACACACACACTCCTAAGCAAAGAAATCATCATCTTCTGATCAACCACCCACAGCATAAACCAGTGGTTTCCAAACTATCTGCATGGAATCTCTTGGAAGTGCTGGTCCATCACAGAACACCGGAGTTCCCAGCTGTTTGAGGTTTGACTCTGCCCCATGACCACAATTCTGAGATGCAGGGCACATACTACCCTGTCATGTTTTCTCAGACACTGGAAAATTATAAAAATGTGTAGATGTTTCTTATTTTCTGAGTAATTTGGGTTTGACTCACATACCTAACATTTTTGGAGGGATTAGAGGGGAAGAGGTTTGAGACAGGGTGTCTCTGTGTAGCTCTGGATGTCCCAGAGCTCACTCTGTGGACCAGGCTGTAGACCTCAAAATCAGAGATCCTCCTGACTCTGCCTATTGAGTTGAGTGCTGGGATTAAAAGTGCAAGCTGCTATCGCCTGACTATGTGTCTAATTTTCAAAAGATGTTTGTCATACCATATCAACTGCTGTTATTTAAGGAATGGTTGAAGGACCGACAGCAAAAGCATTAGCTGAACCTTGATAGCAACTCTAACCCTGATCCCCATCATAGAACCAGTGCACCAACATCCTTCTTGTGACAAGTGTTTGAAGGTCAACAGTGTTGTTCGTCCCCATTTTCTTGTTTCAGTAAAGGGTAGAATATGCCTAAAATCACAGAGGTCTTAGACTAGGATTTGAAAATATTAAATTAACTGCAGTTACTCAGAGCACCTCAGGGTAGTTTATAAAAAATTGTTATCACCTAATTTCTTTTTTGTTTTTTTTTTTTTTTTTTTGGTTTTTCGAGACAGGGTTTCTCTGTAGCTTTAGAGCCTGTCCTGGAACTAGCTCTTGTAGACCAGGCTGGCCTCGAACTCTCAAAGATCCACCTGCCTCTGACTCCCAAGTGCTGGGATTGAAGGCGTGCGCCACCACCGCCCGGCTTGTTTTTTTTTTTGTTTGTTTGTTTTTTCCCCCTTGCTTCATATCTCAAAATGTAATGGGCTCTGGACAGAAAGTCCCGAGTTAGAGGCCTCCGTTCTATCACATATGTCTGAGTGAAGACAGTGACGCTGGTTAAGCTGGCCGTTGAGAAACAGCTATTAAAGCAAAGCAATCATTTGGCTCTGTGTTCCCATGAACTGCTCTCTGCTGTGGATGCGTGAAAGTAACCAAATTGACCCATGCACCACAGTCGGAAGAGAAAGGTTGCAAATTCAGTTTTCTTGTAAGCAAAACATGCTTGAAAAAAAAATCCTACTTTGCTTGGTAAAATGACCAACAAAATGATGGGCACAGATGTGGCCACTGGCATCATTGAGGGCTGGCAACTAACTCCTCACATCCTTTCCATTCCTCCTAAAATTCAGGTTCAGTAAAATCCCAATTTGGGAAAACCCAGTTATTCATATTCTCTCCCTCCTTCCCCTTTTCTCCCTCCCCCCCTCGCCCCACCGGCATATCACACTAAACAGTGACGCAGAGGTGAACAGCAAGAAAGAGACATGGGAAAATACCTGAATTCTTTATTTGCCTAATTTAAAAAGTAAAATCCTTCCAGTTTATGTGTTTTTTCGGGCTGTTCCAGATGCTGGAATTCCAGACTGGCTTTCCCTGCTAGTCAAAGGGAGTCAGCTGAGAGACGTGTAAAGGCCCAGGGTTGCAATTGGACAAGCGGAGTCAACGGGGATGCAGTGGTGGAGGTTAGAGAAGAAAGGGTACCTTAGCTGGGGGAGAGGAAAGTTCATGGGAAACAGACAGAGAAGGACGGTGTGGAGTAGAAGCAGACCCATGGGGATGGGACTTTTTATCCTCCTTCTTCCCTCCATCTGCGTCCTGCGCACGCAGCCCCTTGGTTCAGAAGACACTGATGTGGAATGTGGGGTGTAACCCCTCTACTCTAAACTGCACTGTGCCAACTGCTTAGGCACCCTCATCAGCTCTGCTAGGCCATTCTGAAGATCAGACTTATCCAGATAATTTTCCTAGATGACCTCACCTTTGTCCTATCTATTACTTCTCACTCTCAGCAGTTTCTTTCCCTTCAAACAAATATCTGCTGTATGTGAAAAAAAAAATGTGGTCCTGTTTCTCTGTCACTCTGAACTCTCATATTCATATTTAAGCCATGTGAAGATGACCTTCGATTTAATGTCATGATTTTGAACCACCCTGCACTCCGCACTTACACCTTTTTGGAGGGAGAGCTGTATACCTTTCTTTTCAAGGTCATGAAGAAATTAAACAAAATCCCCACCTCCTCTCCCTTTCCCTACTCCCCGAGCCTTTCTAGAGACATTTTCTAGAGAAAATGGAGCTTAATTTCTTGGAGGTGTCTTGTTGACAGGAAAATGGAAAGCACGTGTCTCTGCTTCCCTTATTGTACTTCCAAGTAATGAAAGTATTTAAGAAGGTACAATTATGATCTTGGCAAGCACCTGGGGCTCTTGGAACTGTTTTTTCACACTGAATAAACACTGTAGATAATCTGTTTATGTTACAGTGTGCTGAAAAGCTATCTACAACAAAAGGCCACAACTATGCTTTCTTTTTCCTGAAAGGAAAAAAAATAAATTGCACTAATAATTTTCTGAAATGATTTCATTGTCTCTATTTTCACTCTGGTTAGAGGGAGGCAGGTTTTAGTGAGGGCATGTGGGTTTCTTGTTTTCCACTATTTTAATTGAATAGTGTGGTCTATCCATTTTTCCAGTTCCCTGGAATTCTTCTTAGTAATAATATCAGGTGATTCAGAGTCATTCACCTCCCCTAAAGAAGGAGCTGTAACCTTCCTTTGAATAATGAGCCCTAAATTCACTCCATTCTCAAATTGATTGATCTGTCTCAGCTGTTGTGCAAATCAGGAAGCACATAATCCACTTAATTTTCAGGACAAAAATTAAGTGGAAATGGTAGGAAGCCACCATGTTTGGGAAACAGTAACTAGAAAAATCACACATTTTTAGCTTGGTTTGTTCAAAACTTTTAAGTTGTTCTAACACTGGAGAATTATCTTTCTTGTGTAATAAAATGTATATGTATGGAAAAATGGCAAAGAGGGGAAATAATACTAACAAGTAATGGCTTGCCCACATGTTTACAATACCCTGAGAAAGATAAGCCACAGAATGTAGCATTGTGGGGCTCTCACTCATACACTGAAATCCATGGTCCATATCCCAAGAAATACAGAGCACTTACACCACCCTTAGCCCTCATAGGTCAGTGTACAAGCACCCTGTGCTGTTGCTGCAGGAGTCAGATGTAGTCATGCCAAGTCAGAAACACCACATGACATGGTTCGTGGTCCACATGAAGCTGGGATCTGATGAAGTCATGGGTGCGATGGAGAACATCCTGCAGTTTCTGTGAAAGTCAAGCCCTGACTGTCCCATACCCTGCAATTTCAGGGCTTTCTGAAAGGACACAGGACACACAGAGCATGAATAATAGAAACTTGTTCCATGGGCCACCATGGCCTTTTTTCCTTTGGAAGGCATTATCAAAGACTTGGAAAGACGAACTCATAGTTCTCAATAAGCAGACATCAAAAATTTCAAAATTTGTCTCTGCCGTTCTTGGGAATCATGTGAGGAACTGTAGCACTTTCTGTTCGGTTCTCTGAGTTGTCCACTAATAACCTCAGACAGAATAGACAACCTCATAATCTAGTCCACTTTTTTTCCTAGTCTAACTGGAATTTTAAGAATTCGCAACAGCGGTTAGTGGCTACACTTAAGCACCATGGTGTCCATTATTCCAGCTGGGGGTATGTCCTTTCTTCAGCACTGGAGCCACTTAGCTCATGGGGTCCCTAAGTCTCTAACCACTAGAGGGCAAGATCAACCCAACAGTTCAGGAATGCAATCCAGCTGAGCCATCCCATTTCCTCCAGCCCCGTCCCAGAAAGTCTTTTTGTAGGGATGCATGTTTTGAATTAAGAAACTGCAATAACATTCAAACTGTCCCTTTTAGATCTGTGGGTTTGCCTCGTTGAAGGCTGAAGAAATTTGTAGCAGCCCCCAGAACAGCCATCATGGTCCGTTTCTTTGTTCTGGTTGTCACGAAGAGAGAAGCTCATCATCAAAGATGATAGCCTAGCTCTAGCCATCAGCCTACCATTTACTGTATCCCAGGCCATTTTCAAAGCATAGCGAGGCAGAGGACAGTCTAAGCCTGCCTCCCGTTCCTGTTGGAGACTGCTGATGGGGACGATGAAATGACTCCTTCTTTTATAACTTAGAACACACAGCCCACATCTAGTGTGCTGTCTGAAGACCCAAGTAGAAGAAGAGTCTTCAAGGGAATGTGGAAGCAGAGTGCTTACACAGACCACTGGCCCTGTCTGGATCCTGCTGTGCAATAAGTGTAAGGAGGCTGAGGGATTCTGTTCTGATATTTCTTTCAGGACATGCAGAGTTACAGAGAGAGGGATGTTGAACTATCTCACAGAAGAGAAGTGAGACTCTCCGAAGACCATCCATTTAATTAATCCAGCCAGGGGATTACAGCATCCTTTCAGTTAGAACATCGCTGAGTCCTCTTGATGACTCCCTTCAGAACTGTCTGCCTCATGTGAGGGAAAGTCTAAGTTCTCTCCATATGTACTACACATGAAATTAGGAAGGAAGAACACTGATGCTTTCTGAATTAGTTCCACCCTTGGATATACTCCAGGGGTGAATGTTATCTTTCATATAAAAGGTGCCATACACAGCCACCTTGTGTTTATTTTAGTCTCACATGGAGGCATGATGTGACATAAGGAGCCTTTGACTTTTTGATATGACTTTTTGATTGATATGAGAAATATCAATTTGCAAGCTCTATTTTTTGATAACATTGATTTCAATGACATTTGATAGTTATTTCTTGCCATCAGGACTTTTGGAACGAGAATTCCATATTCCATTGCAAATCATATTTATTTACTTCTATGAAGACTAATTAAGGGGTGGGGTGCTTACTGGGAGAGAATTTTAAGCTAGGGGGAATTTGTGTTCTCAATATTACTTTGATCCCCATTACTTCAACCCCCAGTGCTCAGAAGAAATTCTAAAATAAGATTTCTATTTTCAAGCTGAATTTAATAAACACAGATATACACAGAGGGGGAGGAGCCAAAATGTAGTCAGCAACTTTGTCTGTGTAACTGAAGAACACAAGTGTCTTACTCATTGTTGAAGTGCTAGGAAGAGACACCTGGCCAACTCTTAGAAAAGAAAGCATGTAATTGGGGCTGGCTTACAGTTTCAGAGTTTCAGTCTGTTAGCATCTTGGCAGGAGAATGGCAACACTCATGGCACTAGGGCCAAAGCTGAGAACTACATCTTTATTTGAAGGCCAAAAGAGAAAATGAACTGAGCTTAGTATGGACTTTTGAAACCTCTAGGCCCACCTTGAGTGACACATTTCCTCCATCCTTAATCCTTCTCAAATAGTGCCACTCCCTGATGATGAACATTCAAATACATGAGCTTATGGGAGACACTCTTATTTGAACACCCACAAGGATGCCTAAGAGCCTCGCAGCATCCCCTCTTTTACCACCTACTGGAAAAGAAGATTGAAGCAAACATACAAGGTATTTGGCCCCATGAGGCCACCCCAAAGGCTGATTTGCCACTGCACAGGGAGCAAGTTTTTCACTCACCATAATACTTTCTCTCTGACTCAATAGTACAGGGGATACTGTATTCCAAGGAAAGAAAGAAATTACAACAGTTGGAATATCACAGTTATTATATGCAAAACAGAGGAAGAATCAATGTCAATGGAGGGATAAAGTGGGAAGAGAAAAGTAAGACTTGGTGCAAGAGCCAAGAAGAGCCCACTACAGTACAGCTCTGCCTCATGCAGTTCCCTCAGGCACCAACTTGGCGTATTTTCTGATTAGCTCTGCCAGACATGCTTTGATCACTTCAAAAGTCCCATTGCCTTTTGAAGGAATGTACAAGCAACAGGAGACTTTGAAGTCTTAAGATTTCTATTGATATGAAGAGGCACCATGATCATGGCAACTCTAAAGAAGGTAACCATTTAATGGAGGCTCACTGACAATTCAGTGGTGTAGGAGGGTCTTCTTTCTATGTGTTGCTTTCTTTGGTTGAATAAAAAAACTGCCTTGGCTTTTGATAGGGCAGCCCTTAGATAGGTGTGGCAGACAGAACAGAATTCTGGGAGGAAGAAGGCAGTGTGGCAGACACCATGGCTCTCCTCTCCAGAATGGACACTGGTTAGACTCATGCCAGTAAGCCACAGTCAAGTGGCGATACACACTGATGGAGATGGGTAAAACAAATATATAAGAGTTAGCCAATATGAGGTTAGAACTAATGGGCCAGGCAGTGTTTAAATGAATACAGTTTCTGTGTAATTATTTTGGGGTTAAGCTAGCCAGGGCAGCAGGACACAGCTCACCATGCTTCTCTTACAACAATTCAGAAGTTTAGTCGATTATCATCAGGGCAAGGCATGGCAGCATGCTGCCAGACACGGTGCTGGAGAAGGAGTTGAGAGTCCAACATCTTGACCTACAGACAACAGGAAGTGGTCAGAGATACTGGGCATTACTTAAGCAAAGGAGACCTCAAAGTCCACCCCCACAGTGACACACTTCCTTCAACAAGGACATACCTTCTCCAACAAAGCCACAGGCTACTTAATAGAGACACTCCTTTGAGCTTATGGGGTAAATACATTCAAAGTACCACATATGGTAACTAGAAAACATTAAAACTTAGAAAACTAAGACTCCTTCCCTCCATCATATTTGTGTGTATGTGTGTGTACGTGTGTGTGTGTGTGTGTGTGTGTGTGTGTGTGTGTGTGTGTGTGTAGGGGAGATATTAATATAGTCTGAACTGCAATTATACCATACTTCATTTAAGTCTTAGCAGCTGGAATAACAGTACCAGACAGTGAAAGGCTCCATGTGAAACCGTGTGACCATATTCTCTTTTTTGGAACCAATGTTATTATAATGCAGGCTTGGAGCTGAGCCTAGGTCTGCTTTATTTCAAGGCCTTTTCTTCCTTCCTCCTTCTTCTCATTCTTACTGCTCAGTTCCTTTCTTTACATCTCATGATCTTCCTCCTCCGGTCCATGCAGCTGTCCTGTAATAGCCATGGCTGCCCTATTTTCTGAAGAACATATGTATCACTTGACCATTTTCACATCCTGTGAGCCAAATGGTTTATGCATCTGGCTCTGAGCAGCCTTTTGGATTCTGTAGTGAGAAGCCACTAAAAGCCATGTGGCCATCACTAACTCTTACATTATAGCCTATTTCGTGTATTACTGTCACTGTTGTTACTAGTTACCTTGCTGGAGAGTAATGTGTGCATCAATGAGCTTTAATTATAATGTCCCTACTACCTACGATGTTTTCCCACAAAGGGTCTCCCACTTGCCTCGGTCATTAAGTTAAGCAGACTGCAAGTTTATCTACCCAGACAGTCTACTCAAACAGGAGAACACTTGGAAGCCATTCTTCTCAACTTCATGCACAAAGAAACCTCATCTATGATGTTTTTAAGTTGTGTTTAAGAAGATGGCAGGTAAAGATATCTGTCCCTATGTCCAAGGATGTAGCCTTGATTTCTGGGATTCACATTGTAGAAGGAGAGAAGAGAGTTCTAAAAGTTGTTCTTGGAATTCCACATAAACCCATGTGCATGCACACACATGAGAAAGATGGAGAGAGAGACAAGGAAGGGCCTACAACCAATTCAGACGTTTTAAAAGATGACCTGCAAAATGTGATTTTTATTTCAAGTATCTGTGTTTTCTGCAGTTATTGATAAGGCATCTTCTGGACAGTATCTGTTTCTCTCCACATACCAGTCCCTTCAGGGTTTCCCTGCTAATCCTTGTCTGCTTATTTTTTGTGTAGGGTATCAAATTCCAGTGAAGAACCAATTCACCTTGCATCTTTGATTAATAGTAGTTTATCTTCAAGGCTTTCCATGCCCTGAGTTGAGAATACTTACCCCTGCCTCCTCCCCACATGCATGTCCCTAGGTAGATGAGATGTCTCCTTCGAATCCAGACACTTAGCTTCTGTGGATGAGTTTGCTCCAATCCTTGCAGCACAGTCATCGGTCCCCATCATTTTGGTACTTGTCAGAGCTCCGCTTCTCTCCCCACTCGAATCAGCTGTCATCTTTGACTCCTACTTTAAGCCATATTTTTACTTTTTCTTAAAATATATTGTATAGGATTGAGTGCTGTAAACTATTTATAGAGACCAAAATTCTTTGTTGACATCTATTTGTAATGTGAGTCTGTATCAAGAAACCAGAGCTTTCATGGATAACACCAGTGCTATAAAGAGAGGCTATGGAGACCTCTGGTCCCATCCACAGTATGAAAACTGCCACCTGACAGGCAGGAAGTCGTTTTCATGTGCACAAGCTTGCACCAAGATGTTCCAGCCTGCAGAACTACAAGCATCTCAACTGTATTGTTTTTCCAACTAGACTCTTTAGAATTTTGTGATAAAATCTATATGTGCTAAGATTTAGGTGAATAGAAATTTATAGTTTTAATGTTTGGGAAAATGAGACATCTCCTTTGCTTCTGATATATTGCAAGCAAATCAGGAAAGTACCTGGAAACACCCAATACAGCATGGATGTCTTTACTAAGAAATAGGAATGAAATGCCATCTACCAATCATTTGTGTGTTTATGGAAATGAAGCCATGATCATTGATTTCTGTCTTTTCTCAACAGGCTTTTTGCCATGATGGAGGAACTGAACAGTTGTAACACAGACTATGTGGCCTATAAAACCCAAACTATTTGCTGTCTTGTCCCTTACAGAAAAATGTTTGTCGATTCCAACACTCCAACACAGTAGGTTAATGTTGTTTTTTTCCACTTATGGGAAGATGAAAAGATTATTTGTTACTAACATCTGAAGTTGAGAGAAGCCTTGGGAACTGATTGGGGTTGTGAAGTATGAAGACAACTTGCATTAGAGTTTTCTGCTCTTTGTATGATTCCAAGTTTAGAAGTTTCTGTTGTCCAGGCATATGCTATATTGTGAGTATAGTAAACCCACAATTAACTTCAATGAGCATGGCTGCCTTGCCAGTCTGAATTGGTTATGAAGTGGATGCAATCAGAAACAATTACAGATGGGGCAACGTGGTTTATCTTGACACTAATGTAAATCCATAAGCGGGTCATCTTAAATGAATAAAAGTATATGAGGAAGTGGTTAGTTCTCTATGAATGAAGACAGGCTACCAGGGAAAGTGCTTTAGAACGCTCTCTTAGCTTGAGTAAAGAATAAAAAAGACCAAGTGCAAGGCTAGAGTAGATAGTCCCACAAAAGTGATGGCATGTAGAGAATGATGCTGTGTTTAGGAAAATTTTATAGAGACAGAATAAAGTGTGAGTAGAAAATGATACGCTCCAAAGGGTGACTGGGGCTTGGTTCACACACTCAGCCTTCGCGAGACGGTCAGCAGGTTCCTTTCGTCACGGTGCATTATTAGGACTGCTCTTCTTTATTCTCAAAGATAGCTCAGTTCATATGGTAAATTTTAAGGTAATGCTACTTATATGCCATGATTATTATACTGGCCTTTTAAAATGAGTGATAAGGAATTGGGAGCCACAATTAGACTTAAATTATAAAAATAACCTTTTCATAGTCGGTCTTGGCAGAGCCTTCTGGATCCTCTCAGGGTGCTTCCTACCCTTGTTTAGAAATAAAAAAAAAGCCCAAAGCACAGAAGCTTCGATATTAAACAGCTGAAATGCTGCTCTCCTGATCGCCTTGGCAGCTCAGCATGGTCACGGAACTATATTCCCCCCCCCCGCCCCCCGGAGAGACCTGAGTTAGAAGGTAGACTAGTGCTTCTTTGAAAGGTTCCTCTGGCAGAACTTAGATCCTAGCCACTGACCACGCACAGGCAAGCAAACTGGGCATTCAAAGCTTCATTCTTGCAGAAGTACCTGGGTCTTTGATGACTCAGCGGAGTTGCAGCAGAAACCCTGGTTGGCACGGTTGGACCTGTCTAGATGAGAGGGACAATTTTCTGTGCCGTGTAAGCAATGTCCTATCCTTACAGGATGCTCAGACTTCTGCTGGCTCAGAGTCCTCAGTCTTTCCCATGATTCAGTTGTCGTCTGTCCATGGGGAGGCAGATGAGGCAGCCACCTCGGCCTAGAACTTGCTGTCACTCTCCAATCTACACTTACCAAGGGGTCTCATGTTCAGGAAGTTATTGAACCTCTACAAAGACAACTGGCCTTAGTGCTCATCATTTTGGGTTCCTTCACCCTTGATCAGAAGCTGGGGCTTTGATTCTCCTTCAAGTCATCATGATCTCCTTAACACCACATCCCCTTGGGGTAGGTTTTTGTGAATTTTCAATAATTCAATTCATATTTTAGAGGGCTTTCTGTTAGCTGTGGAGTGAGAGTGGTTCTTAATGAGGTGGGACGGGTATGGAACACAGAGGAAAGGACACAGAAGATGGAAGGGGCAAAGGAGCAGCTATTTACTTCTGGGAGCATAACAGCATTCTAAAGTGAATGGCTATCACTAGGGCAGCCTAGTCCTATCCGTTAAAAGAGCAAGAGCAAAGAAAGCCCCTTGATCCAAAGATAGATGTGTGTGTGTGTGTGTGTGTGTGTGTGTGTGTGTGTGTGTGTAATTTAATATATACATATTAAGGCAGTCAAAAGAATAAGTTAATGCAGGCAGGCAGTAAATGTAAAGAAACAAAAATGGATCTCGCAAGATTATATATTAAATAAAAGGCAATGAATAAGCACTGAGTGAAATTTTATATGTGCACATTACACCAAGCCAGTCAAAGATTCTGACCTCTGGCACTGCTGAAATGATGCAGCCATCTTCTTCGTTCTGATGCTTTCAATAAAATCATTCCCAAGAGGGCCAGGGAAAAAATTCTCTCTCTCAATAAAATGTGAAACCGTTGGTATTATGAAAAAGCATACTAATAATTGGATAGTGTTCTGAAGTCACTTTCATAAAGCCTCCCCTTTCCCTTCCCTCCTCGGGTATTAATATCGCCCAGAGTCCATCAGATCACCTGGGCTTTGTTGTAGGTAGAAGGCTGTAGCACTGACTGGTACCCTTCGGAGGTGCAGGGCAACAGCATGCATGTCATCAGAGACCACCTGCTGCTCTGCAGCCCTTGAGAAAGGAGAGAGCTGGAGTTGGAGGGACTGGCTTCTGAGTACTGGGTACCTTTGGTTAAAGTCACACTGAGCTCTACAAATTGTGGGCTAGATGCCAAGGGACCTTGAAGACTGCTGTGATGGTAAAGTGAGAGGTTCTAGGAGCAGAAGTTGTGTTGGTGTCAATGAAACCGCATGGGAATGTGGGCTTGGCCCAGACTGCGAAAGGCAGAAAGAAGTCTGCAGCAGCATGCAGGACGGGAGGAAAGTGTGCAGTCACAACAATTAGTACCAGTTGACAAGGTCTTTCAGAAACATGTCAGCAGAGAAAGTCCACATATGGTACCTCTTTTACACCTTTCCAATGTGGGGAGACGAGTGGGAGGGAGGAGAGGGATGTTGGCAAGAAACAGTCAAGACAGGGGAGATGAAGCATTTTTAAAAAGCAAATCAGTGAACAGCAGCTCCTGTGTTCACTCCGGATCAGGCGAAGAGAAGGAGGGAGCCCAACAGATCTTGCCTGCCTCTGTTCTCTCCACTGCCCTTCCCCTGGGGGCCCTGTCCTGCTCACAACTTCCTACAAGCCCCCTGGGCAAGGAGGTCAGAATGTGGAAGCAAGATGGTTTTGCGTCTGATCCAGAGGACACCAGGCTGAGAACTATTTGTCATGAGGATACGCTGTTTATTCTGTAGCTAGGTCGAGCCCACAAACACACAGCTTCTCGGTTTCACAGATCTTCTCTAACTCTCCTCGTCCTCCTTCACACCAGAGGTAGATCCTGCCATCCTGCAGGCTGGCAGGGAAATCATTCAAGGTGGTACCAGGCATGCAGTTATTGTCCATCTGTTTTCAAATGGGGAAACCACGTTGAGCAGACATCCATAGCAAGGCAGGCGGAGAGCTGTAAATGTAATGCCTTCCTAGGAGTAAGTCCAGTCTACATTGGATGAGGAAATAATGGGCTGCCAAGCCAGCACACTCGGAAGAATCCTGGGCTGGGCTTTATTTTCCTAAGCTGAGCTAGCTTATCCTTAGGAAGGTGGGCCTTCTTCAAACAGCACACTTAAAATAGTAGAATATTTGTGCAACATCAAAACATGCTTAAATTTTTCGTATTTTGATGGTCATGATGTCTTCACTCCAGGAACATTGCTTAAATGTGCTAAACAATAATGTCTGTGCCCTGGAGCTCTCGGGAGGCAGAGAAATAGCTTGTAGGAGGGATGGGTACATCTTCATTATTGACTACTCTTGCATATTCAGAACAATGATTAGCCATTTTCTCACTCACCTAGGTATTGACAAATGGTCCAAGTGCTCAAGGGAGCACTATTTAATTTTCAAAACCAATTGGGAGCCAAGTGTGGTGGCATACACCTAAAATCCCAGCACCTTGGAGACTGAGGCAGGAGGAAGTTAGAGACTGGCGGGATTATACAGTCAAGGCCCATTCTCAAGAGGAACGAGAACCAAAAGCCAATAGTAAGCAGTAATGGATTTTTATTTGAGGGGCCTTGCAGCTTTATCCCTTTAATTATTGGAGGCACTTGACACATTTATTCCTCTCCCTTTCGGATATGAGGTACTTGTGAACAAGCTATGGCTTCTAAATCAGCGCACCTTGGGTGGAGACATTGAGCCCATTTTCCTATTGTGCCTACGACCACAGGACACCATGGCTCCCACCTGCTTATAGAGCATCGGGTCTTTCCAAAGGAAAGCTGGACGAACTCCACTTCCTGATCGGCTAGCAGCCGCTATAGCCACCAACACTTCCTCCTTCTGTTTGCCCCTGAGACCTCACGAAAGCCCAGCTGCAACAGAGAAAGCAGCGCACGGCTGTCCTCAGCTGACCAGAGGACAGCCTCGTAGGCTCTGGCGCAGCTCCTGTGCTCTTTTGGAAAAGTCCAATGGATGACCCGGTTCGCCAAGTGAGGAGACCAGAACTGTGCAAACAAACATGGAGGTTTGCTCCGCTCCCCTCCCCCAGAGGAGACCCCAGCAGAGAACTATTTGTCAAACACAGTCTTAGCATAAAGCCCAGCGGTTGCGGCGGGTGAGCTCTGTTCCATTGATTCTCAAAGATCTCCCACCCCTGGGTCACAGGGGGCTCCTTAAAGCCGGCAAAGGGAACTTTTCCTGTGTCTTTCCAGGTGACTGTTGCTGTTTTGCAGAATCAGGAGGGCCATGTGGTCCTCAGGTCCCTCTTCTGCAGACAAATGTGGACTGTCCAAAGTTATGTCCTCCGCAGCTGCATCCCCTCCAGATGCTCTGTGAAAGGGGACAGAGAGGGAACCCACAGGCCTTCCTCTCCTCCGGACAAACTTAATTTAGGCAGATTACTGGAAGTCACGCTGCTCTTTGGGGGAGATTTTTTGCTTTTTGTTTTTTGTTTTCCTGTAGTGTAGGTAGGAGGTGAAAACTGCACATCCCTTTTCATCCTATGTGCGGATCTCCACGATGCAGGCACCCGGCCTGTGTACTTTACATCTCAGCCATGGCCCTGAGGTGGAGTAAAATGTTCCCATCTGAGACAGATAGGGACCCTGGCAGATTTTTACATTTGTGTTTTTGTCATCCTCACTCACTCAGGAAGAAAGCCTGGCCTCAGTCAGCCAGAGAATTTGTAGGCAGGGCTTGCGTCCTTTCAAGGGACCAGAACCATCCCATCCATCCTTCCTCATTATAAAACAGGAAAGGGGGCTGATCCACCTAAGGAAATGTTTGCTTAGCTCCTACTGTATCCAAAGCTGCGTTGACTCCCATCATGCAGTCTAGCCCACCAGACGCACTCAGGGCTTAAACAAGAGCGACAGCGACAGACAATTATAAAAGGCTCAGCAAAACGAGAAGGGGAGCTGGTCTTCTGGCCCCGCTTTCACTAGACTGAAGCTCACACAAGCAGAGAGGGAATTTTCCTCAGGTGTGCATGAGCCGGGTCTCAACTCTGACTGTTCTGCTTCCGGGACCCGGTGCCTTCTACTCTGCAGCTTCCCATTCAGGACCCCATCTGAAATCTTCCTTGGATAGGAGAGATTGCCACAGTGATCAGCAAATGTCTTAGTCTCCATATATTTTGTAAAAGATCCACTGGTGTAGAAGGTGTAAACTATCCAAAAGTTCTGGGATGACCCCATCTGAGTTTCGTGAATAGATAACGATCAATCAGAGCAGAAGGGGAGGCTGGGAAGACGGAGAGCACATAATCTGGTAGGTGGAGCCCGCTCTGGTGTGCCACTCAGCACTGCCATGGTCTCACCAATAGTTCACCCCCCCCATGCCCACAGAGAAGCAGAGCCGGGGTCTGCACAGAAATCCAGAAACAGAAAATTGAAGGCCTGGGCTAAGAGGCCAAGGAGTGGGGGACCCTGCCCTACAGTTTGTGTTCAACATGAACACCGACGTTATTTTAGAAATGGCTTCCTTCCTCTTTAAAAACACTTTGGGCTTTTTAAAAATGAAAGCACTCTTCCCTCTAGACAGGTGTGCATGCAGCAGACACACAGAGACACGCACACGCACACACAGTCATTTGACAAGGACGAAAGGGCACAGTCCCAAAGGGTTTCCAGCCTTCTGTCCAAGGAGAGTCCAGAGCTAGCCTAATCACTGTAGCAACAGCACACCTGAGCATTTCCCCTGGACACAAAGGAGGATGGGGGTCTGGAAAGACAGTTCTATCGGGCAAACAGTGAGTAAAGCCTGCACAGCCCATATATGTCATCCCCACCCAGGAGGCCTTAACAAGCAAGGCAGGAAAACCACCTACCCAAAGGTTTAAATGTGACTTGGCCGGGGCCCTGAAGTTGTGAAGTTGACGGTGTCTGTTCTCCATCATAGTTTTTCTATTAATAATAGTGAAATTTGAAAATTATGATAATTATGTGTTCTATACCCTGGATAGGGGCAGATGAAGTGAGGCATATTTTCACATGTAATTAAGGCTTTCAAGTGAGCCCTCCCAACTGCAATTGTTATTTCAAAAGCGAATTAATAAATCATGTCCAGCCTGCTCGGAATAAAAATTTGTCTAGGGTATTCCTGTTGCAACCCGCGGACTGATTCACAGCAAAGGGGGGACAGTGGAGGCAGACAGCTCTGACACTGACCTCAGCCAAGTCCCAAACTCAGACCAGCTTTGGGGGGAGAAGGTTCGAACTGGGATATCTGAAAACTGTTGCCCTGCCTTATTGCGAACAACATGCAAACCATCTTTCCGTACAGTCACCGTGGTTTGGCTGCCCACAAGCACTAAATGCTCTCTCCTCCATACCCCAGGGGATTCGGGTCTCCTGTGGGTTATACTGATCACATTAGTGCCTCACCCTTCCCCGGTGATTTAGAATAAGGCTGGCAATACACCTTGGAGTATACAAGGCCCTCCAAAGCTCTTGAGATCAGGTTTGTGGTTGTCAAAAGTCCATTTTCCCATGGCAGACCAGGGACTTTGACAGTATACAAAGCAGTATTCGTTTCCTCCCAGGGTCCAAATTCCAAACGTACACAGTCACCGTGCAGCCTCTCTGGACGAACAGTATTGCAGGCCAGTCATCGCTCGAGACAATTTGCCATGAAGTCCCTGTCATGCTCGGTGAAAGAGCAGCATTGCCATTCAGAAAAGAGGGGCCAGCTGTCTTTGGACCAAGAACACAATAGACAGAGGCAACATCCAAGTCTGGTGTCACTAGCCAGAAGCCTGTCCTGGATTTTCATGAAGGTAGGGGCAACTGATCCGCCTTTAAAAGGAGGAAGGAGGTGGGTCCAGCGACCCTGTGGACCCCCAGTTAGCATTATCTACACAATAGAGAGTGAGTAGATGCTGAGAATGGAGCGAGGCATAGGGCTCCGCATCCGGTCACAGCACCCTGCTACTGGGCCTTACACACCTGAAAAATCTCTGAGGGTAAGAATTCCTCATTATTAAAGTGAGTGACCCTTAGATAACTTTGATGATCTCTTCTAGAAATGAAGTGTGATGTCACTGATGTCTTCAGGGGTGTTTTCTTGTTGGCCAGGGGTGTTGTTTAGTAAAGGGACTAATTTTAGTCCTGGAGAGTGAATGACACCCGAGCTCTGTCCACTGCAGCCACGCCACTCTCGAGGACTCAGCTTCTCGACCTGCTGTTCTCTCCTAACATCAAGATGTAGGCAGCTTTCTGAACTACTCTGAATTTCGATTTTTCCTTAGCGTCTCTAAATTTTTATTTACCAATAAAGTGGACTTAATACTGGAGCTTCATTTACAGAGTAGTTATAAGGATTGAGATCTCTAAAAGCCATGAAGCTGGTGGCAAGCCTCTGGAGCTAGAAACTGGCAGGAGTGTCAGGTCTCAGCATGTATGGAGGATTGGCTTCAGGAACCCCCATAGGCGCTGAAGTTTACAGACACTCAGATCCTTTGCAGAAAACAGTATAGCATTCGGAAAGCCTGTCACATCCTTCCATATGCGTTAAACTGTCTGTAATTTATTAATGCATGGTATACTGCTAATATGATGGAAATGGTTGCTATGTTAGAAAACAATGGCAAAAATAAAGGCTCTATGTGTTCAGTACTGACTTGGTTTTTGTTCTCTCTCCTCTCTCTCTCTCTCTCTCTCTCTCTCTCTCTCTGGTCTTTAATTGTCTATTTGAGATTGGTTGACTCCACAACTGTGGAGCTCCAAGATCAGCAATACTGATGATTTCTATGGATAAGCAACCCCTGGCATCTACCTCATGCAGTATCAGCCCTATGATTTGGGTCATTTTGTTAGACTTCAGAGTCTGCCATAACGGAGTACTGCAAAATGTGACATAAAGTACAAAAAAGTGTGGTTTCATAGCTTGGTACGCAGACACGTAGACATCTGTGAGGAAGGGGTCGTTTTGCCATGCTCCCTCTGAATGTGTTAGAAAAAGATCTGTTGTAAGCCTCTCTCCCAGTTTCTAGAAACTCTCTGGATTGTCTGTTATAATCCAATCTTCACAGGGCATTCTCACTGTGCATGCATGTGTGAGTGTCTGAATTTCTCTCTTTCATAAGGACATACTTGATTAAGGTACTAACATAACCAGATGTGACCATGTTTAAAGTAATTATTGCTACTGATTATTTTGCTTCGCGATATGATTACATACTACAAAATACGGGGTGAAGAGGTCAAGGTATGGATTAAGTGGGGAGAAGCACATGGATTAAGCTTTCACATTTCAGGTTTGTGGTCAGCCAACGTCACAGGGCTGAGTCATTGGGACTGACACGAACAAAAACACAGACACAGTATCACTGGCTCAAATCAGTCCTACTATGGGCATAGGAAATAAAGCGACATCAGCAGGTGCTTTCCTTGTGTTTGTATAGTTATCAACTTGACTCCAATGCTACAGAGAGGCACAGAGAAAAGCCTGTGCTCTCCCACATGTTGGAAGCATTGCTTGTGAAGGACTATTGAGCAGAAAAGTCTTTGTGACTAGTCAGCTCCATCCTTAGCTCTAAATCGATCCCTAGAACATCAGGAACCTGCTGCACAGTTGGCATGGTATTTCCTTGTATACGTGAGGCACTGAACCAAATCCCCATTACTGGCCTTCCTCCACACCAAGACCAAGAATCTATCTGAGAGTCATGGAGGAGCCCTGTGGGGAGACAGTTACCAAAATTTTAAAGTAGGAGAAGCATTCATAAGTAGATAAGCTACCAAGAAAACACAATGACGTGTTTTACTTTAAGGTCCTGTTTTAAATTAGTGATTAATTTACTAAGTATTTTGTCATATGCACACATGTATCAGAAATTACTATCAATGTTTAGAAAAATACTGACATTATTATATATAACATTTATATAGGAACAGCCTACTCTTTCTCATAGGGTACCACCATTAACTAGTAACAGTCCCAATCCAGTGTGAGATGGTGGTAGAGGTTGAAAACCCTGAGCATGAGAAAGGGGCTCACCCAGTAAAACATGCAACAGATGAAAGATAATCCACACACCATGGGAGATTAGAGTTGTACCCTAACAGAAAACAGAAAACAGCTGTATTTGCATGGTAAATGCATTGATCTTTGCTTGCCCTGTCAACACAGACCAACTCCATGGCAGTAAAAGCTTTAGGGAAAAGTCAGGAGAATGGGTGTACACCTCCAAACTATGCCAAGACCAGGATGAGAAAACAATGAAGCAATGTAAACAGGCTCGTTCGCTTATGCTCATGACTTTCTTTCCTTGTTTTCCTGGCATTAAGTGATTGAAAACTCCTGAGTCATTTAACAAAGTATTACATACATTAAGCTTAGGAAAATTACCAAGGAGACTAGCACTGCCTTCACTAGTAACCCCTTACCTTGTTAAAATGAACATTTTGCCTTAAATCTAAGTATCTCTTTACCGGACTTTTAGCATCTTTGTTCTTCATATTGCCCCTGTGCAAGTGTGACTTGAAACAGATTCTCAGTCGTAAATAGCGTGGTGAGACTGGAACTGGGTCGCTGTACCATCATGATGTGGTAGCAGAATGAAGTGTCCTTAAAAGTCACAGGGTATCAGTGTTGCTCCATTAAGAGGAGAGGTTACTAAGAAGTGGTAGGACCTTGGAGTCCCCTCCCCGGTGAATAGGGCTTGAGGGAGAGAGCAGACCTCTGCTTCTGCTCTTCTGAGATGTGAGGACCCTCTTCCTCTCTAGGCTCCCAGTGTTCAAGGCGTCATTTTCAGTGGTAGACAGCTCAGCCCATGATCTTCCACTATTTTTACTTAGCTCTTCCCAGACTGCAGAACTCTGAGAAATAAATCTTCCTTTTAAATAGGTTACTCAGTCTCAGGCAATTTGTTATAATAGCTTAAAATAAACTATGACAGAGAATATCAGCTCTGTAATCTGAAATTTGCTCTGTGCATTGCAAGTTTCAGGTGCCTTCTGAATTGTCACTTGATCTTCTAGAAGGCATTGCTCCTGCACGCAGCCTGTGAGGATGTCATATCAACGATACTATAATCAACATGAAGTCAGAAAAGGAAGAAGAAAGGTATCACTTTCTTTAAGGACATATTCTAGATATTGTATAGCCACTATTCTCTGTTTGCAGTTAGTAAAGCATTTATTCATATGACCACTCCTAGATGCAAAGGAACCTGGAAAATGTAGTTTTGTTTCAGGTAACCAAGCCAGTTGACAAAAACCTAAAGTTACCTTTAGCTTTAATTTCTAGTAGTTTAATTATGGTGTACATTTTTCTCATATTTATCATTTTTGGAATTTTCTATGCATGATAATTTATGAATATGTGACTTTGAACAAACTTTCTAGGCTATCGCTTTCTCTTGAGATTCCAATTTTACATATCTTTGGCCTTTTTGCATTTCTTAATAAAATGCATGATCCTGAGACTAAAGACTCAACATTCTCATGAACTTTCCATTCTCTCTGTTCCTTAGATTAACAGTTCCTAATTGGGTGTCTCCTAGTTCCCCAGTCCTTCCAATCATGTCCATTCTCTAGAGCCCATCCACTTCAATTTGTATTGTGTTTATTCTAGCCTTTCGATTCTGCAATTTCCACTTGGTTCATTTGCATGTTTATCTCTATGAGTTATCTTGCCTACTTATATTTTGCTCGTTGTAAGCATATTGTCCTCTTCACCATCACATATAATGCTAATTGCCCGCTAATTGCAACATTCAGGCATTAAAGGGCTCATTGTCATTGAGTATCTTTTCTCTTAAGAATCAATATTTTTCTACACCTTTATATGTTAAAATTTTTCAAGTATATTTCGAAATTGTAAATATTTTTGTGAAGATACTGAATTCCATTATATTTTTCTGAAAGAAATATTTTTATATTTTTAAAACAGAGATAATTAAATCAACTAGATTCAAATCAAGACTTTATCTATTTGGCTGCAGGTTAAATCCCAGTTCTGGGCTTTTGGCTTTTAATTGGAATCGATGCAGCTCTTATAGGGTTCAGCGACAGCCAGAGATCTGAGGAATGTTTATAGAGAGAATGAGAGTTGATCTCCTGTAACTTTTTAGTGACTGCATCTGCCTCAACTTTTTTGCTGGAAGTCATATGTCAGAATATCAGCATGTTTTCTACTCAAGACTTACACTTCTTGTTCAGCACTAATTGTGGCTTAAATTTGGCATAAAAGCTATGTAAGATGCACAAGTCAACCTGTCGTTCCATTTTTCAACATTAACTACTTCTTATTCTGTCTGCTTCCCTAATGTCCAGTGACCCTTGCAGTCTTTCTGCCCTTTGGTCTGATGTTCCTACTTGTCTTTCAGAGGAATATCCAGGAGACAATTACTGTACTATATCAGCAACAGAGTCCAATCCAAAGTTCTTAATGAAAGAATATGGACAGCATTAATTGAACTTAGTGGATTATAAAACAAAGAGGTAAAAACATCAAATTAAATGATGGGAAACTCAAAACAATTAAACTAAAATCAGGAACAAGACTCTTCACTCTCTCCATATCTTTTCAATATAGTACTTAAGTTCTAACTAGAGCAAGAAGTCAACTGAAGAAGATCAAGGGGGATACAATTTAGAGAAGATAAAGTCAAACTATCATTTTTTAACAGATGATACTGTAGTGTACATAAGAGACTCAAAAATTCTACTGGGAAATTCATACAGTTGAAAAACATCTTTCATGAAGTGGCTGCATGCAAAATTAACTCAAAAAATTCATAGCCCTCCTATATATTAATGACAAACAAACTGAGAAAAGCAACACCCTTCACAATAGCCACAAAAAATATAAACTATCTTGGGATAACTCTAACCAAGCAAGTGGGAGATGTGTATGATAAATTTTTAAGATGTTGAAGAAAGAAATTGAAGAAGATATCACAAGATGTAAATATATCCCATGCTCAGGGATTGGTAGAATTAATATAGTAAAAATATAGCCATCCTACCAGAAGCAATCTAAAAATTCATCACAATTACAAAATTCCAATAAAATTCTTTACAGACCTTAGAAGAACAATATTCAGCTTCATATGAAAAAACAATAAAACCAAGATAGCTAAAACAATCCTGTACAATAAAAGAACATGCAGAGGTATCACCATTCCTGATTTCAGATTCTACTAAAAACTATTATAACATAAATTGCATGGTATTAGCAAAAAAACAGACAGGTTAAAAGCCACACACCTATGGACATCTGATTTTTCACAAAGAATCCAGAAACACATAACAGAAAAAAGAAAGCATCTTCAGCAAGTGGTACTGACATAACAGGATGTCAGTATGTAGAAGAATGTAAATAGATTCACATCCATCACCATGCACAAAACTCAAATCCAAGTGGATCAAAGACTTCAACATAAAACCAGATACACTGAACCTAATAGAAAAAAAGGTGGGAATAGCCTTGAACTCATTGCCACAGGAGTCAGCTTCTGAAACAGAACTGTGATAGCACAGGCACTGAGATCAACAATTAATAAATGGGTCCTCCTGAAATGGAGAAGCTTCTGTAAGGTAAAGAACTCAGACAATAGGACAAAACAGTAGCCTACAGAATGGGAGCAGATTTTCTCCCTCCCCCACACTGACAGTGGCTTATATGCAAAGATATAAAGAACTCAAGAAACCAGACATCAACAAAACAAATAGTTCAATTAAAAGAATGGGGACAGTTCTAAACATAGAAATCATAACAGAAGAATCTCAAATGGCTGAGAAACACTTAAAGAGATGGTCAACTTCCTTAGCCTTCAGGGAAATACAAATCAAAACAACTGTGAGATTCCATCTTACACCTGTCAGAATGGCTAAGATCAAAAACACAAGTGACAGCTAATGCTGGAGAGGATGTGAAGCAAGGGGAACACTCCTCCATTGGTTTGAACTCCATTGATGAGAGCACAAAGTTGTACAGATTCTCTAAAAGTTAATATGGTGTTTTTTCAGAAGATTGGAATCAATCTTCCTCAAGACCCAGCTACACCATTCTTGGTCATATACCAAAGGATGCTGCATCCTATCACAAGGACTCTTGCTCATCTATGTTCATGATGGCTTTACTCATAATAGCTAGAAACTGGAAAAAAATTAAATGTCCCCTGAGAGAAGAGTAGATAAAGAACATGTGGTAAATTTACACAGTGGACTATTACACAGCTGGAAAAAAACCATGACATCATGAACTCTGAAGGTAAATAGATGGAACTAGAAAAAATCACCCTGAGTGAGGTAACATAGACCCCAAAAATACAAATATGATATATTTGCACTACATATGTATGTATTCAGGTAAAAGTAGACATTATCTGTTAAGTAAAGGTTAATCAAGCCACAACCATAGACCTAGAGAGGCTAAATAACAAGGAGGGTTCATGGCAGGCCACAGGGATCTCTCTGGGAAGGGGAAATAGAATACATTTTTCTGGGAGTGGGTGGGTATGGGAACAAGAGTGATTAGGTAGAGATGGGAGTGATGGAGGTAGAAATTATTGGGAGAGATGGATAAAATTGGGGAGCATCTGCGGGTGTGATGTAGAAAGTTATTGCAGTGGAAGCTCCCTGGAACCTGAGAGTAACCCTAGTGAAGCCTCATAGTAATGGGTTGTAGAAGACCAGCCATCTTCTATATCCAGGCAAGGCTCCCAACAGTGGGACATCAACCCAGCCACAAAACCGTCAATCTGCAATCTGTCCTGCCTAGAAGATGTGCTGGGGCAATGGTGGCAAAGAACTGGTGGGAGTGGCCAACCCCCACTGGTCCAACTTGAGGCCCAAGCCACGAGAGGTATCCCACACCTGACACTGCTTAGATAGCCAGGAACGAGAGGCAGAATAGCCCAGAGATTGTGGAAAAAAACAAACATAACTCGATTTTAAAAAGTCAATGAAATGATTTCTAAAGGAATTCTGCTTTACTCATAGATCAATGTCTAGCCCAGCTGTTAATGGAAGGGCTTCATCCGGCCACTGGTGGGAACATATATAGAGACCCACAATCCACACTAGGCAGAGCCAGGGGAACTTTACAAAGAGGAGAAGGAAGAATTGTTGGAGCCAGATGAGTTGAGGACACAATGAGAACACAGACCACGGAATCAACTCAGCAGACATCATAGGGGCTCACTGAGACAGAAGCATCAAACCTGGGTTCTCTGCATACATGCTTAGCTTGGGGTTTTTGTGGGACTCCTAACAGTAAGAGTGATGGGGTCTCTGACTCTTTAGCATGTGCTTGGGATCCTTTTTCTCCTACTGGCTTTCCTCATCCAGCTTTGATAAGAGGGTCTCTGCCTATATTATCGTAAATTAGTATGCCTGTTCTTTTGTTCTAGAGGGAAATGGAGGAAGAGTGGAGAGAGAGATGAGGTGGTGGGAGGTACTGGTAGGAGTGGAGGAAGGGAAAACTGAGGGAAGGATGTTATGTATGAGAGAAGAATAAAAGTTTAAAAAACCAAAACTGTGGAATATTGTTTTACAGGGTAAATATGTGTCACTGTGATTGGTTTAATAAAGAAGCTGATTGGCCAGTAGCTGGACAGTATAAGGTTAAGCAGAAGAACCAGACTAAGGACACTGGGAAGAGAAAGGACCGAATCAGAGGAGTCACCAATGAACACTGAAACAGGAGGTGCAAGTTGAAAGAAATGTAATACCACATGGCAGAATGCAAATGAATTCATTTAAATTAATATATAAATTAATATATATAACATATTATAAATGGATTACTTTAAGTTTTGATTGTCTAATTTAAGAATATAAATGGACTAATTTAAGTTGTAAGAGTTATCAAGTAACAAGCCTGAGCTATTTGTCAACTATTTTTAATTAATATTAAGTTTCTGTGTGGTTATTTGGGAGTGGCTGCCAAGACATAAAGAAACTCTGCCTACACAAAACAAAACAAAAAAGCAAACAAAAAAACAAACAGATAGAGATGGGCAGATTTCTGAGTTTGAAGACTGCCTGGTCTACAAAATGAGTTCCAGGACAGCCAGGACTATACAGAGAAACCCTGTCTCAAAAAACCAAATGAAAAAGAACAAGACAAGAAGTTAGGGGATGGCCATGTTGGGAGTGATTCTGGTGGAGCTGGAGGGGAAGTTGGGAATGGATATTATCATGTTTTATTATTATGAAATTATGAAGAATGAAGAAAATTTGCCTTATTAAATGAAAGAAAGAAAACGGTAATGAGTGTATCAGGATTGCTCTCTTTTTCTCCACAAGAACCTTATCTGTATTTGGGCTTCTCCTACAGAGCACACATTTATTTTTAGGTCACACTCAATTTTATGAAGAAATCCACCACTGAGTGCTTCATAATGAGGCACAAAAAGCTTGTATTGGAATGCATGGGTCACCTAAATTTACATACAGATGAATCATTTAAAAGTAGCGATGCGAAGAGTTTTGGTTTTGGTTTTGTTTTCTATTGCAGTGCACTAGGATATTCCTGAAAACATGGTTTCTTTCTCCTCATACAGAAATCTGACTGTTGGGATATTTTCTAGCTCATAATTGCAGAGAAATTCTTCAGAGCCAGAAGAATGTTCCTGTGATCAACCTTAAGCATAATCAGAGATTAAAGACCATGACCCTTGATGTTGCTAACACGGAAAGAACGTAGACAGGCTAAGAGCAGATATTAGCTCTTCCACCTAGTGACATATTGTTGATAGTAGTACATGCAACAAGTCAGCCAGAGCGCTGGCTGCCTGCTGTGTACTGAGCATGGGCTGCCTAAGATATAAATGCGTGCGGGTCATACTTGCCACTCAGGAACTGTCCATGATCTTCTTTGTCAAGTTACCAATATGCTTACAATTTACCCTGCAGGCATGGAGAGACTGTGGTATTATTAATTTTAATTTTCCAGGACTAAAAGCGTAATTGAGCAGGTACATGGCTGTTGGGTAGACTCTAGAGTGTTTCCTACTCTCTCCTCTCCTTTTCCCTCCTTCCTTTCTCTTAACTCTCAGTTGTTCATTCTTTTGTGTCTGTACTTGGAGTTGTTAGGGGTAGGCATCAAGGAGTATACATCCCAGTTTCCTACAAATATAAAATGTATAAATTAAATAAATTTTCCAATCTAAATTTTTTGTTTTGTTTTGCTCCAGATTGATGAGCGTCTCTCATTCTTGGTGGTCCATTTCCCAGTATGGAAAGGTGTGTTGAAATTGTCAATTTTTTTCCCATAGAAAAATGGAGGGCCAGTGAGAGAACAAATACTATGGTAAAACATTATAAAATATAAAACTAACAGCACAGCTCTGATTTCAGGGCATATAAGCTGATGAATTTGGGATCTAGGAAGTCGAGGTACCTTAGCTGGGAGCCAGCTGTATCATGAAATGGTGCTCACCAGTTCCCAGGAAATCTCAATTCCTGCAATAAACAGAACAGTAACCTGTGTCTACATCACAGTCCTTAGAACCTGAAATCCTGAGAAGAAATGTAGCAATAACTAAATGTGTATGTGGGAGCCTGAGAACCTTGTTCATTAAAAGCACTCTTAAAAAAAGGAATTTATGTGGTTAGAATATAAAATGAAATTAAAAAAAAGAAAAGGAACTGAAACAGTGCTCACAAATATTGCCTTTTATTTGGCCTAGACATAGACGTGAGAAGAGTTCTTCAAATTAATAAAATTTTAAATGTACAGATTTTCCAAGAAATTTTACAAGGTAGAGAGCAAGTAGCAAAGAAAAAGAAAAAATGTGGGATTTATCACTTGTTCCTGATTCCAAAGCCTTTCTTGGTCTTGGCACATAAATGATCATTCTCCCTAGTGGCCAAACACCACTGTGGAAAATGCCAAGACAATGGAAACTTCTGCAAGATTTAAACCCTATTATTTTGAGGAAAATTACTTATGAACTCAGTGCCTTAGATTTTTATGTTCTGCTAGAAAATGGGTTCAATAACTCATCCCATTGGGTTCCTCCGTGAAGTAAATTATTTAATCAACATAAAGAGATAAGAAAATATCTGAGACTTGCTGAGGACTACTTAATGCTAGTAGTTATTGCTGTTGCAATAGAGACCGGAGCAGAACATTTGGGTTATTGTTTTAATATTCTGGAACTCCATTTAAAGATCAGTTAATGCATTCAGTATTTTCCTTGTATAAAATGATTTCAGGTCATTTACCTGCAGGAAACGTCCACCTCAACCTTTTCTCCATTATTCTCTGACTGTCTCTGAGCAAGGCTTGACAGCACACAAGGCATACCATAGACACATTTGAAAAATGGATTCCAAAGCTACCGTGTCAGCTCTCTGTCAGAGAGACAAAATGTCTGACATGATCAATTTAAAAGTAGAAGAGGATAATCTTGGCTCACACTTTCAGAGGTTACCTGGTCAGTGGGTATCATGGCAGAAGAAGCATGTGACAGAAAGAGCCTGTTTGCCGAGTAGCATTGAGGAAACAGAGAGAGAAAGGGATCTGGGGTCCTAAGATCCCTTTCCAGGTCGTGTTTCCAGTGGTCCAACTTTCCTCCATTAGACTCTGACTCCTTACGCTTCTACCATTTTCAAACTGACACAGGAGCCTTAGGGGAAACATCTAGGATCCAAACTATAACAGTTACAAACAGGGAGGGGTTGTATTTTCTTTATCGAAGTCTAGCACAGTGCCTGAAATATATTGTTACCACATTAAAAGTGAAGAACAATGTTTCACCTGAATGAGTATGAACTTGTCCATGACACTCTGTCTTGGAGTTCTAGGCCTCTGCCAATCTAGGCATGTCTGTCAACACAATTAAATTGGAGGACTTATTTTGACCACCAACGACTTTTCAAAAGAGTATCCTTTCATAGACCTACATAAGACAGATTTATTGACCAACCATCAGCTAAGGATATGTTTTTCATATTGATACATAGCACAGGTGATTGCAGAGCTGCAACATCCAAACAAGAAGCAGGATCTCTTCTGCTGAAAATCGAATAGACCCAACAAGACTTTAACACCTTTTAAAGATGCCTCTTTACTTTATGACATGCTGGTTTCCAACACAGTAATACTGACCGATTTAGCTGATAGTGCTTGCTGCAATGGAATTGATATCCTGTGAAGGTCATGTTTGAACACCACATAAAAATAATTGGGCTGGTATTAACTATTTTTTAATTGGTATAAATCATGCATATTTATGAATTAACCAGGGATGCTTTATTATATATATGCATTGTGCAATGTCAAAACTAGGGTAAACAGATATATTTCTTAAAACATGTATTATTTCTTTGTGGTAAAACCACTCAAAATTCTTTCTGATGACTTTTCAGAAATATTCAGCACATTATCATTGTCTACAAACACCCTGCTTGAATTGGAACATCTGAGATCATTTTCCCTGTCTGATTGTAATTTGATTCCCTTTGACCAATACTTCCCCTTTCTTTATCCCTTAGACCTCACAGTCTCTGGTAACCACTATACTACTCCCTAGTTCTACAAGATCAACATTCTTAGATTCCACATATACATAAGATCATATGGGTCTTTCTGTGCTTGGCATATTTAATTTATTGCAATATCCCCTTTTTCTATCCATATTTTCACAAAGGACAAGAAATTATCTTTTGGATGGGGTGGCATCCCATTGTGTATATATAATACATTTTCTTTGTCCACTCATCAGCTGATAGACACCCAGCTGATCTCTTTTCTTTCCTATACCTAATAGGGCTGCACGAATGGAGTTCTTTCACTTCTTTTAAATATACCCAGTGGTGGGTTTGCTGGAGCATGAACAAACACTATTGTTATTCTCATGGAAAACCCATACCATTTTATCATAACACCAGAGGTAATTTACATTCTCAGCAATATTAAACAAAGGCTTCTTTTTCTTCACGTCTTCCTTAGCACCTAGCATCTTTTGTCTTCTTACTAATCGCTGTTCTCTCTGCATTGGGGTGCTGTCTCACTGCTGTCCTGAGCCACATTTCCTCGATGACTAGAGATGTTGCACATTCTGTCATCTGTTGACCAACTGTATGTTTTCATTTGAGAACTGTCTAGTTCGATTGCTCATTTGAAATTGGAATACATACTGAGCTCTCTTGATGGCTATTCTTCATACACCTTATTGGGTGTAGAGTGGGTGGAGTCTTTGTTCTGTTGACAGTGCTGTGCAGGGTTTTCTAACGTGATACCATCTCCTTTGTCTACTTTTGCTTTTGTTTCCTGTATTTTGAAGCCTTCTTGCCCGTTCCAAATCATAAAGCATTTCTCCCATGTTTTATTTGAGTGTTTTATGGTTTCTGGTCTTACACTTAAGTCTTCAATGACTTTTAGTTTGGTTTATATTATCTAGAAAGATAGGGGTCTAATTTTTATTACACTTGGATTTCCAAATTTCCCAGCAGCAGCTTCTTTGGAAATGATCATCTTGCCCCACTCCTTAGTTCTTTTTTCTTTTTCTTTTTTTTTTGAAGATCAGTGGCTATAGCTACATAGCTTAGTTCTAAACCCTCTGTCTAACTCCATTGGTTTGTGTATCTGATCTCATGCCAATATTAGTCTGTGTTGCATTTATTACAAATAATATGCTACAATGTGATTGATGAGTGCACACGTGCAAACATGCACACTCACTGATGGCAAGCATTTAATAGCAATGCTAGAGGTCTTGCTTTCTCATCTAGGTGTATGCAAAGATATTATTTCTCAAAATCTGGGTTCTCCTCAATGACTCAGCACCTGAAAGCCTAAGAGGTGGCAGCACTTAATCCTCACAGAGATCCTCTAAGAGCTGGGGCTTCGCTCTGGAAGTTCTAGGAGGAGGCAGTTAGGTAAATGGTGAGGAACAATTTGAAGCAGGTTTCTTGTTTCTCTGCCTGACCAGTCATTCATTTGCTTGTTCATTCATTTACTTAAATTTGTTCAGCCATTCATTATGACTTTCCATTTCCTCTGCATATGAACTGGACACAGCATTGTTCATTACTCGTGTGCTTCATACACTCACAGAATTAGAAACTTTAACCTTGAATGTCTGTGAGTCTCCTCATTACAGTGACTATCCCTAACCTCATGCTTCTGGGCTTCTTCTCTGAAAGTATTAAAAAATGCAATACTGGTGGGTATGTCTTAAATTGTAGAGATGTTATTAATATACAATTAAACAAAAATAGGTAACAGTAGATGTTTTATAATCGTATTAAATTATTTTATTTCACTTGTTTATCTGCATTCTGATAGTTAAGATTTTAGATTTATTTTATTTATTTGTGTGTGTGTGTGTGCGCGCGTCTATCTTTCTGTCTCTCTGTCAGAGAACAACATATAAGCATCAGTTCTTTCCTTCTGCTAGTGTCCTGAGGATCACACTCACACTCTCATTCTTGGCAGCAAAAATCTTTAGCCTCTGAGCCCACTTACCAGCCGGACAGTTCAAGATTTTATGCATAGAACACTTATGTACTTTAAAGGTATGTTCATGTCATATGGAAGTATGATTTCACACTTCTACAGGCATTTTGTGTTATGATGAATAATCATAAAAGCTCTGGTAGACATGCAGTGATTTGCTCCTAGAGGTGAGAGGCCTTTGTGGTGTTGTGTGGTGTTGACCGTGGGCGTCGGCGAGTAACAGTAGAAGTGAGAATGGGAACTCTTTGTCCTAAGTAAACAGAAGGAAATTCATTCATCTTAACCTTGGAATCCTGTACCTAGCTACACTTTCTTTCAAAAAGATAAAACAAATATGGTTTAGACAACAAATACTGTTTTCCCCCTTAAAACGTTATTTTTTTAAATTACTTAATCATATGTTTCTGTAACAATTGGAAAGTACAACAAAATCTAAGAAAGATTCAGGAGAAAACCAAACCGTGAATCTCACACAAGATGACTGAAGTCATGAAAAGATTTATATTGACTGTTTTGGTTGTGTACTCTAACATGAGGTTTGGAGATTTGTGTAAGTCACATGATTCTGTGTAATAAAGTGGTGTATTTAATGGATAGCTAAGTTGTACTAAAATTGCAGCGGTGTTTATGAGAAAAACAGAAGAACAGTGGAGGTGTTATAGATTTATTTTTTAAATTTTAGTCATGGAGCTATGTCACAAAATTAATGACACATATTACATAAATTGAAACAGAATGTACAGATTCTAGATCATCAGGGAGAAAAAAATCAACCACAAGGTGAGAGTGTGAGAAGAATATAAAGCAGTCCTGTAATCTAACAGAAGCTTGAGCTGAAGAGGGAAGACAGGGAACACCAGACCTGATTGCAAAAATAACCCCAACTATATCAGTAATCACATAAGAGCAATGATAAGTGAGAATTCAACGCAAGTACATCAGCAAAATTAGAGCACAGAGCAGAGGTGATCGCTGCGGCTAGCAGGTGGAGTTTTATGTTCCTCAATGGAGATCTCCTAAACAAACCCATGTCATTAGGTTAAGGACCAAGCAGAAATGAAGACAATGTAAATACTACCTTCAAGATGGCAGAACAACATTAAAATCAGTTAAAATAATATGTGGGGGTGGGGTTCTAAAGGCTCCAAGATGAAGTTAATCAATTAGGAGCAAGCCACCAAAAGACAGAACCACTGTGAGGTCTACTCGTCTAGTGGTAAAGCTAATAACTCTGTGAAAAGAAACATGCAGGCTCACGACGTAAGGGCTTTTGTTGTTCGTGTCCAGTGATAGAAGGTCTCAGAACCAAGGAATCAGTGGGTGAGGAGAATGAGTGCTGGGATAGCAGGAAGGCAGGTATTTTCATCCTTATGGGTAAGGATCTACATCTCTACTAACAGCTGTGGTGTTGGCCAGGGAAACAGAAAGAGGGGAGTGAGGGTGATTAGGAGGGAGGAGGGAGGCAGGAAGGGATGGTGCAAGCACTTGCAAACAATCATTTTTGTGTAAATTATTAACCCCATCCAAACACATTTTCCTGTCATGGTGGTTTTATCCCTGCTTAGAAGAACAGTTGATGCTTAGGTGGTGTTTGACTGGGGGAAGCATTAAACCTTTAATCAGGACATGCTTGGTAGTGGGCACAACTCACCACTCCTGACCCTGCCAGATGCTCATTTCCCTGGCTTTGCCCTTCTCTCCGTCTGCGTGGCCTCCAGTCAAAGGTGCCTTCGGAATGCATGCTCTCAGGTGTTAACGACATACAGACTGTCATCTCTGGTGAAATACATGCAGACTGTGTGATGGGCTTTCCGCCATTGAAGTTCAAGGCTGCGGCTACAACAATACTGCCCGGACCAATTTCAGAATCCCTTCAAGTTTACTTTATAAACTATCATACCAAGAAAAATAGACAAGTCAGCTGAAAATGAAATCAAAGTTGGCCTGGAACAGACAAGGACATGGAGGGTCAAGCTGATATTAAGCCAGCAGATGAATTTGGATCCCAGAGAGCAGAGGTGAGTGTTGGGGGAACTGACTATGCTCTGAATGCATAGTTCTTTCTTCCAAGTCTCTCCAGATATCTAGGCATACATAGTCCTGTATTCTCTAGATAACATCCAAGAGGCAATAAATAAACCTAAAAACCTTTGCAAGGGGCTGTCTCAAATATTTAAGTGTAGAAAATAGCTTTAGCAAATGTTCTACTTTGTCAATAAGGAGCCAGAGTCCAGTGAAGTCGAGTGACCTGCTCAAAAATGTTTGATATTTTGCCACATACCTAGGATTAGAACTCTCAAATCACAGCTTCCCCATCCACCCCAGAATTTGCTGATGGATACTTCCAACTCAACAGAGTTCCCAGTGGGGAGAAATATATTATATATTATATGTAAATATAATATTGTAAGTTACGTAAGCATTTGAGTTGCACTTTGGAGCTAGTCTTTTCTGCATGTGGTTATAGGAGCAGAGAAGAATGAACCCTGGAGTTAAGCCTTCTAATGGAATATGATTCATTGTGAGTGTGTAAGTTAGTTAGCTAATGGGCTCAGCCTTAAAATAAGCCAGCTTTGGTAACTAACCTCAAAGATCCTTGATAACATTTAGGTCATCAAAAGTCCTAAACGTTCAACAAGAAATACAGCCCAGGTGTTGGGGCTTTCTGAATCTGGGTTTAGGATCCCTATGCGTAGGAAGATATTTAGCGAAAAAAATGTTTATAGGCTTTGCATTCACTATTGAAATGCAATCCAGACATAGAGCCTAGTCAGCAAAATAATGATTACCACCGCAAATGGGTGTGCTAAGTTGGGTTGTTAGCAATTTATCCAAATTAAGAGTTGGGGCTTTACCATAATCACTTGAGAAGTATGCCATTCATAGCTTCATTTATTTTCACATGTGATGCTCATCCTAATTTCGAAGTTTACTACCATCCCCTTCCAAAATATAAACACATCCTATTGAAAGCTCCATCACAGAGTCTGTCAAGTCAGAAGGTAATCTACAGCTCCGTGCGTGCCGCTTCATTTCAGAACGCCCTCGACTTTGGGATTTTATTTCCGTTTTGCGTCTTTAGGCATTTCCTCCGCCATGATAGCCCGTGTCATCTCTCCAGGTCTGCACTACCACACACAACCGGAGTTATGTTTAACACTTCATAGAAGGCACAATTCAAGTGGCAAGGACATAGAAACCTAAGGGTCTGTGTAGTTTTGGGGGGCTGGCATTGTGAGCTATTCAGGTCTCCAAGCCTAAATGAGCAAAGGAAGGGAATCATGGTTAGTGACCCCAGAGAAACTTGGCATCACGGAGTCAGGGACACAGGGATGCTAAAAGGAGTCTTTTAAAAAGAATCATGCTCGCCCACAGTGACCCAGCTTGGAGGAGTCTGAATAAATAAGCATCACCCCTTACTCTTGTCTTGTTTTCAGATCTTCAGTCCAGGTGCCATCAGTCAACTCTGTGTCAGAGAGGTAGGGGGTCCCTGGATCATCTGTCAGCATTTTTAGCTAGAGCAGGTCAGAGTAGGTGGAGAGTAGCTCCAGAACGATGCCTCCAGGAAGCAAAGAGACCCTTTCCCACAGGTTGTTGAAAAGCCAGAGAACTCAGTTTCTGCTTCTAGATGACTGTCTGAAATAACCCAAGCCACACACATTCACTGATTAATTGTAAGGTCTTTTTGCCCCACAAAGTCAAGTTATCTGAGGAGTTTCCTCCATTTCGGTTTAGTCAATGTTTATAAAGTGGTGACTGAAGAGTCTTAGCTTTTAGAAACCACGCTCTTCCCCAGCCAGCCTTCAGCGACTCAACACCAGCCTCAACATCATCACCACCTGCACACCCACAAGCCACCCAATACAAGGCTCATACCTTTTTAAAAAGGTGTCCCCCCCCTCTCTCTCTCTCTATCTCTCTCTCTGTCTCTCATTCCTGCTTCCAGACGGCCTTTCAATCTGTCAACAAATCTCTTGAGTGAAATCTGTGGCTGTGGTCTCTGTGGCATACCTTAGTCCCAACCTATCAAGGTACTTCCGTCCCATAAACCTTAATATCATTTATTAATGCTCTTGAGGTCTTCTCAGCAAAGAGTAGAAGTTTGGATATTCTGGTTCCATGGTAACTTGGTGGTGTGCCAGGTAATATATTCAAATTAAGAATGGGGGTTTTACTATAATCACTTGGGAAGTAGACAATTCATGGCTTCATTTATTTTCACTTACAGTGTGCTTCCTAATTTCTAAGTTTACTAACATCTCCTTCCAAAATACAAAAGTAAATTCTATTAGAAGCTTAAGTCAAAAAGTTCTGTCACCTTAGAAGTCAATTTATACCGTGCTACTTTTCTGAGTGGGAGCCAGAGTGGTCCTGGTTTATACAGTGTTACCATCTTGGAAATATTTGGGATGTCAGAACTGTTTGGATGGAAGCCTCACCTCAGCTCCTGTCACCCATATAGCTAAAGAAACTGAAATGTTTGGATGGCAGCTTCACCCCAGCTTCTGGCATCCATATAGCCAAAGAATCTGGCGTATTCAAATAGAAGCTCCACCCCAAACCCCTCCCCTAGAGCTGCCTCAGTCAAGACTCCACCCCAGAGAGAACCCACCAAAGGATGACCTCTTCCCAGAGATACTCAAGACCACTCTCACAGGGTATTTAAACTGCCTCCCCAGAGAACACACACTTAGTTTGTGGTTTTCCAGTCTTCCTTTCCCGTCTCCTCCCTAGGAAACTGGAAAGCCATTCGGGAGCATTTGTATCCATTAAACCTGGGCTTTTTTTTATATATCAGTTTGATTTGTTCTGATTTGTATTATTGCATTGGTGGAGAGGCTTATCGGGGTGCAGAAACTTTTCAAGAACATCGATAACTCATAACCCTTTCTAGAGTGTATTTTTTTTAAGTCTTTGGAATTCTGAGGTTGACATCCCAGTTTGAGAAGCAGATCAGAGTCTGAAAGAAATCATTGGTTAAAAGACAAAACAGAAGAGGTGGGCTAGGTGTGCTAAAGGGTTAAAAGATCATTACAGTCCCAGGAAATGGGACAGAAGACAAAAAAGAGTGTTGTTGCTCATGGCATTCAGGGCATGGATCTAGACAGTATGTGCCTAGCTTTTTTTCATATTTCCAGTTCAGCACAGCATGAAGTTCAACCTGAAATACCAATGTTCAAGCTTGAAATGGACAAGTTGAGCATGTTCCTTTCTTCTCACATGGCATTCAGTGGCAGTCATACTAGGAAGCCATTGTTCTATGTACAGATCTGGGTCATAATTTTATCTTTATCACCAACGTTCTGTTGGTGAACGGTCTATAGAATTTACCAGGCTAGCTCTATTATAAAATATTCTTTAATTAAAAAAAAGGAAAACTTACAAAAGCCAAGGTTCCAGCGAGGAGCACAGGAAAACAAAGAGGAGGCGGGAAGCACACCCGCAAGTTTTATAAGTAAATCTTAGCCTCAGGGGAACATACCCCACAAACAAATTGTTTGGCTGAGGTTCCCCTTCAATGTTCCTCTTATGCAAAGGAAGTAATTAAGCAAGCCAGTTGCATGGTTCATGCTAGTTCTAAAATGATAAACGAAAACGTTGAGACTCTTGGAAGTATTCATGAATCTCATCATAAGTAAAATGCTAAATAAAAGGAAAAAAATAAGAACTCCTTAGGACTGTCAGAGAAGTGAAGTCTCTAGCCAAATACTGGCTTCCAGAGGGGCAGAGATAGAAATTTTCAAAAAAAAAAAATCATTATTTTTGTTCTGGAGGATAAATACCATAGGACACGTTATACATGTAGCAAAATCTGAATCGCAATTAATGAATCGTTGCAGATTCATGGGTGGGCAATCTGAGAATTAAAGTCCAAAGGGTCAAGAACAGCAGGAGTCTATTGAAGCTTTCTCGGAGTTACATTCTTAGAAATAGCAAAATGGTGGCTTCTGGGAATCAGAGGGTCAAGAAGTCACAACTCAATGGGTATAAAGTTAGGGTTTTCAGTTACACATATCTTCTCTACAACACCATGCCTAGGCCAAAAGTACTGGGTTATGGAAAGTATCAAGAGGAAAGACTACAGGCTGGATTCTTTCAACTGAAAGCATCAAATCTTAGATGATGAGAAAGAAGAATGCAATTCAATGTTTGCCCAGTCATAGGGAAGCCTGTGCCCAGTGTACTTCCAGTTGCCCACACTAAGTATAAGAGAAACACCCCCCTCTTGCTTCTTGCTGGGACGATTGTTTTGTAAATCCGCCACCATGGCATTCTGTTTTCAACTGGATCTTCCCTCTGAAGAAGGTCTTTTAGCAGAGCTCACCCCTCTAGATTATCATCAGAGTGTAAATGATACGAGGGAAGGAAATTTTCACCCCCATCTCTTTCTAGTCACCCTGTCCCTGATAAAGAGGAAGTAGATACTGAGATGATGGGTTGAAGCCTCAACCAGAGACTGAGAGTTAATCATGGGTCCAGATTACCTCCCATCTCCACATACATGGTTAATGCATTACTAACAGTCTTTGCAAGAGTTTCTTTTACCTACTGTGAAAAGTATGCTTCTAAGGAAAAAGTAATACTACAGGGCCTACTAAAAGACAAAGACACAATTTGAAAGGATTTAACCAGCATCATAACCCAAGTCAGAGATGGCAGGAATGTTGGAGTTATCAGACCAAGAATTTAACATTGTAATCCCATTTGAACAATTTAAATACAAAGTAAAAGTAGTTAAGAAATATTTTCTTAAAAAAATAGAAATTACAGCAGAAACCAAAGAAACTGAAAACAGAACATCAAGACAAAGCAAGGCCAATAGTTAATTATGAATATTGTACATGTTCATTTGAGTGGGTTGAAAACTAGCTGGAAAACATTTTTGAGAATACCTATGGAGGTGTGTTTTGAACAATTCACATTTATAATATTATACTGAGTGATAAAGGGGATTACCCTCACCAATGTTACTGAGCACTACCAATCCCAGAAACCAGAAAGAGGCCAGTTCACTCTTTCTGTTTTAGATCTAGCACATCTGTGTTATCTTCCCCTCAGATATCATCAACCTGAAAACTCAGAATTTTTGTACTCAGGGTTTTAAGCCAGCAGCCTTTCAAGTTCTTGGACCTGGATTCATACTGATTTGTATCACTCACTTTATAGGTCTCTAGCTGCACACAAGTTCTCAGCATCAATAATTCCTTCAGTTAATTCCCATAGTCTATCTCATCTATTTCCCTGTCTCTGTCATCCATTTATCTGTCTGCCTGTCAACCATTTATTATACGATTAGTCTGTTTCTCTGGAGAGCTGTGGTGGTTTGAATAAGAATAACACCCATAGTCTCATGTGTTTGAATGAGTAGTCACCAGGGATTACCAGTACATGAATGGATCTAAAGAATTAGGAATTGTGGCTTTGTTAAAGGAAGTGTATCACTGGGGATAGGCTATGGAGTTTCAAAAGCCCATGCTGTGGCCGGAGTCTGACTTTGAATCAGGATGCAGCTTTCAGCTTCTGCTCCAGAACTTCCTGTTTGCCACCGTGCTCCCTGATATGATAATAATGGACTAAATCCCTGAAATTGTAAGCAAGTCTTCAGTTAAATGTTTTCTTTTATACAAGCTGCTTTGGTCATGATGTTTCTTCCCAGCAGTAGAACCAAAGCTGAAGTTGCAACCAGGGACTGAAGTATTGTTGTGACAGGCCGAACCAGGAGTTTGTTGGAGGAACATGGAAGATTTGGGGACTTTGAATTAGAAAAGCAGCTGGATGCTTTTAAGCAGGGCTTAAAGGGCCATCCTAGTAGGAGCATGAAGGTAGTGGTGTTGAGGATGATTTGAACTGTGGGTGCTCAGCTCTAGAAATTTAGGAGAGGAAGAAATTTAAGTAGTCTAGTGATATTTTGTGATATCTTGTGATATATTGGCAAAGAATATGGCTGCCTTTTGCCCCTGTCCAAAAAAATCTGCTTGAGGCAAAATTGAAGAGTTTTGGATTAATGGTGTTTGCAGAGGTTACAAGACAGCCTAGTATTGACTCTACTGTGTGGTGCTTTGTGGTCAGACTTATGCAGATCTATAATGAAAAAGAGCAAGTGGAGCAAGGAAAAATACAAATGTACAGAAGAGGAGAAATGGAGCACCAGGAAGTGTAATAGAGCTAAGTCCAGTGCTCAAGGAGAAAAAGGAAAAAAAAAAATAAAGTAAAACCTGATGCTAAATGGGAGAAAGGGAGTGGTGATGCCCCACCCAGCTAAGCTTCCAGCTTGAGAAAAGGAATCAAAAGCATAAGAAGTGAAGGAAAACATCTGCAGAAACAGAAAAGAGATGCAGATGTAATTGAAGGAGTCTTAGTCCCATGAAACAGCAGAGCTCGGCAGCTTCAGCCACATGGCTCTGGTTTTAAAGTAGAGGTTATAAGAAAGGGGCTGTGGAATCTCCATGGACAGCTAAGCAAAGTCACTGAGGCCAGGTCTGTGTCAGGCATGTCCCTGCTTGGAGGCCTAGAGAGGCCATTGTGTGAAGCTGTGTAGGTGAAGCCTGACTTGCCTTGAAGACCCAAGGTCTTCAAGATAAAGAAGTTAAAGCCATGGGACACCTGCCAAGAAGAGCTGCAGATGGGGAGTGGAACCAGCCCAAGAGAGAAAGAGACGTGTGTTAGCGTCAACACAGCTGAAAGAAGTTGGAGTTCTGAAGAGTGCTTTGACATCAGATGTGGAAATGCAGAGTTTGGCATTGACCTGCTGTTTTTCAGACTTGTTTGGTCCACTATTTCCTCCCTGGGCTCTCTTTTCTACTTTTGGAATGGTAATGTAGATCCTGTGCCAGTGTATATTGGAGGTATGTGATCTGCTGTTTGGGTTTGATTTTAGAGGGGGTGACAGTTAAGAGATTGTCATCTGTCTCAGAAGAGACTTTGGACTTCAAATAGTGTTGAGACTGTGAAAGATTATTGGTACTTTTGAAGTTGAACTGAATGCATTTTTCATTATGATGTGGCTATAAGCCTATGGGGTTAGCGACTGGAATGTGCTGATTTAAATAAAAAAGACTCGCATAGGCTCATATATTTGAATGCTTATTCACTGGGGAGTGTCACTATTTGAAAGGATTAGGATTAGGAGGTGTGACTTTGTTGGAATAAGTGTGTCACTGGGGGTAGACTTTGAGTTTTTTCAAAAGCCCAAGGCAACCCAGTGTTTTCTGTCTCTGTCTCTTTCTCTGTTCCCCGCCCCCTTTCTCTCTGGATTAGGATGTAGCTCTCAGCTACTGCTCCAGTGTCATGCATGCCTCTGTACTCCTTGCCATGATGAGAATGGACTAAGTCTCTGAAAGTGTAAGCAAGCCCCAGTTAAGTGCTTTCTTTTATAAAATTGTCTGTGCGTCTCTTCACAGCAATAAAACAAGGACCAAGAAATTTGATAACTGACTTTGGGCAGAAATCTAATACTGCTTATCTGGATTTTATGGCATCACTTGTTAATGGCATGGTTCTTTTGCTACTGGATCTTTAATTCCACCAATCATCTGCCCATTAGAAGAAAGGAGCCCACAAGGAAGTACAAGAGGCCAGCAGCAAGTAACTGTACAAGACACAGCCTGAGTTAACTGAGATCTGAACCGATAAGTATGGAACTCTTATGGGTCAGCTCATCATAGTAGGAGACCAGGTGATGTAGAAGGAGCGGCGGGCTGCGTCCCGCCACCCGGCCGCCAGCTAGCTTTACACCCGAAATAATTACACGGAAACTGTATTCTTTTAAACACTGCCTGGCCCATTATCTGTAGCCTCTTATTGGTTAATTCTCACATCTTCCTTTAACCCATATTTAGTAATCCGTGTAGCACCACGAAGTGTGGCTTACCAGGAGAGATCTTAACCTGCATCCATCTCAGAGAGGATAATCATGGTGACTCACTATGGCGACTGCCTGAAGCATCTCCCCAACTCTACTTCCTTGTTCCCACAATTCTGTTCTGTCTACTCCACCTACCTAATTTTCTGTCTCTTAAAGGGCCAAGGCAGTTTTCTTTATTAATTAACCAATTAAAGAAACATAGACAGATAACTCTCCTCCATCAAGGTGAAGGTGTGGAATTCAAATTTTACTGTGAGAAGGCTTATGTGCCTTTTTGGGGCGCACCACTAACCTTTTCAAGATAGATATGACTAACCCATAGTAATTGATACCCAGACTCACATTCTAATCATCTATCAGAATTCCACTAATATTATAAATGGTTATGGGAAAGTCTGTTGGGTATAAAAGCAGACTTTGGACCTACTCAAAAACTTAAGGAAATTTTCTTCTGAAACCTCGTTATCCCCACCCATCCTGCAATATAATAAAGTCTTGAAACTTTATGAGAGTTTTTTATGAGACCACTTACTGTTTCTCCACATACTGTACCTACCATAAGTTAACATCTTCTTTAAGCTTAAGAATTCTCTCAGGCAAGCATAGTTATGTAGAAAGATTAAATAGAGCACCATTCCATGTGGGAGTTCCTGGGAACAGAACGTGTAGAATATTCTTTCTGGGATTTTTATGTTTTTCTCTCGAAAGTTTCTTTCATTATTGGGCTCATTATTATAGATGATTTTCAAGCAAATTCATTGTGGGTCATGGGGTTGGGGAAGAATGAAAGCCCTTTTAACTATGATCACTTCGAAATCCTCAGAAAGAGAGCTAGTCTCCATGCACTGAGACATGCAGAAACTTCATGAATTCAATAAAAATATCAAAAATGATCTGACTCATTCAACAAAACTTTGAGTTGCAACTTATTGTTCTAACCTTCTCTATCTATGTGTGTATGCTTATATACATATTTCATTCAATAAATGTTTGATGATTGTTCATTGAATGAAACGATAGTGAAGCAGAGAGAGGGATGGAGGTGGGGCATTTGGTAAATGATCCTGCCAGACCAGGAAATGACAAAGAAGAGCAAATAAAAAGATAAATAGTATTATTTGTGGAAGACTGTATTTCTGCATAAGACTCTGAGTGGAACTGATACCACCCCGAGAAAAGAAGATTGATACAGTTAAATAAAAGAAGAAATACTCTTTATTCACACAATTTAGTTTGGAATAAATGGGAAGAGCTCTTAAATTATGAATTCTGCAACAACAAAACTTATGGAAGCAGTTTCTTAAAGCCCCAGAGAAATTACTGTGGTTTTCATCTTAAGGTCGACATCGGCTTTGAATAGTAGCCTGAGAGAGCTTGAAGATTCCTCTCTGTTCTCCCGTTCCCTCCCTCTAGCCATCCAGTGTTGGAAACCTTTTCATTTCAGACACCAATTGAGTGTGTCTGCCAGGGAGAAAGTTTTTATGAGCTTCACTTCTCCCTCCTCTTTCTGATGCACAAAGTTGGAGTCAGACCTCTGGCCAATAGCAGGGCATTGATGAATCCCTACACTGCCCAGCACATAAAATATTTATACTTAGAGAAAGCTAGACTAAGTAGCTAGGAGAGTATTGTGCAGCATAGAAGCCAATACCACTCCCAAATAATAGCCAATGTTCACAACTCTCCTCTGTAGAGACTGAAGAGGATGCTGTGATTTCCCCAGCACTGGATTGCCTTGTCATGTTCGCTTAACTGGTGTGCTCTGTGGGTCACCCAGAATCTCAGTTTGCTTAACTGAAGAGATGCAGAGGGTTTTGATTATTGAGGTATTTAACTATTTTCTTACTTTAACAGTTATCAAAGGCATACATTTCTGGGTGGGAGGGGCAAATTTTAAATAGCAGGCAAGAGTTCCCTTCCTATAGAATCTATAGTGTTGAGTGAAGCCTTGCAAGCTTTGACCTCCAGGATGACCTTGATCAGGAGATATGAGCGGAGTCTCAACATGACTTAGAAATTTGGAGTGAAGACCTGAGTTTTGATATAGAGGAAAGCAGAGGACAAGGAGAAAGACACAGACAGAGCAGGCCTACTGACCCCAGGCAATGCTTGACTGGTTCTCCTGGCCCAACCTTGCAGCCACGGCCTCTCTATCAGCAGCAAGGGGCAGCAAGGGCTTTCCTTTTAGTTGAAAGCAGAGAATGAGCTGAGCAGGCGGTTCAGAGGGTCATTAGAAAGCATCAAAGGAGGCAGCCTCATGATGGTAATAAGACGGCTGTGAGGAAATAAAGTGGGCATTGATCTGCACTATCGAGTGTGACATTTTAACCAAAGCTAAAAGCCAAGAGCAAATCTAGCCCTGTATTCATCTGCCTGCCTGTTTTAGTAAATTGTCTTCCCCTCCCCCCAACCACTGGCCTCAGAGGTCACTTCATATTAGCTGGCTTGTTAATACTGAGGCAATCAATACTTAATCAACAAGTAATGGGATTTCGCAGTCATCCTGTATGATCTTTCAATAAAGCCCCGAATCCATCTCGGACCATTCCAAGACTAACGAAAGGTGTGCAGTTGCAGCAGACCCTGGATTTGATGGTCTGATGCTCCTTGGCTGATCTGCATCTTATTAAGATACCGGGCAGCCACTGTCCTTCACCCTTTTGTTTCCTGATCCCCACAGAGCACAGCATGACTAAAATACAGCTGACTACGATTTTATATGCATCAGTAAGAAAATTCAGATTTCTTTTCAGTGTAGGGTTTAGACCTCTTTGATAGTGTTATACAATTAAAAAGTGAATAAATAAAGTCCTGGAGAGAGATGTATATCAGAAAAGGGGGGAGGAATCTTAAAAAGGGAAATGGCTGTTTTAATATAAAATATTAAGTCAGGGAGCTGGAATCCCCATATGTTCCAATTATTGAATAGTAGACTCCCAAAGCTCTTCTCTGAATGAGCTTAGTGCATGGTGGAATGAGAGACAGAGAATGGCATTGACTCTAAACATGTAAAGGAGCTTCTAAAGGTGACATCTAGATGCTGCTGTTTAGAAGGAAGTTGATTTTGTGCCATGAGAATTCCATACTTCCACAATACTTCGAATATGTTTTTTAATCTTTTTATTTTATACTGCAATAGGATTTTGTAGAGGCCTAGAATGGTCCTATATTAAAGGAGACAGGGCCTTCTACATAAGACACACCACCATGTCATACTCCTCAGAATAGATTTCTTTATGTGAATTAAATTTTTACTCCTGTCTGACCTTTCTATTTTCAGGCTCAGAAAATGTATCAGAACAGTGTTTGACTCAATGATGACAATTCAGGCTAATAAAAAAAAATCAATGAAAGATGAGAATGCTAGTTTAGGAATATAACCTTCAAGTACGTAATCTATTGGGTAATTGGGCAAATGATAGTCTTTCCAACTACAGGAAAGAAGCTATATTTTGAGAAAACACATTGTCAATCACAGAATGAAATCCAGAGGAATTAGGGAGATTTATGAATGCTGAAAGGTACCAGGATCTAGCACTGTGTTACACGGAACTCCACAAAACACTTTGCTACAATTATGTACCAATAACCAAATATACTGTGTCTGTTATGCACTATTTGATGGCTATCTAAAAAGTAGACATTCCTGAGCTGGAACTGACCTAATTGCCTCCTTTTTGAGAAGTAGCTTTCATGGTACAAGAATGTGCCTGGCAAGCTTTCCAAAGGAGGGAAGCAAACAAATGTCCAAACCAGCAATGGCACCTATGAACCACAGCAACGAAGAACCCTAAGGATGCAGTAGAGGCGTACATGCTTTCGTGTAACCAACAGCTCCTTCATTGGAGGGAAGACGTATCTAGTACTGAAAACCTAGCCAACCACTCAATGTTAGTGAAGCAATGGATATTGGAGGAGAACCTACAACCACCACTTTACTCAACCAGCATAATCTCTAACAATAATCTTAGTACCAGTCTTTATACCCCAGAAAAGTATAGCTCTCATGTGTCATCATGGAAACTTCTTTGCAACAGAGGTCATTACAAAAAATATCACAACCAACAAAAATGCAGAGCTGTGGAGACTAATACCAAGGGATAGATCTACAAAACACTCTTTCATCTAAGGGCTAAGGAATATTACAGAAGAGGGGGTAAAGAGATTGCAAGAACCCTGTAATCAGGGACTTGGCTATGAGGTTGTATGAGGTTGTATCACTTAGTAATGTCAAAATCTATACTTGTAAAGTCTGACCAACATGACTGCCTAACATGAGCTAAGCAAGGACAGTAGACATCAATAGACATGCCAAAGTGGATTGAGAAAAGCCCATGAGGCCTCAACATTATACAAAGAATTATAGATAATCAAAGAATGCTGAGAGTTGGAGAAATAGTCTTCTCTAGGGAAAAGTACACCAATTGATTACCCAATACCAAATGGTCAATTGTGAAAACATATGCAAATAACATTTTATAGACTGAGATAGTTATATTTAGGAATATGTATGTATGTATGCATGTAATAGTAGGTAGTAAAAAAAGTCATGACTTTGGAAAAAAACAAGGAAATATCTATAGAAGCACTTTGGAAGGAGAAAAAGGAAGGAACAAATGATGTAATTATGTTATAGTATAAGACAAAAAATAAATTGGTATTATCAGTATATCCACTATGTAGGTAAATGCAATGAGATTCAGAATGTAGTTTATTAAAGATACAAAAGAGAAGAGTCCTAAATTCACTTAAACCGAGAACAGATTTATTTTATAAACTACTAAGACACATTCTATTTCTGCCATTTACAAGGGGTCTGATATGGAACACAGGTCTTAAAATTTTCCAGCCCCAAAGTCTCAGTTCCCTAGTCAATAGATGCAGAATCATAATCATTCTTATGACTTTGAGCTAAGGAGACAATGAGCGAGCACAAAAGGGAGTTTGGCTGGAACTCTCCCCAAATGGTAGTTATAGTGTCCTCGTGGCATCATTATCTTTGCCATAGCTGCTTCAATGGCCTCTGGCAGCAACTGCTCTAGAATACTTCTTTGTTTAGGTTAAAGTCTGACTTGATTCTCTTCTAAAGGACACAACCTTTCCTTAATGTTTATAACTTCTACTATGTAATAGTGTTTTACATGAGGCACAAAATGCTTCCAGTTCATTTTGTTGATAGTTTATAAACACAATTCCCAGGTGGGCTGATAGAAGCTATAAGTACCCAGGTACTACCAAAAAATTACATGGTACTATCATTTTAGTTTCTGTAACTGTAATATTAGTCCGGGCTTTTATGTTAGTCACTATTCTATTGCTATGTATTAATACCATGACCAAAGAAACTCTTAAAATAGAAAACATTTAACTGGGACTTGGCTGCAGTTTCAGGACCAATATCATTGTGGTGGGGAGAATGGCAGCATGCGGGTAGCCATTAGAATATTAGCTGAGAGCTACATCCTGCTCCATAAGCAGAGAGAGACAGAGATAGAGACAGAGACAGACAGGCAGACAAACTCTGGGCTTGGCATGGACTTTTGAAACTTTGAAGTCCACCCCCAGTGACAGACTTATTCCAACAAAGCCACTCCTACAATCCTTTTAGTTCCTCTAAATAGTGCCATTCCCTGGTGACTAAGCATTCAAATGTATGAGTCTATGAGATCCATTATTATTCAGATCAGCACATTCAAGTCCCTGGCCCCTATAGGCTTATAGCCATATCATAATGAAAAATACATTCAGTTCAGCTTCAAAAGCATCAAAAATATTTCACAGTCTCAACACCATTTAAAGTCAAAAGTCTCTTCTGAGATTGATAGCAATCTCTTAATTGTTACCCTGTCTAAAATCAACCCCCCCAAAAAACAGATCAAAACTCCCAATATACACTGACCATGTAGATGTAAATGAAAACTGCTTGTTTGTTTAATTAATTAATTGCATATTAATTACATCACTGTTTGGTCAATAGCTTTTACATTTTCCTAGCTAACTCTTATATCTTAAATTAAACCATTTCTATTAATCTATGTATCACCATGAGACTGTGGTTTACCAGTAAGGTTTTCCTGCATCATCTGTCTCTATTAGTAGCTACATGGCATCTCCCTGATTCTGCCCCCCCCCCTCTCTCTCACTTCTAGCCTAGCCACATTCTACCCTGTCATAGGCCAAAGCAGCTTTATTCATTAATCAATAAAAGCAACACATATACAAGATATTCTACATCATCTCACCTTTTCCATCTAAGTAAAAAGGAAGGTTTTAACTTTAACATAGTAAAATTCCATAGGGCAAGGCAGTTATCAAGCAAGAATTAGTTACAATATTTAGTCTATTTGTAACTGACAAAATTAAAGAAAATATTCTATCATCTATTTTATCTTTGTGAGTCTAAAATTTCTTATCTAATTTACCTTTTGTTATAACTAAGTAAAACTATGACTAACTGTCTTTAACTCCAACAAACACCCCAGAAGGATATAATATTGCCTAAGTAAACAGGAAGTACCTTGTAAGCAACTTCCAAAGTTCTAGAATTGACAGAGACATCTTACTGCCTAGAGAGTCACCCAAAGTTCTTCTATAATGTTGGGCCATCCATATTCAGGCTACAGGCCCATAGCATCCAACAGGCTCTTCCATGAAGCAGGAAATATGAAGACCTGTTCTGCCTTATAATGGCAAAGTTGAACAGTTGCTTTCTTCTGTGTCCTGCAGAATGTCTGGCAGTTTCTTCTGTGAAGCAGGAACACTATATTGCATATCTGTAATTATTTTTTTCTAACAAGGTGCTTCATTTTTTTAATGCTAATTGTTCATGTCTAGGACCAACTTCACTGCCTGCTATGCTCTGCCCAGTCCAACATAGTGAGGTATGTTCATTCCCTTTATGAGGCATTTGCCTCATTCCCAAGCCTTGCTCACTCCAGCTCTAGGGATGCAGCAGGTCTATGTCGCCATTAAACGATTTGTAACACACTGCTCACAGACCCTATTTAAGTGTTTCTTGACCGTACCAACATGAATCAGAAATCTGGCTCTTAAAAGAATGGTGCAGTTTTTGCTGCTAATACTGAGTCAGGAAATCTTCTCTTTTAGGAATCATAGTTCTACTTGCCTCTAGCAAACAGAGCCAACCCGAGAAAATGCTGCTACGAGGAAGCTGTGCTTAACTCTGCTTCTTTGTGTCTAGACTTCCTTCCCAAGCTCTTTCAGGTTTTGTGTGGATGTAGTTGCAACACGTTGGTGCACAATTTTATAGACAGAGACTACTTGTTCATTTCCTAGTCACTCAAGATATGGAATTCCCCTCTGTATGCTGTGATTACCATTAATGAATAAAGAAACTGCTTTGGACCTATAGCAGGGCAGAACTTAGTTAGGCAGGGAAAACTAAACTGAATGCTGGGAGGAAGAAGGCAGAGTCAGGGAGAAGCCATTTAGCCCTACCAGAGACAGACATGCTGAAACATTGCTGATAGGCCATGAGCCTCATGGTAAAATATAAAATAATGGAGATGGGTTATTCTAGATGTAAGAGTTAGCTAGCAATATGTTTAAGTAATTGGCCAAGCAGTTATTTAATTAATACAGTTTCTATGTGGTTATTTCAGGAGTCTGAACGGCCAGGAAACAAACAAGTTGAGGGCAGCCAGGAACACACTAGTGGACTCCTTACAACACACCAAGACCTGAATAATCACAGAGAAACTATATTAGTTTCAACACTGCTTGGCCAATAGCTTTGGCATTTTTATAAGTAGCTCTCATAACTTAAATTAACCCATTTCTATTAATCTAGGTATCACCATATGGCTGTGGCCTACAGGTAAGTTTCTGGCATTTTTCTCCCTCCTCAGCTACATGGCATCTCCCTGACTCTGCCTTCTCTCTCTCTCTCTCTCTCTCTCTCTCTCTCTCTATATATATATATATATATATATATATATATATATATATGTGTGTGTGTGTGTGTGCGTGTGTGTGTGTGTGTGTGTGTGTGTGTGTGTGCGTGTGTCTTTTCTAGTTTGACTATATTCTACCCTGCCATAGGTCAAAACAGTTTTATTCATTAACCAGTAAAAGCAACACATATACAGAACATCCCACATCAAAGGGAGAAGTTAGGAAATAGTGGATCAAAGTAAGTCTGAAAACCAGCAGGTCAACTTCAAACTCTGCATCTCCATGTCTGATGTCAAAGTACTTTTTCAGAACTCCAATTGTTTTCAGCTTTTTTGATTGCAACATACTTCTTTCTCTCTTGGGCTGGCTCAACTCCCCTTTTGCAGCTCTTCTTGGTAGGTATCCCTTGCTTTGGCCCAATCTCCGTGACACACTTTCTCCAATAAGGCCATACTTCTTAATCTTTCTATTCCTTTCAAATTGTGCCATTCCCTGGTGACTAAGCATTCAAATATATGACCTGGTAGGGGTATTGTTATTTAAGCCACCACATCAAGGAAAGTAGTTTTGTCTTCTGTCAACATCAGTGCTATGGTGGAGGTAGCTGCCTGGATTATTATGTTAAAATATTCCAGGACAGCCTCAAAACAGAAAGAAAACACCAAAAACATTGTATTACCTACCTATTACTGTATAGCAACTATCCCCCAGTTTAACAGATTAAAGCAGCAAATGTTTCCCTTTTTATAGCTTTCTGGGGTTGAACATTTAGAAGTGGCTTAACTGTATGGTTCCAGCTCAGCAAACTTCACAAGGTTGCAGGCCAGTTTTCTGTAGGCTTATTGAGGGCTAGCCTGGAAATAAAGGCTCTAGATTGACAGTGGGTCACACAAAACAATTGTTAGTAACTAGGTTTTTAGGAACTGTTGGCTAAAGGCCTAATTTCCTTTCAGGGAAATCCTCATAGCACAGCAGTGGGCTTTCATAGTACCTATAATCAGAAAAAAAAAAAGAAAGATAGAGAGAAATCAATGATTGAATGATTGGTAGGTAGATAAGTTGGTAGATTCATTGATATTAAACTATACTTCTACAACTTGAACTCAAAAGTTATTTACTATCACCTTTATTTTCCAGATTTGTCACACATGGCAACTACGGTAGGAGTAAACCAAAGAATCGGTTGCTGTCACATTAATTGCAATGACTGAAGTAGGGGATGATGTTGTTGACCTTCCTATTTAAGTTTTGTCATATTGACCATAAAGTTAAAAAATTCTTTGTCTATAAAAAATATTATTAAATATGTGTGATAAAAATATTAAATGTGTGTGATCTGTTTCCTTTCTACTTGTTCAGATGCCCTTTCCTCATCTCCTTAGTATGTGTCTATTGAACAAAGGATATATCTCCTTGGCCAACTATAGAAACATACATGAAAACAACATTTCAAATCTAAGTCAAAGAGATTGAAATAAAAAAGATCTGTTGGAGATAAAAAGAACAAATTAAAAGGGATGGGAGGAAGCAACAAAATATATCCACAACCAGACATAATACTTGTTCTAAGACTTTTGAATGAAGTGATTCCATTCTGGAAGACTAACCAGATTCAACTGGAGACTTGAATTTCTGGCATCTTCTCCATAAAGGGACTTAAAACTAACAAATTAGATTAGCTCTGAAATCAGAGATGACATCACAGCCTCTCATAATGCTAAATGCCAGTAGTGCAAAAGTCAAACAAGACATTTTTGTTTTACATATTTCTTAAGTGACTTTTAGGTAGTCTAAGAACCAAAATATTGTTATTATTTGTTCATGCTTGTTTGTATGTTTTTTTGTGTGGGAAGTCTATAGATGACTCAGTGTGCTAGGTAGTTTTATGTAAATTCTAAATAATTTAAAGTCATCTAAGAAAATAGAACTTCAGTTAAGAAAATGACTCTATAAGATGGGGCTATAGGCAAATTTGTAGGTCATTTTCTTAATTAGTGATTGATGTGGGAGGGCCAAGCCCATTGTGGGTGATGCTACCCTGGGCTGGTGGTTTTGGGTTCTGTAAAAAAGCAGACTGGGCAAGCGATGAGGCATAAGCCAGTAAGCAACAATCCTCCATGTTCTCTACATCAGCTCCTGCCTCCAGGTTACAGCCTTGCTCAAGTTTCTGTTCTCACTTCCTTTATTGATGACTATAGTGTGGAAGTATAAGACAAATAAACCCTTTCCTCTCCAAGAAGAAGCAATAGAAATCCTGACAGCTCAATGATTCTACACAGTTTTGGAGACACTCACTGCATTCCTGTTTAAATATCCAATGTCTAGACTATGTCAAAAGCCTGGTTAAGATCTAGAGCCATAGCAAATATCCTTTATTTCTTATGGGTATATAAAGTAGACACTTTGATGATTTTCAACAAAACTAAACAGTATTATCCTATGCTATCACAGTTACATCTCTTAGTATTTAAGTCAAAGAAAATGAAGAACTACATTGATACAAAACCTTTATCTGCCCTGGCCATAACTTCTAATAAATGTGTGATTATTGAATCAGCCTTTTTTGAGCTTAAAACAGTTGCCCAGTGAAAACCTGAATAAGTGTCAATGGTGTGGTATACATATTTTAATTTTCCATAATCTGCAAAGTGGAACACATCCTTCTGCCAGATTTCATTCCTTTGAGTACCATTTGGGTTAGTTCCTGCAGGTAGCGGTGTTTGGTTATAGAAAGATCAAGTAAGACATCTCTTTATAATCTCCTTAGCTTGTTGCCATGTAATACAAAACACTTTCTTTAAACCTTTGTGATGTAGGTGTGTCTTCTATCTATCTGATGATTTCATTGGATAATTAATAAAGAAACTGCCTGGCCCATCTGATAGACCGGCCCTTAGGTGGGTGGAGTAGACAGAACAGGAAGAAGGAAGTGAGGTAGATGGCTCAGTCAGATGCCACGCCTCTCCTAAGTTAGTCAGACTGCTGTGCCTCTCCTCAGAGAGATGCCAGATGCGATGAAGCCAGCCACCAGGTCAGATGTGCTGAATCTTTCCCGGTAAGACACCATTCGTGGTGTTACAAAGATTATTAGATATGGGTTAGTCAAGATGTGAGTAAGAGGCTGGAAATAATTGGGCCAGGCAGTATTTAAAAGAATACAATTTGTGTGTTGTTATTTCGGGTGTAAAGCTAACCATGCAGGAGCCGGGTGGGATGAAAAGTAGGCCTGCCCGCAGCTCCACACTACACCTTTGCTATTGACATGATGTTTCTAATGGCATTCTGAGGCCTTCAACACACTTCCAAACAGTAATCAATCAATTTCTACATTACCTTGTGCTAAAGGACCTGGCAGCCCCCTATGGGATCAGATGTGTGTTATGTACATGGGACAAAGCCTATTCCTGATTATATATTGAACCTGTATGAATAATGAAGTCAATTCTGTATCATCTGGTATAAATTCGGTGTTTTCAATATGCAAAACAACATTTTCTGCATATTGTTAATCAGTAACTAATTAAGAGGTTCTTTAAAATCCCTTAGCACTGTGAGAATAGCATATATTTCTGCCTTTTGAACAAAATTATAAGGGCTTTGTTCCACCTTACTTAATTCTTATGATTTCTAACTGCTTTCCCTGATTTATTTGTATCAGTATAAAATGTATGGTGCTACAGTTATTGGAGCATCCTGTACAAGTTGGGGAAAAAATCCAAGAAGTTCTCTTTATAAAGTTGTCTATAACTTTTGGGATAGTTGTTATTAATTTCTTCTTAAAAATTAGCACAAGTTCTTTGTTATGGTTCATTGTCTTCCCACAACTTTTTTTTATTTCATCAGTAGTAAAAGGCACTATAATCTCTGTTGGGTCTATACCTACTAGTTGGCAAAGTCTTAACCTTTTATAATTAATTCAGAGACTTTTCCACATAAGTTTTTAATTTTTTTCGTGGTTTATGTGGTAAAAAGATCCATTCTAAGATAATATCATTCCTCTGCATTAAAATTCCTGTAGAAGAAGTTCTGGAGAGTAATATGACTAGAATACAATTAAGTTTTGGATTCACCCTATCCACATGTGCCTCCTGTAATTTCTTCTCAACAACTGTCAATTCCTTTTCTGCTTCATCTGTTGATTATCTGGGACTATTCAAGTCTTTGTAACCATCTAATGTTTTGTGTAAATTAATTATTATATCAGATGTCATCCCAATAGCTGATCATAGCTGGAAATGTCTCCTAACAATAACAATCCTTGAAAGTCATTAAGAGTCCGAAACCAGTATTTCCTAATTTGTGCTTTTTGTGTTCTAATTTTCTCTAAACCTATTCTATAACATAGGTAAATGAGAGAATCTCCTCTCCGTATTTTTTTCAGGAGCAATTTGTAATCCCCATTTTGGCAAAACTTTTTTTTTTTTTTTTTTACTTTTTCAAACATTCTTTCGAACAGACAGGACTGTGACCCTCTCTTACCATTTCAAGCTGCATTGTGATGCAGCCAGCTCCTCCCAATTGACTACAAACTGCATGTGATGCAGCTAGCTCTTCCCAATTGACTGCCAATTGCATGTGATGCTAGCTCCTCCCAACTGACTGCCCACTGCATGAGTCAAGCTCTTATTATCTTTTGGCCTTCAGTAACTTGGTGTTCAAGATAGTCTTTCAGATAAATGGTTTATACAATTCCCTATTATTTCACAAGATATAATATAAAAGAAGTGCTTTTGTAATTTTTTATGTTCTTCAGAATCGATCAGGTCTGTGGGTCACATCCAAAGAGTGTTTTTTTTTTCTGTAAAAGCTGTTCTAGCTGTGGTTTGACATACAAGTACAGATAGCAGTGCTAGTGTTGGCCTGAGGAAGTCTGGAGGGTGTGGAGGTATGCTAGGGTTGAAATTCTGCATTTAAGAATTATTATTAGAAAGCCACATTAGCCAGTAAGCAGGAAAGTCTCCTGCAGAAAGGTCTTTCCACCACCACCCCAATTGGATACTGTAATCTACAAGTCCCACTCCACTCCCCAAATCTACCCATCACCCATGACCTCAGTGGCTTCCTGAGACACAGATACCTTCTAAATGGTGTAAGAGGTTCTTCTGTTCATGTCTTGCTTTCATTGGTTAATGAATAAAGAAACTGCTTTGGGCCTGATAGGGCAGAACTTAGGTAGGCGGAGAAGACAGAACTGAATGCTAGGAAGAAAAGCAGAGTGAGAGATACCATGGATCTTATGACTGAGAGTGGATGGATGCTGGTAAGAATCTTGCCAGTAAGCCACAGTCATGTGGCAATACACAGATTAATATAAATGGGTTAGATTAAGATGTAAGAATTAGCCAATAAGAAACTAGAGCTAATAAGTCAAGCAGTGTTTTAATGAATACAGTTTCTGTGTGATTATTTCAGGTGTAAGCTAGCCAGGTAGCCGGGACAAACAAAGGACCCTCTCCTTACAACATCTAAACAGTTTGGACCAAGAGGTGAGTGACTGGTCTCCCAGTTGGACAGCATGGTCTCCAGGTTTTAGGCTTCAGCATACAACCCATGCTGCTCCCAGACCCATCACATCCCCACTAACTAGAGAGCAGGCAAGGCTCCTGAGGAGAAGCTGCTTTCTCACTACCCTCCATTGGACTTTGTAATCCATAAGCCCCACTCCACTACCTTCCAAACCAACCATCTACCCCTGGAATCATCAGCTCCTTGAGGCACAGACACCACACGCACCAATTGGAGTAAGAGATGGGTGGATACCAGTACAAGAGTACATTCAACAACAACAACAAAAGATAGCACCACCAGAACCTAGTAGTTGTACAACAGCAAGACTTGAAAAGCCCAACACAGAAGAAGAAGGAAAGGGAGAAGAAGGAAGAGGAGGAGGAAGAGGAGAAGGAGAAGGAGAAGGAGAAGGAGATGATGGAGGAGGAGGAGGAGGAGGAGGAGGAGAGAAAGAAAACAACCCTAAAAATAACTTTATAAAGATGATAGGGGCCATTAAAGAGGAAGTGAAAAATTCCCTTAAAGAAATCAAGGAAAAGAAAAACAAAAATTTGGAAGAAATCAATAAATTCCTTAAAGGAAACCAAGAAAACCAGTCAAGTTTGTGAAGGATACAGTTTAAGACTTGAAAGTAGAGATAGAGACAATAAAGATAACAGTAACCAAGAGATTCTGGAAATAAAAATCTGGGTAAAGGAACAGGAACTATAGATGCAAGCATGACCAACATAATGCAAGAGATGGAAGAGAGAAGATCTGTCCCTAAAGATACAATAAGGTAAGTAGATCCACTGGCCAAAAAAAACACTAAAGCCAACAAAGTTATAACAGAAAATGTCCAAGAAATCTGGGAAACTGTGAAAAGGCTAAATTTAAGAATAATATGAATAGAAGAAGTAGAAAAATACCAATTCAAAGGCACAGAAAATATATTCAACAAATACTAGACTAAAAGTTTTCAAACTTAAAGAAGGACATGCCTATGAAAATACAAGAAGATTACAGAACATCTAATAGGCTGGACAAAAATAAAAGTCCCCTCACCACATAATAATCAAACCACTAGACATATCGAATAAAGAAAGAATATTAAGAGATGCAAAGCGAAAATGCCAAATAACATATAAATGCAGAACTATCACAATTACACCTAGCTTCTCAATGGAGATTCTGAAAGCCAAAAGGTTCTGGACTGACATTATGAGCACACTAAGAGACCACGGATGCCATCCCAGAGAACTATGCCCTGTAAAACTTTGAATCACCATACTGGGAGAAAACAAGATATTCCCTGACAAAACCAGATTTAAACAATACCTACCCACAAATCCATACCATACAAAAATCACTAGAAGGAAAACTCCAACCCAAAGAAGTTAGCTGCACCCATGGAAACACAGGCAATAGATAATCCCACACCAGCAAATCCCAAAGAAGGGAAACACACACATACATACACTAAACCAAAAGAAAACAAGAACTAACAGTTGCTGTTCATTAATATCACTGAATACCTATGTAATCAATTAGACTTTAAAAAGACACAGTCTAACAGAATGGATGTGAAAACAGGATCCATGCTTCTGCTGCATACAAGACACACCTCATCTTCAAAGACAGACATTACCTCAGAGTAAAGTGTTAGGAAAAGACTTTCCAATCAAATGGACCTAAGAAGCAAGTTGATGTAGCTATACTAGTATCTAACAAAATAGATTTCAAACTAAAATTGATCAAAAGAGATGAAGAAAGACATTTCATATTTATTACATAAAAAATCCATCAAGATGAAGCCTCAATTCTGAACATTTATGCCCCAAATACAACAGCACCCACATATGTAAATGAAACATTACTAAAGCTGAAATTGCTCATCAAACCACAACACTAAATGTGGAAGACTTCAACACCCCACTTTCACCAGTGGACCAGTCTGCCAGGCAGAAAATTAATAGAGAAATATGGGAAATAACAGATGCTATGACTCAGATGGACTTAACAGACATCTATAGAACATTTCATGAAAACGCGAAAGATTATACTTTCTTCTCAGCACCTCATGGAACATTGTCTGAAATTAACCATATACTTGGTCACAAAGCAAATCTCAATTGCTACAAAAAATGCAATAGACCTCTGTATCTTATTACATCACCAGGGCTTAAAGTTAGAATTCAACAATACCACAAATTACAGAAAACCTACAAACTCATGGAAACTGAATAATGCTCAACTGAATCACTACTAGGTCAAAGAAGATATAAAGAAAAAAATTAAAGACTCCCTATAGTTCAGTGAAAATGAATGCACAACATACTCAAACTTATGGGACACTATTAAAACAATACTAAAATGAATGTTCATAACATTAAATGCCTACATAAAGAAGTTGGATAACTCTTATACTAGTGAATTAAATAGTATACCTTAAAGCTCTAGAACAAAAAGAAGCAGACTCACCCAGGAGAAACAGATGACAGGGAATAAGCAAATTGAGGGCTGAAATCAATAAACTAAAAACAAACAGAGCAATACAAAGTATCATAGAAATGAAGAGTTGATTATTAGAGAAAATCAACAAGACAAGCCCTTATTCAAAGTAACCAAAAGGAAGAAAGAAAATACCCAAATTAAGAAAATCAGAAATGAAAAAGATAGACAATGAAGAAATCCAGAGAATCATCAGGTCATGCTTTCAAAACCTGTACTCCACAAAATTAGAACACTTAAAAGAAACAAACCATTTTCTGGATAGGTACCACATACCAAAAATTAAATCAAGACCAGATAAGCAATTTAAATAGATCAATAAGTCCTAATAATACAAAAGCAGTCATTAAAAGTCTCCCACTCCCCCCCCCCAAAAAATAAGAGCCCAGGACCAGATAATTTCAGCACAGAATTCTACCAGATTTCAAAGAAGAGCTAATACTAATACTCCTTAATTGTTAAATATAAACAGAAACAGAAGGAACACTACCAAATAAGGAACTTCTTTTATGAGGCTACAGTTCTTTGATACCCAAACCACAAAGATGCAGCAAATAAAGAGAATTACAGACCAGGACTAGCAAACCAAAACCAATGATACATTTTAAAAAATCATCCACCATGATCAAGTAGGCATCCTCCCAAAGATGCAGAGATGGTTAAACATTCAAAGATCTGTCAAGGTAATCCACCATACAAACAAAATGAAAGAAAAAAATCACATTATCATCTTATTAGATGCTGAAAAAGCCTTCAACAAACTTTAATATCTCTTAATAATAAAGGTCTTGGAGGGGTCAGGGATGCAAAGAACATACCTAAGCATAATAAGGGAATTTACATCAAGCTGACAGTCAATATCAAAATAAATGGAGAGAACTCAAGGCAATTCCATTAAAATCAGGAACAAGACAAGGCTGTCCACTCTCTCCATATCTACTCAACATAGATCTTGTAGTTCTAGCTAGAGTAATAAGACAACAAAAGAAGATCAACAGGATACAAATTGGAAAGGAAGAAGTCAAACTTTCACTATTTGCAAATGATACTATAGTATACATAAGTGACCCCAAAAATTCTACTAGGGAACTCTTACAACATATAAACACATTCAGTAATGTGGTGGGATACAAGATGAACTCAAAAGACAGCATTAGCCCTCCTTTCTACAAATGATAAATGGGCCCAAAAAATCAGAGAAATAACACCCTATTTAATAGCCACAAATAATATGAAGTATCTTGGGGAAACTCTAATCAAACAAGTGAATGACCTGTATGACAAGAACTTTAAATCTTTGAAGAAAGAAATTGAAGAAGACATCAGAAAATGGAAATATCTCCCATGTCTTGGATAGGTAGGATCCACATAATAAAAATGGCAATCTTACCAAAAACAATCTACAGATTTAGTTCAATCCCCATCAAAATTCCAACACAATTCTTCACAGACCTTGAAAATACAATACTCAACTGCATATGGGAAAACAAAAACCCAGGATACCCAAAACAATCCTGTACAATAAAAAACTCCTAGAGGCATCATCATTCCTGACTTCAAACTCTACTGTAGAGCTATATTAATGAAAACAACTTGGTATCATTATAAAAACAGACACAAGGATCAATGGAATTGAATGGAAGACCCAGATATCAATCCACATGCCTATGAACACCTGTTTTTTGGCAAAGCAGTCAAAACTGAATAATGGAAAGAAGAATTTTCAGGAAATAGTACTATCATAACTGGATATCAATATGTAGAAGATTGCAAATAGATCTATATCTATCCCCATGCACAAAACTCAAGCCCAAGAAGATAAAAAACCTCAACATAAATCCAGTTACACTGAACCTGATGAAGAGAAAGTAGGAAATAGCTTTGAACACATTGGCACATGAGATCACTTCCTAAATATAATACCAGTAGCACAGACACTGAGAACAATAATCAACAAACGGGACCTCCTGAAACTGAAAAGTCTTCAAGGCAAAAGACACAATAAATAAAACAAAAAGGAAACCTACAGAATGGGAAAAGATCTTCACCAACTCCACATCTGACTGATGACTGATCTCCAAAATATATAAGGAATTTGAGAAACTAGACACCAAGCACCAAGTAATCCAATTAAACAAATGGGTTACAGTCCTAAAGAGAGAATTCTCAAAGAAGAATCTCAAATAACTAAAAGACATGTACAGAATAGCTCAAACATTCTTAGGTATCAGGGAAATGCAAATCAAACAACTCTAAGAGATTTTATACCTGTAAAATGACTAAGATCAGAAACATTGATAACAGCTTATATTGGAGTGGATGTGGAGTAAGGGAAACACTCCTTATCTGTTGGTGGGAGTGTAATCTTGTACAGCCGCTTTGGAAATTAGTATGGTAGTTCTTCTCAGAAAACTGAGATCAATGTACCTCAAGACCCAACAATTACCATTCTTAGGCATGTACCCAAAAATATGCTCTCTCATACCACAAGGATACTTGCTGAACTATGTTCATAGCAGAAACAATTCATAATAACTAGAACCTGGAAACAACCTAGATGTCCCTCACTGAAGAATGGATAAAGAAATGTGGTACAGTTACACATGGAGTATTATTCAGCTGTAAAAACCAATGACATTATGAAATTTGTAGGCAAATGGATGGAACTTAAAAATAAAGAAATCATCCTAAATGAGGAGTACTGTCATTTCACTATATTTTAATAAAAAAATTGCCTGAGGATCAGGAAAGTAAGACAGTAGCAATGGCCAGTTTTATAGATCAGACAGTGGACAGTGGTAACACACACCTTTAATTCCAGTAGCCACACTAGTTGCAGTAAAAACCAGGCAGTGCATGCTTTTAATCCCAGTGGTGCACACCTTTAATCCCAGCCCTAGAATGGATGATAAAACAAGAGGAGACAGTACTCAGACACAGTCTCATTCTGAGATTCCTGGAAGCAGAATCGCCACTTCAGACTGAGGTTAAAGGAAGAGGCAGTAGGTGACTGCTTTGCTTTTTGGATCTTCAGGTTTGAACTCCAATTTCTCTCTCTGAGTTTTATTCGTTGTGCTTCAGTGAGGTAACCCAGAACTAGAAAGACAACATGGTATGTACTCACTCATAAGTGGATACTAAATATAAAACAAAAGATAACCAGGCTACAATCCCCAGGCCCAGAGAAGTTAGGTAACAAGGAGGATGCTAGGAGAGATGCATGGATCACCCTGGGAAGGGGAAATAGATGAGATCTCCTGGGTAAACTGGGAGTGGGTGGTGGGGCAGTAGAGGGGAGGGAATTGGGGATGAGAACATGAAGGAACGGCATGGTCGAGTTGGGAGACGGACAAAGAAGAAAAGCAATGAAAGAGATATCTTGATAGAGGGAGTCATTTTAGGGTTAGGGAGAAATCTGGTACCAGGGGAACTCACAGGAATTTAGGAGGATGACTCCAGCTAAGACTCCAAGCCATTGAGCAGAGGGTACCTGAACTGACCTTCCCTGTAATCAGATTGGTGACTCCCCTAACTGTCATCATAGAGCCTTTATTTAGTAACTGATGGAAGTAGATGTAAAGATCCAGAGCCAAACATCAGTCTGAGCTCTGGGAGTCCATTTGAAGAGAGGGAGAAGGGATTATATGAGCAAGAGAGGTCAAGAGTATAAAGGAGAAATCTACAGAGATAGCTGAACCAAGCTTGTGGGAACTTACAGACTCTAGACTGACAGCAATGGAGCCCGCATGGGATGAACTAGACCCTCTGCATGTGGGAGACAGCTGTGTAGCTTGGTCTGTTTGAGGAGCCTCTGGCAGTGGGACCAAGATCTATCTCTGGTGCCTGAGATGACTTTTTGGAACCCATTCGCTATGGTGGGATGTCTTATTCAGCTTGATGCAGTGGGGAGGGGCTTGGTCCTACCTCAACTTAATGTGTCAGACTTTTGTTTACTTCCCATGGAAGGCCTTACCCTTTCTGAGGAGTGGATGGGGATGGTTTGGGTAGGGAGGGTGGTGGAGAGAGTAGGAAAAGGGAAGGGGCAGGGGAAACTGTGGTTGGTATGTAAAATGAATAATTTTTTTTTTAAAAAAAAGAATTTTTATTTAAATATCCAACTCTATTACTAAGACTCAGATAACTTGGGTAAGTTGGAATAAGCAATGCTCCTGAACCAGAATTAGTAGGTTTGGTGTAGAAACTAAAGAGCTGGTTTCAATGGAAATGAGTGGACCATGCCCTGTTAATATCCTAACTGAAATGGTCAGCATTTTGTGACGGTGTGGTTCAGGAGATGTTGCCGTTGTGTTGGTGATGGGTATAGGGAATGAAAACTAGGGTAGTGTCTGAGTAAAGGGTCAAATAATATGGCTTTAAAAATCCAGAGCTTGCCTTGAAGGATTAAACTCCACATAACAATGTGAAAGAACAAGTTTTTTGCATGGCATTCCTGAGCAGAAACAATACACTTGTTATTCAGTACAGTCTGTGCTCAAATTGCTATTTCAGCATTCTAGTATTAAAAAAAGAACCTTATGTGTCTTGTGGTGAACGACTGTGAAGGATTATTTAAAGTAACTGTAGGGAAATATAAAACAACCCAGCTAATTTATCACAACAGTGAAGATTGCATAAATAAGAGGTTTATGAATAACAGGGACAGCTTACCTATTATTTCAAAAAATCATTTTAGTAGAAAATATGCCACAATTTTATTTAAAGGAGAATGAACCTTATTTTTTTCCTCATTGCTCTATAACCTCAATAGAGCCTTCCTTACAATTATGAATATATCATGAGGGTTGTTTGGGGAATGTGTTTATTGGTTTAACCCTCAGAGAATCTTGGTCTGTGACTAAATATCTTCACACAAAAGACAATATACCTTAAGCGTGGGAGGCTACTGACTTATTTCATGCTGTTGCTAATCAGCTGCAAAGGAAGAAGTGGAGGATGTGAGTGATGGATGGTCCAAAGCCTTTCATCAGCAGCATGTGGTGGACTTAAACCTCACAGCATCTCCCGACCAAATAGGGTCAGTGAGTGGATATCCTGAACATTCTTCACAGAACCTGCAATGGTAGGCCTACAGGTTTTAGTTTGTCATGTCTGCTTTGTGGTTTTGTATTATCTTGTCAATTCTTGTGGCACTGACTTCCAGTGGTCTGTTAAGTAGAGCCCCTTGTCCTTCTGGTCACAAAGACTGTATTTATCAGTCCTTTTTTCAATTACGTTGTACTTAATGACATAGACTGATTTCTGACCAATGTCGTGGGACATAGACTCTCTCCCACGTGATTCTTACTCTGACTCTCACCTAATGGCTATGTGGGAAGATCTTCAGGAACCCAGAGGGTAGGGGGATTCTCAGCATGAAAGGATCCTGATCCCTCGGGAACTACCAAGGGCTCTTTTCACTTTGACAAGGTCAAGAAACCATCTGTAAATTATTCAAATTTGAGGCTGCTTGTTTAAGTGGTAGCTTGCCCATTCTACCTTTTCTAACTTTGTCTAATAACTGTCCTGGGTCATGTTTTATATGTATTTGTCTCTTAACAAAAATTTAGCTGTCCCATATTTATATTTCTTTTAAATAAAGCAAAATAAACTGACAGAAATGTTTGGTAAGAAGTATAAGAGGGACTGGGGAGATGCTCAGTGATTGCAGCACTTGTTTACCTTCCAGAAGAGCAGCTTTCAGTTCCAAGCACCTATATCCAGCAGCTCACAATAACCTATAGCTCCAGTTCCTGGGGATCTGATACCCTCTTCTGGCTTCCGTGGACAAATGAACATATGTGTCACACACTCACACTGAATCACTGTCTCAGCTATTTTGCTACTGGTATGACCAAACACCATGAACAAGGCAGCTTATGGAAGAAAGCATTTAATGGGGTTTACAGCTTCAGAAGGTTGAGTCTGTGACCATTGTGGCAGAGAGCATGACAATAGGCATGGGGCAGGCAATGGTGGAGAGTTTTCATATGATCTACAAGTATGAGGCAGAGAGAGAGACAGACAGAAAGATGACAGACAGACAGATAAACAGAGACAGACAGAGATTGTGTGTCTGTCTGTCTCTGTCTCTCTGAGTGTGTGTGAGACAGAGACAGAGACAGACAGAGAGAAAGAGAGAAGACAGACAGACTGAGAGAGACAGAGAATGTGTGTCTGTCTGTCTGTTTCTGTGTGTGAGAGAGAGAGAAAGAGAGAGAGAGAGAGAGAGAGAGAGAGAGAGAGAGAGAGAGAGAGAGAGAGAGAGAGAGAGAGAGAGAGAGAGAGAGAGAGAGGCGGGGGACACTAACTGGAAATGGTATGGGCTTTTGAAATCTCAAAGCTCACCCTCACCCCCACCCCACACACAGTGACACACTTCTTCCAACAAAGTAACAAAGTCATACCTCCCAATCCTTCCCAAACAATCTAATAAATAGGAACCTAAATAGGAACCAAGTATTCAAATATTGAACCTATAGGGGCCATTCTCATCCAAACTAACACACACACACACATACACACACACACACACACACACACACACACACACACGCAAATACCCATAAAATAAATAAGGAAACCTCTTAAAAGACCATGAGCAGCTAATTCTTATAAACTTCAGCCCCCAAACACCATTAAATATCACAGATCTCACCACTATGTTAGAAAGGGACTAGTTGAAGAAATCAACATTTAAGAGATCATATTGATTAAAATAAAAGACATTCTGATATGATCAAGCATTATTCAAGCATGAAATACCACTGGTGGCCTATGTCAGGGACCATTGATCTGTTTCTCTTGTGTCAAGCAAAATAAGTTTTATTAAAAAAAATATATGTTTCTTAATTTCTTTCTCCACAATAAACATTCTCGACATATATTTTATATACATGTCAGTAGTGTCATGTTTATGTCTTCGATATGCATAATAAAATAAAACTTCTTGGAAACTCTTGACATCAGGTCCATGGTGCTGGAAACAAGTTCCCTTATCACAGATGCATCATCCTAAAAAATCCCAGTAGATGTCTGGAACTGGAAAACATTCAGTCGTTTGCAAATTTGAGGATGCCAACACAGCCCATGCCATGTCCTCCTTTAAATAAATCCCACAATGATGCAAAATAGATGTGGCAGTCAAAAGATGCTTGTGTGAATACCTCTCTATTACTCACCTTCCACTAGAAAGGTCGCATAAATGAAAGCCCTATCCCTCATTCCCCAACACATCCAGTTAAAACACCATCAGGTTAGGAGAGGGAGCCTTCACCATTTAAAGAGGCTGCACACAAAAATTCACAGAAGGGACAGATTATCAATACTTAATCTTGGAGAAGTGATGCTCTCAGAGGTTTACACCTACTGCTCTTTTACAAAATCTTTGATTTGCTTTTGATATGCATTTCCCATTCCACACCCTTCAAATGCAGCCAGATCTCAGTACATATCACATTTTTAATGAGAAGAAACAAGCAGGTGTTGATGTGTTATATTAACATGCAGCAATCCTGACTACATTTGTCTAATGGGTATGAAAGATCACTTCTCAACCAATATTCAGAGGAGAATGAAAAACAGAATACGAACCCATCTTTGTATTTGGGCCAACCCCCAAAGGACCATATTTAGTGGTAGTTTTTATATATTTTTGGAAGGCTGCTAAATGAAAATGTTTATAGAGTCCCTGAGAGGATACTAATGGAAATCAAATATTATATTATTAGTAATTTTCAAATTACTTAATAGCCTATGCTTCTTCTCGTCCATATCATATAAAATGTGTATTCCTGCTACTCATCACTGATAAGCATTTCTACTCCTAAACTATATGCCTATCAAATAAAGAGTGTTTGTGGTAAGTGTTTCAACAAATATTCTTATAAAAATTTCCATATTCAGAATATATATTCAATTATATTATGGTTTATAAGATGTACATGTCACAAATATACTTGTAGTAAATGATAATAATTATCTCACATTCCAACCTAATTTACTGATGTTTAGCTACAATGAAATGCAATCACCACCATTATCACTTAGTAAATATTGTGCTCTCATGTTTGTGACGAGGAGAGGAGAGAGAAAATGGTTATTCAAATCAATTCATTTCCAAACGAATCACAGATGTCTTCGAAAAAAATTAGAACACTGAGTGGGGATTAATGGAAGTAGATAGGCTTTAGCACATGGCTTATCAAGATTGTATCTGTAAAGATCAGGTAAGTCAGAACCTCATCCGGAGGTCGGGATTGAACACTTGAGTCACACTCCCATGCATCAGGCAGTGGTTTGAGGAAGTTAACATCCACAACTCACCACTCCACGAGGAGCCGAGTGACAGTACTCAATAAAGAACACAGTTCTCACTCAAGACTCCTGCTCTTCTTTCCGAGAATCATTGAGGATGGGTGGCGATTAGCGTGATGTTAGAAGTCTAACATGAGGACACCTGATGTAGGGAAGGTGGGGTTAAAGAATGTCCTGCTGGAAGTTTAACCTGAGGACACCTTACATAGTGTTAGTGGGATTAAATGTTGTCGTGTTAGAAGTTTAACACAAGGACACCTTATGTAGGGAAGGAGGGGTTAAAGAATGTCAAGTTGAAAGGCTGGGGCTGTGGAGAGTTGCATGTTATAATATCACATGGGCCATAGTCACTGGAGAATGGAGAGACTGAAATCATGTGAGCAATGTGTTGATAGAGAGTACCAAGTTGGAATTAGGATCCACTCTTAATAAAGTATTGTGAAGTTAAACTAGAGGGATAGAAAAAAAACACAAAGTCAAAGCTGGTAAAGAAAAATATTGGGGATGGGAAGATGGCACCATCAGTAAAGTAACTACCATGCAAGAATGTGGACCTGAATTTGGACCTCCAGTGCCCACATACAATCCATGCACTGCGGTACATAGCTCTGTAAACTCAACATAGGGGAGGCAGAGAAATGAGAACCCCTAGAGCGCACTGGAGGGCTAGGCTTTCCTAATCAATGAATTCAAGGCTTAATGAGATGTCCTGTGTCAAAAAAACATAGGTGCAGAGCAATAGCAAAGAATGATTAACGTTGACCTTTGACCTCCATATGCACATGCACATGCTATCAAGTAGAAACAAAAACAAATATTTAAAAGCATCTCAAAACACCTGACTCTAGAAAATTAGACTATTAGAGAATGACTGTGGGTCCAAGGAAACAGAAAGGAGGTATTGTGGAAGCTGTATGGGCTATAGACACTTGGCACACAGTATTTTGTGTGGTGTTGTGGCTGCAATTGGCTCTGTGCTTCCAATATCTACAAACAGGCTACATTGATTTGATCCTCTGAGGTCAAAGAGGTGAACAAACACTGATACAAAGGTTTGGAAATAATGAGAAAGGAAAACTAAACTAATTACTTCCTGGGGTGTGGAATAAATACATGGGCTTTTGCCACCAAGCAGACAACTTTCTAGAAACAGTAAAGGAGACACATGCCCTCTGTAGAGTGTGTCCAGAGGAGCTTACGTTTCTTCTACTGTCTCAGAAGCAAAGAGTCACAATGTTAGTTTAGGTGTGGATCCATACTGCAGTCACTTCTGAGGCCAACGCAGCAGCCTGCCACCCAACTCCTTGCCCCTAGTTCCCATATCACTTCTCCAAGTCTGTTAGTTCTGATACAGAAGATAACTTACCTCATCTATCAGATATCATAAAGTATAACAATGTTTAATTAACAAAAGATTGCAATTAATCCCTCAAATACATCTAAATTCTAAAGCCATCATTCCATAAGAATACTCAATAATTAAAACTCATCAATCCTAAAAACTATCACTATTGTAAGTGTAGAGAGATGGGATGTGTATTCATATTTTTTTTCAAAGAACCTGGAAAGTTCTGAAAGTTTTGAAAGGAAATGGGAGAGCCTTTAATCCCAGCACTCACAGCAGAATTTGAGGCCAGCTTGGTTTTAGGAACTAGGAGAAAGACCTCTCTCTCTCGCTCTCTCTCTCTCTCTCTCTCTCTCTCTTTCTCTCTCTCTCTCTCTCTCTTAAAACCTACCCGTACCATGTGGAATTCTGGCTGGCTTCCTTAGTTTCATATCGATGGCAGTATGTTTACTCATCTATTTAATTATCTACTTTATATATTATAACACATCATTTTAAATATATAGTTCAGTAGGGATTGATAAATGTACACACCCTGTGACCCATATTAAACTCAGCATCCCGGGTTCCCAATCCCTTCCCTGTAGATAGTCTCTAACTTTGGCCAGCTCTTGCTTGGTCAGCTGCAGGTTTGTCTCCTGCTGTGTATTCTACATTGTCTGTGCTTATACACAGAATCCTACATTGTATACAGTTTGGCTTCAGACTTCTGTCACTCAGCATAATGTTTCTCTGAGATTCATTCATGTTTTCGTAGTTCGCCCTTTGTTATTACCAAGTATTATTCCATTATACGCATAAACAACAATTTGCTTCTCACTCACAGGTTTTTGGACATTTGGATGAGTTCCAGTTTCTGACTGTGACGAATAAAGCTGCAAGGAACATTCATGTGCAAGTTTCCTTGTGTGGATACATTTTCTCTCAGATAAACACTCAAGTGTGGAATTGCTGGGTCATGTGGTAAATGTATATTTCACTTTCTAAGAAACTGCCAAACTCTCTCCCGAAGTGATAACAAAAATGTACACTCCCATCTGATGCTCAAGAATTCCAGTTACTCCACATCCTCAACAACATTTGGTCTTGTCAGTTTTTATTTTTATTTTTAGCTTTTCTAGTGGACGTGCAATGTTGTCATACTGTGGCTTTTACATTTCTCTGATGATGATGTTGAACAGCTTTCCCAGCCTGTGGACCTCGCGGGCGCCCTCTTCCTCGTAGTGTTTCTTCCCTTTTCTGCATGTTTTTCATTGGTCAGAAAGCTAAGTAGTATTCTTAATAAATAGTTGGTGTAGAAGAAGGACTTGCCGCACTCTGAATAAGACCCTTCACAGATAGATGTATGAATTACAGCCAACTCCACCTCCCTTTAGGGCTCGGCATTTTATTTTCTCAATGGGGACATAGAACAGAAATGAGCAAGCTTTTAATTTGGATAAAATTTGGTATTGTCATGGATGAGCATGTCTTTTGTAGGAAGACTTTACCTATTCAAAGTCATAAAGGTGCTCTTCCATAATATTTTTTTTTAATTTTGCAGTTGCAGCTTTTAGGTTGGCGACTGCAATTCGTTCACTTACCACCCATGTTATAAGACAAAGCCAGTGCCTCTCTCCTTCCCTGCTACATCTGGATGCCCACTTAATCCACTCATGTGCTTCAAAGAGTCTTCTCTCCCATTGAATTAACTTAACAAACCCATAAGAAGTCAACTGACACATAGGTGTAGATTTCTTTATAAAATACTCTTTTCCTATGACCTCTATTTCTCTTCCTACACTAATATCAAACTCGTTTGATGACTATGACTTTGCAATAATATCTTAAATTAAAAAAAATGTTTATCACTACTTCCAACTGAATGTCATCTTCCCCTAGTGCATGGATATCAGCCTTATTTCCCAAGGTGTTAGTGTCTGGAGTAAGGGTGTAATTAAGGCTAAGTGGAATAATAAGGAAGGGGAAAAGATCTGACAGAATTGGTGTCTACAAGAGGAAACCAGGGAGCTCTCTTCCTCATCTCACATAAGAAGAAAGTGAGAACACATCTATGTTCATGGTAAAGAGAGTGTTCCCACAAGGACTTAAAAGTCATGGCATCTTCATCTTGGACTACATCATCTCCAAAATTATGAAAAACACATCTCTGTTATCTAACCAACTTGGTTATGATATTCTGTAAGCTGAGCTAAGATAGTAAGTGTACCAGTGTTACTCTTCATTATTTTGTCTCAGGAACAAGACTGGTACCATGTCTATCTCTGGAACCAGCAGGGTGACAACTTTGTTTATGTCCTGACCTTTGTATTGATATATAAATTTTATAAATTAGTGACAAAAAAGAAAGAAAGCGGGTATGTATGACTCTCGTTGTGACCATGTGAGCCCATACGTCAGCTTGAGAATATTTCACACACAGATCTCACTCTGACACAAGACCATACTACAGCTCTGCTTCAGGGGTCTTTCATTTATGTTTACCATCTGTAGCCTTGAAAGTATGTATGAATTTATCCCTACTTAATCCATATTTTTCTAGTTACCCTTATCTAGAAGTATAGTTGGTTTTTATAGATTGTCTTTGTCTTCGCAACTCTCACTAAATTAATGCATTAGTTCAGGTGGCTCTTTGGTAGGTTTCTTGGGCTTACAAGTAGGTGTGGATAGAAACAATTCTCCTCTTCCTGTCAAGTATGTCTTTTCTATTTTCCTGGGAGGACTCTATAAGTATGACAAGTATGGCAGATTTCTTTGTTTGTTTGTTGTTATTGCTGTTGTTTCTATTGTGTGTGTGTGTGCACTTTATACTAAGAATTCTCATGGTAACCCTGAATAACAATAATGAGGGTGGATATCCAAGCTTAGGGAGAAAAAGGATTTAGAGGTTTTCTGAGACAGCTCTTTCTGAACTGGAGAGAATTTCCCTCTGTTGTTAACTTGCTGACTGTACCAGTCATGAACACTGAATGTTGCTGGTTCTACAAGTGTTATGGCACACACACACACGTACACATACACATGTACACACACATGTACACACATGTGTACACACACACACTTTAACTCATTTTGAAAATAAAACCCACCTTTTTAATCATGTGTCTCTTGAAAAACATTAATCTATAATGTTTTCTCCCAACCCCTACTGTCTCTTTCTTTAGAATCATGCCAATGATGGGCTCAGAGTTATATTGAGAAATGTTTTCTCGGCCTCTAGTATCTGAAGAAGTTTACATAAATTTGAAAATTCTCTTTATAAGATGACTGACAGAATTCACCCAGTTTAGCTTTCTAGGCCTGGAGCTTTTATTTTGGGAGCATTTAAAAATTGATAATTCAATTTGCTTAACACATATTGCTATTTATATTTTTTTATTTATTCTAGTGTCAGTTTTGGGTAATTTCTGTCTTTCAAAAGACTTATCTGTTTCATCTGAGCTGTCAACTTTCTGGCTTTTAAAAATAATATTGTCTCGATGAGTATGTCAACGGATTTAAGGTCTTTTAATAGCACCATTTCTTTCCTGATGTTGATTCCCCCTCCAGTATGGCTAGGGCTTTCCTTCAGTGTGAATTCCTGCTATCATCATTCCAGCCTTTTCCCCATTCTGAGCCTTCACACACACACACACACACACACACACACACACACACACACTACTCTCCAGCTAAAAACCAGGAGCCTATCAGCATCCTGCTGGAGCACTTGCTCTATGCCTTTCAACATGCTTCACAAATTGTAGCCACCTTTTCCCTCTGTCTCTCTCCAAGCCCTCTCTTGTCTCGGGGATCTTTTTCTTCCTTCCTTCCTTCCTTCCTTCCTTCCTTCCTTCCTTCTTTCTTTCTTTCTTTCTTTCTTTCTTTATTTTTTGTTTGTTTATTATCAGGGTTTGTTTTGTTTTTGTCTCTGATTTTCCTTCTCTTTCTTAAGCTTCACCTCTACTTTCCGGCAAAGAGCCGGAGTGGCTGCAGGTTTTACTTCTTTTGTTTGCTCTTTATCAACAGATGGTCCTGTCCTGGCATCACCTACTACCCACCTCTCAAAAACTTTTACGTCATACATTCCTGACCACTGGTTGTTTGCAGACTGGGTAAGTCCAGTTCCATGGCCAGCGATATCAGCGTCTAGGTCACAACTAGAGGAAGCAGAAGACTCAGAGGTTTCAGTTTTCCATGGAGCACAACTGCCTAGCAGGGGGGGTTATTTTTTTGTGGTGGGGCCCTTGCCTCCACTTTGTAAACGACTGTTTGGTAACCTTAAGAGCATTTCACATGCTTTAAGGGAAGCAGTGTTTCATTAATCCATTCCTTCCAGGTTATTGGCCATTGGTAGTAAAAGGATGGGGCCAGCAAACATTTGTAAGACAGTGACCGGTACCATTACCGTGGTGCTCGCAAGGCTAAGGAAGGTAAAAGAAGAGACCTTGCAAATACCAGACAAATAATTAAACAGAAAATGTAAGAACACTATATAATCCAACCTTAATAATGGTTGATACTGGTAAGAATTTTACTATTTTAACCATTTGCTGTGTTGTTTGGAGACAGGGTGTGAGAGCTCAGTGTGGCTGGAACTCGTAGTCTAAATGCCAACACTGGAAACATGCCACCACTCATGGCTTTGAACTTCAGGTTTTAATCTATCGTTGGTTGGCAATCATAGAAACCTCACTGGGCCATATAACCCATTTTTGATTTTTTTCTTTGTTTCTCTGTGAAGATAACATCATCTTCTCTGGAAGAAATCTGAGAATTATTTAAAATATTCACTAGATGGCAGAGATCATAAAGGCCCATTTGTTTTTAAGCAGATGAAAAGGCTTGAAATAACAAAAAACACTAAACGTATTTTCTCCAATGGGCATCTTCAAATGGTTTTTAAACAACAGACATCACAGAAAAGAAAAAGGCATCTCCTAATTTCATTTGTTTCATAGTAGTGTTATAAAGTACTGGACATATGAAGGAACCAGGCTTATATAACCTACAGATGGAGATGAAGTGGGGCCCCCTCTGTGGTTTATTATTGCCAAGTGCCATCTGTATGTCCACATTGTCACGTCAAGTGAACATGTCTAACACTTAGCAGAGTGCCTCTAGTATGAGCTTCTGAAATAAATATCAGCATCCCATCCTGGGACATACACAAACTAGGACTGGCACTGGCTTTCAGGTCTGTTCTGTAGCTCCTGAATTTGCAGGAATACTGGTTACAAGGGGACTTTTTATTCATTTAGTTATTCTCTTAATTTATTGTCCAGTCCTCTAACTGTTTCTAGGTGTTGGTACCCATTTAATTGTAACTAAAGCCAGAAAAGAATTCAGTGCCCTTCAGGCACACGATGCACAGAATTATCAGTGTGTTCCTAGAGCACACAGGATTAGAATGAGATCTAAAAGGATGCCGAAAAGGGAAAGGAAAATGTCCATTCAAAATAGTCCTAGATACAGCCCTGATAAACATGTTGCTGCTTTTACGCCTTAATATTTGAGAATGTGTCAGTCACTGAGCTAAAATTTCCAAATTAAAGGCAGAAAAACATAGTGTTGATGACCATCTGCTCCCTGACCCTTGTGGTAAGCGTGGTGGTGTATAGCTCACTGCTAACACTTTCCTTCCAAAGCGCTAATTATCCTTCTTGATACATACAAAGAAAGACACTCAGCAATTCCTTCCAGACTCTGCTGGACCATCCTGATGACTGGCTGTATGTATACATTAGCTGGAGTCTCCTAACTGACTGCTAGGGACATCTCAACCCAATGTCCCTCCAATTACAACATAACTTTTGGCTTAAATGGTGGGATGCTTTTTGGGGTTAACATACTTGCAACCACCTCCTCCACTCCCTAGAGGTGTGGTGCACACAAACCAAGTTACCAGATATCTTTGGAATATGTAATGACTAGAGAAAATAGGAAGTTTATTATTTTTTTTAGGCTGCCCAGAAAGCAGTGCAGTATAAATGGCCCACATTTCATGCATTAGGGAGCGGAGTTCAAGACAGAGGTGAGTCCTCTCTACCAGAATTCCACACGTCTGCCTAGCACCTGTCTTGATGATTTTTACTACCTACAGCTTATTTAACACCCAGGTTAAATGATGCCTGTATTCAGGGCTGGCCTGAGCTATGTACGTCATGACCAACTAATAAGTTTGGGTGTTTTTTTTTTTTTCAAAATCCAAATTTTGGATAAAATCTGTGTATTTTTTCTTCAATTCATGGGATGAACTTGAGTGTAGCTTAGTATTTCAACAGTGTTGGGAGGCTTTCCTTCTGACAGCACCCCCATGTTTGTGATTGGACAGGAACTGTTAGGAATGCTTGGAAACATCTTGCCCCAGAGAACTTGAACTGAGACTGTCATGGTCCTAGTTCTACAGTTCATCTTCTAAGAACAATGTTATCAGGTTGCTGCTCTTCAGCAAGCCTTACCCACAGCCCTCAGTTTACAAAACTCCCCTCCTGATGTGCCTGCCTCCCACGACACTGATGCACGCCCACAGCACTGATACACACCCATGGTGCTTAAGTATGTCCAGGGCACTGACGCACATGCATGACACTGAAGCACACCCATGGTGCTGACACACGCCCACACCCATGGGACTAACGTGTTTTTTCCACATAAGCAATGGCTACTTTGGAGTAGCTGGGCTATGTTATGGTGTAAATGGTGTAAAAATTACTCAAGCAGCTTTATTCAGTTCTCAACTTATTACACTTCTAATTTACAGCATCATTTGTAGAGGACCCTTCCCCGAGGGACTGGTCCTTCAATGGTTCTACTTATAGATGAAACCCCAACAAGAACCAAAGGCTTAGGAGTCTTCTCTGTGTTTTTGTCTTCTGTTGTTAGTTGTCTAGGTGTACTTCTTCTGGCCATAGGTGCACAGTACCTTCTCACACCACAGTGTTTGCCACTGGTAATTATTGCTTGCCTCATATCTTCCCCTTTTATTTCTATTTCTTAGAATATATAACTAACTGTGAGCATTTATTGGCTTTATTTTGGCATAATTAACTCTGGATAGTTTTAAGGATCAGAATTTAAATTTATTGGGTATTTTGAAATCTACAAATACTTTTTTCAACACACCTAAAGAGATCTACAACTAAGACACACTCCCCTGGGCCTATTTGCCCAGTCCATTCCACACCATGCAGAAGGAAAACATCTGAAATCCCAAAGTCTATCTAAAAGCCTCAGGGTGTAGGAACAGAAAGACACACCTTTGGTTTTAGATGGACATTCATAATGCCTGTGTTTGATGCAACTTGTTTTCTGCTCTGGCTTTTCTGGGGCCTTCTGCCCACTTCTAACATCTGTAGTTTCTAAGTGTAATCATAATCCTTTAGAACCCCCCAAGCCCAACTCAAATGCCCTAAATCCTTTGGAGGAAGAGAAGGAGAACATCTGGTTTGTCTTCCATGACATAAAAGCAGGCTATAAAGGAAAAACTAAAGACTGTTTTATCCACTTACTCGATCCAGGCAATGCAGTTTACTTTCATGTAGCTGCGTTGCATGGATGGTTAGGGTAGAAGGATTCAAATGGAAGGGAAGGATGACCATAGCCGTTTGCAATTCCAGTTCCAGGGCTCTAATTTGATATCCCCTTTAGGGCCTCCATGAACACCAGGTTCACACACAGTTCACAGGCATACATGCAGGCAGAATATCCATACACATGGAATAGACCAAGTGTGGACTAGTCAAAATCCCAGTTGGAAGTCCAGAGTAAGAATCCCCTTTTCTTGTAATAACCCATTACTCCTCTCATATAGCAACAGATTTCACTACAGAGGTTTCATCATGGCCTAGTCTAACAACGTTCCTCCCCACCCCCGTCTCATGCTTCATTTTTTTCATCATCATCCAAAATAGACAGTATCTGTTGTATCATGTCAGGCCAGCTCTTCTCTTTTTCTGCTGTAGTCTCCTAGTTTAGGTGATTGTGACGGAATCCTCTAAATGTCTGTTTTCTGTAGGTGTGAAAAAATACCTAAGCCAAGAAACATAAGGGGGAAAATATTTCTTTAGATTTAAAGTTCCAGGAATTTCCATCTGTCACGGTGGAAGCCAGCTAGCTCATCTCATGGCATCCAGGAAACAGAGGACGAATACTTGAGCCATTGATGTCTCTTCTTCCCACTTCATCCCATCAAAACCACCAGCATGGGAGATGGTGCCAATACTTGGGGGGGGGGGGAGTTTCCGCCTTAGTTAATCCTCTCTGGAAACACCCTCATGGGTGCACACAGAGATATGCTGTAGTCATCTCCTAAGTGGTTCCTATGTCAGTTAAGTTGATAATCAAGATTAGCCATTGCCTGTGGCTTCCAGTGTCACCAAAGAGAAGTCTTTGCTCCCTCCCTTGCCGTATTATAGCAGAGGGCACTGTCTGGGATGAAAGAACACTGTAAAAGAAACACAGTTTTAGGGGTGGAATTAGAATGTATAGGACATATCTGGAATTTTTTCTATAATTAATGAATTTCACATCACTTAGCCAGTCTTGTGAAGTAATAGATGGAGCTCTTTCCATTTTGGTCCAGATTGGTCGGGGACTTTTGAAACTGGAGCTTGCCACTGGAAGATGTCAGTGCTTTGCTTCGGAAGGGATGAAGAAGGCAAGACATGGCATAGAAGCAGTGAACAAACACAGCACTATCTGACAAAGACCTGGGGCTAAGCGTTTTATGTAATCATCGCTTTTCATTTGTAGCATAATCCTGTGAAGTCAGTTCAACTATTAATTCAAATTTTAAAGATAAGGGTTAAGTAAGTTACCCAGAGTCCCAGGGCAATAATTTGTGATAACATAACTCCAATGTCTGGTCACTTAGTATTTGATTACTTCCCATTGGGATGCAGAGGGATTATATGCTAAGGACTGTGGATGGGGACGAACTCACATACATGGAGTGTCTATGTTTTGAGCTTTATCCACATTGTCATTTCCTGCGACCCTCAAAATCTGTATCACTTTTAATCGGTTTTGTAAACAAGGAAGCTAACAGTGCAACTTTAAAAAGTTGAAGGTCCCACAGCTGAAAATAGTAGAAGCAATGTTGACCTTGCACATTGTGTGGAAAGTCTACGCTTGACTTACTATGGCATGCAGCTTGACTCTGCAATGTTGCGTCATTCTTGCTTTGAGATACAAAGGCTACATTGTAGGATTCAAGCACAGAGTAGAAATTGTGACATATTTGCTTCATCAAAAAGTGTTCTTGATACAGAAATGAAAATAGATCCTCTTAACTTTGCTACCATCTTTGTTTTAGTCAAGAAAATATGCCGCATGCTGAAGTCGCATATGGCCTGTGGCTCATGGCTAGTTTTTAAAAAGAATTACTATTTCCAGGGTAAGCAGGGCAAAAAGCAGATAGCACTGTCTCAATGTTTTATCTCAAGCAGAGAAAAAAAAAGGAATGAAGGAGTCGCTACTTCATCCATTTGCGCACAAGCAACCGCTATGCTGTGATTTGGGTTGCATAGACAGCTGGAAATCCTATTCCAGAATGTGCTGGCCAAAAGGGCAGAAGATAGAGGAAAACTTCAAGTGGTATAGCATAGCACAGGTGGGTGAAAATTACTCTTCCATCCCTGTGTGTTGGTCTGGCTGTGCAGGAGAGAAATGCCCTTCATTTCCCAGCAGAGCAAATGTCAACAAGCACCATATGGTGGGTGAGGCTGGGATTTGTCCTTTGCCTGTTCTGAGAAAACAGCTCCAACCTGTGTCACTTTTATGTGTGTGTGACATTGTTGCCAAAGGCACAGCAGGCATCCTGAGAGCAAAAGCCACCCTCCACTTCTTTGGAGAGGCATCCTGAGAGTGGACAGGGGCTTTTCAGCAAGTGTGGGTGAAGGAGATGGTCCTGTAACACCAATTCACTTCCACTCTCCTCTAGCTACTGAACAGATGCGCAGCAAAAGGAGATGATGTCTTCATTTCAGTGAGTCTCCACAGAAACTCGCCCATATACCCATGGCCATTCCTTCCTTCCAAAGTCCCTTCAACCTTTCTGTTATCATCATCCCCATGCACTTTGGCATGGGTCACCTACTCCCTTTTCTTCCAACCTTTACTTATACCCTCTGAAGCAGGGAAGAATGGAAATGCCTGCTGTCACCTCATCGTGTGAATTTCCTCTGGCTTTCTTGTGAAGGACAGAAGCAGGCCTCTGCATTTCACCATAGGTATTTTTAAATGCAATCCTTTTTAAAGATCTATTTGTTTAAAAGGTTTTGTGTGCATGTGTGCAACCCCCATGGTTATGTGCCACACGTGCATGCAGGTGACAGAAGAGAGACAGAAGAAGAGGGTGTTGGGTCCCCCAGAACTGGAGTCAGGCAGTTGTGAGCCATGATATGGGTGTTGGCAACTGAACTCTGGTCTTCAGCATGAAAAGTACGCTTTAGTAAACACTTAATTCCCTACCTCCTTTGGCCTTTTTTGCCTAATAAGGTTTGAGGAAATGAAATATTTCTTATATCCATATGCCACTCCCAGATGCGCATGAGAAAGAAAACAGAGAAAGAGAAAGAAGGTGTGTGGAGAGTGGGAGAGGATAGGAAATAGTCAGAGCAGCTATTGCAGTGTGAGAAATATAAACAATGCTGAAAAAATCAGGGGATGTGGGGGAGTGTGGTTGCTTATGAAAACACAAAGAAAATTTAGGACAACACCCAGGAGGTAGGGTGGGAAGACAGACAAGATCAGATACTATCATGTGATTCTTTCAAATACCGAGGAGGGAAAATGAACACAGTGTAATCAGAGATAGATTCCACAACAGTAGGTGAGGACCTGAGTGACCAAGAGGTCAAAAGAATTAAGGGAAACAAACCATTTGTCCCCAGTACCCAACTTCCACAGCCATTTCCTGTGACTCACATCTGTGGCATTTCTCTTCTGTGTCTCAGAATAATTGGAAAACCTCTCATCACCAATGGAGCCCTGTGGCTGGCATTTGCAGCTGCTCATGTCCATGCAAGAACGAGTGCACAGGGCAGCGTGAGCCTACGCTGTTTTCAGGATCAAGCATGTATGGACCATAGAAAAGGCTTGGTTAAAACACTCTAAAGAAATAAGAAAGAAAGTATATTCTGCTCCCCCACCTTGCTGAATACCTACTTTTCATAACTGGAAGATGCAAGCTGAAAATGAAACTTCTTCGTAATTCCTCCCTGGAACTCTGAGGTGCAGAGACATCTGCTCTCAAGTTTCCCGTTCTCTCTCATGTAATGACACCATGCTTTTTTTTTGTACCAGATATGGGAATACTTCTGTCTGTATGACCAAATTTCTTCCCCACCCCACTGAGGGAAGCAGCCACCTGCTGGCCTACCTGGAACATACAGGTGTAATCACCAGCACTATAGTATGACCAGTGGATTTGACGTTAGGGAGGATTAGGAGAGGTCTGTGTTGGTCTGGGAGGTCAGCGTGGCCTGAATGGGACTAGGTGTTGAGTGAGGACACCTATTTGGACCCACAACTGCAGCTTTGTGGTTTCCTCACCTTGCGGGGAAAGTGGGGCCAGGAGAGCGCAGAAAGCTACTGTTTAAACAACAGTTCTCAACCTGTGGGTCACGATCTCGTTGGGGATCATGTATCAGATTACAGTTCAAAACAGCATCAAAACTGCACTTAGAAAGTAGCAGCAAAGGTATTTTATGGTTTGGGGTCACCACATCTGAGGAACTGTATTAAGGGGTCTCAGCATTGGGAAGACTGAGGACCACTGCTCTAGAGTGTATGGTTGGCCCGGTTTTAGAAGATTGACCTTTGGACGCCATCACCACTAGGATGCAAATATGAATACGAATTCAATGGGGGTAAAGATTTGTGTTCATTTGTTTTGCTGTCCTGCCAGGGAGCTGGTGCTCACTGTGGCCATAGCCTTCTTGTCACAGCCTCCCTAGTGCTGTGACTACAGGTGTGGCCCACCCCGGCCTCCTTGGAAATGTAATACATGCTTAAAATAATTACTGGTTTTCTTGAACTATAAATGAGGACAGCAATTTTTTGATCTCCTAAATATATACTCCTACCAAAGATTTATTTTTAATAAATGGCCAAAATCCTATAATCTATGTTGGCCTGTGAAGCCAGGTGGATTCAGAACCACCAGAGATGGGATTTTCCTCTAAATTATGCTCCTTTGCCACCATATTCTACCCCGGCCTTTCCTTCTCCGAATGCTGCTGTATTTGTGCTCAGACAGTCTGTTGGTGAATGGCTCCTCTGTGGAGTAGCCAGGAAGCTCAAATAAGAGAGCCTACTAAGACTTAGCAGCCAGACTGCTGTGGCTGGGGAAAAGAGACATATCTGGCAGAGAATTTGGGAGGATTGAGACTTGGAGAAAGGGTTAAACTTGGATTAGGAAGTGGGTGCCCCTTATGAACCTTAGTGATCATGCACAGGTACTCAGAACAGGAAGAGGGAAGCAGGTCTTTTCTGTAGCCCCCTATATTTTGTAGGTCTTCTCTCTTTAGCCAATGGCATCCTCTTCCATGGAAAGAAAGCAATATACTTCCCCAGAACACAAATAAGCTACTTTGCATTCCTGCAAACACCTTCACTGATTGTCCTATGAACATATCTCTGAGAACATTTTTACTTTTCTTGGGCTTTAAACCCCAACCCCCCCCCAAACAACAGTGCCTGCAGATCAGGGAGTCACTTCTGCATGAGCCTGGGAAAGCAGACTTCCAGCATGGCTACCCAGAGGTGTGAGAACCTCAGTGATGTCAATCTACCCTGTGGGCAATTTTAAGTCAGCCCTGATGTGTTCTCAGCTGTCTGGTTCTAAATGGAAGCCTGTGAGCCGCCTGGAACCCGGACTGCTTTGTAACTATCCTCCAAATCCAAATCTAAATACTTGAGCCAATGGAAGGCTGTATGTTATATATATTATATATATAATATATATATATATATATAATTTTTATTTTATGCTTCTTGTGTCCATGCAATTGGAATAAACTGTAAATTAGGTGTTATCGCCCTGTAGTTTGGTTAGATGCAGTGGTTTAGAAATGTAGCTTTAGTTTGTTATGAGATAATAGCTGCTTTGCTTTGCTGTGACAGTAGCAATAAAGAAAAGTTACTACAATGTAAAATGTGGTAACCAACCCAAACTACTGAAACAAAGCCACAAATCAGAGGCAGCCCAGCTCAGGGAACTCTATGCGCAGAAGCAGTGTTTGGTCCCATCTCTGAAGGTGTAACACAGAGAGCCTTGTCATGGGTGTTAACATGATACTGTTCAGGTACTTGCTGTGGGTCAAATCATGTTCCCCAAACCATAGACATTAAAAAATTTGATGGAATAGAAAAAAAATCACTCTATTTACATTGCACAAAAAGGAGAGTCTGTCCACCCAAAGCTGGTGTGCAGAGGTGTCTGGTCATGAATAAAGAGCTAATGTGTTATCCAGATTCTCAAGGGACAAACATATTTTAGAAAGTTGGCTGGGCACATGCATCCTCGTACACACACCTGAGAAGAAAAGTCTTAGGAGGAGAGAAAAACGTGGCTTGTCCTGGTCACTGATCTGATGATATCCCTGTACATATCTGCTTCCATCCTACAGAGAACTACAGGCAAAGGATGTAAGAAGGAAGGAAACACTTCAGAACATTGAAAAGGAAATATGCCATAGAGTGAAATCCATTCTGAGTACTGCTGGAAGTCATGGCCATGGAGTCACTGTGATTTGACCAACTCACATCATTTGGAGTATCAGGAAGGACAGAGTCGTTGGCAGTGGTAAGGTTGGTGTAGATTCTGGCAGCAGCTACAGCAGCAACAGTGCCACTATCGATGGCTTGTTGCTGAGTCAGTGCCAGACTGAGAAGCAGAGAACATAGGTGTGGCTCTTGTTTAGTTCCCAAAGATTTGACAAGTTTTTGCAAAGATCTATGAAATGTAGCCCACCATTGTTGACTTGAATTTACCCAACATGCTGGCAGAGGTAAGGCACCATGGGCTACAAATAGGAAAAGCTTGGTTTGGTATTAATAGCTAGTATCTATTGATTATTTGTTAGACTTCAAGAGTGGGCTCCACCATGGAAATCTTCATAATCCTGTAATGTGAGTCCCACTGTGTCCCTCATTTCCCAGGTGAAGGCTTTGTAGCCCATCTTGCTCTCCACAACTCAAAACAAGTGAATGACTAGAACTTACAACTCATAGAATCTGATTCCTGGCTATCAGCTAACTTGTGTTTGGCTTGTAACACCCTTATTTTGTAGAGTATTCCTGAGGCACAGCTTGCTATCAGCTAATGTCCCTGGTCCCTGAGAAGACTACTAACATATTTGTATCATTGTCTATACAGCTGTTTAAAAAATCATGCAAACTATAGGGTAATGTACTTCTCCAAATGTGTAGATTGGAAGAAAGTTTCTAAAGTCCACAGTAGAGTCAAATCCCTGTGAATGAGATGAAAGGGGTCCTCTGAGAATGGAGGACTCAGAGGGTAAACTGTTGGATTTTCTTTTGGCCAATTATGAAGCCACTTTTCCTCTTAGACTTGTGTTTAAAGTGACACTAATAGACCTCCTCACATAGTCTTGCCAATAACTTTCAAAGGTTCACCTTACATGCAGAATGCATATGCATCTATCTAGACAGATAAAATCCAAGTGACTAAGGAAGAGGGTTCAACTTTACTTATAAACTTTCTGGGATTTGTTTGTTGGTTTCTTTATTTATTTATTTTTGGTTGGTTAAAATGCTGACAGACTGTATTACAGCTAACATTCCCATATTGATTATATCATTTCTGGGGCTGGCCTCTGTGTGACTGGAGCAGCATAATTAGTTTTTTCCTTGTTAAATATTTGTAAATCATTTGTATTTTATGGGGTACATAACCTGCCTGTTCCCCTTCAAATAACATTCTTGTAACTTATTAAACAAGAGCGATCCTCTAGAGAACAATGTCATGTCTGCCCTTCAGCAAGCCAACACAAGAACTTCTCTCTCTGGCAGAAAGCAAAAGATATCCAGGCTATGCTCATATAAATCATATCTGAAGAGGCTTTGTCTACACATTCAGAAGCTACCCTGGCTCCGTCACTGGGAAACAACACTGCAGGGAGCCAGTTTAAGTCATTTGTTTGGTTGATTGCTTGTTTACTATCTAAGTGATTAGTGCCAGTCTGACCAGTGTTGGGCTTACTGAAAAGCACTTGTTCGAAGTTCATTACAAGAAAACTGATTGAAATTTGAAGTCACATTATTTTGGCAATTATTTTTTCTAGGTTGGAATTGAAGGCAAAGCCTCTGTAGACTAGGCAACAGCTCTACGGTAGCTATGTCCTCTATGCTCTGCTTTGGTAGATTGGTGTCGTGCTCTGACACCCGATCTGGTAACCTTGGATTGAGTCCTCCTGTCTCTGCCTCTCAAATAGCTGTGGATTACAAGTCTGGGCTACTGTCCACAATTACATCGTGGGCCTAAAGTGTCTATTACAAAAGTAATCATGCGACTAAGTAGTCCTCTCATGTGCTCCTTGAGAATTGCCACCTTACAGACAGGCAAGCAAGAGCTGTGGGGAGGGCAATCATACCCACGTGCTACAATTTCTTCCAAAAGTTGGTCGAAATCCTCCTTGGAAATGTAATTCCTGGCTTTATTCAGATCTCTATAGATAACTAATCATAATAATTGTTTTAAAGACGGGGCCTATTTTACCTCTTAAGTCTTAAAAATTGTATTTAATTCTAAAATGCCTTTGACTGTAAATAGAATAAGCAAGTTGTGTGTTTCTTTTTCTTAAAAAGGCAACCTGTGTATGTTGACCTCAAATTTGTAAGATATAAATCTAAGGTGGAGAAAAGATTGTCTTTAGCCAATCAGTGAAGGATCCCAACCATTCATAGTAGCAACAACAACGTTGGGGAATTGGCATATGTCTTTAAGAACGAGCTGCTCTGCCCATTCCCTGGATTTTAAGAACTATAAAGATGTACAACAGTTCACAAAGGCTTCGGGCGGGAAGTCAGGTCGGGCCCATTGAGAAATCACAGTCTGAATGAAAAAGCCATAAGGAGAGTCCCCACTCCCATTGAGATTCCCTGGTGCTTTATTGTCAATGTACATCTCCGGTTGAGTAGATCTCATCCGCAGGAGTACAACTTAAAGACCCCATTGAAGCTGAACCAGAACTGGACGGTGTAAATAACCAAGAAAGAGAAACTTTAGCTTCCTTAGGAAGCACACATGAGATGTAAGGTGTGTGATACAGGCAGACACAAACACAGTGCAGGAGAAGCAGAGGAGCTTAGGAGCTGGCAAGGCTGGTGTGGGGGAAGCTGAAGCTGGGGTGGCCCCCTAAATTTTTAATTTGAGCGAGAATCTCCTGTTTCATTGCTATGTGAAAAGGACAGATGCGTTGGGCTACATTGTGCATGCTTGCCCACAGGACGACTATGGAGCAAGAGGAAACCACTAGGTATGTAGTGGCTGGCATCTGCTGGCTGCCTAGTGATTTACTATGGCGGCACAAAAGGTGTAGAAATTCTAATAGAGGAAAACAGCGAAGTCATAAAAGTTGGTTGCTGTCATCTAGTGACTTCAACCTTTCTGCCTTCCTTCTAAGAAAATGAGCATGTGTCACGTCTGCATCAATTATTGCAGACACCAAAAATGGATTTGTGTGAGTGTGCACAGTGTGTGTGTCCTGAGCGGACACATACACATACATTTAGGACTGCAGAACCTTATATTTAATAATTTTGCAGTTTCCCAAATATTTGAAAGTAGTATCTTTATACAAGGTGATGTTGACTTTTCAGCTGACCTGAGCAGATCTTGCCTGCTGGGACCAGGAGCTGAGGACGTGAAAGAAGGGGGCAGTCTACAGTCTAATGTTGTAGACAGCCTTACTTCCAATTTCAGTGCACTTTGAATACACATGTAACAGTAAGAACGATGAGCCAAGGAAGGTTACTTGAGCTCAGAAAAACATGATCAGAAAAACACATAAACAAACACCAGTAAGCACATAATAGATATTATCAGAGCAGCCCTTTCTCCAAGCTTTCTCAGGACAGAGCAATTAAAATACAATCACCTGAAACAACTATAGATTATATCTGGGCAAGCACCAAGCAAGACCATATCCAAGATCCAGGGTACCCTGACCAGATTGGGGTCTACAGTTGTGTTCTGACATTCAACAATAATACATACACCCTACCAATTGAGTGTAAATGACTTCACACAGGAGGCATGAAATCACATCCACAAACAATCAGGGGACATAGATGCACTGAAGGTAAAAGGCCCTCTGCCTGGTTCTGGATCCTGTCTCTCAGGTCACCCAAGGCATTGTTCACCATATGTCATTCTTTTGACCCTGTTCCAACAGGTGAAGCGTGTAAATTGCCATTATTTTTGGTCAAAAGTAGCTGGATATTGGCAAAAAAAAGTGTGCTAATTAATACATGAGTCCTCCCTGGTAAGAAGTCAGTAAGGAATCAGCCTGAGTTGCCTGGCTCTCAGCAGTGGCGATGAATTCCGAAGTCTCGGGCCTTGTGGATATCCTTTCCGCTATAATGTCATTTACAAGGAAAGAGCTCACCTAAATGGAAGATAACCACACACTTAGCACCTTTATATGAGTGTGCTAATTTACTACAGATGTTGATGTGCAGAAAAACTTCCAGAAATGTTACCTCCCGCCCTCTTCAATATTGTCTTCATACATTTTCCCAAGGTGACAAAGTATAAAAAATCAAATCTTTGAGGCTGTGAAAGAGTACATATTTAGGTTTACAAATTAGCTGTCTATGTATAAATTTTTTTAGGTCATTTAGGTTTGAAGAGCTAAAGAAAATGGAAAAAAAAACTTGGTTTAAATAAAAAAAACGCAATTATTATGCCATGGAAAAATTTATTTTTTGTATTTTTTTTCTTGTTTTAGAAAGTGAGCCAAAGTGTCTCCATCTTTTGAAAGATGTGATAAAAGTGTTCATCATTTGTTTGAGATGTAATTTTCTCAATATACCCAATTTGAAATTAGCCACTCTCATCACTATAATGTTTTCTTTAAAATACAGATGTTTCAAATGAGTAAATCATATATAACTGTTAGGATTTTTTTCCCCCAATGCTACAGGAATTTCAAGATATTATTATATATGCCATGTTTTCCCAAGACTTAGCAAATGCTATCAAATGTGGAAATACATTTAACAACTTAAACGAAAAGAAATGTACACTATTATTTAAATTCAATTAGCTGGTTTCGTCTCACTAAGTAGCTAGGTAAGTGCCTGGAGTGTGTGCTGGGGGGAATTCCGCTGGTCCAGTGAACCCCCTGATTCTGCGAACAGTTCAGCCTCTGCTCTGTCACCCCGGAAGACAGATTCATTCTCCCCAAACTGCACTCAGAGATTCCCAGGGCATGAGGAAGGTGCCACCAATTTGTTTACCCATGAATGCTTTTCTGAAAGGAGAGTAGCATCTGTGTTTCCATTTCCCCCTGGACAGAAACTTAAGGCAGGGGAGGGAAGGTGCTTCTGTGCCATTTTACTCTGTGTGTGTGTGTGTGTGTGTGTGTGTGTGTGTGTGGTTTTTTAAGTTCATATCTTTTTTATTTTTATTGTATGAATGTTTTGCCTGCATGTATTCTGTTTACCACATGTGTGCCTGCCCTATGGATGTCAGGAGAGGGCATCAGATCTTCCTGGAACAGGAGTTACAACTTACAGGTGGCTCTGAGCCACTGTATGGATGCTATTAATTGAACCCTGTTTCTCTATAAGAGCAGCCAGTGCTGTAACCGCTGAGCCATATCTCCAGCTCCTGACTTTTGTTTGTTTGTTATATCTTTCTAACTCTCTGAAAAGATTTTCTCTTATCTTTCAAGCTTTAGGAAGGGATGGGGAAAATTTTTCGTATTATTACTCATAATTTCTCAAAGGGATAAGCAAAAAACAATGCAAGCGTGTGCGCATGAGCACAGACACCACACCACACCACACACACACACACAATCCCTCAGAAGAGAAGAAGAATATTCATTAATGGTGTCTAGTGTGAACATGAATTTTATATGATACCTAGAACATTCAGTGAATAGGGAGCTACAAGTGAGAAAAATCAGAAATTTTTCTTTTGTATTGTCTTTTATATCATTGAGATTCCCCACCCAACCAAGTTTGCATTCATTACTGGCATCTGGGTATATAAAGATGACCATGTAAAGTGAAAACAATATATCTATACTAACTCTTTAATGATACTTTTTATTTATTCACCTTTTTATATGTATGATCTAATATGCTCTTTAAATAAAGTGTTGATACCCACGAAGAGTGAATAGTGAAAGGAACATGAAAAGACCCAAATGATAACAATAGTTATGTCATTGGAATAACTATATAATGATAACAGGCTTGAGCTGCCAGAACCCCAAAACTCAGTGGGCTGAGTCAGTCACCGTTTATTGCTCCTCCCAAGACTGCCACAACAGTTAGGTTCCGGCCTGGGCTGCATATGTTCTTATTGACTGGAGATTAAATAATCAACCTTGTTGCTTGCTGTTATCTAGGATTTTCAGACCTGAGTGTCATAGAATGGCCTAACCTTGTTGCTTGGGAGTTGACTGGTTGTTGGCTGGAGTAACAGAGGTGACTAAAACATTATTTTACAATCAGGAGTATAGCTCTCCTTCACATGGTGACGACAGGTACCAAGGCACCAAATGGAAAGTTGAAGATCTCTTGAGTTTTAAACTTAAGAAATGTTCCACCATTATTTTCACCTATTCCAATAGCTGAATAAAACAGTGAATGGGGCCAGAGTCAGAACTAGACTCCCCCTTTTAGTGGAGGGATCAAAGAGCTCTCTTAGAAAGGATCGGATATCAGATGCCATGAACGTTTGTGGTTCAGCTTTTAATATACTCTTCGCAGTAGTTAAGAGAGGATTTTTTCTAACATACGTTCCACAAAACACTAGTCCTATATGCTAATTGTTGACATGCAAAACAAGATGCAAACACACACACATGAAAGTAGAAAAAGTAGATTTCCATCATGTGCGCATCTAGAAGTCCCTGCATTTGTCGAATGCCTGGAAAGGGTTTACAAATTAGCTGGGTAGTGGAGATGGCTTTTTCCTCTCAGCTGCAGAGACTGTTCCCAAAAGTCTGGAGTCTTCAACATCTTTCACATGGTAGGCAACTAGAATTTCCATCACTTTCCAAACAGTCGATGTCTCAGCTCAGATCACTATGTAGGTCAACTCAGTTCCCCTGATTAAAGATTTGTCATGATGTCCCATAAGAAGGAAAACAATAGAGTGAGGAACCTATTATGGGACTATGTCCCCAGCTCATCCAGCTGTGCTTTGGCTCCCATATGGAATCTGCCAGATTCTAAGAGATCTGAGACCTAAGTACTTGCTGGGGTCTTGTTTCAAAGAATATTTGCATAAGGGCTATTTAGAGTAAGGTAAAACAAAAATCATCAGATTTCTCTTTGATTCTGCTGTGAACTGAATGTTTATGTCCTTCTCCCAAACACGTGCTTGAACTCTGATCTCCATTGTGATAGTCTACAAAGACTGAACTCTAGGAAGTAGTTCAATCAGAGGAGTGGAGCCCTTGCACATGGGATTAGTGCCCTTAAAGGGAAAGACACGATCAGTTTTCACTTGATGTATAGCAAGAAGTTCTTTGTCTGCAAAAGAAGGGGAAAAATCGGTGCTAGGTACTGAATCAGCTGGTCCACCTTAGCCATGTATTTCCCCACACTTCAGAACTATGAGGAATCAATTGCCTTATCTATGCTGACTCATCTGCGTTTTTCGAACCAGAAAGACTAACCAAGTGTGTCCTTCCCTTATAGCACAGTGTCTTTGTTGATTGATTTCCAAATGGACAGAACATACAGTTCCTCGGGCTTTTGTGATCAGTGAATTTTGTTCTCAAGGATCATCTTGTCAGCACTGGTATTACACAAAATGAAAGTCAGAAAAAAGTCTAATTTAAAACCTGTAAAATAAATAAATAAGAGGCAAAGTCATATAAAATACTGTTTTTTTTTCTCACATATACTTATTATACTTTCAGACTTTTCTGGGAGAATTTCTGACAGCCAAAAGAAGCAACTAAATAGAAGCAAGTGGAAAGATAAAACAGAGAAAAAAAAATATATGTGTTAGAGAAAGGTAAGACCAAGAAAGAAAAGAGTATTATTTGTCAGATGAAACAACCCAATATCTGATATATTTAAGAGTGTTTAATATAAACATAGGCTTTAACAGGATTGACTAATGAGGGAAAATTGCTTCTGATTCATTTCGTCAGTACATAGCTTCTAGGAGCACAGCAGTAGATATCCCAGAGACAAGAGGCTCACAACCTAGAGCATTTTGATCTAAAGGCCAATCCCAACTCATTACATGTTTAGGAAAATAAAGTTTTATTGAAACAGACTGTGTTTCCCCATGGCTGCTTTTTGTGTTACAATGGTAGAGTTACATACTTGTCCAGGGAATTTATGGCTGACAGGGCCCCAATATTTACTTTGTTTGTTTTGTTTTTTAGAGACAGGGTCTCTCCGTAGCTTTGGAGCCTGTCTTGTAGACCAGGCTGACCTTGAATTCAGAGAGATCTGCCTGCCCCTTCCTTCTCAGTGCTGGGATTAAAGGTGTGTGCCAACCAGCCCGGCTCCCAAATATTTCCTTTGTCATCCTTTACACAAAGGACTTCACATTGGCTGGATGATCCTAGTTCCGGTCTTAATCACACTAGTTACAGATTTTCTTATAGAAATTTTTGTTGGTTTCCCCTCACGGCTGCAATTACTACTAAGACTATGCAACCTCTACTTCTCGTCACACATGACCACTGGAGTTTGTCTAGAAGTTTTCAACTGAACCGATGGAAGCAATGCCATGTTGAGTCTACTTTAGATGCCCTGCTTCTGTCTAGGTTACATGGAGATTTGTGGGAAACAAGAAATGTGATGGTTTAGATCTGAAATGTGTACAGAATACTCCAGTATTGTCATAATACTGCCCTGCTTTACTCTGGAAATTCTCGATGCTCTTTAATGTAATTAATTTCTTTAATATTCCAGGGAAATTTAAAGCAAATAATTGTTATTATTGCAAAAACAGGTAAAAGGACCGTCATGTGACACGCCAGTGACTGGAGTGAGGTGGATTTTACACAACAGACTTTCTGGAACATGAACGTCTAAGGTCAGCTGCCAACATGGCGAAGCTCTGATGGAGGTCAGCTTCTTCCTTGAAAATCCTCTCATCTTCTCATTGTGTCTCACTTGGCAGATAGATTTTAAGAGGGGGTCCCCCTAGGTTCCCTTCCATAAAAGCACTAATCCCAGTCATATGCTAGACTTCACTCTCGTGTCCCAATTACCTCCTTAAGGCCCTACGACCTAATGTGATCACATTGGAAGGTGGAATTTTACAAAGGAACACACTATTCAAGCCCACGCATCATGCATGAGAAAGAAGGCTGAGCCTTGTTACAACTCAGACTGTCCACTGAAATTTAACTAGATTTTCATGAATTTTCTCCACCAGGCCTTAATTTCAATTTAGCAGTTTTTGGCCTTCAAATGCCACATGTCAAGAGGAAACTTCCACATGTAGGACTATTATTACTAGCTAGGTGGATGAAAGTATTAGTCTTCCTCCAAAGAACTCTCCAGAATATGTCTGCCTCTGTGCTTCCCAAAGCCTCTACTGGGCTTCATTCCTTGCTTTTTCTTCCTGCTAAGACTGTCTCTGTCCTTATAGAGATGGTGACAAGAGTAAACCAAATCAGCTCTGTTTGAGGGGTAAGTGTCCAACTTGCCTGTTTTCTCAAACAAATGCTCTTCGTAGAGGGAAAGAGTAACTTTTCTTTTCTGGCTACTTAAGGGAATACCCAGGAACGTGGATGCTTGGGAGCCTAGGAGGTTTCATGAAGGAAACGGAAGTACTGTGCAGGAGCTGAACTGCTACAGTGCCCCGAGACTCCACTCACTCACTCTGTCCTCCATGTATTGTATTTCAATAAAAACTTAATAAACAGAATATTAAAGATTTGAAGAATTATACAAAGTATTAAATTTCTAACCCTGCCATTTATTTTATTTTTATGAGATATCAGGACCAGTTTAATAAGTATAATAAACATAAACTCTGGCATTTATAACACTATTCCCCAGATTAATACCAGATAATATTTTCTAGAAGTGCCATTTTAATAGGAATAAATGGATAAACAGATATGTCTTGGACTTATTCTACCAAGATTGCAGGAACCCAATTTTTGAAAGCAAATTAACAACCTGAATCAATATTTTCCCCATTAGTTCCATATTCACTAAAAAGAGTTTCACTGGTAGAAGGCAGCAAATGATACACTGGGGTTGGACCAGCCATGGCTGCCTTTGACTCACAATAGAAGAGTTCTTCCTGTTTTTTTTTCTTAGCCTGCCATGTTGGACTTGCTATTCTATATCCTGACATAGAATCCTTCTCAGAGATGCGAGCACAGTTGCTGATTAATAGAAGCAGATTCTTCTGTGGAGGCAAGGAGTAAAAAGTTAGAATGTATTATTAGTGTTTCTAGTCTATCATCTCCTTCCTTCATCCTATCCCTACCTAAGATTTTGCAAGATGCTAAAGACTTCAAGGAAGGTGTGAGCATGGGTGTCAGGGAAATAATTCTGTAGACTCAGTGAAAGGGTAAAGAGGTGATATTCAGGAACCAAAGCCACTTAAGACAAGGGCCCAGACATCAGCACTGTACACTGTTTATCACCTCATGTGTTACTCAGGATCTGAGTGTGAGAGAGACAGAAGTCTTCCATACTGTCAGTGAGTGGCTCCACAAAATATAATTAAGTAATCCAATTCATAAATAAAAGCATGTAATGGACATCAAATGTCAATGATGTTATGAGTTTAGGTCCTGCGTACTTCTGGGAGTGGGAATGCAAACTGCTGTAGAGGCTTTGAACAACTCAACCCTGCAGCAAAGTGCAGACAGAGCTGCAGAGACAGATAGGCATGTGGAGACAGAGCTGTAGAGACAGATGTGGAGACGACGGAGCTGTGGAGAAAACATCTGTGCAGACAGAGCTGTGGAGACAACAGAGTGGTAGAAAATTTCCCTCTGAATTCTGTGAATATGTTTTATTATCGTTGGTTAATAAAGAAGCTCTGTGGCCTGTGTCATAGCAGAATAGAACTAAGCAGTAAAACTAAACTGAATGCTGGGAGAAAGAAGGCAGAGTCAGGGAGATGCCATGTAGCTGCCAAAGGAGACAGACACTGGATCCTTACCAGTAAGCCACACTCCTGTGCCAATCCACAGATTAATAGAAATGGGTTAATATGTAAGAGTTAAACAATAAGAAGCCTGAGATAATATCCCAAGCAGTGTTGTAATTAATATAATTTCTGTGTGATTATTTGGGTTTGGGCAGCCAGGAACGAACGAACAGTCTCCACCTACAAAATGACACCCAAACATTTGGGACTGATGCTTGTGTACCCAGGTGCTTGTGTGCCCACTCAGGGTTGGGAGGACATAGCTAAGACCATGCCCATGGTTTAGAGCTCCCTACCTAGGTCGGTGACAGGATCAGGTCTACCAGACATGCACAGGCAGGAGAGCATGGCGACTTTCTGCCACAAACACAGACATATCTCCAGGCCACACACTTGGCTTCATGGCAGATTTAGCTTTTACTCAAATAAAAAGGATTTATACGCTGTGTGGTACTACCCTGAGTTTAGGTGGTGAGCATGGTGCCCACCTGGCAGTCTCACAGGCAGTGAACAGACCCATGTTGGACTAGGCAGAACCAAAAGGCAAAGCAGCCTTAGTCCTAGCCACACTGCTTAGCATTTCAAGAAGCAGTTCTGGTCAGAAAAAGATTATGGTTATACAATAAAGACAAATTCAGGTGAAAAAGACCTCCAAATGGGTCACAGTGTTAGATAAATGTATGTAGGCTTGAGAGAGAGATGAAAAAGAGTATAGATAGATATAATATAAAAGAGTACAGTCAGAGATTTAAAGAAGTAAAGATAACAAAATAAATATTAAACCTGTAGAAAAAGTAATATAGAAAAATGAGTCATGTAAAGATAGAATATACACAGAGAGTCTGAATTATGTATACTATTGTGTTTTCTTTTTGAATTTTTTGACTGTGAATGATCTTAATACAGAGAGATATTTGATTCTGGTGGGCTTCTAAGCTAAACAAACATATATACTTTAAAGGTACCTTGACTTCAAACTTTGGGACTAAGAATATGCTGCTTTGGAAAAGATTCTGCTTTTGTTTCCACAGAGGATGAGAACCTATGGATTCCTTCCAGGCTAATGTGGTTTGATGAAACAACCCTCAGAAAGATCTCCATGAACCCTAAAAAATATTTCACCCCAATAAAGAACAAGAAGCAGTTTGGAGAGAGCTATGCCCAAATTCCTAAATATTGTGTATGAATGTATTCATTTAGAGGAGGGTATGATATAGAGATTAATACTTTGCAATGGTATGGATCTTGGTTTATTGATACAAATTTAAGGTCAGTTTTGTTATAAGTGTATTTCTGTTCTTGATTTAAGTATTGTGTTTGTGCAGTTCATTTGAAAATATAATGTATAATTAAGAAATACAGGTTAATAGTCATTTAGAATAGTCAAGCTATAGTCTTGTTAGTTACATTTTTCTAGATGTACAGAAATATATTTTGGATGGATATTTATTCTTCAAACATTTCAAAGACTAACAGAATATGGCATTTAAAATGTTTTAAAAATTTAGGACAATTCATGATGAGACACATCTGATCCTGGCAGTACCAATCTACTTCAAGAGGATGATGGACATTGGAGAGTCTTCTTTTAGAGTTTATTAGCTATTTGGGCAAGAAACTGTTCTTGCTTGGACAGCTTGATGGTATGCTGTATGAAATGGACATGCGGGGCTCACAGAAAAATGACTGTTGAACTTACCTAAAGACAAAACAGTTCTTCAGGGTTCCTGAAGTTTCTGAAAGAACTGCCAGACATTTTGAAGGATACAGAAAAAAGTTTCTGATGAACTTTGCCATTATAAGGCAAAACAGATCTTCAAATTTCCTGTGTCATGGCCTATAGGCTGAAGATGGTTGCCCAAATGTTACAGAAGAACTTTGGGTGACTGTCCAGGCAGTGAGGTGTCTGTCAATCCTCAAAGCTGCTTACAATGCACTTCCTGTTAACTTAGGTAATATTATACCCTTCTGGGGCCTTTGATGAAGTTGAAGAATAGATAGTTATAGTTTTTTTAGTTATGAGAAAAGATAAAATATAGATATTATTACTGTAATTTTTTGCTTGATAACTGTTTTGTTATATATAATTTTACTATGTTAAAGTTAAAACCTTCCTTTTTATTTATACAGAAATAGGGAAATGATATGGGACCACCCTCTGTATGCTGTATTATGTTTTATTATCATTGGTTAATAAAGAAGATGCCTTGACCTGTGTCAGGGCAGAATAGAGCTAGGCAGTAAAACTAAACTGAATGCTGGAAGAAAGAAGGTGGAGTCAGGGAGATGCCATGTAGTTGCCAAAGGAGACAGATATCAGATACTTACCAGTAAGCCACAACTTTATGCCAATACACAGATTAATAGAAATGGCTTAACTTAAGGAATAAGAGTTAGATAATAAGAAGCCTGAGATAATAGTAAAAGCAGTGTTATAATTAATGTAGTTTCTGTGTGATTATTTTTGTTTGGGCAGCCAGGACTGAATGAGCAGTCTCTACCTACAGGGATATTAGATAGTTGAGGTCTGAATGAGATTGTGTGTTTACCAAGTAAACTGCTAATAGACCTTGATGGAATGTGGAACAAGGTGCACACAAATTGATGGAATGTGGAACAAGGTGCACACAAATTTCAGACTCATAACATGCTATGTTTTGCACTGGGTTCTGTGTACTAATAGTAGTAAAAAATGGTTTTATTCTGCTCAGAAGATTGAGAACAGAGCTTCTCCTCTTCAGACCAGAGGGAAAGTAGCAGGGACTCCTCATGAGGAGGTTTGTTCAATACTGCCTCATGTAAGAAATTAAAATAAAACGGACCATGAATGAACAATAGGTAGAAAATTCCAATTCTAATGCAGGGATGAAACGATTGGTATTTATTAAGTATAAATGTGAGATTTTTAGTATATAGACTAAAATATACTCTTATGGTGGGCAAGGTCCGACAATAAGTGCCTAGATGCCCACCTCATTGGTACACCACACAAACACCTAAGCATTGCTAAGAAGAGAGATTTTAGATGTAATGGAGATTCTAAATTAGTTAAATGTAAAATGTGAAGGAGATATGGAAGTAAGATCTTGAAGAGCAGGAAGGTTGCTCTTCCTATTTGTAAAGAGAACATCAAGCAACTAAACTGTAAAGAGCTTAGTTCTTGGTTGCTGGCAAAAAACGAAGATACCTTATAGGAACTAAAAGCAACTAGTGAGAGCAATCAAAACCTGCCCTACAAGTTCAAGAAAATGAGTTCTATCAATGAGCAGTAAGCTTGGAAAAGGAGTTTTCCCAGTTTCATAGGAAAGACAATATAGAAGTTGAAATCTTAACTTCAGCCCTACCTGACCCTAATGCAGAAATTCCAGCCATATCAAACTCAGGCTTGCAAACTTCTGAAACCACAGACTAATGAAAGCGCATGTTTTCAGCATACACAGTAATGCAGCATTATAAGATGAATAGCATTATAGAAAGATGTAGAAATAGATAACCCACGCCTCTGCATGAACACCAAAACAATTCTTGTTCTCGCACTCTGCCTCATGTAAATTTGCTGCCAAGAAACATTTTGTGACACAAAATGAACTCCTCTTCTAGAATATGTCCCCAGAGTCAGAGCAACAGTCCCCTGAAACTCACTGTGGCTCCGACTCAATAGCTCACTGGTCAGAACTAGTCACATGTTGCTGCTTAATGGGAAAGTTGCAAGTAAGAGTAGAGAAGCAGCTGGAATACATACAAAGCTCTCTGCCTCCTCCAGAGGAGCCACAGACAGCTCTTACTGCGACCATGCGATCAACTGTTTGTCCATGTCTTTTAAAGGATTGACTGCGTCTTAAAGATGAAGGGCTGCTGGCTCAGGTCATGTGGAGAACAGATCATGATTTGTACTGTGCCATGCTGCCTCTTCCTGTGTGGGCTTCTAAAGAAATCACTTCAGGGTTTGAAAAAGAAAATATACAGATAAATTGGATTTGGTAATTTCTCCCCAAACCTAGATCTTTGGTTTGCCTAGAAAAAAAAAAAAAGTATGCTACCTACAGCATAAAGTTAGCTCACGAGCTGCCAGGCAAGAAAACTGCTATCAACTAAGCTACAGTACATAATGATTGTTGAATGCAACCTAATAGTGAAAGGATGGATATGTCAGAATTGCAGAGATAGAGAAACACCTATCTGTCCTTACTTGAAGTTGCAATAGGTGAACTATCACCATTGCCCCCCCCCCCTTTTTTCTGTGGGTCTAAAAGGCTAGATAAAGAAAATTGCTTGTTTGAGAAATCTTAATTTAACTCAAGGAATGTTTGTGCCTATCCCCTACTGAAGGGATTTAAGAATATTAGCCAATAAACACAAACAATAATAAATATTAGACATTAGAGATGATCACAGCAATTTATGTTTTACTAAGGACACTTTCTAACTTAGTGATTTTTTTCCGTTTGTAGCATGGCATGAAAGGATACCCCTGCAAGCATTCTGTTTTCTACTTTCAGTATAGCACTGAATAAATTTCAGTAGAAATTCAACACTTTATTATAAAACAGGCCTTGTGCTAGCTGATTTGACCAACAGTACACTGCTATAAGCATTCTTAGCATGTTTAAGGGCAGCTAAGCTAAGCTGTGATGTTCAGGAGATTAGACATACTAAATGCATTTTCAACATCTTAGACTTATTAAGACTTAAGCCTGTTAGAAATGGAAGAATATTTTGAATTTCCAGTGTTATTCTAAGTATTGTTACCAAAGTCTATGAATCATATAATATTATCTCCATTATAATTATGAACCATTTAAAGTTCAAAGCGATCAAAGATGCAAGGTTCAAAGAATTTCCACCAGGATTCACATGTAGGAACCATAAACCCATCTACCAAATGTAACTTACCTTTTACCTGTTTCTTTTCTCTAAATCCACACCTATTATCATAATATAGTTCACACTTCTCTGTCTCTAAGCACTTTGTCACACTCAAGCAGCATGAGGATTCCTTCTGAATCTCTGCACAGGGCTCTGCTTCTGTTAGGGTGTTGGCTGGAGTTTATCTTATATAATATCTAAGCTTTGGGGGTTGACTTGCAAAAGTTTCCGGATGTACTCATCTTAATGTCTTGAGCCTGTGAGTTACCTTCGGAGGGGAAGGATCTGAGTAGCAGAGATAACTACACTTAGGATCTTGATGAGAAAGAGAGATTACCCTAGATCAAGCCAAGCTCTAAATCTCTAAATGATGTTAAATGCTTATGAGAGAGAACTCTAGCAGCCTCTGCCCACCCTTTCTCTCAGTACCTCTCTCCCTCCCTTAAGGCAGACCGATGCAGACACAAGCTAAAGAATACTGGAACCACCCGCACCTGGAAGAAACAAGTAATAGATCCCCTGGCTGAGTCTAGGGGGGGATTAACTTCCTAACATCCCAATTTATGCTCAATAACATAAAATTGTACATGTAGTATCCAAAAATATGAAAAAATGCTTTTGTTTTGAGTCTTCCAGTTTATGTTAAGTTATTATAATATCCCTAGAAAACTAATGTGTTACTGAATTCAGTTCAATTTGTTTTCAAATACTTTTCAAGTCAACTAAACATTTTCACTTTCAAAGTGGATCTTTCCAACAAGCATTTTAAACAATGACACTGTATTATAAACCTGGAACTGTGTGTTACAGATGGCGCTAATATTAACAATTCGTGCTTTAATCACCAGACATTATGAGAGAAAAAAAAAAAACATGGGTACAAATGAGATTAACTTTCTGTTGTCCAAACAATATGATTTCCATGCCTATCCCTGAAAGTAGAAATTCCTGAAAACAAAACAACCAAAATAATCTTTTCTTTAGCTTTCATTATTTCTAATAAGTCAAATTTAGGTGATAAGTTTCATTTCATATTAGAAATGTCTTCTGTTTCTTATTTTTCCTTTAGTAGAAAAATACAGCAAACAATTTCTTTTGAATGCTAGAAATATCTACCCCCACGGTATGCCATGTAAACACCTGGCTCTCCAAGGAAGGCTGCTGCTCTTGACACTTAAGTACTCAACATTCCAACCGAGGATCCCTACCCTTTCTTAAATCCTTGATAGCTGAAATAGCTTCAACAGTTTTCTAAATTAAATGTAAGCTCTTGCTGACTTTAAAGGAAAAAATGAGAGAGGGGGGAGAGAGAGAGAGAGAGAGAGAGAGAGAGAGAGAGAGAGAGAGAGAGAGAGAGAGAGAGAGAGAGAGAGAGAGAGAAGAATTCATTGATTGCATGAGGTTTGGATCAATACAAAATTAATATTGCTGGTACAATGAAACTCTGGAATGGGTTCATAATAAAAACTTCAACACAATCCTATAAGTACTGCCAAAATAAGCAGGAAGTTCCTTTTCGTTTGAGCAGTCAGGTTTTTCTTCTGTCTGCAAACAGCAGAATTCAGGACATTTCACGACTGGAGAATCTCTAATGAGTGGTTAGTAAAATACCTACCTTTCTGACTGCCACTGGATATCAAAAAATTACTCACTTCTGACTCAGTAATTACCCACCAAAAATTTAGATCAAGTGGTCGTCACGTCACCCAAATTAGTACCTGACAAGGAATGCTTTCGGCAGGGTTGGCAGCTGAGAAACAGGAAGTGACTTGCAAAACATTATTAAAACTTGAAAATAACCGCCTGAAAGGTGTGTGATCTCCCATTCGGTGCTCAGAAAGCACTAAAGAGAAACATCGTACCTGGGCAGAGGAAAATCTCAGAGATCCAGGAAAGGAGGTGAAGCAAAGAAAATGTTACCTAATTGTAGCTCACACAAAGGGACACTGCCAGATCCGTGATGGGCCATTTATTTCTAATGCCACCAGAGTTTCAAATGTGCCACATTCTTGTAAATATATTCAGGAAAAGGTTCCAGCTCTTTATGTTTGGTGACAATTGACTCTTAGAGCCAAGGCTGCACTGAGAACAATCCCCGCTGATGGTTAGGTTATGTTTTAAACCACTTGTAGTTAGGAGTTCAAATTCCCGCATAGTCTGAGGAAGAATGGCAGGAGGCTGACCTTCAATCTGACTAGCCACCTACCTGGTGTGATTCAAATCAAAGGAAACACAACACGGATCAAAGAAGCCTCCTCGCCTTTGTCTTCCCGCAGAGGGTCATGTGGCGCTAGATGCAGATCTCGCAGAAGGACGGCGTGCTCCCTTGATACTTGGACTTTAAGTGACGCTAACTGGGTCATTGGAATCCAACTTTTTTTTTTACTTGAACACTGGTTTTGATAGGGTCACAGCAGTGTTCGCTCGCCACTCAGGCCACACAACTATAATTCAGCTCAAGCATTACAAATAAATGTGTTAAAGATGCAATGACTTTGGAGCTAAATTGTTATTGTTTTGTTGTTGCTCCACATACACTCTATGAGATCAAAGGCACTAATCTCGCTATTCATTAAGAAGGTGTCAGTCAAATGGTCTTTCTTTTTGTCAGGAAAGAAAATGTATGGCTAGTGACAAGCTAGACCTGAAGTGGCCAAATTGTGGCCTCTGAGTTCAATTCAGACCTGTGGGCTTGCTCACATAATGTTCACGACTGCTCCTTGTTCAGTCTGCAGAGATAAGTAGAGGCAATAAAGACTGTATGGCCCATGGGGCAGAAAATATTTGCCATCATATATTTTACCTAACAGTTAATTCGGAACTGCCAATTATTGCATTGCTTAACATCGTGGTTATATGTGGGTTGGAGTCAATGCTCCAGTAACAGTCTCTATCTGGTCTCTGCATCATATTGCCTGAGACTCCTTTGATTATGCTTAAGACCTTTCATGATCAGGTCCCATCTTCTTGCATCCTGACATTGACCATCCAATCTGATCCAGTACAGGATTTTTTTAAACAAACTGCTCATACTCATGTTTGAATGTTGTTGCTAGGCATAAGGACTACAATGCTTGTTAAGATTTGGTTTCTTGTGTAGACAGCATTTGCCACCTAGCAGAGCTCATTACCTGCAAAACACAGTGCTGGGCACAGTAAGTGTCACGTGCATGCAAGCTTCACTAGTTCTACTGAACTGAGCTGAGTGTGTGTGTGTGTGTCTGTTCAGCTCTGTGCATGCATGCTTGCTGTATGCATGTACATATATATGTACATATAAGAACTGCTAAAATAAGTATACCTTATCCTTCACTACCTGCATCACTTCCAAATAAGACTAAAGGGTATGTGCTTCTGTTATAAATTTATAGAAGACATTCCCTGATAAGGGTTGAAAAGTATACTTAATGGCATTTTAGGTTCAAATCGTACAGTAAAATTAATTCATAGTTATTAAAAATATCTTTACTCATCTTTATTCTTACCATTTCTTGCTTGCAGAGAGAGTATATAGAAGTATAGACTAGTATTTTGAGCATTTTCTGACTGCTTGTCTGGGTCCTAGATAGCTGTTTACAGCCCATCACAGATGCCTTTGTGGTATTTCTTGATATAGTATCACACTGGCATTACATTTTCCTCCTGAGGTTATACTTGGGGGCCCACTTATGAAATTGTGTTTAAATGAAGACTAATTAATTGTAAAAAGGACCTCTTGGCAAAGATTGCTCAAATTAAATAATAATTATCCAATGTCTTCTTCATTTTATGCTGTACAGACTCAGTGGCTCAGTTTCACCAGGTCCATAACCTGGCTAGTGATTACTCAGTATCTCTTCCTGCAGTGACCCAAGGTTCTTAACTATGACATAGCTTTAATAAAAATAAAAGAAGATGTGAAGGAAATTTTCTTTTCACTTCCAACTGACCACATATCACCTAAGGGCTGTCTGAAACTTGTCGACATTACACGCATGGAGAAAGTACTTCCCAGCTCTGTTCATTCGATACCACTACTGTTAAGCTTGTGTTTCGACTGGTGTTCTCAACTTAACACTAGGTATTCTTAACCCACTGTGACTATAAGCAAAAGAGCAACAAAATGAGCATTAAGCATTAAGTAGAGGGAAGGAAAGTTACTTTTGAATATACACGCATTATTTGGATTTGTTCTAAAAGAATAGAAATTCCCGTCTAAGACTTGAATTCAGGCAAATTGTTCTTGGAGCAAGCATGATGCCATACCAACAGTCTGTACCAAGCCTAAGTGTACCCATGTGAAGAACAGTTTGCTTCCCTCTATGGTGACTATGGGGGATCATCCTCTCCTATCTCACTGTAAGTGTCACCATGGTTGGAGGAGTCAAGGATGTCTTCCTAAACTCTTGAATTTACATCAAATATCACATTGTACCCCACAAATACACACACAATCACTATCTGTCCATTAAAATGAATCCAAAAAGACCCTGTTAAAACATGTAATTTAATATTTTAATTACATGTCTGCTGAGCAAAGAAAAGATGCACTTGTGGGAGTCAGTAGAAAATAACCCAGCTGTAGCCTGGCACCATAGACTGAGCTGTGTCCTCCTAAAACAGGTTAGAATTTTAGCCACTGTTAGGACAGTATTTGAAGATGGGAACCTTGGGAGACAAATTAGATGAAGTCAGTAAGGAAGAGTGTTCTCTCTCTGCTTTCCTCCCCCACCCCTGCATCCCTTCTTCCCTCCCTCCCTCCTTCCCTCCCTCCCTCTTTCTTTCCTTCTCTCGTCTACCTTTGTCTGTCTCTATATATCTATCACTTGAGAACATGGAAGGGAGGTCATCCAGAACGCATCATCACGAGGGCCTACCACACAGGTCTCAGCCTTGCAGGGTCCAGAACTATGAAGAAACAAAACTACTGCTCTTTAAGCCACTCCAGCTATGGTATCTTTGTTAAGACATCCTGAACTGAATAAGATAATGGTGACCTGAAGACTCTCAAATTTCTTATTAGAGGATATATTTGAAGGAGCGGCCCAAGTCTGATGCCTTGATTAATACCCAAGCAGAATCGAAGTGGCTCTTGCCCTACTTATTGTCAAGATACAATTTGGCAGAACAGTTTTGTTTGATCGACAGCATTGGCCTATGCTTGTCAACTAGCCAATGTGGAATAACATTATTACTGTATAATGTCGAGTTAGGCCGCATAATATTCTTACTGTATGACACACGATGAAGAGATTTCAGTATTCTGCCCTGTTTACATAATTAGCATTACATATTTGTAGAATTAAGGTGCCACTATCACCATGATAACCATATTTCCTTGCAAGGGGGCCAACACTGATCCTTATTCACTTCTGAGAGGATCAGAGGAAACACCAACATCCCAAAGGCTCCCTGCTCTGCCTCCTTACAGTCCCCTTCCAAGGCTCTCAGCCCTGCACTTCATCTCATGACCTTGTAAAAATTAAAATCACCAAGGCCAGCTTAAGCAATGGGAGAGAGAACAAGAGGGAGCCAGACTGGAAAGCTTGGCGTTTGGTGTAGTCTTTCCCTACGCTTTTGGTTTGAAAGGATTATGTAGCCACAGGCAATCTTTACAGAGAAAGGGGGTTCCGGGACACCCCTTTGGTAAATAAGTAGCTATGCCTATTCCCCCCTAACAGTCACATTGAAGTAGGCTGTGTTTTCTGATTAGTTCAGTTTGAATACAATTGACGGTTTGTAACTGTAGTGACATGTCATTGGTGGCATCTCAGGGAGTCTAGCCTTTGCTAACATCAGTGAACATAATTCATTTTAAAATGTGGCCCAACTGTTACTGAATACCTGCAGGGTAAAAGGTAGATGGGGTGCTATTTTCCTCAAAATTTTCCAGAATCAGATTTATGACAGCAGACTGTAGGCACATGTTCTATGTAATGCAAAGACTGTAAGTCACCTGGAAACGCTACACAAAGTGTCATCTCGTCATCTCTTACTGATGTCTGGCCAGGCCCTGGGCACACAGATAAGTAAAGAGATAGGTGACTCCTTTTGTTTACCTTTTGAGATGAAATACTAAGAAGATCCCCTACTGTGAAAGAGTCTGCTAGAGTAACCTGGGGTTTTCCCCCCTTAGGCAGCAGTAGGCAAGATCTACCCAACACAGCTCTCTCCGTTTTTCATTTTGGATGGAAAGCAGCAGAAATTGGAAAGATGCGTTGGATGGATTCTATTGAACAGTTTCCCGTTAGGAGGCAAACAGCTCAGCTTTTCTAGGTCTTCATGTTTTCATCCACCTCTAATGTTACTTCCTTATGTTGCTGTGACAAACAAGCTAAGAATGAGAACACTTACTAGGATTCAGTCATTATGCTGGCCCCTAAACACCTAGCAGGAGGCACTCAGGCAATACCCTGGCTGGGGCGGCCAGAGTCTTATGCCCCCACTTAGTCTATATGCAAGTGCAAAAATTCCCTTTAAGAGACAAGCCCTGCCCATTCCAGATCTCTTGCTGCTGTTCTTTTGCAGATAAACAAGTCTATGCCCCCCACCTCTCTCTCTCTCTCTCTCCTCTCTCTCTCTCTCTCTCTCTCTCTCTCTCTCTCTCTCTCTCTCTCTCTCTCTCTCTCTCTCTCTCTCTCTCTCTCTCCCCTGTCTCTCTGTTTCTCTCTTCTGTCTCTTCTGTCCCAGAGGCAAGGCCTGTCTCTTCCCTCCTCTTTCCCCTTCTCTCAATTAACTCCTCACCCAAGCTCTGTCTGTATGATGCGTTTGTCTCTTGAGTTCTCTGGCCTCCTTTCTGCCAATGTTTCTTACACACAGAATCCTATCAACACTCATGCCCAGCATTTTGCCCCTGGCTTTTTCTCCTTTCTTTTCTTTTCTTTTCTTTTCTTTTTTTTCTCTGTTTACTTTTACTTTTCTTCTCTTTCTTTTTCTTTTTTTAAGACACTTTGAAAATTACTATTCCTCAAAAGACATGTTGATTTTATGGCTGCCAAACTGACAAGGCTTTGACCAAGCTTGCCCCAGCTTTGGCCTCCAGCTCCAATGGTAAATACACACATCTCTATTTACAACTCGACAAACAGGAACATGTGTTTCCTTTAACGATGCATGCTCTGGGCTGGCTCTGTGGTCAATTATTTTATATCAGTTTCAAATTGTCACGTGTTTAAATCTCTGCACATAACTGTCCCCTGAATGCAGTTGGACCCGCCTGACCATGGCATGGTCAGAGGGGTTCTTTTCAACTTATCACATCTAGGAAGGCCACAGACAGAAATGCTTCTAGGCTATTTGCTAAGAAAACTAGCATAAGCTGCTTATCAGAAAATATTACATTTCCCCTGAAAGGTGAGCTGTTTTGTCACTTGCCTGGCTGTGTGAAATCCCCTCTTTGTCATGATAGGTCACTGTATAGAAGCTCACAGCACACTGCAATCTCCCTGTCGTATGCCTGGGCCCTGGGCAAAATCCTGAAAACTAGCCCTTGCTTTCAGGACTAGCATACTGTTGGGCTCTGAGCCCTATAGAAATGTCAGAGGCATCCGTGTTGGAACTGAAATTTTTTGAGACTTAGTGCTAAGCTGATCTTAATGGTTCCAACTCCAGTACAAGACTTTCTCTCTCTCTCTCTCTCTCTCTCTCTCTCTCTCTCTCTCTCTCTCTCTCTCTCTCTCTGCATCTCTCCTCTCTCTCTCTCTCTCTCTCTCCTCTCTCTCTCTCTCTCCCTTCCTCCTTCTCTGTATGTATATCTATCCCAGTTTGAGAATTTGAGTAAGGTCTTGCTATATAGTCCAATCTAGTCTTGAACTCTCATTTCTCTTGTCTTAGCCTCCTGGATGCTGAGACTATAGATTCACCATACCCAGATCTGCTCTATTTTCTAAATGCCCCATTTTAAGATTCAAGATCCAAGTTTCAGTCCTCAGAAAGCACCACAAATAATGTAGAAGCATTAGATTCTGGCCTTCTTGGTTCTTTCTCTCCCTTTCCCCACGTCTTGACATCTTCCTGTTCCTCCCACCTTCACCATCTTCTCCACTCACTCCACGTCAGCCCTGGAATGAGAACAGGACGTTCTAGGCATCGGAGGCCCATAGAGTACAAACCCGTGCCGCCTTCCCTCTGCAAGACTCACCCTGACTCCTCTCCCAGATCTCACTGTTCTGTGGGAAATAAGCCTGGGCCCCTTCCTGTGGTGGGCTACCCAGGAACCATAGAAACAACATGTGCAAGGAGTCTAGCAAAGGGCCTGGTACTCAGGAGAGAATCACCATCTGTTGTCCAGGAGCAATCCCTCAACCAACTTTCTACAACACAGGCTCAAGCCAATCAGCTTTTGTTGACCTGCTGAACACAAAGGTCCTTGCCAAATTTTCCTGTTGTTCCTGAAACGGATGAATGTTTTGATACCATGCTGAAAGAGGTATGAGTTCCTGCTTCTCGGTGTCACGTGTGGGTTGGTGCTGTTTTCAGATGCGCTCTCGGAGGCGGCTTCTACTATTCTCCTCTTTTGCTAACCAGTGACTAAGCTGCCTTTCCTAACCACCCAAAGGCTGATGGCTCCAGCCTTGTCCCTCTCTGCACCCCCTTTCCATCATTGTTCTGTCCTCTTCCCAGCTACACAGAGTCCAAAACCCCTGGAGAGGGGCGTCAAGGGTGACAGCAGGGACAGCTTTACTTGGAATTACTGACTTTACCCTCCTGTCTTTTTCTGAATTTGCAACAGACCGCTTCTATTACCAGGCTCAGTGTCCCACCTTAGGCGGGAATTAAAGTCAACAGTGCTAGGAGAAACTGCTATTTGAAGAACAAAACATTAGCCTTTGGGCTTCACGTAAGGAACAGAAAACTGCCCCTGAGTTCCCTTCCTATATCTCTCCTCCATTAACATTATCTGAATTCCTTTCACATCCTAGTAACTTTCCCTAATAGAGTATATCCCAACTATGCAGAAGCACAAGCCCTGTCCTGGTAAAGTACACCTGCGGTTCCTCCCTCCCAAGAGATGAATGAATGAGAAACCATCCTGGCTACATGTGCGGAAGCAAAAGGAAGGCAGAACCTGATAAGCTTCTTATTTTATTTTATTTTTAACAAAATGGACCGTCAGTTGTTTGACCCAGTGTGAAGAAGCGAGATAAAGGAAGAATTGTTTTTATGAAGGGTCAAGTGTCGGGAGGTCAGAATATAACCCTTTTATACTTTTCCTGCCTCCCGCTACATGAATACCTATATTCCCCCACACTTGCCATGCACACATTCCAAAATTGTCTGCCTTTGGGATTTGCTATTATTCTTAAGATCCTGAAGTATACAGGCTTCTGACTCCAGAACAATAATCATGATAGCACATTTTTTTAATTGAAAGAAGCATCTGCATACCAGGGCATTTTGCATATGCATTCATCTGTAAATCCACGGTTAAAAGTATAAAGAATACGCAAATTTCAGGTATTTCCTGTGCAGAGGAGGTACTGTTGTATTTGTTTCACACAAAACACAGCACTAATAAAAGGGTTCCTTCGTGCATGCTAGCTATAGCGGCCCCATTCCCCCACCCACACCCCAGCAAGGTCCACTGCTTCCTTGTGAATTTGCAGACGAGACCTAGCGAACCCTTTCCCATCTGACAGACGTCACAACCCGTTCACCCGAGCTGCCATATGTGGCTCGAGCTGAGAGTATCACTGCACAATCATACATTTTTACAATGGCTCTATAAAACAACCATTATAATAAATGTCTCCTTAATTAATACATTAGGACATAAAGCAATTTATTATGCTCTTATTTGCTATCATTCTCCCTGCTCAAATTTAATAATGCAAAAAGGTTTCTCCAATGCCAACCCCTAGAAATAATAAAAATACATTCATCATGGATATTGAACGCAGACACGCCTTCAGAACTGCTGGCAAAGGGAGGCAGTCAGTTATGGAGAGGGGAACTTGGGGATTTTTGCACTAGCCTGGCTACAATTGTGTTTCTACTAGAGAGGAAGGAGCCTAGCACAATGCTCGGCATGGCAGCCACAAAGGTGCCCAGGGTAACTATTATTACAATATGCAACAAAAGGAGAAGGGAGACAGGGAGTGGGGGGAAGGCTTTCAAGTCAGTTAAATTCATGAGGGCTATGGAGGCTCAAATTGAAATTATCTCACTCTGTGCTGATAAATAAGGGAACTCTGGTACCTAAATCATGACACTAACTATACGTTTCGATTTTTTTAAGTAGTGATTAGGTGATACTCTGGGGAACCTACCAGCTTTCGCAGAGATAACAGATTCAACTTAATATCAACTTAAAAAGAGGCTTGAATTCTAACCAATCTCATGTAATGAATTGAAATTCTATAGCTTTCGGGGAGGGGGGAGATAAAAAAGCGACAGGGCTCCATTCTCTAACTTGCTGTCAGGAAATATAATTTGTGCTCTCGGTGATTCACCTAGCTCATATGCAGCATGCAAATTTATTTCCCTAATAATCAGACCTGGAGATTGCCCAAGAGGATTAATGGCATCATTCCTTATGACCGCCAGGATATTATGCACCTCTGACATGGAAAAATTGTGTTAGTTCTACAGAGAAAACGCAAGGATATTTGTCCTGCTAGACAATATAATAGGCTGGTGCATCATCAGATTACAATGTCATTTCAAAAACCTTGAATACAAATAATGTACAGGAGGGGGAATGTTGGAACAACCTTCCTTAATTCAGTAGCCTTGAATTCACATGTATTTTTGTGTATGCCATCTAGAGTATGTATAGTTGGTTGTTTTTGTTTTTTGGTTTTTGTTTTTTTTTTGTTTGTTTGTTTAATTAAAGCTTTCAAACATAGCACACAAAAAGGGAAGGGTATTATATATTCCATGAGATCTTGTCATTGTTTCTCTGAAAAAGACATAAGGGAAGGGCTCTTTCTGTGGCTTTGGTTGATTTTTCTCCTGTCCTTCCACAGTTCAAGGCAGGGCTCAGGAAGCAGAACTTGGCCAGATGTGTGCTGAGCATGGGAAGTGTGTACCGGGGTGTGCTTGTTGATTTGCACAGAGATGTGTAAGGCTTAGCCTCCCTCCACGTTTTTATTCACACACAAAATTGTTTGTTCCTCGAATTGTTTGATGTGTTCTACTCAAGGTAGGGTGGTATGTTTCACAATTGTTTAGGGCCATCTTTTATTTTATTTCTTCATCTTTTACGACGAGCCGGTCAGAAATTCTCCAGAACCGTAATGTCTCCAGCTGTACTTTAGACCAAAGAACGCTGCCTTGAGACAAGACCAAATTTCATTATTATGCGCATGGGAGCAATAAGATTAGCTCCTACTGCTGCCCCTAAGGTGGAGCAGCGGGAAGAGCCAATGAGATGATGCTAATGTGCATGTTAATAGTATTCTGCTAAAAGAAGTTGGGATAATTAAACATGTACCGTCTCTTTAAGACAGAGCTGCACACATTTTCTTCGGATGGGTGTTTACAAGAATTCCAATTTCAGGTCATAGCCATTCTGAGATTGCTTAAGAAAGAGATGGGAACGACTCATCTTATTCATGTATTCAAGGAACCTTCTAAAATGTGCAAAACATAACAGTTTTAAGGAGCAACGCATGCATCTTATCTTGACGGAGCTATTTTATTATGTGCTCTGTTGTACACTGACCTAATATATGGAGCATTTTTAGCTAATATACCTTGTAGGAAACCAGCCTTTAATGTGATGGATTTTATGGTATCTCATTAGGGTGTGTTTATATAACCTGATACTAAACACGTTTTTAGATTCATGTTCCTTATTAAAATTGTGAGCCACATTGATTTTTAGTTGGAACAGCTACCGAGTCATTTTTACCATTAAGATGGGTGACTCCAAAGTTACCCCAGAGCACAGCTATTTCCTGGCCAAACTTGAGCCTGCCACCTTCATAGCTTCAATTAGTGAGGGCACTTCCTCTGAAGCCCATGGCCCTTAAGGGCTTAGTGTGCTCTGCTAAGGTTTTATCCATGATGTAGAATTTCTAATTTCATAGGAAAATTTTTCTCTGTGTTTCCAGATGAAAAACAAACAAACAACAACAAAACCAAAATCTGGTATTGTTTTATTTTTCAATCAACATTTTATTTGGGGGATCAGCTCCAATTAATATTGACAAATTGAACATGGAGTGATAGACACCTTCATAGTGAACTTCTTGGTATTTCATAATGAATGTTACCAGGCAAGGCAGTGTTTTTATGAAAGTGTCAGAGAGCAAGAAATTACAGAAGTGGAGAGGGAGAAAGGGAAGGGAAGGGAATGAAGAAAGGAAGAAAGGAAGGAAGGAAGGAAGGAAGGAAGGAAGGAAGGAAGGAAGGAGGGAGGGAGGGAGGGAGGGAGGGAGGGAGGGAAGGAAAAAAAGAAGGGAAAATATAACATTTCAAGTTGTGTTAAGCAAAATAATGGCTTTCATATGCTGAAGGCTCTGTTTTGTAAACTGATCCTGTAGGGTACCAGAGAAGTCAGCTATAAATAGTGTCTCAGGATATTTTGGAAGGAGTCAGGGGAAATGATGACCTAGAGGTACTGTATATAGTTTAAATTATTGGAAGGTCTTTCTCAGAAGTGTAATGTAAGAAGGCAGAGTAATGTTTTTCTCTATTGTAACATGAGTGCCCTTTGGAGGTGATCCAAATTCAGAATGCAAATATTTAGAGGGAAGAACTGTCTTTGGAGAAAAACAAAGACTGTACTTTTTCTACTCGTTACAGCACAAACTAGCTAATGCAATCCAACCAGGAAGAAAAGAGAAACAGACAGAAGTGTGGATATATTTATTTCAGTTTCTACACTATAAACTCGGATCTCAAACCCTAAATAGAAAGGAGAAGAATGAGAGCCTGAAGAATAACATACAGAAAGCCAGTTACGTGAATATCATTACTCATGTTATTCCATTTTTAAACAAATCTGTAATTTTAGCTATAATCCTTGTAGTTCTCAAGCGTCCAGCAATCACTGCATTTGACCTAAGACATTTTGAGTCTAAGCTTACTCTCAGACATGCACAGTCTCCCTTTATTTTGCCCCTGGCCCATTATTCATTATTAAACATTAAAGTTGTGTCAATTACTTTCATATTTGATTATTATCCCAGTTGCCCAACTAGCTAACCCACTATCCTTTAAAATCATGCCTGGCAGTGATACAGGAGGACACATGGGATAGCATTATTTGAGTTTTTGTTTCCTCGTTAGCCATAGCAATTGGTTAATTCTTTTCTTCCCTCCATGACACCACCCCCACATGGATCACCCCTAAATAAGTACTGGGATAACTCATTTATCTTAATCAACGTGAGGCTCAACTTGTAAAGTTTCTCTTTGGCAATGTACAGGAGCCAAGATAAAGTAGTTAAGTGGGAATAAACCGAGCCACTCCAAGAACCACGCCATTGCTAATATCAACAGCTTCACAGTTATTCAGCTTGAGACGTAATTATTTTACCATTATTACATGCAAGGCTTTTAACAGAACATTCGCTCCCTCCATTTAAGCAGAGAGTTTATAATTTATTACATCTCTTTGGTCATCAACACACTATACAAACAGTTGGCCACCGGTGACCAATTACATTAAGGTTAAGCAACGTAACTTTAAATTAGAAATAAGCTAATGTATCTTCATCAAGGGCCTGCTGTGTTCTCACTGCTGTTTATGAGATGATACTAAACGTGGATATAGAGCACTCTCACTGGGACCAATTCCTTTCGGCCTGAAAATGGGAAGGTCTCCAGTGTGCCCGGGTCCGGAGCTAATTAATGGGAAAACATCTGCTTTAAGCATTCAGCTGGAGCCATTTCGATCAACTTCCAGCGAGGGTGCATGGGAACTGTCAAAGAACTAAGTATCTATCATGAACCACATCAATCTGTGGCAAGACTGTGAACGGCACATCCCAGTCTTGAATTTCTGGCTGCTTAAGGTATTGCTTGTTATCAATATGAGTTTCCTATTTTTTCCTTTCTTTGATACATGATATTTTCAAGGTACATAAGCAAACTCCTCTATATCCACAGGAGCCAGGGAACTGCCGAAAAATTCGGTATCAAGACATAAAAGACAAACCAACCATGTTCTTCCTGAAACAAGCAACTTTAACCACAAAGACATATATGTTGTTTTATCGTATTAATGAAAAAAAGAAAGAAAACACATCAGGTTTTGCTAAAGAGAAATACCGGTATCACAGAACAAACTTCAGAAGAGATAAGCCCACTTGCTTTGTACTATTTCATGCTATCAGCCCTTGTATAGCATGGATTCCAGCTAAATAAAGGCACCTGTCCTGTGTGGTCATTTACATAAATGCAACCAGAAGGGATGGAAAACACAATTCTCCCATAACTTCAAAAGTGGCATGGGTGGAGGTCTTCAGTAATTCCTTTATCAGAGGCTTCCTGTTGATTCTAATTCTTTCTTAATCTACTTTTCTGTTTATTGATGTTATTTTCTAATAGTAACAGGTTAGTGGTTGGCTACTATGTGACCATTTGCCTATACCTAAATGGTCTTTAAAAAGCCAGGTAACAGCACACAGTGTATGCAGGCGGGATTACACAGTGTAAAATCCCACAGCCTTCATTAAAAAGGAGATTGTTGCTAGTTATTTATGGAAATGGAAACAAGGACCAAGGTATGTTTACAGAATCTTAGCACTTACCAGTGAGGAGAGAAAATAACACATTCTTTAGATGCTTAATAATCCTATGAAATTTTTAATATTGCTAAATTGAAATTGTGGCTGCCCCCAACTTACATATTTATGCAATAATCGTGTAGTCAACTAATAAGTTGCATTGGTTAATTGCCAAGCTATTTTGCATATGGTTAAGTTGTGCATATAAAAATATGCATGATGAAACATGTAGTATTTTATAACACAGAGCAACTAACATGCCCATTCCTAATGCATGCACACACACACTGTAACCCACGACAAATTGCTTGTGTTAGTTACTACCATGGGCTGGCAGGACAGAAAATACATTTGGTGCCTAATATGCATAAGCACAGAAATATGGTCAGGCTCATTACTGTAATAAAGCTGTGATTTGCCAGCAGGATCAGTAGAAGCACACTTGAAGCAGTCTGTCCCTTCCCCTGGCTCATGTGCCATAAAGCAATGAGGTTGTAACAAGGGTGAATCCTCAATTCAGTTGGGCTACCTTGTCTGGGTTATTTGAACTCTTATTTGCCTTAAGGGGCCCATTTGCTTGTCCTAATGTGTACATGGTGATAATGTAGCCATTTACGCAATAAGGAAGGTCTGCAAACAGTCGTCGGCTCAGCAATAACACTGGGCAAGCAGCGAGAGAGTGGAGAGCCTGCAACTGTTGGGCCAATTACGTAATTCTGTGCATGCATCCGAAAATCAGAGAGGGAGGTTGTGATATGCTTCACAGGAAAGAGAGCAGTGGACAAGAAATGGCCAGATGGATTTCTTTTTACAGGTTGGGTGAAATTAAGATCAGGTAGATGAAAGAAAATGCTTTGAGGTCTCTGAAGGAAGTTTCCTCCTTGTACAAAAGACTTGGAAAAAAAGTATAGATTTTCCCATAGTGTCATGGCAGGTTAAGACTGAAGTTCTTTGTGGAGGAAAGACACACGGAGGTCATTTTTCCACTGGGCAGGAGGTGAGGGAGATTTAAAAATTACAGGGATACAATGGTTCCCCAAACGAGCCCTTGCTGAATTAAAACCCCAGCATCTTGATGTCTTGTCTGTGGTTCCAATCACTGCGTTGGCTTGGGAAGGGGTTTGCCACTTCTTGAACACTCAGAGCAACAAAGCTGAAATGCAGGTTGAAAGGACATGGTAGAGAATTTGACTTCACTTCTATTCCTTCTCACATCTCTTCTTTTCTTGTCCGTTGCCTACTTTTAAGGACAGACTAGTCAAGCTTTGTATTTTTGCACATTTCCCTAAGGAGCCTGAAAAACTGGTGAAAGAAATGCAAGAGCGGATAGAACTAAACTAACACCTATTGTATACAGGCTTTTCCCAATTATCCCGAGATCTGAAAAGCCTGTCTTCTCATCAGTTAGGAAAAAATAATCTAGAAACTTCCACATTCTATTCGTTGTCTAGTTTATAGAACTTTCTCAGTAAGCACCCAGCAGGTCAGAAAGGCACCAAAGCCCAAGCCAACTCTAGTTAACTGATTCTTGGAACACTATATTTAAAAAGATTCGTGCATGGCATTATGTGCTTGAGCACCAGAGGGGACGAGCTGTAACTCACCTTACCACATGCAGTCTGGCTGCCAATCTCCTCCCTCCAGCTAACTGAGCACATTCACAAAGTTCCTCCTTGAAAAACCTTGTTCATCCTGAACTTTTCGTTAGGATATAGAAGGAATCACTAGGCTCGATGTCCTTTAATTATGGCTAGAAACTGAGGAGCAGAAGGAGAGAGAACATGAGAAAGAAAGTCAGGACCGTGAGGGAACCTCCACCTGGCAATAGATGAAGAAAATGACTGAGCCCCACATTGGAGCACTGGACTGAGCTCCCAAGGTCCTGATGAGGAGCAGAAGGAGAGAGAACATGAGGGAGAAAGTCAGGACCATGAGGGGTGCGTTCACTCATGGAGACAGTGGGACAGAACTAATGGGAGATCACCAACTCCAGTTGGAATGGGACTGATGGATCATGCAACCAAACCCGTCTCTCTGAATGTGGCCAACAGTGGGGGCTGACTGAGAAGCAAAGGACAATGGCGCTGGGCTCTGAATCTTCTGCATGGACGGGCTCTGTGGGAGCCTTCTCAGCTTGGTCGTTCACCTTCCTGGACCTGGGGGGAGTTGGGAGGACCTTGGTCTTAACATAGAGTGTTAACATAGGAACCCTGATGGCTCCTTGGCCTGGAGAGGGAGGGAGGGGAGGTATGGGTGGAGGGGAGGGGAGGGAAGGGGGAGGAGGAGGGGAGGAGATGGAAATTTTTAAATATAAAAAAATAAACCATGAAAAAAAAAAGAAATTGTAGTGCTCAAACTTAAAGCTCAGCTCTATATCATTCTGGAAAATTAATGTTTCTATCAATTAAAAGCATCTAAAAAAGTTGAATAAACTGGCTGTCACATCAGATGGAAAAAAAAGAAATCACTAAAGATCATATGCATTATATATCACACAGATTTTTACAGATTATTAAGTATTGATGAGTGTTTGGTTATACACATGGGAAAATACAATAGACCAAAATAGTTCCATGTTTATGTTATTTTTTTTTTGTATGTGAAATGGACATGCCATGATGTAAGTAAGAGAAAACCTTAGTTAAACACATTCAGGTATGTCTTAGATACAGAAAAGATAGCTGTGTGGATTAGGTGTTTTCTAGAATGCCAACTATCTGCATCCACTAACTCTACTAACTCCCACTAGCCTTTGGTGATGAGTGAGATGCCAACCAGGCTCTCTGTGGTGGATTGCTACATCATCTACAGAATACCCCAAACTAAAGACACAAAGGCAACGGAAATGGTCACACACTAAATCAGTGGCCATATTATTAGCTAAGAACATTTACACAGGTACAAATATTTTATCCCATTTCTAAGACAATTCTGCATTTTTCCCTATGCTGATGAGTTCCGTTTCATGTTTGCAAACTGGAAAGTTTACCCTGACCCCACTTCCATCATCACTGCCAATATTATGCTGACCGGTGGAGTCTCTGCCATCAAAGGGCTTACAGTTCCATGAAAGTAGGAAGATATGCCAGAACACAGATTGTCCCTACCAATATTTGGTATTATGATCATCTCAGTAGAGGAAAGAGCCAAGTCGCCTGAGTCTCCATGTGCTGAGTGCCGAGGGGGACAATGTAGTCTCACTGGACAGTGGCCAGTCAGAATCAGGCTGCAGACATGCTTCAGCCCTGAGTACCCTTCAGGATGCAGACTGTGACATAACCCTGGGAGAAAAGTTTATGTCATTTGAAGGACAGCCATCAGCCTAAGTCCATATTTATGATCACTTTAATCAATGACGGGCTATTTTCTAGATCGTTCTCTTTAAACTTGAAGTGTCCAAGGAGAAATGAAAACAGCTACTGATGTTTTGTCGAAAGGCATTTTTGTCCGTGGGCTACCACACATGCAGCTTCTCAAGTTCTCCTTGGTTTTATCCACTAATCTACATGCTGTGGCTATGCTTGAAACACCCCAAAAGGCACATACCAGGCATGAACAGACCAGCTGCCATCTTGAAGCTGCCACAATGCTATGGAATGTTTGGCAATAAAAATCAGCTATAAAAGTGTGAAAAATACCAGAGATCCAAATGGGAGATGGGGGAATGGCTTTTACACCCTTTTAGTGGACATCTGATTTATTTTTAAATGGAAAAGCCACTTTTATAGCTACTGTAGTTCAATTATCTCTAATTTTACACATTTTATGCAAATTCTCAGCATCTTAATTGCAAATGAGAAGAGAAACTTATTCTTTTAAAGCAGAACAACAAGGTATAGCTTTGTATTTTCTTTTCAATTTTTAATTCCTATGCTTGGTTCAGCACCATTAAACTTTTAAAACTTGTTTTACACAGTTGTTTAAAATTATGTGTAATTTAAAGAACACTCACATGTTCTCAGACACCCATGGTCTTAAATAAGTAGCTCATTTCACTCCCAGAGCCTACTCTCCTGTCGGAGAAGATACTTCCACACACACTGTTTCTAAAGACAGCCAGGACGCACTCAACAGGTCCATCAAACTGTCAGTTCTTTGTCATGAATTAAACACATAGGTCACCTTCTAAGCAACAAGAAGTAGTCCATTGGCAGATGTTCGGCCTGAATATCCCAGGTTTGAGTCACGGTATTTGATAGTCAAACCTTTTGATTTCGATAGGGAGTGGAAGCAGATTCCAGCATTTGCATCATCAACGTGAAGGGGAAAGAGATGTTCAAGGGCCCATGTGAGGTGAGCCCCATAGAACAGGCTCTGGAGCTGGTACTCCCCAAACTCTAGGTATGTTTGACGGAGGGGTGCTCAGCTGACCTACACTGCCTGGAAAAGCCAGAGGTAAAAAGGCAATCTAAGGTAAGATTTCTCTGCTGGGTAACTGGTAAAGGTTTTGTGCAATGGGGAGGGAATCTAGCAGAATGCTTAGAAAGCAAGAATTCACGAGATCACAAATTCAAGTTGGGAACCTGTCAGTTTCCACTGTTTTCCTGAGACTCTGCTGATGTCTGAAACAAAGATGACGAACCTTGTTGCTTGCTGCACTGTCCACTGACCTTCTAACAGTATGGAAGTCTGTAGACCTGTACTTCTGAACTGTAAGGGCCGTACAACAAAGAAAAGCTACATTATGTATTTAGTCAAGTAAGCTTTTTTTTTTTGTCCTGGTTGTTTTCTAGACCATAGAACATGTTTGGTTTTTTTTTTTTCTTCCCTGGGTTCTCATTGTGTTTTCATGATGAAGTCCAATCTCAAATATTTGTAAAGAAGTTCAGTATCTCTTCAGGATCATGTGTAAAATCAGTTAAGTAATCAGACAAAGAGGAGACTGTATGACCATTCGCTGGTTTGCCCTGGGCCAGATTTCATGTGTGGGGAAAATGGAGGGAGTTCAGAGAGCACCTTGGTTTCAGCAACCTAACAGCAGTGCAGCAACCCGGAGACCTCCAAGAAGATGTCATGAAGTAGGCTCCAGAAGTTCATCCAGCTATAGATGCTATCACCCCGAAACCTTCCTAACAGCCCAGGGTGCCTTTTAGTGTAGGTGCCTCCTCTCCTTCCCACAGAAGCTCCTCCAGTGTACCCACAGGGAAACATGATCATACGCCTTCAGGAACGTCCAGACCCCAATGGAAACAGAAGCAACTGAGAACAGAAAGGACCTTACTCCTTATTAGCCCCTCTACCTGACAACAATTGGGCTTGCTCTTCCAAATGCTCAGTTCTGAGGAGCTGAGCCAACACTTCGCCAGGGAAAGGAAAATACATTCTACCTAGGCGTCTCTGGGTTTTACCCCTTCCTGTCCTTCTCCTCCCTCTGTGACTTCATGCTGGTTTGCAATTTGTGTTTTCACCGCTATAGTTAATTCTAAGACACAGTCGAGCAACTCATAGCCTCTCCAGTAATGGAAGTGCCTCTAAAGAAACTGGTGTGAAGCTCAACACTTGGGTGGGAGGATGCCAACACTCCTTTGTGCTTAGCTGGTTCCCCTTCACTGAGGTCACATTTGTAGCATAATTAATGAAATAAGCCGTTCCTCTTGCCTAAATAGCTGGGCAGGTGACTTAGAAACTCCTTGCTCCCTCACAAGGAAGCATGGACACCTAATGGCTCCTAGGGTTTTTGGACATAGTCGCTAGTACCCAAATGATTACACCTTGAGCATTTGACTGAAGCCCGACAGGACGTAAAATACATGTGCTTTATAATGTATGTCAACAACTTTACTATACACGTGCCTCATAATGCATGTCAGCAACTTTACTATCTGCTACAAATAGAAACTTGCAGAATTTATTCCCTAAAATGTTTTTTATGCTTTTCTTGGTTCTGGCTTAGTGGTAATGTATTTAAATGTCTGCGGGAAATATTCAAAAGAATGAAACACATAACTTTATTTGAGATGCCTACATTTCAAACCAAATACTGGCTGATCAGTACATATCTGGGTGGAGTCTGCCCTTATTTGATTAGGATAATCCGGGGAGACTCTGAGTCTTCCTTCAGACCTTACCAATTAATAATCAGTATTTTTAAGGTTGTGGTTTTCAGAAGGCAGTGATCATTTGGGGGATAGCATCTGACAGTGTTTCTGACATAAAAAATGCATATTTAATGTGGTCTTGGCATGACAGAACACAACCCCGCACACTGCAATCTCCCTCATCCTCCTTTCACCCCTCCGTCCTCCACCTGCCAACCTTTAAATACCTGAAGGGAAGCCTTGGTATAGATTTAGCAAACTGGCTCCTACCAATGCCAGTGAACATTTGAGAATGTTCTGAGAATTTAGTTGGCTCAGCAAACTAACTAAATTAAAAGAAATGAGTCCTAGTCACCTGCCTAGTACACACATCCTATCCAGGTGTCTGCGGTCACAGATACAATCACATCACTAAACAATGAAGAGAAATCTGGGACAATCTTAGTCTTCTTTCCAGTTAGCTGAAATCATTTGCAATCCCCATTCTAAGAACCACCCCTAATCCATACTAACACACAGGCTAGTAGCTTTTGAACAAATTTACTGTTATTTCTCTTACCACTTTTTTCCCCAGGAAAAAGGTAATTAGGCTATAAACAGAGGTCTGACAACTCATTCCAGTCAAGGCAAAATTAATAGGAAGCCAGCAGATAATTTCAGCCATGTGAAATTAAAATAGATATATTTTAATGACATTCTAAAAACTCTAAGTCTAATGTTTTCTTCTTTGTTTTCATCTCCTTTCCCTTGTTCTTCTGTAAACTGCTACTCGGTTATCCACTGGTCCCCCATTTATGGAGCCTGCTGGCCTCTCTGTCTGTTCCTTCCTTCTGCCCCCAATATTGATCTTTGGTGGAGAGGATCTCCTTCCAGCCACTTCTCAGAGGTTTCTTTAGCAGAGACAACACCATTGCAAGGACAGGTCCCTACTGCGCATGCAGTAGACTAAAGACACCTGGATAGGATGTGTGTACTAGGCAGGTGACTAGGACTCATTTCTTTTAATTTAGTTAGTTTGCCGAGCCAACTAAATAAGCAACCGTTTACTCACAAAATGATAGGTTAACACGTTCCGCTTTTATGCACTTACTTGACATATGCTTTTGTATTTGTGGATCATGTAGTCTCCATTATATCCACTCAACCTTGCCACAGTAGTATTACAACAATCATAGACAACATGCAGCAATGACTGTGATCGTGTTCCAATAAAACTTTATTTACAAAAACAAACAATGGACTGCATGAGGCTGTCAGGTCAGTTTATTTCCTGCTTAAGGCAATTCAACCAACCGAATGTGAAAATAAATTTATGTATGTGCAACACAGAGAAGAGTAAGTATTCAAAAAATACGCTCTGAGTAAAAATGAGTTGCCAGTTAAGTTAAAACACACATGCATATTTTAAAGGTACAAAATTTTGGCACCACTCCCAAGTCAGAATCAAAAGACTGAGGATAAATCCACTGCCTTATCAACAAAAATAAGCAGCAAATGAACACTGAGACAGCATGGGGAAGATGATCTAATACATTGTGTTGATACTGAGTGAAAGGTAAACTTTCCACACAGCTATTTGCCTACAGAATGCTGCCTAACTATTTGACAAGTTGTGTTTACAATTAGACCTCTAAGGTAGGGGAAGGTTGCTCCAAGCATTGGCCATCTCAGATATGTGATGCACTCTTGTAAAGATATGGATCTAAATAAGTAGGGCTTTTCTTTTGTCTTTTTTAGTTTTCAAGATAGGGTGTGTCTGTAGCTTTGGAGCCTGTCCTGGAACTAACTCTTGTAGACCAGGCTGGCCTTGAACTCACAAGGGCTGGGATTAAAGGTGTGCACCACCACCGCCTGGTTTCCTAAGTGAGTAGTTTTAGATCATTTTCTCTCTTGAAGGACAAGGTTCATTTATCTCATAACTAAGCATCAGATTTGGGAAGCAAAGGAGTGTATCTCCACACCGGTCCTGCTTCTTTCCTTGAGCCAATGTGCCATTATCTGTGCTTCAGTATTCAGCCATGGTCCATGGTATGAGTTCTGAAACCCTGGCACTGAAAGACAAATGAGGGCAATGCAGAGTCGACTGCTTGCCTTTTAGCCGGAAATTTTCCCAACTTTCTGTTCTGTTTTTTGTCTGAGGGAGAAAATGATGGCTTTTTCTGTTTTTAAATTTGCTTTAGTGTTGCTTTTCTTATTCCAAGCAAATTTGTACTCCATTGCTGCAACACACAAGGTGAGCCCCACAGGTTGACTGATGTTGTACTTGGCCCCGCAGGTAGTGGTCAAGTTCAGGGTGCATAGCCAGGACAGTACTTCCAAGACCTCCTTCCCAGAACAAATGTGCCAAGTGGTCCCGAGGATCTTACACACTCAGCTGCAAGGGCTTTCCCCACTCAGTGTCTGAACCATTGCCAAGAAGATATGTCCAGCTGTAAGGCTCATTTTATATAGTTACTTCTACTTAGGATTTTTTTTTTTGCAAAATGTAAATGAATGTGTTTAGCTAGAAAATCACATCCCTGAAAATGATTTATATCCTAATTTGACATGCCATTTTTGAATACATTTTTCTGCTATTATGATGAATTTATTTTGTTTATATAAATAGAGATTTCTGGATAATTGTCACAAGATAATGTAAAGAGTTAATCATATAAAATTCCTTTAAAATCTAATTTGGGTAAATCATCTTTCTTTGAAATAAAATTTCCTTTGGAAATAAAATGGATCCTTTCCTCAATTTGTGTCTAGATTGTCTTTGAAAGCATCCCTGTAATATATACTCCTCCCCCACTCGGTTTATTCGCTAGCTGACACTGTCAACTGTTTCCTGTGTTCACAGTGTGTGCCAGACATGACGATAAGCATATGCCTAGACTCCAGTGGTGTTAGCAGGAGCATGTCAGAATGAGCCCGCAGACAAAGGTGAAGCTCTTGTCTTGATCTTGTCTACAAAGCTTTGATAATTACTATGCTTTATTCATAACATAATACCTAAAATATATACAGGAATGACTGGCAAAATAAAATAAAGAGAAAAGAGATTTAACCATAATGGAATTCTGGCCAGAGTTGCGTGTTTCTGACAGTTCTTCCTTGGTTTATACCTTATCAACAAAAAGAGGAATTTCCCACAAAGCTACATATTTTATTCACACTAAGATGGATCAGTCAACATTGAGAATAAGCCAATAGCTTAGCAACCACAGACAGTCTAAGGAAGACCTACTTGCCTACCATCCTGTAGGTACAGCAGTCTCCCTCTTAGCCCGTATCTGCTTGCATTCACTCACAGTCCGTGCCATACACTCAGCTCTTAGGATATTCAAAGGTTAAAAATTTAGAGCAAAAGACCAATAAAGCACACCAAAGTGTATGCTGAGTGAAAAGAGAGCTGAACATATCATATGTTCTTTTTTTTAGGGAAGTAGGGACGTCATTGAACATGTATAATTTACAAACACAGTGCTCTCTGATCACGGGCCCCGGCTGCTGGCCATCCAGGAGGAGCAGGGATAAGAAAACATATGCAAGCCTCTCTCCAAGGAAGGCTACTCTTCCATCCTCAGGGTTCTCTCTCCAAGGAAGGCTAGTCTTCCATCCTCAGGGTCCTCTCTCCAAGGAAGGCTACTCTTCCATCCTCAGGGTCCTCTCTCCAAGCAAGGCTACTCTTCCATCTTCAGGGTCCTCTCTCCAAGGAAGGCTAGTCTTCCATCCTCAGGGTTCTCTCTCCAAGGAAGGCTAGACTTCCATCCTCAGGGTCCTCTCTCCAAGCAAGGCTACTCTTCCATCCTCAGGGTCCTCTCTCCAAGCAAGGCTACTCTTCCATCATCAGGGTCCTCTCTCCAAGGAAGGCTACTCTTCCACGCTCATGGTACAAACCTCTTTTCGAATTCTCATGTTTGCTAGAAGAAAGTGACATTCACAAAGTCATCATCGAGAAGTGTCTTCAGCAGAATAGAACCTTTTATGTTTATCTTTTGGGATGTGTCCTATAAAATTCCTTTCAAATGGTTACTAGAATGAGATACAGAGATCTGGATATCTGGGATTATAGAAATTGCCTGGGGTCTTCTAAGAGAAACAGTGCTTTTATGCTCATGATGCTTATTTACTGCCCAAACATAAAATCTAATTCAACATTTCAATGAAATATTATTATCAGGTAGATTGGTTAAAGTAGGTAGTATACCTACAGGATCATGGCTTAAATTATTTTACCTCAAAATAAAATATAGGGAGTCTCCTAAAGCTACAGAAGAAACCATGTCTCAAAAAACCAAAATAAAATAAAATAAAATAAAATATAGGACATATATATATCATTTAACAATAAGATCCCTTAGGTATAAGAAATATTGGTTATGACAATGCACATGTAATTATAACTTGGCTTTCAAGTATTTATTTTAAAACCATTCCTATAACTGAATTTTCCTTTTTGTTTTGAATATTTTTCTTCTCTTCTTTTTTCATTTTTTTTGACTGCCATTTCTGTTTGCAGAAAGGGTCTCTCTAGGTAGCCCAGTCTGGCCTTAAAACCGTGATATCCAGCCCAACTACCTCCCCATACCAACTCAAGTCTCAGTCTAGGTATGAGGATTGTAAGCATGTGCCAACACACCCTTGAATTGTGTTGCTTTTAAAAAAAATATAGATATTTTAGGCCAGGCGGTGGTGGCGCACGCCTTTAATCCCAGCACTCGGGAGGCAGAGGCAGACGGATCTCTGAGTTCGAGGCCAGCCTGGTCTACAAGAGCTAGCTCCAGGACAGGCTCTAGAAATTACAGGGAAACCCTGTCTCGAAAAACAAAACAAAACAAAAAAAATATAGATATTTTAGAAAATAACATCTATGCATATGTTGATTTAAGTGCCTACCTTAGGGGATCTGTTGGCTTCCAGCTACAACGCAGGTTGTGTTTTGTTCTCCCAGGACAGGTATAGTACAGATGAGCACCTATGCAACTATGAATACAGGGTGGGGCTGGAGAATGAACAACTGTTCACTTTGGATTCCTGTCCTGCTACTTGGTGTGGGAGTCCTTATGTATATTGGTTAATGAATAAAGCAGCTGCTTTTGGCCAATGATTTAACAGAATATAGCTAGGCTGAAGGAAATATATAGAGAGAGAGTAGGCAGAGTCAAAGAGAAGCCATGTAGCCACCTGCAGGAGGCATCCGAGCTGGAGCCTTAACAGTAAGCCACAGCCATGTGGAGATTAATAGAAAGCGTAAAAAGGAATTCTAGGCACAAAAAGACATTTTAGCAGAGCTTCTTTTTGTGTCTAGAATTCCTTTTTACGATTTTTCAGGTTTTACGTGGATATAGTCGACCACGTTGTCATGCCAATCTGTTGGAGGAGGCCACTTCTTTGTTCCCAGCAGCTCAGACCCTAAATAATCATCCAGAAACTATATTATTTAAATTACTGTTTGGCCTATTAGCTCTAGCTTTTTACTGGCTAGTTCTTACATCTTCAATTAACCCATTTCTATTAATCTATTGTTCGAGGGTATGCTGTGTGAACTGAATATGCAGGACCCACAGAGAAATGACTGCTGAACTTGCCTAAAGGTGAGATGGTCCTTCAGAGTTCCTGCTTCATAAAAGAGTCTGCCAGACATTCTGCAGGACATAGAAAATTAGTGACTGACAAGCTACTAATATAGGTGGAAATGTCTTTGAAATTTCCTGTTTTATGAAAATGTCTGCAGATACTATGGGCCTCAAGGCTGAAGATTGATGCCCCAATGGTACAGAATAACTTTGGGTGACTTTCCAGGCAGTGAGATGTCCCTGTCAATTCTAGAGTTTTGAAAGTTGCTTGCTTTGATGGAGTTGAAGAATAAATAGTTAAAGTTCTAATTTTCTGTAGTTATGATGAAAGATAAAGAAGGTATTAAAGAAGATATAAATATTGTAACTATAATTCTTACTTGATACCTGTTTTGGTATATGTAATTTTACTACATTAAAGTTAAAACATTCCTTTTTATTTAAACACAAAAGGGGAAATGGAATGGGAGGTTCTTCTGTATATGTATTTGCTTTTATTGTTAATGAATAAAGAAGCTGCTTTCAGCCAATGGCTTAACACAATGGAAGATTTTATATATATATATATATATATATATATATATATATAGAGAGAGAGAGAGAGAGAGAGAGAGAGAGAGAGAGAGAGAGAGCGAGAGAGGGGGGGAGTATATGGAGTCAAAGAGAAGCCATGTAGCCACCTGCAGGAGATAGACAAGCTGGAATATTGCTGGTAATCCACAGCTACATGGTGATATACAGATGAATAGAAATGGGTTAATTTAAGATGTAAGAACTAGCCAATAAGAAACTAGGGCTAACAGGCTAAGCAGTGATTTAAAAAATATAGTTTCTGTGTGATTATTTTGGGTCTGAGCTGCTGGGAACAAACAAGTTGCCTCCCCCAACAGCTATTCCCATGGTTCTCTGGGCAAGGTGTCCACCCTTTTCTGCTTTAGTGTCACTTTTAGATATCTCTCTTCTGTTTTGTTTGTGTGAGAATTGTAAGTTACTCCCATACCACATTTAGAGCGTTCCCTGGAACTTGTCAGGAATATAGGACATGTCTACTTGCTGCATTAGACAGCAGTGCTCATGGTGGGCTTAGGTAGGTAACCTTGATTCACACTCTTTGTTATATTTTCCTTCTTAACTTATTTAGCTGAAGACTTCAATTCTAAGCGTTCATGGAGCATGACCAGTGCCAACAGTAGGGTGAAATAGTGACAGAATACCCTTGTGAACATGCTTCTACTCCCTTTTTGTCTTCTCTCCAAGTATCTAACTGGGAAGCATCTTCCCATGATGCCCTCATTTACCTACAAATGTTTCCAGTAATGGAAGTCACCAAGCATTGAAATAAATATATATTAACTGCCAACAGTTCATAAAAATCCTCCATTTTATTGCTTATCTCTCATCTTTGGCCTACTTTACTTTCTTTTTTATTGCCTATATATATTGTTTATAGTTATTGTACTTATTTATATAGTTTTTCTTTTTTCTTTTTTATTGTTTTTATTGCACTATACATTTTCCTCTGTTTCCCTCTCTTCTTCCCCTTTTCACTTCTATGCTCTCCTATAACCCACATGCTCCCAATTCACTCAGGCGATCTTGTCTTTTTCTTCTTCCTACTTAGTTCCATATATGACTCTCTCCGGGTCCTCTTTATTGTCCAGGTTCTTTGGTTTTGTGGAGTGTAGGCTGGTTTTTCTTTGCTATAATTGAATTGTCGGGTTCACCTTCCCTTCCAGCAGTCAGTACATACTCAGGTGCTATGCTCTGCTTGGTTACTTCTAACATAAGTTTTTGTTTTCCATACTCATTTTCGGGAATGCAAGGATTACTCATGTTGCATTAGTCACATTCAAGCTGACTTGATACAGTCTCAGGAGGGTGACAGCAAACTTCTGGGATTCTCCTGTGAGGCGGGGAGCCTATTAGAGTGCCACATGCTCCAATTTTGAGGCGATTGCCCCACTTTTCACACGCTCTCTCTCCAGTGTTCCCAAGAGAAGATCTAGTGTTCTCTTCTTCCGGGTCCCTACTGATTGCCTGAATTGTGAAGTGCTGCTAACTATGATGAGAAAATTGAGGAAATGGGATAGAATTGGAGTCATTCCAATAGAAACTTCATTGGATGAAGACCACGGTCCTGTAAGATACCTTTGTGAGGCTGTCTTGAGCGTGAGGGCATTGTTAGCAAATAGCACTTGGTTGTTAGCATGCTCTATTGCTTCTACTTAAGGAATGAAAGTCGTGGATCTTTGTCTAATTTTATTTTCAGAAATTTGAACTCTTACTTCTGATTGATTGGAGGAGGGAAATGCATCTTCTCTTAACCCCACTGATTCAGTGTATGGACATACAGAAGACCCTTCTTTGCATGTTTTGTTCCTTTCAAATTTTTCAATTGGTGAACAGGACAATTCATTGGTTTGTGTTCTAATTTTATTTAATCCACAAAATCCAAGATTTGTGATATGAGATACCCAAGAGCAAGACAAAAATAGTACAAGTAACTTATGTAAGTTATATGAAACACAAACTAGGGATATAATTTTTTTAAAAGAGGGAGCTATGGATTTTCTGGATTGCATGTAAACACAATTTACTACTACTGTGACACATCTGAGGGGCTAGAAACTGTTGCCTAGGAAATTTGCAAAAACAATGGTATGCACAGGAAAGAGCATTGCTCTAACAATAATGTGTAGTGGATAAGAAATGAACTCTTCAAGCAGCATCTTTCTGATGGACTTTTCTCCAGCAGCTCAGGACCTCCGAGGGCAATCATTTCCATATGGGCTTTTCTTTGGCTGTAAGAATATCTCCATGGCATCGTTTACCATGCTGAGTGGTAAAACTTCTGTGAGGATGCCAAACTTTCAACCGTTAGAAAATCAAACAGGAACCTAAATGCCACATAGTGGTGTTAGAATTCAGCATACATTAGAAGGAGCAGCCAGCACCTGCTCCCTGGCTGTATTGTCTCTGACATAGCCTCTGAGTGTATGAGAAGTTTTCACCAAGCCTCAAGGGTCACACAGACCACACCAACGTTCTCTCTCTCTCTCTCTCTCTCTCTCCCTCCCCCTTCCCCCCTCTCTCTCCCTCTCTCCCTCTTCCTCCCTCTCCCTCCCTCCCTCTCTCTTTCTGTCTTGATTTGAAGGATTGTTATACTCGTCGTGGTTCTGATCATCTCCCAATTCTGAATTCTCCCTCATTTGCTCTATACAAAATGTCACCAGTTTATCTCTATCACAAGGAATGTTTCCATTCCTTTGCAACAGGAATCAAACACTGACAAGGAATATAAACACAGCTGGAAAATTACAAAATGTATGCTCTGTTAGACTTGGGAACAGAATAGAAAAGGGAACGAGATATTAGGGGAAGAGAAAAAAAACTGGGGAAAGGAAGAAAAATGCTTAGAAATGTATTAATTATATTTGGGGACAAGATGAAAAAGGATAGGGAGACACAGATCTCAGGTACATATTGTATTGTCTAAGAGCAAGGGAGATTCATGGTGAGATGGCAGGGAGATGGCCAGGCATTGAGAAGACAGCAGTCTGTTATCCTTCTATAGGGATTATAAGTGGCATTTAGGAATCTACCACTTCTAATACCCCATAACCCCTGTAATGCTCCAGCAAAAGAGGGGACTACAGCAGAGAGGCAGGAAGACATGAGAACCTCACAAGTGAAAACAAGCAAGCCCCTCAGAGGTGATATGTATGACCAGGTAACTTCAAGGTTTGGTATGTGTCTACATAGACAGATGTCCTTCAAAGTTCTACCCCTTTCAGCCACCTCTACAACCTAGTAGTACTAGAATCCCAAAAGAGGAGACAAAGTTAGGCATTGGTAGGAGGAAGCCAAAATGATAGGGGTCGCACTGTTGTTCCCTGGAGAAGTTTGCAAAAGAAGAGTTAGTCACGTGAAAACAGGTGCAGTTTCTTCCATATCTGACATTGGGGGTCTAAGCCCACCGCATGAATAAATTTTATTTTGTTTTCCACATCATTGAACAAGTGGTGCATCTCTCTCATTCTTGCTCTTGTCGCCATCACTGATACTTCCCCATGCCTTTCTTTTCCTTCCCTCCTCTGTTCAGACCTTCACACTCTGTTCTGCCTTCCCATTCTCCAGTTCCAAGATGGAGAAACAGAAACTGGGAGGTGAGACTCAGCCTGCTCTCTGCCTCACCATGGATCTCCCATGCTCAACCATGGCTGTGATGTATTCTGATATTTATGTCCAGCTTGCCTCCGCCCTCCTCCAGCTTCTCTTTCATTTTGTCTTTTCTATGCTCTCTAGGACCCCTTTGTTATTTTACTAACAAAAAATTACCACTGAGAACAAAGCACCTTTAAAAAGAAAATGTTTTTCTTTAATAAGTGTAAAATTAATCCAAAATTCTTCAATTAATTATTTAGCTCTCCCTATTGTAGAAGACTTTATCCTGCCACTGCCCTGCTGGTCATTCATGTAAGCCCTATTTCCCAGTAGACATGGATCGCTAGTAAATTCAAGGACTTGTTTTTATATAAGTCACCATCTTCACAGGTACCTTCCTTAGATGACCTTTCTGGCCTCCACCAATTGCTCTAATATTATTATAAAACAAATAATAACCCAAGATGTTCCTAACCTTTTCTCTGTCCCTACCTCAACTTCCAATACTAACACTCTTTCTCTCTCTTGTCCCTTAATCATGTACTGTCATATGAAGCAATTTATCTTTTAACATGCACACTGTTCTTCCCCAAGGTGATTATTAACACTTTAGGGACTTGTCTTTTATTTACTTTTTATTAGCAATAAAAATAATGTTACTGTTTAATCAATTCTTCTTTAAGGACACACTTAATAGTACATTTTGGAGGTGAATCACTGGTAACAACTCAGTATGTGTTTATTAATCAAATGAAGAAATATGGATGAGGCAAAACAAGTGTGTGCTGAATTAGGGAATTTATGAAATCAAGACTACATACTGCCCAGATGTTCCCACCCATGGGGAAGTTCCACTGTTCCAAGTCACAGTTGGATGATATTTACAAGGCTTCAGACCATCTTTGCTAAATTATCTCAAGTTTTCACTGATATCAAGAGTAAATGTTTTTGTCATGCAGCCTAATTTATAACTCTGAGTAGATACTAGGATTTTATTTATATGACTATTTGTTCATTTGTTTTATTTTACTGCAATTTAACTCAGTGTTGCTATATGGAGAAAAACAGATTTTGTTGTTTAGGAGCCCAGCAAAGTCAAACAAGATTCTGAAGCAAATAACACGCAGAGTGTTGTTTTACAGATAAGGATATTGGATACAGAAAGACTGAATGGTATGTCCCTAAATACAGAACTACTTGGTAGAAATATCCGTCCTAGAATACAAATGATAGCTTCTATTCCTATGTTATATTCTTTACTACATCCTGTTGCCTCTACTAGAATAAGAATTCAAGAACATTAATATATCAACTTGCCTCCAAAACTCTTTAAAATGCTATAAGGCATTTTAGTAAATCTATCCTCCATTTGGTATAGGAGACATCTCTCAGCCATACTATGGAATTGCTTTGATGGTTCCTCTCAGCTAAGGCAAAAGTGAGCATGTGATCCAGATCAGGAAGGTATGAGTGCCTAGGTATTTTGAAATAGAATATTTTGTTTAACTATGAAAAGGTTTGTTGCCTTTGTTTAATTATATAAAGGGGTTACTTTTGTTTGTGCTGCACTTGTTTATAAAAAGATGTGTTGCTATTTTACCTTGCCTGCCAAAATAAGGCACCCGATTGGTCTAATAAAAAGCTGAACAACCAATAGCTAGGCAGAGGAGGGATAGGCAGAGCAGGCAGACAGAGAGAAAAGGGGAGCCAGGCAATTGGGGACCAAGCATCCAGCAGTCAGTCAGTCAGGGACCAGCCTGACAGGAAAGCAGTATGGACAGTAAGCTGATGAGGCACATGAGCCTCAGGACTGATGTGGAAGGTCCTTCTGTATATTCATTGCTTTTATTTGTTTATGAGCAAATCTGTTTTGGCCAATGGCTTAGAAGAGTAAAGCCAGGTGGGAAATCTAAACCGAGACTAGAGAGAGAGTAGGCAGAGTCAAGGAGATGCCATGTAACTGCTGAAGGAGGCAGACACCATGTAGCTGGTCAAGAAACAAGAGGTAAAAAACCACAAGTCTCATGGTAAAATATAAAATTACAGATATGAGTTAATTTAAGATGTAAGAGCTAGCTAGAAATACATAGAAGTTGTTGGCTAAAGAATGTTGTAATTAATATAGTTTCTGTGCGAGTATTTGGGTCTGAGCAGTCCGGAAACAAGCGAGCAGTTTCTGCCTACACAGGCCAGAACATTGATTAATAAAAATTAGTCAATTTAAGGTAAAGAAAAAAATGCTAGTGGGACAAGTCTAACCAGTCGGAACTCAATCAGTGCCAAGACTCTGGTCTGGAAGTTCAGGAGGAGCCAGACTCAACTGGACATAAGCACCCCATGACTGCTTTGTCATTCAGGGTCCTGAAGCTTCTCTTCTTATTGAAGGATGGCACAGCTAATCTTTGTGTCCTCCAAGTACCTGGGCTGAAGTTCTGTGCCTAGTGGTGTAGTATATGGTAGCAGTATCTTGGTAAGGATTTGGGGTTTGTTTGGATCGTGAATGTAGGGTGTCCATGAAGGGATTAATGAATGCCTTTACATAGAGGAGGAAGGGATACATGTGAATTTTGTCTGTCCTCAGGAGTGAACACCATGAGGGGATGTCATGAGAGGACTTTGCATGAAAACCATACAAAGGAGGCCTGGGAACTGAATGTTGGCATCTGAGCACGTACTGTGAATTTATAGATGCCAGAGAGCTTAAGTCAACTAGTCAAGGCTTTTCCGTGGACATAGCCTATTAGCACTAAAATACTGTACAATCCTCCTGGCTCACTTATCTGACTTTAAACCATTTCAGTTCTGTTAAAAGAAGCCTTGAAGACCTATCCCTCCATTGTTATACACACACCTATTAATACTGTCTTTCTAATGACACTAACAATCTATCAGCATAGGCAGGCAATGTAGACGGAAAGATAGAAACACACACATACACACACACTAAAAGGAACAGAAACCACCTTGCCATTTGCAACATTGGCAAAACTTGGAGGTAATATGCTAAGTAAACAAAGCACGCAGGGGACCACAAATATTGCATGATCTCATTTTTATCTGTATTTAAAACTGACATTGAGAGAGCCTGCATGAGACCAACCTGGAACCTCTGCATGTAGGAGACAGTTTGTGGGGACCCTAGCACTGGGACTGGGATCTGTTCCTGGTGCATGAAACTGGCTTTTTGGAACCCAATTCCAATGGTGGGATACCTTGCTCTGCCTTGAAGCAGGGGGAGGAGCTTGATCTTGCCTCAACTTGATGCCCTGTTCTTTGTTGACTCATTTCTGAGGAGTGGATGAGAGGGGGTAGACGTGAGGTTGGGGAGGGAACTGGAGGAGAAGAGGGGGGAACTGTAGTTGGCATGTAAAATAAATAAAAAGATTAATTTAAAAAAACAGAGAAAAATTAAAATGTTTACCTCATAAAACAGAAGGCAAGACCTTGACTGTTGGGGACTAGCGTGGAAAAACAGGAGATCTGATCAGCGTATAGACTTTCTGTTCAAAGATGAATAATGGCCCATGAATAGCATATGTGTATCTCTAATACCAGTAATCAACTGGGAGATGACGGCAGGAAGCTCTCCAGATTGAGGCTAGCCTGGGACATATAACAGACACTATTTTTGTTTTGTTCTGTTCTTTTTTAAGACAGGGTTTCTCTGTAGCTATGGAGCCTGTACTAGAACTTATTCTGTAGACCAGGCTGTCCTCAAACTCACAGAGATCCACCTGCTTCTGCCTCCCAAATACTGGGATTAGAGGTGTGAGAATAAAATAAATTTCCAGAATGGAATTATGTCATATTGATTATGGTTCACAGTAAGCATTGTGTAACCAGATTTCTTAAGAGGCTTGAGTAGATTCTAAACATTCTTGCCACACACAAAGCCACATGCACACCTGCAAGAAGGGAACAGTGAAAGACATGATAAGATAAACATCATTTGTAATGTCTATGCATACCAAAACAAACTGTACATATATATGTATATCTATACACACATACACACACATATATATACATATATATATTATGTATATAATTTTGTCAATTATTCTTTAATATAGATGGAGAACAAAGGTCAAATAAGAGATACAATTCCACAGTAAGCTGTGTGAATTTAAGACTAGGTATTCAGACTGCACTGTTGTATCCAAAGGCAGTTGGACCTGGAAAATGCTTTTCCCTGAGTGTTCCCAAGAACTCTGAGGCCTTTCAGAAGTGACCTCTAGCACTGCAGCTTCTTCATATTGTCAGCCTTCACTGTGCCTTCCCAGCACCAGGGAGTTATCACCTTGGCTGGATCAGAGTGTGTTACTGGATCAGTCTGCAGCACTACAGGTCCTATTGCAGAAATTCATTGAGAGACCCTCGCTTCCTTCTGGAGTCCAACAGGCCACGTGTAACCCAGGATTCTAGATTCAATTAGAAAACCTTAAATGAAATAAATCCCTTGAAAGGTTTCTCATGGCATGGACCTATTACACAAATGGTGTGTATGAAGGTCTGGTTCAACAAATTACATTTCATTTAATTCTTTGGTTATCAACTATGAGCTGGGCTGTTTTTAGCCATCCATTAAAATGGTACTGTCAAGCTTTGGGGGTTCATTTTGTCACTTTTGTCTTGTTGTTGTTTGTTTCTGACTAGTATTGTTTTTCTATGTAGCTCCTAAAAACACAATTACGTAAGAAAAGTCAGGACTTGTTCCTTTTCTGTGTGCTATGCTATACTTTTTCATTGAATTCTTATGACTTCTACTGAGTTTCAACTGAACTAGATAGGAACAAATAGAAGACAGGCTTAAGAGATACAGCTCCTGTCTTCAGGGATTTAGGGTGCACCTGGGAGAAAAAGGACTCTTACACTATACCACCAGCTAACAAAGAAAGGGTGTTAAATTAGTTGCATCCACCTGCCAGACTTATAGCATACATACTCAATTCTCCTGCCAGTCTAGGAAGGGCAAGGTCAGAGCAAGCTGTAAACTGGGGTGTCAGGGTGTTGCCTCTTTACTTTTGCTTGTTTTTGTTTGGTGTTTGGGGTGGATTTGTTCTGTCTATAAGATGAGTCTGTCTTCTTGCCCAGGCTAGATTTGAACTTATGAACTCAAGCCATCCTCCTGATTCAGCAACTTGAGTTGGGCTATAATTTTATACCATCACACCCATTACAGTATTTGATCTGTGTTACTAAGGAGCTAGAAAGACTTGAATAGAGATAATGACTCCCTCTTGGAATGGAAGAAAAAGTAGAGGGCAGGCCCAAGAGCACTAAGGAAGTCAGTCGCTTTCCTTTTGCATAGCTGGGACACTCAGCCTCTGCCTCTAACTGATAAAAGTTGATGGTCAAGTGACTAACCTGTTGTGGGCCCTGGAGATAGATAGGGCATCACTTTCCAATGGAGATTTGCTCAGGGTTCCTACGTATCTCAAAGCTGTGTCTTTCTGTAAATGTGTTTAGTGTTTGCAACACAGCCGGACTTAGTACCTAGGACAGAAGCACACATATTATTACCGTAATCATTGTTTTCTCCACCCGCTCGCTGCACTTGAACCCATTACTCGTGCCATCTCTGTCCTGGGAGGTGCTCTGCTTAGCCCCCCGGGCTCACATACCTGCTCACTGAAGAAGGATCCACCAAGCCTCAACATTTAAAGTGAAGGATTTCAAATGCTTAGAGGATTAGAAAGAAACGGTTGTAGGAGACCTGGGTTCCATAATAAACGAGCTTGCGTTTCGAAAGTTGGAGGTAGTTAAAGGTGAGTGAATGCCTTCTGGAAGTCAGTGAACGGAAACAGCAGACCTAGGAATCCTGCAACCTAAAATAGCCCCCAAAGTACAGAGCTTCTCACCTGAGAACAATCTTCTCTGTTCTCTTGTTTCTTCCCCATCTCTGTTTCTAGGTAGCAATGACGATCTGGGATTAAATTCACATTTTCTGAGGGAGAAATTGCCAAGCTTCTTAATCTCATGCAGATGTAACGATATTTTTATTAGTTTATAATATGGCTTCTTAAAGAACAAGTTGGGAGGAGGAGGGGGGAAGTCCACCAAAGGGGGGGGCAACAAATATTCGCCAACCCATATGGTCAGTAATGGCTGTTTAATAGCCCTCCTATTACAAACCTAAGAGGCAGCAGTCTGAATTACCAGTAGAGTATTAATAAACAGGAATGAGTTAATAGAGCATAAAGACCTTCTAGTGGAGCAGTGGGGGAGTTGAATATTCTTTTCTTCAGTCAGCTGTAAGTAATTACTGCATGGTGTGCCTCTGACTATTACCATAACAGAGCAATTGGACGTGAAGAATGGATAATAGTATGGACATGAAGGTATTTTTAGAATATCGGCAGTGGAGCAGGTAACTGGCCTACTCCAGTAGAAACCAGAAACCTTTAAGTAAGTTTAGAAAGACTTTTTTTTTGTTGTTGTTGTTACCTTATGACATTTAGCCATGGTAGAATTTTAAAAAGATCAATCTAATAAATTATTTAAAATAACTTTACAAAGAGGATGTCTGTGATATGGAAATCAGCAGGCAAGGAGGGAGGAAGGGAGAGTCTGGAGAGCCCAGGCAGACACAGGCATCTCGTGACTTACTGTAACTACATAATCACAGGTTTCCTCCCGTTCCTGGGAGACACAGCCCTTCCTCTGCCTGGATGCCGAATCTGCTTGACTGGCTCCCACTGGCTGTTCAGGTGAAAGTGAAAATATTCAAATCAGAGCTGTAACTATGATTGCTGGAGTTGTGGGTTTTCTAAAATTGAGTTAGTCATCCTCGGTGATTTAATGATGCATATCATTTATTTTAAAATATTATTACAGGGGCATTGACTGAACTGCGGCTCCCGCTTTGGCAGGACTGTCCATTATGCGATGCGGCGGGGTATGTCACCGGCTGCGGCAGGCAGAGTTACTGTCTAACGGCACGGCATATGTTCTCAGATGAAAACAGCTTGAGATTTTGATTCAGAAAGTGGTAATTTTGCAAATGCATACAAATATCATCTAAGGAATATTTTGGGTTTTTTTTTCTTTTTTTTCTTTTTTTTTTCTTTTTCTCCCAGGGTATAGGTCCTTCTTCTGCCTCCTGGCTGCACAGGCCGATGCTGATTTTTCAATTTGCAGGTTTGTTAAGCATCATGGAATGTTTTGGTTCTCAATCAAGAATATTCTTCCCAAGTGGTTCCTAAGTCCTATTCTCAAAAATAAAAGCGTGTCCTCTTTGTCTCCTCGCAGCATGTGTTCCGCGGCAGAAGAGAAGCTCCGGGTGGAGAGAGGCGAAGCCTCTGATTGAGCCAGACCTGAGGATTTTAACCTGCCCCTCTCGTTGGGCTGCAAGCTTTCTTTAAACAGGGCAGTTTAAAGAAACCTCTTCGGAGGTTGCTGATAGCTGGGGTTCAACTAGGGTAGTTAGGAGCCAGGACTGAAGTCTTCCTCCTGGCACATAACACAGGAGACGAACATGGAGGAATACCTGGCCAAGAGTGACCCCAGCATCTTCCCTGGAAGCAGAGGCACCACCGATGGGACAGGTGGCGATGCCTCCCAGATCTCGACCCCCTGCTTGGAAGTCATCTCACTAACAAATGCATATAGAATAAACACTGTCACACTAGTCCTGTCTGGAAACTCATGTCAGACGTTTGAGCTCTGCTGGCTGGCACTTTCTGTCTTCTCATCTGGGCACATCCTCTCGCTTGCTAAAGATGCTGCAGTATGAATTTCCAGCTGTATATTTCACCCATGTGGTTGGGGTTTCCTAATAGAAGGCAAGGGTGCGCCTGTAGTGGCATTACTGTGACCCGGGGAGAACGACGGTGTCTTCATGTTGCTGGTTTTGATTTGCTTTTATCATGTGTCTGAAAATAGGATAATAGTTCTCTTTCCCTTACATCTATGGAAAGATGAGGACAAAAGGAAATCTGGCTAATTAAATGCCAATTTTAGACAAAATTTTTCACATAGGACAAAAAAAAAATCAAAGGTCATTTTTGAGAAAGTGCACAAGCCCTCGTGACTGCAGCATTTCAAGCATTCAGCACCTCTGTGCTTCCCATCTGATGAAATTCAAACACTTGTAAGTGGCTTTGTGTGTGGCTACCCTGGTGGAAGTCATGAGGTTGCCCCATTTACATTTTTTCATACCCTGTTTTAATCACAGACTTCCCAAAGGCATAACCCATACATCTACGGCTACATCGGGACCCACATATCCCTGAGAAAAGGATTCTACTAAGCCAAAGCCATAAGAGTTGTTGCTATTTCACATCCACACAGCCCTCGGGGTAGCAAAGAATAAGAATTCTCCCAAGAGTGAGAATAAGCAGAGCAAAGAAGCACCAGCTTCATTTAAGGGTGAGAAGCCTCTGGGAGAAAGGTATCTGGACCTTTGCATTTCAGGGGCCACTGTTTACCTTGTCAGCATGTGGGCTGGGCTGAGAATATTTTTTGTTTCTAAAAGACAGGATGTCGTTGTATAGTCCAGGCTGGCCTTGAACTTCTAATTTTCCTACTTCGATCTTTGAGTAAGGGATTTCAGACACACATGGCAAGCCCAGCATGGCTGGTAATTCCTTCATCAAACATTCCTAGTATTTTCAGGTTTCCCCTTATGTGATGGCTAGTACAGATTGTCCAGTTTAGAGGACCTAGGAGATGAACGTCTAGACTTCCTATAAGTTTCTACATTAGGTTAACCATGGTGGGAAGACCTACCTTATCTGTAGGTGGAACTATCAGGAGACTGGGGTTCCAGACAGAGCAAAAGGGAAAACAAGCTAGCCACTGCTCTTTCTCTCTCTGGTTCCTGACTGCGGATATAATGTGACAGGCCACCTTAACTCATGCCTTGATGATGGCTCTGCCACAATCGACTGTATCTTCAAAATGCTACCTCAGATAAACCCTTACTTCCTTAGCTTTCTTTTGTCATGCCTTGTGTTACAGCAAATGAGAAAAGTGACTAAATGCATCATGAAACTTGATCTCACTGGCTTCATTTTCTACCATCTCGTTATGTTCTCATTAGCTCCATTGTCGCTCTGTCCCTGCTAGCCAAAATGCATTCAGCTTCATCTTAAGGGTACTATTCTTTATGTCTGTCTGGGAATTATTCAAGCCTCTTTTATTTTCTTAAGAGAATTTGTACTAGCTAGTGTTTTCTGTTACCAATGTGGTCACTTGAGTCTTTTCTGGTTCTTGGCTCCCTCATTGCTATAATATAGGTGCTGATATTATTGGAGCACAAACCTCCTAGCTTCAAGTGCTGGAGGCTTAGTCCCCAGGATAGCAGATAGCAGAGTGCAAGGCCAAAGCACCTTTAAGAGATGGAACCCCAAGGGAGAACAGAAGTACTTAGGTCATGAAGGTCACCATCTTCTCGGTAGAACTATGCAGTTCTTTCAGAACCACATTTTTCTTCCCAATTTTTTTTTTAAATACCCTTTCGCTAATTTTTGCTGGGTGTGGTATGTGCATTGACTTGGATAAGGAATGTTAGTTGTTGTGACAGAAAAGGAGATGGTGCATCCTCTCTCTGATTTGGTCTCTTGCTCCTGTGCAGTCTCCCACAAGAAGAACATGCTCAGCAGGAGTGCTCCTCCAGGGAGACCAAATCACAAGCAAAGCAGATCCTTTCCTGATGACAGCATAGGGTTCAGACAATCTAAGTTCAAATATCTCACTTTCTTTTTAGATGACCTGCATATTAATGATTTGAGAGATGAATACTGGGTACCACAATTCAGAAATTCTAGAGTTATTTGGTTATTGTGGGGTAAATGATGACTGGAAAAGTTTGTATTTGTTTACTGTCTGCACCCTCATGGCAATACAGATACCATGGAAAGGGAATGGTTTTTCCATTATTATTCAACACATTTCAGTAGACAGAAAAGAACGTCTATAAATATGATCATTACAGAATAAATCATTTAAAATATAATGTCTTAAAAATTTCCAATTTCTTTAATTTAAAGAAATTTTATTTCATTTAAAGATAATGTGATACATTTACACAATGGAGTCCTACTCATTGTTAAAAAATAATGACATTTTGATATTTTCAGGCAAATGGATGGAACTAGAAAAAAAACATATTGAGTGAGGTAATCCAGACCCAAAAAGAAATATATAATGTGTACCCACTCATGAGTGGCTCTAGATATAAAGCAGAGAAAAAACAAGCCTACAGGCCAAAACCCCAGAGAACCTAGACAACAAAGAGGACCCTAAGAGAGACATACATGGATCTACATAGGAAGGAGAAAAAGACAAAATCTCCTGAGTGAATTGGAAGTGTGGGGGGGTCACAGGAGATGGTAGAAAGGGTAAAAGGAGGAAGGCAGGAGAGCAGAGAAAAATGTATACTGTAACAAAAACCATTAAAAAAAAACCTTCCAGCCGGGCGGTGGTGGCGCACGCCTTTAATCCCAGCACTCGGGAGGCAGAGTCAGGTGGATCTCTCAGTTCGAGGCCAGCCTGGTCTACAAGAGCTAGTTCCAGGACAGGCTCTAGAAACTACAGGGAAACCCTGTCTCGAAAAACCAAAAAAAAAAAAAAAAAAAAAAAAAACCTTCCAATTTAATATCATATATTAGAACTTTGAGTACATCACTACTGAAAACTTCAGAGTGAGTTTGCAGAGTGTAAAGAATAGGGCTTTGAGTGCCAGGTTTCTTGCTAGGCCCATAACGGCTCCTTCAATCAAGATAACCCTTCCCTTGCTCTTCCTCTCTGTCCTTCCCCATCTCAACTATTCCATTCCCTCAAGTATTTCCCCCCTTTCTCTTTTTCCCTCCTCCTCCCTTCCACATTCCCTTCTCCCAGAACCTCCACTCTCCCAATTTTGTCAGGAGATCTGGTCTATTTCCCCTTCCCAGGGATATTCATGTATGCTTCTCTTAGGGTTCTCCTTGCTACCTAGCTTCTCTGGGGTCATAAACTATAGGCTCATTATCCTTTACTTTACATCTAATATCCACTTATGAGTGAGTACATACCATGCTCTTCTTTCTGGTCGGGATACCTCACTCAGAATGGCTTTTTCTAGTTCCATCCATTTGCATGCAAATTTCAAAATATCATTTTTTACTGCTGAGTAGTACTCCATGTGTAAATGTACATATTTTCTTTACCCATTCTGTGGATAAGGGACAATCTAGGTTGCTAGGATGTTTCCAGGTTCTAGCTATTACAAATAATACTGTTATGAACATAGTTGAGCAGATGTCCTTATGGTATGATTAAACATCCTTTGGGTATATGCCCAAAAGTGGTATAGCTGGGTCTTGAGGTGGGTTGATTCCCAATTTTTTGAGAAATCACCATACTGATTTCCAAAGTGGTTGTACAAGTTTGCAGTACCACCAGCAATGGAAGAGTGTTCCCTTTACTCTGCATCCTGTCCAGCATAAACTATCATTGATATTGTTTTATCTTAGTCATTCTGACTGGCGTAAGATGGTATCTCAGAGTCATTTTGATTTTCATTTCCTTGGTGACTAAAGATGTTGAACATTTTCTTGGGTGTCTTTTGGCCATTTGAGATTTTTTCCATTGAGAATTCTCTGGTTAGGACTATACCCCATTTTTAAATTGGATTATTTGGTATTTTGATGCCTACTTTTTTTTGAGTTCTTTATATATTTTAGAGATCAGTCCTTTCTCTTATGTAAAGGTGGTGCAGATCTTTTCCCCTTCAATAGATGGCCCTTTTGTCTTATTGACTGTGTCCTTTGCTTTACAAAAGCTTTTCAGTTTCAGAAGTTCCCATTTATTTATTGTTTCTCTCAGTGCCTGTGCTACTAGTGTTATATTTAGAAAGTGGTCTTCTGTGCCAATGTGTTCAAGGATACTTCCCACTTTCTCTTCTATGAGCTTCAGGGTGGCTGGATTTATATTGAGGTTTTTTAATCCCATTGCACTGAGTTTTGTACATGGGTATAGCTATGGATCTATTTGCATTCTTCTACATGCGGGCATCCAGTTATGTAAGCACCATTTGTTGAAGGTACTTTCTTCCATTGTATGATTTTAGTTTCTTTTTCAAAATTCAGGTGTTCATAGGTGTGTGGATTAATATCTGGATCTTTGGTTCAATTCCATTGGTCCACCTGTCTGTTTTTAGTCTAATACCAAGCTTTCTTCTTTACTGTAGTTCTATAATGGAGCTTGATGTCATGGTGATTCCTCCGGAAGGTTCTTTATTGTACAGGATTGTTTGGGCTATCCTGGGTATTTTGTTTTTTTCATACAAAGTTGAGTATTGTTCTTTCAAGGTCTGTGAAGAATTATGTTAGGATTTTAATGGGGAATTGAATTGAATTTGTAAATTGTTTTTGCTAGAATTTCCATTTGTATTATGTTGATCTTACCTATCCAACAACATGGGGGATCTTTTCATTTTCTTATATCTTTTTAAATTTTTTTCTTCAAAGACTTAAAATTCTTGTTGTACAGGTCTTTCAGTTCTTTGGTTAGTGTTGCCCCAACATATTTTATGCTATTATGAATAGTGATGTTTCTCTGATTTCTTTCTCAGCCCCTTTATAATTTGTATATATCTGATATTTTTGAGTTGATCTTGTATCCTGCCACATTACTGAAAGTGTTTATCAGCTGTAGCAGCTCCCACATCAAAATTTTGGAGTCACTTATGTATATTATCTCCTTTTGTTGTCTTTTTGGGGTTTTTTGAGGTAGGGTCTCTCTATGTGACAGCCCTCGCTGTCCTGGAACTAGCTCTTGTAGATCAGCCTGGGGTCACTTATGTATACTATCATAGTATCTGCAAATAGTGAAAGTTTGACTTCTTCCTTTCAAATTTGAATCCCCTTGATCTCTTTTTGTTCTCTTATTGCTCTAGATAGAACTTCAAGAACTATGTTGAATAGATATGGAGAGAGTGGACAGCCTTGTCTTGTTCCTGATTTTAGTGGAATTTCTTTGAGTTTCTCTCCATTTAATCTGATGTTGGCTTTTGTGTTAATATATCCCTGATCTCTCCAAGACCTTTATCATAAAGGGGTGTTGGATTTCGTCTAATGCTTTTTCAGCATCAAATGAGATGATCATATGGTTTTATTCTTTCAGTTTATTTATATGATGGATTACATTGATATATTTTCATGTGTTGAACCATCGCTGCATCTCTGGGATGAAACCAACTTGATCATGGTGGATGATTTTTTTATGTGTTCTTGGATTCTATTTGCCAGTATTTTGTTTAGTATATGTGCATCAATGTTCATGAGGGAAATTGGTCTTCAATTCTCTTTCTTGGCTGAATCTTTCTGTGGTTTGGGTATCAGGGTAATTGTAGCCTCACAAAAAAGAATTTGGCAATGTTTCTTCTGTTTCTGTTGTGTGGAACAATTTGAGAAGTCTAAGTATGAGCTCTTCTTTGAAGTTCTATCTTTTGACCAAGAATATAAACAAAGGCAAAATGTGACTAGAAATAGCAGCTTGAAAAAGAATGTGCCTTGTGGGAAGGAGGCATGATTTCTGCTGCATTCATGCTGTGTTTGCTCATCACATTCAGCTGGGTAAGAAGAGAGTACATTGACAAGAATAGATAGAGGTGTAAACTCTTACATTCACATGCTGACCCAGTTTTGGAACCTAGAGCAGGTACTTTCATATTTTTGAGACTTCAATTTTTGTCATTCATAAAGTAGATGTATTAAACCTTTATGGGTTCGTGGTAGGAGTAAGTGAAGAGGAGGAGAGGGAGAGGAAGAAGGAAGGAAGACCTCAATGCACAGGACTAAACAAGTCTATAAATGGTAGCTGTAAATGCATTGAAAATTTTACACTCTTCCCACTTGGCACAGCAGAATCCTGAGAGGGACACAAGATTGTTAAAAGGCTCCCGAGACCACTGGTGCCCCATTCCCCTGGAGGTTCAAATGAGCTTTCAACATTTGGGGGGAGCACAGTCATGTCTTTTTAGCAGTTCTATGAGAAACACAAACTGGTCTTGATGGGGGAAAAAAAGAAAACAGAAAGTTGAGTGGGAAGGAAGGTGAGGGTAGAGAGAGTAAATACAAGAGTTCAGGGAAGTGGCAGGGGTGAGAGGGATAACTATGATCTAAAATTATTGTATGAAATTCTCAGTGAATTAATAAAAGTATTTTTATAAGGGAAAATATGTACTTAAGTATATTAATTAAACTATTAAGTATCTTTTTAAGCAATGTATTATTCTAACAATGTCCCCCAAATACAATTATGGGTTTGGCAGAAACCCACAAAGTCATAATGTCAGACTTGAGGCAGCCCCCTCCCCACTTGCTAGCCAATGCTTATGATAATGACATAATTAAATGGCTATAAAATCCTATAACTCTCACTCCTCGGATTAGCTGGAGGCACACTTATTATTCTTCCAGTATTGAAGATCAGGCTCTCTGACTCTGCACAGGTCTAGAGCAGTTATTGTTCATCCCTGTAAAAACTGCGAGGAGGGTTAACTATTGTAAAAACTAAGCAAGGATTTGAGTGGAAATGTGAAATTTTAATAGACTACCTAAACCACCAACAAAATTGAATATATATATATATATATATATATATATATATATATATATATATAATGATTTCCAAAATTTGTTCTGTTTGGATAACAAACATAAACTTAGGAAAAGCCAAAATCATCAAATTGAGGATTTTCGTTTGAAAATTCTTTTGGATTCAAGAAATACAACATTAAAATCTTTTCCCAGAGCTCAAAACCTTCAATGAAGTCAGGGTAGGGTGACTGGAGAGATTAAGAACACATACTGCTCTCATAGAGGATCCAGGTTAGGTTCCAAACACCACCCACATGGGGTGGTTCACAAGTGCTTGTAAACTCCAGGGGATCCAGCTTCTTCTTCTGATCTCCACAGGCAACTACATGTACATGATGCAATATGCCCATGAAGACACACATGTATGACTTACTAATTTGTTTTATGGAGAAGGTGCAAAATATGCACCAATACACTGCAGATTTTACAGTTGTTTCTTAAAATCTCTTCCATCATTCCTTTGTCCTCCACCACTTTAACAGGTGTGGCAGAGGTTGACTTTATCACAGCTAATATGGAATGGAAGTGATGCCACCCAACTAGAAGAGGAAGGCTCAGATTTTATATCCTGTAATCTATCAGATCCAGAATTTATTTTTAGTCCTCAAAGAGAGATCTGGAGATGCTGAGGCCAATAGGCCTCCCATGAGGCCATGTGGAAAAGGGCAAGATGCCTCAGAAGGAGCTCTGGGAGGACCTTCTAGACAGGGACTGATTGCACCATATGGCAGACACACAGCATGCATCAATGGAAGCAGATGGGGCAGAGGCCTCTGGGGATTATTTGTGAGCCTACTATCTGAACAGTGGGGGAGCAAGTCCCAACCTGGACACCCTGTTGGTGTGTGGCAAAGAGTACTCAGGCAAGAGAGTGACCGTTGATGTTAGAAATAGGCATTCAACCCAATCTGTCACTTCTCTGCTTCAGTGAAGACAGAGCAAGGGGTGTGGCTCAGGGTTGAACAGGTATCCTAAGAAATGCACCCTGCAAGGTCAAAGCATGTTCTTTCCTTCTGCAACCCACACTTTGGGAAGCTGAGGGCTCTTCTGTCAGGTTGAGGGAGTGGAGCTATCTTGGAATTTGTTGTCATAAAAGGGTGACCTTTAGAGCTTAGGTAATTATTATTATTGAAGTTGTTGCTATTTTGTTTTTGTAATGCTCTGAGTCTAAGTCCATGTTAACTATTGATGGATCTGTGACATCCAGGCCTCATCTTCCGCTAGAAGAATAATCTAAAGGGCTGTTTTTGAAGAGGCCAAGCATTTGAAAAAAATAAAAATAAACTTTGACTAGACTGAATGTTAGTCAAGGGATGTGCAGTACCAAGTACATGAGAATGAAATCACAGCAAAAGCCAGGATCAAGTTTTCATAAACTGGAGTACAGCCCTGATTTTTTGCATATCTGAGTTTGGCATGAGGAAACCAACAATACTCTGTGCATGTCAGTGTCTGTGTATATATCTGAATGTATTTGTGATTGCACTCTACAATCATGAGGACTTTTGTTATAGTGAAATTATAGATATTTGTATTTCAATGTTTTACTTTCTCTCTGATTTCTTTTCATTATACACACACTGGATTTTAAAATCAAAGAGAAAGATGCATTTAAAGAATTTTTTTTCATCTTTCACTTGCCTTATCGCTATTGTAACTACCTCTAAAGACACATAAAGTATTTGGTCAGCCAGCTCATTTCAAGTTCAAATGCAACATATATTGTTTTCAAACTTCAAAATTACTTCTGACTTTGCTCTGCTCTGATACTCTCGTTTCAAAGACTGTGTTGTAGCTCCTTTTTTTTCCCTTCCAAATTTCATACTGGCCTTTGGCCAAATGTGATACATTTTGCTTGCACCTGATGTGTACAGAATGAAGTAGGTGAATAAACACACTCTGAAAATTATAAAGACCGAGAAGTGTGTGGTAGAAATGGAAGGAGACGAAGGGTTGAGTAAGAAATGAAGAAGGAATTGGTAGGAGATGAAGAATGCTGGGTCCTCCTGAGCACACATTCCAGAAAGTCTTTCCTGAATAAATTTGTAAACAAGCCATTGAGTCATTATATGACATGCTCAATATTTTATAAATTTAGCTACAGGTCTTGGGCAATACTTAGGTTTTTTGCTGTCATTTATTGCTTTGCAGAAGTTGAAGTTTCCTCAGACTTTTGATCAGTAAGACCACCTTGTGTACCCGTGTGATTAAGTGGCTTCCATAAAAACATCCCTTCAAATCTATAAATTGACTCTGGTGTTGTGTGTGTGTGTGTGTGTGTGTGTGTGTGTGTGTGTGAAAGGAGAAATGTCATCATTACTCTTCAACTTCAGATAGCCTTATTAGTCACAACCCATGTAGTCAAAAGAAATGCATACGTTCATGAAGAGTCCACTTCCCTTTCCAGTCTCACTGAAATATCCTCATTCAGAAATAGGATGTTATAAAGTTAGGAGCAAATTCTCTGGGATAGCAGGAGATCAGATGTGGTCTCTACCATGTGTGAGTTCTAGAAAAACAGACCATCTCTTTTGCTTTGAATTCCCCATTCAAAAGTAAAGAGTCCAAGAGACATATTTTGTGGGGTTTCCCAGAGACTTAAAGTGTGTTAATATCTGCTAAGAACATATAACAGCAACTAATACTAAGTGTCCCCAAAATATTAGGCGTTATGAAGGGAAACCTCAAGGACACCCAGAGCACCACAGACCCCTGAGGCTCTTACGCTGCCTTCTCAAGGAGGAAAATACTGAGCTGACCTGGTACCTCTGAGAAATAAACGTTCTTCTGGTCGCTTCTCAGTTCTCTGTCGAGTGGGTGTGGCGGTGATGTTTGCACATGGACATGTATGGACCAAGTTTCCTAGATTCCCTTTAGCACCAGCAGGGTCAAGTTTCTATTGCCTTATCCATACTATCTGGCTTCCTTAAGTCTAGGATACCCCACCTGGCCAGAGAAGGTTACATGACATGCCCTTTGGGAGCTGGCATCCATGTGCTGGGATTATGCCTCATGGAAAGCAAGCAAAGAGAAATAACATGGAAGCAGGGCTGAACTAATTGATTTACTCTTCTTGCTAGATTTTTGAATACTGATAGCTCTCTGCAAGGCATTAAAATTATTACCATGGGACCAGTAGGGAAGAAAAGACTAGAAAATATGAGGCCCCAAGGTTTGCCTCTCCCAGCAGTATCGAACTTGTCCAAAAAGGAGGAAAAGAAACCTGGATGTAGGCTATTATTTCTTAAGCATAGAAACATTGTTCTTATGGCCTCCCCATATGCTATGAGAATGCCTTTTACAGGACTCACGGATTTTATGACTTTCATCTGGGTGTTTGAGTACATTAGGGTTCCTAAATCAGGTGTGTGGGTACATGAATAACTTTGTTTTCTTTTTTTGGTTTTTCGAGACAGGGTTTCTCTGTGGCTTTGGAGCCTGTCCTGTAACTAGCTCTTGTAGACCAGGCTGGTCTCGAACTCACAGAGATCCGCCTGCCTCTGCCTCCCGAGTGCTGGGATTAAAGGTGTGCGCTACCACCGCTCGGCTGGTACATGAATAGCTAATGGCAACCTTAACAAACACGTTTCTGGGTGATCTTCTCGTGTAGGATGCTATCTTGCCGCTCCAATGCAGGATCTGCATGTCTACCCAATTATCCCACAGGTAAAATGCTGCACTGCATCTTAGACACCATACTCCACTTCCATTTGTCAAACCAACAGCTCTGTGTTTTAGCCATCCTTCTCCATTCTTTAACAGACTGTTGGAAAGTTAAGACATTTCAGACCTGTTTGGGGCAGAAGAGGGTAGGTAGCCTGGGCTTCAGAGCGCAGCTCGACCCACAACCACACACATTTCCTCTTCCTCCTCCTCCTTGCTTTCCATCCATCCCGCTAAGGAGAACAGAGGCTAATTTAGGAGCCTTGTTATGCCTGTACATACTCAGCCAGAGGGGTCAGTGTTGATTGATGCAAGACACTCTGTCCTCCAAGAGCTTGCCAAGTCCCTGCTGGTCCAGGGAGCCGCAACCACAGTAACTCACCCGTTCGTGCCTGTGTATTTCTGTGCCTCCAGCAAGAAACAGTCAATAAGCACCAGAGGCAACTTCTGTTGCCTTAGATCACTAATAAACGCCTCACACACCACCCCAGAGCCCTTTGACAAAGCTTATTTCTCAACAGATAGATGCCAAGCCCTCGCAGCCAATTACTCCAGAGGCACCTCCTCTGAGGCTTGGAGGAGAAGGCCGGCAGAAAGGACAGGCTTTGCTCAAAGACACGGATTATGCATTTTCTCTTATTTTTTTAAAGCATTCTTTGCACTGGACTGCCTCTCATGGACCCAGATCTCTTTTTCCTTATTTATTCCCTATAGCCTTAGGACTTGGAGAGCTCTGGCCCATTTTATAAACGAGGACCCTGTGTTTACAGAGCTCATGGAATTCCTCCTCTCAGCTTCTTGATTTCCCTGCACCCCTACCCATTGGTTGATACACCTGTTGGTCACACACCCAGAAACTTGTGAATGGGCACAAAAGCAGCTGGATAATGTCCAGAGGTGCCAGGTAAGCCACTGGTTTCTGTACCTCAGAAGAATGCCATTTCTCCATTCACGCCAGATAGTATCTTTGTGTCTTTGCTTATGCCACAGGCCATGAAAAGCATGCCCCATCTTACATGATCTATCTCTTAGATACTGTTAACACTTATTACCTTTATTTTTAGGGTGGGTGTTACATTATTCTGGGCAGGTATTTCTGGTACCACAAAATTTTGTGTGTGTGCCCTGTACACGGCACTGTGACAGGTTTTATGTAGGCTTTAAGGAAGACGAAGAATGTCACTTGAAAAAGAAAACATGACAAGAACTCAGCCTTTCACAATTATACTTAATCACACCACACACCAAAGAAAGTTAGTCAAGCCCTTGGTTAAGTGGTAGAGATAAAAACACACATGCCACGTGTAGGTTTTGTCATTTCCTTTTGCTCTTCAGTGTTCTTATGGGAGTCTACATTCTATAGCTGACATAGGATGGAATATTCCAGCAAGCAAATCTCCATGCAGCTACTAGCTGCACAAATGCTAATGTTTCCTCTCCTTGGAGAAGTTACACTGCTGGACAACAGCTACAGTCTGACTAGTGAGGGCTTCCCACATCCCTGGTCCACCGCTCTCTTCTAAAGGAAAGAAATGACAGACTAGCATAAATACCTGATTATTATTTTCATATAGGCTCCCTGGGAACTCACATCACATGACTGGTGATATGGAACTAACTGCCTATCCATAGTTTCAGACAAAGGCCTCTTGGTTGTTACCGTCCATGGCATCCAGCTGAGCTGTTCTAGAACCACCATACCACAGTAATCATACCTCCCTTCCACAAGGCTTATCACGAACTTCTGGTCATGGTGGATCCAGGCCCGAAGACTGAAATAACAATTTCCAACTTTTTCTACTATGGATAAATACCTGGAGAATAATAACAATAAATCACTTTCAACATGACTGTCTATTTCTCAAAAACTTGTTGCCTATGCACCCCAATCTCACATCTGTCTGAACATCATTTAGCATAGTTCTTGATAATAGCACATCCCTGTATCTCATTATTCCTTACAATCAGGAAGGAAAATATTACTCTACTCAAAGTATCAGTGAAGAAACTGAGAATTTGAGATTGAGCTTTGCAGGTTGTAATCAGCAGTTTGAACCTGGGTAGCTGTTTGTAAATCCAGTGCTCTTCATCCTTCACCCCCATTTTGTATGTGAGGAAATAATGGATGCCTTTCTCTGGAGAATCAAAGAAGAAATAGGTGGTGTGAGCCTAATGAGTCTTCTAAGCTTCCCGCCTCACCTAAAGGCAGAAGTCATGTTGCTAGCCGGTGGAGGCCAATGAGACCTTGCCCAAGCCTTTGTTTGGACTGCAAATCCAGTGGACTTTCAGAAGCAGGGCTCCTGCAGGGGCGCTTTCTGAGGACACTCTCACTCAGCTGCTATTTGTGTTGCACTTATTTGTTATTGTTGGCCTAGAGAGCTAGCAGCGGGACAGCAGGCTGACTTTCAGCCAAGGGGCGGTCTGTTCACACCCTGGGGGATGCGGTGGTTCACTAAGTTAGCTGTAGTTTGAAAGGATGGCTGCTATACAGTCTTGCCTGCTTCCCATTTTGTTAGCCATGAGATAATAAATAAAGGCTGTTCTACTCATCCAGAGACCCTTTCAGGAGACTTGGTTCTTGATGGAAGTTTCTCCAGTCTCCCTACCTGATCTTTGTCAGATGCCCACACATCTAATGAAATCAGAAGAAATGAATGGGAGAGGTGAGAGAAGAAAAAGAGAGAGAGAGAGAGAGAGAGAGAGAGAGAGAGAGAGAGAGAGAGAGATTCAAAGTGGCCAATGAGGAAAACTGAAACACCCCCCCAAACTGTTACTGGCAAAGATCAGTGTGTGTCATGTTTTAGACTAAAAGCAAGCTAGAAGTGATGGCCTACAGGGATAGTGAGGCCAAAATAATTCTGCCTAAAATTCTCTAGGATAGTTTTATACCCAGGTGAGGCAGGAAAATGATCTAAATCATCTGGCTCTTGAACTATGACCCAGCTCCCATCTGGTTAAACAATGACCAAGGCATGAGACAAGATGCTGGTGGATTTGTCCCGTTGTACCTTCTTTTCTTTACCAAGTTCTGCCAAGAACAGCGTAGGGTTTTAGCGCCAGCTTCTCCCTGGAATATTCTTAAACTTGATTGTCATTTGGGTAGTCACAAAGTAGGAAATGAGTGACTTCTTGTAATAACTGCTCTTCATAGCCCCAATATGAGTGCAAGGATTTACAATCGAAGGAGAGGCCAGAGCTCACACCAGGTCCACTACCAAGAGTGACTTGAAACAGAACTCTCACTGTGCTGTGGACAACAGCTGAAACCTCTCCTCTCATTCTCCGAGTGGCATCTCCTCCTGGAGATTCTTCTGCCCTGATGCACCTTGCTCACATCTCTCCTGTACTTTGTTCTTCCTTTCTTCAGCTGTCTAACGATTGGTGGACCTGAGACTATTGCTCTGATACTCAAGAAGGCGAGAAGTTTACAAAAAAAAAAAAAAAAAAAAAAAAAGATGTTGAAAGGACATTTACTTTTTACCTATTTTAGCCAAAGTATATTTTGTGTAGTAAAATATACTGTTGTTTGTTTGTTTGTTTGTTTTTTACTGTCCTCTCATGGCGAAGCAACAATGAGACCACAGAACAGAAATACAATTCATTGTGTATCATTAAAGAAGGCTCTTCCACAGGCTCAGACAATTTGAATAGCATGAGCCAGTAATATTATGGGACTGTCTTCTCCTGGGTTTGAAACAAGCTGACATACATATTAAAGTCAGTATTATCTATACAAAGAGAACCAAGTGAGCATAAGAGGTACTTATCTTCAAAGAGACGTTTCTCATACAATTTTATTTTTTCAAAGTACAGCTTGTTGGACTAGGAACACAGCTCAGTTGGTAAGAGCTCGCTGTTCAACAGGAGGACCTGAGTTGCGTTCCCATACTTCATGTAAAACATTTGGGCTTGGTGAAATGAGCTTGCAATCCCAGTCAGTTCTGGGGAGGCAGAGACAGGCTGATCTTGAGGCTCTCTGGCCAGCCAGTCTAGCTGCACTGGTGGGCTTTGTCTCAAAAACTAGAGATGGTTCCAGAAGAATGTCACCCAAGCCTGTCATCCCTTGCATCCATATGCAAGGATGTGTATGCCACATGCACTTGGACACTACCCTGCCCCCAAGTGCTTGCACAACTCCATACTCGCAAAAAACATAAAAAAGAAACTAAAATGAAATTTGGTCAAGAAGCCAGCCTCTACTACTGACTTTCATCGAAGTTTCTACTGTCAAGACATAAGTAAAAATTCAGAGCTGCAGAGGAGCCAATGGCTATGTAGCATCTCCTTGATTAAACAGAAATACTTAAGCACTCAGGAACAACCAGGAGAAATGTCTCTTAAAGGCCTTAGCTGCAGCTGAGTATTGTTGTGACTGTTTCCACGGCTAGACCGTGAACACGTTTTCTGCAGAAGCCTGGTCAGCTAGTGGCCTTAATTAACTTTCCAATGGAGAGCGCTGCGGTTTACCACTTATTAAATATCCACCACAACAATGTACAGTTCTTTCCTTCCACACTTCACTTAGTCAAGACACCTAGAGGAACCCGCAGTGTGGACTGGCTGGCAATTTAAATACATGCCACGTGTGATGATCCGATGGAGCCCACAGGCTTTGGAAGAAGCTCAAGATCTGAGCAGCACCAGATGAGTGACAGAACTGATAAACTGAAGCCGAGGGCTCACTCCCTCATGAGGAGTCGGGTAAGCCACCCTTGCTCATTCATAAGAATGCATACGGTAGGAAACTTGGCCTTCTGGGTACTGCTAGTTTAGAGACCTTTTTTCTGGGAGTCTTGCAGAAGGTGGGGAAATGAGAAGCTGGGAGAGGATCATTCCCTCACCTGAAGCTTGTTAAACCGTGCACCCACTGGGTACAGAAGAAGACATAACATTACTCCTTGAACTAGTCTGCTCAATAGAGCTCACAAGTAGACTCTGCCTGCTCTGCACAGGGCATTTGTTCACTATTGCAGATGTTGCAGTTTGAGATGCAATCGAGACAGAATGAGCTTTTGTGATTAGCTAGGCTGAGTGGCTGAGGAAAAGTAGTAATGATATACTTATTCCTTTCCCTTCTCCTACAGTTTTCAGATGCACACCCATGCACATATATGCTCTACTATCTGTTAGGAGTTAGCTGGTGAAACTTCAGCTTGCATTATGAATTCTCTGGGGGAAAAAAAGTGATTCTCTTGTTGAATTCCTCTTCGTGTAAAGTTGTCTTGGAATTTTAAGGAAGATTTTTGTTGTCATTGTTGTTTATTGTTCTTTGTTTGTTTGTTTAAACCTTTAAAGAAACATGTGAAAAGCTTCAAAGAAAGCATAGCGGGAAAAATATATAAAAATACAAATTTTCCTAAACTTCAGCCTTGGGTGGACTGACGCCTAAGTGAGAAGTTCAACAAAGCAATAGAAATTGATGACAGCTCAGAGTTTCAAAATTTGAAGACAGCAGCAGGATTAGACACTTTGGGTTGTCTTCGCACACATTTCTTACGGGAGTTAATTCCATTTGACATGCAAGACCAAAGCGAGATTACAGAGGCATAGCCCCATGGCGAGGTGTATGCTGTAGCTAAAAGCTGGGATTTGAATAATTGCCCAGGCTTACTCCAAGAATCAGGCGAGAACAGAATGAATGGATTATTACAAGGAACTTTGTACATTTTTAACTGCTGGACTTAATAAAATACCCTCTGTGTGCGAACGGTGTTATGGTCGTCTGCACTTCCTCTACTTGAAGTTTGTGGTAGGATCTATCAAAAATGAGGCAAAGCAGAAGCTGTTCTTTTAAAGGGAAGGATTTATAATGAAGAACTGGGCTGGGTCATACCCACATGACTTACAGAGGAATGTGAAATTTGGAGAACATGAGATGAACGTATTTATGGTCCTCCAAAGCTACACAGAATTCATTTCCTGTGCCAAGAAGCTTGAAGAAAGTGGAAAATGGAGTTCAGGGAGAGTAGGCCACAAAAAGGAGGGGTTTTGTTTCACTATTTCAGTTCGTTAGGAAGGCCATTTATTACTGAGAAAAAAATTAGTAACCCACAAGTAGTGTGTGTGTTTGTGTGTGTGTGTGTGTGTGTGAGAGAGAGAGAGAGAGAGAGAGAGAGAGAGAGAGAGAGAGAGAGAGAGTGTCAGTATGTGTGTGCGCATGGGGCATGAGTGTGTGTGTGTCAGTGTGTCTGTGCATGAGGCATGAGTGTGTGTGTGTGTGTGTGTGTGTGTGAGAGAGAGAGAGAGAGAGAGAGAGAGAGAGAGAGAGAGAGAGTGTGTGTGTGTGTCAGTATGTGTGTGTATATGGGGCATGAGTGTGTGTGTGTCAGTGTGACTGTGCATGAGGCATGAGTGTGTGTGTCAGTATGTGTGTGTACATGAGTGTGTGTGTGTCAGTATGTGTGTGTACATGAGTGTGTGGGTGTCAGTATGTGTGTGTGTGCATGAAGCATGAGTGTGTGGGTGTCAGTATGTGTGTGTGTGTGTGCATGAGGCATGAGTGTGTGGGTGTCAGTATGTGTGTGTACATGAGTGTGTGGGTGTCAGTACGTGTGTGTGTGCATGAGGCACGAGTGTGTGTGAAAGCGCACATCTGTAAAAGGCAGAAAGAATAATTGATACAAAGAGTTCCCCATACTTCATTAACTATAAGGTGAGAATTATTAAATTTCTTTTTATAATTCTTATTTAGCACTCAGAAAGTGAAAGCTAAAAATGCTGATCCGTGCGAGGTTCCCAGAAGCTTTAAGAAAGCAAAAATGGTCTTCTAAGTGTTGAGAATTATGAAAAGATGCCCATTGACAGCCAACTAGACTTCTCCTTGTAAAAACCACTAATTCAGATTTGAAATTATTTGATTTTATTTCTTCCTTAAAATCGCTGTTATCTCCTTGCTCCTGAGAGCTCAGGTAGGATCCCTCCAGTGGCCTTAGCCAGCCTTGTGGGAAGGGAAGTCCCAGGGGAAAAGACAGAAGCTACCCTGGGGACAGGGCTCTGGCACAGACCAGCTGGGGTCAAAGGCCCTCCCTAGGAAGGTAAAAGAGAAACCAGCTTCGAAAGAGAAAATCTCTATCCTGCAAGTGGCCTGTCTTTCTCATAGCGGCGAGTGCTTCATTAAGCCAGAACATACCTGCAGCTGTCCTCACAAAACGTGTCTGCCAACTTCAGCCTGCCATGCAAAATGGTAGCAGGAATGAGGAACACATTACAAGTTTGTAGACCCTAAAATTAAACTCCACTTCATTTATTTCATATTTCAGAGAGTGGCGGCGGGGTTGGGGGCGGGGAGGCTGTCAGAGAGGCGCAAAGAGCTCTGTGGCTCCCTCTCTGAGAAGGGATTTGTGCTGTCTATGGATGTACTGTCTTCTCGGAGGCCCAATGCTTCTTGCAATGAGGAGGCATGGAACAGTGTGATGCAGAGTTGGAGTCAGGAATCCCAGCTCTAGGGCGAGAAGCAAAGAGGTATATTATTAATCTAATCTCCCTCTGGGTTGAATATCATTCAGGTCTTTGCTACCCAAACCATGATTAGAGGCCAGCTTCAGGGCCCAAGTCTCACCCCAGATCCTTTGAATCAAACGAGCACGATAATACAAGAGCCAGTGATTCCTAGAGATGTCACACTGTCAGCTGCGACACTGGAGACTCTGAAAGTGAACCCCAAGCAAAACTGGAGCACCCATCTTTACAGTCCGAAAGGTACCCAACACCCTGCTCCGCAGAGGAGATGATGAAGGTCCAGAGAAGAACAGGGCTCCAGACACACCCAACCCCAGTTTTGTTTGCCCTGAAAGCCAGCAGAAGTACCAGAGACCACCACAGCTAGTCTTACCACATTCTAGGAAGCCAACAGAATGGGATTCCAGTCATCACAAGTGAAGTAAGGTCTGCTTTCAATGTAAAGACACTGACATTGGAATGAAATCGCGATGTTCTGCCCACGGAACGATAGGTAAAACATGGAAAATCCAACTGAATTAATCTCCCAGGGAAACACGATTGCGATGTAAAGCATTTCCATGAAATCCCCAAAACCCTTATATCATCCAGACAGTGACTATTTGATCAATAACGATATTAATTATAGATAATTATTGTGATAGGGTGGCATAACTGTGGGACTTCATTTACTCTTAAGTCTATGTATTGATCAAAGAGTGAAGACTTGGTTGAGTCCAGTGCTAAATAAAAGAACTCTTTTGGGGACCCACATAATTTTATGACATTATGCTACTGCATAAATGGGTAATTCCTAGACACCATTTAATGTTTTTTTCCCACACAATCCAATGGTAATAAAACCCATGTGAATGATTCCATTCACTATCTTTAATTCTATATGAACCAGATACAAACTACCTTTAGTAAATATATATGGTGAACAAAATGTGATATTCCTTGATGCTTCTAAATTCCAGAATATATCCAGTGTGCTCTTTACATGTATAAAAGGTTCCCAGTGTTCAGTGCCGTGAGTAAAAGTGCCTGACCTGACTTCCAACTGGATGTGGCCCCAGGATACAAATGTGTGGCAAATGTACATTCTAAGTGCAGGCAATAAACTGAGACCTTTGTCTAATTCCCTGGAACTTTCAAGAGTCTAGACTTGAGTTTTCCGACTGCCACAGAGGAATACGGAGCACGAACAGAACCTAGAGAGGTGGATGTCCATGGAAGGACAATGAAGCACGATGAAATGTTCCTTCTTAAAAGATAACTACCAGCATATGTTAATTTCCACATTGCTCAAGATAACATACTGAGTTACTTTAACATAAAGGAATAAAATAGTTGAAAAAAATCACTATAGATAAGAGAAATTAAATCACTTAAAAATACACGTCGTTCCCTTGAGTTTCGTTAAGACAATCATACATCTTGCTGACATGATCTTTTAGGGAGAGGCTAGGTTTTCTCTGAACAAGGCAGAGTACTTCATATTTTCCCTTTATTTTTTTACTTAATTATCATTTGCTAATGAGGGCCTCATATATACACCACGCTGGACGACATTCATAGCCCCCAAACTCAACTTTGCTGGACTCAAGGTTTTCCGGCTTCCTCATTTGAATCCTAGGCTGCCATTTATTGCCAGTAATCTCCCAATGTGCCTTATTTTTGTCTTTATAAAATGGAGACAATAGCACACAGCTCCTGGAGCTGATGCAGGAGTTTCCTGGCAGTAAGTAGGAAGCACCCGGGAGGTACTTGCCATGCACTGGACACTCTTTAAAATGAACGCCATCGATACCCCCTTGTATTCTTCATAGATTGGCTTATTTGTGGTTATATTACAATTTATTAAGGAATTGTGTTCTCTAAATTCCTTTAGAGGATCTGAAAGTCAAGTTTTCATCCCCAGCTTAAGTAAGATGCTTTATGAGAAGTATATTTTGGGAAAATGAGGTAAGTCATGGAAACCAGAAACATTGTCTTGTCCTTGTTAATTGACTCATTTGTTTAAACATACCACCCTCCCACACCCCCACACAAACATAGATATATATATATGCATACATACATTTACACACATAGACACCGACATACACATATAGCACATACATATACACAAACATACGTATACATACATACACATATACACATGTACATGTATTTGGAGGCTGCTCTTTTGTTCCCTGCCACCCAGACCCGAATAATCACACAGAATCTTATTAATTACAACATTGCTTGGCCAATGGCTTATGTGCATTCCTAGCTGGCGCTTACATCTGAAATTAACCCGTTTTTATTATTCTGTGTCTTGCCACAAAGCTGTGGCTTTCCAGGTAAGGTCCCAGCATCTGTTTTATTTTTTTGTGGGGACTACATGGCATCATCTCCCTAACTCCACCTTTTTTCTCTGTATATCTCTGTTCAGATTTCCCACCTGACTTTATTCGCTGAGGCCATTGGCCAAAACAGCTTTATTCATCAACCAATAAAAGCAACACATACACAGAAGGACATCCCACATTATGTACACATAAACATATACATGCGGACATATATGCACACACCAGTTACATCTCACAATCCACTATAAGGTCCCCAACGAGTGCTTTTTCATAAAGCACGCTAAATGGGACCCAGTATTCTAGTAGAGCTCTTACTATTCAAAATCAAATAACCTGAGAACAGAATGATGCAGAAAGCAACCCAAGGTTCCTTTGTCTTTTCTCAGGTAAAAATCAATTCAGTTATTATCCACAGTTGGGCACAGAGCAGCATAGAAACAGCATGGCTTCAGCCAGCAGTCCCTCTCAGAGAGTAGGCTGCATGGCTAATAGTCCATGCGCTGATTTACTAAGCATTGTCAAGGGAGAAAGGTAGAAGGAATTCATCTTAGATAGGAAAATGCATTCTAAAAGACTATTAAGAATTATAAAAGACAAGAGGGAAGAAATGTTAGGACAAAGTCCTGTAAAATCAAGTATTCTAGCTGACTCTATTCTGGGGCATTTGATCTGAGGCAGAATCTCCAGGCCGAATGTTTTCCCCTCTGTTCTTTCGAGAGGGATGGTTTGCCGCAGTTTCTGTGAGTAGGAAGGAAATGAACCACTGACATGACGCCGAAGATCAGAGAGAAGCCAGAGAAAGTAAGCTGCCTGGTGAATGCGGCATTGTGGAAGCCATAGAATACACTCACAATGACTAAAAGGAAGGAAATGACTTGGTCTTTCTTAAAACTGTAACAATTAGTCAATTGAGCTAACTAATAGGATCTGGGAAGATGTAAATAAGTGGGGTTTTCTATTAAGAAACAGAATGAGGAGACAATTTTCAGCAGGCAGGAAAGAAGGCAAATGGGTTTTATTTTTTTTCCCCAAAGGCAGAGCCAAGATTTCTCAAATGAGTTCCTTCCTAAAAGAGATAGAAGTAAAACCCACGGAGCAACATAATATAATGTGCTCATGCCTAAACGCGGCGGCGATGCTGTCCTCTTCTACCCATCAAGCTGTGGATAAGGAATGCAACACAAAACAGAACCCAGAAGCAGCCCCTCAGCATGGGAGCTTCAGAACGCTTGCTCTGTGTGCAACAATACCGAGAAGGTGAGAAGAGCACAGCTCCTCTGAGCTGATTAACAAGAGTGCTGAGCAGAGTGAGTGGATTTACAGAGATTAGGATGTAGCCAGCTTTGTCCAGAAGATTGTACAAAGTTCTTATTTGGCCTTGGGAGGAACCCTGCCTCCTTTCAGGAACACTCTTTGGGATCTCTTCTGATATTTAATTTTGTTCCATTAAAAAAATAAAACTTAGGCAATGCAAATGATTCCCTAAGTCATCTCTCTTTCTGGATAGGGTCAAGGGCAGGAGGTGAGGGAGGGGTAAGATTTTGATATTTAAGCATGGCACAGGGACGTTGCATAGTTTTTAATCTGAGTTGTGAAAAGCACCATCTTTGATGAAACCTAAAATGGGGTTTCAAGCCATACTAAAACAGGTCAGACTTTAAGTCAGGTGAATCTCAAGACCTCAGGTGCCGATATTTACAAAACTCCAAGAACTCCACACCAGACTTTTGTCGCAAAGGCATCGTTTTCTCTAGGGTCCTGGCAGTAGAATATCATTTTTAAAGGAATTAAGGAGAAACATGATGAAAAAAAGAGAGAGAGAGAAGAAAGAGACAGGGTGCAAGGGAGAGAGACAGAAACAGCTGAGAGAGACAGGGGAGGGCAGAAACTCAATACACAAATGCTCATAAATCCATACAGACATACAGATGATGTTGAAGACAAGAGCCAGGACTACTCTGTGTCTGGGTCTCTCAGAGGAGTGTGAACTCATCCTTGGGGCCATGACTAAGGAGGCAGTTGGGTTCATGATGCTTTCAGGCTATTGAAGTTGCCTGGCGAAAGCCCTTCATCCCCATTGCCTGTCATCTGAAGGTTGGAAATCACCGTGGCCAGGGCTGGGTTGTGTTCTGTGAACATTTAGAGAACTCACTCAGGTCCTTAATCTTCCTCGTGATGGACAGGAGCGCAACTTCAGAGAAGAAAGGCTTCCCTGACCTTTGCCTGTATAAACTTCCTCACTTCTCACTAAGACCCAGGAGCCGTAGGCCCTGTGATGGAAAGAAAGCCAAGAAACTATCAGATGTCTTCAAACCTTGGTGCTCCTGGGCTCAGAGATGCCTACGTGGCAAGACAAAAATAAAAGAATAAATAGAAGTAAAATACATGGAGCGCCGTGACATACTGTGCTGTGTGTGAATGTGACGGTGACGCCGCCACCCTCTTCTACCTTCTACGTTCCCTGCTCCCCCCTGCCAGACAGGATAGGTTGGCATGACAGCTCTCCAAACACTCACTTGTTGTGAGAGCAAAGAGGCAAATGGGCTCAAGACTTCCTCAGTCCAAAAGTTGGAGCCAGTGAAGGACACAGCGGCTGCCTGACTGTGGAGCAGACACAGGCCTCGGGAGCCACAGGCCAGCCACCTCTTCCTTTTGTTTGACTTCTTTGGCAAGCTTCTCTTTGTGTTTTTGAAGGGAGAAAAAAATATTTTTAAGTAAGAAAGAAAAGAGTGTTTATTTATGTACGGTGTGTGTGTGTGTGTCACTCCTAAACAGAACTACAAAGAAGCAGGGTCTCATGTGCTGTTCAGTTTTCCAGCCTGGGTCCTGACTTGCCCATGAATCTTCTCATATACAAGGCTGACTGGAGGGAGGGGTGGGATTGAATAACAAATCTAAGTGATACAATCACATCATTTACAATCACATAATGGACCATATCCCAATTTTCAAAAGGCATAAAGTATCCTCATTAATACGATAAGTACAGCAGTCAAATCAGCTCTGTGATTTTATCAGGGTTTTTGACTATACGTGAATTAGAATGTAAAATGCATACAGAATTTTTAATGGGAAGGCTTTAGCATTCACCGAATGTATTTCTTTCTGTCATTTGCATCGCATTAAAGTGAAATTCTACATAAAGGGATAAAGAGACTATGTCCTAAATTACAGGTTTCCTGTAGTCGTCATGTTCCCACATAGAAGAATCGGATGCATGAGCTTGAGTAGGATCCTACATCTGAGAAGGTTGTGTCAGGCTCTGCTTGTTTGTGGGTTTTATGTGGCTGACAGGTTGGGTAGAGCTCTGTAAGGTCACATTATCAGGACAAAGCTAATAAGGATCATGGCAAGGGCAGGGGAGGTGGCGTGGAGGGAGGGCATGTGATTGTATGCGTTGTCAGAACAACGCTATTAAATACTGTGCCTGCATTCTTCATTCCACAGTGCACTAGTAAAACCTCGCTGGTCTCCCTTAAAAGTAGTCTTCTCTTTTAATTTTCTTTTAATTTACACTATAACTACATCTTTTAAAGAAAGCCTGTGCCCTCACAGTAGCACACATCAGTGAAGTCACGGACATAGATTTGGTGTTATAATATTAGTTCTACATATTCTGCCATGCTAGAGTATGCATGTTTACAAGACTATTCTATATAATATACATTATATATTCTCTATATAAAGCTTGCTTCATAGCCAACATGTTTGTATATTCTTGTGGGTAGAAACGTGACTCATAGGTTATAAGTGAAGTTGAAAATAATGGCGATTAGAATCACAGGGCTCGGCAACACCTCTTCAACGAGGCTCAAAATGAACTGACAGTTTTCATTACCCTTTTGTCGTTCATGGTGTAGGAAGCTGAGGGAGAATCCTGGGGATCAAGGAGAGAGCACATTGTATCCTAGATGTCCCACTCTGCTTCTCTGTTGCTGAGAAAACTTTGACCAAAGGCAACCTGGGGAGGGAAGAGTTTGTTTGGCTTATTGATCATCTACATCACTGAGGAAAGTCAAGGCAGAAACTCAAGACAGGAACCTAGGGCAGAAACCAAAACAGACTCCATAAGCATGCCATTATTGGCTTGCTCTCTATGGTTTGATCTATTTGCTTTCTTACCCAACCAGACACTAAATGTCCAGGAATAAGATCACCCATAGTAGACTGCCCACCCCCACAAAAATTGTTAATCCACTAAATGCCCCAGAGACATGTCCACAACTCAGTCTGATGGGCAAACTCCCTCAATTAAGGTTCCCTCTTCCCATATGACTCTGGCTCATGTCAAGCAGACAAAAATTAAACAGCACCCTAGAAGAGACCACAGTATCATCTACCAACATGATACAATAGACTGAGAATAAGAAAAAGCTGATATGTGTATGTGACTACCTGTATGCTGGTTAGTACCCTCAACATACACAGAAGAGCTCATGCTGAATGTTCTATGACTGTGGCTGTTTTAGACTTGCAGCAGGCAAACATGCTAGCATATGACCAATAGAAAGACATGCACTGAAGTGAAGTAGTTCAAGATCAAAATAAACTATTTCATGCATTTTTCTCCCAGAGGGGATAAATGTGTGCATAAGGAATGGACCCATGTAAAAATGGTCAGTCACCCACTTAAATAATTCTGTAATCACTTTGTTTTTGATCACAGAACAAAAATTACATAGATTATAGTGTTTGGTGTTAATGATCAAAGGTGCTGCTAATTTCATTGAATTCTCTCACATATGCTTAGGTAGACTGTATATATATATATACAATGTATACACGCATATTGTTTATTACCACTATTGGGAAATTACAGCTGTGTTTTTCCATCTGAATCAAATGAACTATTCAAGCTTGAGGAGTTGAATTCAGACCCTCCGCACCTATAACAAAAGCCATAGCACCCATCTGTAATCCGAATGCTGCAGAGGGAGATACAGGAGCATCCTTGAGGCCTGCTGGATGACCAGACTCTGAGCTCCAGGTTCACTGAGAGACTCTGCCTTGAAACTAAAAGGTGGGAAGTGAAAGAATGGTAAAGGAAGATACCCATCATCAGCGTCTGCTAGACATGGGGCACATTGATTGATTGATTGACTGATTGATTGATTGATTAAATGGAGTCAGAATTTACCCAAGGCCCTTCCTCCCTTTCCCCTTTTCTTCCCCCCCACTTTATCTGTGGGTTGTTTATTTTTGTTTTTTACTTTGTGTTACTTTTTGGCTTTCTGAGACATGGTCTCACTTTGTAGCTGAGCGTGGCCTTAAACTCACCATCCTCCTGTTTCCTCCCTACAAGTGCTGGGATTGCTGCCCTCTACCACCACAGTTCATGCCATTTGTCTTCCTCTTCCCTTCCCCCCTCTACTTTATGCTCTCTGTATTAAGTTTGGAGTTGGAATTTGAACCAAAAATGTATTCAGGGTTTGATTCATTTATGCCACAACAGATGTTTTCAATACCTAAAGTAATTTTAAATAACAATTTGGGGTCAATGGGAAATTAGCATTAATTAATTAGATGTATTCTGTTCTATGTGAACTACTTGTGCTTTGAAAACTAAATTAGATGTTGTGAAACTGGTCTCTATCCACGGCTCGACTGCATTCATTCAGGGAAGCAAACCAAAATTCCTCGGTTCAACCAAGTATGATTTTGGTTTTCATCTAATCCATGTTGACCATGAAGGTGCTACCAAAACTCAGAAATGATGAAACAAGTAAGAGCAAAGAGTGACTCAGTTATTGCTTAATGAGAATCAATAATTTTACAATAATTTATTAAACTATAATTTCATCTAGAACACTACTGCAAATTGGTCCTTTGTGCTGATATTCCTTTGATTTAAAAGAATTAAGGTTTTCTTATTCTCATCTCCTAACTCATCTGCAGCACAACAACATTACATTTTAACGAATTCATAAGCCCACAGAATATATTTTTTTTGCAATGATACTCACTTGTAAGTAATAGCAAAGTAAATTGAAATTTGTTTCAATACTCCAGATACGTCTGAAGCATTGCCTCCACATTCAAACGAAACCAGTAACCAGTTATCTGCCTTAGCAGGGTCAAGCTCGTGCCTCACTCTTTCCCTTCTTCCTGACGCAAGCTATTGATGGGCCTTGGTACCTGTGCTTCAATGTTTTCACATTTATTCCCATCATAAGAGCTGCTCTAATATTTACTATGTCTGCATATGTTCAACTCACTGCCCAGTGATTTCTAAAACTGCTTGAACTTTTCTGTCTTCTCTCTTGCCAGGTCTTATGCAGTCGCTACTCGTGTCTCCAGAGATGCATGCAGCTCCGATTGATTCTAGGTTGCTACATTGCAGAGTTAAAGATTTTGTGCCTCAAAAAATTTCTGGTACCATGGAAGTCAACTGAAGCATGGTAGCACAACCTCTCTGCCACCCATTGCTGTTTGTTCCTGATTTGTTAGAAAGGAATAGCTAATTTGCAATGTTTGCAAAGCTTCTGTCTAAACCTGCCAAGTAAGATGTCATTTATACTCTTTTTGCCTCTTTGTGGTTTTACCTATAAAGAGGCAGGGCAAAGAGGCTGAGTAAGGTCAGTTGTTTAACTAATTAAACTGGCCTCAAGTTTACTATTCCTTCCTATGGTTTTAGTTGTTCAAGTTCAAGTTTTCTCTGAGACAACTGATTTATATAAGCATCCAAAGTCATGGGTGTAATCCTGGCAGAAATAAAAACTTACAAATTTATTTTAATCAGTATAAAAATAATAGGTAAGTTAAAAACCAGATAGATAGATAGATAGATAGATAGATAGATAGATAGATGATAGATAGATAGATAGATAGATAGATAGATAGATAGATAGATAGATAGATAGATGATAGAAAGATATGTCACTTCATTCATGAGGAGTTTTGTCTTAATAGCTTTGTATTGCATGTCTGTAGAGCAGTGAATACCTGGGGCCTTCCTGGCATCATATTCTTTCAAAGTTTTGCCTGACCTGTTTTCTAGATCATATGAACATACCTAGTGAAGGCTCCCTGAATCATTTTATCTGTCTTCCTTTTCCAGGTAATAGGTAAATTATTTTTGTATTCCTTCAATCTACCAATCAGGATCAATTTGCCTTGGCTTGCTCCAATGCTCAGCTGCCTTTTGGGAAAGTACACTTAGTAACGAACTATTTCATAAGTGGTAATATAATTGTTCTTCTTCTTCTTCTTCTTCTTCTTCTTCTTCTTCTTCTTCTTCTTCTTCTTCTTCTTCTTCTTCTTCTTCTTCATGCATCTGGCTTTTTCTCCCATCGTATGGTTTTGACGGGCTCTGCATCATGCTAGGAACCAGGCCTATCATATCCATCAAGGCTAGTGAGCTAATACACCAAGTGATGTTTACACTGAGTAGTTAAGAAAGAAAGGCAGGTTTTTGCTTACTCGTGGCCAGAAGGCTTGACTTAGAACTTGCTCCCTCTACACCATATTTCAGAGAAAATGTGAGGTGCCCCCAGGGCAGGAGGCAAAGTCTGGCTGAACCCATTTAATATTCTTCCAAACAGTATGAGATAATGCCTTTAAGTAATGCCTGCAGGTGCTAGCAGGATGTTGTAGACCCACAAGTCAAGTGACTCTTAGAGATTTCACATTTTCTTCAAGCCCTATACCACAATACTTAATGCTTGGAATTTCCCACTCCCCCCCCTCCAAAAAAAGTGCAAAAGATCAGAACTTACAGAAAACTCCATTTTCCTATTGCTCCAACAATCACCATCTTTCCCAGCTCCATTGAAACCTGCCAGCAATAAATTCCGGGTAGCTTTCTAATTCTGTCAGCTAGACCCCATTTCTAAATATGAAAAAGACCAGGGAAACTTGTCCTCTTTTAAGGTCTCAGCTTCCCCAGTCGTGAAAATGTCCTTTTCCTTTTTGTTAGTAGATTTGAGCTTTACCCTGTTCCGCATCCAGCAATCCATTTCGTAGTCAAGCTACGCTATGAGGCATAATACTGCAAACATATTTATGGGAAAGTGTGGTGTTTCCTTTCTTTTCCTCCCACAGGAAGATATGTAGAAGGGAACTGTGGTCGTTACTTATTTTTATTCCTTTTGCTTACAACCGAAGAATTGCCAGGCTAGTCTAGTTGAGGCATGCATGTTCTCACAAGATCGCTGTTCACCCGGTCTGGGTCCCAGTCAATTCCGCCTGTATCCTAGGCACTGGTGCATTGACACTGACACATTGATGTTCTCCTTGTGAGAATTAGCCTATCACATTCATTTACATCCACTTAATTGCTGCCGTGATTGTTTAGTCCGTTAACCTCCAGCTAGGGTGCAATTCACGTGAACACTGGGGAAGCACAACCATTCGATTAGTTCTGCAAAGTAGATTAAAATCTTCTGCCTAATTGGAGACTGTCCATACTCTGCTGCCTTCCAGCTCTGCGATGAGCAGGCCGTGCGTCTTTCAAACAAGGGTTTCTCCTCGGTTGGACTATGGCAGCCCTGACCCGAATGGATAGTGCTCTGTGTGTATGCTTCTATGCAGGGTGGCACTGTGTTAGGGACAGTGGTGACAATATCACCAGCCTTGTTCCTGACAATTAGCAGTATGCTTGCCTCATTCATTCTTGTAAGGGCTACACACACATCTGGAGAATCCCTAGTTTGGTATATGATTTTATCATTAATTTGCCAAATCCGAAGGAATTTTAGTTTAGAATTCAGCTCACTCAGTAAAACCCTTATGAACAGTTGTATAGTTTCGGGAAGGGGAATGAGAATCAGGAATATGACTTATAAAGAAATATGACTTGATTCATAGCAGAAGGTCCTGTCGGACATGGACTAATTTATACTGAGCCTAGCTTTGGCATGACAGCAAGCCTGCACTGGTGACTAAGTTGTTGCATAGTGGTAATGAGGGAAGTCTTAACACTTTCTTGGCAATGATTTTTTGCTTTGTTTCCACTGAAGTAAGTGCTTTAATATATATGCTTTTGGTTTGGGCTAGTTTGTTTTGGTTTTTGGTTTTTCAAGATACATTTTTTTTCTGGTGGTAGCCCTGGACTGCTCTGCAAACCAGCTGGCCTTAGAGATCCACCTGCCTCTGCCTCCTGAGTGCTGGGATTAAAGGCGCACAACCACCAAGCTCAGCTTGAGGTGCTTTAAGACATTGAATTATGCTTTATCTAAAAGCTATGAGAAGCTTAGATTCTTTGCCCCAGAATTCAAGAAATGGAAGTAGGTCAGATTTCTTCATTTAGTCTAAAATGCTTGTCTCAATTTACATTCAATCCATCTCTCTGGCACATTTTCCAATGTTCCTAAAATTTATCTAACAGATAACACTCAAATGTACTTGAGCCTTTATGGCCTAGCATCCTTATGATGCTGTTCTGGCTAATGCAGGAGAGGTGGGGTGTTCTTATGGATATGACGGTCACATAGAAGAAGTGCTTAGATTGAGCTTTGGAGCCAATCTGAGATGTAATCTAAAAGCATATTACATGGTGTACATCAATCACATCATTTAATTGTCTCAGCAGAAAGCATGTTTTACATCTCTTTATAGATTGACTGGGGCTCAGAAGGGTTCAGTGACCCATATGAGGTAACATAGTCGTATGTAACAAATCATTGAATTGAAATCCAATTCTAAATGCCTGAAAGACTATTTCATTCCCACTACCCATGCCCCAGAAAGGCAAAATCATGAATTGCATCTTCAAGAAGGAGTAAATGTTTCTTAAGATGGAAAAGGCAGGAGGCAATGTTTTCTCTGGTCATCAGTTGGTGGCTGTAGGTATAACAGCAAGTAACAAGAGCATAGGAACTTTGATGGAAGGGGATGAAAGTCATTGTTTAGAGCTTGTTAAGACTACAAGAAGTCTAGGGGAGACAAGAAAAAGGTAGAACATTTCTATCAGCTTGTGACTAGGACCAGTAATTCACTGAGGTTTATTTGAGACCCAAAACTCTAGAATTTAAAGCCATATTAATATGTCTCTCAAAGTCTCCTTGTATTCTGTCCAAAGGCTGAAGAAGTGGCAGTTATGTACAAGCTCACAAGTGGTGCCTATAATGAACCAAAGACTTTGGCTAATTTATCAGTGCTTCACCCTCTCCTCCCTGATCTGCCTTCCCATTTTACACAAAGAAGGGGAACAAGAGAGAGAAGGAAGAAACAACTGGAAACAAAGACACTAAATTATAATTATCCTTCATGTTGGAAGAGATCCTTGGGGAGAGCACCAAGTGGGGGTTCCCATTTCATGTTGAAATATATTTGTTAGTAATCAAGGCAGAAAAACTATTTCCTAACATAGATTCTTTACCTATCACTTTATTAGCATATATAGTTATAAACCTATAACTTTATTAGCAGATTTTAACTAAAGATGCCTGGGCTTCATTTGAAACTCCTTGGACTTCTTGGAGTTGGCAGTTACCGAAAACACAGAGGCAGAAGAGGAAAATGAAATTTTGTCCAACCTCTTCACATGTCTGCTCTTGTGGGGGCCCTCACTTGAGAACACAGTACGGCATCTTCACATCTCCATAGTCCAGCAACTCAGGGCTCAGGGCACAGATGCCATTGGTAAGGGGTGTGAAAGAGAACCCACTCAGGGAAAGGAGCTTACAGATGATCCGCATTTACTGTTCTCATTTCTGTGACAACTGCCTAAGACTGACATCTCAAAGCAGGGATTGTTTGGACTCATAGTTTCAAAGGGTTTGCTCCATAATTGTTCATCCTTGTTGATCAGAATATCATGGAGACTGGAGTATGTGGTATAGAGAAAGCACATTACCTCATGGCATCAGGAAGCAGAAAGTATAGGGGCTAGGGATCAGGCTCATCTTTAAGGACCTGCCTGTAACAACACTACTTTCTCCAGATGGGCTACCTTCTGCAGTCTCCAGGGGCTCCCAAGGCAGTTCCACCAGCTGGGGAGTATGTGCTTAGCACATGAGCCTAGAGGTGCCATTTCCCCTTCAAATCCTAAGACCCTGAATGGGTCCATCAGCACATGGGCAGGGAATATCAGGCCTTCATGTAAAGCATGACCCATAAGTAGGGATCCAGGATTTGGTTGGAAAGTCTATTAATTCTTTCAACCCCTGACCCTTTAAGAAAGAATAATTGGGGTAAGGAAAGTAAACTAATGGCCCAGCACAAACAAAGTTCTTTAGGCAGGACCATTCTTCCTTGTGTCTTATAACAGTTACTGTACAAAATCCTATAACAACATGCCTTGTTTGTGCAAAGACCTTCTGCCTTGGGGATTCAATAGTCCCACAGCATTTCAGGAGACCACTATCAATTATATCAGAATGCATGGAAATCTGCCACAGTGCATAACCAGTTTTGCAATGCACAACCAAGTCCTTAACAGGGGAAGCATATTTGCTTACCTTCTTAAGTTTTCAACAGGTTAAATGACTTTCAAATTCCATGCAGTTCAGTGTTTATTTGTACAATACATACATGAAGATTCAAATGGACAGAAAACAAAGAAACAACTTTGAAAACCACTAAATTTTTTCTAGAACAAATATGCATAAACATATCCACACCCCACCCTACCCTCCCACACACACACACACAAAGAGAGAGAGGAGAGGGAGAGACAGACAGACAGACAGACAGACATAGACAGAGATAGGAAGAGACAGAAACAGAGATATTATTCAATATTTTCTAATTAAACATTTAACTCAGCAGAAAATTTAATCTGGGAACTCTGTTCTTTGGACTCTGTCTACCTGTAGATTATAGACCTTGTTCAATCAGAAAAGTCTTGAAGGCAGCAGGGAGTTCTGAGTGGCCTGGCTCTGGAACTACGCTGGCTTGAAACACAGTCACTCACTTGAGTCCTACTGAAGTGTACCCTTTTCTCTGAGAAGCTCATCTCTGTGACCCATTTTAATGTTCCCTCCCTCAGATGCCTTTCCACGCAACCTTCTGTGTGTAAAGGTTGGGGGAACGTCAGTTCCCCTAGTGACAGGACTGGAAACAAAAGGAAACCCAGACTCATTGTATTAAGAAAGCGTAGGCTTGGGGCAGAACTAACGGGAGATCAACCAACTCCAGTTGGAATGGACTGAGTGGATCATGCAACCAACCAGATTCTCTGAATGTGGTCAACGGTTGGAGGCTGACTGAGAAGCCAAGGACAATGGTGATGCTTTGATTCTTCTGCGATGGATGGCTCTGTGGACCTTGTCAGCTGTGGTTGTGCATCCCCTTCCTGGACCTGTGGGGAGTTGGAAGGACCTTGGACTTAACCTAGAGTAAGGAACCCGATGGGCTTCCTTGGCCTGGCGCGGGAGGGAGGGGAGTAGTATGGCGTGGAGGGGGAGGGGAGGAGAAGGGACGGAGGAGGGAGGCGATGGAAATTTTTAAATAAAAAAAAAGGAAAAAAAAAGGAAAGCATAGGGAGCCACATCATTACCAGCCCAGGCAATAGCCTAACAGCTCTCTTCTCGTACCCCCTTTAGTCAAGATTTTAACCCAACTCTCATTTAGCTGCACTCTAAACCGGCTGATTATTGATCAGTAGTGCTTTACGGAGAACTTATGGTATCCAAACCTTGTGCTCAGTACATTTCATGAGCTCCTGTGCTATTATTCTGACATCTATAAAAGCTGTACTCATGTTCACTGTTCTTATCTTTGTAGAGATGAGAAACACAAGCATTCAGAAGGCCAAATTGTAGACTCTTGAGTCAAAACCAGACACCAAGATCTCCCAGGCTTTCTGCTTTCATTTGCATGTGTGAAAGTATTTCTAAAGATACAGAGAGGAAGCAAGGTTTTGTTTAACTTTTAATAAAGCTGTAACCAAGGATGAATGAAAAGAATGAGGGCAGTCTTAATATGAAGTAAGGGCAATTGATATTTAACTTCCTACCCAAAACAACTGAAAACAAATGTAGCATATGATTATATATGTATATATCCATATGGTTATATACATACATATTTATTATATGTTACATCTATAGGAGAGAACTTAATTTCAGAGCATTGGATTTTAGACAACCAAAATAGAGTAATAACTCAATGAAACATAGCAAACAAATCTCCCTGAGATTGTCCCACATTTTTCTCTTGCCAGTGTACTTAGGCTACAGAATATAGGTAAGCCACTCTGAAATATTTTCTAAAGAGAAGGAAATGTATGCCTTTTCAAAGACATGACTACATATGCATAGCAACAGTTGCATTTGTGACATCTCCAAACTGGAAAGAATTCCTATTACATAATAAAATGCAATATGTCCAAATGTTGACTAGTCCCCAGTAATAAAAATGAAGTACTTATTGATCTACGAAACAGATAGAAGCATCACATATAACTCTCCCTAGGGATAAAAAAAACTGAACAATAAAAAGGAAGGCATACTATATGGTCAATTAATGTGAAATTCTTAAAACTGCAAATGAATATGAAATCACAAAGCAGAACATGGGTATAGCTGAGCAGAACTAAGAACTGTGCAGGGATGGTAGGAAACTTTGGGGGGTAATGGGTATCTTCATTGACTTAACTGTGGTGACTGGCTCTATATGTACCTTCATATTCCAAAACTCATCAAACTGTACATTTTAAAAAATGTTCAAGTTTATTTTAGTGTTAGTTCTGCTGAAATTAATCTGTTTATAAAATGGAATGCTTTGATTATTAAGTTGAAAGTTTCTATAATTTCTGTTTTGTAACCATAGTGTATAAAATGTATAAGAGTAGGGAAATAGTTTACCTGATTCATTTATGATTTCTAACACCCCAAATTGGCACACAATTGATGCTTCCGAATAACAAATCCCCCCAAATGTCGCCAGCATAATGTACCCATAAGGCATGTCAGGAGTATATGTCCCCCACCATCAGAGCACAGTGGGATGATTTCCATTTGCTTTGCCATTCGTCAGGGTCTGAATACACTGTAGCTCCTCTGCACCACTGGCCTTTCTGTGCTCTCAGAGTTGAGGTAGCCAGATTTCAGTAGAATCAATTCTAGGCACCGAAAAGAGAGGTCCAGGAGAAACCTGGGTCCCAACAGCTCACATTCATTTCACTACTTATGCTTAAAGCTGGTATAAAGATTTACCCAGATTTAAGGGAAGAAGAAATGCCAAATCCCACTTATCAGTAGATCATTCTCAACACATAGTCAACACTGCTAAGAAGAAACACATGCCAGAAATATATAGTGATGTAGTCACATTTTTATTTATTTACTGAAAATAAGGTCTTTCTATTTTATAGCCTTGGCTATCCTCGAACTCACTATGTAGGCCATGCTAGACTACAGGCCAGACTAGAACTCACATGGATTCTTAGCCTCTGTTCCCAAGTGCTGGATTAAAGCTTCATGCCAGCATACCCAGTTGATGTAACCATATTTAAAATTTTACTCAGTTACCACAGTGTCTGTCTCATTAAATGAATAAACTGACCATCATTTTGTTAGAGTTTTGCAGTTTCACATGTATTCATTCTATAGAGACTATATATCCTCTTTAAACAATATGGATTCAAGGAAGAACACATTAACATACACCATAGCCAAGTATACAATTAACAAGATAATACAGGAGAAAATATATAATACAGATAATTTGACATAAATGATTGGTCCTTGGAGAAGATATTTATAATTTCAGGAGCCACTGAAAGAAGTCCATATTTCCTGCCTATTCATTCTGGTCGTAGTAGATCCTGCTCCACTGTGGTTAGTCAGATCAGGATCTAGTGAGTAATGGGCAGCATGTCACTAATCCCGCAACAACATGTATAAAACCTAATGAATAACTGAATTTGTGCTGTGGGGTGTGTGTGTGCACAATTAGTGTGTGTGCGCGCACCAAAAGAGGTTGCTGAGTACCCTTCTCAGTCACACCCAGCCTTACTCTGTTGACACAGGGCAGCGAGGCTGGCATCGGGTGAGCCTCAGGAATCCTGTCTCTGCACCTCACACTACTGATGGTGCAGGTACTCAAGCCACTCCTGGCTTTTTATATGGCTTCTGGGGAATCATCTCAGGTCCTCGTGTGTCCAGCAAAGGTTCTACCTTCTCAGCCATCTCACTAGTTCCTAAAATTCTATTTCAACATGGAATTTTAGAGCCTTGAGCAGATCAGTAGTCCTTTAAATAATTTGCTAAAGATTATAACCCTTATTTATTGTATCCTTAAAAGACTCACATGATATTACAGATGCCCCACTCTGTGAAGAGATTGTGGAAGTTGGTTCAGTGGGAATTATTTTCATTGGCAAAGTATTTTGTGATACAAAATGTGTGTTTGCATACATTTTGAACCTACAACAGTGCCCTCATATTATTTATAAAGCACAGGCTCTGTTATTATTTTTATGCACTGGTAGATTAGGGCACTTTTGTGATTTCCTTTGATATATGATTTACTATGTCGACTAATCTTGAAGAAAGGAATCCATAGATTCCTTTAAATAGATAGATTTAAATAAATAGATTGACATTTGTCCTATCTTAGAATATGTGTCACAAAAAACAATAAAGGACAGATTAGAAATTCAATTTCACTCCTTACCAAAACTTCTAATTAGCGCCCCCCCCCCCCCCTCTCTCTCTCTCTCTCTCTCTCTCTCTCTCTCTCTCCTCTAACTAGGAACATTTCCATCAAAGAAGGGGTAGAAATCATGAAGCAAGAAGGGGAAAAGCCATTTGCTTTTTTGTGCCTCTCCTCTGCCGTGGTTCCTGCCAGGCCCTGCCTGACATCAGCAGAGTTCAGTGGTAATTAAAGCAAGAGTGTTGTGAGAAAAGTGTGAATTACTTTTACAGGGATCCTTGGATGTTGCTCCTCACTGACAAAGCACAGAGGGGGGCCTCTGCTGGATATTAAAGAGTGACAGTAGCCGGCCCTTGGAAGGTGGCTTCCCAGCACAATGCAAAATTGTGACTTTTCACAAGTTGGTATCTTCTGCCACCATCTGAGTTATCAGCTCAAATTTCAGATTTGTATTTTTTTGCTTTTGGCATGTCTATGAGCAAGACTCTGTCACATTCAGGAAATGTGGTCTGGTTGCTGGAATTATGCAGAAGTAAGCCGTTTTCTGTCTTTCTTTTCCCTGTGTTTTTTAAACTGCATTATGGAATTATTTCAACCTTGAAGGTTACTGAAAATAGTAAGGGAAAAGCCATGAAGGGGTCACATGCTTAAGCCTCATGGCAAGTTACTCTGATGTTAAGTGTCAAGGCTTTTTCTGTCATTTTCATTTTTAAAAAATTTAGTGTGTGTGTGTGCATGTGCATGTGTGCGTGTGCATGCGTGCGTGCACGCGCTGTGTGCTGAGCACAAATAGAAGTCAGAGGATAACTTGTGAGGTTTGTTTTTCTCCTTCCTCTGTGTGGGTCTCAAGGCTTAAAATCAGGTCGTCAGGCTTAGCAGCAAGTGCTTTTCATAGAGGAGCCTACTCACCCATCCTTTTCTACCGTGTTTTAAAAGAAGTGAAGATGAGCACTCTGCAGGCGACAATGCCCAACACAGGCAGCTTTGTGCTCTCTCAGGATGTAAACCCCCAAGTGGATGGACTCCTTCGACCAACCCAATTAGGAAATGGTCCGACCGTGCTCCGTGTGGCTCAGGCTCCTGTTGGGCTAGCTCCCACGCAGATGCGATACCTTGTTGATCCAAATCTAATAAACTGCCTTCTGCAGATGTGAAACAAGAGTGGAAAATAGCTCAATGGATTAGGAATCGCTTTTCCTTTCATAAGCGAGCAGACACTGCCAGGATTCCTGAGTCAGTTTCACAGGTCTGCAGAAAGGTAACACCAGTGGAGACCAGGCAGCTGCATGCGCACAAAACAGGGTCACCTGAGCTGACAGGTACGTGAACCAGGGATGGTGCTGTGTTAAGATTATAGAAAAGAATTTTAATACTAAGGTAGTACACATATCTTCTTTTTTGCTTAACACACTGCCCATAAATAAATGGACAAAAAGTGACCCTGCCCAAGGTGACCAGTAGAGGAGTGTGTGGATCTGAAGGCTCAACCAAGCCCAAGTCAAGTGGCATCATGGATAATGATGGCTATGAGATTGGACGACAGAGTCCTGAGGTCCGCACACCAACTGTGTGGATTGCCTCATGACATTTTTATGTTATGAAATATAAAATGGCATCTTCTTTTTAAGATAAGTAAATTAAAATGTAAAGGACACTTTCAGCAGTGTAGTTGACGAGCCTACCTCGTCATTGTCACCATTCAAACTGGGTAATATGATGAAGCCTGGGGTTCCCAGAATGCCCTTTGCGGGTAGATACTCTGGCTGTGATTTGTCAAGCAGCGGAGCAATATTTTAAGTAGAAGGTTATGAAATAAAATTTAGGAGATGAGGCTGCAAGATGCCAAGCAATGGATGTTTTCAATAGACAACAGTCATATAAACAGAACAACTGGGCCGCTCCAAATGACATTCTTCCACCCCACTAGTGCAAAGTTTAATTCATATGTAAATAGCACACTTGTTTACAATTGATATAATACCTCCTTTTCCAACGCTGAACTGTCAGGGCCCACGGAACTGTAAAATGTCGGACGCTAAACATTTGTTGTAAACTGATCCTCCCCAAAGTAAGTTAACGAAAACGGAAAAAGACGAGAAAAATAGAAAATACTTAAAAAACAAAAGGCCACTCTTCAAGTCTGTCAGAGAAAAAGGCCCAAACTGCTTTGGGAGACAGATTCACCATATTATATTGGATTGAGAGTACATTCTGTAAAAGAAAAAAAAATAAATGCATGAACCACCAACCTCAAAGTGATGAAAAGCAAAATGGGTAAGGAAAAAAAAATCCCTCAATTGACACAGCTATTTTCATCACATCAAATCAGCCATCTGTTCTTGACACAATTTATTATCATTGGGAAGACTTTCTCAGTTCAGACATGGCAATGAAGAAAGACGAAGAATTAACAGATAAATAACCAGTTTGAAAAATTCAGGCTAAGACCTGTTTCCCAATTCTTATTTCCTCCTTTCTCCTTGCTCCAATTATTCTAAGAAAAATTTCAATGGTATGATTAGATGTGTTTATGGTATTGTTTTTTCTTCCCTTCTTCTTATGAAAAACCCCACACACTTGTTTGTTCCAAGTGATACCAAAGGTGATCAGCATTTTACAAAAAAAAATTAGTAATTTTGTAATGTTGAAAATGACCACATAAACTAAGAAAGGCAGGTGGCCACAGGGAAAGGTAAGGAAATGAAATAGTATGAACCGTGGTCTAAAAATACGGATGGTTTTCTCCTGGAATTCATTCATCAGAAGTCCATGCATTTACCTATGTCAAGAAGACTTTAGAGAAGATAGCCTCTGCCATCATCCCGGAGTGCTTCCAACAGCCCTGCGTGGGTAACATAGAAAGACCAAGTAGATGTAGAAAATGAATAATAAAAAAGAAACTATTTAAATCATACGATTGTCACTGACTTCATAAAGTGAAGTTGGAAATTCACAAAAGTTAAGCTCATAAATTTAAGATGGAAAAAGTTAAAATAAAACTCTTGACAAATATCAACAGACCTGCTTTAAAAATTATGCAAGCTGGTTATTTTAGCTACTTAATGTCAAAGAAAAAAGTTTGACTCTTCCTCAAATAGTCCACAGATTCATAATGTAGATTTATAATACTCTAGCACACAGATTTTGGATCAAGCTGGAAATAATGCTTTTTAACTACAAGCTTGAAAATCCTAACTAAGAACAGGAACCATTACAGTTAAGCCATGCAGATTCCTTAAAACTTCTTCCATCCTAACATTCAGCTAAGCCAGACATAGTAGCTCATACCTCCCCAAGGGAAACCCCGTCTAAACAAAGAAAACAAGCTAATGTGCTGAGTATTTTGTGAGGACATATCCTTTCTTTGGTTATATGTGTAGTGATCTTCTATTCTGATGATAACTGATTGCTAGGGATACATTATAGCTCCTCATTCTGCAACCTCGCTGCTGTATCATTCCGCATTCCATATACTCCCTTCTCAGTTTTGTCTGCCATTGGCTTCCCTACTTTTTCTTATTTTCTTCGTTTCCTTTGTAACTATAGGAAAGCAAACAGCAAAATACCTTCAAAGTCATTCTACCACAATACCGAACACCTTAGCAAATGTAAGTTAAGCAGGCCCTGTGCTAGACCAGGGGCTTCACAGAGAGTGGGACACATGTGGTCCTGGGCCTTCTGTAGCTTAACTTTCTGGATCAGATTTTTAAAAAAAAAAAAAAAAAAAGAAAAGAAAAGAAAAAGAAAAAGGCAAAAAAGAAAGGAAGAAAGGAAAATAAAGGAGAAAAAAATTACACCCTTAGGCCAAATCCATCTTGACATCTTTGACTTCTGTACATAGATTTCCATAATTTGATTTTGTAAGAACACAGACCTCCAATACATTTACATATTGTCTATAGCTATATTGGGCTATAATGAGAAAGTTAAGTAACTTAAAATATTTGCTCACTGGCTCTTTATAGAGAATGTTGATGGACTCCAGATTCATCTCCAACTGTTTTAGCTTGTCCTTTCTAGGCTTGGCAAGTATGTCATTGATTTTTTTTTTTTTGCAGTTCAGTGATTCCATCTACAGGAATGGACACTTGCATGAATTTTAGCCTGCTTGGCTTAATCTCACAAACACAACACACCACACACACACACACACACACATTCAGAGAGAGAGAGAGAGAGAGAGAGAGAGAGAGACAGAGACAGAGAGACAGAGAGACAGAGAGAGACAGAGACAGAGAGACAGAGAGAGAGGACCAGAATGAGAAAACTGAAATTAAATTTTTCCAGAAACAACTTTTTCCTACCCTCTTTCAACTAAACTTTCAGAGTCTTTCATTTTCCTCCAACATCTAGGTAAAAAGAAAGAAAGAGAGCAAGAGAGCAAGAGAGAGGAGAGAGGGGGAAACAAAGGGAGGGGAAAGGAAGGAAAAGAAAAAGAAGGGAGAGAGGAAGGAAGGAAGGAAGGAAGGAAGGAAGGAAGGAAGGAAGGAAGGAAGGAAGGAAGGAAGGAAGGAAGAAAGGAAGGAAGGAAGGAAGGAAGGGAGGGAGGAAAGGAAGGGAGGGAGGGAGGAAAGGAAGGGAGGGAGGGAGGGAGGGAGGGAGGGAGGGAGGGAGGGAGGAAGGAAGGAAGACACCCATATTTGTTATGTCTAATCAAGTATTCTTTTTCCTATTGTTAATTCCTCATTCTGGGTCCCCAAATCCCATACTTTAATTATGATAGTCAAATAAGAATCACCTTGTATAAATGCTTTGAATGTTTAATCTCCTATCACATTGAGGATATCGTCTTCCTCCACAGTAGCTTTTTAATGAAAATCTCATTCTTCGGATGAGGATCTCTTTTGCAAGAATGCAACCAAACTGCTCTAAGAGTTTCACAAATACAGCAGTGTTTAGAAGCAGAATCAATACTTGGTGTGCTGATTAGATGCATCACCATCTCCATTTCCCAAATGTGCACACAACCCGTGGCTACTGAAATACGGAAGTGCTGCCTGAAGTCACTGAGTCATTGTAACTTTTTCTCAGTTTGTATTTTCCTCAGCAATTGATTCTAAAAGTGCAATTCCTTTTGGACTGTATTTTGTAAGATAAAGATCCTCAGAGGCCACTGAATGCTTACTCTATCCTCGGGGAGACTTTTATCGATTCAAAATGTACCTATGGGAGTGCAAGGCCTCAGTATTAAAGAAAAAAATCAAAAGTTAAAAATAGCTAAATGTTACTTTCTCCTTCCCTCTCTTGGCCTTTCACCTTGGTGGAAACTATGGATTTGGAAGACTTTACAGGGATGCAGAAAACCCTTAGGGAAAGCAGATTTCCCAACCTAACATAGTTCTAGACACCAAGGGAAAGGAGCTTGGGGGCTCCTGGGTATTTCTACATAGTCCGGCCCTGATGATGAAGATAAACAGAGGAATATGTGGATAGACGTTCTCAGAAATGATGTGGCAAGAGTAAGTTGCTCTGATCCAAAAAAAAAAAAAAAAAATAGCAGAATTGGACTGTGAAGGACTCCCCAGGGATGCGCTGACGTTTATCCAGCCTCTGCAGTACACAGTCTGTTATATTATGCTTTTTAACTTTGATTCAAAAGAAACAAAAGAACATATATATTAAAAGAGACCCTTCAACTGGCCATGTGTATAATGTTAAACAACAGAAGGAGGAGCTGGAAACTAGTTCTATGTGGCTTTCAAGCTTCTTCACACTTTATCAGTCACCCAGCTATCTCTTATGAATGTTTCTAAAGAATTTTCAAATCACTACTATCAAGGAGACCATTGTTCAGCTATCTTTTGTGTCATAATCCCGTTCTATATGCCAACAGCTATTATCTCACTAATGGAAAAGGCAGAAAATATTTATAAGATATAGGTCCACACACTGAAAATGACAGTTCTTTAAATACATAAACAAGTTAGGGCTGTCCTAAGAAGAGCAATGTCTCTCCACTGAGACACATTGGTACTGAGAGAGTCTGGTATGTAACGGACCTACTTCTCAGAATGGTAGCCATGACTGTTGTGACTGATCTGTGCCTTCAATTCGTTCTCTGCGTCAGTCTGAAAGATACCTATGATTCCCTGGAGCCCAATCCCCTCCTGTTGCATGATGCTGAAGGAAAGTGGGAGAAACTCTTTATAGCTGGAACTTGCAGAGTGCAGCTCTCAAAGCTGGCTCACATGCAAGTAAAGAGTAGGTAAAATAGGAAGAAAATGATGGCATTTTTCAAAAAACAGCTCTAGGTCCTTGAAAATGATTATTTCTGTTTGCCTGTAACTGTAAAAATGAGTTTCAGGTAATAGCTTTTCTTTTATATAGTAAATGATGAATGACCATTTAAACATTGACTCATCTACCAACCAAGATAGGAAAAAAACTATAAAAACTTACTGTGCTGAAAGGGAATTGTGAAGACAGAAGTCACCTGATTTTTCAACTAGGTGATTACACCATGGGGATATTCATTTGTCTTTGCGTCAATTCTGGAATTACATAAAATATATTTTGCCAGCCAAGAAAATCAAGCCCTTTAGCTTCTATAGATTATATTTTTCTCAAACCCTATAAATACATTTTCTTCATCCAAGTTACTATATATCCTTTTAGACTTTGAAAATTGTGACAACCAATCAAATGACCCATCAATACATTCATCAAAAGTGATAATATTCTTCTTTGAATATTTATTTTCTCAAAGGAACATGTAGGAATTCTAAGTCACTAGTAAGGATCAGGCCTGCCACAGATCAGGGTGGGGGAAGAAATGTATGAACAGTTCTTGCAAGGAGATGGACTTTTACAAAAAACTTACTGCAATTTTAAGTTACTAGTTTTTGCTTGTTATAAAATTATAAATACCCCTTTTAATTCCCACAACACTTCAATAGCACTGGTAAAACAGCGACTGAAGCTTTTAAAGAAGAGAAGGGGAAGAAAGGATGGGGATAGGCCAGAATGTTCATGATCTTCTTGCTTCGAAGAAAAGGAAAGGTTCAATATGTACTTCCCTGTCCAAATGCAAATTTCAGTAAATTTGATAGCCTCATTCTTTAGGCACCACTGTTGAGGGATAAATATCTCAGTTCTGACTGTTGATGTCCATCACTGCTCAACTTTCACAGCATAAATTCTTAGTCAAATCCATCCTCTTCCCTCTTAGCCTGTGTTTCTTAGATATAATTGCAAAGACTAAAGAATATGTCACTGGGAAAAATGATGCCAACGTTTAGTCCTTTTTGATTACACTTTTTAAACAATGCGAATCCATACCCCCACCTAAGCATTAATGGACAGCAATGTGAAGACCCCACCATACTCAGAGGAAAACATTTTGTCTTTCCGGTTGCATGCAATTGTTCTTAGATTCCATCCTTCATGTCTATTTCTATAGCATATTTATTCTAAAGTTCAGCTAAAGAATTTCAACAAAAAATTAAAGAAACCAAGGAATCTCTCTCCAGTCTTTATTTTTTAATCTAATATTTTACTTAATGGTTAGAATGGAGCAAATATCTACAATGTTAAATAAATCTGACAAATATTAGCTGATCCTAGAACTCTCTCTCACACACATATAGATACATGTTCATATATACTTGTGTGACTTTTCCGGGGGAGATATGAGCAAAGGTCTCCTCATCCCTGAAGGGGAAGTAATGATAGGTCAAAGTAACAATATCACAAAAGTCTAACTTGATGAAACAATGAATTTTATTGGGGTTATTTGTAGGAGTTCAGGTAAGAGATTACTTGCAGAAGGCTGGGTGACTCAAAGACAGCTACTTCACTAGTAGTCCATCCCAGTCAGCATGGCTATGACTCAGAAAATATGGAACCGTGGAGCTTGACTGGCTGGAGAGTCTTTCCTCAGAGGCCCTTACTGTTCATATAACCTTGGTGAGGGAAAAGTCTTGTGAATCTTGTAAATTGCAGGAATTTTCTGGGACTTACGAGGTATTTATTTTCTAATCTTTAATATGCATTCTTCACTATGGAATGTTTCAGTTTGAGTCAATTGCTATATTTCAACACACACACCAACTTATTCTGTGCTCATGGTATATGGCTTTTCTACTAAACCTTGTAATATATCTAGCTCTTTGATAATTGCTATCATATATAGATCACTCTGTAAATAATCACAAAAAATTAAAATATTTATCTTTACAGTACTGGATAGTAGACAATATTGATACATTAATTGAACGCATTATTTATAGGATAAAAAGAATTTAATTTATTTGTATTACATTGAAATATATTAGAACACTATATTAAATAAGTTAAAACAGGCATGTTTTCATTAATATCTCATAAGTGGTACATATTAAGTTTATATGTGGCTTTACAATTGAGAAATATATTTATGTATTTTAAGTCATGGAGGAAAGTTCCAAAATCATATTTAAATTGGTCTAAATTCAGCCACTCCAAAATAGCTGTCCTTATCTTGAATTAAACATCAATCTCATTTTTCCATTTGTTTAGAAACAGATTGAAATACATATTATCTTCCCATTACTATTAGAACAAATTACAAAGCTCAGTGAGTTAACAAAATTATTATCCTACAGTCCTGCAGGTAACCTCTCACAAGGTTAAAACAAAGGTGCACAGTGCTTTCTAGAGACTCTGGCAGATAATCAGTTCCCTGACTTTCCAAGCTTGAGGGCTGTCACATCACCCCCTTGATTTCTGGACTATTTTTTTTTTCATTTTTAAAGACAAGACTGGATTGAGAACTCCTCAGATTGCCTCAGTCTGGCTTTCTTCCACGTGAATGACTTCCTTTTGAAGGTCTCTTGTGATTATGTTATGTCTGACCAGTATATTTTCAGGCAACCTTTCTAATAAAAATCAGCTGATTATGCACAAATTTGTTCCCACTTGTGAGCTGCACTGTTCTTTGCCACTAATCACAACACATCTATAAACGTCTTTATTTTCTTTACTGTTTAGCAGTGTTGGTATTGAACTCAGGACCTTGCACCTGATAGCCAATCGCTCCACTGTTGAGCATCATCCCAAGCATGTATGCATGTTATTTTAAGGGGAGAACATTTAAGACAAGCATTCTCTAAATTCAAAATGAAAACAAAAAACTGAATTTAATGAACTATAAATGAATGTTTTAGGTGTTAACCATTATTAAAAATAAATGTTTGAGCTTAAAAATAAAATGTTATCAAAATGCAAGGTATTATAAATTATGTTTTAGAATTATGCTTCCAAAATTACAACTGTTTGCCTTTCCTTTAGAGAAATACAAAATTATGCCACTTGTATTATTTTTATTTCTGTAAGGTGTAAAACGTTGAACTCAGTCTTCAACACTGAATCTCTGCTAGCATGAAGAGATTCCTTCTAGGTGAATTCAGCTAAGCAGTCCTCATTTTGAGTTATTTGTTCTAACTCCTCTCTTGTCGCATGGGATTTACCTTTATCTATTTGTTTATTTTAAATATATTTTGGCTTATCCTTTGAGCATTTTATGCGCATACCATATATTTGACCATATTTCCCTACCAACTCCAATTGCTTCCAGGACATCCCACTTCATGATATCTCCGTCCCAACTTCTTTTTGTTTTGTTTCTTAAACAGTTCAACTTCTTGTTTCTTCATTTCTTTTTGTGGTACTTGGTAGAGTTAGGGCTGCCCTCACGCATTCTTCGTGGTTCGCCTGCCAAGGCGGTACCTCCGAAGAACACGGACTGTCCTTTAACCGGCAGCTGTTCCCAGCCAGGGTGGGGCCACATGACCCTCTTCCCATCCATATTGGATGTCTACTGACTTGTCCCGTGCAGGTTACAGCAGCTACTACAAGCATACGTTTGCAGTGGTCCTCTGCTGTCCAGAGGCCCCTTTTCCACGGCAGCACTGTCAGCCTCTGGCTCTTCCCTCTTCCCATCCCCTCTTTCGTGGTATTCCCTGAGTCTTGGGGGAGGGTCTAAAATGCCCTTATACACTTGTTTGCTGGATCCTTACATGTTGCACCTTTTATATGGCACCTGGTTCCACCAGTCCACCATGCAGTTTTACATAGATTTTTCTGCAGTTCACTAGAGTTGAGTGTTGTGTGGGGGGCCTGAGGCTAGCCTCATGTTTCTCTGATAGTCTGTCTACTCAAAGCTTCTCTGTCTTGGTAACGGCAACAAAATACCTTTAAAAATTTGCTTTAAGGGCTGGGCGGTGGTGGCGCACGCCTTTAATCCCAGCACTCGGGAGGCAGAGGCAGGCGGATCTCTGAGTTCGAGGCCAGCCTGGTCTACAAGAGCTAGCTCCAGGACAGGCTCTAGAAACTACAGGGAAACCCTGTCTCGAAAAACCAAAAAAAAAAATTTGCTTTATGATTTCTGTTTTAATCAAGCTACATTTGTACCCATCTTTTCCTAAGACTATAATATTTTTAATCTATTTAATCAGGATTTTCTTTAATTGCAGGACATTTTTCTACATTTACCTTGCAGGATTTTTCTGAATCATTTTATAGGTGTTTTTTTTTCTTCTAGGATTCTCTGTACAAATTACATTAAATCATCTTTATCATTTTTTTCAGTAAGTTATTTCCAATTGCTTTTATATTTGTAACCCCCCCCCACACACACACACACATACTTATTCTGAGTATCTTAAGACTTCTCTAGGTCAAAAATTAAGTATAGCTGTGTTTACAGATCTGCCGGATGAATGGGGAAGGTTAAGTTCATGTGGCCGACAAAAAGCATCCCTTGCACAGCACCCCTGAAGCTGTGCCCTACAACACTGACAATCTAAGCCGCACTCAGTTCTCGACAGCTTAGGGAGCAAGTTTGTGTAAATCGTCTCATTTAACCTTCAAGTCATTCCAAAACGTAGGCAGACAGTATTATTTCCACTTTTCAGGTATGTGTAAAAGTTGATCACCTGAATCACTGCGCCATAAACAGTTAAAAAGATACTTGTCATTTGAGTGATCTGGTCTTCTTCTCTTTTGCTCTTTTCCAAAGAAGATACGTAAGTCTCCAGGCCCCCTTGCAGCATATGTGTGCTATCGTCTCCAGGCCCCCTTGCAGAATATGTGTGCTATACACCTTGATGAAATAAGCAGCGATAACAACAAACTCCACCATTCAGCAAGGACCACGCAACACATTTCCTCCCATCCAAGCTCTGGCTGGATCCATCCCTGCTTAGCTTCTGAGAGCAGACAAGACTGAGCTGTGCTGGAGCTGTGGTTGGAGCCCCTAGGATACCTTTCTGACAAGATGAAAGAAACATTCTCTGTAATGCTGAGACTTAGGGAAAGGTTTTACTTTTCTGGTAAAACAACGGGCACAAAGGACAAGGCTGGCATCTCTATCGCCTCCCTTCTTCTCTGCCTTGGTAAGTGTGCAGCGTCAAGAGATGGACTTTTATTGGAGCCTTGGGAACAAGGGGAGGAATACATCTGGCAGGATGCACCCCAATAAGGCTGACTCATGAAACTAACACCCACTGGCTGCTCTCCTCCAAGCTCCTATTTCCATGGGACAAGCAAGCCTCCCTCTACCCAAGTCATATGAGTAACTGTTACTTCTAGCTGAAGCATTCTTCATACTTTCAACCGCTGATAACGTTCACGCAAGGAAACATGTACACTTATCTTCAATTTACATCATAAAATAGAGGATATTTTTCCTATCTTTTCTTATAATTAGAAAGATTAATTAAGGAGCTGTGACCTCACCTGGGAAGAAATCAAACCTCCAGCATTTTAACTCACTGGGCAAGTATTCAAAATGAATTGCTCCCAGAAGCAGAGTTAATTTATGCCAGTTGAATAGAAAATAATATTAGTTTAATTCATTGTGTTTCCAAGTAAATCAGAAGAATAACAATGACTGAAATTTCTTTGTGTACGAATCTAAATATTTTTCCTTATTTGCAAGACTGTATTAGACACTGAATGATTATTTTCATTTACATGGTATAAGCAATTCACTTTCTCATACATCTTAAAAGTCTACCTACACAAGAGATAAGAATTATGCTGTTTTATATTAAAATTGATATAATTTCATGAATTATTTTCATTGGCTGATGATTTATAAACTATTTTCCTCTGGAAAACCTCATTATTTTTGAAGACACTACTGTTACTGCTCTCAGAAAGAAAAAGAAAAAAGAATCCAACTTAAAGTGTACCTACCATGTTGTGCCAATTTACAAGTTTAGGAGTGATTTGGGCAAAATCTTTAATTGGCTTTGAATTGTTCAGTTTATCTCAGGACTAGATAAACTTTAAATAATTCAAGGAGGAAATGAAACCTTATAACATGGCATACTAAAGCTGTTTGGGCAAGGGTTTTTTTTTGCAATAATCAGATAATTATATATAACTAGTCATCATTACTTGAAACAAATTACTTTCTGTTGAAGCATGAAAGAGGTTTCCTGGCACTATTCTGAGCACAACTAATCTTATTGACAATAGGTGTCTGTCTACAGAACCTGTTCATTGGTTCTGTGGATGGGTTATGCAGCATGGTATGGGCTCTGCTCTGTTGTGAGCCTCTCTTAATTATATCATTTTTCAAATAAATATTTGTAAATATTTGTATTTTTTATTTTGAAAAATCACAGGTTGGGGGAACTTGGCAAACAAGTACATATTTCGAGTGCAGAAGGCTTTGTCTGTCATTCATTGTAGATTATCTGTAATAATACTCTGTTTCGGGACACAGCAGATCCGTGGAAGAAAAAAAGGCACCCAGCCATTAATCGTGTATTTAAGTATTTAAACAGAGGAATTGCCCTGCTTTCAGACAGTCTTGCTCCACTGAGTCACTAGTATCAAATGGTTTCGAGTGCTGTGGTGTGACAACCAAGAGCATTAACACACTTGTGTGGTGGAAAGGCTCGTGTTTGGAAAGGGGGAGAGTCTTTGACTCTGCCTACACAGATTAAATAAAATTAAAAACAAAGGTATTTGTTCAGTGAATTCTGGAAAAGAAAAAAGAACAAGTGGGAATCAGTTATTCAAAGTAGATATAGGTGGTGATGGAGTTTAGCAGAGAAGTACTCTGTTGTCTTCACGTTTTCTCTAAATAGAACTGGGTTTATGTATATGTGTCTTGGAATTGTTAACTGGGATATTCTTAGGGAGATTCACTTCGGGGACAGCAAACGACAAAGTCACAGGCAACTCTTCTTTCTTACTGAGATGATGTTAAACCTGCTTTCAACACGAAAGAGTGGCTACTGGAAAGATCAGCATCCGTGGGACACGGGACTATTTTCTGAAATCAAAACTTGAATTAGTCTGTGTCTGATCAGGTTATTACACAAGAATGCCATCATTATCACTATATAACCATGATACACTGTATTTTAGCCACAAGGGCAATTATTATGTCCGGTTTTTTATGTTTATTTATTATGTATACAATATTCTGTCTGCATGTATGCCTGCAGGCCAGAAGAGGGCACCAGACCTCATTACAGATGGTTGTGAGCCACCATGTGGTTGCTGGGAATTGAACTCAGGACTTTTGGAAGAGCAGGCAATGCTCTTAACCACTGAGCCATCTTTCCAGCCCCCTTATGTCCATTTTTGTGTGTAGAAAGCTATCGCTTCTAGATTTAAAACCTTGCAATAATTACATACGTCTAAAATGTAAGGATGAACATTAGGCCACAATACAGGTAAAATATAGTAAGTATAAAGACAAAAAGGAAATGATCAGCTAATTTCAGTAATTCACACTATACCCACAGGAAAGCTTTGGATTAGAATTTTAACTGATGCCATTTGTAAATTTTCTAAATTGTCTGCCATTGGATAACTGTTTTCTACCATTGGCATTGTTATTTCATTTTTCCCTTTGTATTTTCAATACCAAATACCACAAGTGGGATTTGCTTACATATGGGAGCCTTATGCTTTCCTCCAGAAAAACAAAAACAAAACTCTTTTATTACCTACTGCTAGTTCAGTGTAATTTGGGGTTGACTTTTGTTTTTATTTGCTGTTGGGAACACTTCTCTGTTTGTCCTTCCCTACAGCAAGATCCTCTGTTTTAATCCCTACAGCTACATTCTACATGTCATGGTCTAAAAAAGAAAACTCTTTCACTTTTCTCTTCCTTAGAAGTACTTCAGATTTCAGAAGGAACTCACAAGAATTGTTCATGGGGATTTCAAGTGGAATGGGATTGAGTCTTGTTCTACATAGCTATTGATTTCTTATTAATCACCTAAATGTATTGGGAAAAATGGAATAATTTTGCTTTTGTTGTTGTTGTTGTTTGGGGTTTTGTTGTTGTTATTTTTCCACAGCTGTGCAATAATTTCCCCATGAGTTCTGTGCCATGGTTTGGAGTAAAGGCTGGCCACATCTTCATGACCATTCTTTCCTACATGTGGAATCCAAAGCCAGCTGTCCACAACTGGAACTGTTGTGAGAACTTTACTAGTTACCTTCATGTGATCTCCTAAGTTTCTTGTGATGTTGTTAAGTAGATTTTTGAAGCAATCCAGAAGGGAGATCACTTGAGCCTAGGTAGTCCTGTTCAAAGCTCTTACTTTTAAAAGTCGTATTGTGCCAAGTGTGGGTAGCACATACCTTTAATCTCAGCACTTGGGAGGCAGAAGCAGGTGGATCTCTGTGAGGTCAAGGCCAGCCTTGGCTACAGAGCTAGTTCTAGGACAGCCAGGGTTTTTGCACAGAGAAACCCTGTCTCAAAAAACAAAACAAGAGTGATGTTCTTCACCTTTTCTTTATTTTTCTGATGCTGCTTGGGTTCAGCCCAAGTGTATAACATTACAAATCATTAGCACAAGAACTGTCTGATTTCTTTTTTCTTTTTTTTCTCTCTCTTTCTTTCTTTCTTTCTTTCCTTTTTTCTTTCTTTTTCTTTCTTTCTTCCTCTTCCTTCCTTTCTTCTTTCCCCCACCCATCTCTCCCTCTTTCCCTTTTACCTTTCTTTCTTTCTTTCTCTCTTTCTTTCTCTTTCTTTCTTTCTTTCTTTCTTTCTTTCTTTCTTTCTGTTTATTTCTCTTTAACTGGGAGGCTTGGCTTTTTTAAATATTTATTATTTGTTTAGAATTTCATAGATTTCATTTCCCTCCACACAGTACCCCATTCAACTCCCCTCCTCTCTTCTTCCTACTTTTTCTCAACTTCACAACTCCTTTAAACACCAACACACACACACACACACACACACACACCACATACACACACACATACACACACACCACACATACACACACACATACACACACACACACACATCAAGGAACTAAGTAGGTTGTTTGTATACATATAATTTTCATATCATGTTTAGAATTGACTGAAATGGTGTAGGGGGTGCTTCTTTCTATGTGTTGCTTTCATTGGTTGAATAAAGAAACTGCCTTGGCCTTTTGATAGGGCAGAAACTTAGGTAGGCAGGGAAAAGAGAACTGAATTCTGGGAGGAAGAAGGCAGGCAGAGGGAGCCGCCATGGAGTCGCCAGAGTCAGACATGCTGAATCTTTCCCGGTAAGCCACAGCCTTGTGGTGACTCACAGATTATTAGAAATGGGTTGAATCAAGATGTGAGAGTTAGCCAATAAGAGGCTAGAACTAATGGGCCAGGTAGTAATTTAATTAATACAATTTCTGTGTGATTATTTCGGGTGTAAGCTAGCCAGGCAGGAAGGAACAAGGGGCCCGGGCTCCTCATACTACACTGAAAAAATGAACACACACACACCACTTGCTGAGTCCATTTAGTGTTGATCATATCTATATGTGTTTAGAAATGACCTCTTGGAATTGGATAAGCTTTGAGAAGATTCTTATCTGAAGAAGACAGATTTTTTTTTCTTAGCAGACCTAAAATTTCCTATATCTCTTCATCTAGGGATGAGTTGTGAGATCTCCTCCTCTCTTGGTGGCATGCCCACTAGCATTGTCATTATGCGGGGATAGTTTAGGAAGCCATATTTCTGAGGTTTCATGGTGGCATATCCCTTTCATACATAGAAGGCACTATCTTGTAGCAGAAGTTCTGGTCCTCTGCTCCTTCCAGTCTTTTTGTATCCTTTTCTGAGATATTCCCTGAGCCATAGGTGAAGGGGTTCCTGTTGTAGATGTATCAATTGGGTACTGAACAGTCAGGCATCCTCTTCATTTTGACGATTGAGGATTTCTGTGATAATTTCTCTCTCTACTTCAAAAAGAAGGTTTTTAAATGAGGATGAGAGCTGCACTTACCTGCGAATATAAGGAAAGGTATCTAGAATGCAGCTGGTGATTACATTGACTTAGGAAAATGGCAATACTAGTTTCTCCACTAGGGTTCATGCAACATTAAGTATTATTCCCTAACACCCCCTCCAAAACTGAATTGGAATCTCATGCCTAGGATTAAATATCCATTTGAAGAAAGTACAGGAAACAGAACAATTTCACACCATAAGTAATCAAAAAAGTCCAGAATGACACACCTTGAGAGCAAATTCAACTTTTTCAGGAGCTTAAAGAAACACGGGAGTAAATGGAAAGAAAATAACGAGCCAATGGCAGAGTATATATGAGACAACCAAGAGGGTTTGAGTAGACTAGCAACTGGATTTGTGCCATACCATGAAACTGTACCTAACCTCAGCAGGCATAACTTTTGTTATAGTTATATACAAACAAGTCCATATTTTTAGACACTGTTCAAAAATTGTGGAGGGATAATTTGCATTCCTTTGATTTTGGAAAGAAAACAGGAAAGTGGGGTATGTTCTTCATATGTGCTATAGAGAAAGATTTTTTTTCTGATTTATATTACTATTAGTGACACTTATTCTTGTATTTGTCTTAAGTTTGATTTTTTATTGGAAATATTTTTCAAACAATTGTGTTAATCTTTGCTTCATTACATTTTAAAGTTTTTATTTGTGTGTGAACATGTGAGCCCGGATGAGTTTCTGTGTACTATGTGCATACAAGGTCCTACAAAGGACACAAGACAAGGTCAGATCACCTGTAACTAACACAGCAGGTGGTTGTGAGTAACTGTGTGGGTGCTGGGATCAAAACCTGGGTCCTTTACAAGAGCATTAAGTACTCAACAACTGAGCCACATCTTTAGCCACTAAAGTTACCAAATTCTTGATGTAGGATTTCCCTCTGTATGCTGTGATTACCATTGATAAATAAAGAAACTGCTTTGGACCTATAGCAAGGCAGAACTTAGGTAGGCAGGAAAAAATAAACTGAATGCTGGGAGAGAAGAGGCAAGTTAGAGAGATGCCATGTAGCCCCGTTGGAGACAGACACTGTAACTTTAGCTGGTAAGCCACAGCCACATGGTGATACACAGATTACTAGGAATGGTTTAAATTAATATGTAAGCGTTAGCCAATAAGAAGCTAGAACTAATGGGCCAAGCATTGATTTAAATAATTTAGTTTCTGTGTGATTATTTCGGGGCTGAGCAGCTGGTAACCAACAAGTGGCTTCCTTACAACAAATTGGCATGCCAGTGTGGCCAACTAAAATCCACATGAAACCTGAGAAAGCTTAAAAAGGAATCCTGAACACAAAAGAATAGAGTTAAGCATAGTTTGGTAGCAGCATTTTCTTGGGTGGGTCTGTTTGCCAGAAGCAAGCAGAGGCATGGCTCCTTTGAGAGAGATCTTCCTGACTCAGAGGTAGCAGGAAAAAAAGCCATTTTGAAATTCTGGCTTTCTGGGACATACTACCAGCATGAACTCTGATGAGGTCCAGCTATGGAGCATTTAAATGTTTTTTGTGAGCAGACTGCTACAACTTGCTTAATGGCAACATGGACTGGCTGTGTGCCTAAAAATGGGACTGTGAGCATGGCTTTCAGAGGCAGCAAAAAGCTCCGCCATGCTGGATTGGGCAGGGCAAGCAGGTCACTGCCATATTTCCCCTAATAATGACCAATTAAGTTCATTGGAAAGGCTTAGCATTTTAAGAAGCACTTCTTGTCAGAAAATAAGTATAGATATACAATAAAGACAAATTCAGGTGAAAACACCTTTAAATGAGGCATAGTTTGTTTAAAAACTTCATATAGGCTTGGGAGAAAGAAGATAAAGAGTATAGAAAGTTATAAAAAGGAAGTAAATGGTTTCTAAAAATTTGAAAGAGACACAGTACAGACAGTCATAGATTAAAGGAGTAAGGATAATAAAATAAATATTGAAAGTAATAGATTAAAAAGAAGCCATGTAAAGATGAAATATGCGCAGAGAGTCCGGATTATGTATATTGTGGGGGTTTTTTGAATTTTTTGAATGTGAAGGAGCTAAGTACAGAGAGACATTTAATTATATGGGCTGCTAAGCTAAACCAGCATCTATATTAAAAGGTATCTTAAATTCAGAATTTGGGTATAAGGACATGTTGATTTGGAAAAGAGGTTCTTCTTTTGTTTCCACAGAAGATAAGAACCTGTGAATTGCTTTCAGACTAATATTGTTTGTTGGACCAGGACCTTGTGAAAGGTTGCCTTGCACACCCCTTAAAAAATTACTTTGCCCAATAAACAGCAGGAAGAAGTTTGGAGAAGAACTATGCCAATATTCCCAAATATTGTTTATAAATGTTTTCTTACATTTAAAGGGGGATATGCTATAGAGATTTGTAGTAGTATGGATCTTGGTTTATTGATACAAATTTAATTTCAATGTTGTTATACTATGTGTGTGGTTTTTTTTTCTGATCTTGATTAAGGTATTGTGTATGCACTTCATTTTAAAACGTAATGTATAATTAAGAAATAGAGGTTAATAGGGAGTCATCTATAATAGTCAATGGAATTGGTTAGCCATTTGGGCAAGAAACTGCTCTTGCCTGGACTGCTTGATGAATTAGACATGTAGGACCCACAGAGAAATGATTGCTGAACTAGCCTAAAGTTGAGATGATCCTTTAGGGTTCCTGCTTCATGAAAGAGTCTGTTAGACATTCTGCAGGACACAAGAGAAAACAACTGATGGACTTTGTCATTACAAGGCAGAACAGATCTTCAAATTTTCTGCTTTGTGGAAAAGTCTGCTGGATATTATGGGCCTGTAGGCTGAAGATGGATGTTTCAACAGTACCAAAGAAGTTTGGGTGACTGTCCAAGTAGCAAAATGTCTCCATCAATTTTAGAGTTTTGAGAGTTGCTTACAATGCACTTCCTGTTTACTTAGGAAATACTATATTCTTCTGGAGTCTTTGATGGTATTGAAGAATAGATAGTTTTTCTTAAATGTGATAAAAGATAAAGTAGATATAAATATTGTAACTAATTCTTGTTTGATACCTCTTTTGTTATATGCAATTTTACTATGTTAAAGTTAAAACTTTTTTATTTTAATGGAAAAGAGAGGTGATGTGGGATTCCTCTCTGTATGCTGTGAACATCGCTGGTTTATAAAAGAACTGTTTGGGCCCTATAGCAGAGCTATAAGGGAACAGAGCTTGGTGGGGAAAACTAAGCTGAATGCTGGGAGAAAGGAGGCTGAGTCAGTGAGATGCCATGTAGCCCCACTGGATCCAGACAGAACTTTAGCCAGTAAGCCACAGCCACGTGGTGATACACAGACACTAGAAATGGGCTAAATTAATAAGAAGCTAGAGCTAATGGGCCAAGCAGTGATTTAAATAATATAGTTTCTGTGTGGTTATTTTTGGGCTGAGTGACTGGGAATCAACAAGCAGCTTTCTTACAACAAATTCTCATAACTTTACTTGACTATGCTTTGAATTCTATTTAAATTATGAATGTGTATAATGTATATATATATATGTGTGTGTGTGTGAGAAAGTATGGGTATATGCACATTAGTGCAGGTGTCTGTGGAGACCAGAGACATAGATCCCACAAGAGCTGGAGTTACAGATGTTTCTTAGGAGTCCAACCTGGGTTTTCAGAACAGAGCTCAACTCCACTACAGGATTAGTACATGCTTTTGACATCTGAGCCAGTTCACAAAGTGTTCGAGGATAAGACTTTGCCTAATATATTTGCCTAGTATTTATAAATTCTATATTTTACATATAAACCAAATTATCTATGGCTACTTAGTTATTATTAAAGAATTTGTTCTAACTAATACCTAAAAACTAAATTGAATACATTGATGGAGTACAGGACGATGTTTCAATGCACATGTGAAATGCATATTTTACATGTGTTGCTCACATTGGAGTAAACCTATCTACATAAGACAGTTTTCATTTCTTTACACTCAAACCCAGTTTACATTTTAAGTTTCATCGGTTCCTTTTAGCCCCCAGTGTCCTCTACACTAAGCAATCTGCACAATTATGTTTTTCCTTGGTGACAAACATAAAATGGAATAGAGTTTCCAATCTGTTTTGTTCAACTATTTGCATTTTTGTCTATATCTTTCTTTCACTGTATTGTGTTCTCATTTAGACTTATTGTTATTGGTAATATACTCATCTTTATTTCTGCCTTACTTTGAGCTAAAAAATTGTTCCTCCTTTTACATTTGCTCCTGGTATTTTTATTTCTCTTCTTTTGAATAAACTGAAAATGTTTTCTCATGACAAATTTCCTTTTTCTCAAGCTTCTTTTCTATTCAAAGACTCTGTTAGGAAGTCCTCAGAGCCGTGAAACCTTTCAGCAAGATGTTCTAGCTTCCCCCAAAATTCAGACCACCCTGGAAGATGAGGCAGGGAGACTGTGAGAGCCAGCAGTTGAAAAGAAGCAGATCAAAACAGTATATCCAGGACATGACTGGATCCCTGTATTGGTAAAAAAACACAGCAATTGTGATTTCTTGCACAAAGTCAAGCCAGTCAATACTCCAGCCTGGATGGGTGGATTCATGAGTGCACTGTCATAACTAGGGCATTATAATACTCTAAGTTGCAGGAGTGTGAGTGGAGTAAAATACAGCAGCCTTTTAGTTCATTTTCTAATTTCAATGAAACAATCTACCACGACACAAAAACTTATACCTTCAAAAGCATACTGAGCTCTTAAATTCAAAAAAGAAAGATCTATTCAATTGCTTCATACAGCTTAGAACCCAAGATAATATAAGCAATTGTTAACTTCAGAATATTCTGTTCTGTTTGCATTGCTTTTACATTAAAATTATACTGCACATGTATTGACTATGGCCATCCATTTCTAGGCCATAAAAAAGAAGCTTATTTTTAAGATATTTTACATATTTTTATTTTGAGGGAAATCCAAATATCTACACCATGAAGTTAAATTCCTATGGCTGCCAGAACTGACAGAGAATTATCAAGGCAGAGCCAAGTTCACTCAAGACTCTCTACGGAACTCTTGTAGCTAAAGGCAAACCAAAATATTGACAAGATCTTCTCGAAACAGCATGTATAACGTGTGGCTGAAATAAGCCTGATGTAAGAAAGAATACAGATGGCAGTATAATCATAGGCTGGGTCTAAAAGATGCCAAACACCCATTCAGGAGCGTAAGGCTCAGTAGATGAGTTGGTGGTTTGTGTACGTGTCATCAAGCAGCAGACTTTCTGACGTCACAGAACTGACAGGCTCTTTGACTCCACTTGAACAGATGTTTCATCATGATATATAATCAGTACTACTTGTCAAATATATAACTCAAATAAGTTCTATCAAAAATGAAGTCCTTCCAGGGTCAATAGAACCCGAAAGTCCCTAGGTTCCCACCCTCTCTGAAACTTATTCCTATAGAAAATTCCCATATCCTCCATCTCATCCCTAGACCTACCACATGGTCCCCATCGTGAAGCTCAACCTCATCCCATATGCACTATAAAGGAAGGCAGACAAGCGATAATAAACTGTAACTATGGACCCGTAGAAATCTTCCCTTTCCTTTCTGTCCAAGTATTTTGTCATGAAATGTGGCAAACCTTGAGAGACTGATAAATAGATGAAATAGATGAGAAAACAGAAAAATGAAAATGACAAATGCTCAAAAGCATACACTGGAGAGTTGCTCATGTGTATTCTAATGGAAGACACATGAAGCATTGGTGATCTTAAGGAAGAAAATACAGGAACCATTATGACTATTTGATTTTTCTACTTTGTTAAAACTCATATTAGTTGTAGTTGTTTTGTTTTGTTTTTTTCACAGGAGGGGAGTTGAAAGACCATTTAAGGGATTGACAATGCAATGTGTCTTTGCTCAGTATGATGAGGAGCTGAAGGAGGTGCACCCAAAACATGTGGTGACAATCCTGCCCTTCTACCTTTCCCAGAACTTTTTTATAATACCATAAAAAATTCCAATAAGTAAACTCTTTCTTAGGGTTGATTAAAGATGGCAAATATAACTTGCAGAAAACACAATTTCCCATGTTTTCATGACAGAGATTCCTATTATGGATAACAGACAGCCCCCTTAAGAATGACCAGAAAATGTTTGCAGAAAAAGGAAAGGCTTTGTGAAGTAGAACATGTATATGAGAATCCACCACTCTCTTTGCTGTTAATATCTGGCCTTGTTTAGTAACCCTTAAAGTTTTTATATACGGGGTGGAGATTTTTCCTCAACCAAATCAATCAAGAGTAGATTGGAATTCAAATATTTTTTTTAATTGTGGCCAGGAAAATCTCTCTTACCTAGTTGTAGCTTGAATGTAATTGAACCCCCATAATTTCATAGGAAGTGGCATTATTAGGAGGCATGACCTTTTGGAGGATATGTGCCACTGGGGGAGGGGGCAGGCTTTGAAGTTTCCTATGCTCAAGATACTGCCTAGTGTGTTAGTCAACTTCCTGTTTCCTGCAAGGTATAGGTCTCAAAACTATTCTTCCAGTACAGCATCTGCCTGCATGCTACCCTGTTCCCTACCATGATTATGATGGACTAAACCTCAGACACTGTAAGAGAGCCACCCCAATTAAGTTTCTCTTTTTTAAGGGTTGCCATGGTCATGGTGTCCCTTCACAGCAATACAAACCTCACTAATATGAGCATACCTATTATGTTCCATGAATAATTTGGCTACTTTGATACACATAAACAAATGCAGAATTGGGTTTAATTGGCCTTAAAACTCAACATAATAAAAACAGAGTATCTTAACATCTACTACAAAAATATAGATGGCTTGTTTGCTTTCATTGTTACATTCATTTTGCATTTTCTTGGGTTCCTTTATTTGTATAATGGCTTTGATTCATTATACCCTTTCCAGATAATTAGTTAATAAGCTTATATGAAGCACCTACTCTGAATCAGAATTCAAACTGTGTAAGAATCTTGTTTAACTTTCAAACAAAAAGGTACCAGATGATTACATTTGAGCAAGTAGTGCTTGCTCAGATTTCTTCTCAGTGGTGCTACTTGTATTTGTGCTAAAATATAACACATACGGTCTTACAGCCTTATTCCAAACTCAAGTGCACTAAAAGGCCAGTGGGTTAAATTTCTATCCACGTGGACACATTGAACCATTTAAAACTTTTTATGTATGTTTGCGGTCTCTGATGTAAATGCTGTCTTGTTTTGGAAGAGCAAACACAACCTCCACGTTGGGTAAATGGGCCTGGTTTGGGGAGTCACAGGAGGTTGGGTCTCAGCTTCTCATGCCTTGGGGAACCCTGTCACTGTCCTTCATTTAAAAATTATCCTCTCATCTACAGAGGGCAGTCAGTTTCAAGGGAAAAATGAGGAGGATTCAGTAGATCACATGAGGGTGAGCAGACACGTGGTCAGTAAGGAGATGATTCTGGCAGCCTTTGTCCTCCAAGAGGAATGTTCTGTGATTAATGGCAGAACAATCTCAAGCTCTGCCCAGTATCATACTTGTCAACATGGCCTTGAAATCCTAGTTTCTCTGAGACAAACCCATATTTTCTTCAGTGTTCACTACTTTGGAGACCATCTGACCCAAGGACACTATGAAGGCAATTCAAGGGGACTATCAATTTAAAGGGGGAAAAAGACCTTGTGAGGAGGTTGAAGTTGTCAGTCAGGTAACTAAGCTCATTCCTTATTGTCCCCATTTTCATGGTATGGCTTAATTGTTCTGGTCTGGCTTCTCACCCAGGGTATAGGTGGTAGAAACTATGTCATAGCTGGTTTTCTTTTCATCCCTAATCAATAAAGCCTGTTTAGTATTTATGCTCATTGTAATAACCTTCTGCTTGAGGGGTGCCTCAGAAATAAAAAGAGATTAAAAAAACAAATGAGAAATATCCAGAGTTGCTCCAGCAGTAGCCTAGCTCCAGAGAGGGCTTCAGTTCAGGCTTCTTCTGGGAACAGGGAACTGAGAAAACTGACCTTCTACTTGTTTTTACTTGGAATTTCAGACATAACTGACTCTACCTGGAGGTGGAAAATGAGGGACCAAGACTGGTAAACACATGCTACAACATTTGGAATTTTTAAAGCCTTTGCATTCTAATCAATATTTTGCAAAACAGAAAGAAAAGCTTAATGTCTCAAATGACAATATAAAAGAGTAGCGTCCGTGTATAAAATGGTTTTGTTGCTATGACATTGCTTCTTGTATGTTGACACATCAAGTAAAGACAAATCAGGTGAGAGCCTTTTCTAATTTGCTGGATATAATCCCAGGCAATAAAAACTTAGAAAATTAAAAAGAAAAGAAAAAAAAGGACACCTTCAAAGATCTAAGCACTATTCCAAGTCTCAGTTTCTCTCTCCCACACACATGCGCACACCACCACCAATCCTGTTTATTAGTTTGGGTCCTCTTGGACGGAGAGCTCATCTGCATTTTATCAGGTATCGCTAGCATTAAAGCTTATTGTAAAGTGAGATATTATTGGTATATTTTATTACTTGTCTATGCGAGGTTGAACAAAGTGAGAGGCATAAATGAATTCAGTTTTACAGTACTTTGTTTTAAACAAATGTCACTAACTGCACACACATACACCTAATTATCAGTTCTTACACATCCCACCAAATATCAAACCTATAGTTCACAAGCCACAAACACGATAGGCAGTAAATATATTCCCTCTAATTTAAAATTTTATTGCAAAATACCCCCTGCACTATATTAACCTATACTAAATCACATCCTACACCCTCAGCTTTCCTGGTGTTTGCCTACTTTTGGTTCAAAATGGAAAATAACACTAACTCTTCTTTCTATCTGCGCTAATAAAAATAAACTAGAGAGAATAGCTCCATATGAGAAAAGGGCCTAAAACTGCCGGAGAGATTGACTTGAACTGTAACAAAGAAAAACAGAATCAACCAAAACACCTTGAGTTTTGGTATGGTGTCCAAAGATTTTGTGTTCTGAAAGGCAGGGTTCCTCTGCATATTTTTCTACATTCCCAAGGCTCTTTCCGAAGCCAAGCAAGAACTAAGGTACAGGTGTGAGCCTTCGCTTTCAAAGCCGGCAGGTTGTTTGTGTGGAGGTGAGCCACCATTGCATTAAGTACAGTTTTTCTATCGAAACTCATGTGAGGGAAAGCCAGTTCATCCTCATTTCCGCAGTGGTAAAATTCCCTGAGAGGGGCCCTGGCAGGATGAGATGTGCCTGTGGTATCCTTTTCCCATCTACAGATAACTGTTGCCGTCAGCCCACAGGAACAACTGCCCTGAGCACAGCCCTAGCAAAGGCTCCGGTACACTTAACCCATGGTCCTTCCCATGCTTCACGGCCTCCCAGCCGCTCTCATTTATTATCATGGCAGACAATGGGATATGGTGAAGACGGACGTGTGGCAGTCATATTCCATTTGCCAGTGTGAATTATCCTCCAATTCTACTCCTCTGGTCGTGGTGGTCTCTGAATGGCCCACTTTGAAAAAGAGTCTGAAGCCATTAGAACAAAAAGCACTGGAAGGGCTTAGGCTGCTAAAGGCTACATCTGGGCTCAGCAACATGCATACTAATAACATCATTACGGCCGAGTGGTTTGGAGAGCGTGTTTACTTTGTTGTGGTTGCCGTCACCTTCTACAGCTGAATTGTTAATATGTGGTTTTAAATTCAAATAGCACACAGGGCTAATTTTCTTGTATTTGCCCAAAAAATTAGGTTACATAGTTCATCTAATTCTCCCTCCACTTTTCCATGTGTGGGTGGTACTCCTTGTAGAGAGGACTTCTTTTCCATGACATTGAACTTGAACCTGACTGACCTTTCTATAATGAGTGAATTGAAAACATCTCCCCTTGGAATGTGGCTTTGTAGATACTGGCTATGCTAGTTTTTCTGCGTTTGATGAATTAAAGGGGCAGAGTCTTTTTCACAGACCTAGGCCGGAGAAGTTATTTAGCAGGGTTAAAAGTAGAGAAAAGTGGGGAAAAGGAAGAAGAAAGAAGTAATGAGAGCGAGAGGGAGGGAGAGAGAGAGAGAGAGAGAGAGAGGGACGGAGGGAGAGAGGGAGGAAGGAAGAAGGAAGGAAGGAAGGAAGGAAGGAAGGAAGGAAGGAAGGAAGGAAGGAAGGAAACATTTTTAAAGCCTTTCACAAAGGACTCTGCTTTCGGGAAAATGGGAAGCGAATTAGGGTAAGGTTGGGCTTGTCTCAGGAGTGCTGAGTTTGTTTTTCAGTAGCATCATTGTCTTACCTTATTCTCCCTTCCATTTAAATATTAGAAAGAGCCTGCCACTTTAAAAGGTGGGTATTTTAACGAATATTTAAATAACACATTTGTTGTTCCTCTCTTTCAACCCATATTTCCTCCTCATTGTTCTTTCTTTAATCATTCTTCCCACCCAGAAATCCAAGCTGCAGGGAGAGAGAGACAAGGGACCAGAGCTACTGGCTTGGTCCCATCAGTAGGTTTCTTCTGTGTGTTCACAGCCCATGGATCCATTCATGGTTCTTCATTCTTTTTAAGGGAGGAGAATACAGAATTGATGGAAGACAGCTGAGAACAGTCAGCCTCGGAAAGCCCAGCATTCCGGCTTCTGATCCTAATCATAATATATCCCCTGTCTGCTTTGTCAAAATCTATCACTCAAGCGTACCTTCAATGGACAGTAATTTGAGGTGTGGCTTATTAGATCACACGATCTTATGAATAATAAAAAGTTATGGAAAATTGCATCCAGGACTGCTATCCAATTTTCAGTGTGTCACCCACTTTATAGTGAGGCAGCATGTTTATGCATGATTTCTGTTTCATATGTATTGACTAGATCATTTTCTCTGTTGTCCTGAGAATTGATGACACACACTGTATTATGAATGATGACCTCCACAAGGGGGATAACACTTCCTCTAGATTACACTATTGTCAAAACATATTGAAAATTTCTTTACACATGTTACTGCTGTATTTTTCTGCCTGAAAGACCCTGTTAAAGTGAAATCTTGTATTTGTTTTTTTTTCTGTTTTGTTTTGTTTTTTCATTGTTGTGATTGTTGATTTTTTTTTTCCTTTTTGCTAAGTAAGATCAGACGGACAGGTGTCAATTTATTTTTTCCTCCTCTTAATACTTTTGAGGAATGACCAACGGAAAATAATAACATCATCTTTCAAAACACTCTCTGGCAGGACTGTGTCAACCCTTCAGGGCAGTTTCCGCGACCTTTTTGGAGGAATTTGAGCAATACAACGTCCTTTTGCGTGCTTAAAATGATCACTGTGGCAGGAGCCGAGGAACTCCATTATGTATGGACTCAAATATTCTGATGGGTAATAGGCGCCATAGAAAATCCAGACAGCAGAAGGCTTCAATGAAGACCGTTTTCTCTTCAGTTTCCCTGACAAAGTCTCATGGAGGGCGGTATTATTCTTCACCCCCCCCCCCCCAACACACACCTCCTCCTGAGGAGTCCACACAGCACTCAACTTGCGGTGATGCAGCACCACCGCAGCTTCCACCGGCACGTGAAAATAGCGTGCAATATTACTTTCTCCCTTGCACCGGATCAAAATGCAAATCCACTCTCTGCCAGAGAGTGACCCCGGTGTGGCCACTACACCACACAGCCAGTGGCAGTGGCCTTGGAGTGACAAGGGGGCAGAGGACAACTGCTGAGCCCAAAGAAAGCCAGATTATTGATCCTAGGAAAATCTCCATATTGCGTTTGAAAACAGCATTGATGGGCAGTAGAAAATGACTGAACTAGGGAACTAAGAATAATTCTGAAATCAAGCGGTAAATAAACATCGGGGAACACTTCTACCTAACCGTATTCCCTTTTCTTACTATTTTCCCGAAGATGTGTGCTATTTTAATCACCCCATGATGCCTGGTGATGCAACCTTACTGATTGGAAATCAAAACCTGAAGTATATATTTGTGCAGGGCAAGAAAGTGTAGCATATTAAAGACTAAATGTCAAGAGGTATTAAGAATAGAAAACAGAGGTACGTGCGAAGGAATTTTATGTTTTAATTTAATTTAATTTATGGGACTTTTGTATTGGAGACTATTGAAGTGACAGGAAATAAAGATAGTGCCTATCTGGCTGGAGATACGTAATTGAAATTAATTGTATGTTCTTTGCATTCTCCATTTCCCTTTTAAAGCGGGATGGGTGGAATGCTTTAGGTCTTCACTTATAGAGGCAGGTTCAAAACCTTTATAGTCAATCTTCGGGCTTTCAGAACACCCCTCTGTCTCCAAGTCTCAAACACTCCCTTCCTTACTTCATTTGGCTTAAATCACAGGGCTCCATCCGCACCCCCACCGCCCCCAGGCCACCCTGGCTGCCTGCCCATCCACACATTTCTGTCTGTTTTTGGAATGCTTTCAGAAGCCTATTCCATTGTGCCCTGGTAAGCCAGACACCTTTGCCCCTCCCAGAGACCCAGGGAAAGGGTTATCAGATTTCCTCATGGGCCCCTCAGGGCTTGCTCTCTAGAGCCTGCAGAGAGTCTGTGCTGCTCCCTTGTCAGATGCTAGGATGTGTAGTCACATAGTCTGGGGAGATGCTGTGGGCTGCGGTGGAGAGCAAAGACTGGGTGCCTCTGGAGGGAGAGCAGAAGCTGGCCTTTCCAGGGAGCTCTTTTGTTTTCTGCGACAAAACAATGAGTGTTCGTTTTGCATCTGGTTCATAAAGGGCTTGCCTCTGGGCAAGCTGTCCCAGTGTTTCTCACTGAAGTGCCTGAGATGGCTGCCATGTGAACAAGAGATGCAGGACCTTCACCTCCTCCAGGATAAAGTAGGACAGCCTCCCTCTACCCACAAAATGAACCACAGCTCCCATCACTGCTTCAGCGAGACAGCTAAGGCCCTGATGAATTCCAAAACCAAAATCATTTGAGTAGCAGAGCAGAAGGTTTTTGTTGTTCTAATTAGTCTAGACTCCAAGTCTTCAAGTTGATTGTAATTTACTTAGTTGGCTCTTTTTTTCTATTCACCATGACCCCTGAATTTTGTTTCTACAACTATCAGCTAGTCATATAATATCAGCTAGTCTGGACAGCCATGTGTAGGCCTGACCTACTGCTGACAGCATAATTAAGATGGGGTAGTGGTCTGAGTGGTAAGATCCCTGGGATCAACCTTCATTTTTGTCTCAGAGAAGAGACGGGAATTGAATACACTGGGGAAGGAAGATGTAATGTTTCCTTCACCTCCATCTTCCTTACCCCTCCCTCCCTTCTGTCCCTCCCTCTTCTTCCCTCCCTCCCTCCCTCCCTCCCTCCCTCCCTCCCTCCCTCCCTCCCTCCCTCCCTCCCTCCCCGTTCTGCACAGTGTCTTTCACCTTCTCTAAGAAATCTGATGGAAATTAATCTACAACATGATTCTAGACCGGAAGTACAGCTGCAAGTCAGAAAGGGGTGGAGGTGTTTCATAACACACAAAGCAAGCAGGACTGCTCTGGACAGCAGATAATGCAAACTAGCTTTGCTGAAAATGAGCTGCAAAATACCTTCATTTTCTACTACAGTGCAACCCTGATACGATCACAACTGCTAGGGTCATACGGTATATCAGGTGGAATCACAGCCTTTAGAACTCCATTATTAATGCAGACAACCTCACAATCAAAGAGGATGAGAGCACAGTTTCCAGATGCCAATGATTTGATCCTATCTTACTTGGCTGTTTACATTCAAATAATGCGACTGTATAAATTTAAATAATACAAACCACCAACAGATGGATCCCAGTGAAAAACTGTGCTTTCGCTGAGACCCTGAATGTACACTATACAGCGTTTTACAATTTATTTGAGCAGAGCTCGCATTTAAAAAAAAATGGGAGGGGGATAAAAAGAGACTCATTTCTTCTACCATTATGGAAATAAAAGGACGGAGGCTTTAGTTCGCGCTGCCTGTGCCAAGGAAACATGCAGTTCCCTAACCTCTGGTACAATGAACCCATAAGGTAGCAAGCATCAAAGCATATTAAAAGATATTAACTGCATATTTGCTTATGAACAAGATAAAAAGCTGTAGGGCCTCCAGGTTCTCAAGCTGTGAGTGGAACAGCTTTGCAATTTGCCTGCAAAACTGCATTTTGATCTTAATGAATATAAAATGGCTGCCATTAAAAGTAAAACAGATTATTTCGGGTCTTCCAGGGCCCATAGCTCTTTGCCGGCCTTGGAGGGCCACTATGATCTTTCATTAAAATCTCACAGCAGGGCTCCCTCACCAGCAAATCAAGCCTTGCAGTCTAGGAGATTGGCTACATTTAAAAGTAATTTTCAGAAATCTACACAGATTTTCAATTTGGTAATGAAAGCCATAAGAGAATGCAGGCGGCGTTTTGTCGAATATTGTTACTGATCCAGCGCGCGCATTCGTTAGAAATTAAACTGCCCCGTAACTACCATGCTGATGGCAGCTTGCCATTTCGGCTGTGCTCTAATCTCCGTTTGTTAATGAGTAGCATGTGCTAATTGTTGTCATCCTTACCACCGGAGCGGTCCTTCCCTAGCTAACATATTGTACCTGCCCAGAGGTAGAATCTTTCGCTTTGTCCCTGACCAAGTTGGAACGGAGACTGAAGTCACTATGCCTGGCAAGAGAGAGAAGCACCCTCCCACTCCACAAGAGGGAATCGAATCTCGAACTGGGTGTTTTCATGTCAGTCGGATGGATACCTTTTTTGTTCCTGTTGTTTTTCGTCTGCTTGTTGTTTTCAGGCAAGCCTAAGTTTTATAAAGTTCCAGAATAGACAAAAGGTTAAATGCAAAGAACACTTGAATAAACACTAAGGATGACTGTAACCACAACAAATAGAGTAACTGACTAGGAGCCATGAGAGGCTGGACCGTCCCAGGAACCCTAAGTATTTACCAAAGTCAAAGGAAAATGTGCACATCCACCCCTGGAATGGCCATACATCCCGCAAACTTTGGCAAGTCAGCTTGATTGGGTTTCTTGGTGTATTCCTGCACGGAAAATCCTGTGTATGGAAATAGTATGGAAAACTATCTGTGTATGCTGCTCTGAGGCGGCTAGTCCTAGTGGGAGCAGATTAGTGGACTCAGTCTGTGGCTCCCCTAAAGGAGACAAGGCGCAGAAAGAGGAATTCAGTAAATTCAGTATTCTGATGTGTGGTGCAGACTGACATCTGAATAAAGAAAAGAGAACGATAATTACAGATGAATAAATAGAAAGCATTTGTGTACATGCATTCAGGACAGAACGGGGCCGTTTTAGGTCCTTTATGCATGTCCTTCCTTGATATACAGACTAAGACGAATTATTTTCCTGAGATCCTAGAAACAAAATGTCAGGTATGCTTCCCTTTTGGAAAATGCGCTCAATAAATTTTCTTTACTTGGCAATTCTCTTTACCTGGCACCTTTAGGGCAAAGCACTTCCCTGCACTAAAATGTGACGAACAAGAAGAGCTGCTCTCCACTCTCTCTGACTGGATATAAATTCTTCCTGCTGATACAGAAAGAATCTCCATTTAGAATAGCCCTTCTCCCTGGCAGAGTGCTGGCAGCCACGAGAGCATATATGCAAAAGATATGTTTATTTTCAGAGCGCCAAGGCGGGCGCCGGAGGGGGGGGGCGAGGGGGGGCTGATGTAAGCAAGCCTCTGAGCTTGGCTCGTCGGAGACCCTTGCCTGGGCCAGACCTCTTTGGTTTTTCACAATGAACAATTTTAATTGGGCAGGATGTCTATGATTCCCAGGGAATGACACGGGGACCCTTAACAAGGTACCACTGCTAACGTGCGCGTTCGGATGTGAGGAGAAGGCTCACACCATATCCTTGTCTCTGTGGCCTCGGGAGACCAGTGGGAAATAGCTAGGGACAACAAGGTAAGGCCGTTTTGAATCTGTCCCACCTGTGGTTGTTATTCTAATTGCAGGAAACGGCCCTATAAGACGTTAGAGTTTTTTTTTTTCCTTCCCTAAAGTGACATTATAAGAAATTCTGCTGAATCTTCCCAAACTTGTAGGGCCTAGGCGTCTTCCTTTTTACCTGTCACCTGCTGTTCTAATATTCTGAGACTTTCAGGTACATTTTGACAACTATATACTTTGAGGTCCCAGGTCATTACTTCAGCAGGTCCCAAGCTGTGAACACAAAGAAGATTTATTATCATTTTTTTTACTCTCAAGAACTAGAATGTAACACATATTAAAATCCCTTTAATAACTATAATGGGAAAAAGAAGGTCTTTTGGTCCTAGAAGTTAGTGTAATTATTCCTCAGATACTCAAGATAAGTTTTACTAGTAATGATAGTGTGTAATTATTTATTTACTATGTTTCAGAAATATAATATGTGGAAGCAACAATTGTCCTTGTCCACCACTTTTAATTTATTAATTCTGTTGGAAAGTATACATTTATACATAGACATACATATTTAGTGGAAAGTTTTTCCTTAAAAGTCAAAGACAAAACATTTAAGACCTTTTAAAGAGGCAAAATTGAAGTTTTCTAAAGGAATAAGTTATTACTTTATAAACATATGTTTTCTTTTACAATTACATTTTTTAAAGTAAATGTTAGGGCCAAAACAAATTGGGAGGGAGAGCTTAAAGTAGTGACTTGTAAACACATATCTACTAAAATCTTTTATAATTATATTATTAATTTGGGAATCAAGGCCTGCATAAAATTCCAATTGAACAGATTTCTGGAAATGTTATAGCTTTTATTCCAGTGCATGAAGTTTTACATTTCATTATTTTTATGAAAAATATTCTAAATTGTATGCTAGGTCCCATAACTTGTTTGAAGTATAACATTCTGATAAATATGAATTATTTTGCATTAACTCAACGAACCTCATAGAGCCAGCCCTAAAGGGACAAGTGCGTATCATTCCACAGGCTAACTGATAAAACACTTCAGAGTTTAGAAATAATTTCCCCCCAGAATTAATACTTGCATTCCAGTTTGAGAGTCAGATTTGGAGCCACGTGCCTTTAGTCCCAGTACTAGGGAGGCAGAAGCAGGAGAACAGGTCTCTGTGAGTGTGAGACCAGCCTGGTCTACATTGGCATATTCAGGCCAGTCAGGGACTACACAGCGAGACCCTATTCAAACAAGCAGACGACATCAAACCCGGCTTGGTTCCAGGTTTTGACCTTAAGAATGACACTTTTTATCACTTGGCTGAGCTAAATTCAAATGGCTTTTGTCTTGTCCTTTGCTTCTAGGGAACAGAAAACCATGAGCTGCAAGAAAATAAAGACTTAGGCAGGCAACCGGGGACTAGAAGATGGTGTGGAAAAGATGCTATCCCCCCCTGAACCTCCTCTGTCTGTGGGGAGAGCCTCCTAGACCCAGAGCCTTTTGTCCCACACTCCCCAAACTCTCTGTGCTTCTTCTCCATGTCTGCACATATTTAGTTTTCATTACTTCAATGTCAACTGTGTTTCCCATCCTCGGAGGCCATTCATCACACTCTGAGTGATTCAAGAGAATGTTTGGAACATGAGGAACAAGGATAGGTGAGAGGCAACAAAGAAGTAACATTTACAGAAAATACTTTTGCTTTGGTTTTAAACAAGGAAGCTCAAACCTGAGTCCTGCACAGTGTGCCTGTCCAGCCCACTTAGAGGACTGGTTAAGGCCAATGTTACCAGGTGCCCTAGCCTACCCCCACCATAGCAGCTTAGAAGCCTGCAGCAACCTAGCAATGACTAGGCACAGCAAAGGGATGAAACGAAGATCCAAGACAGGCGTCAATGAATGTGATGCCTAGGAAGTTAGCGCCACAGAGAATCTTGCTGTTTCTACTGTAGTTCCTCCCTCCTGAGTTCTCAGTAGCATGGATGCTCTATGCAGGGTGAACTTCTATCTTGAGCATTTCATGAGTGTTCTTCTGTGGTTCTAATTTGCTGAGAAGGATAAAGGTTTTGCATATGGCATTAAAAAATAGAACCCAGCAAAATAGAATAGGAAAAAATATTTTGAGGCACTGGAGAAAATCTGAATCTGGTATCACAAGAGTAAAAGACTTTACTTTTAGACTGGCTTGAGCATGTTATATAGGGACTGACTTCCATAGATAGTAACTGCATCCTTCTATAAAAGCAGTAACAATCTCTTTACCCAACATAGAATCTGGAAGGTTTCAGGACCACGTTGGATGCGCTTTAATAACTCTGGAAGGCAGAAGTGAAAAGAAAGAGCAGGGGACCCTCTACCAAGTTCAAAGGCTGGTGGCTCGTGTTTACATGTGGGAGGCAAAGGGGAATGAACTGTTTTCTAGGGTGTAAATGTAAACTGTGGGAGATTAATATTTGCACTGTGCTTACATATGGCGGTCAATGCTGTCTGCATTAAACACAGACTCTACTCATCTAGAGCCTCAAGAGGCTGAAGGCCATCCCTACAGAGCAGTAGGGGCATCAGCCAAGGGGAAGTTTGGGAAAGAAGTAGAAGGCACATTGGACTTTTGTTTTGTTATTATTGTCTTCAACAATGGCTCCAAATAGCAGTGAGAAAGACTCATCCAAACAAGGTGAAGTGTTTCTTTGAAGACTGGAGAAAATGTGTGTGGGCAAAAAATATCCTAACCAAACAAGCAAATTCATGCTTATCCATGAAGTTTAAATCAGGACTTGTGATTTAGAGGATATTAAATTGCAAATGAATTGGCTGGGATTTTCCAAAAGACAAAGCAGAAACAATATATATGGTTTGTATTTCATTGATACATGATATTTACAGACTAAGAATAATAAAACAAATACGCAAATTAACTTCGAACAAAGAGTAAGAGCTGGACGCCTGAGCCAAAAGTGATGAGAAGTTTGGAAAGAAGTCTTCTCTTGTGTGAGAGCTTGTTACATTAACAGGAAACTGATGCTAAGCATAGACTTTATCTTAGAATCCAGAATGAAAGTGTCAGAATAGAGAAATTAAAAAAAGCAATTCCACAACCAAATATTTTTCAAGGAAAAATAGCCTATTTTTAAAGTGTTGACAAAGTCCTCGCCGATTATTTTCAAGGTATATAAAAGCGATAACATGAAAGGAGTGTTCTTTTTCCTCTTTCCAAGCTCTTCAGTGTAGCGCATAAAGGAGCGTTTACCCCAAATGGATGGCTGAAGACATAGTGGAGAGGCAGTATAACAAGTGCTGCAAGAATATTGTCAGGAGGGCTGACCAAAGGCTGAAAATCTGCCAAGGACAACAGAAAGCTATTTTCAGCTGTTTGTAAAGAAGAACAAAGGGATAGGTGCATTGATTGGGGCACGCGGCAAAATAGTAACAGATGTCACAGAAAACAGGGCCACTCAGCAAAGAATGATCTTCGAACTGGAAAGGGTAGAGGGAACAGACGAAAGAGAGGACCAAGGCCCAAGATGAGTTCAGACACGCTGTGGTAGTCACCTGGCTGCATTAGAAGAGCCAGACAAACTATCTGTGCAGTTAATAAGCGAGCCTAAAAAACTGAAACCGAAAGAATCCAGATGCAACTACAGAAATCCTCACAACCATCCTTACACAGTTATGGTTGTCCATGAAGTAATGTGGCTATAGAAGGAAAAACTCTGTTTGCAAAACCAAAAATTGACAGAGTACATATTCCTAGTAAGATTCTAGAACTAAGGGGAACAATTCCTATATAATTGGGGTGATTCAAAACTATTTGAAAACATGTTCCCAATGAATACTTGTTAATTAATTGATGCAGTTTGAGCGTTCTCTCCTGGAATATGCCCTTTGCACTTTATTTTACCCGTTTGTTCTTTATTTGATTGTTGCTTGGCTTGTGCATAGCTTTACTGTAGGGTTTTCCACATTTTGAGAAACTACATACTTTGTGCGTTATCCCAATTAGACTTAGCAATCATGCACATGGTATCCTTATGAAGTATGTAGGCTCTGACTATCTGAGCTAGGCAAGTGTAGTCCTTTTCTCTCAGTAACTTACGGCTTATTAGCGGATGAAAGAAATGGCAGGGTAGGTCCATAGATAGCGTGGTGAGGCGCAGGAAGAAGGCATTGATTGTGTACCACCCATCGAATGGCTCCACAATAGAGCTTTACACCTTTTCTCAAATCCTCCCAAAAGTCTCTGAGATAGGAGCCCACTGACACTGATGCACAACACCAGCTGATAGTTCAGACCAAGATGAAATGTTGTAGACGGTTGTTCAATGGCTACTGGGAGAGAAGAATCAGTTTCCTCTAAAGATGAGCTTCCACAAAGTTTGTCAGTCTCAACCTCGTCAGTCCTGGACACATGAACATATGAACAAAGCTAAATAGACTCAGTAAATTATATAGATATGTGTATATACACACACATGCATGCATGCATGCACATACATGCAACAAAAGTTAAGGAAGAGATCATAAATTTGGAAGGAAAGAGACACACAGGATTTGAGGCAAAGGAAGGGGCAGGAATAATGTAGACACCGTAATCAAAAAATGGCATCATCAAAAATTATTGAACAAACAACCCCCCTCAAAAAGAAACAAAAATGGTTACTTAAGTCTGTTGTGGGCTCACCCCTGTAATCTCAGCACTGAGGAGGCATATGTAGGAGAATCTCCATGCATTCAAGGACATTTTATAGAGAGTGAATTTGAGGTAAGTTTGGACTAACATGATGCCCTCCCTAAAATAATAATAATAAACTAACTAAAATATTTACAGAAATTGTGGGCCTAGCCTAGAATTCAAAAGAAGAATCATTGAATTCCATACCCACTGTTCTATTGTACCACACAACAAACAAAGGCCCATTGATGACCAGTCTGTAGAGGAGTACCGTGGACATTCCAGAGATGACGCAATACTGTCAATACTGTCGCAAGAGCACTTCCCAGAGGAGAAGATGAACAACAGTACTGAAGTTCTGGAACATTCCATCTTCTGATGAACTGCTCCCAGCCCATGTCACTGAGGTGGAGCCTAGATGGAGAAAGAAAAGGCATTGTAGGTGTGCCATTAAATGCTGTTTCTCTTCCTCTCATCTCTGTCTGTCTGTCTGTCTCTTTCTGTGTGTGTGTGTGTGCGCTAATGTACACATAGAGATATCCTGAAGGATATATATCCTTAAACTGAAAACTACTTAAAACATAAAGTTTCAATGCAAGTTCCTTTGCCAACTGATTACCTGATTTATTTCTAACCACCAGTGTTCTCTTTCTCTCTTACCTTAGCTTTCTCTCTGAGCCTTCAACATATGTACTTCATTTTATGCATGAAATGAGTTCTTGTAAAGTTGTGTGGTTCTTTTTTCAGAAAATGAAATATTATATTAAAGATACTAGGGACGAATTCTTTTAAAAGAACCTTATGGCAAATTGCTTTGTAAAGCAAATAATGACCCTATAACCAATCTTTCTTTAAATCTAGATTTCCATATATAAGATTTGACTAAAAAATGGTACATCTGTACTTTATTTTTACATCTGTCTGCTAGCTGTACTGCAACATAATAGTATGCCAATTTGAAATACCATAATTTTTATACTTTTCCAGTTCTCACAATGCAATCTTAGAAAATGTATTATTTTCTACATAATTCTTGCATATCCTTTCTTTCCTTTGGTGGAACTTTGGACTTGAGAGCTGTCTATCACACATGCATCCTGTTCCTCTAGTTTGGAGAGATCGGTAGCAGCTCATCTTTCACAAAGTCATAATAACGTGCCACCATTAGTGCCCAGCACTGTATGCTCCTCTGCACATTTGCTATTTACAACAGACTCCTGGATATAATAAACAGCTGCCTCAATTGGTTTACAAGTCAGTAAACTAGACATCATCAAAACTGAACTTCTGCAGGTGTCTGGCCTGTCCACAACTCATTAATTCAGATTAGCTGACATGTATTAACATACTCACACACGTCACACACATGCAAACACACTCATGCCGACACATAATTTGCATTTGACAATGGTACCTCAATATATGGTGGTCAAAACAATGGTCAGAGAGGGACACTGTGAGAGGTGTCCCCAAATCCAACTAAATGACACTACCTCACCCAGTTACTTGGAGGGTGTGTGTGATGTGTTTATTAAAATATGATTCATTCTTTTGAATTTAAGCACATAGTAGAGTACTATGTAAAATCACCATACAGAACACTGATTTATTTTCAGAATTTGTTCATAGTTTATAGATGAAATTTTATATTCTTTGACCAGTTCTCTACATTGCCCATGGATCTTAACCATGTTCTAGTCTCTGCTTTCCTATCAGCTAAACTTTTGTGAATTACAGTTTTATGTAGTCTTCATCATTCTGTGCTTGGTTTACTTCAATTAACATAATGTCATCCAAGTTCACCTACACTTTCAAAATCACAGGATACTTCAAAGCTGTATGTTCTATCTATTTTGTGGATATGAGTGCTTACCTACATGCATGGATATGCACCAGGTGCATTCCTGTTGCTGAATGAGGTCAGAAGGTGAAATCAGATTCTCTGGAACTGGAGTTACAGATTTTTTTTTTGAACTGCCTTGTGAGTGCTGGGAACTGAAGTTGGGTCTTCTGCAAGAATAGCAAGTACTCTTAACTGCTGCACCATCTCCCCAGCTCCCAGACAGGACAGCATTTTGTCAAGCTAAATAATAAGATACTTAGTGTGTTTCTAAGCGCATGTCACATTTTCCTCATCCATTCACCTTTGGAAATGCAATGCCCGCCACTCTCCCCACTGTACACACCTTGATGGTGTGAATAATCTGGCATGAACAGAAGATTACAGAGAACTCTTGAGAGACCGATTTCATTTCCTTTGGATATAAACCAAGGCATAAGATTGCTTGACCAGAAGTAGTTCTTGGTGTAAATTTTGAGGGGATGACGTTGTTTTCCCTAATGGATGTACCAATGTGCACTCTCATCAACTCTCATGAGTGATGTTTTCTCTACTTCCCTACCAACACTTCTTCCCCTTTTGCCATTTGCCAGTAGGAATTCTAATAGGTTTGGGATGGCTTTCATTGTGATACTGATTTGCATTTTTCTGATGATTAATGATGGTGGGAATTTTTTGCATTCTTGCACATTGCCCCTCAGTCATCTGCATGTCTTCTTTTGAGATATATCTGCTCAGGCCCTTTGCCATTTTTAATTGGGCTGTCGTTTTTATGGCTGTGGAACTGTTTAAGTTCCTCAGGTATTTTGGATATTAACCCCTTATCATGTAGATGGATTGCAAATATTTTCTCACATGCTTCAGGTTATCTTTCCACGCTGGCTATTGTTCTCTGTGCTGCAGAGCAGCTTTGTAGTTCAATGCCATTCCACTTGTCGATTTCTGCTTTTGTTACCTCTGCTTTCAGGGTCACCTCGGAAACATCGCGGCCCAATGTCAAGAAGCTTCCCGTGTTTCCTTTCAGAACTTTTAAAGTTGTAGGCATTCCATTAGTCTTTAAACTCATTTGAGTCGAATTTTGAGTACAATGTTGGGTAGGAGTCCAATTTCATTCTATCGCGTGTAAGTTTTGAGTTTCTCTAACTATTTATTGACAATATTGCCAGTTCCCCACTGTGTGCTTTGATATACACAGTAGCTACTGCTGTATGCATATTCTTATTGTTGGAATAATGAGCAATTAAAAAATGGGTCTCACAGAGAAGGCAAAGCTTTGGGTGAAGATTTGGCAAGAAAAGTATTTTTGTAAAAGGCCAGATTGATTCTAGTAATATCTCTGCTATCGACTATTTTGATAGTTTCTTGTTCATTTCAGGCCTCAGTAATTTTGTCTGTGGAATGGGATAGGCACACAGATGTCTTGCTGACCTATTAAGATGAGATGCTGCACCTTCTGAATGACATTCTTAAATTTCTTAACATTTGTTCCTAGAAAGCAAGTTCACATTAACAGCATGTATATCACAAGAAGACCCCATGAATGGCTAACTACACAACCAACAATTTTAAAAAAGCAAATGGAAACTGAAGTTAATTCTGCCATGTGTCTGCCCTGGATGGCAGTACTGCCCACCCCAGGAATGCTTTTCCCCAAACCAAAGGGGAAAAAGAGGAGTGGTATAGCTATGATCGAGGATGTAGAAAAGAAGATGCAGGACTTCACTGATTTGGCCAGACCATAGGTTTTAGAGATGAAAGTGCTGAGCCCAGCCCTTTCCTAAGGGAGTCAGACCCCCTACACGCCTTATTCCACACACTTCAGTGCATCAACCTTCCAAAATGGAAACAAACCAGGTTTGTATCACCCATTTTCGGCCTCGGTGACTTATAAACAGCTCCAATAGAAGTGATTTTTTTTTCTCAAGCATCTTCTCAATAATATCTCTGAAAAGGCAGGGAGGCTAAGAGATACATGACATTTTCAGATTTTGTCCCTGGAGCCACGGAATGCACATGAGCAATTTCTTCATTTGACCAAAATGAATGGTCATCACAAAAACAAATGTAACTTTGGTATCCCTGATTTGGCAGAGACAGCTTAAGGGCTCAAACTTAATAGACTTTTTCTAACCGATTAGGATCTCAGAGTGGGCTGTATCATCCTGTCAGAGCCGATAGCCACATCCAAACCACAGGCACCGAGCTGCCCTTCATCCATGACCTTAGCAGACAAGTAATGGGTTGCAGAACCGCCCTCCTAAGATTCCGAAGGAAGGAAGCTGAAGGCAGTGTTCACATTGCTTGGTGGTCTTTTAGGGAGGCAATTAGGTATGAAGCATAGATTGGGGCTTAAAGAACATGCTGAACAGTAAAGCACATTTCTATATTCCAAAGGTCCAGGAGAAGCTATGCCTAAGAAGGGATTAGCTACTATCAGATGATATTATGACTGGATTAATGATGTTCCACATTCACTATATTTATAAAAAGAGAGGAGAAAAAGAATAGGAGTCTTTTAAGGGGCAGATAAGTGATTTCTATAAACCGCAAAAGCTAAAAGAAAACTCATTTTTATAGAAGATAGTGGTTCTAATAGTATATTTATTTATAAATCCTTAATTGGTGTATTTTTCCCTTGTAAAAGCCCCTATATTTCAAGTAAATTGCTGTTAACATAGTCTATGAGGCTTGAGGAAAGTGTGTGTGTGTGTTCCTGTAAGTGTGTGTGTACAGAGAGAGGGCCCTCTTGTATCAAAGCTTCATATTCTACAAAGTATTTTAACCATTCTTATTTTAGGCAATTGTTTTTGTAATGGATATAGCAAAGGTGATCATTTTGTTTTATTGCTAGTCATTGCTGACTGAAATATTTTGCCATATGAAAGTAATTACTGTGACTATATTACTTTTCTAACCTGTTCATGTTGGGTCCCAAATACAGTATGAAATTCTTTTACCCTGTTTAAAGAGAAAGAGTCGTTGGCTATCACGCTCTGACCTTCCTTACATAAAGACATGCAATGGCCATGCAATTGCCTTTTTTTCTTTTTCCTTCCATGTGTTCTCGGTATGTGTTTTTACGACTCCAGCGCTTGCAGGAACAGGTCTAACATTGTGTGGCATTACAAGACAAACACCGAGAAATGAAGTAACTGACATAAATATTATAAGTCAGGTAATGCAGCAAATAATTTCAGGTCATCATAGCAAATATAAACAATTCATAGCATATCTAAAACAGGAGGAAAGAAAGGAAGGAAGAAAAGGGGAGAAGGGGAGTAGAGAAAGGAAGTAGGAGGGAGGGCCAGAAGAAGGGAGGGAGAGGGGGAAGGGAGGGTAGAAAGAAGCAGAGGTTTCTGATTTGGAGTCCTGGGCCTCCTCTGTCTGGTTCTCTGGACTTCTCCATGTAGAATCACACCATAAAGGGAACTTTTATTTGAAAACAAGGTCGAAGGAAAACATCACGACCAATAAATAATGCCTGTTGACTTTCTGTCCTGGCCAGCTAGTTATCTGAGAGAGTCATGTCGTACAGCTTCAATCAGGCAGAAAAACAGCATTAAACCCATAACAGAAGCACAAAGGACAGAGCCTGGGAAAGGAGGCACTGACTTCCAAAGCTGAGCTCTGGTTCATTGATGTTTACCTTCATTACTGTGGGCACCTGCCACATCACAATCCACTCTGTGCCCACACGTACTATGAGAAAATCACACAGCTCTCCTCGGGATCTGGTATCCGTTCCACAGGAGAGAGGAAGAGGATGCATTTCAGTTGCCAGCTTCTGAGGATGCTGTGCCCCAAGGACACATGAGGGGCAACTGTGATTCTGAGGCTTCTGTCAAGCCATGCGAGGATGAGCGCCCAGGAAATGAACAGAACCTTGCCAGAGTTTGATGAGCCAGGATCCCACGTGAAGATCCCAGTGTCTTCTGGCATTTTTACTGTTCATGTCTATACTTTAAGTTTTAATTTCATTGAAAGCATAAACTCTGGTCTTGGACCAGAGTCTTTAAAAAGACTGGCTGGCTGGATGAACTTTGCCAGTGTTAGAGGTAAGAGCCCTGTGCATTGCTAGATATAAAAGGGAAAACCTGCACCTGCAAAACAACTAATGGACACTTGAGTTTATTTAGTCTTCCCAAAAGTCCTAGTAATATCCTAGGAGTGAATGTTATACCCACCATCTCAGAATCATCCTGTCAATTGGTGGGTAAGGGCAGAAGCTTCCTTCTAAATCCTTCGTGCTATAAGAAATGACATTTAACAGGTGATTCCAGCATATATATTGTGCCAGTATGCTACGAAGTTTGCACTGTCCTCGACTGAGATCTTACAAAGTGAACAGCTTCAGACGTGTTTCAGTCTGCAGAGACGAAGACACGGATTCACCAGAAGGGAAGAAAGACGGGAAGACAGTGGCTTTCTCAAATCTGGTCGCTCTCATAGCTCTACTAATGCCTGTCTTCTGTTTTACACAGGGGCAGAAAAAAATGCATGTTTGTCCTTGGTCCAAAGTCCTATATGAGCCCAGCCTGCAGGTGAAGCAATAGTGAGGATCTTTGCAAATACTAGAGTAGATGGAGCCCAGAAAAGGTGTGGAGAGAAGAGAGCAGGGTCTTAGGCGGAGCCCACGGGGCACATCTTCTCCAGGCAGGATGAAGGGGGTGGAAAATGGAAGGGGAAGCCAGTCAAGAACACATCATTCACAGAGAGGAAAGGGGCTGGTTAGGGGCCAAGTCCACAGAGGAGCAAGGGAATGGTTTAAAGATATGATCACTGCTCCCTAGGTTTAACACAGGGTTTGTTTTTAATGGCAACACAGTCACATACGCAGGAGTTCAGCAAAGCCGAGGGCAAAGTGGATTTAAGAAAATAGGAGGTGGGTTCCATCTCCTGTTTGAGATGCTGGGAGTTGACAAGGAAGTGCAGAGACTGCCCAGGAGAGCCGCAGGTCCAACAAAAGCATGGGGTGGTGGGAGACAAAATTTGGTGAGTTACTTACATTGGAAAACTACTAGCCAGAATGGGCTCAACAGAAAGGGAGAGAGTTGAAGGACTGGACATGAAAAGTTTAAAGTACTGGCGGTGGAGATGGGTCAGAGGGTAAAGGCACTTGCCTGACATCCTCAGTTCAGTCCTGCGACTCCCATGGCAGAAGCAGAGAAATGACTCCTGCTGGCTGTTCGATGCCCCCTGGTTTTCTCCTGTAGCTCGCATGTGCACCCCCAACATACACACTGGGAACACAAATAAATACATGTATCAAAAGTATCTAAGTACTCATAACTTACAAATGCCTGTGATGGAAAATTCACTGGACAACCTATTATTTTAAATTTCATTTTTCTATCGGGTGCATTTGTCAATTAATCACATGACTCTTGCCCACAGTCTTCAAAATTCCTATGAGGTAGGCCTTGTTACTTGTGACTCCCACTACAACCCCCACGATAATCAATGTATTCTGGGGCCTAGCTGCTGAGGGGTGGAGCCGGGGCCCACGTTTGCTGTGTTCTCATCCTCCCATTTTCTTTCTACATGAAATTAATTCTTCAGCATAAGAAACAGTGACTGAAACTTCTTTTCAAGACATAGGATGTAAACAGATGTTTTCTTGTATATATCCTAATACCACACACCCTAACTTCATCTGAAAGACAGTGAATGACCACCTGCAAGCTCGGAATTGCTCCCTCCCTCCCAGTGCAGCAGGAGTTACTCTACCCCTACCCATATACAAGTGCAATGACAGACAGGAGTGTGCACAGCCAAAGTACACCAAAGTACACACTCCAGCATTGCTCTTCGAACAAACATATAAAGACAAGTCATATTCAAAGATAGTCGTCTCCCTTACATATTTTAAGATTGACATCCACACTGCAGGTGAACTGGAATAATCACATCAAGGTTTTTTTATACCCCAAACAATCTAAAGCAAGATTTTCATAAAGGATAATTAAGCAAGCTAATATCATAAGAAGTCGAATACACAATAAGAATGTGTGCAGAAATACCTGCTTTGTGTAATTCAGAACTGGTGTTTCAGGAGATTAACAATTATGATCGCCAGTCCTCTTCTGATTCTATAATACTCCACACAATCTTTTTTAAATTACTTTATTAACCTTTCCTCCTAGCACAGAAGTGTCCGATTATAGATAATATTTCCAAATCATCTGAAGTGTAAGTGTGTTTGATTTGCTCGGTAATTATTTGTCTACTTTATTAGTCTGGCCAAGCACACACGCTCCTTGACCAGTCCCATCTCAAGTCCAGTTAAGAACGGGGTCATATCCTTCTGTGCCTTGTTCGTTTTGGACCCTGAAGTCCATGAAACTTCCCCACTGGAGACGGGACTGGTACCTGGGAACACAGCGCATGTTAAATATGGAAAAGCCATACTGTGTGCTGTCATTCAAGCTTTAAGAACCCTGGGTTTAATGGAAAGAATATTGCTCAGAAGCGAAGGATGGAGTTTATTCCCCGCATGACTGGGACGGGGGCATTTAAGTTCGAGCATGCAAATGTCCCTTGATGACTCCTAAAAGCCTATCCTTTATATCTATCTGATGGCCATGCCCAAGGCCTTTATCTGTCCCTTGTCATTCATACCACCTAGGACACTGCTTCCAGTTTGGTGTGACTCAAGTATGCATTTTGGGGGCATCTACATGAGCTCACAGAGACAGAAAGGGACGTAATGGGATTAAATAGGGGACATCACAAGGCCTGCTGTTTGTACAGGGATTTAGAGAAAAGAAGTCACTGAAAATCAGTCTTGGATTTGTAGGGGGAAAGTTTGTCTGCAGCAACTTCATAAGTGTACTTACAGATGACTTATAACCGAATGGAGCAGGGCATGTGGCTCACTGTGGAAGGGCACCACCAGGCTAAAAATGCAAAGCCACGAGTCCCTGTGTGTTGTCCACAATCAACGACTCCGGAAATTTCCATATGTAGAAGGATTCCTGTGTTAGAAATACAGGATTCCAGCGTTCAGTTCAGTCACCCATGGAATTACAGTGTAGGGTACGGATGCCAGTATTTTAGAGACCCAAACCGAGCATTAAAAAAAACCCACCAAATAAAATTCAGTGTCAGCACAAAGTTGACAGCGAATGATTATAACATCTTCGAAGCTTGAAAAAGAGTGTAAATAACTAGTAACCCCCGCGGGCTCACTCAGCCTGCATACATAACCAACCTGATGGACAGGCTCTGTGGTAAAGGCAGAAGGAGGCACTGGGAAAGATGCGAAGATTCCGCCAACCAAGAGCCAGGACTGTCACCTTCCCTACTAAATCAGCTCCTTCCACGCAGGGAGGGAAGCAGCGCCCTGGGTGCACCTCAGCAAGGCCAACTGGCCTCCCCTCGAAGCAGGAATGTTAATTATCGGCTCTTCGGCGGTTATCACGGCTCTGCAACCCCACCAGCGTTTGCACTCTGTGAATCCTCCTTTCTCTGATCTTTAATCCTTGGCACTTTGAGTCCATAAAAGATTGTGATTCTGCCCAACTCTGCTCATTTTACAATGGGAAAAGAAAGGCAAAAGGAAAACCGTCCTCCCGCTCGGGACACAAGTGTGAACTTAGTGGGGTGCTTGGAAGGAAAGGGAATTTGGTCCTCTTCGTATGCATTTATACAAACAAATGTGCACACACCCAAACCTGTCTCTGGCAAGGGATGTTCACAAGTGCTGAGAAAAAGACAAGTACTTCCTTTTCCTGCCTTGGTCTCAGCCCTGAGTGACAGACTTCAGCTCAGAGAAGGCAGGGTACTGTCACCACCAGTACTAACAAACCCAAGGGGGCAAAGAAAGCATAGAGGCCTTCTGCGCATGCCTAGAGACCACTGCTCCACAGGTATGAGATTCATTTACAAGATAATTAATCAATTAGCAAATGATCCTTTCGCCTTTTTTATTTATGAGGCAAGAGAACTGCATCTCCAAATACAATGACAGACCACTGGGATTCAAACTTTGCCCTTCAAAGGCATTGGTCTTATTTATCTGAATGGAGCAGATGCTTTACCGTGCCGGCCCGTGGTGACTGGCTTGTTTACTATTAGAACCTGAGTAAGATTTAAGCTAAGCGGAAGAACATAAATATGACATCCTATAGACATTCATGATGATCAACTGTGTTGTATAGTCTCCAGCCATGACTACTTATTCATATAGGGAAAGAGGGAGCAAATACACTTGACATTGCTAAAAGGGAAGCTACAGTCATTGGAAGGACAGGCGAAGATGAGACTCGCACAGCTGTAGCTCTCGAGGACAACTCCGGGGTCTTTAGATGCAATTAAACTGCTGCAGTGTGTATATCCTGTTTATAGGCTCACCGCTTCTCATTTCTTCCAGAGCTCCCATATTATATGTGACACCGCTTTGGAAAGCAAAGACGTCAAGCAGCTTTTGCTTAGGGATCAGAATGTTTATTAGGTCTCCCAACCACGGCTGAGTGGAAGGTCTGACAATGATACCAATCCCCTCAGATCCCACCTTGGATCTGAGCTTTGGCCAAGGGGCATGGCAGCTGTGCGACTCTTTTCCCCTTGAGGCTGCAGGAGCCTGTCCCATAACATTTGAAAATGGTAACTAGCTGGGCATGCTGACTGACGCATGGCTGTAAATCCAAAACTCAGGCTGAGGCAGGAGGATATTAGTTAGAGAACAGCCTAAATTAAAGGGTGAGCCTCTCTCTAACAAAACAAGAAGGAAAAAGGAAAAGAAAGGGAAGGCAAAGAAAAGGAAGGGAGCTGTGTGGTTATTACCCTTTGTTCCTTTTATGCAACCACCTCCACATTTCTCTATCCTTCCTTACTAACCATTGCCAGATGGGATAATACTGAGCACCTGATTTAGCCAGGGTAGGTGGCTGAGTCTTTCATTAGATAAATAATCAGAAAGTCTTTGTCTAAGGCTATACTTTTGAGACAGTAATTATGTATAAATTTACTCCTTTGTGCCCAGAACAAAGACAAACTCGTTCGTTTTCCCAGCCATGAACTCCAGGTGTACACACGGCACGGACATCCTGTCATCCATTGTTGTAAGGACAGCAATTTTCAACCTGCGGGTCTCATCTCTTCGGGGGTCGAATGATCCTTTCACAGGGGTTTCATATCAGATATCCTACATACCAGATATCCACATTGCAATTCGTAACAGTAGCAAAGTTACAGTTATGAAGTAGCAATGAAATAATGTTCTGATTGGGGGGGGGGGGGTCACCACAACACGAGGAACTGTATTAAAGGGTCGCAGTGTTAGGAAGGTTGAGAACCACTGCCTTAGGGGCTGCAGGATAGGCTCAGAGACCTATGAGCAGTCCTCTGACTGGAGCCAACAATAAAAGAGTTATATGAAAAACTTCTCTACCCCTTAACTCTGTTTTTAAAAAAAGAAAAAATGAAACACATTTAAATGCTTAAAAGAACTGTGAGAGCTCATACATGAGAATGTCAGAGAAAGACCATCAGATTATGAACGCCCTACAAACAAACATGACAAACTCCATAGCCCTTTTTACCCTAAAACAACAACTAAAGAGGAATGGAGAAATGTGAGCAGAGGCGAATGCTACTGGTTAGTGAAGCTAAACATAACTGGATTTGTTCACACACAAGAATAAAAGTCACAACAGTGAATCCCAGACACATTATTTCTTAGCAAAATCAGCATAACCCATCGCATCTGACATTAAAATTTAAAAAGGACCCCAAACTGCCCACAGATCGTCAACAGAGCCATGTCACAGAGTTTCTTTGTATGGGTTCGGCAGCGTAGGTGTAATAGTATTAATATTTCAATGTTTGATACATATTGTCTGTGATACATCGCTTGCATAAATAAAAAGCACCAACATTCAATTGCCAATGAAATAATCACACAGTCTAGATCTTTATTATATCATGCATTATTTAATTACAATAATCAGAGCCCTTTTGAAGGTAAAACAAGATTAAAAAGGGTTTTGTTTTATTGGATCTATATATTTGATTTAAACTGTACATGTTAGCTTTACATTAAGAATTTATAAGGCATCAGTTCAAATGGTGCTATTATAAGAGTTTATTTCTTTTATAATTAGTACAGTACTCTTAAAGTACTCTATGAGATAATATTTCAGTATTTTAATGAGCTTTTTAAGTGTAATTGATGTAACAATCATTGAATTACACATTTATACCTGAAGAATAATGAAGGAAACATTTTAATGAGAAATTTAATCATTATTAGCAAATGATCTACTAAACTGCCATTTGCTGACATTTAAAAGCTTAATAGAAGAAAACTGTATTTTCATCCATCGGCATCCGCATTGATGGTGATTGCTTCTCTGTTACTCCGATTTCCCAGGTTCACTTTCCACCACCACTAATGTATTTATAAATTTGAGAAAACTTTCTTTAACCCACCCTTGTCAGCTCCTTCCAGAAAATGTGGGGCTTGACACGTCGAGGGATAATTTAAATAAATTAGCCCCTTTCCAGCCTTCAGCAGTTTTCAGCATAAAAGGGTTCTTTCTGTGACTACTCACGCTTGCATCAGCTTGATTTTGATGAATGCCCTGCGAATTCCCTGATAGTACCTCAGACAGAGATCTTAGACCAGTGTCAACAGGGGCTGCGAGAGCACCTTCATTTCCAGCACACATCAGCATTCAAGGCCTGAGAGACAGCGGGTGCAAGGGGAGTCAACTATGGGGCTGAGCTTCACCGATAGGTTAAGCAGAATACCCATGCCAAGGGGAAAAGGCTTAGAAAGGAGACATAGTAAATCTCTAACAATGTGTTTTAAAGCTAGAGAGCCCAAGACAGTACCAAAAGGCCTGGGTTTACGGAATTGGAGCTGAGGTACAGGCAATGCCACCCCTGGTCAGTATGCATGCCAGGGAGGCATGATATCTTGGGCAAGGACCCAAAGGGACCATTCCAGCTTTCCACTCCACCTTTACCAGTGGGCAGCATGCCTTGGTATTTCTGTAAGAGACACTCATTTCCAGACTACTGAAGCAGAGTTGAAGGCCAAGGTGCAGTAGACATGGTTCTCTGAATTTGTCCATCTAGAAGGAAGAAGAGGGTTTGGTAGAAACACACTGTTAAACAACAAATACACAGTAAGATATTCAATTTCTGTGCACACATGTACGCATGCACGTGGTGTGTGTGTGTGTGTGTGACAGAGAGAGAGAGAGAGAGATGGGTGCAAGTGACCTCAGAAACCAGAATCAGGCCTCAGACCCCCAGAATCTAGAGATATAGGCAGTTGTGAGGTGGCCAGCTTAAGTTTTGGAAAGTAATCTCGGGTCCTTTCCAAGAATACGTGTTCTTAACTTCTGACCTATGGCTCCAACCCAATACCATTTTTAAAAGTAGCTCATTTTAACTGTACAACAGGTTCTATTAAGCACTGCATCTAGGTATATAATTGCTTCAATTACATTCCCCCCCCCAGCTCTATCTTAATCCCTTCCTCACTGTCTCTTCTTCCTTCTACATCCTTAGTAGGTCTCTCGTTTATCTTCATTCTCTTTGACTCCCTCAGTTCCACAGAAGAAAGCAAACTTGCAATCATATTTTTGTTTAAGGGTTGCACTTGGAGTCACAGTATGAGTGGATTGGATTCAGGAAGCAACAGCTGGCAGCACATGGTTCCACCAGTCCCCTGCCTTGATGACTTCCTAAGTTCATCTCAGTCAAGAGGGATTGTGTTTGGCACAGATCTCATTTCCTCCCCTCCCCCCTCCCTTATTCTCCCATCCCCCCTTCTCCTCCTATTCTTCCCCTCTCCTCTCTTCCCTCTCCTCTCCCTCCCTTCCCTTTCTTTCCTTTCTCCTCTCCTCTTCCTCCTCTCCCCTCCTCTCCTCTACCCTTTTGTCTCTTCTCTTATCCTCCCCTCCTATGTCTCCCCTGCCCATCATTTTGCATGTGCTCAAAAAGATTTTTCAAAATTTAGATATACTTAGTGTTTTTTTTTTTTCAGCACAGCTGAGAAAGCTGTTTCTACGACTGACTGTGCACTATAGCCAGCAGCTCGGTGACACCTCCAGTCCTGATGTGTTGTGCAGGACAACCTCCCCTATCCTCTTGGTGTCCAGCACCCAGACCTCCTACTGGACAACATCAATAGATTGTGGCAATAGTCACAAGTGACCCGCAGAGAGTTAGAGCATCGAGGACACATGGATAGACCATCTTTGAAGTAAAAGGGAAAATGGAGAAGTTTCAGCTTCTTCATCTGTTGGTTTGGATAACAGTGGCACAGGTTGTGATTACTGGTGTTATTCATTATGGCAGATAAGATTCCAGCATCCAAATGCATTGGTCATGGTATACTGGGCCATTTTTAAAGATTATGCATAAATTACTTCTGTTCTTACATTAGAAAATAAAATTATAATAGACCTCAAGTAAGAGGGTTCTTTCCTAAATACAGGATAATAGTGACCTATAAAATTGTTCATGTATCATGTTAGAAAGAAATTTTTGGTAGTGCAGAAATTTACTTATTAACAACTTTTTTGAGATTTAGATCATATGTGTTTATAGGTACAATATGCAATCATAGAGAATTAGGATATGTTAAAACAACTTTCTGATTATAATTTTATGGAAATAAACACATTCCCTTAAAACCCCACATCAAAACCAAAAATATAAAAAAATCTGAGGATATGTAGTAAGGAATGTGCGTATAGTTTCAAAGAATCTAGGCAAGGATTAACAATCAGAAAGTTTTACCAAAATAGTATTCGAATGGTGTTATTCAGCTGAGGATAATATACTGAGATACCCTGAAGTATTAAATATGAGCCACCAAATTTCCATTAACACTCATTTTTGTGTTGCCGCAGAACAAGAGTTATGCCCGTGCACTGGAACAATTTCACTGTCTCTAGATGAAAGGTGCGGCATTCTTCAAGATAAATAAATAAATTACTATTATTATTATGTGTAGCACTAAGGCGATGCAAAAATAAAAGGGAGCATTTTCTAGAATGTGGACGAACATTGCCTCCTGAGAGCATAATGAAGTGAGCCCGGGCACTAAGCGGCACTGCGCAAACAGCAGTGCGGTGATAAAGGGCAGCCCCGTGGATTGTGCAATAGTTGTGGATGCAATTTAATTCCTTCAAGTGTGCCACAAAATATTCTGGTATTCAAGAGTGTGCCATTAGTGCAGAAAAGGGCATACAGGTGGAAATGAGAGAAAACTAGAACAAGAATTAGTTCAAAGGGAAGCTGCTGTTTGAACAAAGCCTCAGTGTTTTTAAAAACAGTTAAGGACTCTCGTCTTCTCTAATCACCTTGGTTTCACTCGCTGTGTTAGACTCCCAAAGACTAACTCATCCAGTTAGCAAACCAGATATAAACAAATGGTACTTTAAAAAAAAAAAAAAAACCTTCACCTTTAAAAGTCTCCATCTAAAGGTCATGGGAGTATGAGATGAAACCCACGGAGAAGGTTAGCAATGGCTGACCTCAGGGCAGCATCATGTCGTTGCCAACAATGGTGGACAGTGACAAGTTCTTACGGCAGCTGTCGGGCCCTGCTCCCAATTCAGGAGATGCTCCTCATCACACAAAGGCTTCCACAGAAGATCAGAAACTGTTATGAAGGGAGCTTCCCCTTCTTTAGCTCTCATTCGAGGAAATGGTTTTCATACAAAAAAAATATAAAAGCTCCCCTATGTAGTCCCCGGTAAATATGAGTCCAATTAGAGCTTTAGACCTACTTTATTGGGGCTCTATCTGAGCTAAGTGAGCCATATCTGAAATGGGTACACACAGACTTACACTTCACACATGTGCACATGAGTACACACACATAAACACACACATTCACACACACACACACACACACACACACAGATTTTCCTGGGACAACACACCCAATGCCACTAAGCCCCTATCTTTCTCGGAAGTCACTCTACCTCTGATGACTTGTTGAACTGGTCCACTGACTTGTGGCTCCATCCTTTTCCTGACACGTGTAGTGTGCTGCTAATTTCTTCCAAGAGGATACTTGGCTGAGATATTTATTTGAAGAGGAGTGTGAGTTCCATTTGAGTCAAAATGTGTTCATCTGGGAAGTCAAACATAATCATCAATGTTTGAAGGACTGACGGTGTCCATTCCTTACCAGGATGTTTAGGTGAAGACTCATGGCTTGGGGAAGCGTGGTTGACCTGTGAAGAGTCAGTTCGTGAGAAAGGCATGTATGCTAACAGGATGATTCACACCAACATGGGATGCAATTGTTTTAGGAGAAACTACTGGACTCCAGTCTCTCACAGTCTAGAAACACTGCCCAGTAGCTCTACAGTGGCTCTTTGGTCTACACAGGTCTTAGTTACATACAATCGTTTACCTTCATAATCTCTGGGTAAGTCCTACTTCCTATGTGTTATTAAAAATCAGAATCAATGTTACTTTCTTTGAAACCTAGAGCAGATGACTACAACAGAAAACTAGACAAAACCAGAGAGATTAATTTCACAGAACATTATTCTGGGCCAATAAATCAATAGCAGAGGTCATAACAGTCGGGATTCTCCCAGATATCATCCCATCTCTTGACAAAGGGCAGGAGGATTTGGGGTACAGGTGTGGGTTGCTATCAGTCAATGGTGTGTGACACAAGAGGTCAGGCCTTCCTGCAGTGGTGCTCTTGGTGCACAGGGAGATGGAGACTATGACAGCCTTTGTGAATGAGTGTGAAAACTGTCACCTTTCCAGGGTTACCCTGGGATTAGTAATAGGGAACAGTAGCAGAAGAAAGGAAGCTGGGATATATCCTAAGAGGACTCAGCTAAGAAACACAAAACAAGCCACTACCTAGAAATGTCTAGCACCGAAGTGTAAGGAAGCTGAAATCCTCGCAAAGCATGCAGAGAAGCCATGCAGGATGGACGCTGTTGTTTTGCTCTCTTGGGACAGTTGAAGCCTCAATAAGCTGCATGGCAGAGAAGTTCAGGCAGACTCTGGAAACGTTAAGTCTGAGTAAAAAAAAATGTAAAGTTATTTTTCCTTTCTCAAACCTGACAACCATTTCCATGTTAACGTCCTAGAACCTTTCAAAACATGGACTGAGGACTTAATGTGGTATTTTGTAATTGCCGGAACTTTTATTAGTAATGCTTAATTCCAGCTCTGTAGATCCGTCAGACAAAACTGACTGACACATTTAAAAAGCAAATGAACCTGTGAAATAAAGTCAGGCCCAGGAACAATTTCGAAGCTCTGGTTGGTTTTGTTTTTTTTTTGTAAAAGAAGGAGGAGGAGAAGGAGGAGGAGGAGGAGAAGAAGGAGGAGGAGGAGGAGGAGGAAGAGGAAGAAAAAGAAGGAGAAGGAGAAGGAGGACAAGGAGAAGGAGAAGCAAAAAATAAGTCTGGATGGAAATAAGTGCCGCAAGTGCTCAGTAAAACTTCCCAGCAAGTCCTCAAGATGTTGGTTGAACACAAATTTTGGAGCCTAGAATTTAGCCATTTATTTTGAGAGCAAAGCCATGGGTGTGCTAAGAAAAATGTACAGCCATTTTTATGGCATGACTTTTTATTATAGGAGCCTTGTGTGGAGGCGGTCCAGATACAGCGTGGGCCGTAGTAAATGCTACAGACTAAAGCCGCATTGCTGAGTGGGTGAGAACTCTTGGGCCAGGCTACTTAAAGATGTTCTTGCACACGTCACTTCTGCCAGGGAGCATCAATTGAAAACACATGGACATCAATGAGGGGGAAAACTCTTCTGTTCTGTTAGAGTGTATCAAAACAGGGAATTTAGAATTAGGTCTCAAGATTTGTTTTTGGTGAGAAACTCCTGAATAAACAGCAGGGCTGAAAACTTGTCTTTGCTCTTGAGGAGAGTGAGGGCAACATGTCCACATTAACTGCTACTTAAACAAAACACAAAACAGGAGCTCTAAAGACCAGGTGACATACGATTTTCTAAGACATTTGTGAATCAGACAACTAAGGGCAGTGGTCTCCAAGGAGTGGGAAATAATGAATGAGCCCCTTAATCACCCTTGCAGGAGCTCTATGGGTTTCCAGGATGGAGAACAGGCCAAATTCAACCATAACCTTAGCTATGGTCATAGAGTTGGGTCCTAGAGAGTAAAAGCACAGAGAGTTGAGCAGAAAGAGAAACAATGTAGAGAGTTGTCAGAGAGTCCTGGGCTAACCTGAATTCTCACCAGCACAGTTATCTGAGACATCAGGAGAAGAAACACCCAAAGACTTGTGGGGGAGGGGAGTCTGCTAGGTAGCTAGACAAGGTTAGGGGATTGCTCTTGCCAGCAGGACCGGGAGACTTCACAATGTCCAGAACATGATGAGGAAGACGCTGAAGTCCTTGTTCCATGAAGAAAAGACATCCAGGGCTTGAATCAAGCACTCTTCTGAAGTCTTTCAAAATCCTTAAAAGTAATGTCCTTTGGAATTAAACATTTTAAGCAATATAGTCATACCTATAACAAGTAATTATTAAGAGAATTAAAAAATAATTTGTACTTACTAGTTAAACTAGTAATGCCAAAGGTTGGCAGACACACAGTCAAAAAAAAAAGATTTCTCACTCTAAGCCAATCATGGTGATGCAGCCATCCCAGCACAGGAGAGGCAGAGCAAGAGGATGGAGTAACTAAGGCAAGTCTAGACTACGTAGTGAGAATGTACTATGTACATTTGATAGTAACTATGCTGCTATCAAAGCAGATGAGTGGATGCTGGGGCAAAGATAGTAACAGTTCATAAAGGGAACAGTTTGGATATTCTAAATATTCATGCACCCAACAAAAGACCTTCAAAATATATAAAGAATTGCAGGATATTTAGAGAGAGAAGTAGTGTAAGACTTCAGTAACCCTTTCTCAATAACTGATAGAAAAACAATGAGTAAGAGCATAATGGTTTTGACCTATTTTATACACAGAGAAAAATATTCTAAACACCTGAGAATACATATTCTTTTCAAATAAACACCAAACACCAAGATAGTTCATAACCCAGGACACAAAATATGTGTCTATAAATTTAAAAGAACTCAAGCCTCAGAAAAGGGTATTTTAATATAGCAAAATTAAGTTGAAAAAATGAAAACAGTAAGATTTATGATCAGTTCTCAAATATTTGGAAATTTTAATAGACTTCTAAATAAACCGTAAGTTAAGAAAATAAAAAGAAACTGAAAGTCATCTGAGCTGAATAAAAATGAAAACAACAATATATCAAAACCGGTGGGACTCAGTAGAGCAGCCCATGAATTGGGAAAAGGGCATATTAACAGAAAATTCCTGTATTAAGAAAAGAAGAAACATCCAAATCAATAAAGCAGAGCTTTAACCGTAAGAAACAAGAACAACAGCCACATTAAAAAGTGAATTAAACAGAAGGAAGGAAATGGAAAATATCACAGAAAAAATCAATGAAATAGATAACATGAGAATGGCCTTGACTGTACCCATCAGCTGAGCCCTGAAGAATGGAGCTCAGAGCTCGCGGTGAGTATACTGGGATGAGCTTAGGGAAATCAGGGCACCTCGTGAACCTACCATCGTAAACAGGCATGCGGCAGACAAGAAGGTCAGTGTGACACACTAGAACCGGTGGTTAAGATAAGGTTGTATTGAGTGTAGAAACTATGTTTGCAGAATGAGGAAGAGAAGAGGGAAGGAGGGACAAAGACAAGAGCCAATAAAAACAGAATAGAGACCCTGACTGACGTGTGCCCTGACACAGCTGTGCCATTGGATTCTAGTCACCATGGAAAACCATGAGAGGCTGTGGCATTGGAGGGTGTTGCAACCAAATCCTTATTATGAAAGACCATCTTGGGGAAAGCATGGGAGTCAAAGCCCAGAGAAGGAAGCGGAGAGGGAACAGGGCTAGAGAGCTGCTTTCATTTCCTATTGCTGCCTTAACACACGTGGAGGAACCTGACTGCTGAAGGGAGGCAAGCCTCTAATCTCAGTTCTTCACACCGAAACTCAGCCAGGTGGTTTGGAGCTAGCGTGGTGGAAGAGCCCTTGCCTTGGGAATCTGACAGAGAGAGAGAGAGAGAGAGAGAGAGAGAGAGAGAGAGAGAGAGAGAGAGAGAGAGAGAGAGAGAGAGAGAGAGAGAGAGAGAGATCAGGGGGTTAAAATATTGGCAGCACAGCTTTCCTTCTGGAGACTCCAGAGAAAAATTCTTGTCTTTGTCACGCCAACTCCTAGAAGCATTCCTTGAATTAGGTCCCTTCTTCAGTCATCAAAGTCAGCAGCGATGCATCAAACCCTTCTTGTGGTCACAGACCTTCCTCCTCCTCTTCGTTTTTAAAAGACTCCCATGGTTTGTTACTCCCGTATCATCAGAGGCTCAGTGACCTTGGTCCCTTCTCTAACTTAGCCCCCACCCCACTGCCATGTCAACACAGCATCCTAGGGGTTGGGACTTGGATACTTTTAAGAGGTCATTATACAACCTTTCTCCACAGCTATTGCAAAATTCCATGTAACAGATGAGAAGGCCTCAAAGAGATGTGGTGGGAGAGACAGGAAGGAAGGGAAATCTTGGTGAGTGGTCCTTAGGTGCGTAGCTGAAAGGGCAGAGGGATGTGCTTAGTGGGCTTGGAGGATGCAGGGCATGAAAAGAAAATAGGAAATCTCATTGATTAAGTTTGAAAAACTTAGTGAAAGACGATCTCATTAGCCCCTTGAGCTCAGTGTGACTGTCTCTAAAATCTGAGCACCAAGTTCTTACAGTGCACTTGATGGTAACCAGAGGACTAAGAAGCAATCATAAAGTTCTTATGGAGTATTAAAGGTGAGCTGTGCCAAGGCTTGCTGGAAATGTGAACTGAAGTGCAGAAGAGCAGGAACTCGAATAACTAGGGCGTGATCATTGCCAGGTAATTTGAAGTCTCTACCAGAGCCCTTGGCTGTAAGTTACTCCACACAGTAAAGACCGACATACACAGCATCAGACTCAGGATCTGCCAGCTCTCACGGCTGTTACTTGAGGGTTAACATGAGAACAGAAGCCCCTTTCTACATCTTCAAAGCCAGCAGTAATTCATCAAGTCCTCCAGTAGAGTCACTTGGATCTCCTTTTCTGTGTCCCACTTCCTCTTTAAGACTCTGGTGGTTCAATTGGACTTACTCCCATAATTAGCTCATCATAGTTGGGGGAGGAAAACCACACAGATTCAATTGACCTGATTGGGGCAATAAGACACACAAAGACACAAGCGTAACTGTGAAATCCTAAGGAGGGACGTTTCCAAAACCAAGGGACTTGGCAGCTAAAAAGCCAAAGACCATAGGATGGTTGTGCCCTATGCAGCAAAGTCCTGTGGATTGGTGAGGCTCGTGACTTCCTAGGGCCACACTGTAGAGGACAATGGTTTGGTTGCTTGTGTGACTCCCTAGGGCCACATTGTAGAGGACAATGGTTTGGTTGTTTGTGTGACTTCCTAGGGCCACACTGTGGAGGACAATGGTTTGGATGCTTGTGTCCTTCCCAGGATTCATGGTCACTTATCATAAAAACAGCATTAGTGAGAGGTGGAGAGTGCAGGTCATGAACACTCCTGTCCCACAGGAGGTAGAGGGAGGTTAAAGCATTTGTAAAAGAGGCTTCACACAGTGTATTATCCCTTTTCCCCCTTTTCATCCCTCTGTCCTGAATGAGCACAGACTTTTATTCTTCCTAAAGGACTAAGCATTCAAGCTGTCAATACAGAGACAGAGTATTCCCTGCTGCATTGACCCTGACTGATTTTGACTTCTGGGTCTCTACAACTGCAAATAAATAAATAAATAAATAAATTTCTTTTTGTTATAAACTGCTCAGAGTCAGGCAATTGGTTATAGCAGCACTACATAGAATAAGCCATCATCTTTTGTCTCACAGGAGCCTGTGAGAATACATGCTTATTGCACTGGATGTCAGGTTTCTGTTTAAGATTTGCAGCATCTCCTCATTCAGTGAGAATCTTAAGTATGGGCATCATTGAAAGGTATGGTCGAATTCACTGCAGAAAGCAAGTGAAGTGAGAATAATTAGGTGGGATGCTAATGTTAACACACCTAGAAATAAAGGTCATTTAAAAGAGAGAAACTCAAGGCATTATAGAAATCTGCTCATTCCCAGCACGGTAAGCAGTGCAACATACAAACCATGCGTAATAAAACATCCATGACAAAACCTTAGGGTCCACACATGGCTGAGAATGGCTGGGGAGACCAGGGAACTGGTGACGTATCAAACCTTCCTTCATTTTCTTCTATTGTGGGACCATAACAACCCAAAATAAGCTTCATGGCTGTGGCTGCGGTGACATATGAGCAGGGATGTCTGGCATGAACAGAGGTGAGCAATAAAAGGGAAGCAAACGAGCAAAAATATATCAAAGCTGACTAAAATGATGTGTTTTCATTGTTAAGAGATGTAGTGAAATTCGCATCTGGTGAATTCCAGTCCAGCGTTTCCATGATATATCTTTTATAATTTCCCTCTAATTATAATGAAAATCATTTCTCAATGTAATTCTGCAATAAAAAATGTTTCTTTATTTCTCATTACATAAGAACATGATCTCGTACAGTGGTGGAGCAGGCTTACAATGTGCACTCTGTATCTTCTCTTTCTTACCATTTAATCTCTTCATAGTCTACAGATGTCAAGAGGTTCAGATTAAGCTTGTTAAAGATCTGCTTCACTCGAACTCACTGATGATTATTTATTTAGCAGTTTTATGTAACCCTGTCATTGCTAAGCACTCTATTAATTTGCCGAGGGACAAATCAACACTAGTTATTTTTCTACCGGCTATTAGACTCGGTGCTGCTGTTTGCTAGAAACCACTTGCCAGTTAATTATAAATTATGGGTCCTCTTTGCCTATATTAATTGATATCTCCTCTGCCATTGTAATACTAGACAAATAAATTGAAGGCAAGATTTATTAAGCAGTGTGTGCCTTGTGTCTCTTGATTAGTATTCTTTACTTTTTTAACATTTATACTTGTTTATACAGATTTGACAGAGCAATGCATTAGAGAAATGATCTTTAGGGTGTTTTGTGGTTAAAGAAAAAAAGAAAAAGAAAAGCATGGAGAGAAATAGAAAAATTTAATAGACTCACAATTCACTGCAAGCAGCTCCAAAACGCTGCTGACTCTTGTGCTAAGAAACGGTGGTGACAGACTCCTAATTATGCACAAGCTAATGTTCAAGTGGGTTTAAAGTCTATGTGTCCTATCATTATAAGATAAACTGATATGAACGTCACCTCGGAACTCTCTTGCTTTGCTCATGCAATGTCCTTTGTTGTAAATTTTCATTTGTTATACATGCTTCTATATACAGAGCCCTTTTATCCTCGAAGCTTTCATTTTGTTTAAATTCTGACTTGTTAGATTGTCTTTGTGCAGGTTTAATACATTATAAGAAGATGCGTGACAGCTATTTTTAATTTCAGCAGCATGAATTCTAGATGGCGCTAGCATAGAACCTGTGCCTTTCCAGTCGAGACCATAAAGGAACTGCAGTCAGAATTTAGGTGAGATAGGAGGGGGAAATTACCAAATAAAATCTTAGTTTGTTCACTGCCTGAACAGTATGAAGCACCGAAGAATTGCAAGTTTTGTGGAACTCTTTACCACAGCTGGTTCTTATACTATATTCTGATGTCAAAGGGCACTGGGACCCAGCTATCCACCAAAAGAGCTGGATCTCTGAAATCCTAGTTTTGTACATAATTTCTCCACTTTTAACTGAGAGTTTCGACCCAACTTGCTTTTGTGGCATGCTAGATTTCTATGGGTTCCCCATCCAACCTAAATCCAGTCGATAGACAGCAAGCTTGCTGGCGTGGTGGGCTGTTTGCCTGTTAGTTCTCCAGGGAAAGGAGAGATCTATTGGCAAGGCAGATCCACTCCTAGTTCTGCTCACTCATAACTGCATCTCTTTTCCATTCTATCCATGTTTGATGATCGGAAGACTCTCCAACTAAAATGCAAGAGGACACCGTTTGAGTAAAATCAGTTCATTTAGAAATAATGCACTCCGCTAATGTGACCTTGAGCCACATTATAACAAGATTTTAAGACTCTTCTATACAGCATGCTACCTTTTTATTGGCTGTTTCTGGACATCCATCTCCCCCGAGGACATAAGGAGTGACAAAATTGCCTCATGGCCAGGGTTCATTCAACTCAGAAAGCATGGTATCAACCATCACTAACAAAATTATTATTTTGTTTTTAGATCCTCCAGGTTACTCTTCCTGCCCACACCCACCTCAAAGCTTAAAATCCCTTCCCTCTTGGTCAAGCATGTTCAGAGTAAGTACATTTTCAGTCACTACTTATAACTAGAAACCCCTGTGACTATAGGAGGATTAGAGCTTCACACACACACACACACACACACACGATCTTAAATCATTCAGATTTCCCATTTAATGTTGTCAATTACAATTCAATTTATTATTTTTTGACCTACTCTAATTTAAAAAATTCCAGATATTATTTTATGCCAACTTAGTCATTTTTTTTAAGTTGGAACAGTTTGTGCCCCAGGAAATATTTAGCAAAGTCAGGATAAAAGGCAGGGGCTGCTACTAATCTCTAGTGAATGGCAGACAGCAATAACGCTAAGCACCCTACAATGTACAAATGTACAAGACAGTCCCCCAACAACAAAGAAACATTGATTCTAAATGTTGATGGTGCTGAGACCGAGAAACATGGATCAACTCTCTCAAAATAGTATCAATTCTCCTATTTAAGGGGCATCAGAGAATAGAATGTGACGTTTAGAAGGGAAAGCTCAGAAACATAGTTATGATGCTAATAGCTAGATCTGGGTGGGTCCTGGAAGTTTTCTGAATGTGGAACTGATGTTGGAGGTTAACTTCAAGTGTTCAGACTCTGCGAAGATTAAAATATACATACTCGGGAACCTCAATGAGTTTTCTACGAAGTTTGCTGATGATTATCTCATGAGAATATTGCAACAGTGCATTAATGGTAAAGAATTCAGTTCTACTAAATTCAAAAGAGTGGAACTGGAAGTTCTAAGCTGGCCAGCAGGGCTACCATCAGAGGTAGAACCATGAATTACATGGTTTGTTGAGAAAGTGTGAAAGCAACAGCAGGCGATCACACATTGATAGAGGACATGAAGTAGGTTTTAATGCATCTGGAAAAGAACTATATTAACCCGAGATATGGTTTTTAATAGCAATTGTTTGTCAATATCCAGTTGTTCATCAACAACTATTCAATATAATGGTTCTCCCAAATCCATCTCTCAATATGTTTTGTGACTTTAGCACATATTTAACATACATGTGGGGATGGGGAGATGACTCAGACAGTAAGGCACTTGCCTTGTAAAGACAAAAATGTGAGTTCCAATCCAGAACCCCCACAGAAAAGCCAGATGTAAGGATTTGTACTTGGCAGTTATCCAAATGCTGGGGAGTTAGGGACAGATTTCTGGGGCTCCTTGACCATCCAGCAGAGTCTAGCTAGTGAGTTCCATGCCAGTAAGTGACTTAGCCAAAAAGGAAACAGAAAGTTGCCCTCTGACCTCCATACATGGACATGCATACTCACACTTATCACACATAAGTACACAATCCATATTAGAGACTTATGAATTCACACATTCAATATTAAGCATGATTACTCATTTAAATTTAATATAATTAAATTTAATATCATATACTGGCCTATTCTTTCTAAATATGAACTTTGCAACCAACCCCTCCCTGTGGTTTCCTCATTCTGGAGATGACTCTCTAAGACATACAAATGTGATTGCTGATAAGATTTATACATTTGACACTAGCAACCTTCTTTGCTGTCTTTTCCTGTGTATCTCTAGTGCCCAGAACAAAACAACACCTAGTAGGTTATTGGTTTATAGCAGTAAAAAGACATATAATGGATGTTCATATACGGATGCCACAAAGCAGAACTGTGATGCAGTAGGAGGAAGAACTGTGCATTTTACACCCGGCAGAGGCTCTCCCAAGGTCCACACTAAAGCTTGGTCAAACCAAGGATGGATAGGCAGGTCAGTCCCTTGCCCTCTAATATGAGTTTTTTTTCTTATTTTAACAAAATAAAGTTCTTTGTACTCTTGCGTCTTTCCATGGTCACTGTTCTGCTGTTAGGAAGAGACATTGTGATCACAGGAATACTTATAAAGAAAACATTTATTTGGGGCTTGCTTACAGCCTTGGAAAGATAGTCCATTATCACCATGGCAAGGGGCAGGCAGGTATAGAGCTGGAGCTGAGAGCTTTACAACCTGATCTGCAGGCAGCAGACAGAGCAACAATGACTCTGTGGTTAGTGTGGGAGTCTGAAACTTCAAAACGCTCTCCCAGTGACATCTTCCAACAAGGCCACACCCTAATCCTTCTCAAACAGTTCCACTTGTGGGGGACCAGCTAGTTAAACATATTAGCCTATGGGGGCCATTCTTGTTCAAACTACTGCACCATCTCGAATGAATAATCTTGATACCCATGTATGTACAACTAAGTCAGATGGTATACATCTGTCCTAAAGTACCTGGCCATCCTCTTAATTTGTGTTTCCTGGTAAGCCTCTATGTGTTCCTGCAGAACTCCCTTTTCAGTGTTCATAAGCAGGGAAGCCAAGCTGGAAAGGAATCATGAGGCCATTCCAGATGAGAAGGGGATTCTAGCCATAATCACAGCACAACCACCACCAAGCGATTCTGCAGCAGAATTTTAATAATTTGGTCATTATTTGAACTCTCAAGAGGCTTTGTACTGTCGCCATCTTGCTATCTTAATACAAACTAATACCAGAAAGTGAGGGCCAAAGTCATATTCCTTCCCTCCTTTGTTTTCCTTACAGTTTCATGGTATATACTATGTCCACTCAGTAGGCAACCACAGATTCTGCCAGAGTGGAGAAAACTGCTTCCTTGGGCGGGGGGGGGGGGGGGGGGGGGGGGGGGGGGGCTCTGAAACCACAGGTGTCCTTCAGCAAAGAGCAATCAAACAAACCCTTCTTTTGTATACAAATTTAAAATATGACTATGAAAGAATGGTCAAACTGCAAGATCTGCTTATTCATTGAACAAACATTAATAGGAATCAGATGCCTGGCATACAGAACAATCTATGTATTCCCTACAGGAGGAGTTATTTTCTTCCCCTTACAGGTACAGGAACTAAAGAGCAAGAGAATAAAGACCTCCCTGTATCAGGTCACAAAGGAGTGAAGAGCAGGAACAGTGCAGAGCATTTATTTCCAGGTAAATATACTTTGAAGTTCATTATTACTTGAAAAATCAGTTCACTTTAAAAGCCATTGTCCATCTGATGGGGCTTTAGAGTTTGATTGCAGAATTCTCTGAAAGGCTTTGTTTGGGATGTAATTAACATGACAAACAAGGCAAAGACACAAGTTTAGCAAAAAAAAGCTCACTTGGAGTGGATAAATTCCTCTTTTTTTCCTTTTTCTGAGTGAGAAGGCTGGGTGAAAGCACATGAAATAACTGTTGACGAGTGGCACTCTTGAGCTGAGGACCTGTGCTGGGGAGACTCTACTTTGTCTAGCAAACACTGGCAAACAGAAACCTTGAAAGAGGAACATTTATTTATTTATTTCTCATTTTCTTACAAATACTCTGTCCTGACCTCGGGGCTTCCCTGACAATGCTCCAAGTTACAGGTGGTAGGCGGGGTAGAAAGTCAGAACCGTGCCTTGAGCTTCCCCTGCAGGCTCACGTGGCCCTGCTGAAAGTCGTGGCTCAGCCGAGAAGTACCAGGAACCAAGGCACCTTTGGGTGACTGGGTTCCCGAGAGAAAACAGAGTCTGCACACTAACCATTTCGAGAGGCAAAACTCACTGTCTTCCAACAACAAAGCCATAGAATACCTGGGTAACAACCCTTCCTTTTCCATCATGGCCATGACCAAGGGTGCACAGATGCAATTTCTGTTATTAATGTGACTTGGAAAGGAGAACTCATTCCAGTTACTTCAAGGAGGTGATGGTTTAGTGGCTGAGACCATGAGCTATGTGGAAAAAGAGAACAGGATGTTCTTCATGTGATAACTCTGCAATCTACTGCCCTATAGATGATGTCCCTCCTCTAAAGAAGGGGAATTCTCCGTGTTTTGTTGTCTGCTCCTTGTTGTTATGTTGTTTTGCTTGACACAGAGTCTCCCCATGTCCCTCTTGGGGGCATTGCTTACAAAACTCAGCCAATAAAAGGAGTGCATATCTCTTGCAATTTAAGAGGATCAAATGAAAGAACTAAGCAACACACTATTTGGCAACCACTGAATGGTGAAAACAATGTGAATTTGATTATTATGTTAAAAATGTGAATTTTAAGATCTTCCAGAAATCAGTGCCAAGATAGGACTTGATGTGCAAGGAATTTAGAGGAGTATTTGCCTGTGAAAAAAATGACAAAGAAGTCCGGAGAAGCAGCCAGAGAGTCTGTCGCCCTACCCCAGCCCAAGGAGAGAAGGAAGGAAGACTGGAAGACTTGTTTTCTCTCCCTCTTCTCCCTCCACCCTCTGGCACTGGATCTTACTATAGTAGCTCAAGATAACCCCAGACTCACAATATTTCTGTTTCAGCTCTGAATGCTAGAATTATAGACATGAACCCCCCATGCTTGGCAGATTGTCTACAGGTCCCAGAGTTTCCATAGCCTCCCCAAACAATGCTACCCCTAGAAACAACAGGAGCCTTCAGGGGACATTTTACATTCAAGTCCCAGCATGCTTTTAGTCAACTCTTATGTGATTTCCCCTGTTGTCATCTTGTACTTGTGGAAGAATCTGACGAGAGCAGTGAACGTCTCCTTTCGCACAAAGCACCTACGCCAATAAATGAAAGGGGTACAATTCTAGAGGTCTGGGACCCTCTCAGGTCCACTCATACATGCCAGCAGATGCAAGGTTCAGCAGCACAGCAGCAGTGTTTGGTTTAGAAAGCTACTGGTCCCACAGCTCTTGGATTATGTGCATCTGTGTTACTAAGATGACCAAATGGTTAGTCTTACGAGGATGGTGTACTTTCGTTTGACACATGAAAGCATCATTAACCGAGTTAGGCTGATTGGAGGCACACATTTGAAGAACAGGAGTTTCAAACACCCTTCTCTTAGGATATGAACATGTTCGCTCTTGCTCCCCTGAAACTCACCAGTGTCACAACCCCACCAAGATGGATAAAGGGGGAATGGGACACATGGAGACTCAGTCCCCCTCAGGAAGAGGTTCTGTGACACACGGGATGGGGCGTTAGCCTCACAGGGTACCTGTGCACAAATGGGCGAGTCTGTTGTTTTACAGGAAACCCTTTCTTCTTAGCAGTGAATGGCTCCAATCATTCAGTCTCCAAAGGGCTCGCTCAGCCCTGCAGCCTTAGCTCTCTATTTTCTTTCCTTCGGAGGTTAGAGCCAACACTCCAACCTGGTGGGTTTTTTTTTTTCATGAGTTTAAAGAACATGGAAAGTGACAGAGGTCTAGAAGAATATATTTCTTCCAAAGCTGGTGACCAATTAGTTGCTTGCCACGGACTGTCATTTCCGAACTATGGGGGCTGCGTTCCTGTAGCCTGGTGATAGACACACTGTTTATTTTCCACTTTACGGCCTTTGCCAATACTCTGAGTCCCACACCGCTGCCTTTAATGCCGCTCTTCTGGATCGCTTGTGACAGGGGACAAGATAAAATGTACGTGAGAGTGCAAACCGGCAGCTGTGGGCAAAACTTATCTGGGGTGCACAGCCAAAGAGAACGGCCCTTTTAGTACCTCACCTTTTATTCTAATGCTTCCAAAGGAAATCACGGAAAACACCAAGTCCATGAGGTTAATACGCAGACATAAGCACTGTGGCTAAAGACTTTCTGAGGGTTATTAAGCTGTTGACAAGATGAGACTCAGACACATTCGCCACTCGGTCCTGTAATTGTCTCTCATCTAGGAGCAAGGCCTCCCCCCAACTTTTATGATTCATCATATTTATTTTTTGTTTCCTCAAGCAACATTTTTTTTATTAGTTGCACACTCACTGCAGAAATTTAATTTCTGCCAGAGAACAACAAAGCTGTTGATTATTATTATTGAGAATCTGGTACAACATCGAGTGAAATAAAATCTATAAGGCATTAAAATGACAGATTAGGCAAGAGCTGTATTCATTTACAAGTGTTAGAACATCATGCTAATGCCTCACAAGCACAACATAAAATAAAAATCAACTCTACTATGCTGCTTCAGGAAGGAACGCCGGGAAGCTCCCAGGAACACAAGCCAGTGCCGAGAAAAAGGCAATGTCCTTTTTGTAGTTTGCGTATAGGTCATCCTTGACAAACATGAACAAAAACACTTATCTCACTTGCACAGCCAGAAAGCTCTTATCCTTCGTCATCCCAAACTAAACACTGCTAATCCTGCTAGGATTTATGCTTTCGTGGGCGTCTTCTTGTTTTTAATGGAGAGTAACTCTGTACTCGTCAGGCAACTTCAACTCTTTAGAGCCCTCCTCGAAACCCCAGAGAATGTGGAAACCAGGGTCCTGAAATATGGGAGTCAGATTTATTATTTGTAAATAACCCTCTCCTCCATAATTCATGCATACACATTCACTCAAAGCTCATTAACACCCCCCCCCATTTAAGACAGAATATCTGTGCATCTTTTTTAAAAAAATATTTATTTATTTATTATGTATACAATATTCTGTCTGTGTGTATGCCTGCAGGCCAGAAGAGGGCACCAGACCCCATTACAGATGGTTGTGAGCCACCATGTGGTTGCTGGGAATTGAACTCAGGACCTTTGGAAGAGCAGGCAATGCTCTTAAGCACTGAGCTATCTCTCTAGCCCCATGCATTGCATCTTAAGACAGACAAGAGGAAAATTGTGAGGATGCTGGAGACTGTAGGTTAAACATATGAACATCAGACTAGGTGGACGCTGGAAACCACAGGTTAAACATGTGAACATCAGACTAGGTGGATGCTGGATACCGTAGGTTAAACATGTGAACATCAGACTAGGTGGACGCTGGAGACCGTAGTTAAACATGTGAACATCAGACGATCTATTCTCCTAAGAGAAGAAAACTCCATCATATCTGTCACAACGTCTCAAAGAACTTGCAGACCAGAGTGTCTAAAACTGTTAGAACAAACAAATGAGCTCTGGTTATAGTAATACAAGCCTCCTAGAAAGGACTTAGTCAGGTTCATGTCTCTTTCCATTCTGAAGAAGAAACATGTAAAAGTGTATAACAAATCCCATCAGCATAGTTAGCTCTCATAAGTATTTCAGTAAGGGAATTAGATGTAGATCAATTTACTTTTTGACATTATTAATAAAATAAGATGGTTACATATTTTCTACATAAATATATATGTTTAAATAAAGCTTATAAAACAGACATGTGCACTTTACCATAATAATACTAATTATATGTATAATTCTCCCTAGGTCATACAAATTCATAAATGAAATTTATAACTCAAATATTTAAAAATCAACTTCTGATTCATTTGATATTTAATTCTCAGGAGGCAGCATCAGGTGTCAAGGGCATCCCTTCTTCAAACCAATGGTGGACAGTCTTGACAAGTTTGACTTCTGTCTGCTATGGTCGATGATTAGAGGATACGGACAGTTGAAAAGTATCTGTTAAGTGGCTGCTCTTAGCATAAAGGGCGACAGGGTGAACCTCAAAAGAGGGAAGGCAGGTAAGCTTTCATTAGGGAGATGTCAGACACCATTTGCCATAGAGGATCCGCGTAGAAAATATTACTGTTTGTGTGTCATAAATCTTTGAGCACATGAAATATTTCTAAACATTCTCTGCTCAAGAAAGCATATTTTAATGTAAGTCAATGGGCATAAAAACCTTCCTTGCTATGGTTTATTAAACATACAAAAAGATAATTGTAGAAAACCCTGTGAAACTTGCCAATACATTCCTGGGGGTGCTATGTGGTAACTGAGGGGGGGAAGTGCAGTCCGGGAAGGAGGATCTGGCCAGGACCTATTTCAGTCCTAGCTGCACAGTCCTGAACAATTTACTTTCATCTCTAAGGCAGTGGTTTGGAGAAGAAGGGATTTTTTTTAAAGAGGACCTGCCCTAAGATGCCTCAGTGGTGTTCTGAAAGCTGAGACCAGATGATGTAGGAAAAGTAGAAGGGAAAACTAAGGTAGAAATAACATTAAATAAACAACCATCATTCTCAGTTGGCCTTGCATCAAAGTTTCTTCCCTTACTAGACTACCACTTCTTAAACCATCTCTCACTGTAAAGAATGGAATGGAGTATTTCCTGAACAGGTGGGTAAGTGGTTTTGGAATTAGGGATGCCATATATCCCGTGAGAAGAAGCAAAGACTGAATGAGCAAAGATTCACTGCTTGATAAATCTTAGAGCTTGTATACAAGTCTGGGAATTGTGAAAATGTAAGAACATTGGTATGAGAGATAGACACATATTCCAGGCACATAGTGGCACCTAAAGCTTTAATAAAGAGAAATCCATCTACAGGGGTGAGAAGAAAAAAAAAAGAAAACACATGAATTTGAGTTTGGCATTCTCCCCACTGTCTGGCTGCTAATTTTTTGAACTTCACCCAGGCTGTGTGTCCAACAGACCACATGGTGATTGCTAAATTGCTCAATGACCACAAGCTACAATCATGAGGAAATATTCATGAAAATTAACATCCCATTTAATACTTACCACATTTCCAGCCAATACTTTGTGTACCAGAAAGTCCTCGAACAGGCTCCAAAACTTTTCAGTTCCTGACAAATGCTCTGGCCTCTCGCCAAGGAGCTGGGCAGCAAGCTGTGCTCTGTTGGAGAGTATGGCAGTGGCCCGAAAGCCGGTGGAGGGGAGAGTTCTTCCCAAGACCATCTCAAGACCAGGGAGCTTGGAACTTCCCCAGCTACGAAGGTCTCTATTATCGTGACTTGAGGCAACATCTTAACTGCCTCCAATCTTAGGTAATCAAAGCTGGAACTTGAATCAGCAGCAAATATTTGATAAATTGTGTTAAATAGGAGAAAACCACATTTGCTTTTGAAGTATGATGGCATTTATAGGAATGAATTCTCAACTTTAGACTCTTTAAAAATTTCCTTAAAAACAGAAGAAATGATACCCATTAGAAGAGTCTTTTCTTCTCAGGAGCTTGCCATGCAATTAACTTAGAGGAAGTGTCTACCCTACTGTGTTGGGTTATTCATGCTTGCATGCTCAGCTTCTACGTGCCTATCTACACGGATCTCCTTCTCGTGAAAATTTATTTTCCTTTATTACCCTAAGATAGCATAATTGTTTGCATTCTTTAACATTTTCAAAACTCCTATTTGTACACATTCCATGAAAAACTGAGTTTTCCAGGAAGTTCAAATACACCCAAGTGACTGATTCAGGCTTGATTTTCTTTAGACCATGTTATTTGGGGGTTTGTACAAATGATTACTTTCAATGATAAAACTCTAATGTGCAGGGCTACTACGTCTTGAGCTCTTCAGAGTCTCTCTTAGGTCCAGCTATGTCTTGGTGCACACAGTGCCTTCATCCCATGTGTGGATGATCATGGTGATAGATTCCTCTACAGGACATAACAGTGTCTAAACTCAACAGTGTACAGAACTGCCAAACACCCATGGTGGACAAGCGTAAACACTAATCCAGCATGGCATAACTGAAAGAAGACTCAGCCAGAATCAGAAGAATCCTGTTTGCTTCCTATATCTGGAATTAGCAATGTGACTGCAAAGTCACAGCTTCCTTTGCTGTCACTTGATATGGAAGTATTTACACTAGATGACTTTCAAGGTCCATGTCACCACTAACTACTACGCTGAATCTTTTCACTGTCTGAAAGAAATATCAGGTCACTGTATTCCATGAGGGCCACGGACCAAGGCACTCCTCATTCTGGGTTGCTTTGGTACTGGTGTTGGAACTCACACTGATGGTTGTCCAAGCACACGGTTAACTGAGTTTTCAATATCAACCTCCCCTGTTTGGTTGTTACTGCTGTTTCTTAGACAGCTCTATGAACATTGCCAAGAATTTCTTCCTCCCTGTCTGATGCTCGTGGTCCCCTTTCTAAAGATGTTTGTAAAGTAAGGACTCTCTGAGGGACCTATGTGAAGCATCACAGCGATTGCAAGCCTGCGCACGAGAGCATATCCTTGGGAATCCATGAAGATCTTGCTTTTGGAGTAGCGTGGTTCCTGACACTGTGCACCACGGCTCCCCGGGCTTCACTACAACAGAGTGCCATTTCTGAAGGAGACACCTAAGAGAATCACTCCATTCAGGTAGGCACATGTGAAGCGCTCTGAGCCCATCAGATAAGCAACAAAGAGAGTTCTGAGGCGCACTCCAAACATCATCCTCCAACAGCACTGTAATATGGGCTATAAAATCCTACAGTCAGTCTCCTTAGACTTAGCCCAATGATTAATTTGATCTGATTTACTTTTTTAAAAAAAGAGAAAAAAATAACTCATTTTGGTGATTTCCAGTCTACAAAATGCTATAAGACATTCCCAGAACAGCTCAAAGGGGATTAGAATAAGCAGCAAGTGTTCTTATAAGGTGTTCTGAACTAGAAATATTAAAATAAATATGAGACCATTTCACTAATGTAAATAATTCAAAGACAAGTATCTTTCTGGTCAAAACAACTGCTTGAGTCTGTACCTCTCTTTAATTTGTTTCAAAGGGTTTAAGAATTTCCCAGTTTCTAACCTCAAGCCTTAGGACTTGTCTGCTTTATTTGTGAACGCAGGCCTCTTTCCAGCCCCGTGGGGAGCCAAGCCAGTGGAATGGTTGAGACAATAAACCAGGAAGGTAAAGACAGGAGTTCCTACCCCACTTTCTGCTCTTCCTCCATACGCATTGTGCAACTTTGAAACTCTTGGCACCTTCGTGGAATCATCTGGAAAATGTGCCATTGGTGTCTATCCCATGCCATTCTGTAAAACCTCCAAAAGAGACTAACTTACACATAGTCCTTGCACACCAAAAGCTCTTAATATATGATGATTTATTGTCTCTATACACTATAGTTTACCGTTCCAATTGTTTAAGTATGGTTTCTTCAAGTTTTTCCATTGGTAATCCCTTTTCATCTGATATATTTTTACACAGCATTAAATATGCAAATATGTAATATATAAAATTGATAATACAAGTCAAAAACTTACTGATAAGTTAAGATTGTGTTTGAAAACAATTCTTTGTCATCATACGTAAGATTTTTTTCCACTTATTAAAGACAAAAGTAGATTTGCATAGCAAAGAGATAGACAAGTTTGTTTAGGTTTCACACAGAGATTAGATCTTGTAAGTATTTGATACTGTAGGCCATAGAGTATCTACAACCTTCTGCAGAGTTCATGGATAATTTGGGATTAGAATCCTCAAAGTCGAAACTTCTGTTTCACATAAATATGTAACACAAAACGACAGAAGTAGGTTTAGGCCATTTCAGATATTGTTGGAAATTCTGTTCAAATCCCAAACCAAAATTCATTTAATGATTTTTTTTTTTTTTATGAAACTCAAGTCAGCAACTCAAATAGCAAATTTTAAAATCGAATACTAACACAATGTAATCCTAGTACCAATTAATAATTGTGTGGTAAGGGAATGATAGTGAGAAAATATTCAAGGTCTTTGTTTTACATAATTGAAATTGAAATTGAGTAGAAAATTTTGTTCCATAAAACAGTGCAGTTCGCGGCACATAGCAGGCTCAAATCTCAGGCAAACTGTTGGCCCTGATTGGCATGGCATATACAGTGGACTGAACTGCTGTGTGCTCAGAACCAGGGAAGCACCATGCACCCTGGCCAGTCGCTGCAAGAAACACCCAGATTCATCACATGTTTGATTTGGAATATTTTGGTTGTTGCATGTTCAGAAATCTTAGACTATTGCCAAATATTTTACAGTACGCCCCAATTCGGTTAGATGACCCCCTGTGCGGTCATGCCCCACAGTGGACACAGTGGACACATCTCACATTTAAGACACAGAACATGTCATATTTACATAAGAATTACAACTAGTCATGTCTAGTTTCAAAAGAAATGCCAGAGGCTCATGTTGATGTGACATTTGTCTCCTGTGATAGGCGACAGGAAAAAAAAAAAGCAGAGGTCTAGCACTGTGGTCAAAGATGAGCTCACTGGAGGCGATAATGGTATTAAGCCGCCACCCCCACTCCCCCCCCACACACACACTCAGTTCCTGCTCTCAGGAAAATATTAATTGTAAATATTTCAATTAATGACGCAAGAATGTTGGAAGATGCTGTGGGAGGGCAGGAGGTGGTGGTGTGGGGAAGGTTTTCACCAGATGATAACTGGCTGGCTGGGTGAAGGCCAAAGTCAGAAATTCCCAAAAGCCTTTAAGTCCTTGACAAAAAGGGAAGAAATGAATGAAATGTCCCCGAGCAAACCTGGGACAGATACGCAGTAGAGCTTGTGTTTTGCATTACTCTGACGAAGCAGAAACAACATAAAGAAAGATCTGTTTTGACTCATGGCTTTAGTCCATCGTGGCAGTAAAGGCATAGTGGAGCAGATTTGGTGGTGGTGGAAGTGTGTGACAGAACCAAGCCGCTCACAGGACAAAGAAGCAGGAAGGAAAACCAGAAATGAACAGAAATAACACGCGGAAAAACCTGCCCTTTGTCACCTACTTCACCAGCTAGATCATGCCTTCTCACATTCTAGAAAAGTGCCACCAACTTGGATGCAAGCACTGAGTAATGAGCCTGTGCAGAACATTCCCAGAGACTGCACTGGTTCTGAAAGAGAATCCTGACCGGCTCCCAAAGGCTAAGGCTTCCTTGTGCAGAACAGGGTTCTCTGCAGAACACCGCCCTGACAGTCATAGAGGGCGGTGGCCACATCCTCCAGGTGATAATCTGTCTCTAGATGCTAGTTCTGTCACTTGTCAGCCATTCATACACAGTTTGTCAATATGTACAATGGAAAGAATATTCTCCATAGTGCAGGACCCTGTGATGTCTGGCACAGAACTGGTGTTTAGCTGGTAAGATGTCTCTGCAAACCTGTCCAGAGCAGCAGCTGTCACACAGTTTCAAATAAGATCCTGTAACCTTGGTCTTCAGTCAGTTCAATAAGCTACCATCCAAAGCCAGGTGCTAGATAGCACCTCCAGGACCCCGGTGGGACAGAGCCCCCAACAGTCTTCTGCAGAGCAGCTCCTCTGTTGGATTCTCCTGTGTTTTTAATGTCTTTCAGGGTCTCTTCTAAATCAAGCCAAAGCTACAGCACAGCCTCGTGTCCTTTATCATTTAAAACATACAGAATGACTAAGGCTGGGGCGATGGCACCCTTCAGCACAAGCATGAGGGACCTCAGTTCAAATCCTTCACCCCTGAAAAACACAGGGTGTGGACTCACACCTGGAACTTAAGTGTCGAGGGAGGGCTGGGGACAGGTGATGCTGTTTGGAGTATGCTGGTTGGCCAGTCTAACTGAACTAGTGAATTCTGGTTCGGTGAAAGACCCAGTCTCAAAAGATAGAGATGGGGCTAATGAGACAGCAAGCAGGGTAAAGGTGCCTGCTGCCAAAGCAGATAGACTGAGTTTCACCCTGGGGACCTGCACAGAGAAGGGAGAAGACTCACTCCAGCAAGCTGTCCTCTCACCTCTATATCTATGTGGGGCTCGGGGGCACACACACACACACACACACACACACACACAAATATGTAGAGGTAAAACTACTTAAAATGATTTAGTAATAATTTTTAAAAGGTGTAGACAAAATACATCTAATGTCATTCTTCCATACACACATGTACCACTACTGACACACATACACACATGTACTTATGTACCTATACACTCTCTCTCTCTCTCTCTCTCTCTCTCTCTCTCTCTCTCACACACACACACACACACACACACACACACACACTATTTTTTTCTCATATAGCATAGCTATGAACTGGAAAAATAACATGAAGCGAGAAGGGGATGCACATTAGGGACAAACAGCACTGAAAATAAAACCAGACATAGCAGTGTAGGAGAGTTTTCTTTTCTCAAAAAAAAAAAAAAATCACATCATCGTATTTAGTTATTCCTTGAGAAAATTAATGATCTGAACTAGTGGAAATGTTAGCACTTTTTTTTTTTGACACTTTCCCATACATACTCAGTCTACGTGCTGTCAAAACTGGATATTCTACGAACAGGCTGTGAGAAAATGTAGCGAATGTGCCTGCTGGAGGGAAGCATGTCCCTTCAGTGTCCCCAGACTCAGAAATGCATGGGATGGCCACTCTGCAGAGGATGCAGTTTGTGACTCAAGCAATCTCTGAATAGACAGAGGTCTGAGGAGACAAAGGTCACACTTGCCACTTGCAATATTATCAATGATATCTCTATCTATTCCCCAGCCAGGAGGACCAGGAAGGGGAGAAAGATCAAATGTCTGATCTCATTTCCCTTGCTTTACCGTGCTCCCAAGTTGTTCTTCCAAAGTAGCAGTGTGGCTTAGTGGAATCATTGCAAAAGGTTGTAAGGTGAACAATGGTGTGTGTGTGTGTGTGTGTGTCTGTCTGTCTGTCTGTGTGTCTCTCTGTGTGTCTCTCTGTGTGTATGTCTGTCTGTATGTTTGTGTGTGTGTGTGGTTTGCCATAATCACATGCTGGTCCCAGACATAGGAACCAGACATGCTATGCTTCTGTAGGTCGTGAAGGTAGGATAAAAATTCCCATAGTACAGAAGTAAAGTCTGACACTGCCACATAAACACACACATAAACATGCACATGCATACACATACACACACACACACATGCACCAATGGGCACATATACATGGTCACACACATGCATACATACATACTCATGGACCATAAGGTCATATATATGTAATAGGGTAATAGCAACTGTTATTTTAGATATCATTAGAGCATTATTACAGTCTACCTGTCTGGTGGACAAAATTCCAAGTTTGTCTATGATTTTGAAAGTCATTTATCATTTTAAAGTATAATAAGCTTAAACCATAGACCTTCTAAGTATAACATGGCTCAGAAACCATCAAATATCATTACTGTACCAATGTGTTCATTATCTCCAAACGACTTACCATGTATTAGGTTAGACCACATGAAATTGCCACTTTTCTCGAACTCATATGCTCAAATATCGGCAGTTTCATGTGGCTCAGTTAAAGGCATTCATATCTCCCTGCTACCCAAGAAGGTAAGTGCTGTCAGAGTAGGGCTCTGTATGCTCACACTGCACTTCTGGAACTGGGAAGGGGCTATGACTTTGGGAAAGCTTTCAAATCTACTTCCTGAGCAAATGAATGGGTGAATCTGATAACCACGGTTGAAAATCTGTGTGTGTCAAGTATAGTGCTCAGAATTAGGACTACATCTATCAGGGAGACCTTCAGTTCTTCTGAAAGAAAAGGGTTCAAAAGGGTTCAACAGCTACGAACCACTAGGCAAATGTTGAAGCAGGATGACTTGGGACGCATTGAGGGTGAAAGGTAAGACGACAGTCTGAGTCTGACTGACAGGTGGGAGAGCAAACGGGCTAATGTGTGCTTCCCATCAATGATGACATCAGCCCTGGGATCTGAAGAGTAAATGCAATGCCGGTATATGAGAGTAAGCAGAAATGATGTTAAAAGCTTAGCCAGATTTTGGACATTAGATACGGTCACCCATGGCTTCATCAACCAGCAAGAAATGAAGAATGTCAGCCATCCATCATGAGTCTGACTGGCCGGGTTTTGGTTTTAGTATAGGATAAAGTTTAAAGCCTCGATCTCGGGAACAGTAGAACGATTCATTGGTATGAAAATCAACCAGACAAAGCTGACCAAGAAAATGAAGTAATTATACACGTAATTTGGAGTGGCTCTTGTTCCCTTGGCGTATTTGGAGACACTAAAGTTTAACCATTGTGCACTTCTTCACTATGTTTATATTCAAAGAGTATATCCTGCTATTTATACTTGTGTTTTAAAAGCATAGGTTTTCTGAGTTGGCTGAAAAAAAATCACTACTACTGCAACATAAGTTCTACCAAAAAGGACAAGCAGAAAGAACCCATTTCTGGGTAATGGCAAGTCTTCTGTAGAGCCCATGGCTGCCATTACACAGATGTGGAAGACAGGATTTTAGGCTCCTTCACTGTTATCCTGGGAGCAGGGTATAATCTTGGGAAAACAACAAGAAGGCCACCTAGAAGGTGGTGGCACTGGAAAGAGAATAGAGAATGTGATGGAAGGTGGTTCACCATGCAACCCTGAATGCAGACTCTTTCTCTTTCCGGACACCTATGCAGAACAGCCAGGTCACATCATCTCTGGCTTCATAACCCCAAACCATTTCCCCACCTCCTCATTGTGATTATCCTAGCATGGTAAGGGGTGGGGGGAAGCAGCTTCCCAACCTTGTACTGCATCCAAGTGGCTCCTTCCCTGGAAGAGCATCTGATGTCATAAAAAGTCACTTCTTCATAAAGCAGCATCAACTCATATCGAGTTGTTTGGGATGCAAGGCTACAGTCTGTGGTGCTTCTATCATGGGGGCAATTCAATGAACATTTCATTTCCAGGGAAAATCTTGACGAGTTAAGTTTGGTCCCCACAAGCTACCTTGCTGGGAAACCGCAGCCTGCATTAAAATGACAATTAAATTGTTTCCCTGTGACAGAGGAAAAGGTTAAAATCCTCCCCTGGCTGGACATTGTTTCTGTGATCCTGGCCCTCTGCAAAGCTGCTATGTGGATGAGCCCAGAAATGATGTGAAATATTTCTAATACAAATTTTATTTTTATGTGAAACTATTCAAATGCCGCTGTACAACATGAACTACCTGAACCAAATCCAATCCTCGGGTCAAATCCTCCTTCCGAGTGCTCCTTAGATAACAAAGTCTTGTTCTGCGAATCTGTTCAATATATTAAAGTTGATTCACTCGGACAGTGTGTAAGATATAATACATTAATCTGGGCCATTTCAATTTCTGAGGCTGGGACTATAAAACCGGTGCGCTGCATATCTAATTTTTTTTGAATACCTGATTTATGCATCTCTCTGATGCTGAGTGTCGATGCTGTGGTGGATGCGGCTGCCACATTAACAACTGGCTGCATCAGCACCCAAATCTTATCTTGTTAAATCAGACAAATGTAGCTCAATGAAAAGGAAGGAATAAATGCCAGGGACGGTTGAAAGGAGTGAATTTTAATCCTGTTGGTTAGGGGAATTTTGTGGTTTGTTCTGGATAACTAAGATGGGGGTGTCCCTGGGACGTTAGGTGTGGTGATTTCTATTTTTATGTGCTACATATAATATACGCAGAACACACATATGAAAATATATAACTTATGCAAATCAGCGCACACCCTCCTGGCAGATACAGTGCTGCAAGGTGCAGTGTCTATATTTTACAGGTGCCATAAAATCTCTATTAGATAGACAATCTATAAAAAATGGCTCTCTTTTTAATATTTCCATTACCAGTATAAAAACTGCTCCTTTGTGCATAATTCTCTATATTTTTTCATCAAAAAGAAGTTACCGTGAAGGCTAAATACCAGGAGGATGGAATAGCTTATCACAATCATTATAAATATGATGATTCTAGGAACTTCTGTGGCACAATGAAGACAGCTACAATTCTACAGACAGACAGTATTAATTCTCAGTGAAGGGAAATGTCCCTGTGTTTGCACAATCAACAGAGCTTTATAAATGATCTTAATGCTCTCCAAGAAAAAAAAATCCCCTCTTTGCATAGAGCACAAATGGTCAAGGCATTTGTAATAAATGTAATACACTTTCAGAATTAAATTCTTAGGGAGGACTCTGTGAGGCTAGAATCTATTTTAGGTCTCTTTTTCTCAAAACATCTATAGTGTTTAGTTTCAGAAGTCAATCAAAAGCCTTCAAGAAAATATGCTTGGAAGCATGGGACCAATGCAATACAGATGTAAAAATGCACCGGCTCTTAAAATATAAGCATCATAAAACAGAATGATTACAGAAGAGGCCATCATGGAGCTGGAATTATTTAATTGGCTCGAAGATGAACTTGCTTCCTTAGTGACACTTTGGGAAGATATTATTTAAGCATAAATCAGTTTTGCTTTCATTGGCTTCTCCCTTTCCTTAGTGCTTAATTATAGAAGGTGTATGTGTCAGGGATGGGAGGGGAAGGAAGCTTACAAACAACAGAGAGAGTCATAGCCCCTCCTCCCGCTGGTGGGAGACTTCCAAGGCTCCTCTCTGCTGGCTCAGTGTTGTTCCAATCACAGTGACCAGAGCTGTACCATGCAAGCCCTGGTAACGACAGCTGACTACTACAGAGAAGAAGGACAGGGCTGCAGAAAGGCTTCCAAGCATATGTGAGCAAGACTGCATTTTATTTCTACGAGTTATCAGAGAGAAGCTCTTGCCAAGTCTAGTCATTTTGCACATGAAAACATTCAGGCCAACGATGGGGGGAAAACCACCTTGGTCAAGTTCGAAGCCAGGACAAGACCCAAGTCTTCTGATATCCACTCCACTGCTTCTCCATTGTGCCATAGAGCCAAAGCTTCCCAAACCTCATGCAGCCTCCACCTTCCCAGCGATAGCCCCAAGCCAGAGCCCCTCCCTTTGCCAAAATTATATTCCCCAGACTTCTCATTAACACTAAAATTTGGAAACGGTGTTTCCCAAAATGTCATGAAATCTCGGCTCATATGAGCTTTATCTTAATAGTAGTAAATTGTGAATCTTCTCTGGGAAAGATTCAGAAAGTAAAAACTTGAATCATTTAGCTCTTAAGAGAAGGGAATATTTCCATCATCTTTTTGAAGGAACACAAAACTGAGTTTTCAAGAGACAGGATGTAAACGTATCTTTCAAAAATCAAGGGAAAGTTCAGAAGCAGGTCATGCGGAATGAGTGGGTGACCCAGGTGCAGAGAGGGCACAGCAGGGGTGACAGGGAAGAGGCCAAGGTGAACATTTGTGTCTGCGCAGTGTGGATTTGAATTTGGCAAACACAGGACTTAATATGAAGAACAAATGAGAAAGTGACTTTGAACTAGATCAACAAACTAGTAGTCTCTGAGCTGGTCAGGCAAACAGTTTTATGGGTTCTCTGCCTGGAGCCCATCAAGCAGGCAGGACAACTTTGCAGACCACAGGGCAATGTGTAACCCTTGGAAGGAAGTCCTGGACCCCGAGGCAGCTTGGTTGGTGCTCTGGCTGCTCGGTGGCCTGGGAGATATGTGAAAATTAGACATTTGTAGAATATGATCATTTTTGGAGAAGTTTTTGTCACAGCACCACACAATGCTTGAGAATAATGTCAACAGGAGTAGCAGAGGAGGCAGGTGACCGATGACTTTGATTGCTGAAAGGACAAAGAGACCTGTGGTTCAAAATGCGCCTTCCTTAGAACTCAGCTGATGCTGTAGAGATATTAAGAGCAAATAATGTGTGATCCAAGCCTCACTAGATACTTAAATTTATGTCAAAGCAGTTCCATTACATATGTGTCCCCCGGGGTCAGACCTACCTCAGCTGCTTTCCTCATTCACATATGATAAACTAAAGAGTCAATGATGTACATCAGAAATGCCCCTATAAAATACGCTTCTAGTCCATAGGACACAGTATGTTTGCATGTGTGTTTATTGCGTGTGTGTATGTGGGAGAGAGAGGGGGAGAGAGAGAGAGAGAGAGAGAGAGAGAGAGAATGACAGGAGGAGGAAATGAACGGGAAATGTCTCTAAGGTCACAGAACACTGACCTCATTGGCAGGGCTAATTTGATTGTGCAGAACAATGGCACTGTACTCCTTTGCCAGCGAAGTGCATGCTAATTATGCGATTTGCCCTTGATAAGACCTTGGTGGGTCATTCAGCAGTTGTGATCTGTCACTGACTTCTAATCATGTATTATCGTCTGGGTGAGTCAGAATGGGACCCTAAGCTTTCTGTCTTTGCAGCAATGTGGCACTCTAATTACCTTATGCCAAGTGGATATGCAGCGAGTGAATTAAGTGATCAGTGCGATTGCCTTCAGAAATCTTCCCTTTCTCCTTTGTGTTGCTTCATGGCAATTTACATGTTAAGATGCCGTGAAGCTTTGGGTGGGACTGACATTGCCACTCTTAAAAATAATTGTTTCATTTTTAATTGAAGCAGGAGAATATAAAAGTTCAAGCTATGGTGGTGTCTTACCTTGTAGCCTGTGGAACAAAGCAAGACATGCCAATCAGAATCCCAGGGACAAACTTGTGGAAAGCATCATATTTGGAGCCTGGCTTTGGCTTTCCAGGAATGAGAATTAGAAGGGAAGGCTTGGGGTATGGCTTGGGTTAGGGAGAGACTACGGGGCATGAGGAGGCATTTTTCAGGTCACTATTTTTCTTTTTATGTATGTTTTTTAGCACATTAATAATTTGGACTTGATAAGCATCATTTTCTACCGCTAGAAAGCACCTGAGCTTCTCCAGAGGGATCCCACAACCATAAACAAATAAAAAAAAAAAAACGTATAAATTGGGTAACGTAATCTGGCTCCCAAAATCTTCACTAATAAGAGTCAATGAGAAATTGCGCTTCTGGGGTTTTAAGTTCAGTAGCAGGCTCTTGTTATTTTAGTTAATGTGTTCTGTGGCCGTTGGAGGGTTCTCCAGCCCTAGCTGTGTTGATGAGTCTTGAATTCTTATTATTTGTTTTACTTAACTTATTAACTTATTGTGAGGGCTAGGATAGCAATTCTTAAAACGTACTGAGTAACCTGCTCTGCCAAGCCTTTTAGTTGTATCCACGTTTGGATTTACCTCGAGAAAGATCGAATGGCTTCTGCAAAGAAAACGCACTAAGGTCTTTAGAAAGGCGATAAGGCAGACGGCCTGATGTGGACAATCCTTGGAAATATGACCCCTCAAACCCTCCTTCAAAGTTGCCATGAAACAGACCACCCTCCTTCCAAAAAATATCCACCTGACACCACAGCATCCCAGGGCAGAAGTTGTCAAGGCAGGAAAAGGAAATAGAAGAGATTTCAAAGAATTTCTGCCTTGTGTGTCAACATTACTGCAGAATTCTTTTATAGTAACTGGAAGAAAAAAACCTCAAAACCAAAGAGGACAATTGAGAGAAAAATTGCAAGCCTTATTTTCCTTGAATCACATGATGTGGAAGGAACATTATTTGTTGAATCCTTGGCTTGTTTGGGTGGGAGGGGGAGAGAAAGAGCAGGCAGGCAAGATAGTGAAAGAAATGGGGTGGAGGGAGAAGGAGGGGGTTGAGAGAGCCCAGAGAGGGAGGGAGGGAAGAAAGAGAAGAGGCTAGAAATGAGAAACCTAAGCTCAGAATATTCTGCATTCCCTGGGTGGCAAAACAAAAGAGCCCAAGGAGGGGGGAAAAAGCTACGGAAAGTTGACACAGTCAAGAATAATGGCTAAATCTATCAAGTTTGATCAGGTCTACTATAATGAAGTGAGGCTTCATATTCCAAGCAGGGACAATGAAGACAGGAGCCGGCTCTGGAAACGCACCGCTCACTTTGTGCTTGGAATATGCAGCAGCCAGCAGGGAGCCACCAGATAATTACACAGTATTTGTGCGGTTCCAGGAAGCTTCCCGTGCAGGTTGAATGCCCGTGCTATATTAAAAGGCAGCACAGTGAAATGTTTTTAATGAATATTTTTGTCAGAGAAAGAAAAGGCATTTGAATGATTGTGTGTGTGTGTGTGTGTGTGTGTGAGAGAGAGAGAGAGAGAGAGAGAGAGAGAGAGAGAGAGAGAGAGAGAGAGAGAGAGAGAGAGAATGTGCCTGTGTGTGTTTATGCTTACGAATAGGGAAACCAAAGGTGGATTATCACTGTCAAAATACCGGTACCTTTATTTATTTTTTGTTACATTCTTTACTGTTTCAAGAGCCTGACGTCCTTTCAATAATACAAATCACAACATTTGGCTAATGTTCTTTCCAGCTAACTGTACACAGAATGCCACTACTTCTAATAATAACTTTCAGTAAAATAATGCATCAGGCATAGGCTTAAAACTACATCTAAAAAATTCCAGTGGTAAATAAAATGTTCAGCCACACAGATTCAAGGAAGCTACGGAAGAGCTAACACAGATGTTGACACGGACTAGTCAGTAGCCTTTGGCAGTGACAGCTCGAAGACGTAAGAATGTACTGCTTCCGTACTCTTTAATTCGCACCTAACAGATGTGAATAATCTATTGAATTTTAAACCCACACATTCTATTCATGATGCCCTGTTTAAGTTCAGTTTGTAGGGCAAGGCCAGACACATACGCCAAGAGAATTCACTCTAAAAGGTGTTTTTTTTTTTTTTAAAAAAAAAAAGCTCAGAGCCACTAATATAAAGCAGCATATGTTTCAAATATTTGATGAGAAAAATATAACTTTCTAAAATGCATTTTTTTCAAATGCTGGAACCTCCTAAGTAAAGACAGCATTTTAAAGGCTAAAGGACATTCAGTAATTAGCAGTACATAGCACACAATAACTTTTTCTCCCAAATTCAATATATTCTGTACTTCAAACTCTTTGGAGAACAAAAGCATCACACAGATATTTTGCCTTTCATATCAAATGGTTTTCAGATAATATAATGACACACATACCAAGGTATTAATTTAGGCCTGAAACCTCCACATTCTAAAGGAGAATATTGTATTTCACATGGCTAAGTGCAGATTGTGAACCATTATCATTGCTAACAAGCGCATTCTGATGAGGTACCAAGGATCTTTATTCGAAGGGAGAGTTGCTACCACATCGCATGACCCACATGGGAGAGGTCAACAATTAAGAACAGTAAGAGTCTTGGGATTGGCTGGTCTGATGAAGCAATTCTCTCTGTCTCTCTCTTTTCTCCCTAAGAGTAATTTCAAGTAGGCGTCTTAGCCAAGAAGGTTGTCACTCCCTCCAGTAATTGACTAAAATTTAATAGCTCTGACCACCACCCCCCAAAAAAAGAAAGAGAAAGGAAGGAAGGAAGAAGGGAAGGAGGGAAGGAGGGAGGAAAGAAGGGAGGGAGGGAGGGAGGGAGGGAGGGAGGGAGGGAGGGAGGGAAGAAGGGAGGGAGGGAGGGAGGGAAGGAGGGAGGGAGGGAGGGAGGGAGAAGGAAAGAAACTGACCCAAGATTATTTCTTTTCTTCTCCTTTTTAAAGCCATATCCCTTCCAGAGCGTCAAGGATTACTCTCAAGGTCCCCCTCATTGAAATGTTTCCTTTATAAGCTGCATTAATAACAACAAATGCTTAAATGGAATCATTTAAATGGAAACTGGTTTCTCTTATTACAATGAGGGGAAAAAAATCCAACCCTTTTAGTAAATGAACTCAAAGCCAGGGTACACAAAATCCTGACAAGGGAATTTCAACAGGAGTAAACGGCAATGTGTATTTCAGAAGGACAAGGGATTGCCTTGGCATGTCTAAATCTGATTATCAGTCTGTCCTCGAACACTTTCAGTATGAAAATATAAACAGGCAGATGTGTCTTCGTTTGAATTACAGCTGTTATACAGAGCACTCTGTTGCCAAGCTGTGCATTCAAAACGTAAGGCAAACTGAGGCTTAGTAACCTTTTCTATTATTTCTCCATTGAGTAAATATAGTATACTATTATATTAAATAGCTTGTACATTCATCATGAAATTTATAAATCATACACATCAAATGGTCTGGACGTTTATTCGAAAGATTTTTTTTTCCTGAGTAGAAAGATTTCACTGCAGTCTCATTTAACCAAAAAGAGAGAAGTCCTAGGAAAGTGGGATGTGGACTTGCTTCCTCTTGCTGGAACTGCCAGGAATATTTGACAGGGACAGTGCCCAGTCATAGAGCAGTGCTCAGTTAGATGGCAATGCAAACTATTAACTTCAGAGCCAAATATGGAAGAATGTTATGAAATGATACCATGGTGCCCTGGATGACAGTGAAAATATAAATTTACATCTCATAGAACTGTTGGAGGCAATTTCTTCTGTGGATTCTTCTTTCTTTTCTATCTCTGTTGTCTGCTTATTGTCCACATAAATACCCTGAATGGAGCACTGGGGACCAGACTCCCAAGGGAAAGCATCAAGCCAAACTCTTCCTCTGGGTTGGGAGAAGGTATGGTGAGAATAGAGGCTTCGTTTAGGATAGCGGCGGCAACACTTCTATAATCCATCCGTCATTTAAACACGCCCCGTTCTGCTAGGGCAGATATCTTGAGTTAAGTGAGAAGTTTTGTCCATGTTTGCAGCATGTGTCATTCCAAAGTCTCAGCTTGGACAGGTGTCTTTTGTGAAATAAAAGCAAAGTTTTCATCGACTCCCTTAGTCTGGGTACACTTGTGAAGCATTGTTTGGTTCTTTTCATTTGGTTTTTTATCTGCTTTTTGTTTGTTGGTTTGTTGTTCTAGGATGAAAAGCCGGTGATCATTCTCATGTAGGATGATCTGCAAGGCTAAGTGCTCTTCCTCACAAACACCGCTGTATCCATAAGCAGTCTCCTCGGATGCAGAGCAGTGTTACCGCGAGAAGTGGCCCTCGGGAAAGCCCACAGCTGTGGTCCGGCAACTTTGCATACAGAGCTTTGCATTGCAGCAAAGACTTCTTCTCCACCTTCATTTTCTTCAGTTGGCCCCTTTTCACATTGTTATAGCTAGTGAATAGAGCAAAGTTGGATTCAGAAGAGAACCTTTAGCGTTATCATAATGCTTAGAAGAAATGGCTTCACACTGTATAATCGATCAAAGGTGTCAGATTTACAAAATGCAGATTTTCTGTCACATTTGGGCACTCCGAGCACTGTATCTTTTCACCAAGGTGCTGACTGCTGTTTTAATGAGGCCCTTTGGTGGCTGTAAAAAAAAACTGAAAGAGGAGGATTAGAGGGGTAACCCTAGATATTGTCTATTTGTCTTACAAATTTCACACTAACTACCAATTACATCGCCATAAACCTTTTGGCTACTTCAAGCTATATGCCATATAACACATAAAAAATATGCTGTGTTAACCTCTCCTATATTATACATGTTACTATGGCCACTGATGCAAGTAACATCTCTAATGAAGCCAATAATGAGGCTCTTTAAAAGTAGTCTTGTTATAAGAATAATATTAGAGCAGTTCACTTAGAGGCTAAGATCCGTTATGGAATTCTTCCTATACACTCTGGTCCAGGGTCTGGAGAGATGCTGACACACTAATTCAAGCTAGGGAAGGGCATTAATCTTGCAACCTTCTGCTTGTCATGCTTAATGGGACATCCTGCCTAGGTGAAATGAACCTGATGTATTCAGGTAAACATAATTTAATAAGGAAAGATAAAAAGAAATAGACGTCTGGCATGACCCTAGGGAAAGGAAAATATCTGCCATTTTATTTGAGGAACTAACTACCTAGAAGCACGGTGCCAGGTATGGGCCACTACTCCTAGGCACTCACACATGTGCAAGCACTGAAGAGGCAATGGGGAAAATACATGGGATAAAGTTTGAAGATGTCTTAGTTCATTTTTTTTCCTCGCCAAATTTCATGTTATCTGCTTCCTTGGCAGGGAATGGTAGAATGGTGAGACCAGATAGGGAAGGCCAGTGCGTTCATCTCGACAAAGACACACATCAGTGTGGGACGGAGCATCTGAGTGTGAAATCAGGCTCTGTGACAATACAGCATGACATTTTAAAAAGCATGAGTGTCAGCGAGTAACGGAGCCTCCTCTTTCATTTGCAATCACTCTTAAGTCTAATGAGCGTCCAGAAATTGTGTCAAGGTTTCAGATGAGCTTATGAAAGACGTATGTTGGAAAAGGCAGAAGTCCATCCTGTTAAATGAAACATGGCATCACACACACACACACACACACACACACACACACACACGCATGCACGCACACGCACACGCACAAATGCATGCACATGCACACACACATGCACACACACGTGCACATGCATGCACACACACATGCATGTACATGCACACACACATGCACACACATGCACACACACAGTCCACACCTATATACCCATCTATATAACTGCTTTTAGAAATAATCTACATTAGCCTCGGAGAATGCTGGCTGGTCTCACAATCACCGTCACCAAGCCAAGCAAAAATTAAGATCCTCAATATTCTGGCAGTGGGTGGCAAATCTATTCTCCAAGTCACTAAATGGAGTTTGAGAGTAGGAAGTGGCCAAGTTCTCTTTAATTTGAAACTAAAATGGAGACGACATTATGTGATCAAGGTTAAAATACTGGGTAAGTCATAAAGACATTCAAACGTATCATCTGAGAACACAGGAATCTCAGTTGCCTCTGCTGTGCTTCTTCAAGCTATTTCGATGTAAGTTAACATATGGTTTTAAAAAAAAAGCTCTTTGAACAGTAATGTGGCTGAAGCCATTGTTATGAATTTGAAATGATCACATTTCTATAGTGTGTTGGTCAGGCACTTGAAATCTTCAAAGCTCATTTTTTATTGAAGAATCTAGGTATTCTCCCCTCCCCGATAATATATGTTTCTTGTAAAAAATGAGCATTTTACTTAGAATTTGTTTCTAACAGGGACAGAGAAAAGTGTAAATGCTCGCTCAACAAACGAATTAAAATTAAAAGGCAAAGGACACTTTCTCTAGTGAAACATCTAATGAGATAGTTGTGACGTTGACAGGGCTCTTTTAGCTTCCAGCCCCCGGGGGCTGGGGTTCCTCCAGCAGGTCCCCTGGTAAGCATGTGCATCCATCAACATCTAGTTCCTAGTGGGTGAGCAACACTGATTGTGCTAGCCACGATTACCCAAGATAGAAAAAGACCCACCCGTGGCAGAGGCAAAATTTGGTCTGTAACGGGCATTAGGAAGAATACGGGAGAATAACACCAGTAGAAGACAGTCACTTGGTATGTAGAAAATCGGGCATTTGGAACACTACAGCTAACTTTTTACTCATATTGTTATTTTTGTCCAAATCTCTTAAGTGTATCATCTGCAAAGTGTTAAGAGGAGTTACTTATTCATTAAGCACTTTGCATAATCTTTATAAGTAGCACCATGGAAACCAAAAGCACTGCACTACTTTGGTCTTCTCCCTGGTTGAACTCAAAGAAACAAATTCTGCTCTGTGGAGAATAGAGGAAAAGGAGGAAAACCAGGAAGGCAGTGTCTGTATTTTCTTTATGATTATAGTGTCAGATTATTATCTCCCCTTTCTTAGCTCATAAATTAGCATTCCCGAGTCATGAAAAGCCAGTCTTGGAAGTAAGGAGGAGGCCCTCTTCAAATCCCCCAGGCCTACTCAAGCATTCTCCTTGCCTACATCCGCTTTAACACATCAATCTAGAGGGGGATTATTCCTGGGGCTTTTGTTTCAAGTGCCAATGATCTTGAACTCCATGCTCACAGTGTTAGGTGACACAGGAGTCTAGCTCAATGTGTGCTGTGAGGTCCTGAGGGAGGAAAGTCTATCTGTAGAACCAACACACAGAGAACAGTTGGACTCTATAGCCCCAATTCCCAGAAATCAGAATTAACATGAAATTTGCGATTATTTTTTTTTAAGTTGGTGTTTCTAATCATTCTAATGAAGTTAGCTAGCTTCTGTGGGTCGTTTTATATCAGGAGCTGTGCTCTATTCTATGTGGAATAGACTATGCTAAGCTGGCTTTTTTTTAAAAAAATGTCACCTTAGGCACCTGAATTAATAGTTGGGTTATGTACTCCGTTAAGCCTTTCCTATAGATCAGCATAAGTGTGCTAGACAGACAATTCTTTAGAGCTAACATTTTTAAAAGGTGCCAAAGCCCCCTTTGAGATCTGTGTGAATTATCCAGATCCAGGAGAAAAAGTTAAATATACGGTGCCTTTACCCCCTCCTTTTCTTAGTTGCACTGAATAAGTAAAATTGCAGCGAAGTTGGCAAGAATAAATACTTCCTCGGTTTTTTTCTCAAGCTGCAATTAATGATAATGAAGCCATACCTTATATGGCAAGAAATACAGTACAAATTGGATAAGTAAGAAAAATGATCAGCCATTGTGTGCCTCCAATACAGTACATCAAGGTATCGCCACTGTGGGGCTATCTTTATTTTAAACCATTAAACAAAAACAATATAAATCTGCAGGCAGGTGTTTCTTGTTGCAGAAGTATCGAAAGTTGTAATGCAAACAATCTAATTTTAGCATCTATGTAGAATGTGAAGTAAATTTACTGATCACTGATGCATTGAGCATAGGAAGAAACAAGCAGCGGGAGCTTTCACCAAGATTATCCTATTAAAGCAGGAAGCCTTCACGTGGCTGCCGCGGAGGAAGTCGTCACAGGCAGGTGATGGGAGCGGGGGTCTGACGACTCGTCAGTGGGCCCAGTGTACATGTTAAGCTGTTGTTTTCTGCTCAGCTAAGCAGCAGAGAATTGATATGTTGGCAATGAAGTGCACTGACAATTAAATTGTAACTGACCTACATGTTACCGTCATTACGCTTTCTCTTTTTTTACTGCTTTCCCTCTTATTTAATCACACAGTATGGGGTTTTTATTAGGCTGTAATGTTAAAATCTTCATCCATTTAGCCATAAATGTGTGACTGGATATCTATCAGACTTTCTTGCACTATGCAAACAAAGCCATTTTGCTGAATCACTGTTGACTTGTTTGTGGCCTAATTTAATGAGTGCAATAACTTACATTACTATCCAGTTAACATTTAGGAGCCCAGAAAAGACCTTCCAGCATGCAGTAAGCCACTGTATACATTCTCTGTTCGTAGCTCTACTGTTTGCAGTAAATTTTACATGAGAATATGCATTGCTTGTAAGCCAAGCTCAGCTTATATCAGCAGAGGATAGCCCTGTGGGAAGCTAGCTGTGCTTGGGTTGAGGCCCTCCCTACAGTGGAGAACTAGCTATTTAGGACTCCCTTCCTCTGAGTACTACAGCTGTTCTGCCTGAATCCCATGGAAACAATAGACTCTGGTAGTCACCAGCAGGCAGAAACAGTTTAACCCTTTCTCGTTTTCTCTTCTTGTTATTCTTCATCCGTTCCCACTTCACCTTCCCTCAAACATGGGAAGGAAAAATAGGTTACCAGGGAGAGAGGGCTGGGGAGGGAGAATCATCATTAGTTTACCAAAATAAAGTTCCAGGACAGGATATGAAACAAGGAGTTAATAACTAAAATGAGTTATATTTATGAGTTAAAATGGCCATGATCTTGAATTAAGTACTATTTCATATTTACCTGGAAAAGCCCCACTCTTCTACCCTCTCAAACTATAGACATCTATATGCTGTCTTCTTTTCCAAACATAAATATATTATAATTTATTTCTGTTTCCATTATAATACTTTGAAAAAAGAGAGTAAAAGACATCTTTTTCATTTCACTCTGCCTTAGCTATTTAACTAATATCTCACAATTCAGTGGCTCAATTAATCACCAAGAATTCTCATTATTTCGATATGAGTCTTATGCATAGATGATGAAATTAAGACTATTCACTGGCTCAAAATAACCATTACTTTAAAGGCAACACACACACACACCAAGTTGAAAGTTTACAAATAAGTATTTCCATGCGGTGATTTGAAATAGATTTTAATTTATTTTCCTCCTTCTCGGAGCAATATCATTGCAGTATTTGAGTCAAGATTTAAGTCTTTAATTACTATCTATTATGCAATGCCTCAGACTGACATTACAATCTTAGAAGTCTCTAATGATAATACAATGAGAAGAAAATCATGGATGAAAGAGATATTTTAAATTTTTATTTCTTCCCATGAAACAGACAAAGGCAACCGCCAGACTTCTTACCCCCGGAGCTGTGTCAGTCACGTGAAAGATGACTTTGGTTCTCATAAAATAAGTGACAGGTCACATGAGATTCTTCACTGTGATAAACGGGGCCCCTATGTGTGGAACTGCATCTTCTTAAAAAGAGTTGCTTATTATTCTGTTTCATGTGTATATTTGCATCCCTGAGTGTATGTGTGCTCACAGGACTCAGAAGAGGGTGTGAGAGCTGCCAAGCCGTGAAGTTACAGGTACTTGCGAGTGACCATGTGGGTTTTAGAACCTCCAAACTGTGTCCTCTGCCAGAGGAGTAAGCAAACACTCTCCCCTGCTGGGCCATCTCTCTAGGCCTGTGGGTTTCATCTTAACAACCACAAATTTAAAAAGAACAACACAAATAAAACCCAAACAAAACTAACATTTTTATGGAAAGTAAGTAATCTATCAAGTCGTATAAAGAAAAGGGAAACACCAACAGCCTCTACTGAATTCCATGCAGTGTTCTAAGCCCTGGGTTGGGGGTGTCAATATAAATGATCAGATCCACAGGGCATGGTGGTAAGGCCTTTGGCCCCAGAACTTCTACCAACCTAGGTTACACAGTCAGTACACTGAGAGCAAATCTCTGAAAATAGTACTGAAAGGCAAATGATCAGCATTCTGATCCTTGTGGGATGTGTATTCTGTTCCAGAGAAACAAAAACAAATAAAACCCTAAGTCAAATACCAAGTAGTATGTATAACAGAACATGAGATTCTATAAAGAAAAATGAAATTTGAAAGAAGAAGAAGAAGAAGAAGAAGAAGAGGAGGAGGAGGAGGAGGAGGAGGAAGAGGAGGGGATTAGTAGTAGGGGTCACGTGTCGGTCTCTTCTGTCTTCCGGCTCCCATCCCTCCTCCCTCCTCCTCCTCCTCCTCCCTTCCTCCTCTCTTCTTCTTCTTCTTCTTCTTCTTCCTCTCTTCTCTCTTCTTCTCTCTTCTTCTTTCTTCTCTCTTCTTCTTCTCTTCCTCTTTCCTCTTCCTCCTCCTCCTCCTTCCTCCTCCCTCTCCTCCTCCTCCTCCTCCTCCTCCCCCCCCCCCCTCCTCCCTCTCTTCTTCTTCTTCTTCTTCTTCCTTCTTCTTCTTCTCTTTCTCTTCCTCCTCCTCCTCCTCCTCCTCCTCCTCCTCCTCCTCCTCCTCCTCCTCCTCCTCCCCTCCTCGCCTCTAAGAAATAATTCTGGAAGAAAGGCTGGATTTTATATTAGTGTTCTCACTAAATTCACCACAGTGAAGGTACTTTCAAAGACTTGAAGTAGATTGTCAATTACTGAAAATATATAATCTAAATCTGTTTTGCATATAATATTAATATGTACCTCTGTATACTTCTCATGTTGGAACATGATAACAGCAGATTTTTGAATTTATTTTTCACTGAAATGGTTCAAAGAAAGACTAAAAAAATAAGAGCGGGAAACAGTGTGCCACTGGGTATGCCCTTAAGACAGACAAATCTTCGTATCTGCTCCTGCATGCATTCATTTTGGATCTGTAGTCCATCATTTGCCACTGGGGTAAACCTTTTTGGTGCGGGAGAATTGTCTGTAATCTGTCAGTCATGTTTTAAATAAAACGCTGATTGGCCAGGCAGAAAGTATAGGTGGGAAAACCAGACAGGAAGTAGAAATGATATAATGAGAATAGGAGAATTCTGGGAAAGAAAAAGTTGATTCCTCCCACTCCTGCCAAGATCAACGAAGCAGCAGGATGTGATCTGCCCCACTGAAAAAAGGTACTGAGCCACATGGCTAACATAGATCAGAAAATGGGTTAATCAAGATGTGAGAGTTAGCCAGTGAGAGGCTAGAGCTAATGGGCCAATCAGCTTTATAACTTATAGAGACCTATGTGTGATTTTTTTGGGGGGGCTAAACAGTTGTGGGGTAATGGGTGGGATAGAAACCAACAAAGAAACAGGCCTTGGCCCTCTCATGTTACAGAATAGCGCCCACGTGCATAACTACATCCACATAAAGCCTGAGAAAACTTAAAAAAAAGACTAGAGTAAAACATTTGGGTTTTCAGCCGTATCAGGAAAAAATCTGGGCTGTTTTAAATGCTGGCTTTCTGGGCCTTCCTGCCAGGGAAAACTCTGACTCTTTCAAGCAGGCAAGCCGGACTTTGGAGCTATGGATACATTGTTGCAGCTTGCTTCCAGGCAAGAAAGTGCCATAGGAGCTTTTAACTGTTGTTTATTTATTTATTTATTTATTTTTGGTTAACTGTTGTTTATGAGCACACTATTGCAGCTTTCTTCCTGGCAAGAACCTTAAAACGCCATAGAGTTGTGTCAAAAAACCTCTCCATATTCCTTAGAAAAATTAAAGACCCATGTGGTCACAAAAAGAGAGATATACAGTAAAGACAGATTCAAAGAGTAATAAAACCTCTAAATGTTTTACAGTATGTTAAAAATATATACAGGCTAAAGATTAAAGTTCTCAAAAAAGAAAGAATGAAAGAAAGAACGAATGAACAAAAGAAAGAAAGAAAGAAAGAAAGAAAGAAAGAAAGAAAGAAAGAAAGAAAGAAAGAGAGTAGCCTGGGAGGCAGAGACAGACAGATCTCTGTGAGTTCAAAGATAGCCTGATTTAAAGAGAAAATTCCAGGACAAAGATATACAGAGAACCTGTCTCAAAAAAAGCCAAAAGTCAAAAGTAAAAATAAAAGAAATAGAAGTTAAAATAAAGCCATGTAAAGATGGAAAATACACAGAGAATCTTGATACTGTATGTTATTATGCTCTCTTTAAATTGTTTAAATGCTGAGGAAGGAGCAACAGCTGCTAAAAGATATTTGCTTATAAATGCTGCAGAATTAATCCAAGATAGGTATTTTGAAAATATCTTGACTTCACAGTTAAAGTCAAAAGGTATGTTACTTTGGGGAAGAGATTTTACTTTTGTTTCCACAGAAAATGAGAGGCTGTGGATTTATTCAGAGTTGAGAAGACAATAAGAAGGTGAAACCAAAGAAAAACATATAGTTATCCTCCTGGATATTGGAAGCAGACAAGTTTGCCCAGCAAAAATTGGGAACTTGGGGGTGGAGTGGGTTGGGGGCAAGGGGAGATGGGGAGAGCAAAGCATGAAGGGGAGGATAGGGAGAGCTTGGGGGAATGGGACACTTGGGATATAGGAAGGGTAGATATGGGAGCAGGGAAGCATATATCCTAATTAAGGGAGCCATCCTAGAATTATTAAGAGACTTGACTCTAGAGGGGCTCCCAGGTATCCAGGGAGATGCCCCCAGCTAGTTCCATGGGCAGCTGAGGAGAGGGAGTCGGAAAAGGCCAGATCCTATAGCTATACTGATGATTATCTTGCATATCTCCATAGAACCTTCATCTGGCTATGGATGGAGCTAGAGACAGAGCCCCACATTGGAGCACCAGACTGAGTTCCCAAGGTCCTGACGAGGAGCAGAAGGAGGGAGAACATGAGAAAGAATGTCAGGACCATGAGGGAACCTTCATCTGGCTATGGATGGAGATAAAGACAGAGCCACACATTGGTGCACCAAACTGAGCGCCCAAGGTCCAAATGAGGAGCAGAAGGAGGGAAAACATGAGCAAGGAAGTCTGGACTGCGAGCAGTGCTCCCACCCACTGAGATGGTGGGGCTGATCTATTCGGAGCTTACCAAGCCCAGCTTGACTGGGACTGAAAAAGCATGAGATAAAACCGGTCTTCCTGAACATGGCGGATGACGAGGGCTGCTGAGAAGCCAAGGACAATGACACGGGATTTGGACCCTACTACACATACTGGCTTTGGTGGGGGGCTGGCCTGTTTGGATGCTCACCTTCCTAGACCTGAATGGAAGGGGGAGGAACTTGGACTTCCCATAGGGCAGGGAACCCGTACTGCTCTCTGGACAGGAGAGGAAGGGGGAGTGGAGGAGGGAGGGGGGTAAATGGGAGGCAGGGAGGAGGCAGAAATTTTTAATAAATAATAAAAAAGAAAAATCCACTTTGATCAAGGACGACCACCTGAGGAATCTCCAGCAGGAATAGATGGCCCAGATGTCTGAGTTCTTCATTTAGAACAAGTTCAAGACTGTTGCCTGAGATAATCAAGACTCACAGGATACTTCAGTCAGGACTTGATCATAACTCTAAATTTTCTTTAGGTCCACATAAGATTATCAGCACCCCCAAACAGCTGGAAGTAGCCTGAAATACTACGCCCACATTCCAAAAAAATGAACTATGGATATTTCCGTCTTTTTAAAAAAAGAGGGGGAAGTGGTGTGGGAGAATTGTCTGTAATCTGTCAATCATGTTTTAAATAAAATGCTGATTGGCCAGGCAGAATGTATAGGTGGGAAAACCAGACAGGAAGTAGAAATGATGTAATGAGAACAGGAGAATTCTGGGAAAGAAATAGTTGATTCCTCCCACTCCTGCCCAGACCATCGAAGCAGCAGGATGTGATCTGCCCCACTGAATAAAGGTACTGAGCCACATGGCTAACATAGATCAGAAAATGGGTTAATCAAGATGTGAGAGTTAGCCAGTGAGAGGCTAGAGCTAATGGGCCAATCAGCTTTATAATTTATAGAGACCTATGTGTGATTTTTTGGGGGGGCTAAACAGTTGTGGAGTACCGGGTGGGACAGAAACCGAAACAAGCAGGCCTGGCACCTTCATGTTACACCTTTTGCTTGTGGGTTTTGGAGGGATGAAGTTCCGGTCCAGGTTGGGTTAATATCCACCTATGACTCCTTGAGTATACTATCCAACAATTAGAATTGAGATGACTTTTGGGCACCCACTCCAAGCCAAGAACTTCCCAATAAATATCATTATGAAGTAGGCACATGTGGAGAAGCAGTTAACAGGACCAAATCACCCAGATACTGAGTGAGAGAGAACATTTTTTTCTGTCCTGTATCACAGTTTTTCCTGCACTTATTTGGACAAAACAAAGGAGAAAACAAGAATAATATAACCTGCACTGTAAACAAAGAACTTCAAACACATGGGAAAGCTGATGTCTATTTTTAATGTCAGTAATTTGAAATTAAATGTCCCCATTACAGTTACTGTGGTGCTTTTCAATATAAAATGCAGAGTCTAGGTCATATTTTTAACAAGGACCGACATTTCATTGATGTTTCATTCCGTGGATGGCTTCTGTGAACCTATGCAGCACCTATGCAAGACTTAGGACATTGAAGCCTTTCCAGGCAGGATGCTGGGTGGAAGAAGTTAGAGGAGCCCGTAGTAAAAAGAATTTTTTCATTTCTCCATCTTACGACATCATCTTTCTTCAAAGACATTTCAAAGCTTCACAGTGGCAACAATAATTTTGGTAAATTTAATAAGAACCTCAATGTAGACATTCGTTTACTGTGATCTTGAATGAAAAGGTCGGGGACTGCCGAGCACTTCCTTGTCAACTACTTTCTATTCAAGTTTTTTTTTTCCATCTCTGGAATCACCACACTTGAAGCGGTACACTTTGGGATTGAAAGAAAAAAAAAAGAAAGATAAAAAATAAAATATTTGATCCAGAATCTAAAACTACAAATCTCAGTGTTGACACTTTCAAACATCATGATTATTAACTAAATTCTTTTTACTGCATATGTGGAGTTCTTGCTGTTTTGTGTTGTTTCGTTGCTGGGTATCAAACTCAGGGTCCTCATATATACTCATCTCTACCCTCTTTAATCTTTATTTCAACCATCAGTTAAATTATTCATTTAAATAAAATGGGATAATAGAATTGCTTTCCAAATTTTGTTGAAAAGGTTGATTTTTCTACCAGGAGGGTTCCTTTCTTCACTCTGCTGTCCAAGCAATGCCTGTAGTACAAGACAGGTGTCGCTATGCTGCATTGCTCCATGGCCCAAAGCCCTCGGGGATGCCAATGTGGTTCCATCTTCACACCCTATCTCTAGTCACCGTCCTCCTTCATTCCCACACAGTCCCTCCCTGCATTTGTCATACTTGATACAAACCTGCATGATTTTAGTTCCCACAACATTTCCTAACTGTTCTCATTTCTGTATTTCTTTGCATGCTGGTACCTCTTCTTGGACTGGCTACTTCTTCCTGAGCCTGTAAGGAGGGTTCCTAACCATGCAGAAAGCTTAACTTGGCTTCCGCAAATATTAACTTTTTAGAAATGCATGCTGAACGCTCAGTGCTGTGACTGAAGCAATGAACGAATGTCAACCCCATCTTTCCGCCACAAGCATATTGCGTGCACTCACATGTGTTCTCTCTTTGTAGCCACACCATGCACAGTCTTTCCGTATAGCTCACGTCATCAATGAGCAATGATGGAGGAGGGTCATCTGTCTAAGTGTTACTTTCATTGGTTAATAAAGAAACTGCCTTGGCCCTTTAATAGGATGGAAAATTAGGTGGGCGGAGTAGACAGAACAGAATTGTGGGAGAGAGAAAGCAGAGTCAGGCAGATGCCTCAGACAGATGCCGTAGCTCTCCTCTCTGAGATGGACGCAGGCTAAGATCCTTACCTGGTGCTACACAGGTTATCAGAAATGGGTTAATCAAAATGTGAGAATTAGCCAATAAAAGGCTGAAACTAATGGGCCAGGCAATGTTTAAAAGAATACAGTTTCCATGTAATTATTTTGGGTAAAGCTAACTGGGTGGCGGGAAGCATCCCGCCGCTCCCATCACAAGAGAGCAACAATATGAAAGGCACAATGGAGAAAGCCCTCCAATTAGAGCCACTCGGTGTCTGTATGTTCCATGTTACTAACTCTGACATTTGTAAAGATCACAGGCCCAACAGAGGCTTCATCAGGAATATAGCATTATTTTGCAGATAATTTAGGGACTGTAAATAGTGACTTTATTGTGAAGGGCCATTTTATATTACATAATTTTACTGTATTATTAGTGGACAATGCTGTCTCCCCATATCTATGTGAGTGGGATCTAAAATATCTAATCCTTAAAGTACAGGTTAAGTGGTTGTACATTTAGTTCTCAATACAAGAGAGTTGGAAGGCAGGAATGAAATTCAATACCCGATTATGGTTTACCAAACTAGCTTTTGGGTATTTCCATGGAGTTCTGTTGTGTCAACACAGTCATGACTATTAACTGTTCAGTGATCACCACATAATTTCATCACACCATCCCAACTAGACTACTACACTAGTACTCACTAGACTACTGACTCTTGCAATATAAAGCCATTCACTTGGCATCCTGGTCTAGATTTGATACTAGGACTTGAACAGCTTGTGTTCAAACCTCAGCTAAGTTGTCAACTTCTGTGACCTCGAGCATATTGCTTAAACTTCCTAAACTTGATTTCCCCATTTTCAAATGGCAATGGTAACAATGGCTCCATTAGGGAAAAGTCTGAGACTGGACCTGGCTAACACGCATTGCAGGTTCTGGCATCTAGTATGTGCTCACTAAAGGTTAACCACCATGGCACCTTCGCATGTTAGCACGGTTCAGTCTCTGCTGCCGGTGTCGACCTCAGCACCCAGCACAGGGCTTGTTTATGTCCTATGCAAGGAATTCTTTGAATCTTAGCTGAAAATTTCAGCAAACCCTTTCAAAAATTGAAATTTGTCACTTAGGTTTGCTTCCCAATTATGGTTCAGTTGCCTTACAGACATCTCCAGATGGCTGAGTGTGAAAAGATCACTCTAATTGGGCTGAATTCCCGAAAGTCAGTCATTTTCTCTGCACCATACTAAGGGCCCGAGGCCTTATCACCCAGTTACCTCTCGTCCCTCCTACCTTCCTCCACCAGAACTGGCCAGCCTCCGGGCAGTTGGCTTCTGTCTGCCTCTCCCATCAGCCACTGCCAAGGATGCTAGCCTGTCCTGTATTGGAGCCAGGTGGGGCTGGCAAAGCCAGCTGTTGTCTGCCTTGTATTGCCTAGACTTGTAGATGCCAATCTTCCTTCTCCCTGGCTCAGGATAAATCTTTGGCGTCTTTGCTCTTTTCTGCAAACATAGTTGAGATGTTTTCGTGTGGGAATGGCACTGTTCTACAAAGGATAATCCTATCACTCACTTACCTATATTCACTTGTTTGTTTTACCGAAACTAGATCAATGTAAACGTGAGGTGGCACGGTGTGCCCTCCAGAACTCAAAGAAAGCAAACAGACTTAATAAGGTTGTGGGAGGGGCAGCCACCATATCCGAGCATGAGGTTTCTGGATCTCGTCAGGAGCCTCATAGTGAACACTTTCGCTCAGCCCCGCGCCAAGGATCTTCCATTTGCAATTATGCTGAGCTGCAAGCTGATTGATCTCTCTTTAGAGGGAAGTGGAAAAAAACAGAACTTAAGTGTTTTCAGCGTTCGGCTCTCCTCACTGCTTTAGCTGCTTATCTGGCAGGAGCTCGTAAGACGCCTACAACCGCTTCAGCCCTAACTCTCCCAACGCTGGCAACAATTAAATGAATTCTTAAGAAGAGAATCAGAAAAGCAGGAGGCAAAATGAATGGCTTATCCAAGTGCTGGGGAAGGAGAGGCTGTGTATTCAAGATGGAAAGCATATAAATACACCACACACACACACACACATGCATATTATGTTACATATCTATAAAAATGTGAAATGTTATTTATTTTGAGAATACCCAGTCATTTCCATCTGTAGTAAGAATCCATAATAACATTCTCTGTTTATATAACTCTTTTCACCTCAAGAGATCCCGAATGCATTTCAGACAGCTCTATATACAAACAGAGGGCAGGAGCGCCGCCATCGCTACAGTTTGGTGGTAGGAGCCAGGGAGAAAATGCTGTGTGGCTGCATTTATCTTAGGGAGCACTAATAAGAGAGCAAAGAGCTGGTGAAGGACAGGAGAAGCCCATGATCTTAAGACATCATCAGAGCGACTTTCGATGTGTGTGTAATACTGGGTGACACCTCAAATTTTGATAGTGAATTAAGTGAAAAAAAAAACCCTGAGAACTCAGTGTGTTTCCTTTGGAAGGATGGAGGCTGATACAGGCAAGGCAAGGTTAGTGAACTAGGGACTCAGGGCCATAGGAACCAGTCTGACACGGGCCACCAAGTCATGCCCTCCAGTTTATGATATTGACTATGCCTGTGACGGGAACGTATAGAAAGACAGTACATATAGGTTCAGCTTCCCCATGCTTTCACTCATTGTCTGTTTCAAAGGACTGGATGGATCACCTTGTATATTCATTGCTACTCATCAACAATTCAGTCAGCTCAGTGCACAACCAGACTGGTCTGACTTTCACAGTGTACCATTTAAAAACAATGGGAAAGAAAATGACAGTAATAGTCTATAGAAATTCACATCTCATAAGTTAAAGCCTGGCAGAAGAGGATATTCCACATGTCTGTAAGAGTAACACACTGCAAACATCTTAGTATCTAGAGAAAAAAAACCTGAAAATCAGCTCAGCCTTGTTAAAAGAAAATCCTACTGACTAAGTGCCCAGTTACAAAGACTGTCCTGAAAGCCTTGAACCGTGCTTCTCTGACTTACAAATGAAAAATGAACAAACACACAGCAACAAGCAAAGAGCCCTTGTCTCCAAGGGAAGAAGAGGGAGATGGAACCAGGAGATGCATCCACTAAGGAGAACAGAAAAGAGGGCTTCTGGAATCGAAGTATCTTGTTGCCAACTCTGAAAAATTCATCCTGTTCTTCAAAATCATGGTGGACTATTGGTAACTCATCTAGTGCCTTGGTATAGTCAAGGTTCTCCTACTGAGACTCCCTCCTATTAAAAATGTCCAATTTCTGAACACAGTCAAATGTACCTTCTCTATTTTGAGATGAAAAGGACCCGACTCTTCCTAGGGCATAGGGCAGGAGTTGGGAACTGTAGAACATTATTGAGTACTTTTGAAGCAGTGTTGATGTTAATGATAAACCTTTATTATAAACACAACTTTTAATCCCATTTTCCCTTGAAATAAGTCAAGGTGTTGGTGGGCATATGCCTCTAACAAAGGACTACAATCCAATGAGCAAGCCATAGGACCTGCATAGCAGCAGTGATTGCTTTGAACCACTCCACAAAAACTTTGAAGAAGCTGTATTGTAATCATAGCTGCTTGCTGCTCAAACACAACTCCAGCACCATATGGCCCCAGCCACAGTTGTTTCAAAGGGTTTGTAGCAGATTCTTTTTTTTTTTTTTTGCGTGCTCAAACATCAATAAATTCTAGATGATCTTATTTACTCCGCAGGCATTTTCATCCAGGGAAAAGGACTTTCTCTGTTGACCCAGCAGAACGATTATGATTGGGACAAATATAGTCAATCATGAAAGACTTCTGTGGTTGATGAAAACCCTCCTTCCACGTCTCTTCTCTAAGCTTAAATGTAGGGTATGATAATGTGGTTTGTTAAGAACAGCAGTTGAGAAACCACAGGCCCTGGTCACCATCTCAGGCAACTAACAAAGGACCAAGAGTTTCAGATACCTGCGGTCACATCCCTGGAGATATGTAGATCTGTAACACTCTAAGGTGCACTTGCTGCTCTCTGCTGCTGCTGCTGATTGACAGCTTGGTACATTGGGGGTTTAAACACAACTGCTAATGTTCCCCAATACCAGCTTCTCTAGGTGCTATGATCTCCAGGATTTCCTCCACAGAGAAAACAGCATGTGGAGGGGAGCAAGAATATTGGATTCCTATCTGGCGTCAGTGCAGAGTGGGAAAGAGGAATAGGTCACATGGGCATGGGCAAGAAGGGTGAATTGTTTATGTCATTCTGCGCCTTACATTTTTCCTGAAAACCACCCCTATCATTCGATTAGCCAATGCTACTCACTCACTTTGCCATGGTTTAGGCTGTGAAGTAGGTAAAATATTACCAGGAACAGGAGAAAGAGGAGACTAAACATCACCAAGGATAGGAAAGCAGAAAGTCACTTTTATTGATAGTATAGTCACTTTTATTGATAGTATAGGAAAAGCTGGAGAAATGGCAAGTATTTGTAGAGACAATGTGTCAATGATCCAGGAGAAAAGATTACATGTGTTAAAGTTGAAGCTACAGGTTGTCAAATAAAAAGCCTGTACCCAGGTATAAAATACCTCCCCTTGAGTTGTTGATTGCCCCAGAGACCCTCCAATACAATGCAAGCTATTGACGTTGCTCTTAGTTGTCTTCCAGAATGTGATGGCAAGACACTGCTATTATTGAAGACTAATCCAGCTGGTACTGAGAAGACAGTTTCCTTCCTGCTGGATAGCTCTCACGGTGGTAGGAAGGTGTTATGCAGGCTTCAGGGGTGGGGAAGACCATTACTGACTGTCCAACTCAGCTGTGAATTGTAACAATAGCCCACCTTCAAGATATGCCCATGGGTGATCTAGGGCATATAGACTTAACTAACGGCTTTCAGGTGACATTTAAGGATTATTCCATAAGATGAAATGCATGTCTGATACTGCAAATCTGGCCAAGAACACAGGGCTGGGGAGCTCATAGTTCCTAGAGATGAGCCTGTTATTATTCCTTTTGCTAAATGGACATAGTAACAAATTGCCCTGTGAATTCCTGTCTCTCTCTCTACTCTTAGCTTAGTGCAGCTCTCAGGTCTCACTGGAGATGTTTAGGAACTCCCAACTGGTTGAAGCACAGAGAAGGTGAGTGAGGAGTGTGCTCAGTCATGACGAAGACACCTGTATCACACCCCTGTCCCAAGGCTCAGGGATCCCCACAGTAGATAGGGTAGAAACATTGTAAGAGAAGATGTCACGGAGGATAGGAAGAAAACAAACCTTTCCAGACATGATACGACTGTTGTACTCATGGGCTCATAGCACACATGGGTGCCTTCACATGTTCAAGCCAGTCAAGATTCTAGCATGCAGTAGGGATGGGTTCATGAGCTCCCACTCGTAGCTGAGAAGCTGTGGGCAGCTGATAGGTTCTGGGAAGAGAGAGAGAGTATTCTTCAGGGCTTTGGTTCTTGGGAGGTGAACCACAAGCCCATGGAAGGTCCTGACCCCCAAAATATATGGACATCACAAATTGTAGTCAATGGGTTATCAATTAAGGTTGGGGAGGTAGAGAATGGGGGCATATCTGGGTAGACTTTAGGGATGGATATGATCAAACCTCATTCTACAAAATCCTAAAAGAATTAATAAAATTAAAAATCCTCACATTTTAGATAATAATGGTAATCATAAATAAAAATGGATAGAATCTATCATTCTGTGGAGATATGCACTCTTTCTTGTGATTTTACTTTTTTTTTAATAAATGGAGCTGTCCCAATTAGCATGAAGGGACATTTACTTACTTCCACAAAAGCACAGGAAGACCAATGATGAGTGCTGACATTGTGTCTTAGCTAAACAGATAACAGAGACTGGAAGGGACAGAGGAAAAAATCATGGAAAATGACCACAGCCACAGATGATGGCCGTGTGTAGGAAGGCACAGTCACTGCAACACATAATCTTACAACTCTAGTTTTTAAAAGAAAGATCCAAGTTCTTGGTGTACACACACAATTTCTCATTTTAAAATATCTGCGCAGCTATTTTCAAAAGACAGTATATAGAACAAATAAATATGATATGAACCGGAACTGGCCAATGGTTTCTGCTTGAAAAAAAAAATAATTCTGCTCTAAGTATGGCTATGGAGGGAAAAGTAGAATTATATGGTCTCTCAGATCCTATGTGGGGGCAATACATAGCACCTCTTTCCTGAATTCTTAACCTGCTTAGAACAAAGGAGTGAACACATTGAAGGCAAATTCTACCATTCTTATTGAGGAAAGCAAGGCTGGGAAAGACAAGCAATGGAGATGGCTGGGATTAGACTCATTTCTACAGTTGGGTTAGGCCTCTCTGCTGTCCTTCTGTACCTTCCACATCAACCCAAAGATGTACTCCCTGCGGACATCTGGCTTCCTAAAGAGAGACAGCAGAAAGCAGCTACCACCACTTGGTTTCTATTAACGATATCTCAACCTCAGGAGGCTCATTCCTCTCTCCACCAGTGGAGGTGAACAAATGGGTTGGTGGACCCAGGAGTGTTCCACAGTAGTAATGAAGGAAGACACAATTACCCCCATAGTTATTTTCAGCTAAGGCCACCTCGAGAACAGTGCATCTTTGTACAAGTAACACAACGGCATTCCGCCCTGGCAGACGAGCAACAGAAGGACCCTTTCCTCCGGCCAATGCAGCCCCAGCCCCGGGCACACAGTTTGGCAAGCAGCAACAGGGCTAGATTCCAGCCCACACTTGCCTACTCGGCTGGGTGCCTAAGTACAAAAACCCACAACTGCCCAGAGCAGCCATGCTTCAGACACTAATAATACTACCAATTTGATTCCAGACTCTCCAGTCTCCAAAGTCATCACATTGTGTGGAGACACACTCATTGTCCTTCCTGAATCGCTGGGCTCAGTGTTGCCAGGCCTTGATGAGTGTGGGTGGGAATGGGGTGGGAGGGTGGGAGTTGAACACAGGGGAGACTGACCGCCTGTGCGGCCTGATGCCTTTTTATTATTATTGTTCTCTCAATATCACAATCACCAACTTAGTTCCAATTTTCCAAGAACGAACAGCCATTTTTTTTTCAGCGTGTCAGAATTTAGTGAGACTATAATCATTTCCTCACAACGTTTTTTAGTAAAGAATATATTAAAGGAGACATTGTTTCTAAAGTTTCCATGCTCAACGGTGGCTTGTCCCACATTCGTTCTATTCGGATGTCAAGCTGTAATTGCTGGTTTGCAGCAAGGTTACCGGATGGGTTCGAAAATGCGTTTCAAACGAAGTATCAAAGGGACTGAAGGAAAGGCAGTTACCAGTTCCTGTCGCCGAGGTGGGTTCGAGCTCTCTTGCAAATAACCAAAGTGGTACTAGTCTCATTCAAATCCATTACACGCTCATGACACAGCATCTTCTTTTGGCGAGCTCCACCCAGAAGGAAAACCAAAAAGACACGGGGATCTAATTAGATCAAAGCACACAGAAAAGCAGTGGGCAATCCCACTTCTCAGAGCTGAGAGGTGTGGTTAAGAAAGGAAACCAAAGATTCCTTCAAGCCAACACCTTCTCCACTTGTTATAGCTGAGGGATTGCTATCAGTGCTGTCTTCAGAGAGTTGCAGAAGCCAGTGTCCCTTCCTTCCGCAGACCCCTACGTAAATTAGGTTCCCTAGGAGAGACGAAAAGAATCCTGTGCTGCTTAGTTTGAAGTTAATTCTTTACCCTAGTCTATTACCAGCAAACGGGAGTCTCGATTTTTGCCAAACACTGTCCAGGTGTCCAATATATGTTAGGAACGAAAAGCAGACCTCGCTGTCTGCCCGACCCGCAAAGACTGCTCCCTCCCAGACAGTCTGAGATCATTCATTCTTTTATTCAGTACTTATTAAGAAAATCCAAAAGAGCGCGTTGATATCTACTGCTGCTGCTGCTTTCTCTATCACCCTTTTATGTGAGCACAATGTATATAGCCAAATCCGCCCTCATGTGAAGCTTAAAATGCTCATATATTTTTCTCTCTGAGAGGAGCCACTGCCTCATCTATCCTTTAATGAGGAAACAACATCCAATAGGCAACTGAATGCAACTCTGTCCCATAAGGAACTCATATGTGGAAAAAAACATACTTATTGTTTCCTCCATTTTAATGACAGAAAGATACCCCGAGTGCAGAGGTGAGTTCTTTGGACAAAGCAAGACGTTGCCCGTTCCCAACTGTGCCTACTCTCATCTCTGGTTAAGCCCTGTACTGTGGCTCCTCCATAGCTGTCCTCATTTATGTTTCTAACACTTTCAACTTGGAGAGCTCCAGGGTGAAAAGTCGGCTTGCAGATAAATACCCTTAATGTAAGATGCCCACAATTGATGAGCTTGCTTTTTCTCCTGCTCTCTCCTCTCACAAAGATAACAAACAGAGAGGAGCGCGTGGCACATGGGGAAGTGGAGTTAAAATGTACTGCACGTTACCAATCCTAACATAACATTGGCAGCTTGCATCATCCCCCTGCCAAACCCAAATTAACACACTGCCTCACTGGAAGGCAAAGGCTGTAGCTATATTTATAGCTCAATTAACAAGTTTCATAACTAAACCTCCAGAAGTCCTAGGCAAACCCGACAAATGCTACGTGTCTTAACACCAGGGTGACCCTGCCAGAATGCCACCATCTCCTCACAAGGAACAACTCCTGCTATCACCTCTGAGAACAATGATGATTGGCACTGGCCCAGTGGATAAAGGGAGGCTTGTGGGCAACTTGGCTCTTTTCAGGGGTACATTTCCTCGCAACACCCAACCAACACACATACGGTGGATTCAAGCAGGCGGCTAATTCTTCCCTCTGCAGATGATAGAAATGCTGTCTCCTCAGGAGCCAATGGCTGAGAAAATGTCTGCCATCTTATGACTCAGGAGCCTTGGTTCCTCCAGGAACAGTATAACGCAAACAGAGTACGTCACTTAGAGGGTAGGATTTCTTCAAAACAAGAAGAACAGTTCTTCATAAAATCCTCAGAGGAGGTTATTTTGCGTAAGGGAGAAAAGTCTCAGGGTGGTCTTGTAGATCCAGAGAAAATACTGAAAATCTAATCTCACAGAATAAAGGTGGTTAAGCCAAAGAGAGGGGCTGTCATTGGTCTGACTGGAGTAAGACCACAAAAATTCTGCCATGTGTCAGTTCCTCCTGAGTCTCATATAAGTCTTAAAACAAAGAAGTGCTGCCAACACCATAAAGAAAGGGCCAAATGTCTTTGGGTGGGTCATAGATAATCTTCTTTATCTCTAGCCCTCATCCTATTGCTTTCATCCACTTGTGATACTTGTTCTTTGTCAGACTGTTTTCCCACTAAACCAGAAAGGTAGGTCCTGCAAGTGTAAGACAGCCATTCCAGCAGGTGGCCAATCCTTTCTTCTGTAGATAATGGAAATGCCATCTCCTCAGCAGCCAGTGGTTGAGAGAATGTTCCTTCTTAAGTCTGGAGCAAGCATGCATGCATACATACATACATACATACATACATACATACATACCTAATATTACTTCTTTGTAAATATATTCTCTGTATTTGTTGCATGCATGAGTGGGAGAATTAGTACAATTCCCCTGTCAACTGATCCCATCAGAGCTTCCATCACACTGTCTCCAAATTACCATAGGTTTTATTCAATAGAAATTTAAGTTCTATAAGACTAAGCCATCCATGATATACAGAAAACCCTGGTATGAACTGTAGACTCCTGTATTTAAAAAAAAATTCACATTTTTTTTTCTCACAAAATATCACACTAGCTTCCATGAAGGAGGCATGTTAGAGGCATCTTGAAAAGATTGATGGGCAAGCAGGAAACATTTTCAGTGTGCCTCAAGGGCAGTGGAAGTTCATTACCTTATGTAGGCGAGGGAGGGCACTAAGCACAGAAAGACAAGGCTAGGCAAGCCTCCAGAGCCGTGAAAACACAGGAGCTCAGACACAGACTATTTCAGTTTAGACAGACGAACTCAACCAGGGAGAGTTGTTAAATGTACCCTGGGAAGGTAGCACACTTTTTAAACCATTGGCACCTCCAAAGCATCTGAAAAGTTTAGGTGTTATTCTACAAGAAAGAGATACATACTGTTAAAGTACCTCAAATATGGGGTACCAGGAAGGAAGGAGGCCAGTGAAAGGCACTCACTGGACCTCACTGGAGGGAAGAGCGGGGATACAATGTATAGAGGAGACAGCTGGAGCCTAGGAGGGGTCAGGAAAGGTTCCTTCTTTTGGGAGAAGTCTACGTTACAGAAACCTCTAGAATTAACATATAGGCAGCAGGGAAGGGAGAGGAACGTCTAGTACTCGCTCTCACTTCCTGGCTTGGGAGACTTCACTGGTGGTGGTATTGAGGGGAGGGCAGAGAAAGCAATTAGCAGGAGCAAAGAACTGAACTGTTGGCCTTGTGATCAATAGCAATATTTTTTTTCAAGGAAGTTTTATAAAAATGAAGGCAATAAAAGTGAATCCAGGAGATCAAAGAATGAGTTTGACATGCATAAACGAAGAATTGCCAAGACATTGAGGTTTTTTTTTTTTTTTTATTAGCTCAGAAAAGCTTGAGGAAGAAGAGGGTTGACAAGGTAGGGTGTAAACAAACAAAAACAAAAAGGCAAACGAAATACTCTTCTTTATGATATAATAAGGCTGGACACATGCCCAGACTATAGACAGGACAGCACCAGAGTGAACCCAGAAACACTGAAACACACTCTGGATTCGGGGTAACACTGAATGTGGCTCAACACAGGCTCATTGATGGTGATTCAGATAATTTGTGCATCACTACGGTAGAGGACATGGCAGATTTTTCTACTTTCTGCTTAATTTTGCTGTGAACTTAAAATCGCCATAAAAATCAAAGTACACCAGATAAAAACCTTGGTGGGGTACAAAGAGATAAAGTGACAAATTGAGACAAAAGCAGAAAATATGACTCTCACTGTCTCCACACAATCACAAAGAACTATATAAGTATACATATGTATAAATAATTTATGTTGTGAAGTAGTCTGCAAAGAAAATATTCAGGACAGAAAATATATCTGATGCAGGAATGTCCTTGGGAAGGGCTCAGTACAGTGTTCCGTGCATAGTAACTGTTGGACAGATATGTTATTTTCAGTACTGTGGTAGTCATTAGCTTCCTTTTTATTGCAAAGCCATTTGGAACATGACCCCAGCTCCACAATCAGGTCATTAACTCATATAATGAATGATTTTGAAGGCTCAGAGTTTGAGTTCCCTATAGAATTTCACACAACTCCGTGCCCAGTACCCTCATCCACCGATCCATTCTTCAACCCATCTCCTGAGAAAGTGCCAGAACTGGTGGTCATTCTGGCTGTCCTTTTTATTCTGAGAAGTCTTTGAGCACTTTTATCCATATGGTACTTTTACAGAAAGTGGCTCAGGACCTCTTGGATTTAAACAGCAAATTTACATGTACCAAACGGGAGATGCTCAGCTCCGTGCAACAGCATTACAAGTCAAGATGAAGCCTGGAGGGTTCTAGCTGGAGTCGTAACCAGAGACGCCACAGTGACATCAAGCATTGGGTTCCTCTGCCTTTCTGCCCAGCTTGTCTCTGTTCCTTTTACTCAGTTTTCACCTTCTTCAGGAACACACAGTGGCTGGCACACTTTTGGAGGTCACCTAGGGTGCGTGATACTGTTGCTTTCTCAGCACCTTTCTTTTGAGAATGAAGCTTCCCAAAGAACCCCCAAAGACCTGCCTGATACCTCACCACTGGCTGCAAATTTCCCAGGGCCCTCTATCTCATACCATTTTTAGGTGACACCAGGAGTGAGGCCACCACACTTGCCTTGGAATAAGCAGAGTCATTCCCCTAGAAGAGAAGTTTTTAGATGCACGTGACCTTCAGAAGACCAGTTATCCCATTGTAAGTATAGGGTGGGCCATGGAAATGGATTGGGGATTTTTAGAAATGAATTTTGATGATAATTGTCGGAATATACAACATAAGAAAAACTTTTTTTCTTTTTATTTTTATCAAGGCAGGGTTTCTCGGTGTAGCCCTAGCTGTCCTAGAACTCCTTCTGTAAACCAGGCTGCCCTTGAACTCATAGAGAACTACCTGCCTCTGCCTTCCAGGTGCTGGGATTAAAGACTTTAAAGGTGTGTGCCACCATGCCTGGCAAGAAAAGCAAAACCTTTTAAATTTACACAGTTAATATGTAAATATAAAAAGTGCTTTGAAAAAGTATTTCTGGAGTGAAGAGATGATATAACAGCAAATTGTGAGTGGGTTCATATTGGTTCAGAATTATTCCAGGGAACATGAGAAGGAACCTGCCAAAATCTGGAGGCACACCATGAACATCAGTGTGCTGTCTCAGAATAGTGTCCATGATTCCAGGAGAGAGTCTTCTCATTCAGCCTGTTGACATTAGGCTGCTTGTTTGAGCTTAGACATAATACTAAAATCTGGAAATAAATGCTAATATGTCAAGTTCATAGCAATAAAAGAGGATATAATCCAGAAGAGAAGACCAACAGCTAAACAAATTACTGTAATGTGTGTATTTGGGCACACTGTGTGTGTACAAAGAAAAGTCTGGTCCCAAGTACTCCATAACAGAATGCAGTGTTGGACTGGGGCCTTGAAAATTGATCAGTTGCTCACCAAATGTTCCAAGGCTTGGAGGAAGAACATCTCCCAAAGAAGAAACACTGTAGACAAAGGCATGAAAATATGACCCAGTAATCTGTCCTCGTGAAACTGCATGTAGATATGATGTCTGGAGAAGGGAATTCAACCAACGGTGAGGAAAGGAATGTGTCTGAAGATTCTGTCAGGCACTAACCAATGGGCAGCCTTTTCTGCCCGTAGAAAGTGGGCTTTTATGCAACATGTAAAACTAAAGTCCTAAACAAATAAGTAGTTTTTTTTTAAATAACCGAGAAAGTAAAGTTTAGATAATGATTTAATATTTCATGGAAATTCACAGTATTGTTTAAGACGAAGCAATAACAGAGACACAGGTGAAGGAAGAGAACAAAATATTTGATGGAATATGGTAGAAAATTGAATGTGGTAAAAGATGGAAAATTCAGGACTGACTGAGTGGCAGTATAATGAGAATCAGGAACAAAAAAAGACAGGAATTGTTAAAACAGGGAGAGATTGACTAGGGAAAGTCTGGAACTCTCTGAATTTAGCACTGAAAGATCCACACGCTGGGGAGTCCTTCAGTTCTGGGTAAAGCGGGGCAGCTGGTGGGAAATGAACCGTGAGGGAGGATGATAAGGTAAATTTCAAAGGCAGCACATTTTAAACCCATTGCATAGTAGAGCGTTCTATTTGTATTGTCTTGTTCCCAAACAGATGGCCAGTTCAGTGAGAATTACACTAGCCAGAAGGCAGCTTCAAAAGCAAGTTTCTGCGCTACATCCTACCTTGTAGTTCTCACCATGGGGATCTCAGGCACTCGATTTTGGAGGTCCTAGCACGGGTGGCTGGCTGTCTCTCCACTTGGGTCCAATGGCTGGAGATCCAATGTAAAGGATGGATGGGCATTTCTTGAGCTACTCTAGAATTATCCTTAAAGCAATATACATTTTTGTAACCTATGATCATTTCCATCAAAAAAGCTAGCATCTGTTTTTATTGCCTTCAAAAAATTGTAAATTCATCTGAAAACAGACTGTTTCCGTGCCTTATTAATGTTTGTACAAGGAAGTCATATACATACTCTTCATGTTTACTGACCAATAATTTGTGGTAACACTGAATTAAAATAAGTCAATAAAGGGAGATATTACACTTATCACATGCTAATTCAAAACAGTGATGCTTTCTAAACTCCTCTCTCTTTTACAAAATTGAAGTAAGAATCTGAGAGCAATGTACTAGGCAATGATACATTTGGGAGGTTGCTCTAAGAAGAGCCTGACCATTGAGCCAAGCTTTGGAAAAACCCAGAAACAGCTCAGGAAGAAGAAATTCCATTGAAGACATTTATTTGTCCTTGAGATCAATATTATTCCACCAATAGCATGCTCTACAAATTGACCCAGTGCTCTGAGAGTCCCTAAACATCTTATTTGAAACAATGGAGCAGACATTGAGGATGGTGTTCAACTCTTAACTTAGTAATTACCACTACTGATTTAAACCAGACCTTTAGTGTTATTTTAACATAGGTTTTGGATTTAATTATCTTAAATGACTCAAGGAATGCATACAATTCCCAAACTGTTTATCTCTTTTATGGTAAAATCTCTTTCTTTATCCCTAGAAATCTGCTTTAATTATTTAATCAGTTTGGCTGAAACTCACAAAGCATTAAATTGTTAGTTGTTACTTAACATTCCTTATAAATTGCATTTATTAATTTCTGGATAGAGACTTGTCCATTGCTACAGTAATTTAAATTAGTACCACATGGTTACCGACCGCTGCTGAATGATGATTAAATCTTTGGGGCAAATTCAGTCTTTTAAGATATTTAAATGGCACTTGAGATAAGCTAACCAAATTTGGGCCCAAGAAGTTACAATTTATCAAAAATGTAATAAGGCATGGCCAGAATATTCATCGTAAGCAGCACATAATGTGGTCCATGAAATGACATTTTAGCATCTCCCTCACTGTGGTCACAGGGAAGTGTGCTGACGCAGCAGACAGTGATGCTCGGTTGATATTTAACACTTCCCATCTACAAGGTGCTCTGCAATATCGTGGCTTTTTATACACTCCAATCCCCCGATACTCTATCCATCATTTTATTATTGGACATAGTGACATATTTCTTTCCTGGTACTTTGATTTCTTAAGCACAAACAGTCAACAGGGCTCACAAACCTAGGGAATCTTAGCAACAGAAGGAGAAGTTGGTGGCATTTCAGAATGACATAAATTTCGAGGAGAGAGGCTGCTGAGGCTCTGGACTCCACGCCTCTTTGGGACAGATGATGAGGGGAAGGATCTACTGAAGTAAAAGGAGTGCAGAGATGGGAAGAGGCCTGGGAAAATGGGGTGCCCACTTGCAATCCAGAACATCTTCTCAATCACTGATTGGATTCCTGGAGCCCAATCCTCAGCCTTCAGACTTGCTTGGATCTGTGAACTAACCTGATTATTTCTTCCTAGCTAACTAACTGGGGAAATCAAAAGATACAAAATAAAATATAGCCTTGAATACAAATTAAAACAAAGCCAAACCAGAGTGTCAAATAAGAGCAGGGCATGACAGAGGATGTAAGAACCATCAACTGGAAAAACTGGCTGAAACACTTGGGGGAAATAGCAAAATCAACTAATAAAATAATAGATTCATCTTCCTGCAGCTGAAGATAAATATTAAATAATCCTAGGTGCTGCTGGCTGAAAATTAATTTCTGCAAGGTAAATAGTCTAGTACGTATATGTGTTTCAATTTCTGTTTGGCAAGGTGCCTATTTTGAACATCCTATGCAAGCTTTTGAAGTATTAGGACTGCTCAGATAATGCAGGTGCTTAACCAAGAATTGCTTCCTTGGGGCTCCTGAGCACTGAGGAAAAGTCTGTTTTGGATCATCACACTCCTAAGTAATTTCAGGTAGTCAGCCTAAAAACACAACATTTTTTAATACATTAATGATACATTGCAACCCTTCGGAAGTGAATTGTGCCCAAAGAGAGAAGTGACACTCACCTATTAGAGAGCCACAAGTGCTGAACCACTGCAATTTGTGGTCCCCAAATTACAATCAGGCGCAGTTGCCTGCATGGGCAGGTTAAAATAGGATACACCGTGAGTGGGAAAAAAACGTGCTTCAGACAGAGTCCTCTAATGATTAATTTACAATAGGAAGAAGGATCAAAGGGCAAATAGCACATTGTATTCTAAATCACGCTGCTATTACAGTCAGCCTATCTGCCAGCCAAGCCTTGTCACCCCCTAGATGTCGTAACTGTGATGCTTTCATCCTGGTGTTTGTAAAAAAATCACCTGAAAAGTCCCCAAGAAAACAGACAGATTTCCATATAAATTTCAGAAATGTTCAACTAAAAATAACCAATGAAACACCACCACCACAATGCACAATCTGAAAAATTTCAGAAGATTCCTACAATAACAAAGCTTTTTTTGCTTGCCATATTTATTTATTTACTCTTTAGAATTGTGACTGTCTTTGGAAGCCTCTCCTGGGAGGCACAGGGATTCAGGTATGCTGTTTTCTGGAGCAAACACAGTAAGTTCTCACTTGTCAAGGAGGAGAGTGGAAATCCATTGTGGAGTCAACGAATAGCGTGGGTCTCACTTCCAAACCTACTCAGATTCTTCCTACAGGACATTTGACAGATTTTAGGGTCTGTAGCGTGAGATGCTTGTTGTGATATACCCTTCCAGCATGCCATAATTCTTTCCAGAAGGGGCACGAAAGCCAGCATTCCAACAAAGCTCCAACATGAGCAGTTGTGCTCAGGCCCCTGAACCCCTCCTGGAACCTCACCTGGTCTTCATTCTACATTGTAACTCAATCTGAGCTGTTGGAGAATTTCCCTTAAGGTAGATGTACTTCAGCACCAAGCAACATGGCTTAGGAGTATTTTTAACAGTCAAGGTCATATGCCCCTCTTCTATAAAGCATCATTCCATGCTTCCACAATACAGTGTGGCAGCTATTGGCAGACACTTAGGGAAGAGAATCGAGCCAGATGTTCTCTCACAATCAGAGATAGGAAAGTTCCCTGGCTTCATAAGAAAAGAAAATTCCTAGTGAAATGGACTGAGAAAACATTTGGAGTTAGAGAAGCTGATTTTTGTTCTTGTAGCCTCTTCATCTATGCGTTTGTGCTTGATTTATTTCCCACATCCCACATCAGCTAAGAAAGAATCTCTGTAACAAGCCAACATTCAAGCTGACCAAAGCCTCGACTCTCTTATATGCTCTCCTAACAACTGATCAGAGTTAGGGTACCTGAGGGAGTGTCCCACAAGCTTGCTAATGGTCAGAAGTACAGTGACAGAGAAGACAAACCTTTCCTTTCTCATGGGAGCATAAAGTTAAAGATGTGAATATCCAAGGAGTGAGGTAGAGTAGAAGCAACCATTCGCAGCTCAACTTGTGGTGGAAATGGGACCCAAAACAGGGAGAGGGATGGGGTGAGAATAGGGAAGGATTGCTGCAAAGAGGCTGGCCAACAAGATGGTCAAAATGGAGCAAGTGTAGAATTGAAAGACTGGGGAATGCCTGAGACTCATTCTAGTAGGCCCCCATCCCTACCTTCTATGATCAAGTTCCTAAATATCCAACTTTGCTTTATTTATAAACAGCCATCTACTTAGAGTGATCTAGCTGTAGTTGGCCAATTTTGATCCTGGCATGTTGAGATAATAAGAAGAGAGGAATCTGCGTGTAAAAAGCACTCTGATGGCTCCTGCCTGCTCACGCTGCTGTGACACCTTTTGGTAGGCATTATGGGATTAATGTATGGCATTATAGAAGGGGCCTCAGAGGAACCTGAGATCTAATCTGAGGCTTTTATGATTCAGAGGAACAAATCTGAGCACCTTTGTTAGTCTAATATCACAAGCTTTAGACTTAAGGCTGCCCTCTATTCCCTAGCTCATTTTTCATATTTTTTAAAAAAGGGACAAGCAGAGCTTATATAGCATATAAACTGTAGTTTGTCACCAACGGAGGGAGGCCAGTGCCAGTGCCAGCTGAGGGAGGTGCACTTCTGTGTGAAGCTAGAGCATCTAATGTAGGCTGTAGCCTTAAAAGCAATGCTCATTTTGGCCTTCGTTTCTCCTTTATCCCTCCTTTACAGAAGTCAGCAAATCTAAATATGTGTCTTCTATTTGTGTGGTCAGACTTCACACCGACCCTGTCCTCTGCTCTTTTTGCTCCAGGTTTATAAGGCCCGAGTCTTCTTGGCCCCATGATGGATAATCAAGGACAAAGAAGATCTGTGAAATGCGAAAGAACCTCCAAAGCGAATATCGCTCTTCTCTTGACATCTGTAGGCCATAATGAAATAAATGCCCTCTACATACGTGGATAACCTCGCCACAAATACCTGGACAAGACAAGAGTTGATCTGGCCTCATACCTTCAGGAAGGGTTATCATTAATTATTAGCATTTGCCATATTCTGATCATGCAGAATAGTTAATATCTGAAACCTGCAATGACCGAAGGGCTTAGACTATCTGGTGTCAAATATCCACATGGCTGGGGCAATCTGTTCTCACACACCGAGTATCTGAGGGATGGATTGTTCATTTTTGTTGAGATAGGGCTGCTGTCGCTTATACATGGGTTTAATTATGTTCCCCATTTGCTTTTATATGCACTCTCACTCCTGTTGTGGCAGGGTTTTATTATTATTATTATTAATCTCGGTAAAAAAGGAACAGATTCAATACAGACAAAGAATAAATGTCATAAAAAACCGACTGTAATAATGTGTTCAGTGGGAACTATGGTCATAGCCGGGTAAGGTTGCACACCTACTCATGCTTTTGTGATGGCTGTGTTTCTACTATTTCAAATTTAATACCTTTTTTAATATATTATATGTTACCTCCCATGTATTTAAGCTGTACTTAAAAGCATGCTAAGAACTGGTAATTCTTTAATGGTTGTTCACTTACAAGCGATTGTGGGTCATTACACAATCATTTAAAGGGCATTAATGAGAACCATTTAATGGTTTTAGTAGAATATCATTGTAAGGGACAGGGGAAAAGTTACTGGCTGTAAATTTTTATGACCATTTCTTACAAAACGTATTACTTTAAAGATTTATGTATGTAACAATGAGTACAATAAAAAGCTGTGCTAAAAATAATTTGAAATCAAAGTACTGCATATAGATAAGTCTTTACCCTGCTGCAATTGGGTGGGCCTCTTAAAAATTTCTCTCCCCTTCCCTCCCTCTTCCCTTTCTTCCCCACTTTTTTCTCACCTTCCACACCCCTTCCATTTACATTCTTGAACACGCTTTCAGTACCAAAAGATAGTTATTCTAGGGAAGACGATGACAAACTGAAATCTTGACCAAGGTGATTTTAGTTGGAGAGAGAAGTGGCCAGACCCAGAGGTCACACAGTAGGACAGTGAGGCAGAGATAGCCCAGTCCACAGTATGTCTTTGCATACAGAACCTTCCTTCACATATCATTATTTTAAGTCATTCTCTTATATAGCATAGAACTAAAATAGAAAATCCAATACTTTCTAGGACATCGCTCCCTGAGGTAGGGTAGAGGACTAAAGCAGAAGAGGAACCAATGCTGGCTGTATACCCATGGATAGCTGCAAGATACCTGTGCAAAGCGGCCTCAGGCCCACCCAGGGGAGTGCTGCGGATCTGTATGTGTGTGGCCCCTCTCCCCAAACAGACATGTGAACGTGAGGGGCTGCAGAGCTGGAGGAGAAAGGGATTAACGTGCTGTGAGAACAAAACACTCCCTGCATCATCCGTGGGTCTGCCTCCTTGGGATTCTCACAGAGTACATAAAGACGAAAGCACTGGCCCATTTCTGGTATTCTTGCATAAGCAGGAGGGCACTGCTAATTAAAAAGGTGAAGCTGGAGAGGCACAAGTGATGAGCAGAACCACATCCCTAGAAAGCCAAGATTGTACTGTTTGTGTTAAGTAGCCCCTATACTTCTCTCTGATTCTAGCCCAGGACCCCACTCCCAATAAGACGAAGATTTAAGTTAAATTGGTCAAAAGATGTGAATTACAACTTTTAATTAAAGTGTAGAAAATGGTTGCTTTAAAATAAACATGATAATACTTTCACGGTCATTGATATTTTATAGAGAGAACAACTACGGCGACCTGAATATTTTAGAATGTGACATTTTCAAGTCCGACGGAAGAATTTTCAGTAAGTTATGGATGTCCCACACGGAAGACTGCCCTGGTACACTCCATTCCCCAGCCCTCAGGAAGCCCAGCCATGTGCAGCCCACCCATCTGCATCCACAGAGGGGTTTCTTTTTTGTTCTTTTTTTCAAGCCAGTAATGACTAGGGTGGTGAGGAGGACATAGCCAGGGATTCAATAAATAGTTGCTGAATACAAAAAGAAGTGGCCATTTCTTAATGTGAATTATGCATCTTGCCATTAAAAAATGATCCCAACAAAATTAATGTAATGCTTAAACATGTTTTCTCATGTCTTAGATAGAATGAAGCAATGTAATTGAAAGATGGAAAGGGTGCGTGAGCGTGCTTTTGTATATGTTGTGCTGTCCTTAATTAATGCCTATTAATGTAGGCCTAGCTTCGAACCTGCCGATATCTAATATCTCCTACATGTGTGTTCTCTCCTCATTAAGTGTTCCTTGACACAATGTGTAGTCACAAGGATTGCTGGGAATGGCTTTCCCTTTACCTAGTTTAAGGTTTGGCTTCAGACATCCAAATCTGCCCCTATGTAGGTGAGTCCTGGAGAGACTCGCTGGGATGTCAGAGCTGTTCTCTTGCTGTCAAGATGACATGCTTTGGGGTCTTCCTATTTGTCTCATCCATAAAATGGGGAAATGACCACATCTGTCCTGTCAAGTCACTGTAAAATTAAACACCATGAAAAATACATTAAAAAGTCATGTGATCGAAGAGCTTGCTTTCCAAACAAATGACAGCTATCCATCCACCCCTCCTTCCTGACTCCAGAGAAAACCCTAAACTGCTCTGAAGTTATAATTTGTTACATTCACTTTCTTGTGATTGTGTTTGTTTAGTGGCTCTCCTTTCTGTCACCTCTCCAAACTAGTCTACAGTTTCCTAATGGGAGGGGGAGTTCTTCATGTACCTCCTTATGCCCGCATCATCTAAAATATCTCCATATGTACAGTTAGGGTCAACAAATATTTATTAGAAGAACGAATAGTAGCCACTCTCTCAAACACATCACCAAGTCTCCAGTCTCTGCGTCTTCTGATATGTACCTGAAGTTACAGACACTGCAGGGCATTTGGTTACTGCTTCCATGAGCTGTCTGGTTTCATTAGGTAAAAGGAGGTACCGGTGAGGTCAGTATTGGACCATCAAGCCCAATGTGAATGTGTTTATTTTGCAGACAGAACTTTCTGTGCCTAAATGAACAATCCATCCCTCGGATGCTCGGTGTGTGAGAACAGATTGCCCCAGCCATGTGGATATTTGACACCAGATAGTCTAAGCCCTTCGGTCATTGCAGGTTTCAAATATTAACTATTCTGCGTGATCAGAATATGGCAAATGCTAATAATTAATGATAACCCTTCCTGAAGGTATGAGGCCAGATCGACTCTTGTCTTGTCCAGGTATTTGTGGCGAGGTTATCCACGTATGTCAAGGGCATTTATTTTTTTATGGCCTACAGACCTTTGTCTTCTGTAAATACCAAAATAAGGAGTGTGACTGATACCAAGTCAGTTCAGCATCATGAGAAGTGAGTATCGACTCAAAAATTAAAACTTTCCTTCACACACCTGCAGGCCTGCTGCCTTAATAGTCAGAAGGTAGTGTATGTTAGCATGTACCATACAAAGGTCAGGGGTCTTGTGACAATGCAGCCAGCTGGGCACACGAAGGAAGCAGACAGAGCAGAATGTTCTGCGTTCTGGTCCTAGGCAGTGTTCCTCTGCTCCACAACATGGTCAGGTCACAAAGCCATGCTCTGCCTTGGTTGCCCAAGGAGTAAATGAGAGCATAAGAGTCTCAGGGCATTTGTCACGGAGTGAGATGGGAAGAGGAGCACCCGTACAGCGAATGTGACACGGGCGTGTCCTGTCAGTGGGCACGCTCTGGATCACTCATGAGAGCACCAGTACAGCAAGGGTGATACAGGTGTGCCCTGGCAGCGGGCACGTTCTGAATCACAGCATGCACTACCATGCTTTTTCCCTCTACGTGCCAGCTCGTCCTCCCGCGCAAACACGAAGCAGTATACTAGGAAATCTTCGATGAGGCTCGCCGCTTTTCTGAGTAAGTCAGAAGAAAGCAGAGAGCCAATTCTTCAGAAAGCAACCCCTTTTTTGGTGGTGCCCAGTATTTTGGAGGCTTTTGGTGCTGATTCCTTCAAGCAGATATTCTGGATTTAGAGAGCAATAAAGCCAAAGCAATCGGGAGATGCTTTAGGAACAGAAAGATTCCCTAGGGATAAGGAAACTAAAGGTCAGGGAACATTGGGGGCCACAGCCATGAGAAAAGCGCTTCTCAAAAAGCCCAGGGTGAGGGGAGAAGTCAGCTGTCCAGTGGAGTCAGAAAGCACATTTTTTTTTTTCAGAAAACAGAGCTCTTAGAGCTATGGACTTCTGGTACAGAGAGATGTATAGACACTCTATTAAAGGAGGGGACCCACCCAACTTTGGAAAGGTTGCTGTACCTTTGAAAGATCCTCAGACATATGTGCTATCTCATTTTGATGTGATTTCTGGAAAAAGAAAGATAAGAATAGAGAGTCATCTTTAATGAATGCTTGCTCTTGTCTTTGTTGGGAGTCCAAAAGATGCACTCTTCCCATTTCTTGTGACACCATTACTTCTCTGTAACATTTGCCACGGTGTGTGCTGCTAAGGCACCCCTCCCAGACAGTAAGTGTAATGTCCCCACACCTCAACGCCCTTTGGACATCTTCCTACTGAAGTGCTTGTCATCTTGGCGGGGAGGAAGATCCCCTGAACACAAGTCATGTGGTGATTTATTCCTTCATGCTGATTGTGATAGACTTAAAGGGACATACTTAATGTTCGACCAAAAAAATGAAGTTTCTGGGGCCACTCCAGCAGGAAGATGACGTCACTGCTGCTACAGCACCTGGGGTGTTAGGAGACAACCAGACAATACAGACTCAGAGTCTAACACCACGGGTCATTTCTGGACAGGGGAACCTCTGCAAACTTCAACAGTACTCTGACACAATCATCTTAATGCTGTTTTGATTGTTGCTTTGCTGTTGCTCTTGTTACCGCTGTTCTGTGTCTGTGTGGCGGGGATCTCCTCTGGGAAGTTAGTACAGTTCACCTTCTGCCAGGGTAATCATTTTTTTCCCTTGGATCACAGGGTATGATTTAGTCACTTTCTCTGAGTTGTTCAATTGCTGGGAAAACTGTGGGGTTTGGGCTTCATGCCTGAAGGAGACACAGCTGGAGATCAGCTAAGGGTGCATGCTTCCCCCATCTCCCCATGTCCTTTGGGCCCAATTCACCACAACCTGGAAGAGGGAGCAAATTTGCCAGAAGGCAGCCTTGTCTTCAAATTCATTTTAACTACCACTTCTGAGGACCTAATAGGACCCAGGCCTGTGCTTTAGACTGTTGGAAATAAGACGTTCCAAGTTTTAGAAACAAGTTGAGGCTGAGTTGAGTCACATTGCCTGTGCACAACACATACACACATGCACACACACACACACACACACACATACAGAGAGAGAGAGAAAGAGAGAGAAAGAGAGAGAGAATGAGAGAGAAAGGAGAAGATGGGAGGGAGGGAGGGAGGGAGGGAGGGAGGGAGGGAGGGCGAGGAAGAGGGAGAGAGAGAAGGAGAGGAAGAGAGAGGGAGAAAGAGAGAAAACCTTTAAGAGCAAAGGAGCAGAAATGGCATCCAGCTCTCCTGTTTTTAGAAATGTATTAGAAACCCCAGCAAAGCCCTAGGGAAGGTAGAGTCACTGGGACATTAAGCAAAGTATTTGTGGATTTCTCTTTTCGGCAGGAAGGAGGGGAGCAGGGACAATGTTAACTGCAAGAAAACGGGCAAAGAAGTGGGCTTTAGCGTTCATGCTCTAACAGGGTAGGGGAGGGAGATTACAAGGAAGGCACAAAGGCAAGGCGTGTGGCCTTCTCCTGCTTCCCAAGCAAGGGAGATGAGTGCCACAGGATTTGTTGCCGAGCCCACGGCCAGCACAAGCTATTAAATAGCTCAAGTTAGTCAATGTGGAAGAAATTTTTAGACACACATGCCCAACCATATGTGCATGGCCAAGATTTAAAATAGAAAAGTGAGAGACTGTTGGATGACTGAGGATTTTTCCCTTGCCAGGAAGTCCTCCTTAAGGATTTCATAGCTTGCAAAAGAGAATTGCTTGCCAGACAAGCCAAGAAAAAAAGACATGGAAGATTGGGACCTGCTTCCTTAATGACGAAATGTCACGCTGTTATGTAAATCAACCCGAAGGAAAGAGCTGGGCATGATTAAGATGGCCTTGCACAGACAAGAAAGGTCTTGACATCTCCTCTCAAAACTGCCTCCATTCCTCAAATCATGGGGCTAGTGGCACACACTGAATTCTATGGTGGCTGCATGGAGCAAAATAAGAAAACCTCTCCTGGAAGAACCCGGGCTTCAATAAAAATTATACAATGTGACTACAGTTAATAAGGGTTAGCAAAGCTCCTGAATTGTTAAGTTTATGGGAGATTGAAGTGAGATCATGTTTCTATGTGTGTGGAAGGAGATTTTAACAGATGAAGACAGATCCATCAGCTATGTAAGCTTCAGTATTATTATAGCTGAGATGCATGTGCAAGACACGTCGGCATTACATCTATGTGTGATAGTCATAATGTAATACACATACACATCAGATTTGCCTGTGGAACATGCACTATAGAAAACACCTCAGCATTACTCTATATGCGTAAAGTACATGCTGCAGCACATATACACATCAGCGTTATATCTGTGTGACATGCACACCATACTATATACCATTCAGAATTATTGTATCTTGGGACATGTGCACTGCTGCATGCCTATGCATCAGCATTATTTTAACTTGCAGTATATGCACTGTAACATAATACATAGCATGCTATAACATTTGTGCAACATGTACCAGGACTACTCATATGTATTAGACAGCTACTGCAGCATAGGGACTCACTAGGATTATCATATTTGTGTTAGCATGTACACAGCAACACATATAGGTTGTTTTATTAACAAATACCCATCTTTAGAAGCCTGTGGTACAGCTTTCTACTTCTTTCTTGTCTTCCTGGCCCATAGAAACTGACGTAGGCAAGGCACCATTCCTGATGCAAGGAATACCAATTTATCCTCTAATGGCTAATGTTTAGCTATGTAATTTCCCAGCACCTAAGGTTGAAGATAATCACACTCCCCCCCCCCCCCCCCCGCAAACAGTGGCCAGGGTGCAGTCCAAAAACAAAGCTATCTTCTCAGACTTTGGAAGCTTTGACACTTCACTGCTTCAGCCCTTGGGTCATTTGCTGTAATTTATGGGTTACAGAAGAATTAAAATCATGTCTTCTGGAAGTTCCATAACTCAGGAAGCATCCTCTTAAATTGTACCATCAATTTTCAATTCACTTAGATTCCTGTAATTTTATGACCAGAGGGGGCTTTAGGATGGATTTAATCAAATCCTGTCATTTTACAGAAGAGAAAGGTGAGGTCCTGAAATGTTAAGTGAGTTGTTAGCTTCCACAACTACTTGGTAGGTAAGTTGGATGAGCAATCTGCTACTCTGCCTTCCACTCCAGTACTTTTAATACTGTAACATGTTTAAGCCGCGTGCTACATAGTTACTCTTCCGCATTTCGAGGAGCAACCTGTATCTTCCTGCCAAAATTCACTTCCCCCATGTCCCCAGTTTCTAAAGTAAGAGGAGCATGATGGTCCCCCTAGAAGAAAAGAATTATCTACAAGAGATAAAGTGATAGGGTGGAGTCACTGATGAAAATCGCAGTGGACTGTGTTGTGTTATAGGCCATAGGCACATTACTAATCCATTCCAGACACAATCTGAAATGAGGAAAACAACGACAGCATCTCTGTTTTAAAGAACGGTCCAAGCGCTACTCTGAGAATGTATTTTTATCCAGTAGAGAGGAGCCACTGCAGTAATGGGCCGCTAAACTCTACTCTGCCCACTGTCAACAACTGACGTGTGTGTGTTCTATAGGCAACATCGACTAAGTGATAGGAGTTGAGCATCTTTGTTTATATCCCAGATGAAAAGGTAAAACATGCAGCCCACATACCTTCTCTTCCTGGAAAAACGAGGCTATGACTTCACACTAGGTGATGGAGGGCGCCATAGCTTCCTACCGTGTCTCATTCCAGCATCTAGGCATCTGTGTCTATCTAACCCATGCTTTTATTTCAATCGGACTTGTCAATTTCAATTCCTGTTTTAGGGGACCACTGAAATCGTTCTTAACCCCTTAACAAACCAGGGCTTCATAACTGAGGAAGTCTACACTCAATCTGTCTTTGCTAAGTAGTTAAATGTAATGAAGAATCAGTAAGAAGGAAACTCAAATCGAACGGGACTGAGTTGTATTGTTATAGACACGTTATTAACCCATGCCAGCGACAATCCAGTATTGTGCAAAATAACCATGTTAATATGATTAAAGAGCCACCCCAGAGCACAGCAAGCATACATGGTGTCCAGGTTCCAGTGCGGGAGTCCTGCCTAATAACTCCTTGGCTTTGGGAGATGGAAGGGCTCTTTCTGAGCCTCGGATGCCTCCACTCTTTGCTGAAGGATATGGACGCAGAGATCCTTCTAAATCTCGGTTACTCTGGGAACTTCTAGTGGTACAGGATGATTGCCAGCTAGAGCATATCAGAGATGATGAAGGTCCTGGCAGATATAGTTTAAAATTCCCTTAATTACAGCGTCTCTCTGATCCTGAGCCCCCAATAAATAATCAACAACTGTCAAAGGAAAGCATCTCCATACTATTTATTGCCCTGCAAGTTGCCATGACAAACTAATGTCAAGCACTGGTGATGGTACTTGAATGGCTGTATGTACTCAGATAATTACTATCTATAATTTGCAAATAGTCAACCGCATGTACACGGTAGCGATAAGGATAACAATACAGCGGATAATGACTTAGGCTTGCATGAAAATATTTTGCTCAAGGTTTAAAGCATTTCCTAAACATCACCTCATCTTCTTTGCGGATCCCAATACTGCAAGGTACAGCCGGCGACAGAGAAAGGGAGGGTGCGGAGGGTTGCATCCACACCTCGGGGATGGGCAATGCGGGCCCTGACAAAAGTGCTGATTTCCCCCCGGGTGACACAAAGCCGGCATCAGGCCTGGGAACATGGTCCCCATTTTTGAGTACACACACTGCTGCCTAGAACACATCCTCCCCCGCTCTCCAATTTACAGTATGAAGTTTATGATATGGCATTACCCAGGCACTTTAGGGTGTCAATTTCTTTTACAATTTTATAAACTATCATTTGGAAGGCGGAAGAAATGCATGCTTCTGCAGTAAGAGCTCTCCTGGCTGCCCCCCCTCTTGGGATAAGGGTTTGTTTCACCTGAGCAGAGTTGCAAATGCGAGCCACACAGTGCTGGGAAAAAGCCATGGGGTTTGTTTTTAATTTAAGGAAGAGCTCTGATTTTGGTTACACGTTTTAAGCAGCCGCTGTATAATACACAGCCACTGAATCCCCTCAGACAGGAACAAGTTATGCCCTCCTAATACTGTCTAGAAACCAGATGCATCGTGACTGTTTTCTTTTGGCTTCCTTTTTACTAGCTCTCTCTTGCTGCACAAAATTAGTTCCTCGGATACCGAGATTCTAGAGGCTCATTGTCTTGCAAAATATTCAGGTGCCTCACAATGATCTATAATAATAAACCTCCAGTGCACAAACAAAACACAGATAAAAATGTGAAAATATATGCATATATACATAAAATGAAATATAGATACGGTATGAGGGAGTGACTCATGAACACAAATAAAGAGGAAACAGGGAGGCAGGGAGATAGCTTCCCTCCCAACCAGAGAACTGGGAAACAGAATGGATGCTCATTAAAGTCGTTTGCTGGGCTCCAATTTCTTCTGTGATTAAGAGGTATTGGTTGAAGGAGATTGGTGAGGGAGATCAATATACTTGTCTTCATTCTTAATTCTTCTTTAATGTCTCTGTCTCCACAGGGGAGGCTGAATCAGAGATGTGGAGTAGATCTTTATTTACCAGGGGGGGCTGAACTTCAGGGAAAAGGGAAGGAAGGAAGCAGGAAAAGAAGAGAGGGAAAAAGGGAGAGAGGGAGGGAGGGAGGGAAGGAGGGAGGGAGGGAGGAAGGAAGGAAGGAAGGAGAAGGAGGAAGGGAGGGCCGGTCAGTCTTGGCTATAATAGGTAAATTTATCAGATATCCAAATCTCTTTGTCCGCAACCTCTCAACTTCTCTTCAAGTGCTTCCATGTTTCTGGCCAATAGAGCACACAGGAGTGAGGCCCGAGACTATTGTCAGGTGGAGTCATGAGAAGACTCTCTGTGGCTTTGAAAATGGAATGGAAGTGTGAAGTACCAAACATGGTCTTTGGTGTCAAAGTATCTGTCAATTATTTTTTCAGTGTACTCACCCACATCCATACACTAAAGGGATTTCCTACCTAAAACAGACTGGTGCCATCATCTGTAGCTCAGAATAGTAGGATCTGCCTGGCACTCTCCAGGCTTCCCAGATCCAACCGTTCTGTCTCTGCCTCTGTCTCTGCCTCTATTCTCTCTTTCTTTCCTTCCTTCCCTCCCTCCCTCCCTCCGTCCCTCCCTTCCTCCTTCCGTCCCTCCCTCCCTCTCTCCCTTCCTCCCTCCCTCCCTCCCTCCCTCCCTCCCTCCCTTCCTTCCTTCCTTCCTTCCTTCCTCCTTCCTTTTGTGTATGTATGCATGAATAGTCATGTCTGGGCAGGTACATATGTGCATGCGTACATGTGAGTTTGGAGGTCAGATGTCAACCTTGGTGTCATTCTTCAGGGTCATCTACCTTGTTTTCTTAACCCAGCTTCTCTTCCTGGTTCACTGATCCTGAAAGGCTTTCTGGTCAGAGACTGTCAGAGCTTTTCCTGCCTCCCCCTTCCTAGCACTCGGATCTCATGTGCATGCCTTCACATCAGGCTTCCGACATGGCTGTTGGGGATCTAGTGCAGGATCTCATGCTTGCACAGCAAGCACTTTGCCAAACAGATTTTAGCAACAGAGCTACCTTTCCAGTCACCAACTTTGAAAATCAGGATGATTCTACCCTCCAGGGTACATAGGCAATACCCATGGACTCTTGATTGTCACATGAGGAGAACAAAAACTACTTACATCTAAAGAACTGAAGGTAGGGGCCCTGACACACATCCCATAGCATAAAGGAGTGTTGCTGACAACAAAGAACTATCTAGCCCTAAGAGTACATGGTGCTGAGCTTGAGTGATGGGGTTATCTGGACACTTCCATATAAATAACTGTCACAGCTCATTTAATTCTGAATCTTTGAAGTTGAACCATCTGAAATTTAGTAATTGCTTCGGTGTCATGGGTAGTCTGCATTAAACGAATGGTAGGGTCATACGTGTTAAGGGTTCTCAAAAAGAATTGGGGATGCTTGGTTTGGGGGAATTGGAAGAACGTGAGAAATCTAAGTGATTTTTGTGCCACAGGCTCCTTTATGTTAATGAAAACCTGCTCTCTCTGCTTTCACATGACCTCCCTTGAGTTGAGTGGTCATGTAAGTGAATTCTAGACAATAGGAAGTGGGAAGAGGTAATAAAAAGTTTCTAGGTATGCCTATAAGAAGTATCATGTGATGGTTTATTGCTAACTCCTTCCCTAAGGTCAGATCAAATAGTGGGGTTTCAACAGAAGAAGGCTTGGTCTAGCAGGATGACAGATCTACCCAGTGTAAAGAGCCCAGCGCCTTAATGATCAATGTTGAAGACCACTTGTTAACCAATAAAATTTGCACTGGACTTTATATTAATGATAAATAAATAAATGTACAAGAGTTCATAATCGTCACAGTGTTTGACAATATTTAACCCACATCTGTATTAAGGTAAAATTATAATTGAAATATAAATAAAAGCTTACAACTTTTGTGGAATGCATGTCGAGTTTCTATCCTTGGCTTTCTATAACGCCACTGACTTTCTTTTGAGAATGTAAGCTGATCTACTTTGTATTACACCTTAAAATACTTACATGGTTTCTCTTAAACTTGATGTATTTTAAACCTTACCATGGTGGTATGGCTTTCACAACTGTAAAAGAAAATATTGCTTCAGAATCTGCTGTTATAAGCTTACCTCCTATTATAGAGAGCCAAGGGCCCACTTACCTCTTTCTATACTTTGGTGGTAAAAGCATAGGCTCGCATAATCTAACATTCCTGTTAATAATGATGCATATTAAGGAAATAACGATGCACAATGGATGAGACACGACTCAGGTAGAAACACTGCCAACAGGGCAGGAACTTGACACTACCCGGAACTCTTCAGCAGGACCTTCCTATGCTCTTTTACACAAGCTTCCTTTAAATCTTGCCTGCTTCTGAACTTGGTCATGGATGCTAAGCTTTCTCCTAACCCCATGGCAATTATAAATTCTTGGCCCTATTGACCGTACCACCTTCGGAGCTTGTGGCTTATACCCCAAGTCCTTGAGTAATGAATTAACTGAGACCTTTCCAAGACTGAAGGTTCCATGAGGACAGAGACAGTGTCGAGTATTCATCAGTGGATCTCCAGTGTGAAACACAGCCAATGCTGAGTTTTAATATATAAAAAGTATATATTGTCAAGTGAATACATAGAAAAAGGAAAGCCATCTATTGCCTCCTGCTGGTCAATGTGAGTAATACAATAAACATATCTTTCTAGCAATGAGTCTACCCTCAGTACTTGCTTATTCCATCAACTGCATTCAACTTAATCAATCACTTCATTCAAAAACTGTGAGAAAAAAGTTTGATCTGTACTGAGCACCTGGACTTCTATTCTCTAAAATGGTGTTTACAATGCTGGGTATTAGAAGTAACCCAGAGATGATGCATCATATTCCAGAGGATTTCGTTCATCATAAAAAACATGACTTCCCTCTTTGCTCATAACTCCCACTCTTTAACTGGACTTTGGGAGCACAGCCCAGTGCTCTGCTGCAGGTCTCTGCCTCTCTTTCCATCAGTTTCTGAATGAAGGTTCTATGGTGACATTTAAGATATAAATAAATTATAAATCTGACTACAAGGTAAGGCAGGTCCGGGCTTCCTCTCCTCTATTGCTTACAGTCTTAGCTGGGGTCATCTAAGCAGGGTCTTTGTGGATTCCCTGGAATTTCTCTAGAGCCAGGTTTCTTGCTAGCCTCATGATGGCTCCCTCAATCAAGATATCTCTTTCCTTGCTCTCATCTCTGTCCTTTCTCCATCTCGACTATCCTCAAGTTTCTCACGTTTTCCTCACCCCTCCCCTTCCCTCTCCTCTTCTCCTTCCACCCTTTCTTTTCCCCACTCCTATGTTCCCAATTTTGTCAGGCGATCTTGTCTATTTCGACTTTCCAAGTGGATCTGTATATGTTTTTTGAGGGTTCACCTTGATACAGAGGTCAAGACCGTGATGGGTACACCTACTGAAACAGCCTACCTGAGCTAATGGGAGCTCACCAACTCCAGATGGACTGGGAAGGAACAAGCATAGGACAAACTAGTCCCTCTGAATGTGATTGAAAGTTGTCTGGCTGGGGCAGACCAAGGGGCCACTAGAGTGACACCAGGATTTACTCCTACTGCTTGTACTAGCTTTTTTGGAACCTATTCTCTTTGGATGGATACCTTACTCAGCCTAGATATATTATAATAGAGAGAGCCTTGGACCTTCCCCGAAGCAATGTGCCTTACCCTCTCTGAGGACTGGATGGGGGGTCAGATGGAGGGTAAATGGGGGGAATGGGAGAAGGGGAGGAAGTGTGAACTTAAATTGGTATATACAATGAAAAAAGATAGTTTGTTTTCTTTTTAAAAAAATAAAAAGGGAAAAATAAAACCCTAAACATGACTAAAAAAATTTAAAAATAAAGTAAATAAATAGCTTCCCTCCCCCGAAAAAACAAACAAACAAACAAACACAACTTCCCGACTCTCCAAGCCCTCCTGCTTCTAGGCACATTGGGATTGTGGCTGGGGAGTCAGAAACACAAATACCTGTTTTGTAAAGTGGCTTCTTTTCTCTCTGATAGTCTGTATTAGGGTCCATCTGCTTCAGCTACCTGGTAATATATCTTTGAGAAGCAAAGAACCCAATATACTTCATATACTTTATACATTAGTTAAACCTTATATTAATATTATAAGAATCATTATATTACCACAAGAATGGCAACAAAAACTTAAGGAAACACCCACAGTTCTCAATAAACAATAAAATACCCAATTTACATTGTAATGTCAATTTCTTCCCATGGGTAGAAATCGGCCAATCTTGTTAGTTCTGTTGCCCAAGAATGAAAAAAAGCTGATTCAGGGAGACAGCACTAAGGGAATGAGGGCTGGGGTAAAAATAAGGACCAAAGGAATCCAGATGAGATTTAAGTGAAGGGATTTTTCTGTGAACCTTTCTGCAGTTTCACATTCACACAATGAGTTCTGATATGACGGATCCTGCACGTGTTTCTGGAGAACTCTTCCTCATTTCACGTCCCTCACTCAGAAACATCATCCCTGAATATTCTCATGAGGAGCACTGATGAGCGCAGGCAGAAGCTGCTTCTGATCCACAGATCAGTGTCCCATTATCCCCGCTCTAGGGCTGGATCTGCTCATGGGCAGAACAAGAGGTCAAATAATCCTCCACTCTCCAGAGGAACTCTGAAACTGCCCTTAGACACACATGTACACAGACGCTTCATCTAATGGCTTTTGGTGGGAGCTTGTTTGAGGGGTTCAATAAAATCTATCACTAATCATAATGTAAATTTTATAATTCCCATATGTAAAAACCCAAAGTTTGTGCATGTTTTGTTCTAAGTGATATAGAAAAAAATATACAAAGAGGAAAAAGAAGAAAGTTTTGTTCTAATTCTGGTTATACTACCAAATTTATCAGGCCAGCGACCACAACCATAGGAGGAGAGAAAAGATGATAGTGTTTTCTGTCTCGTCAGAGGCTCATGAAATACATTCCTATTACGAAGGAAAAAAGTTAGGAGAGAAGTATAGCACATTTATTCAACAAAGTTCTACATGTTCTAGGTGCTTGCACAACCGGAGATCCAACAGCTCTGGGGGTGGGAGGATACTTTCATCAAGACTTCATGAAAATAGAAAAGATCCTTAAGACAGAAGCACGACTAGACAAAGACGGCTGTGATTAAGTGGTAATACACAGAGAGGTGATCCAACAAGGCCTGCTTCTTCTTGGCTTAGCCATTCCTTTCCTGTTGACACGGCGGGGGGGGGGGGAACAAGTGTGTGGCTTGGTTTAAATGAGAGATATCCCCCTCGAGACTCTAGTATTTGAAAACCCCAGTTGATGGTACTGTTTGGGGAGGCTTAGGAAGTGTGGCCTTGCTGAAGGAAGTATGTCACTGGAGATGAGCTTGAAGAGCTAACACCCTCATGCCTCCTCCAGGTTGCTCTCTTATCTTCCTGTCTGCATTTGAAGATATGACCTCACAGCTTCTTATTCCTGTCACCATGACCCCACCCCCCACTTGCTGCTATGCCTCCTGCCATGATGAATTTTTAACTCTTTCTTTTTTAGGTTGCCTTTGTCCTGGTATCACAACCTCAGAAAAGTAATAACATAACAACCATCCCATAACAGATCTGCACAACTTTCAGGGGAAGTAGATCGGAAAGGGACCTTTCTAAGTGTTGGGGCTTGCTTTGGGGAGAAGGAAGAATAGGGGCAAGAGAGCAGGAGGGTGAAGGTGTTCTTGTTTCCCTCAAGTAAGCCAAGATACCATAAAATAGGGCATTGGGTTTGGAACCTCAAAACCATCCTGAAAGTTTTTCTTCTCATGTATGAAATTAGAAAAGAGTGAAAGACTACATGGCAAGTTGAGGAATACATTCTCGTCTTATTCACAATTTGGACCTGATTTTCCTTCCAGTTGCCATGACACAAGGATGCTTTTGGACTATAGATGAGGCTTCTTTGTAAATGATGTTTCATCAGCAAGAATACAGCAAATGAACATCATATTTATCCTGTTGCTACTGGCTGGGCAACCTCATAGCAAGTACCTACAACACTGTACAAATACGCATAGAACAGGATTCTCATGTATCAGTGAAGCTTCTGAACATGCAAAGGTGCCTGCTTGCTTGGCTAGCTCAGAGGCAGTCCACCACACTCTAACCTGTAACGAAAGCCAACAGTCAGGGAGAAGTGAGCTGTATATAAAACCAAAAACAAGATCTGCTTCTGGCCACCACCCTTATGCCACCCATCCTTGTGGATAGATCTCCATCTTTGACAGATAGGCATAATTTTATCAGAGGATCACAGAAGTTCACCTTCCTGCGATGCATGCTAGGCTTGGGACCCTGGTTTAAAACGTTTTCTAGCCTGGGGTTATGCAAAAATCTAATGAAACAAGAAGTTTCCATTGAGAAGTTTCAACCTGGTAGAAAAAGAAGTTCTTGCTTTAGCAACCCCAATGAGCTGATTAAAAGTGAGCCCCACAAACACACATCCCAGTATCAAGAGCAAGTCAAATCCACACCAGAGCTAATAGGAAACTCAGTGATGGAGAGTCAGGGTGGCCACTGAAACAAAAGCCCAGGCACTGAATGCCAGCTCAGCAGGCAGCCATCCTTTTCAATGGGACTCTCTCTTTGATGTGTGTTTTTTAACTGCAACTTTCATGTGGTGATGGAGGAAGCTAAGAGCAAGGTGGTAGCATTATGTGAAGACCAATGCTTTCAGATGCCCTTTGCCCTGCAACAGCACCAGGCAGACAAAGAAGAAGCACACAGATGGAAGAAGCCTATATGTTTTTAAAGAATATCCGTGCTGGCAGAATCTAAAAGGGTGAGGAGACGCATGCCCTCAATGGCACAGAAAAAGAAATGGTGGGGCCACTAAGACAGACAAATTGGGCTTAAAATAATAGTTGACTTGGATCACAACCCGAATTAAAATTATGTGTGTCCAATTAGCTGAAAGTAAATTAATCCCTGGGTATGGCAAATATTTAACACATTGTTTTCAACCGTGGCAGAGAGAAGAAGTAAAAGGAAAAGACCATGCAGGTAGGTCTTGCTTTACAGAATGCATATGTTTTCAGAAAACCCACGTGAAAGTAAAACAATATTTTTACATGTAAGGCTCCTGCTATTTTTTAAAAACATGTTAGGAGGAAGTCAAATTGGTTTTGAACAGTAGTCAGAACTTTATCCATGTCTGAGTTTGCCTAGTGAGGTTGATCCAGCTTGAAGAGTGACAGGCCTTTGTAGGGTACCATCTCACTATAAGTTTATCTTACAGGAGGATTTTCAAAATCAATCTGGATGACCCTACCCAAACAGGCTCCAGGAAGTCAGAAATGTCACTGAGTAAGGCAGGCAGTCTAGAGGGCTGAACTGTTATGTGGAAAGGCAGCTTACGGAAGACTACAGCACTAGGTGGGGCTCCCTTACCTTAGGTGCAGAGGGGGGAGAAGGAGTCACACAGCAGAGCCGGAATGCTAGCTAGGCACGTGTTCACATTGCCAGTGCCACCCTGAAGGCCCAGGGGGAAAGAAGGCAGTGGTCAAGTAAAACCGAAAGTGGAGTAGCTGTCATGAGGAAAGCAGGCAGTAGAGAGCCCTCTACACACACACACACACACACACACACACACACACACACACACACACACACACACACACGGAGAACAACCTGTAGTAATAAGGAGGTCAGCGGGCTGCAGTCAGGACTTTATCATAACTCTAAATTTTCTTTAGGTCCCCATAAGATTATCAGTGCCCTAACCAGCCTGAATTAGCCTGAAATACTAAGCCCACATTCCCCAAAAATGGACTATGGATATTTTCCTTTTTTTTTATAAGAGAGGGAAGTGGTACCGGAGAATTGTCTGTATTTTGTCAATCATGATTTTTAATAAATGCTGATTGGCCATGCAGGAAGTATAGGCGGGTCAACCAGATAGGAAGTAGAGGTGGGGTGATGAGAACAGAATTCTAGGAAGGAGGAAGCCCATTCCTCCCAGTCCTGCCCAGACCACAGAAGAAGCAAGATGTAATCTACCCAGCTGAAAAAGGTACCAAGCCATGTGGCTAACATAGATAAGAATAATGGGTTAATATAAGCTACTCGAGCTAATAAGTAGCCTGAGCTAATGGGCCAATCAGTTTATAATCTTATGGAAATCTCTGTGAAATTTTCTTTGGGACTTGGGAGCTGTGGTAACTGGGCAGGACAGAAATCCCCACAGCCGGCCCTCATGTTACAACAACCAGTGCTGAAAAATCATATGTGCAGAGGTAGAACAGCTGAGAGGCCAAATGATGTGATAGGAAAATGAGGTAGAGCAAAAAAGGTAGATGGCAGGAGAGATAGGAAAAGGAAGTAGGATTTATTTGGTGGACACACACATTTTCTCCTGTTCTAGCAAAAAAACAGAAATGGAGTAATTTGTAAAGAATATAAATTTATTTTGCCTTAATAGACCTAGAGTTCCAAGAGAACTGGTCAATCTTTCATCATTGGGTGAGGACCTCCTTGCTAGTAATTTCTTTATGGGCCATCTACTCTCTTGATCTCATCTAATCCTAATTACCTCCCCAAGACCCCATCCCCAAATATAACGCAGGTATAAATGAGGGATTAGATTTCTCACACATTGATATTTGGAGACCTGTCTAATAATGACAAAAGTAGAAGCACAAAGATTTAGGACTTGGCGAGTGTTTAATTTTTTAATGATTATTTTAAAAGTATTCCAGAAAGCAAAATTATTATGAAAACCTAAGATGCTGCCGTCTGTACCTCATCCCTTGAAGCTTAATGGATGTGTCAGGATCTATTTTGAGAGCAAATAGAAAGAAAGCAAACTCCGTTGTCAAGAGGTGCTAATTGATAGTTGGCAAAACATTTTTTTAATATCGCTCCATTTTATATAGTTTTTACTAGTCCATTGCTGAGGAATATGCATTTGGGTATGCACAATCAGAGACTGAAACTTTTCTCCTACACCAACATTCTTCTGTAGACAAGAGAATGCTCTATGAGCCTGGCTCCCTTGTTGGTGTCAATGACATTATATTATAGTAATTCTCTGAGTTCCATTCTTAGAGCACAAAGCAGTGGGAACTCCACCCATCTGCCTAGAGTTTTACTCAGCCCTTCCAGCTCCATGGGGTCCTGGAGTGTAGAATACAGTTCTTTACTTTCTTGGGGTTCTCAAACCCAGAAACCAACTACTCTTACTGTTTCCCTCTCTTCCACCTCTGAATGATCTGCCTTCACCTTTGAAACAGATCCATTCACTACTCCTAGTTTTCTATGTGTATTCTAGAAGATTCTCCATGTACCATTCCAACACTTCCTCAGAATTTAATCCTGTTCCAACATCTATCAAATATTTAATTGTCCATTCCTGGATGGCCTATAAGCACCTGGAGAGTGGGGAGTAGGCCTTGTGCAATAGTTCCAGGGGGTGTCACAGAGTCAGGCAAGGTACACTTGCTACCCTTCAGAGCGCATCATCACGGATGCTCAGCATTCCTTTGCTGTCTTCACTGAAGGCCTGCCTTATCCACCTTGACATATTTATCCTCAATTGCGTCACGTTCACCCATGTGGCAGGCATTCCCCTCTTTGCACATATTCTATAGGCTCTACTCTGAAGAAAGCAACAGTTAGTCTAGGAACCTGGCCATTGCCCACCGGGATAAAAAAATCTACATCAGATTTAAGCAGTTTTACAAAGCTGGACAGAGCATTTCTTGTGGTTTCAAGTGAGGTGAAACAGGGTTTCCTTTTGTGTTGGGTACATAGAAGAGAAATAATTATTTTGTCTAATTGTGTTCTCTGCGAAGATGGGATCACCTGTGGGAGAGGTTGAATGGCGCAAATGACTGTAACCAATGAAGGGATGGAGCTTGGGAAGATAGAGACCTTCTGGTCTTCTGAAGGAGGAGGGAAAAGAAAGGCCGGGGGAAACGTTTCCATCAGAACTGCAGAGCTCCTGGGGAGATCCAACAAGGCCAATGAGGAGGACACATTTTCTCTACCCTGTTTTTCTCTCTGTCTCTTTCCTTGAATCTTTGAAATTTCAGACTGTATGTGACCTCAAGAAGCAGCCATTGTTATCATTAAAGCCACCATTAAGCCCAGAAACACCTTGTCTTAAAAGCCATCATGAAGGGAATGAATATCCTATTCTATAATAAGCCTCATTCTAGAGTCTTAACAGGAGTGCGGAGTGTTTTGGCTGAGAAATAAAAACCACTATCATGTGTTGAGTAGCTGCAGGTGTCATGCTCCATCCCAGGTACTCAGCCTTCACATTAATCCCATGGAGTAAGTATAGAACTCATCTCCATTTAAAGGTGAAGAAACTGAAGCCAAGACTGTAAAGATTATTGATCACTACAAAGCTAGTAAGCCACAGAAGATAATTCAAACCACTTCACACTTGAAACTGATACATTAAATAGTAGCTTAAATAAGTTTGTCTACCTTATGACAGAGGCAGATGGGTAGTAGAGTTTCTCTTGTAGTGTTTTGAGCTTTGAGGGGAATGGCCTCCCTTACCCTTCCCTAGTGCTTGTCAATAGGTCGTGAAAGGAAGAGATTTTCTCTTTCCTAATAGAGCGGTTTTAAGAAGACAGGGCACATAAACCAGGAGGCTGTCTCTTCCATTGCCTGGAAGCACTGAGGCCCAAAATCTTAGTAATTATATGTCTCCATTGGCAGAGCTTCTGTTGACAGAGGTGTTTGAAGTCTTGGTATAACAACATATGCCTATTGACTTGAAACTGATGAGAAGAGATGGAAACTGGTAAAGAAGGTTTAGGAATGAAGGACCTCCATTCTTGTCTCTGTCCTTGGTGCTGTCTTGGTCAAAAGCCAGAAATGCTACAAGTTTTGGGGTCTCTTGTTTCTGATTTATTTTCTTATTATCTTTTTTCATCTTTCACACAGTTGCCTGGAAACTGTCTGTGAGGTTGTAAGAGAAACTCCAGTTCAGGGACCTGGGATGGAGAGGCACATGAGTACATACTTCATGGGTTGATCAGCTGTACTGACCAGATTAACAACCTTGTTGTGACCCCATCCCACCAAAAGCATCACTAAATCTTACATGGGGCAATCAGTGGCAACCCTTTCTCTTGCTGTCTTCTTATTTCTTAAGTTCTCACCTATAAGGCTCTAATAAATTTCTCTCCCAAATTTACCTCCTATTTTCTGTGAAATTCATTCTTCAAGTTCACAAGATGATGGGCCCAGAAGCTATTGGGTCAAGATGACTTCAGTGGTGTGTATTGATTGTCTAGAATTCTTAGCACCCTGAATTAAGCTGACTGCAAGCAAAAAAACTTGTCACTTTCCAGGACCTCAGGTCTTTTCCTTATTATTTTTCTTGTAACAAAACCAACTTGCACTTGATTTAACTGTGTCTAAGTCATCTTGACCAAGGAAGACTGTGCATACAGCAGTTACATTTTTGCCTAAGAAGGAGGAAGGTATCTTGCTGCAAATTGTGAAGTACCTGGCTGAAAGTCACAATGGTATCCACAGTAGAAGTAAAATCCTCATTGACCTCATGGCAAAACTCTTGTTCTAGGATTGTTCTTGTTTTTAATTTTTTTGAGGCAGGGTTACTCTGTAGCTTTGGAGCCTGTCCTGAAACTATCTCTTGTAGACCAGGTTGGCCTCAAACTCACAAAGATCTTCCTGCCTCTGCCTCCTGAGTGCTGGGATTAAAGGTGTGCACCACCACCACCTGGCAAGATTGTAAAAAAGGGCAGTCAATCACAGGGCAGAAACCCAGAGTCTTGAAGTCCTGAGGAAGATGCTGAGGAAGCCCACTACATCTCTAGGAACCAGTCTAAAAGCAGAGCTCAGGAGACATAGTGTGGACAGAGAGCCAAATGCTCTGAAGGAAGTCTGGGTAGCAAGTTCGTCTTCACTGAAGGAAGGGTGAATGGCAAGTTTGTCTGCATTGAAGACAGTCAGGGTAGCACATGCATCTGCACTGAAGGAAGTCCAGGTGGCACCATGGCATGTGAGATCAGGAAACCGACATGCAATAGGGAAACATAGAGGACCTTTGCATGGGGCTGACATGTTGCTAGGGATTTACCCTGTGTGAGAAGCTTCCACAACATAGAAGTTAAAGAAAAGGGGGGCTTCGAGAAAAAGTCCTTGCAGACTGGGTCCTTGCAGTGAGACAGGGAAAGAGCAACGCAGACACACCCCAAGTTGCTGCAGGCTCTACACCTCACTTCACTCCAGTTACACTCCCAGAGAGGAAGGGCTGCTCCCGCTAGGTCTAACTACCAGGGTCTGGGTACAGGGCACTGAACATCTTTATTGGGGGAAAGGAGCCAGATCCTCGGGCACGAAAGATCTTTAAATTCCTGGCTACCTCTGAATAAGTTGCCCCTGAACAATTACATTTTTCACCCTATCTTTCACCCATGGCCATGAGGAAGCAATCTCTGAGGCATGGAGAACAGGTCTCCGGTGTCTAGGCCTGTCCCTTCCACAGATCCTACACTGACTGACTATCTCTAGGTGACTTTTGTGAGGGGCGGATGCAACTGTATGTTTTCTCTTGAGGACAAAGGCTGCTGACTATCCAAAAGTACACTGCCTACTCCTTGTGGACTGTGTATTCTAAAAACACAGAAGTGCTCTTCTGCCTTTGTGAAGAAGGTAAAAGCAAGAAAGTGGATGAAATGGACAAACAGCAGCCCACTTCATATTTGGATATTATATTGTCTTCAGTGAAGTATGTCTAATGTTCTTGAGCCTTGTGAATAATGAAAAGGGTATCCCCCCATTGAGATCCAAGTAAATACACTGTAATTGGTTTAGAGTGCCTGTAATACTAGTGTTCTCATATTTTAAAACTCTTTTTCTCCAAGTTTCAATAACATGTTCTTGAAAGATGTACTCTCTAAGTAATTCTTTGTCCTCAGAAAGGCACTCCAATCACTTTTCTCAACTGATGCTTTGGCATCCTTCCAAAACTGATTTAGAAGTTATGGCTCACACCCCGTGTCTGCGTCGTCTAACCTTGGCACATCCCTGAGTCCCATGAATAGGGTTGGCAGTTGGGAAGGATGGCTATAAAAAGAGGGAGAGCTGCTTGTATCTAGCTCTATTGAGCAAATTGTGCTTTCATGAAAATCCTAGAGAGTCAAAAAGAAATTGTCGTGCTACCTACCAGCTCTTGGTTAACTCGTTGGACTGTTCTCAGTACTGAATGCTCAGTAAAGAACTTAAATTATAGGGTGCTTTGTAGTTTTCAAAACTTCTATATTATCTCTCCATATTCTGTATATAGAATATATATTTTATTAATTTAAGAATCCTGGAAACTATGCAGAGTAAAGATTATTGTTCCCAGCAGACAGATGAAGGTCCCGAGGCATAGAGGGAGTGTGTCCCCAGAGGGCCGATAAAAGGCTGCCCTGAGAACAAACCACAGCTCTCAGTACTGAGCTGAGTTCTCCTCCCACTGGGCCATACCACCTGCTCAGAAACATTTAGCCATGGGCCATCAGCTTCCCGACTGCCTCAGACTACGGCCAGATTGTTCCTTGCACTGGTCACACCAGGCCCAAAGAAAAGATTGGTGACTTCGAGGAACGGACTTCCCAGTAGATCTCACGGAAGTATCCGCTGAGCTGTTGGTAGAGGAAATCCACCTCGTCCTCAGCACCCTGATGCTCCAGAGCCAGCACTCGTTAGTTTCATTAGTGTGTAATTTCTCTGCTAGCTCCATGGAGTGAGGGTTTGCTTTGCCTACTGTGAGAAAAGGCAACTGAGCTAAATTGGACCCTCGGGCACGCACCCAGCTTTCTCAGAGCCTGTTCTGTTTAGAGGGAGTCCTCCCATGCACATCTCCCAGGACAGCTCTTGACAGCCATAAGTATACTTGATTTCCTTTAAAACAAGTAACCTAGAAAATGAAATAACGCATATTAGATTAAGCTCTGTCCCATTTGGCTAATTCAGAAGTTAATGGAAGGTCTCTTTCGGTCATTGGTATTGGCAGAGACACATTTAGTAAATTCTCATGGGAACCTCACACAGGTACAGTAGCAGCTCTTATCCATAAATTAAGGATGGCATTTAAAAGGAGTTTTTCCTCTCTAGGAGATGCCATGCAGGTCTCTCTGGACAAAGGCCCCACATACCAAACTCCCAAGGCTATACGGAGGATAGGAGGGGGCTGGGAAGGAGAGAGAGAGAGGGAGAGAGAGAGAGAGAGAGAGAGAGAGAGAGAGAGAGAGAGAGAGAACTAACAGTTAATTTCTCCACTTTGAGCTTTATGCAGTTCTTTCCACACACTTACCTTTGTTAGACACATTACATATATGACGGTTTATAATTGTTCTGCAAAGTAAATGCTAACTTGGAAGATCATGTAAGTAAGAAAAGATTAAACGCAATCCATATCTTTTCTTTAACAGCAGTCTCTATTTTTAAGTTTAAAAAAAAAATTCCAGAATTAAATTCCTTCCTGGAAACATGCTGTCTAATCGTTTCTGTGATGGTCACTTCTGTCAGAGCTGGGGAAGCTCTCCTGCTTGCCTGTCTCTCTTGCAGCAGTGAGCCCCCTTCAGACAAAGAAGAACATGCAGTGGCCTTCACCCTTCTTCCTAAACAGAGCTCAAGCCAAGCTAGCCTGGCAGGAAGAGCACTCAACCTACAAGAGGCTGGGCTGCTTACTTCATAATCCTGTGCCTACATTTACATGTAAGTTCTGTGTCAGTATTTTCCCCATGTTTGCTATCAGACCAATGCTAACCTCAGAGAGTAGAGGAGGCAGGTTGTTTTCATCTTTCTGTATGAATGACTAGTTTTAAATCCGGGCTCTTGCAGATCCCAGGATTTGTTTTGTTTTAGAGATAGCTCTTCTACTACTTTCACCACTGTATAAAATGAGATTTATTTAACTACTCTGTATTCTGGATGGCCACTGTTTTTATTATTTATTTAGAATTATTCTCAACTTTGCTAATTTATACTTTGGAAGAATATTTTTTTTCATTTTTCTGAGGTTTTCAAACTTATAGAAATGTAAGTACAGAGTTCTCTAATTGTGTTTATTCTCAGACTTTTCTTCCTATCCCTAAGCTTTTAAAATCTCCATTTTAGTATGAATGACAAGGCTTTATAATTTAATTAAATAAGTAGATAAGCAATTTATTATAGCATACTGCAAACATGATATATATACATATGATTTATTCATCTATAAATGTACTAAAATAAAATTTAAGATCAAATGTATTTTTCTAGCCCCTAGAGATTTACTGCTCAGTCTTGCTATGTTTAGGTTTTCAATTCCTTTATCTCTGGTTTTTACTCTTCACTTCCTTCCTTGTGGTTCTATGTTTGCTTAGTTTTTCATTTTGACTTCAGTTCATTTGTAGACATTCTTTCTTAAGTTCCTCAAGGAAATGAAGGCTTTTAGGCTAGTCCTTCACCTCAGGGTCCAGCATTGGATAGCTTCCAGTGGTCTTCAGGGCACTAGTCTCACATTTGTTGGTGTTATAAATTTTGTTTATTGTGAACACGGTAGCCTCCATGCTCTTTGAAACATAAGTTACAAGAAGACAGGCTCTCTTGCATGTGATTCATATGTATCCGTAGCTCCCAGGGAGCTTTCAGTTTTGCCTATAGCACACTGGCAAATGATTACCATTGTTTTCAAGAACTTGGGAATAATCTGTAGAGCTTGGAAGCTAAAAGGAATTAAAGACTTTGAGGAGAATGTGCTAAACATAAAAATTTCTGGTTAAATGTAAGAACTCCAAATTCTATTATATATCTGTCCAAATTATCTTTACCTGTCAGCTGAACACAGCCTAGGATGAGGGAAGACTAGATGGCTGGAGGTATGGCCTAGATTAGAATGGCCTGTGTGCATGTCAGTGGGAGGATGTCTTCATTGTTAACTGATACAGAAGAGTCCAGCCCACTGTGGGAGAGCCATCACTAGGCAGGTAGACCTGGGCTGTGTGAAATAGCTAGCCAGGCCCTCCACCGTTCCTGCTCCAGGTTTCTATTGACTTCCTGTCCTGACTCCTCTCGAAGGTGGGTTGATACTCTTTTCTTCTCTAAGTTGTTCTTGGTCACACTGTTTGTCACAGTGACAAAGGGTAAATAAACAGTGTCTTTTCAGTAAACAAGAGAGAGATCCTTGCTAGGACAGAAACGGAGAAAATTAGCAATAGAGGAGAAAATAAGAATCAAAAGTCTCTCTTTCCTCTGGCCAGTACTTGGATAAGCACTGTAAATACTGCTTCAAATTAAATTCTACAAAGATTGAGTCCCTGTGTGTTCTCTGTAACTTTCCCTGTTGGGCTTTCCTCCCCACCGTCTTTATCACTCGTTCCTTCCTTTTCCCACCCCATTTCCCTCCTACACCAATGCCAACGGCCACGCCTCGATGAAAGGAGGCTGACATATTTCATTGGATTTGTGTCTCATTTATGCAAAAGAACATGCTGCATCCAAACAGCCCTCACTATGAATCTTCTACTACTGTTAATATTCAACACAGCCTCTCTCGTTCAATTAATGGACTAGACTCTCTCCCTGTCTCAGCATAAAGTCCCTATCTTAACAGGATAGTCACAATCCAGACTCGGAAGCAGGTCACCTTCTATCCATCCATATTCGAAAAGGACTGTGGTAGAACATTGGAAGTTAATAAAAATGTGTAATTGTTTTTAAAAGCTTACAAGGAAAGTTAATAAAAGAAAATAGATTAGCTGTAGCTTGCCAGAGAATCAGATGCTGTGGAAATCACAGCAGCATTTGGAATAGAATGTCCTTGGAAGAGAGGCAGGAGAGCTGAACCCAAGGCTACTTCACCCACATATTGGCACCGCTTGCCAGCACCTTGCAGATCCCATTGAACGGGGGTGAATCCCCTTTAATAAATAGATGCACGAGCATTAGACAGGGAAAACATGTTTCCCATGGTGCCTGCGAACACCCCTTTCACACCACTTGCCCCGTGCTGCCCTCTAAGACTCTGCCTCCCAAGCAAAGATCTGCTTGCTGACCTGTGATGTATTTTGAATTGTCAAGTTTGATCCAGATATCTAAATTCCACACATTTTTTTTCCAGAAAGAATAGCATCTTTCCACAGATTATCCGCCTCTCCCCTGTTCTCTTCTGGAGCTCAGACACAGATACCCGCAGAACTCCATCTGTCATGAGTGAGTAACAGGGCAGAGCGCAGGCTTCTGGAGGGCAGGCACACCATGTAGATACATGTGCCAAAGGATTGTTCTACCTCAAGTCTTGGATTACTTTAGTTATTAGAGAAGAATGAGTAAGAATAACAGGAAGTTTGAAGATGGAAACTGAAACACAGCAAGGGACACGGACGGATACCTACTATGCACTGGGCCCATGAGGAGGAAGCTGAGGGAGGTGTCAAAACAAGTATTCCTAGACACCAACTTCCCTAAGATGTCACATCTGGTAGCCATGCTTGCTATAAAAATCCAAGCCTCGCACCTGCATTTTCATTCTTCACAAACTCATTGCTTAACAGCAACTAAAGTCCCCTGAAGAATTCTCTACCCAGGTATCTAGTGGCTTTGCAGAATGAATTGGACATCTCAGAGTTTCACCTGGTAATTGCATTAGAACCTGAAACTTCCTGTCACAGGATTTTCCCCATAATTCTCTGAATTTTATCTTGTATGTACACAGTCTACTAATTACTATACACTAATGTCAGATTTAGGGATGTTACCATCCTTTCCAAATATCTCCCATGAACTCATGACAGCTTCCATGTACTTCCAGAGCAACTATAATGTATATTTTGCCTCCTTTTCCCACTGAGCAAAACAGAAACATATAATTCCAATTTCTAAGAATTGAAATAGCCAAAAAGCGAACCAAAGTACATCCTAAGTTATATACTACTTAGAGGCTCCCATGTCTGTCTGCTTTGCCAACCTGCCCTAGCAGGTTTTTATTGTTATGGAAAACCAATTTGTTTTGTGGGATTTCTGACATCTCCCTTGTCTGCATTGTTCTCCTGTGTCTGTGCATAGTTAATATGTAAGAAATCAAATTCCCTGGGAAGCATGTTATCTGAAAGTTACAATCAGTATATGCCACGATGTTTAATTTTTTTCTAAATTTTCCTTCATCCCCTTTGTCGATACCTATTTTTAAAAGTCATTATTGCCTTCCAGCTGTCCAAATTTTCTTCTCATTTTTCTCTTGAAAACTGACTTAAAGCAGGAGGTCAATATCTCGGCCATCATTAATTTCACGCCCTCCTCTTCTCATTTATTCCCTGGTCTTTTTTCTCTTGAGGATCACTTTTTTTTTCCCTTGAAACATTTATAAAAGACTTTCTTACTCCATTTAACCTCTTTTACTAGCAATATCTCATTTCCCACATTTGTGCTTCTTATCTTTTTTTTTCTAGCTTTAACTTGTTACATCTATTTTTATATAGTCCCTGCCTTCTTCAGCAGCAGGACAACTGTCCTGTTAGACATGGGCCTTGAACAGCCACTGGGCATAATACACTGTATTTTTACATGACTCTTGGAGGAAGAGGGGTCCTCTACCCCTGTGTTCAGTCTGGTTCTCCTATTTCTGCACTGCACATGGAAGCTTGTTGCTTTAACTATATTCTAAGACTACTTCTCATCTGCCTACAATAATACATCTTAATACATGTTCCCATTGCATTGTCTGCCTTAGATTCCCCTCCAATGCGCTTCGCAAGGAGAAATAGTGTGTCTTGTAGTATAGCTATTGATAATCATATTTCTAAAAAGGCAATGGAAAGGATGGAAATGACTTGTCCTATTAAGGTACAAATATTTTACATATATCTGAGGGGTTTGCATGCTGGAAGACTCCAGAACCATGATTCAGAGATGTCCCCATATTTCTTAATGGCATTTTATTCTGTTGTTTTGAAATGGCCCTTTTCTCTTTCTGGTCATTTTCTCTCACTGGATGGAAGACTTAGCCACACAAGCAGTTGTTGCCAGGTGGTTTTTGCTTTGTGAACTGATGTCTTCTACGGCCTAATTCATCATCTCCTCTGAGCTTTCAGGGCTGGTGACAATGTTGACTCCCATAATATCTGAATGAAGGCCTTCATAAATATTTTCCTGTGAGATTGATCTATCCTCTAGTTATTTTTCTCACTCCTCTTCCCCTTAACAGATAACAGATGGGATTCCATCATCATAACCAGATGTTGTGAAGCAAGTACCAGGAGCCCAGCTCTCCCATTAAATATCCTTGTTGTTTCTACAAAACACTTAACCTCCTGGAGCCTCCATTTCCATGTCTGTAATGTGAGGAGGAAAACACCTTTCTAAGGTTCAAAATGATCGGCCAGTGAAGACACACTCAAAAGTGTTCCCTTCTATGAAGTACATGAAGCCCTTTGATATCTTTTGTTTCCTCTTTGCTAACTTTTCATAACCAAACCATATATATATATATATATATATATATATGTATATATGTTATTCTGTTTTGACCACCTCTCTTTCCAGAGTGTTTTTCAGGTCTAGGTTCATTACTGGGTGAGAAACAGCTCATGGTGAATCTGCAGACATTAAAGGGAAGGAACATTTGAGCCACTCCCACCTCCTCTAAACCCTGACTCACTAGCAGCCATAATTACTACTTTTGTTTAGAAGAGGAGGAGAGACCCTGAAGGAAGAACTAAGTGGGGCTCTTTGATATTTGACTGAATTTACCCCATTGAGGTGAGGTGTTGGGTCGCCAGGGGGTCTGGAAGGCATTTTGGAAGGAATAGGGAGACAAACGTGAGTCCAATCGTAAGCAAAGTCTCCTTAGTTCAACATAAAAACAGAAACACTAAGTCAAATCAGATGCTTATACATTTTTTAATCCCATCATAAAACATTTTGTTTTGACAGCTTGGTAATGTAAGTAGAAACACCGATCCAAAGAGCCAGCGTCCCTGCCTACTACCTGCGAGTCTAGTCTTTCCTGGGTATAAATAGAAAAAAAAATGTATGTTTATGTAAGGGGAAACCCTGATTTACTAGAACTGATTGCTTCGTAGTCTAATTACTTTTCAACTGGCTGTTCCAAATTAAGATGTCATTGATGGCTTTTGGTGATATATTTCATTTTAAGCAAATTTATTCTATAGTAGAGTACATCATAATGGGAAGCAGACTTCCGACTCTTCCCTCCTCTTTGTAGCCTGATATCTTGACAAGTAAATTAAATTTAGCAGTTAAAATGCTTCCATTAGTAATTTTATTAAGTTAATTAAAGTATCTCTCTTTCTGAATTTTAACTACCTTTCTTTCAGAACAATGTTGATTTCTTCCTCTCTTTTCTTTTTAATTTCATGTCTTTAAAGACGCTGATATGTCACAGGACCAATCAACAAATTCATCAGTATTGCATTACCATGGCCAAGATGCTACCAAGCAAGTCGAGCAATGAGCATAGTTCTGAAGTTCTTAAAGGGGGTCTGCTTCCAGAGGCAGAACTTACGTCTTCACATCTTTAAAGACAGGAAGAAGATGGGAGCAGGGATCAAGGAGAAGAATATGCATGCCTTTGAGGCTTGCTGTATTTTCACTATGAACCAGCATCTTCATCTCTTCAGGTACGCCCTAAGTGGCTCAAGTGTAGCTTAGTTGATAGGTAGAAAGAAAAGCTCCAGCTCCTTTATTTAGTGTCCAAACTGTCCTCGGCAAGACCAAAGTGGTGAAGTACACGCTAAGTGAGTGCTGAGCCCTCTCCAGAGAGTAACTTTTTCTTTTCTTTCCTTCATTTTAAGTAGAATTTTTAAAATTTATTCTTTGTGTCTTTCACATCATGCATCTCAATCTCATTCATTTCCCTGTCCCTTTGTATCCACTCTCTGCCCTTGCAACTCCACCCCCCTCCACCGCCAACCCAATTAAATAAAATTTAGGGGAGAAAAAGGAATAACCTTGTCATGGAAGCTGTAGTGTGGTGCAGTGAGTCATACAGTAAATCATTTTATCCATGTATCTTTACTTGCAAGTGTTCATTGCAAAGTCTCATTGGTCTCGTTCAAGGCCTCTGGTTTCTACTACACTATCAATGCTAGGCCCTCACTGGGCCTCCTCTTGGATATTCTGTTGTTACTCTGTGTTGTGGAGATCCTGAAGCTTTGGGTTCCAGCAGATCATAGCTGGGGTGAATGCTTGGCTAGGTCAACTCTCACCTCTAGTTCTGGGCCTAGGTAGTTGCAGGATTGGTCAGCCTGCAAGCTCTACTCCAGTACCCACCACAAGGGCAAGCTCTCTGGCATTGCCCCAGCTAGTTCACCCTATGCAGCAAGGAGCAAGGGGCAGGCCAGCGTTCCTGCTATTGGGCCCTCAGGATCCACTCACCTACACCTATACCAGAATGGTCAGCTCTACTGCGTTGCTTGGGAGAGGAGCAAGGTGGGGAGATGCATGGCCTATTCCTGGAGTATTGTAGCTGGTAAGGGGCAGAGACAGTTTTCCTGCTCTTAAGATCTCAGGGTCAGCTCTCCCACCTGCCATAGGCTATGAGGGGCAGGAATAAGGCACCCACCGCCATCCACATCACCATATGGCAGATGAGAGGTGGCTCCAGATCTCTCATGCTCATGTTCTCAGGACCAGTGAGAAGCTTTTTCAAATAACCTGAGCATTTGTAAGACACATGAATTGACATTGATACCTAGTTTCTTCATGGACTAGTGCCTGCTTCTTATGGAAGGCTTTCTTAAACCTTAGAGTTACAGAAAATATTTTGGCAGAATAGAAGGAAGCATGGAGAAACTTTTTATTTTTTTATTTCAAAAATGGAAAAGAATGATTGCCAGAATTAACTGATGTGGGATTTCTCTCTGTATACTGTGATTACCATTAATCAATAAAGAAACTGCTTTAGGCCTATAGCAAGGCAGAACTTAGGTAGGTAGGGAAAGCTAGGCTGAATGCTGGGAGAATGAAGGGCAGAGTCAGAGAGATGCCGTGGAGCAGCTTCTAGAGTCAGACATGCTGAAACTTTGCTGGTAAGCCACTGGAGATGGGTTAAATTAAAATGTGAGAGCTAGCCGATGAGAAGTTAGAACTAATGACCAAGCAGTGCTTTAAATAATATAGTTTCTGTGTGATTATTTTGGGTCTAAGCTAGCTGGGCAGCAGGGAACCAAACAATGTGGCTTCCTTCTTCAACAATTAACAATTCCACAAACACCAAAAACAGCAGTAACTGTAACAGTGATTGTTCACCATTATAAAGTTTTCTCTCTTATCTAATCAGAACCTCCTCAAGGAAGATTCTTCTAAAGTCTTAATGTCCTAGACATATGTCTTAGTTAGGGTTTTTATTGCTGTGAAAACATACTATGATCACAGCAACACTTATAAAGGAAAACCTTGAATTGAGGAGACTTCTTTTCATTTTCAGATGTTCAGTCAAATATCATCATTGTCAGACATGGCAGTATGTAAGCATACATGGTGATAGAGAAGGAGCTCAGAGTTCTACATTTTGATCTAAAGAGAGCAGGAAATGAAGAGTTGCCTCTGTGTGTTGCTTGAGCATAGCAGACCTCAAAGCCCACCTTCACAGTGACCCACTTACTCCAATAAGACCACACCCACACTAACAAAGCCACACCTCCTAATAGTGCCACTCCTTGTGGCGGCTATTTTCTTCCAAACCAGTACAACACACAATCAGTGCCTAAATGTTAACTGATTCATGCAAAATGTATGACTTCATTGCTTTGTGCTTGGAAATTGGGTGAATATTTACCTATTTACCTTATATAAATGACTTGAGGTTCTAAAGTAGCTTCTTACAGTCTTAATACTCAGAACATCTGCCTCATAAACCTGAATTTCACAATCTAGGCCATGTAAAGAGAAGAGAAAAAAACAAGAACAAACCAAAACAACAACAAAAACAAACATAAAGGAAAAGGGAAAGCTTGTACCTAAGATACTGTGGAGCCTCTTTTAAAGTATCTCATTGCCAGTGTACTCATTGGGATGTTGGCTTTGTGGGTGAAACTTTCTCGCATTGGGTGCACCCATGCATTCAGACCTGGAGCGACATCTCATTTATAACTGGGAAAGCCTGTCTGTCACTCATTCAATGAGGAAATAAGGAAAGCCAAGAATAGGGTTCATGCCAATTACCATTAACACCTCCCATCTCCCCCTCCCGTTTTCTAATAGTACCCGTCTGAATATCTCACTTTTTGAGCACTGACACTCACAGCTTAGACTCCACCATCTCTCTCTGAATCACCCCCATGGCTCCTGAAATCCTTACCCGTTTACCCTCTTCCTCGAGTCTCTTCACAATCACACTCGGGTACCAACTTCCTGCCAGTCCATAGCTCCTGTCCTTCTGCCCTTTCTCTTTGGGAGACTGGAAATCTTTTGTTGCTATATTCTGAGATCATTGTTTTCCTCCTGAGCATAGCTCATCATAGCTTTTGTTCTTTCTACCCATTCCCCAGTCTTCAGACTTTGTTTTACAAAAACCCAAGGAATAGGAATGAATCTGGAAACTCACAGACCCTCTCTATCAGGATAAAATTGATAAAGCCAGAAAATTATTTCTTAGGTCAAAAGAGAATAAAAACATATGTTTTTTCTCTTTATCTGTCTATATCTCTGTGTGTGTCTATGTCTCTCTCTGCCTCTTTCTCTCTCTCTTTCTCATGTGTGTGTGTGTGTGTGTGTGTATGTGTGTGTGTGTGTTTGATATTCTGACATTGGTAAAACTGAGATGGCTGATATCTATCCATCCCTTCTTCCTAAGATTCTTTCTGGACGCCTACCTCACCTACCTTTCTTTCCTACTCCCTTTCTCTCTCTCTCCTTCCCTCCCTTCCTGCCAGCTCTATTATCAAGATAAAAGATATTAAATCTTTACTTCTCACTTCCTCTTTGTCCTATAACATGTTAGTACTTGTTTTGAATAAGCAACTTAAGAAACAAGCACACAAAAATTGTCAAATCTCCGTCTGTCTGTTGGTCTTTCCTCCTCTCACTGTGTGTGTGTGTGTGTGTGTGTGTGTGTGTGACTTTTGTAGTATCCAGTAGATACTTTCTTTATTGTGCAAGCCAGCCATTTCCATAATGATGTTTTGAAACGGAATCCAACATAACAACTCTATAGTTAAGAGCCAGCTATACAGACTAACACGTAAGTGTATAGATAATTCAGGATTTTTTTTTTTACTTATTTAAAAACCTTCTATGTTGTAAACTCTACCAGAGATATAGCACTACCGTTTGCCTAGAAAAATAGTTTCTATGAATGTGCTACAAGGAAATATTCTTCTCATTCAAACTTACCTCTTAGGTCCATGATTCTGCTGTTTGCATTGCAGACACTCTTAGGTTAGAAGTTTGTTTCTGATGTGAAGTCTGGGTCCAGTAGTGAAATTGATTTCATATTTATAGTTGATTTTCTGCTTCTGGGAGAAGCCCAAACTGGTAGGTCCTTGTGAGTGAAAGAAAGAATAGAATGCAGTTATCCAAAGGGTGTAGAAGACGAGAGCATCAACAAGATGACAACTCAAGCAAGTAAGCATTATGTCTTCTCCTCCTTCCCCTTACATTCTTGCCTGGCTTTCCTCCTGGGCAGAACTCAATTAAATGTACAGATGCACAAAAAATCCATGTGGATTGGAAAACATGTGACAAAATCCCCATTGCTGGTTGCATGGAAAGAAGAATGTGTGACTTTAAAATTAAATACCAAAGGCAGAGAGGTACTGATTTGGATGCAGAAACCGCAGCGGGCCACATTACTGGAAGATTCTCTGAGCCTCCTTCTTGTCCTTCACCCTGGAGGCTTTTGAAGAGGTCTGAATGTCTGTCTTAATGTGAGTGGCGCTACTCGAAATGAAAATGCAAGAGACGGCATATCGCTCTTCTGCCCAGGCTCAGGCTAAGCTATGGCACACCTCCTGATGGACAATTTCTATGTTAGTGAGTGTGATTTCCCGGCAACAACTTCTAAACCCTATGCTGTCATTGACCTCCATTGTGCAATTGAACATGTTTATGAAGGCATACAAAATAGAACATAATGTACTGGGAAGGATGTGGAATTCTTTTTCCAGTAGCATAGCGCAATCGAGTCATGTGACCATGTCATCCGTGAAATGCAGCCTCACACCCTTCTTACGCTCAGTAGTCTGAGATAGATCCCATTCCAACAAAGGAACTTTCTAGTACAAGGACCTAGTTAGCTTCAGTAGAAGAGATCAAATTAGATGGGCAGTCCAAGGTGTGGTCAAGGCCATAAAGGACTAGAATTAATAACAGGAGCCCATGAGTTTTGTCTTTTCTATTTCTTCTCCTCCATCTTTTCTTAAATCATAGATCCCAGGAAGGTGGATTATGCCAAATCAAATATTTTCATATGTGATGTAACTGCCTTAGAAATCAAAAGCAATGCATCCAGTCCACAGCCCCTTAAATTAAACACAACTATCTGCACATTGAAATGTATGCTTCACAGTATATGTTAAAGCAAATAGCGGAAAAGTTTCTCTAAGGCGTAAAAACCTCAAGCGCATGCCGATGCAGCATGGTTGGCTAATATTTACTGCTTCTTTGCTAAGGTCCAAGATAGTTAGTTCTGCAGACACCAAAAGCAGGCATGCCTTATGTCTAGCAAGCATGCCTGAAGAAAGTTTCTTTTCAATTAAATAAGACATTAGCATTGACCTTCTTGAGCCTTGTTGGAGAGAAAAAGCAAACACTACTGCACAAAGACTGCTGTTCATGAGATCCCGAAAACAATTCTCGGATGCAGCACCGCCTGCCCTCCTTTGTCCATTGAGATGTTCTATGGGGATGCCATTATCTTCTCCTGAGGTTATCTTCTGGGATACATTCCGTGTATTTCATATACGTATCTGAATTAGTTCTACCCAGGAATTTGAAGCAATTTCTGTTTGAGCCAGTGTAGAAAAATAGAAATTGAGAACAAGCTATTAGTTAAAGCGCAGGCGTCTCTATCATAGCTGCTCCCATTCCTGGTACTCTAGTCGTGAATATTTCACATCCCACTGGTCACTGGTTATATCATTATTCCTATACACACCGATTGCACTCTCGGATATTACAAGGCAGAGACCATCTTATTCAACTTTAAATTGCTAAAACATCATAATATTTGGTATATTGGTCTTGAGTAGTGAAATGATTGTGTGAATGAATGAAGCAGGCCATTTGTATTTAAATCCAGACAATGACTATTTGTGCTCCAGTCACTCTGTAATGAGAACTGTCTGGAAGAGTTTTCAGAGAGCACTGGAGAAAACTTGGCTGGCTATTCTTGGAGAACACACTGACTATTTGTTGGATGGAGACAGTTCACCGAGGAAGCAGATTTTGACCCTTCAAGAACTTGAATGTGATGATGAGCTTACGACAGTTCTAAAAGCCAACATATGGTCGGTGGCCAGATTGTGGTTCTGGACTCAGAGGCTTCCATTTGGAAGCCAGACAAGCATTTGAATTATGGGTCTAATGAAAGTGTCAATAGCAATCCTGTTAGTGGAGGAGCTGTAAAACCCTGCTTAATGAACTAGGCAGGGACACAGAAACACAATGGTCTAAAATGTACTGTAGGAGAAATGATAATTAGCCCAGATTTCATGTACAAGATAAAATGCATAGGGATGATATTACCACTGAGCAATATTATAGCCCTTCAGGGGACTGTTTTGTTAACAGTGTTTGGCTCAGCCTTTTCCATCCTCCTTGTATGAGTTGAGATTCACTCCACAGTCACAGGGCTGAGAGTAAGGGAAGGATGTCAGACGGTAAAATTCCTGTCATAGATGCTGACGAATGTTAGTGACAAAGGGTTCAGGTACCCTGCTCCCTGGGAACTGGAATATAAGATGCCTGCTTTACCACCTTCAAGAACCCTAGGAAGCACTTGTTCTTATCACCCTGCTCCTGAGGTAGCAAAGGACAGAATGAAGAGTTTCATTTGACTTTGTGTGCTACAGAAGTAGTCCCCTTTCTCAAGATAGCTTGGTGTGTGTGTGTGTGTGTGTGTGTGTGTGTGTGTGTTTCTTCCCCAAACTGGGTAGAATGACTGAGGCATATTTAAAAAGGAAAAATATTTTTTTTGTTTTACAGTACCAAATTGTGAAAACTATAGCCATCCCAAAATTATAAGGAGGAGCTGAGTCTGGATGTGGGTCAATGTTAGTGTGTTGAAGAAAGCTGGAACGGTTCGTGTACCTGAATTCACTTCGTGCTTGTAGGTCTCTGTAGAGAAGAGGATGGAATGAGAAGTGAGACATGAAAGGGGTGTTTGTTTTGGAGAAGACAAGGATTAAAAGATTTTGTAAAGGGGAGCCAGGAGAAAACATATTAGACACTGGTTTCCATGTTTAATATGTACTGGGCACCCAAATATGTACTCCCAATGGGGTAGAGAAAAGGGAGCATGCTTTGCCAAGCTAACCCACAGGCAAATCCTAGAGAACCCACATGCTAAGCCTCCTGCCAGACACAAGTCTATTTGTAAATTCCTCCACTTAATTCCCCAGGTCACATTGCCTTTCTCTGCAAAGTGGTTTATGACATTCACAATTAGGAGTTTGCTATGAAAATAAATGAAAGAAGTATGAAGTAAACTGCTATGATAGTTTAAAGATGAGTCACTTTTGAAAAGGGGTTTTGTTTCCCAAGTTCTGGATAATGTGTTTGAGAATGTAATTTCTATCCTCCCCCATCACCCCATTGTGAAATCAAATTGAATGACTCTCTGCTCTTAGAATGATCACTCGTTCACATATATTCAATAAATAAAGCCCAAACACAATGAGACACTTGTGCGAGAGTGTCCCAGAGAGCAAGGCTCTGGTCTCTTCCTGGATGAAGCAGAAACAGAAGTAAAGAAAGCATTAACCCACACCGACTGCACAGACTGAACAGAAGCCACAGAGGCTTCTGTTTGCGAGACTCTTCCAAGCCCATCACCTCATTGGCTCTTAGAGAGAACCCATAATTGCTTCATTATTCCTTTTTAACATAGAATCTAGAACTCAGAGTGGCCAGTGATTTCCCAAACTCATTCAGCAATACACAAGCTATCTTCTCTAAGATTCTTGTCTCTTATCTCTCCAGAGCAGAAAAAAACACTTAAATAAATACACAACAATACAATTATTAGGTCTGTGGCCCCAACTGGGCAGTAACTGAAATCATTCAGATCTGTCTTTGGTGATGGTGCAAATGAAGATGAATTTCTTCTCTCCTTTCTGCAACTCTGTGACTTCTACCCTGAACAAAAGGTCATCCCAGTATGACCTTGTTCAGGTTATGGAAATGTATGCAGCCTGAAAGAATATGCACCCAATACAGAGTAAAAATATGTGTAAAAATCAAAGTATAAACTTTTACCCTCCATTCAGTTATATATCAGAGAGAGTCATGTGTACATTGGTTAGAGAGCTGGTTAAAGAAGACTGAGAATGTGGTACCATACATCTGATGTATGTGGTGGACCAGTGGGAGGCAGGGGCAGGGAGACAGAAACACAGGAAGAGTGAGAGAGAGGTGAAGGGAAGAAGATGATTTGGTCACAGTTTAAAAAGTTTGAAGTTTATATGTACAAAATACACTGAAAATTGAAAACAACACAAAATTCATTTCCCCCATGAATCTTAGTCTTCTTATTTAAGCAGCCAGAAATGGAAGATAAGAGGTGAATTTATCTGATGTTTGGACTGAGCAGTGTAACATCTAAGAGTCTGGTAGAGGGGACACACCAAACGACAGGATAGCAGATACCTAGACAAGGTAACAGATGTAGGGACAGCTTCGTTCTAAAACATGGCCTCCAAATGTCCTCCTAAACCAACAAAGACCCATGCTCTCTGGTCCTCACTCCTGCTCTCTTCCCTTGGAATCAAATGTTCTACACTGAGCTTCTGCCTTCACCATCTTCTGACTGCAGAATAGATGGTACAGAAGGCGCCGATTACAGCACAGACTGGTGCCCTAACTAGCTCCTCAGATTAGTTGATGCTCATGACCTATTCTAGTAAAATATCTCATTATCTTCCCTGCTCTACTAAAGTGTATCTGTTCTGTGTTTATTTTTGAGTGACTATCAAGTTTGAGGAACTAGTTTTCTTTATTGTAGAATACTGTTTTGTGAGTGGTGAAATTGAGGGAGCCATAATTGAAAGGGTTGATACTTGAGACACTGCTTCTCCCACAGCTCCTAATAAGAAATCCATCCAGTCAACTCATCCGGAGTACCAGAGTCTTCATGCCTTTCAGTTAAAAGCAGAGCCTGAAGTCCCAATTCTAAAGTTGAATTTCCAGAAAGGAAGGTGTCTCTGAACTGTTGCTAATTGCTTTGTGTTTCGAGGTCTGCAGAAATTTCTAGTAATATTTTCCTATACTTTCAAACTTGTTTAAAAAAATAGTAGCTTTTTTATGATCCAGGATTTACAGCAACTTTGTATTAAAAGTCATGTTGAGGTCTCTAAGCCATTCCAACTGTTAGAACCAATGGCTTAAGGAAAGAGGTTTTGTTTAGATAGCTCAAGACCTTTGTTGATGATTGAATCCTGGCTTGATGCCTCTATACATCTAAATAATTAGGAAAAATACATTTAAATGAGAAGCAGATGCTGTTTCCAGATTTCTATTTTCACTGTACAGAATAAATAGAACCGTTCATCTCTGTGTTTACTTTCTGAATATGGCGCATGCTATATGAATCATTATTTAAAGCATAGGGTTTTCCTTTCACAGAGGTAAAGGAAATGAGGGACCTCTGTAGTACTCGCTCTTCCAAAACACTTTCTGCTCCAAGAAAACTAAATCAGTTATTCATTCTCCTTTACTCCTTTGTATGCTCCCATGCCTGGTACTAAGCCAGTTACCCAAACAGAATGGGGATACATGCTGCTGAGTGCAAGGATGGCAGGCCCGGCTGCTGATCGGGAGCTTGTACTTGGCAAGAGACTACAAACATACTGCAAATGCTCAGTATTCCTCCTATTAGATGTGAAACCAATTAGCAAGAAACAGTGCCCAAGCTAGGGAGATAGAGGACAGGCCATTGCAGGGTACTGTGAGAAAGGAAGGCAGTTTTCTGAACCTTCTTTGCCTGTCACCGTGTCAGCACTCAAGCAGGCTGAGATTTCCAGGTTCCTATTTTAGCTGGAAAGTTACATAGTAGGTTCTTCAGGCAATCCCAGGTGCTTGAGGTGGATGAATGGAGCAGTTATGTAACTAACAGCAAAGGTCTCATCAACTCCAAAATACAGCTGGTACACGGGGGATCATCTCTTCGCTAAAACGGCAGTAGCCAAAGCTACCAAGCCCAAGGAAAATCAATAAACCATGAGACTGTCACAGAGTTTAATGGAGTTTAACTGTTTTCTCCTACTCTGCGACTTCCCCATCCAGAGTTCTGCTTCGGCCATTCTTTAAAGACATCTCTCTGCTCAATACGTCACACCACGTGGCATGGTTTCGGGCACATAAAACCATCAGTTAATCAATATTTCTGGACTAACAATATGAATATAATTTAAATTCTTATTAACTGCCTGGGAATAGATACCACTATTAATGAATTGATGAATAAAAATTTTTAATTAAAATAATAGCTGTCACTTAAGAAGTTCCTACCTGCAATAGGCATGGCAACAAGCTTTACTTTGTAGCATGTTCAACATCCAAAATAGTGTTAGAAAACATGTATTCGTCTCTGTGTCTTACAGACAAATCTGTAGTGATGGGCTGCGGGCAGGCCTGCTTTTCGTCCTGCCCGGTTCCCAGCCACCGGCTAGCTTAACATGCGAAATAACAACACACAAACTGTATTCTTTTAAATACTGCCTGGCTCATTAGTTCCAGCCTCTTACTCACATCTTGACTAACCCATATCTAATAATCTTTGTAACACCATGAATGGTGTCTTACCGGGAAAGATTCAGCATGTCTGAACTGGCCGCTGGCTTCATCACATCTCTCTCCCTGAGCAGAGGCATGGCGGTCTGTCTAACTTAGGAGAGGCGTAGCATCTGACTGAGCCATCTACCTCACTTCCTTCTTCCTGTTCTGTCTACTCCGCCCACCTAAGGGCTGGCCAATCAAATGGGCCAGGCATTTTCTTTATTAGCCAATGAGAGTCCTCCATCACAAATCAGAGGTTCTGATAAAATGACTTGCCTGAAGTTTAGCCAGTAAGTGACAAAACCGTGTCTACTTTGCTCCACGCCGACAGACTCTTTGACCACAGCATGATGCTGCCTTCCAGCGTCAGATCCCTGAAAGCTTGCTGTCACATAGTTCTCAGCAGACAAATAGAGCATAGAAAGAAAGAGTAATACTTTTAATCAGCTTTAGGAAGGTCAGAATCAGGTCTTCCTCGAGCATGTAGTGAGTAACTTTTCTTTCAACTGAACCAGTAAGCTACGTAAACAATGTTGTCTTTCAACAGACGAAGGTCTGAAGGGCTCCGCCTCCTTCATTATGTGGCCAGGAACTAAACCAGTGAAAAATTCATCTGAAACATTTGACCTGAACAGAATGTAAAACATTTGAAACAAGTTTTATCCTATATGCATGCAACTTGATCCCGAATAAAATAATGCAATGTTAGAAACAGGGAGAACGCCCTAGCACCCTGCTTCCTGTTGTGGTTACTGTAACTGGGATTGTCATCACCACGATAGGATGAATGGGCTGAGAGATTACAACACACCAAGACAGCCGTAGAGTATTATGGACATCTTCTCACTTAAAGTTCTCCAAGAGCAAATATTAAGCCTATTGTGACAGGAGACACAAGAAGGTAAGTAACATATTCATGGCCAAACAGAAACAAAGCCAGGTCTTTCTGGGTAAAAGCTGAGTTCATATAGTGTAGATTTGTATACAGTATATAATCACTCTATCTGTAATCCTGTGGCTTTACTTTATAATGCCCTTTACATATTCGATACCTTGGTTTAATAATCAACACTAGCTGACTGATGAGATATGAACATGTACTACAATTTAAAAGCCTGGCCCTAACACTCGGTATGTTCCCTTTCTTCAGAGTAAGACTACTGACTTTGTTTCTCACGACACATAAGGAGACTATGAAAATGTGTTGCCATGTTTGGTAATGATGGGTTCTTCTTAGGCAACAGACAGTCCATACTCTCTGTCACTTGACATGTCCATGGGAAAATTCCAATTAAAATTGATGGAGTGCTCCTTCTACAAGGACAAGGGATATTTTTCTGGCATCACTTTTAGCTTGAACATACTATTTACGGATGAAATCTGAAACGGAAAGACAGTTCCATTCCTGGAATACAAGATGATGGATACAGCTAACTGACCTTTCACCAACATTTTGTAATTATATTTTATTTATTGAGTACATGTCCTGGTCCAAGGTTCAAAATGATGTTCAGTTAGTCTCAACAGGTTCTCTTCTCTGATCATTATAAATGAAAAGTTATACAAAAGACAAAACTTCATTTGGATATTTAGAGGCCATGGTTTTTAGGAACTAGCTGACTCAATTCTTTCGGTAGATGGGTATGAATTTGGAGAAGTCATTTAAAAATTCTTTAAGTCTTCCTTTCATATCATAAGTTGTAGGGCTGGGTTTTGCTTGCCTCGAAATCACCATGGAATTGATATCAGGGACTCTTTGAGCCTACAAGACTCAGTGCGCATGTGCACCAACACACTGCAAGCAGACTCATAAGAACCACGGAAACCGTCTCAACAAATTCCTGGGAACTAATTTGACAATGTGACTAAATTATAAATAGCTCTAGTCTTCTAACACATATAAGAAGGTAACAAGATTTTTCAGCTCAGTGCTACAGTGATGGTTATCTTAGGCTTTGGGGATTTTTTTTCTCCATTGTCCTGAAACCTATGCATCAAAGAAATAGGAGGGAGAAATTCTGTACGTTCGCTTCTGAAGCTGATAATATCTATATTTGGCATTCTAGAATAACAACATATCCAGCAGCAGCTAAGATATGCATGTTTCAGAACCGAGAAACTTTTAAAATCTCCTTTAAAGCAATGTGGCCACAGAAGACTCTTAATAATTGATTATAATTGATTTTAAACTTGTCCTAACCTGGGCAAGATGGCAAAGCCAATCATCTTTGTCCAGATGGGGTATGAGAAAGAACCCCCAGTCCACATCTTTAAAAGCTCCAGACATGAGCAGAAGATAAAATATTTAGTCTGCCAAAGCCTTGACCTCCCAATTGCAGCCAGTTTTGAACTTGAATTGATTTCCGACAGGGCATCTGGGAGACGATTACAACAAAACGCACTAAAGCTGGGCAGCCTTTATGCCAACATCCCAGCAGTTTAACCTGTTAATAACAGCAATTGTTTTAGATCCAATACCCACTCCTGCAACCAGCACGGAGAGCAGGTAACGGCAGTACAGTGTCCAGGGCAGTGCAATAAGGAGACACACAACAGGCCAGAAAAGGGACTGGTGGAGCTATCTGCAGAAACCCATTCCCAGGGTCTAGCTTTGGGAATCCAATTCCTACTCTACTGTCAAAAGTCACAAACAAAAGAATTGTGGGGTCAGGAAGGTTGCATGCTGGGAGGTCACTGCAGGTCAGGGGCTCTGGGATCATGACTGCATTTTGATAGAGCTGAGCTACACTGAGCAATGCACTTTATATATCTATGCCTAATATGCTTTGTTTGCAATAATGCTGTTCATTTAAAGCATAATTTGAGCCACATATGTGAACTCAAGGGTAAACTGCAATTTTCTTTTTACCATATTGAAAAAAGTTAAAAGGTAAAATGATGTTTAATATATCATTTCACTTAATAAATTCCAAATGGCAAATTTTCTATATATAATCAATATAAAAGCAATCATATTATATTTTATACTTATTTTTCATTCTAAAACTTTCCAAATGGGTGTATTATATTGCACTTCTGGCATGTTTAAGTTCGTACTAGTTATATTACAAGCACAGCAGCAGCAGTCACATGTGGCAGGTGGGTACCATATTGGAATGCACACATTTGAAAAGTGATCAGGTTGGACGAATCATTGCTACTGTGTTCTCTAACTATAGGATCCCAGGAGGAATCCAAATGCTATTCCTGGACTTTACATTTTAATCACCTACAGATGGGAAGCAATGTAGCCTGTTGATTGGCGAGATGAGGATGTTATAGATGATTGTACTGTGCTCACAAGTTTGAGCTTAGACTCCACTGAGACCTATGTTGACAAATAATATGGCCTATAAGTCTTATCTCGATCAGTTATTTTATACCGGTTACCCATAAATGGGTGGGTGGCTGCATAAAATTTCTTGATATAGCCCAATATTCTTTGATAAATGAGGTGATTATCTCATGGTTTCCCAGCACTGTTTACAGAGCATTCACATTGCATATGTGAAATTTTTTAGTCATCAAACCCACCCTTTGATGTGTGAATTATTAACCTTATTTAGCACACGTAAGTCTGAACCTTGAGGAAACTAACACACACAATGCCATCCTTGTGGAAAATACTGTGTGGACCGAAACCAAGTCTTTCCAGACACTAAGGCCAGACTCTTAGCCACCAATTGACGCAGGTTTTAATAACACATAACAGCATTTGATCTTCAGTCTCCCTATAGAAACGTCTCCCAAACTAAACTCAAGACAAAGAAAGGCTAATGAAGTTACTTTCACTTCCAACATCTGGGAAAAAAAATCAATAGGATCATACCAAAAGACAGGTGTCTAACACACACATATCTCCCCATTCTTCCAGCTGTGACTCCCTCCCAATCACACAGAAGGCAGGAAGAATAGAAGGCAGAAGGAAGAAGTAATGAAGGCTGTATCATCAAGCACTGATGTATTTCAGTAGAGGTCGAGGATCAATGTACCATTTTTCCTCCCTGAAACATGGACTGCATAGCCATGATTCAAATTCATATCAGAATATACACATCACACTCTCTAGTGACTAAAGGCATCATTTTTAGTTAAATGTTAATTAACTAGTTAATTTCACCTCGACTATTCCTCTGTTTAGAGAGTTTCCCAGGTGCAAACTTCTACCATCACCAGGTTTTCAACAATAGAAGATAGTTCAGTCAGTAGATCCTTTTCAACAATTTGACACAACATATTAATTTCTTAATAATTCCCTTTTCACTGAGAAGAATGCTAGGCATGGGCAATAGCATGAGATACATGTATTGTTTATAACAGTGGGTGTTTTGTCATGTCTGACAGTATAGTGTTCCAATTGTAAATTTGGGGACTAAGCCAGTTCTGTTAAAACCAGTATTTTAACTGAGTTGTTAACCAGACTCAAAGTCAACCATCCTATGAAGACTGGAAAGGCCCTGCGGCTGGCCTGCAATAGTGTCCACATCTAGAAACACGGTCTACTCATTTGTTTATTATGGATTAACTTTAGGGGTAACTAACATGGCTGCAAAAAAAAAAAACCTTTTCTTCAACTTGGATAGTCACATGCTGATACTCCGTGTGCACAAGATGTAACAGCTTAGATGTTCTGTGTTCTTTCTGTGTGCCAAGCTCTGTGTTGAGTGTTGTATATAGATTATTTAGTTCTTATGAACTAGACATCCAAGACAAACAATACTGATCGATATTACCAGTGTGCTTGGTTGCCATATTTTTCTTATTTATTTTTTTCTACTGCACTTCTCAACATCCATGCAGCCATACTTCTGCCCTTATCTGTCCGTTTTCATCTTATCCACGAAGTTCTGTGTCTGTTGACTGCGGAGAAGTTTTTGTGTTCTCTATCAGTTCTTTGTTATTGTATGATAAAGCAAATCAGACATTTGCAAAAATTTTGTGCATATTTTAAAATTTATGTTTTAATTTCTAACTTCATAAGTGACTAGTTTTACTTATGGATTGATCTTTCTACAGGTAAACAGTTGCATTTGAACTTAACTGGATAATTCACCTTGGGTCACCACGGGTCCTCAAACTGTTAGAGTTACCTGGTATTTCAAGGGTGGTTTTGTGATCAAAGACGACCTCCTTCACCAGTACACCAGTGTCAACTCAGCCACTGGTCCGCAGCAGACAAGTCCATGCCTCATTTTTTGTTTATTTTTCAATTGTATTTTAATTACAATATTTTCACCTTGCCTTACCTCCTTCCAAACCCTTTCATATGCCCCTCCTTCAAATTCATGGTATTTTCTTTCATTAATTGCTATTGCATGCATTCGTAAATACATATACATTTGTACATACACATGCATTTGTATTTGCATATGTATTCATAAGTATAACCTGTGAATATATATGATGTTACTTCTATATATGTTTTCAGGGCTGACCTTTTGGTACTAGACAGCAAATTGATGTGCTTTTTCCTGGGGAGGGTCACTTCTGCTCCCAGCATTGCTCAATTGGCTGTAGTTCTTTGTGTAGAGTTAAGGCCCAGTGGGCTTTTCCCTGTCCAGCTTGGCATGTTTGTTGGTCTTCTCTTTATTCAGTTCATGTTTGAAGCCCATGGTTTTTAGCGTAAGACCTTGGCTATGTGCCAAGCCCTGGTTTGCCGAGACTTCAAAAGCCTTGCCTGTGTCACAGTTATTGTTACATTCTCAGCCCAAACGAGTACCATGGTAGAGTCCAGGATCAAAGATGGAGGGAGCGCCACAGCAGTTTAAATGCATGTTAAATTGTATTTAAACATGGTGAAGAAAAAAAGAACCAATTTAAATGCAGGTAGAAGACTAAGGAAGAGATGAAAGTTGAAACTTTATGGAAAAGCAAAGAATTAACCAACATCTAAATCTGGCCTTTGGTTTGAACCTCAGACATAAATGAATATCAAGTCATATATTACCTCTGCAAAATATTTCTTTCCATAGCATCTTTTGGAAGAATAGCCACCAACTTTGCATTTTAATGGAGAGCAGTATTTTATTTGAGGTGACAACACTGTTAAAGATTTTTTTTTTTTTTTTTTTTTTTTTTTACAAAAGGCTGTTGGATGGTGACAATGGCTAATGCTGAATTTTTGCCATGGGAACTTTTATTTTACTGAAACATCAAGATTACAATCAGATGCGTTCCTCCTCTGTTGAAGTAATGAGCAATGGCACATCTGAGGGGAGATTCAAAGTGCATCGTTTATCTTATCTTCTTTTCAATTAGGCTGAAGAAAGCATAAAGTTGGTTCCAAACTACATCAAAGAAACAGGGTGAATAAATTTATTACGCCACCAGAGTGCTAATCTTGGCAGATGGTAGAAACAATATTTTTAGCATGAAATATGCTAAGGCACTAAATCTGAACAAGGTGGGTCTGGTCAACCGACTTCTCCCCTGTGTGAGGTAAAACTCTCGCAGACAACTTAGCCCTCTTCAGAAGCCTCGGTGGGTATGGCTCGCTATGACCATTGCTGAAAAGAAAACAGCGGTGATCAAACAGAAAACCAGGGGCCAAATAGTGGGTTCAGTGGCCAAGAGCACCCGCTACTACCACAGAAGACTTGAGTTTGGTCCCCGGCACCCGTGTTGGACAGCTCACAACTGCCTGCAAATTTTGCTTCAGAGTAATCCAACTCTGGTGACGGTGTGCACCTGAATTCATGGGCATGCCACATGAATACACACACACACACACACACACACACACACACACACACACTAAAGAAATAATTTTTTATAAAATAAGGAAACAAACCATGCACCCAAGACTTTACATTAAATGTAAAAAAGAAGAAAAAGAGAAAGGGAAAGAGAAATGCAGCTGGACCATTCTGATGCTTTGGAATTTTTATGTTTGAAATCAGTCCTACCCCAGAATCTTGTCAGCCTTTCATCTGGGAATTTTCCAAGGTAGAAAAAAATATACAGGTCTCTCTTGGATCAGATCAGTTTAAGAGCAGAGGTAAGCATACACAATCACATGTCACAGAGCACTGTTAGCTGAAACAAGCATTTGAAGAGAGTGTAGTAAAAGGAATCTTTAAAACTGGGCTAGGGTAGGGGAGACAGCGTAGTCAGGAAAATGTTTGTCACACAAGGACCTTATTGTCTGCTTTTGTGGTAGTTTCTTTTTGAGACATGATCTCACTATGTAGTCTTGATTGGACGGAAACTCTCTAAATAGACCAGTATAACCTGGAACTCACAGATATCTACATGCGCTTTTCCTCCCAAATGTTGGGATTAAAGGCATAGCCACCACACTTGGCTCAAGCCTCAGGAACTCTCCAGCACATATGTAAAAATGTGGGTGCATCAGTACATACCTGTAATTCCACCTCTGGTTGAGCAGAGATAGGTGAATTCTAGGGCCTTACCAGCCAGTAAGTTGAGGTAAGCAAGTAAACTATATGTTTAGTGAAAGACTGTTCCCAAAAACAAGATGGGGAACAATCAAGGATGACACTGGACATCGAACTGTTTTCTCCACATGCATGCTCATATGCGCATGCATACACATGTATACACATACACATGTGCATGCATCACACACACACACACACACACACCATCAACTATAACTCAGGACATGTGAATAAGAGCTCTTGGTTTTATGAGTACATCTAGTTTCTTACTCTGCAGTACACAGTTGCTAGGACCACGCAGACAGAACCAGCTGTTCCTTCAGAATAGACAGTGTATGATGCTCAAAAATTCTGCTTTCAAAAAGATGAGTTAAAAATGAAGATTAACAAATAACAGAGTGAAAACCTCTGATGTGTTGGAGAAATCCGAGAAGGGGCTGAATTAGATATTTTCTAGTCTGACCACAAACTATATACTTTTTAGCCATCTTGAATTTTACTACTGTTCAGCTCTTAGAGACCTGATATGTTAAAATAGGTCAGAATGGGGGTGAGTCCATGGTCAAGACACAAGAAATTCATGCCCACGTCTGCCACTTCCCACATGCCCAACCTTCCACATGACTGAGCTCATTATACAACTTTTCTTGGATTTCAATTAATTATCTACAAAATAAAGACTTAGACTCTAGTGTCACTGCAGAAAAAAAATAAGTGTGAAGAAGAAGGAATGAATCAGAACCATTAGAACAAGTTGTGTTTGAGCTGGACAACAACAAACAGGACCCGGTGCCTCAGGAGTCCAGGCAGTCCTCTTAATTAATCCTGGCAATATATCAAATCGCTTGAATTATGCCTTGTTCATTGACTTGAATTAAAAAAAAAAAAAACCAAGATGCCAAATGCTGAAGAAATGTAGTCTGAACAAATTAGAAGAATTTATCTTGACTGGTCTCATAATAGACATAGGAGTTGAAAATTAATTCAAGTTGTAAGGAGCAAAATTCGGACTCTGGCTAGTTTGAGGTGGAAGTGATGGATAAGAGAAGTCAGTGGAGATGTCAGATAAGTCAGTCCTGTAGCTTTTTCACAACGTTCTCTCTTTCCCATATTTTGTCACTTGACTCTCTACAACACTAGGGCTGGCATAGCAGAGATATCCACAAAGTTTTAATGGTATTATGGGAGGACATTGTTGCTGTCCGTGGTGCTGACCTTTTTTGCTAGTCGGTGGCAGGCTGATTCTCCTGAGTAAGGGTTGCCACAAAATAAAGACCGTTTTCCAGGTCACCCAAACAGAACAAGAATGTGAGTTACTTGTGAACAAGATTTTATCATAAAATATTGATAAAGAAGTGTGGGAGGGAGCCGCCGCAGGGAATAAACAAAGAAATGTTGATATAATTTGTAAATAATCACAGGTACTACCAATGAAATAATGTCAAAATGTGGAACTTGTTCAGGAGAATGTAATGAATTACATCCAATGAAACCCACAGAGTCACTCCCTTATATAAACAAGCACCGAGGTTGAGCTGTAGAACAGTTGTCTTGTAAGATAGCCTATGGACTGTGTTTTACCAGGCAGCTTTCATGCCCATTAGCTTCATCCTTTTGCTCTTGATGGCTTTTAAAGACCTAGACTGAAACAGGACAAACAGAACAATGACTGAACATTGTGTGCCACAAATATCATGGGGCTATGAATCCTGCTTGCTTGTGTGGCAGGCAATAAAGCTGATTATCTAGCTAACCATTGGTATCTTTTAAAGCAAAGATATGAAGAAAACTTTTATGGTGTTTTCCAAAGTGCTTACTGAAGAAAGAAAAGGTGATAGGCTCTTTAGCCCCTCAGTGGAGTTAAGTCTTGATCAGGAATGGAGCCTATGAAAGATAATGCTTAGAGAACCCCAATTTCTGTTCTCCCATTTTCTGATATTAATATAATCTTTAACAGGACTTCATAGAATTAGGATTGTATGGTACAATCTTCTAGCAGTGCAAGAGCAGGTGGGGTGATGGAGAGAGGGAGAAAGAGAGAGAGGGGGGAGAGGGAGAAAGAGAGAGAGAGAGAGAGAGAGAGAGAGAGAGAGAGAGAGAAATGGGTCTCTCCTTTAAATTTTTTTCTTACCCTTCCTGTCTTGGAGTTTCCACCCACCAGAGCTACAAGACTGTGTGAGGTTGAAGGCTTTAGTCTAAGAGTGTTAGAGTAAGTAGTAAGTTGGAGGGACCTTGGGACATAGAACTGTCACGCCAATCCTGGACTTCATTCCTCCAGATTTTCTTGTCACATAGAAATAAGCACGTATTTTTTATCTGAAGCCACTGCCACTTTTTTCTGTTACTACCAGCTGAACCTAATCCTAATTAATACACTATTCATCAGCATTTGATGAATGCACAGCAAATACTGCCACATGCATACCCAATCAAGAAAAATAATTAAACAAAAAATAATAAGCCATTGAGCTTCATGAGCTCCCGTGATTTCTACACGAATCCTCAAATATCTCTAACCATGGCTGTTCATCAAAATAAATAAATTAAATAGATTTCACAAAATAATTTATTTACAACATGCTATTTTGAAGGAGCAATTTTCTTTCTCCAAACATTCTCCTTTGTCTGACTCCTGATGTGGTAAATGTGTTGGTGAGCATCACAATAAACTTTGGAAATAGCTGACTGGGACAGGCTTGTAGAGACCACCCTCCAAAAATGAGTTAGCCATCCTTGATTTCTAGGTCTCTCCAAAGAGATTGAAGGTTCTATTTATTGGGGGATGGAGGTGTGCACTCAGAGCTGATTTTTGCACAAAACTTGGTATTTTCATGCAGCATTAGGAATGGCAAGAATCACATTAACTATGCCCCTTATGGAAATTGCTGTGACCCTTATTTCCTGCATTTGGACCAATTGTCAATTGTCTTTGAGTGCAAAGGATAGAAGTGATCTCTGTATGCAGAAAAGCTGTGTTTCAAAATGGACAGCTAGTTGTGAGCACATTACAGAAAGGGCCAGAGTCCCCTCCAAGAGCCCCTTGCTTCCCTCTTCTTATTGCCTAAAAAATGCCAAGAAAGTTTAAAATTAATGGCAACCAATTGAAAAAGAAAAGGAAATCAAAGAAACATTTATTCCCTGAGAAATGGTCCCATTTTTTTCACCTATACATAGGGTATGAACAGTTTTTATCAGTTCCGGTTTTGTGAAGGGAATGAGGAAGAGAAAAAGCATGTGTATGGTAAGATCATACGTCTAAGCCCAAGCAAAATATTTTCTTACTATTTTAAATATCATAGAAATACAATACAGGCAGAACCGTATGTTCTCACAAATTCTGTTAGCATTGTTAACTTTGGGATAGGATATTTATGAACAAAATTAGATTTCTTTTAAAAAATATATACATGGCTATATTTTCTGCACCACAATAATAAGAACACAATAACGCTTGTAATATTATGAGTTTTTAATTCCACTGTGTCCAGAAACCTGGTCATGGTCAACAACTTAAGGATGGTAGCCATAGGGACAAAGAGGGGTAAGAGCACTGATGTGCTCAGTGCGTCCTTTTCTGAACACAAACTGAAAAGGAAAGTTAGCTTGGGCTTTGGTCCTCACTCAGACCCTTTGTTAATCAGCAGATACTGCTCTCAAACCAATGCCTAATTTGGGGTGAGATTTGATATAGAGGAATTGAGAGCGAATCTGTACATGACTGAGGTTAGAGATAATCCCACTGTCAAACAGACAAGAATACCTATTTATCCTAATAATGGGCACTGTTATAATGATCTTTATTTGCATAGGTGACAGAAGCAAATATTATTAGCAAGGCAATGTCACTAACTGAGCAATTTGACCCAAGACAACTCCAAGAGAAGAGATAAAATAAAACAAAACCTCTCCGTTTTGTAACATTTAGGAGAATATTTTTCCCCCTGGCAAGAAACACAGAAATGTTGTGAGGATAAGAGGCAGAGGTGAGCGGAGCAGGTCTGTGGCATACTGCTCAAATTCAACAGGATAGAAGCTATGGTGCTGCCTTCTGTGCCGAAGGCTGACATTCTGCTCCAAGGAAGCAGTTTCATCATGTTTGGTTATCTCTCATCCATCCAACTTTATGCTGTCAGGTGTAAAATTAATTTCACTTAGAATCTCTAAAGATGAACAGAGAGAAGCACAGACTTAATAAAGTAGATCAGAAATGGCTGTTCTACTCCCTTTTGCTCCCGCTTTTCCTGCTCTTTAAAGAAAAATGGGACCACTGCTGAACAATGGGTGAAGATGGCAGAACATCCTGCAACCTCCACCATCAGAGCTATTGCAAACCCCTACGCCTGGAAATATGCATATAGGAAAGCGTGAACACTCCCATAATTAAGACTCCATTTACAACCCCAGGCTTGTTATACTACACCACCCATTTAACTTTATTGTGATTGATCTCTGTCAACTTTAACTATACTCACAAGGAAGTCAATAAATAAAGATCAATAGTTTTTTATTTCTTCAGCTTTTTTTATTAGAAAGAATAGATGGACTGAATAACACCAGCACCAGCAGTAACACTGAGGCTGCTTGGTGCTTTCCCTGGTAAAACACTGTATTAAGACAAATCAGATTTAAGCCGGTGAATGGGCTTGCTTCACCATTTGATCTTCCATTAGGCTGCCATTGGCATTCTGAAATGGAAACATGGAAACAAGCAGGGCACATATATGTTGTGGCTACTGAGATAAATTTTCCGTGTGATCTGCCCAGTGAACCTCATACTCTCTAACACTGCTAGCTTTTGCGTCCCTAGTTTAATGTCCTAACTACGAAGACTGAATGGCACTCTGGGTGTGAAGAATGGTCACATTAAGATGGACCAATACAGAACTCCTTCTTCAAAAGGGGAAGGATGAGTCTCACCATGCTCTGTGGTGATTAAAAGATGTGATCACTACGAATTAGGGAATGAAGTTATGGCTGTGCATGGAGGCCCCATGGACCAGAGATATTATGGGCTGAAGAGGCCCTAATGAACCAGTCATTCTCATTAGTTACCCAACTGCAAGGAAATATGGGGTTGAGGTGGAATAGTGAGTACAAGTGACCACGAGGAAAGATTAGGCTTGCCTGGGATATGATAAGGGAATTACCATAAATGAGCTAACATTTAATACGGAATGACGAAAAAAATGAAAACTAAGATCTACAAGTGTGAGCAACTATTGAAGGTCAGCTACCCTGGAGAAAACTAGTGTCAGTACTTATCCCTACACACACACACACACACACACACACACACACACACACACACCCCACATGTGTGACCACTGACAACTTGCTTCACGTAAGAATTTTGACTTTATGGTACTCATGGCTGAAATGAATAGAAGCAGCCTAAAAGCCTGAAAGCCTGGCTATTACTCGTCAGAGCTTCTTTGGAAACTGTTTTCACCTAGAAAATGATTATGTCTCCTCTTAACCATATCTCCAATCTCAAAATAAAAGAATGGTAAACAAATGGAGGGACGTCTATATCTGTATTTCAAGTAGCACACTTTCTAAAGTCAGCATGGCATTTGACCCAATCTTGTGTGTATGGCCATTCTGATGGCCAGTAGTGTCCCATTTGAGGCTATCCCAACTATAGCAACTTCATTTCACAGTAATACTGTCTGTGATTTCCTGAGTTTTGAAAAGGGAATTCCCATGTGCTTAGTGACTTTGGTCAGAAACATACTTATTTTTTAATGCTTCCTCTGCTGCCTTCCTTTCATGTACTAAGTAAATTATGATCTCTATTTCATTGTCTGTTTCATTCAATTTAATCTAAAAATTAGGTGTCTGTCTAAAAATCATAACGGAAAAGCAGGAAATATTACCGTGCAGCATGAAGAACTACCACACTTATGAAGAACCTCACCTAACACAAGATGCTGTGCAAAAGTGCAAATATAGAGAAATAAATAAAACATGAAGACTAGAGAAATGCCCAGAACAGTGAATCAGGAGTTTTAGGGAGACTGAGGCAGAACACGGAGCATAAAGAACATGGAGAAACTCAGCAGAAGCAAGAGGCAGCAGTGTAGAAGAACAGAACACAGAGGCAGAAGAATAGTCTTTGTGCAAAGCGTGAGCGAATGACAAGGTAGATTGGGTTTTGAAAACAGTGCTTCTCCCTAGACTGACCCGAATGACTTCAGAAGTCAAAGATGTGAAGAATCAGACTGTATCCATGTTACTTAAATTCATGTTGTGGAGGGTTTGCATCCAGGCTGAGGTACCCATGCATGTTGGACAGCACAAGGCAGACCCTGAAACCTCATTCCATGGTTCCAGAACTACTGTGCAGGTTGAGAACATGCCTTCTTGCACAGTGCTGATGAGATGTGGACTACTGAGCGTTTTGGAAACCAATCTGTCAATACTCATGCAAAAGACTCTTTACTCTCAGCAGTAGTTTTCTAAGCCCCTGTCCCGTATAAATCTCAGCACACAAGAATTCAATACAAATACATTTATTGGTCTACTGTCTTAAAGTAGTTTTTTAAAGACAAATAATTACCTACCAAATATAGAAATGGCGGATGTCCACACCAAGCTGCAATTACTTTCATCTAAATCTAAAGAGTGTTCATGTTACTAAGTACTCAAAGTACATTTTATGTCCACACATTCATGCACATGCATACATGCCTATGCATGGTCATCATACTTACTGTAAAACAGAGAAATTTAAAGCTACACAGAAGAGAACCCCTTTTCTTTACTTTTGTCTCATTTCATTTCATTCTGCTGAAAATATGTCATGTTGTAGCTCAGGTTGGCCTTAAACCTGCAATCTTCCTGTCTGGGTCTCCTGAGTGCTAGGAATACTGATAGGAGCTACTATGCCTGGCTAAATCCTTCCTATTTGGGGTTTGAGTTCAAGAGTAACAAAAGCTTAGGTGCATTGTGTTTTCCCACATTTATAGTGACCCCAGAGTGTGACAGACATGCTGCTTCCTTTGTGAGCCAGGTTCAGTCAGTGTCTCTACTCACTGATAGGATTTGAAACTTCAGTGAGTGTGTAGCTAGAGATGCCTTGGCTTTCACCAGCAGACACAGTTTGGCTCTTTCTAGTGAGCATAAAGTACACAGTTAACGGGAATTTTCCCGACATTTGATAGAGAACATCTTCCGTGACAATATACAACCCGAAAACTTCTGAGAGGATTGCTGGCATGCCCTGTTCTTAAAAAGGGAACACAGGTGCTAAGGAAATTAAAAATCAAAAGTCTGTAACTGAAATGTCAGGACAGCCGTTTACTGCAGCATTACATGTTCTGGGTAATGTCGGTCTTTTTTGTGTTGTTGACCCTCTCTCTTATCTTAAGTTTTTAGTTCCCATATATAAACGAAGCATCTCCCTGAAAGAGCTGGATCTATTTGCCCATGGGTTTATGACTCATGTTTATATAGGTTGTAAATCCCTTTCAGGAATTACAAGGATACCTTGCTCTGCTTTTCCTAAGCTGTTTGTTTTTTCTATTACTTTACATATTGTTCTGTGTGTCCAAGATACCAGAGATCTGTGCATTTGGTTCAGCAAATGTCCCCTCTATATTCCCTATATTAATGTTGAATACCACAGTTCATAAACTGTAGCAAAACCAACATTCTACTCCATGTCAGGTTTTTAACCAACTCTGTGAGTCAAGTATTTAACCTTGAACAAATATCCAAGGGATTGCTTTCACACAATGAAATATAACTCTGTGAAGGATTGGATTTCTTAGTACCTAAATTTGGGGAAAAAATGAAAAAGAAGAAGAAAGGAAATAAAAGAAATAAAATGTCAATAATTCTCCGTGCTAGAAGGGTGTTGGGAGAGTCAGCTGGATTTTGGAAATGAAGGTGTCTTTTAAAGTTTCTAAGAGTGTGTGCAATAATTAAAAACAAGTGTTGATTTGATCAGTGTTAATTGTTTTAGTTCATGTCTCTATAATTAATAGTGATGAAAGTAATAGGTCATCTTCTCTGAGATCTTAGATTCACATCCATTTTAAAGGTCTTTGATTGATAACATACCAATATCCTGACAGTCCCCAGTCTTCCCATCATCGGGAACTAATTTCCACTGAATTTTCTAATGAAATGAGTCAGCCCAATGTCACAAGTGGACAAGCACTTCAATCCCTAAATCATATAGTTGGGAAGGGAGTCCAGCTTTTCTCTCCACTTTCAAAGACCTTTTCCTGTGCATGTCTTCCTTGGGCTCTGCTTTCCTTGACCACTTTACTCATGTATGGATCTTTTCCTCCATTTCCTTTGCTTCCTTCCAAAGACCATCCATGTGAAGTGACTGCATGCATCAAACTTGACCCTTTTAGCCTTTGTATGAAATGGAGAGATCACACAATCACAGAAAGTAAGAATAATCTGGAAGTGAAAACTGTATTTTTTTAAGCTTTAAGTCTTTTGGCCATCCTTGTCCCAGACGACTCTCCACTAGTCATTTGCTCTTAGACAATGAAACAAAAAGTGTAGCTAACCAATTTTGTTAACTATCACCATAAAAGCCCAATTTTATGACCATCTTTATTATACAAAATGATGTTATTCCTTTATTTTAATTATTTTCAATAAGAGGTCCAAAGGATTTTTCCTTTCTTCAGAGTTAAGGCTCCTTGGAGTATTTCCCCAACTGAACGAGTTATCTTCCTCTAAATCTCACTCTCCTTACCCATTAATAGATTTTTAATTGTTTTAGGGTTCCAATTTTTTAATTCTCAGGGTTCCATTTTTTTTAGGCAGGCTGGTGAGTGAATGATGGTGTTGGGAGGGTCTCACTAAAGGCACTATGTTTTTACTTCACAGGGGGAGTTTGGAAGGCTTTCTGACCTGTGCAAAATCATGTCTCTGCAGAAAACATCAGGCTTGGGGCGTGGGCATCTAATCCCCCCAACAACCTCTGAGACTACATCTGTAGTCAGTCACAGCAGTCAGTACCAATATGAAAAGCAGTTTCTCCAAAGCCATGTCAGGTCACCAGAATTCCATGGCTAACAGTCTTCTGGAAAACATAGTCCCACAGATGGAATATCCAGGGATATAATGAAACCATCTGCCCAGCACAGGCGACTATGCTTGGAAAGTGACAAAGAGTATCATTTTAATTTCCATGGGTTTACTTACAATCATGATAGTTATAATTGTGCATGACAGAGAGAGTTGTATGCAAATGTTCATGTATTCGCCTGTATGTGGGCATATGCACGTAGAGGCCTGAGGTCTGTTACAGGTCTTCCTCAGCTGGTCACCACCTTTGATGACATAGGTTCTCTCCTGGAGGCTAGAGCTCACTGATTGCTAGACTAGTTCAAGAGATCATTTTGTCTTGCACCCACAGTGATGGATTTCTGGTGCATGCTTCTATGCCTGGCTTGTAGAAGGGTACTAAAGATCTGAACTTTAGTATGTTTGCTTTCATGACAGGCCCTTGAATGATTCAGTCATCTTGTTTCTATCATATATAATATAATGTTTTAAAGTATATATACATTGTGAAATTAGTTATTAATGTGGTAGTAAGAACTCTGAAAATTAAAAGTGAAATCACCATACAACTCAGGAATACCACTGCTGATTGATTCACAGTAATCATATCAATAAGTGGAAGAGATGTTTACAGTACATCTCTGTTGCAGCAGTACACAATAATTAAGCCAATGAATCAACCCAAGGGAGCCCCAGGATAAAAATAGGGAAAATGTGGGACCCAGACACAGTAGAATACTAGTTAGTCCTAAAATGAATGAATCTTGTCATTACAAAAACATGGATGAACCAGAATGATATTAGGTCAAGTAAAAAAAGGTCAGGGGAAGCACAGATATAATTTTTGAAAGCATACTATTCCATAGGCTCAGAATACAGTTCTAAAATTGTGCATATTATATATCATAATTCTTTTTTCCAGATGCTACACTTTTCCCAGGGCCATCTAGTTACAAAGCAGCATGGCTTTAAATACATTTTCTACACAGTTCCCCATTCTCCTCCCATGTGTTTCAGAACTCGACATCATCCATGCCTGTGTGCCCTTCAATAACGGGACCTACTACCAAGAGGTGTTCCAGATCACAGGGTCTGAGAAGGCACAACTATCACCTCCAACAACCAACTTAAAGGTTGACCATGCCCTACTTCTCTTGAGAACCATTTAGGAACCTGCCATTCATAAATATGTCCAACCCCTTTTAAAATCCATTTATAATTTCTGCTGGAATCACCTTTTAGGATAATGAGGTCCCTTATTTTATTACCTCTACATGAATTAGTGTTCTCTTTCATTTGTCCTTAGCTGACCCCCTCATTTGCCCGAGGCTAATGGACCCTTAACCATCCTTAAGTCGTCCATCTAAAATGACAGAAGATTTAGAACATGATTGAGCCTACAGGTTCAGTGTTCTTAAGCAAACATTAGTAAATGTTGGGTGTGGTTAGTACTGGTTATATATCCTTTTTCTACTTGAATTTAGATGACTAATACATTTGGAGGCTAAGGACCAAGCAGTGACACTCTCAATAGCCCAGCCCTGGGCTAGCTGTCACCCTGTGCTAGGCATATCTCCTAACCTATCTGTTTGAGTCTGCCCATGAGAAGCCCTCAACATGGTAGCGACTTCAGGAAGGGATAGAGCTTCAGACAATCCCTGAGGTTAAATAAGGACATAAGTTTAAAGATACCACATTGCAGAAAAAAACATAAGGAGGCTGAATTCAGACATGGGAAAAGGCGCTACATCTTCCCTGGGAAGAGGACACACAGCAATCACAGAATGAGGAGCTAACCTCATTATTGGAACTGGCACATAAAGTCAAGCTGATTTCCAGGCAAGGAACTTTTCTTATCCTTATGAGAAAATCAATATGTATTTTGGCCTGAAGAAAGTATTCTCAAACTGCACTGAATGAAAGCAATAACCTCCTTGTTCTATATGTACGTCATTTACTGAGGTGCAGCAACACACTGAGGGAGACACAAAAACAGCTAATATTTTCCTGTAGCTGTTTTCTCATTCTACTGGATGTCAGGCTCATTTTTTTCCCTTTTGGCAAATCATTGTCTTAATCTTAATGTCTTGTTCTAGCTTCATGAGTCTACAGTCCCTTTTGGTAGGTACAGTGGTTTCCTTTACGGATCTCTATTGATCAGCACAGTTTTGACCTGCTCCATTTCTGAAGTGGGCTGGTTCTCCCTTCCTTAAACAAGCTGGTAGTTCCTTGCTCTCACCATGTTGGTGTTGAATGCTTTATAAACATCTGATTGGTTTAGTGCACTATAGCTCAGAAATCCTAGACTCTGGAGATCCTTCTGCCTCGGCCTTCTGAGGAACCTCCTTGGCTAAACTGCTGTCTAAATATTTGTCTTCACATCCCTAGACAAATGCTACTCTTACCCTTAATCAGAAAAACTTCTTTCTGCCGTGACCATCAGTTAGTTTGGAGGCCCATGTCAAGTCATGATTCTTAGACTAAGTGAAAGCTTTGTGCTCATCCCTAAACAGAACATTTATTAACCCCACTGTAAGGCTCAGAGAATATTGCGGATGAGAAGGCAGATGTAAGAGTCTGAAGGTGGGGAGAAAACTTGAAATGCTGTCCTCGGGGCATGGCACGGCCATTGCAAACATGCTCTCACACACCTGCAGTCGCCTGCACAGGACTTGCGCAAGGCTGCACTTGTCTGTAGCTGCCATGGATCTGGAGAGACTCACAGGGCTCTATTCCCCCTGCTGGACTATTCATGATCGAGGGATTCCGGGGGAAGGGTAGGTATTGTCTCCAGTTGTGCACCAAATGGTGAGCCCACTATACTCCTGTGGACACTTCCAAACATACAGCTCCACAGGATAAAAGAGGGAGTCACTAAACAAAACAGGAGTGTGGATGTAAGGAGGGGACTGTAAGGAAGAAGGAGGAACGACATGTGAGGAGGAGGATAAATGAGCAGAGGGCAATGGAAAACAATATGTGACACACATGCATGAAATTATTTGAGAATAAACTTAATCAACCAACAACCACCACTATTATTTATATTAAAACTTCAATCTTAAATTTGTTTCCAAGTCCCTCTCTTACTTGGAATACAATATTCTCTGGTCTTCACCTGTTTAAGATCAGACAGAGATACAGGGTGAGAAACATTTCATAGCACAGCCATGCGATGAAATAGCTTCTCTTCCCTGAGCCACTAGGAACTCCTAGACTTCGGAAACACTATACAATTCTAGTCACAGCACTGCATAGACAGCAAGGAGTATGGTACTCTGCCCACTAAGCAACGATTTCTGTTATTCTAATGGAATCCCTGAAAACCAGTCACTGTACAACAAACATGTATGTCATTCTAGTTAATTCTGCCGCTGAATCGAGGTTTTGACTAAAAACAACTTATCAGGGGAAGGGTTTATTTGCATTACACTTCTAGGTACCAATCCATCATGGATGGAAACCTGGGTATGAAAGCAAGCGGAAACTCTAGCAGAAACTATGAAGGAACACTGCTTCCAAGCTCTCTCGCTGGTTTATGTTCAGCTAGCTTTCTCACAAAGTTCAGGGCCACCTGCCTAAGGATAGTTCTGCCCATAGTGGTCTGGCCCTTCACACATCAATCAGGAATCAAGACAATTTCTCACAGACATGGCCCCAGGCCAGTCTGATCCGGACCATCCCTCAGGTGAAGACTTTCTCAGATCAATCTAGGCTGTGTCAAATTGATAATGGAAGCTCATTAAAATACCTGCCAGTTTGCCAGCTTCCACTAAAACTTGGAGGAAAGAGAAACTAATAGACAAATGTCTTCCCAGCTGACCTAGAGAGGTAGCAGGTCCTTGTTCTCTATTTCTGACTGGTCTCTTGTTTTCCGAGTGATGGGAGACTACAATGTATAATGGGGTTACGCATGCAAGATTGGGGTTCTGCCAGGGTTGGATTGGGAATAATCAGTCTGCTAAAGAGACTTAACGTTGGTTCTACTGACACATCTGCTCTCCCCATCAGCCTCCTCTAAAAGGTGAGAATTCTGGCCTGGGGCCTATTTAGCACTGTGGCATACCTACTGTCTGTCTCTCTGTAGTCTTCCTGCCACCACGGTCAAAGAACAATATTTTTGACCATCACTACTCAAATTCTTTTTTTTTTTTTTTTTTTTTTTTTTTTTTTTTTTTTTTTTTTTTTTTTTTTTTTTTGGTTTTTCGAGACAGGGTTTCTCTGTAGCTTTCGGAGCCTGTCCTGGAACTAGCTCTTGTAGACCAGGCTGGTCTCGAACTCACAGAGATCCGCCTGCCTCTGCCTCCCAAGTGCTGGGATTAAAGGCGTGCGCCACCGCCGCCCGGCTCACTACTCATATTCTTAAAAGACATAGCTTTGAATTTTCATTGAAGATCCCCCATGATCCATCTCATTTGTATTTGGTAGCAGGTAGTGTGCAGGTAGTTCGTCAGTGTAGCAATGAACCGAAAGGTGAAGTCACACCCTTCTGTAGGCCTGTGGAAGTGCCCATTTTTAGGCTCCTGGTTGGGATGTTTGGCTCCCTCTGCCTCCTGTCTGGAATGACACCCACAGGGCTCTGCCCACAGTGCTCTGTCCAAGATTATAAATCTTCTTGCTAGAAACGACTAAAAACAGCCTTACCCTGTATTAGACGTAGCCATGGCTCTGCAGACACATTTAAGCTCCCTCAAACAACAAATTGAAGACCTCATTTCAGTTAGCAGTAAAATCTGTTCATTGTCCTCACTGGTGGTTAAAATATTAAAAAATCTGCCTAAAACGAAGCCCTCATGGATGTTAACCGCCAGGAGTATGAGCACTGTTTATACAGAAAACAGTGTGTCTCAGCCGTTGGTGACACCCAGAAGCATCTGGGACGAACAAGCGCTGAGTCATTTTCAAACTAACCAAGTACTACAGGCAGTTATCACCCCGATACATTATTTATTGCCAGGGCCTCCTGATGCCGGTGCTTACTGAGGAACCCTCCTGTGATATTGAAGGCCAAAGCAGCGCCTCTCCCTAACAACAGTGTTGTATCTTTGGCAACTCTAGCAGGGACTCAGAAAATCAATACCACTTCATGAGCCAGGTCTTGGTCTTCTCTTTTTACGAGGATTCTGTCAATGCAAGGGGCCATTACTGTACTTTAAAGGCATGATATAAAATTGCTTCGACAAGATATAAGACACACCGTTTGCAAGAACCTGGTGAGAGTATTTTAGTCAAAGTTAAATAGTTTCATCACGTAATTACTTCTATTGGCAAAGCTCCAGCTGAAAGCGCTCTCGGAGGTGTGTGCTTTCTGTCACGGGTGGTCAGGGAGAGCCATCTAGGAGGTCTGAGGATGGGATTTGGGTTGTTCTAAACAAGGTCAAACTGTTAAAATGGAGGCAAAGCCTAGCATCTGATGCCATTCGCAGGGAAACCACAACAGTGTTGATGAGTTATTCTTTCCCCAGCTTAAGTTTTTCCCTTCTCCTTCTGAGTGGTCGGAAAGGGGCTTTAGTTTTATGGCTATAAAATATTTTATTCTAATGTGTAGTTTGGTAATTCATTTTCTAAGGACTGTTTAGAATTTATTCAGGGAGAAAAGGGCCCTGTTGATTTCTCTAACTGATTCCCATTGTATGACAAAGTTTAACTTTTGTGCTTTATGAGGTTTTATGCGTTCCACTCAAACCATTAGCTATTTGTCTCCGCAATATAAAATTTAATCACTTATATATACCTTAAAAGTCATGACAATTTTGAACCTATTTAAGTTTTCTTTCATTTAAAAAATGTGGCTGTTTTATATATATATATGTATATATACATATGTGTGTGTGTGTGTGTGTGTGTGTGTGTGTGTGTGTGTATAAAATCAGGGGTTGACATTAAGAACAGAAATTCTTTACCCGCTGAGCCTTTGTGATTTGCACAAGAATGAAGACCCCTCCCATAAAAGCTGCTTTGGATTTGCAAAATGGGTGCATGCTAATCCATGAAGCCCACTCATATTGCAGCTGTTGATTGACTGTGCCCAAGCCCTGCATTTTGCTTCTGTCTCATAAAACCTACTTGACTGCTATGAGATATTGCCAGTTTAACAAAAATTTCAGCAATAACAATGAGAACGAGGCTTAAAGGACATGCATGTACATCTTATAAAAAATTGGCTAGAAACTAATCACATTAGCCTACAATTAGTATTCTAGATGTTCTCCCAAGTCCCTACCACGGAACACGACCCAAGTCTGCGTGGTTAATAGGGACTAGAGGAAAAGTGACGCCACTTCTTCCAACAGACTTCCAATCATGGCATTCTGTAATCACCGCATGTATCTATTTTAGAGTTTTTAAAATTGCATCGTTAACATATAGGTCTATTATTAGATTCATTGGAGCTAATAATTTGGAGATAAAGAGCACTTTTCTTCCTGGGTCCATAACCATGTTCCTGAATGGCCTAATTTATTTTCTCTGTATGCTTTAATTAGGAAGAAGGAAAAGGTCAAAGGTCACTCAACCCCTTTTTGCTCAGGATAGTCTTGACCCACAGATCAGCGACAGTAAAGTAAAGGCTCTGTGCCTTTTAATTGCAATGGATAACTGAGCTTGGCTAGATCTTTAATTGTTACATGTTGGGCAAAATGTATACATCGTTCCTCATGACACTTTTAGCAACTAGAATAGTAGTTGACATAAATGCTTTGGGAATGAATGAATAAAGGGAAGGATCAATTGATGCTCAGTCACTGAGAATGTCTGACATAATTCTACAAACAAGGGCAGTGCAAGGAAAAGCAGGACTATTGGCAGACTACACCTCCAAATATGAAGGTGGACAGGTTCCTCATCCAAAGAATTGTCTTTGGTCTTAAGGAGATGTATTGATTCAAATATGGTACTGTAAGTAATAGCTTCAGAGAAATATGGCTCCTCAGCAGCCCTACTCCAAAAACATCCCAGCCTTTACGGGGATACAAAAGTATACGTGTACAGAAACAAAGCTTTCTTTCCATGGCAAAACACACGTCAGTGATAAAGTTGACCCTAGAACATTATTAGGGTAAACTGTGCCATGAGGAGAGACATTTTTATAGTGATGCTGATGACATTAGCTGCACTGGCCTTGAGAAAGGCATGACTTTCCATGGTCTTACATTTTCTGAGTTTTGAAAAGATAAACTATTTGTGTGTTCTATTTTTTGTAAGTGCCATGCCTAGCACTGTGCGAATTTCAAGATCCCTATACCCCAAAAGTCACACCGGCAGTGGAAGTAAATTTATATTTAAATCTCTGGGGCCCAATGGCTTTCCTGTTTTATACAGTACAGTACATGCTTTTCCTCCATGGTCATTCAGAGATCCAGTTATCATTCAAGTTTTCAGAGTGGGTCTACCAGTTTTGTGTTGATGTCATGCCAAAAATCATTAAAAAAAAAAAAGCTCATACTAAGTCTAAAGAATTTACCAGAAATTAAATTTCATCCCTTCTCTTCCGTATCTATTGTCCAGAGTGAGAGTGGATCAAACTAAGGCCAAGGAAGGCTGTGAATGTTCCTGTGTGCCCAAGGGGGGAAGAAAATGGTGTGGGAAGCTACTCATCTGAGCACTTCTAACTTCCAAAGTAGGCATCTGGCACGGTTCTACACAAATGTAGCCAAAGACAGTAGGCTGGCCCACTATGATGATAAAGAGCATCAGAGTAACAGCAGCTCCTCATTTTTAGCATCCCGACTTCAGGAAAACCTGTTCCGTGTTCTAAAACTTCACTGAGAAGACCAAGCCATGAAAGGAAGGGATGACCAATCCTTGGTGTTACCAGGGCCAGGCCACAGATCCAGAGGATGCTGAAGGAGTAATATTCCCAGTGAGACATCAAAATCTCTCAACGTCCGTTCCGTCTAAGTCCAGTTTCTGTTTGGCTTCCAACTTTCTTGCCACACACCACTTGTCCAGACTTTAGTCATAGAGAACAAGTGCGGTTTGCCCAGTCCGAACACACTGAGCTGTACTTGCCTTTAGCCTGAACCCTTCCCTCCGTCCTCAGAAGCCCTTTGTTTTCCTTCCTCTCTTCCCAACTCCTTCTCCAAGCCAACATTAAAATACCCCCTCATGCAGGACTCAAGCCCACCTTAGAGTTCTTGACTGTAATACTCGGGTTTTGCTCTCATGTTGTCTTCCCATTAGCTTCCCCCATGGGCAAGGCCAGAGTTTCTCCCAGTGTCTACTTCAGCCTTTGGAATGCCATCAGAATTGATGTGTTTGCTGCTGAATGCATAAGAAATGGTGGCAAGCAAACGTGGCTCTTACGTGAACTATTGGGATTTCTAAGGAAGTTCTGATGCAGGTGACCTGAAACAGAAAGGGGCAAAATGAATGCAGGTGACTCCAAAATTTAAAAGTGGGGCATTTTTTTTTAATAAATTTTGGTATGACAGAGACTGCTCACTCAGAAACATATGCCTACATCTCTCTGCAGAGCCAAGTGTGGTAATTTTCAATTTGCTGTTTAGTGAAGGCGTTTTCATAATTGGGACGAAGTGCGAAACTCCATGAACACTGACCTTAAAATTCACCTTTCCACCTGGGCAATGTGATGGCCCAGGCTTTCAAAGGTGTCTGAATGACTTTTTCCCCAGGGACCAAGCAGAAAGGGGATGTACTTTGTAACACTACAGGGTTACTGACCTTCCATTGTAGCCAATCTGCAAATGTCAAAGCCATGAGCATCTCTAAAGAGAAAGCTACTGTTTCAAAACAGATGTTTAAAATAGAGGGCCTTGAGAGCTGGCCTCTCCCTAGACACTCTTGCCTGTGATTCTGAAAAGCACTAAATACAAAACATGAATCATGCCCCTGCCCCCTTTCCACTTTAAGGGTAAAAACAGAACGCAGAATGAAGTTTCACTCTTTTTTCCAGCTAAGACTGAAGAGTGAAAAAAGTCCCAGAACAAGAGAAGGAAAATGGCCTAACATTGAGGGCGGGGTGGGGTGGGGGAGAAAGAAAGTGGATGTTCTCACGCCATGAGTGAAGGTAATGCCTGCGATTAGAAGAGTCTGAATTTTAGGGGGGATATTCCATGAGCCGACTGAACTTGATCCATATGACAGATGGGAAACTCATGATCATGGTCACAGTTGTGACTCTGATTAACTACTGATAAAGCAGAGGGATACTCCCACAGGAACAGATTTGGAATGCTATGGTGGAGGGACTCACAGAGCCTAACCATTGTCAACATTCCCAGTCTAAGTGTGTTATGAGGGGATCTTTACCCATGTGAAAGTTTATCTGATTTGTTTATTCATCCAACGGACAACTTCAGATGTCACATTGCAGCAGAGCGCAGCGCTAAGGATGCGGCTTGTGAAGAAACATAAGTACATCAGTGCTTAGAGAACAGGGTGCATGACAGGGCCAGGAGATAGGGACCAGCGCTGGGCAGCAAAATCCTTACAGGATCTATACCGGTTTGGGTGAGAACCAACATTTAGAGATGAGTGAATGTCACTACATCAACCAAGTAATCATTAATAATGGCTTTTGTTCACTGGGGCTCTAGGTTGCAGGACCAGGATAGGAGGTCACAGTGTGAAATTGGTGCTAGGAACCTGGAAATGTTCTCTTCTGCTCTAAGTGCATGTTTGCAGAGGAGCCTGGGTTATGCCCAGTTAGGAAAAGGGAGACTTTCTCTGCTTCCAGCCTGGGTGGAGCTGGGGATGGCAAATGGACTCACTTTACTTGTGATATGGCAAATGTATTTCCCAGGAGAGGAAGTTAATAAGAGAGAATCATTAAGATGCAAATCCTCTCTGAGGAGGAAACAAATGAATGGGGGAGAAATGACTAACACCGAGCCATTTCTGCAAGGCAGGAAGAGCAGGGCAGGAGGACCGGGAGAGGCAGGTAGGGAATTTGGGTTCTGTCCCGCTGTGCAATGCAGACCACATCAGCACCTTCCTCATACTGGATAGCTGAGTCAGAAGAATCACCCTAGGGCAGGCACTGGCCAGCTTCTACAAAAGCCATAGAATAAATACTTACAAGGACAAAAGCTAGTGATATATACATATGAAACCAATCATTTTTTCAGACTCACTTTAAAACAAAATTTTTTAAAACAAGAAAGAAGAGAAAACTACATGGATGACCCGATTCCTCCCAACTGCAGGAGTTCTAGGCACCAGGGACTGATTTCAAGATGCCAAGGGCACTAATCTATGAATGCTTGAGTCCTTTTTCTATCAACCACAGTGCGCTTGCCTATACTCCCATTCCTAGCCCCATGTGTTTCTTATGACATCTTTGTACTATTGACAGTGCAGAATGAATGTGGGGTAAATAGGAATTGTATTGTTTAGAGAAAAATGGCGAAAGAAAAATCTGTTCATGGCAATGTTTTTCCAAATACTCTCAGTGCACAGCTGGCTGAGGAGTAGATATGGAGGGATGATGCCCTCAAATCTGTTGTGACCTGAAGAAGCCATGCACAGGATATCAATTGGATAAGCAAGATTCATTCTCATGAAGTCCGTATAACCATGAGAGGGAACTTCAGAGCCACATTTCAGACCCTTGCCTTGGATGGTCAGTATCTGTGTCCCTAAGACCAGTGACATCGGGATCTCACGGGAGCCGACTAGCACCATAAAGCTCTGGCCCCACTCTCGTCTTCCTAGAGCAGAAACGCGGGGTTGGCAGTCAGAGTATTTTGTTTATTTCAGCAGAGAACCAGCCTCCCTCCATTCCTGCAGCACTTAGTTAAAGGCACGCTTGCAGGACGGGAGATAGTAAGAGCTTCTCCTTTGACCAAACAGAAGGGAAGCTTCACGATCTCATGCTAACTTCATAAGATTTTTTGTGTGTTCTCTTGCTTGCCTCAGTGGGCAGCTTTTGTGATGCATGAGCTGACATAAATATGGGAGCAATACACCCTGCCTGGGTATGCACTAATCATGGAGAGAATTCCAGAAAACACTAAGAGCAGTTCTGGCGAGGGGGGAAATTTGTGGACGACAAGCTTGGTCTCCTTAATGGAAAACCAATATGCCTTTCTTCAGCAAACGGTGAGCAGTGGATTAAAAGGCATTAAAGCTGCCTCCTTTGCCATTTCAAGTATGCATTCAAATTCAAGACAGCATTTAAAATATTAAAATATCCAGTGAGTTTATTACTAGCTCATTTAAAATGGCGACCATGAAAAATTTAGTTTAAGCTACCCAATAAAGACTCAGGGGACGCTTAAAAACACACAGAGAGATAACTGAATTTTTAAAGGGAGTTCCTCATTAACTTTTCCCCCTCATCTGTTACCATAGCTATTTTCCAGCTGTATAAACAGTCTGGAGAGTATGCCCTGAATGAATTCACCGTTCAGAAAACAACATAATTACAGCCATTCCAGCAAACTGAGTGCCAAAAAAGTTACAAATTAATTGAAGGTTAGCACTGAAAATTAAATCCTAGTCAGCTTGAAGTCATCTTTTAGGCTCCTTCCTATAGAATTAAGTAGTGAATTCACTCCATATCAGCTTGGTTGACAGAGTTCCAAAGATCAGGTGGACAAATGGCCTTCTAGCCAGCTATCACTTTGCCATGATCTGATATTGCTGATTTCAAGTGGAGCCTGCCAATAGCATCTCACAACATGCTGCCCGGGATTTATGCAAGATGTGGAAGTGCTTCCTCTTCTCCTCTATGTGTTTACTGATTGGTAAGATATCAAATAAGTCATCTCACTCTCGACTATTTTGATTGAGGCTGTTGAGAGATATTATCAATTTTTTTATTTTATTGTATCTTTTTCAGACTTGCAAGACACTTGCAAAAATACTACAAAGGATTCATTTACAACCTTTATCCAGATTCCCTAAATGTTAGCATATGTCAAGTATTAATTAGTGTTAATAAGATAGTTCAATTATCAAAACCAGAGAGTTAACTTTAAAATCCAGTCATATAATTGACAGAATTTATCCAATTTCTCCAGTTGTCCCTTGAATGTCCTTTCACAGGTCTAAGATTCCCAACAGTGTTATAGCTGGCATTTCTCATTTTTCCTTAATTTCCTCTATTCTGATGGGAGCATCTAAGGAGGTGCTCCACAGTGCCCAGAATGTGGCATGCTCCAAAGAGTCAGAGATGGTATTGGCCTTTCAAACATCCACAATTTAATATAAAATCAAAATAAAACTAGAGGATAAACATTTGAAAATACACTGAAGTGGTACATATTTTGAAAAGAAAAGAAATAAATAACATTGTTTAGATTTAGGGTAAAATACTTTAATGAAGATGATCTCAAGTCAGAAGGTATTTGCTTCCAAAAAGTAATCATTCGTGGCTAAGCAAAACATTTGGAGTCTTTATACACACCTTTCAGATCATCTTTGTGGTCAATGTCTTATTCCCATCACTTAATGGATGATAATCAGCTGGGGTTCAGCATATCACACATAACAGGGATTTGGGATCACCTGTGAAGCTCACCTGAGGATTTAGAACAAACAGGCCCTTTCCTGGTGTCACTTCCAGATCCCCTGCTGGCAGTGAAGAACTCACCAAACACATTAAATAAAAGTTCAGAGCCTAATTACCATCTGAGGACCTTTCTCTTTTTGGACTGCTTTGGAACAAAATGTATCAGAACATACTATGAAACACTTGACAGAGAATCAGAGCTTTAAGCTCACAGTATTTCTGCTACCAATTCTTCTCCATTTATGCCATTTCTTTAGTATAGAATTTCATCCACACAATTCACTCAAATCCATGTTCTGGTGGATTTCTAGACTCGTGGGTTTGAGAGGACCTTAGAAGTTTACTAACTGACATTTTTAAGCATTTAATAGACGTGTGAAAATTTTCAGCTCACCTAAGCTACCTAGCTTTAGGAGAGCCTTCTGCCCAGAACCTCAACACCAGTCCAGCCTCACTTCACATCCTTGATTTTCTAAAGACCGTTCCAAGGCCTGCCTTCCCCTGTTACTTGCAATTGGTCAGTTCATCCATGTCTTCTGAAAGAAAATTTCTGAAATGACTCAAATTGGCCCCAGTCTAGTGTTAGGAGGACCAACTGTCACCCCAGAAAGACTAGCATTGCATACATGTCCACGGGTCACACCAGTGCTGTCTCTTGCAGGGCTTTCAAAATTAATAGACTTGGTCTTTATCAATTATGTCATTACCATCTGGCTTCATTTTTATCAAGTATGAAAGCCCAAGAATTGGGGATGCAAAAAGTGTGAATCTATATTTACCTATTTTAGACTCCCCTTCATTATATTTGATCTACGGTTTCAGTCTTCTGGTAGCTTTTCGATAGTGAAGCAAAAGCATGAGTTCTCTACCTTTTCTTGCCATCTACTAATCAGAAGAATAAGCCATCCTGATCCTTTAGCAAAGCTACCACTTAAAGAAATAGACAGAAATGTGCCCCACTTTCAGAAATACAAGCATAGTCAATTCTGTGAAATATTTTTCTTTGTTTAGTACCACATGTTGTCATGAAATTAAGTGATTTCTAACTTCCTATCTATCATTCACATCCTACCACTTAAGCTCACCAAGACAATCTCGATTTTACAGAATGTGATTCAGCTTACTTGGCTGTTTAGGTAGATATCCTCTCTTTGGTCAGGAACGGAAGGGAGAAACCCAGGTCAACGAGCCTTGGCACCAGGCTGGGGAAGTCAGGATGAGTTGTGAACATGTCCCATGTCCCATGTCCTACAGAGTGGAGCAAGAGCTCCACCAGTAAGTGAGCTGATTCCCACCATTATTAAAGACAGCAACAGTGTTTCCCTCCTGATCCTGTCTATATTAGCACCTTTTCCAGTGCTGTGACAAAATATTCTGGCAAAAACAAGGGAGAAAGAGCTCATTTTGTCTCATTGTCTCAAAGAGATGGAGTCCATCCTGGTGACGAAGACATGACAATATTTGGGGGCGGTATGGTGGCAGGAGCAGCAAGCTAGCTGGTCATATCATATCTACACTTAGGAAACAGACAAAGAGAACACTTTTGAGGCCAGCCATAAAATTTCAAAGCCTGCCCTAGTGACATGCTTCCTCTAGTAAGGCTCCACCTGCTAAAGATTCCATGACCTTGCAAACAGCACCAACATCTGGGGGCCAAACACAGGGCTCTCTGAGGAACATTCCACATTCAAATAATAACATATTATATATATATATATATATATATATATATATATATATACACACACAATCACCACCAATTTTGGGACAAGGCCAGACTTTGTAGGCCCTGGATGGCCTGGAACTATAGCAATCCAGCAATCCTCCCACCTCAGTCTTCCCGGTACTCTGCAATGTCCATCACATTTTATTTCTCTTTTAATTTTAACAGAAGATTTTATGCATACCAGTTTTACTTGATTTCTAGAACACTCTCTTTCCCCCGTGTTTTCCTGTTTTATGCATGTATATCTTCAAAAGAAGGTCTAACTTTCCTCACCAAGAACCTGTACGATTGTCTTCAGTTTGCAAAACTTTAGGACTCTCTATGAGGTTATACTTACTTCTGAGTGTTGGAAATACTAAATTTATTTACATTCTTTCACACTATAAATCATCAATAGTCCACTGACATACCACATTCTCATTTCATGACTAGGAATATAAAATATTGAATAAATAACTCTTGTATGATATATATGACATATAATATATATACATATATTCACACATGCATGCAATACATATAATACACACACAAGTATAACATTTGTTTACTCATATAATGGACTTTGATTTTAAAAGAAAACCAAAAAAGATATGTAAAACACTTGTGGTGCACATGTGTGTGCTCTTTGGAAGCAAATTATAAGCACTTTGTGAGAATCACCCAAAGGGCGAAAGCAAGAGATGCCTTTGATAATTAGCACTATGTGGCCGGACTGAACCAATGATCTTAGAGCTAATGCTAATGAATTGTCTGCTAATATTGGTAAGATGATTGTAGATTTTTAATTTAAAAGCACTTTGCCCATGAAAAGTATAGGTTTTCAAATTTCCTGTGCCATCTGGCCTCCTACACACAGTGACAATTTCAGGAAGGTTTAGCAAAATGGATGGATATATAGACAGATAGGTAGAAAATGGATTCCTTTGTTTTCTATTTCAAAGACTATTTTATTCTCCTCAGAGATCTTTTGAAATTCTGTCTCACTCCTTGCTCCGATTGTGGCAAGTAAGAAATATAGGGGAGTAAATAACTAAATCACAAACAGCATGTACAAATGTGTGATCTACACTTTCAAAAGCAACAGTCACAGTGAATGCCGAGCCAGTCCCTTCCCTGCTGGCAAGCCCCCTCCCACAAGAATCCAATGAACGGTTCACCACAGTGATGGTTTCTGTCTAACCCTTACTTCAGGAGTATCCTTCATCCTCCATCAACACATCACTTTTAAGGTGAGCAGATAAAACAAGACCCAGCATGAGCTTCATTCTAAAGAAGAGAAACTGAGGTACAAAGTTCCAGCCTTTCTCCCTTCATGATCATGACCCAGGACTGGTCCCCAGCAGACCTGATCCTTCTCCCCTACGCTCTATCCTCACATCATAACATAGAACTTGGGGAGACAAGTGGAAAAACTTGAAAAAGGCCCCAACTGTAACAGGAATGCACACACGTGAGTTAGTTACTTTGTTTGGCATCACCTCACTGATCCGTCTTGCAAACTTTTCTCTTGAAGACATATTGCTTCCTCCTTTGGCAAACGAGGCAGGGGTAGTTTAGAGATGGGTACACCAGTGAAACTATTGATGTCAGGATGTCTGTGATCTTTCAACATTTAATATTTTATCTACTTTGTTATGAGTGGGGAAAACATCCCTTCCCTGCTTTGCCATGACAAGACCTGGTGCGCTGTTGATCATCTCACTGCCAGCCCCTTCCTTCCTGTACTCTTCTTTGTATGATGCTTTCAAGAATCATTTTAAAACCAAGAAGAGAGCTGTCAGGATGACCCAGTCAGTAGTGTTTGCGGAGCTAGTATGGGTGGTTTGGTGTGTGGTCTGAAGCACACCCACAAAACAGCTGTGCACAGTGGTGGAACCTATTATCCTAGCACTGGGGAGGCAAACACAGGCAGATCCCTGTAGTTTGCTGGCCAGCTAGCCTAACTTAATCAGTGAGCTGCAGATTCAATAAGACCCTACCTCAAAAAGTAAGGTAGATAGTGAGTGAAAAATTACCTACCCCACCTTCAAATAAAAATCCAGACTAATCTTTCACTTCTTATTATTGTATGTTTTATTCCCTTTTCAGCTCAAAACCAACGAGCCACAAATCATGAGTGACCAGCAAAATCCTTTGCCAATAGTAATTCATCTCTCTGTATTATTGTATCCTTGGCCACCTGACCCAGGAATGGGACTGGGCCACATGACCACACCTCATATGCTTCCTTTCATTTAGCACTAACTGTCTGCTATTGTTTGGTAGATAGAGGACAGAGTCCCCAAGCTGGACCGGGTTTGAGTAACTCAAGAGCATCCTCTACAGAGGCTGGTCCTTCTGAATTATCACTCTGCCTTTTCCCAAAAGATGAAGGATGTGTAGAGGACACATAAAACTTTAGTCAATAAGTCCATTATTATGATTGGCTGAAAACCAGAAAATGCATCCATCAAGCCATTGTGTTGCATCTTGTGTTAAATTATGGTGATAAATAGTCTTTTGTCTGTGACGTCACCTACTAATCTATTCCAAAACCTACTCACCAACACCATTATGCATCACTCATGTGCCTGCCAGCTTGCTAATAAATAAATAATAAATAAATAAAAATCTCTACATGAGAAAGCAGGCAAGATGGTGCTTGACTCTGCAGACACAAACACGTCTGCTATTTTCATGCCACACTGTGAAACAATTGCTTCTTCAGTTCCCAAAGTTATCTCAAGTGTGCGGTAATTTCCTCAATGCTCAGCTCCGGGGGTTGTAACTCGTGTACTTTTAATTGTGTATAATTTACACTGGAACTGGACAGAGTCCATTTGTGCTCGTGCTGCTGTGTAAGTACTGGATGCCATATTTTTGCCACCTTGCTCTGGGTCGAATTTAATCCTATTGACAAGCCTTTAACACAGAAATTTTGTGTGGAATGCCTTAATATTCTCAGGAGCTATGTAAAAAGACATGTGGCAGTTGTTATCAGTATGTTTGGGATTTAGGTCTGATTTTATACAGGATGTTCTAATACAATTAGGCATTTCTTGAGCTCTTAGAAAATGCTATTTATTAAAATGAAATTAAGAAAAAAGTGGATAGACATTTTAATCTCTGGTCTATATACAATAATCTCTTTTAAACAGACACATCAACCATGCATCCATGCATCCATACATGTGTGTGTGCGCGCGCATGTGCACACGTGCGCGCGCGCGCGCGCGCACACACACACAATGACCTCAGGTAGCATTCTATCTCACACATGTATACAAATATCTGATACATTGTGGCTCCCCTCATCAACAATCAATTGATAAATATAAATAACCCCATTTTCTCTGCTCAGAATCAGAGGAAATGAGATACAAAGTAAAACACAGACTGCTCATTGGAATGTCATTCAAAAACATGGAGCTGAAAATGTCTAATTTACTTTTATCTGTAATTCAAAGAATTGGGAGAATTGGTTCTTAGTGAACAACACAATGGAGAGGTCACAGCTTCTGCTTTTTCTCCAGTCCCATATGATATGACTGGCTTACACAGAAGAAATACCCAAACACACATATAAACCACTCATACTTAAACAAGTTATATTTTACATCCATCTGCTGTGCTTGTTTATATATTTTATTTGCTAAAAAAATTTATGTTTTTGATAGACACATAGAAACTGTTTGCTAATATGTCCATTGGAGAGAAAGATAAAACCAGTTGCAACTAAAGGCATAGCATATCCAACTATGGACCCTACATAAGACTACAAAAGAATCCAATCACTCTTTAAAGCAGTGGTTTTCCCCTTTTCTTGACCACCACCCCCCAAATCATCAACACCTCTAGAATCCAAAGGAGTTACATGTTGGAGTGAAAAAAGCAGTTCTAAAATGGGGCTCACCCACTCTGGTGTTTGCTGTCATGACTGGTGTTTAAGCGAGCAGATTAGCCCCTGCCTGCAAGAGAGGAAGAATGGTCTTCAAACCAGTCCACTATTCCAGCAAGCTAGCTAGCTAGTTTTCTTCTGTTTCCCTCTCTCTCCTTCTCTCCACTTCCTTTCTTATAAATTCTTTCTCTTATTGTGACTATACTCAGCATTGAGTGGAAGCATATTTTAATTACTTGCAAACATTGACATTATTCTGTTATCACTCATGAAACACCACATGCATGCATGTATGTATGCATGCATGAGCATGCGCGCGCGCACACACACACACAGCCACTCTTTCTCACTGTCACCTCACACTGCCTTCTGACAAGTTCCTGAATCCTTACTATTGTCTAGTTACTGCTGTTCTCACCACCTTCTTGCTTCCTGGTGGGTCTGTAATTGTCATTTCATCCCCGGAGCAACATCAGGATCACTCAATAAATTGATTGTCTGGGGATAGTTGAAGAAGAGAACAGCTTGAGCTCTAGAAGCCAAGTGCCTTATGGCCTCCAGCCCAGAAAAAGGAAGCAATGGAGATGAACCGGCCTCATTCCCCCTCCATTCCTCTGACACTCTGATGGGAAGTCAGCAAATGGATTTCATCCTATTTCTACTCAAAGACAGCAAACAGTGGTACAGAGATGATTACAGAGTAAAATAAATGCTTCTTCGGCTTTGCTGGGATGTAGATGTCAAACTCTTAGATTCTAACATTTCACTCCAGTCTTCCTGATGTGCAGATGACTCTCCTTTCTGTGCAGATACACTATGTCTCTCCCCCATGGAAATGAGGCTGTGGTGGGTGTTCCTTTATGCCTGAAGCTCACCTGAAAGATTTTTCAAGTGTTGGGTGTTTGGGCTTCCACCTTGAAGACCCAGTCATTCAGAATCCTGCTGCGAGGAACCCTTCTATCTTGGTAAAGTCCCTGGGAAGCATGCTGCTGCTTTTGTTAGCAAAGAACCTGGGGCAGGGAGCAGAGAGAGCTCTACTTTTCAAGCTGCCTCTGAACAACCTTGATTTAACTTAATGAGGAAAGATCAAGACCATGGGGGGTGAATTGCTTCATACAGGTGATATTTCTCTCAGGAGATCATTGCATCAACCAGGGTAAGGTAACCCAGGCAAGTGTGGGAGATGTGGTTAGTCCTGAGCTGACTCCGTGCTTAGTCGCTAAACTCATCAAACTGTGAACGTGGACCTTGCTAATTCCATTTTACCAAAAAGAAAAGAGATACAGGCATTACAAAAGTTAACAGCAAAGATCACTGAATTTAACTCTATTGCTCATGCTTAAAAACAAAACAAAACAAAACCATTTTCTTTTCTAAGGAATCCTCAGTGTGAGCAGTGTTCGAACACTAAGAAGAGATGAGGCTACTATTTGCTGCAAATTGAAAACCAACCTTAACACATTCTATCTGTCCTGATCTCACAGTGCAGATACTACACTACCGTACCATAACTTCAACAAGCATCTGTCAAGTCAATCCCATGTATTAGTGATGCTGCCGGGCCTGTGCCGAAGTCACCACAATGTCAAAGACTATACCTACAATGACATCTGATGGATTGCTTCCTGGTTGTAAGGGCAGCGACTATGTTTTTCTGGACCAGTACCCTCCTAATAAATAAATAAAGCAAGGCCCAAACTGAATTTTAGAAGACTAATCAGATCGGGCATAGGACGTAGGTGTATAAAATTCACAGCCAGATGACGGGAAGGATTTCTGGCTGAGGCCTGGGTGGACTTGGAGCTAATTACACCCTAGACTCACTGTTGTTAAAATGGTGCAGAAAATAAAAATGTGAAGAGAGAAAATCTAAAAAGCTTTGCTTAAATATATTGGCTAAGCGTCCATCTGTGGCCCCAAAGCAAGTTTGGTTCTGAAGCTGTATGTCTGTGGCTCTCAGGCTGAAGATGCCCTAGCAGAGGCTCTCCGAAGGAGCGAAGACGAAGATGGCGAACGCCCTATGCATGTCAGGCGAGAGCCTGGCTGCAGACCAGGAAAGGGTGCTGGCAGTTGCTAGAAGGCAAGAGGCCCAATATATGGCACCCTTTAGCCCTTCGAGTTCAGAGCTAATCAATATGTGGGAGAGAACGTTTGATGAGTCAGATGGAAGTCATCTGCTTGCTGGTAACAGTTTGGACAGCATACTTCCACATACTGCAAGGAGGACTGGGCACAACACTCTGCACTAGGCACATGGGCCTGCTTATCTAGGAAGGGGCACATATGGTAAATACATTGGCTGCCATGCAGAAGCAGGTTTCCCAGCTCACTGTAAGAATGTAGGCCAGGAATCATCCTTTATGACTCACAGAATGGCCTAAAGCAAAATCTTAAAAACACCTAAACCACGTATGTTCATTCTTTCTCTAAACCAATATGAACAAACAAATCACTCCTCCAATGGGCTGGGGCCAGGCAGCAGGTAGGCAAGCAGCAGGTGGATTTCTCTAGTGATATTCCCCGCCCTGGTCATTTTCTCAGCAGTGACCTACACCTAGAGCCATTGTTCATGTAGAATTTGAGACACAGGAGACTGGAAGCTGTAGATACTGCCATCATAAGTGCTCACCTAAGCGCTAGTCTGACAGGGTGGGTGAGAACCTGGGCAGACAGAGACAAACGCTACCGTGCAAGATAAGCAAGAGGACTGCCAAGAGACTAGACCACGGAGCAAACCTACACAGGTACAGCTCCAGACTGGGCTTCCCACATATGCGAGGGCAAGAATAAGACAGGAAGCCCACTGACATCAGCAAACCAAAAGAATAGCATACCCAAGTGAAGTGAAAAGGGACGGGAGTGTTATAACCTTAAATAACTATATGTGCTATCAGGAAAGTGATAAAGATATAAATAACATTCAAAGCAAGTAACAAGAGCAGAGCGTTTTTCTAAAGAGTGGCTAAAAACGAGAATGGCCATCCATTTGAAAAACACTTACTTAAAATTTGATAAACGTAAATTTATATAATTATTTTAATATAATAAATAGTACAAACAATCAGATAACCTGTAACCTAGTTAACAGAAGAGCTGTTGATCTGTATGATGTAACTGAGAAGCCTTCTAGTTAGACAGCTCATAAAGAAGAACAACAGACCAGGCCGTGGCGCATGTCTTTAATCCCAGCACTTACAAAGCAGAGGAAGGAGGTGGATCCCAGTGAGTTCGAGGCCAACCTGGTCTAGAAAGCAAGTTCCAGGGTAGCTAGAGCTATTACACAAAGAAACACGGTCTTGAAACCACCTCAAAAAAATCACCGACAAGAGGAACTCCAAGCACCCATACATGGTCTAGCATAGAGACAGGAAGACCATGAAGAGAATTATGGCTATTAACATGGAAAAGGGGACAGGCCAGGAGAGTAGAAACAGAAACCACAGCAGCAAAAATGACAGTAGGAGCCCATGTTTTTCTACACATGCAGACAGGGCTTTGCACACCCTACACGGGAGGAGGCAATTCTGGAAGAGGTGACACATTGGATATTAAAGCCAAATCAGACAAGGATGAAAGAATAATGAGACGGATAGGGTTTGCCTCCTATGTCAAGATTTGATGAGCTGGTGAATATAAACAAAAGGTAAATGGAAGATAGAAAAATTATTCTCAGCCTTTTAGTCAGGGAAAGACCATTGGGAAGAGTCAATATAGGATACAGAACAGGCTTATGGGAGACAGCTAGCATAAACTTTCTCTCTCTCTCTCTGTCTCTGTCTCTGACTCTCTCTCTTTCTCTCTCTCTCTCTCTCTCTCTCTCTCTCACACACACACACACACACACACACTGGTGCCATCACTAGCAAGAAATTCTGTAAATATTAATGAAATCAGTATTTAATTTGTAAATCAGCAGAGAACTCTAGGCAAAAATGCTAAGTATTACCAACAAAGATGTTTCTGTTATCTTCTGTTAAAGAAAATCATTATCTCAAATCTATCAAAGAGATTATTCTTTATCAGCACCTAAAGAGAAGCTATTTCCAAACGGAGAAATGGTTACACAAACTGGCCTGGATAAATGGCAAGATCCTCAGATTGTAAGAAACTAGGAAGTATTTAGGAGTGGTCACAGGGAAAGAGTATCCTGACAAGAGAGCAGCACAATGGAGGTGTCTGATACAGCCAGGCAGAGGGAAGCAGAGGTGATCTGCTGAAAATATTAAAGCTGAAACAAAAATGGCAGTAGACAAAGTATCAAGAAGCTAAAAGAATAGAGTGCTAAAAATTAAAGTGAGAGAAGAAAGTAAGAAAAAACTAAGGAAAGAAAGAAAGAAGGAAGGGAAAAGGAAGGAATGGAGAAAAGAAAAAGAAAAGGAAGGAAGGAAGGAAGGAAGAAAAAGGGAGGAAGACAGGGAGGGAGGGAGGAAAGAAGGAAGGAAGAAAAGAAGGGGGGAAGGAAGGAAGAAAGCAATAAAAGAGATAGACAGACACAAGCACCTGCACCCAGGAAATGTGATTGGAAATGCCTGGCTATGGTGAACATAATTTAGAAAAAACAATGGCTATTGGTGATTCAAAAAAGAAGAAGACATAATTGAAGACAAAGAAGGAGGAGGAGGAGGAGAAGAAGAAGAAGAAGAAGAAGAAGAAGAAGAAGAAGAAGAAGAAGAAGAAGAAGAAGAAGAAGAAGAAGAAGAAGAAGAAGAGGAGGAGGAGGAGGAGGAGGAGGAAGAGGAAGAGGAAGAGGAGGAGGAAGAGGAGGAGGAAGAGGAGGAGGAAGAAGAAGAAGCAGTGTTCTCAGGTTAATTTAAGAAAGACTTAGACCTTTTGTTGACTGAACATCAGATGTCCTGCTCAGTTTTGTAAATAGGAACCACGCTTGCCTAGAGATCGCAAGGGTGTTGGTATGGTTTTTGCTCTACTGGGACAATATGGGAGTGAATAATAAAATGAAAGTCAAGGTTTCAGAATGCTCACCAAAATAAATCTTTACTTTCCTGGGATGGATGGCTAAATGGCTTTTGAAGACTCAGAAAAGAGTTTCTAAAGGCAGCAATGATTATCAAGAGCTTAGGGTGTTGGCTCAGACTGAGACACTGAGGGGACCTTTGGAAATATTTAGAAAGATAGATTGGCAAAGCACTGAGGCAGAGACGCAGCAAGCCTGCACTCTGATCTGTCACGTGCATTGCCACTGCCAGGCTGTTTATGTTCCACTACTGACCTTAGAGGAACTAAAATGACCTTTAGGAGAATCCTTACTGAGTAACCACAAGACAAGTTTGAGGCAGTGGTCACCAACACACTTTTATGGGAAATAAAATTGTTTTGGTATTGATTCAGAATTTCAACTGCACACTTGCCTCATATGTGGATTCGAAATGATAACTGCACACTCACTTCACTACTTCGAAGTTTTGGCTATTCTTTCTAAATAATGGTTTGAGTAAATGAGATTCTTCATTTGTACAAGCTCCTTTCCACGTTGTGGTTGCTGGTAGGAGCTAGAGAACTCTTTGAGGATTTGTCTTAGCTTAAAATAATCCCCTGTGTAGACAGAAGAAACTCGCTGTCCCCTTTAGCAACTATATTTAGATTGAAAAGTGAGAACTGCTTGATTCAAATATGACAGAGACTTAAGGAACTGCCAGTCAGCTCTGTGCTGTTCACCTCCAGGAGGGGCTACGGATGCTGTGAATTTTGAAGAGGAGGTCTTCTTGTAGATTGCATTACTACACAGGCTTGCAGAGCTGACCTGGTAGTCCTGGGCTTTGCCTGCAGCTAGACTAGATCTCAGAAAGGTATGGTTTTATCCGAGAAAAGTTTGGTACATCCCTAAGCTTGGATGCTGACACAGAGAAGTCAAAGGAAACCAGTTTCTATACATGGAGGTCAGGTTTGAAGAGATATTGTCCTATGGTAAAATCTTAGTTCTACTACTTACTAGACCTGTGGATCTAGGTATATGATGACAATTTTATGAGTCTGTCTCCTGCTTTGTAGGTCAAGGATTAATAATAGTAATACCTTCTTAGTCGGATTGTTGGAGAGGTAAAGGGGGACTTCACATGGCATGGCATGGATAAAATGTCAGCTTTTTCACCACCAGCACCTGCAGCAGCCGCACACCTGGGAAGGCTCACATACATGTTCCTTTACCTTCTGCTCTTCGTCCCCTTCATTCCTACAACAAATTGATATTAATCCTCTATTGGGATCAAGTCTTTTGCAATGCGGAATAGTAAGATGAGTCACACAGATTTTACCACTATGAATGCAGGCAACCAGGCCTCATCACTAGAGTCAAAGTTCTCCCTGTAACTGGAAAGATGCCCACTAAAATATGTGGAAATTTTAGGAGGTGGGGATATTAGGTTATTTGTGATGTGTCCTGGAAGGTTATATCTTGCTCTGGTGTCTTCCCATGTGTCTATGTCTATTTCCTGGCTGCCATACCACCGTCCTGCCAACCATCATGAGGTGAGCAACTCTGTCTACACACTCTTGTTCCATGAAGTAATGCCCAGCCCCCATCAATGGAGAAAGACAACCATGAGCCAAAACAAACTGTTCCTTCTCCCATTAATGAATGGATGAATTAATCAATTCTGCTCATGGTGTGATCTGCTGAACGTTGGGAGTCTATGAGTGCAAGTCTTGGTTTCATTGTCTTGTCTCCCCTGTTCAGCTCCTTCTGGAGCCATCGCTATACAGTCTCTGGGATGCAAGGTATGTCAAGAGAAAGTATGACAGCCAAAAATGAATTTCATTCTAATAAACACAGTGCATAAATTCTTTGAAAATGTGATGCTGTTTCAGCTGAAAAACTAGCCAGACTATTTAGGGAAGCTGCTTTAGACGCTGGAAAGTGATGACAAACTATATAGGATAACTGTGAATTTCAGTTGTTCTCTATCACTTAAATTTTTGTATTCCCCCTCCTCCCCCCATGTATGTGGTGGTTCTATTTTTCTCCAAAAAAAAAAAAAAAACCCTGTTATCTAAAAAGTAAACAGTGCTTAATAATATTGTTTGGAGTACAAACACAGAAAAATATTGGGAAAGTAAATAGACCCCCTTGTCTTTGCTTCTTTCAATTAATCATGAAATTCTGACTTTGGAAGAAACCAAGGCTTTGGGTAGAAAGAATAGGTATAGCAGAAGTCTCCAGAAGCTAACACAGAAGTAAAGAAACTGACAATGGTCGCTGATGTCTAAGTGGGTAAGTGGAGAGCCAAGTCCTCTCAGAGAGAGTCGTGAGGAAGTCCAGTAGAGTAAAACAGCCAGGTGGGAAGTGAAAAGTTAACTAGAATTGCTGAAAATGAGGCCTATCTTCACAGGAATGCCAATTGCCCTTCAAAGGCAAGGTTTCAGGTTTGCTACCCCAAAGCATTCCTACCATATCACACATCACCCCATAGAGCAAATCCATCCTTCATTTGGCAGTTCCTAAAATTCACATCTAAAATGAATGCAACATGAGAGCTTAACTTCATATTAGTTTGAATTACAGCATTTGAAAGAAAATAAAAAGCTCAATCTATTTTTAATTAGTTTAAACCCACAACAATGAAAAATTAAGAGCAAAAGATAATTTAACCTTGTGATCTGCATCCATCTCATTTCAATCACATATGATTTCTTCCCGCGGTTGTAATTAAAAATGGGAACAGAACTTCTTTCCAAAAGGTATGTGTTAGAGAGCACCACTCTATCCATTGAGCATCTGAGGCCTAGTCTTACTTCCTCTGCCCAAGTCTAGTCACTTAACTGAGTTAGGTTAGCTTCCTGTCAACATGAGACTGCAGAGTTGGACAACTGGTAAAAGTCTTAGAACATCAAATGGTGATTGCTGCTGAATGGATTTTTGGTATCTTGTCTTCCCGACTTTGTGCCATAATAATACTCACACAAGACAGTTAAATAACAGACATAAGGAATTGTTTTGACCAATGGTTCTCCAAGTAGGAGCCAAAAGTATTAGGTTTTCAAAGGTTTCTAAAATAGAGTATGTTTTCAACTTCACTTTACATAGACACGCGCACATATATAATACAGGATATATTTAGATGGATAGAATTGTAGGATATATTTAGATTGATAGAATTATAGGTGAATATCTTGCACTGCTTAGATGTGCTGCGGAGATTTGTTCTCATTGTCATTCTGAGACTGTCAATAAAGTTAAAATTTGAATCAGAAAGTGGAGTCCACTTTCAGTCAGAATAAACCATAGAATTTTTGGTGGACCCAGATTAGGATAGAGAGAGACAGGAAGGAATAGTGAGGGGCTTAGAAAGATTCATGGGTCAATTCATGGGTGAATAGGCAGGATCTACTGATCATTTCTCCATTGTTCTGTAGAACCATCAGACTAATACCTGACTCCCAAGTTTTTAGTGATAAAAGAGTAACTTAGATAAAGACTTCATGGATGCCTCCCGTGTTACCAAGTACTTAACAGTCACGTTCATGGTTGAGTGACATCACTGGGAGAATTATTATTTAAAAGGTTAGCAAATGTTTTCCAATTTTGTTGACAACTAAAAATGGCTGACTTACACCTGTAAATGTACTATGACAACTTTTCTATATGCCTTTACATGTATTTTTCTCACTCATTTAAAACAACAACAACAAACTTTGAAGTTTCAGAATAAAATCTGCAGTGTGCTTCATTCTATAATTGCTTTAACTTAAATTCTAAGCTTGGGAATCACATTCCTTGGCAGTAATAACTCACATTCCTATATCATTTGAATGAAAAAACTATAATATAAATGTAATAGTTCTTCTGTAGGAATTTTCTAAGAAACACTTTTTCTTAAAAATTGTGTGACATTCCCCAGTTGTAAGGCAAGATGCTCAGAAGGAAAGTTTATATCCAGCTCTAGGGATAAATTAAGTTTTATGGGGGAAATATGCAGTATTACAAGCTTATCTGTTTAACATATTATTCTTTCCTGCATCAGCATAATAAATATTTTTAATCCTTATAAAATGCGTGACACTCAAGAAAGGCTATAAGAACCAGAGTTATCTTTAACAAGAAGTAAACTTTGAAAAGTAAGCATCAAGTGGAAACACTAAAAGGGGAATAAATTCTATCCTGAAAAGAGAGAGAAATTATGTTTTCATTATGAAAGCCAAGGCACTTTCCTGTGCACCAGCTCTAAGCACCAGAATTTTATCTCCTTTGTTTGAAGTAATACTGTATTGGTTTGGGGGGCATATTTGTAATCCTAAAATCTCCCCTCATCCCCCAAAACACAATTTCTCCTACCTATAAACCCATATCCATCCTGGCATAACCACAAGACAACCACATATTTTTTCTTACAGTCTCCTGCCTCCAGTGCTCCTCTCAGGTATTCCAAAGAATGAATTGCATTACACAAGTTATCTAATAAGCCTGATTCTATTCCAAATGCCCCATCAGGCTGCCATTTCCCCATAATGTCATCCAGATGGCCTTCAGCCCACTTGAAGCTCCTAGAAACACAATAATATTCCTGAAGCCCTTGTCCCTCCCCTCCCTCATCTATATTCCATTTACTTCCTACAGACTCACTTGCTAACTAGGAGGAGATAGAGAAAAACTTTACATAAGTCACATGCATAAGCAGGAGCTCAGCTCTCTGCTGTATGAACATAAGTGCTCTTTCCCATTGAAATAATAAGAGAAAAGTAAGAGAAAATGCATCAGATTATAGGACGCCATCAGCTGATGAGTAAAAGACACGGGTTGTTTTATTAATTAAGTCAAATAATTGGTTTTAAACCTACCAACGATTCAGTATTACATCAGCTGTAGGCGAGTGCCAAGGGATACATGTTCCCACATCACAAATTTATTCTTCACAAACTTAGTGATTCTTTCTCATGAAAAAATAAGCCATTTTATAGTGCAGGTTCAGCAACGAGAGCTGTCTGCCATGGAAACGACACTAAGAAGTGTTGGGCACAAAATCTTTGCACTGTAGGCTCATCTTGACCAAAATGTTAACACAGGCAAATACTGTGACATCTCAGAACCCTTCCAGAGCCCTGTTTCTCCAGGCAAAAGAATGTGTCTGGTCAGACAGATTTATGAAAAGTCGGTAGTTAATGAGCTATCCTTAGAAATTCTGGAAGTCTCCAGGGCCTCTCATCTTTGCCCCTGGAGGGCTTGGAAAGGCAAGTGTTCATTTTGGGGTTGCAAGATGGCAGTGTCACTCCTCATGGGCCTGCACACACAGTCACTGGTGGGAGTCTAGGGACCTCTAAGGAGGCCAGTGTCTAAACATGCAGCAAGTCAGAGAGGCAGGGTTAAAGCAAGGTCACAGACATCACTGTAGTCCAGAGAGGAAACTGGCATGGCAAGTGGAATCCTACAGATGGGCTCATTTTTTTTTTTTTTTTTTTTTTTTTTTTTTTTTTTTTTTTTTTTTTAAAAAAAAATGTTCCTTAACTTAAAAAAAATCAGAAATCAACAATCTCTCCCTTTGGCCTAAGTACTGTGGGTGTTCTTCCAGCCCATTTGTTGACATATAGTTTCCTTGTTAATAATAGATAATTACTTGGCAAAAACAACTAGAAACCTAGTTTCCCTCTCTCTCACACACAAAATAAATGGCTTTGAGAAGACAGATTTTATAGTGAAGTGTTTTTACTTCTCTCTCTAATGAATTACACAGATTCAGTTTCAGAAACAGAAGTCTTGATCAAACTCTTAAGACAGGCTTTTATGACATTTTGGCTTTCAAATATTTCCAGGAATATGTATTGCCTCTTCTTTCTTGTTTTTTGTCTGTTTGTTTGTTTTGTTTGGCTTTTTTTCTCTTACCTTTTTTTTTTTTAATAAAAGAGTCAACCCCTTGGAGGGGCCCTTTCCCCCTTCCTTTGTGTGTTAGGAACACACAACTATTTTTTAATTTGGTTTTCTTTTTTCTTTTGAAAGCTTAGCCTAGCTTAGGCTCATTTCTGACTACCTCTTTTAACTTAAATCAAACTGTTTTTCTTTATCTACCTTTTTGCCTCGGTGCTTATTACCATTCACACTTAAGTATATTTCACTTTCACTGCTTTGGTACCTGTCTGGCTGGCAAGTGATTGCTTGGCTTCTGGCCCAGGTGTCTTCCTCATTCTCTCCTCCTTTTCTTATTCTTCTAGAGCCTAGATTTCTCCTCCTATTTATTCTCTCTGCCAGCTCTGACTATCCTCTTTCTGACTAGCTATAGGCCTGTTCAGATCTTTATTAGATCAGTCAGATGCTTTAGGCTGGGAAGGTGCAACAAATGCAACACATATTTATATAATTAAACAAATCCAGCATAAACAAAACAATACACCTTTACACAGCTAAAGTAACATTCAGCAGCATAAACCAATGTAACACATCTTTGTCCAGTTAAAATAATATTCCACAACATTTCTCCCTTTTTGTCTAAACAAAAGGAAAGGTTTTAACTTTAACATAGTAAAACTATATATAATAAGAGCAGTTATCAAGTAAGAATTATATTTACAATATCTAGTCCATTTGCATTTGGCAAAGTTATAGAGAACACTCCATTATTAATACTATCTTGAAGAGTCCAAAGCTCCATACCTAATTTAGCTTCTATTCTAACTAAGAAAAACTACAACTATCTAGTCTACAAGTACATTAAAGGCCTCAGAAGGAAATATTATCTGATTAAATAGAAAGTGCCGTGCAAGTCACTTCCAAAACTGTAGAACTAATAGAGACTGCCTGGACAGTCACCTAAAGTTCCTCTGTAATGCTGGAACACCCATCTTTGGCCTACAGGCTTAGAATATCTGGCAGACTTTCCATGAAGCAGGAATCTTGAAAGACTGTCCTACCTAGTCTTATTAAAGTTCAACAGTGACTTTACTGACACAACTGTTTTTTACTACTACAACTCTATAGTAGAGTATAAAGTCAGGAATGTTGATATCTCAAGAATTTCCTTTATTATACAGGATTATTTTAGATATCCTGGGTTTTTTCTTTTTTTTCTTTTTTTTTTTTTTTGCTTTTCCTTATGAAGTTGAGTACTGTCCTTTCATGGTCTGTAAAAGGTAGTCAATGGAATCAAACTGAAGACACTGACATAAACCCACACACTTGTGAGCACCTGTTTCTTGACAAAGGAGCTAAAATTACACAATGAAAAAAGGAAAGCATCTTCAACCAATAGTGTTGGCATTAATGTATGTTGACATGTAGAAAAAGGAAATATATCCATATCTATCACACTGTACAAAATTCAAGGCCAGGTGAATCAAAGACCTCAACATAAATCTAGTTATATTGAATCTGATAGAAAAGAAAGTGGGAAGTAGCCTTAAATGCATTGGCACAGAACACGACTTCCTAAATACAACACTAGTAACACAGACTTTGAGAGTCATAATCAGTAGGTAGGACCTTCTGAAGCTGAGAAGCTTCTATAAGACAAAGGACATTGTTAATAAGACAAAAAGACAGCCTACAGAATTGGAAAAGATTTTCACCAACCCTACATCTGATAGAGGGCTGATCTCCAAAATATATAAAGAACTCAAGAAACTACACATCAACATACCAAATAATCCAATTTAAAAATGAGGTACAGATGTAAACAAAGTATTCTCAACAGAAAAATCTCAAATGGTCCAGATAACACTTAAAGAGTTGTTCAACATCCTTATCCATCAGGAAAATGCAAATCAAAATGACTCTGACATACCATCTTACACCTGTCAGAATGGCTAAGATCAAAAACACTAATGACAGCCTATGTTGGAGAAGATATGGAGTGAGGGGAACACTCCTCCACTGCTAATGTGAGTGCAATCACTTTGGAAATCAGTATTGTAGTTTCTCAGAAAATTGGGAATCAATCTACCTCAAAATATAACTATGCCAGTCTTGGGCATATACACAAAGAATGCTCAATTATACCACAAAGACACTTGCTAAAATATGTTCATAGAGCCGGGCGGTGGTGGCGCACGCCTTTAATCCCAGCACTCGAGAGGCAGAGGCAGGCGGATCTCTGTGAGTTCGAGACCAGCCTGGTCTACAAGAGCTAGTTCCAGGACAGGCTCTAAAAAAGCTGCAGAGAAACCCTGACTCAAAAAACCAAAAAAAATAAAAATAAAAATAAATAAATAAAATATGTTCATAGCATTATTTGTAATATCTAAAACCTGAAAGCAACCTAGATTCCTCTCAACTGAAGAATGGATAAAAAAAGTGATACATTTACACAATGGAATATTACTCAGCTGACAAAAAAGGATAACAGAAATTTGAAGAGAGATGGGTGAAACTGGAAAAAAATCATCCTGAGTGAGATAACCCAGACTGAGAAAGAAAAACATGGTATGTACTCACTCATAAGCAGATATTACCCAGAAAGTAAAGGATAACTAAGCTACAATCTACAGTGCCAGAGGAGCTAGGTAACAAGGAGGGTCAGAAGAGAGACAAATAAATTTTCCTGGGAAGGGTAAATAGAAGAGATCTCCTGGGTTATCCAGGGATGGGAGTGGGGTTGATGGGAGGGATCGGGTTGGGCAGGTTGGAGTGGGACGAATGGGGAAAACAATGAAGGAGTGATGGGGGTGCATTTAGGGATTAGGGAGAAACCTGGTGCCAGAGAAACTCCCAGAACCCCACAAGGATGACCACAGATAAGACTCCTAGTAGTAGTGAAGAGGTTGCCTGAACTGGCATTCTCCTAATCAGATTGGTAACTATCTTAATTGTCCTCAGAAAGCACTTACCCAGTCACTGATTGGATCAGATGCAGAGATTCATAGGCAAGCACTGGATCAAACTGGGAGTCCTGTTGAAGAGAGATGGGGGGAGGATTGTACTGGCCAAGGGGGTCAAGATCATGACAGGGGAACTCACAGAGATAGCTGACCTGAACTTGTGGGAGCTCATAGTCTCTGGACCAACAGCTAGGGAGCCTGCTTGGGACTGACCTGATGTAGGCCCTCTGCATGTGTTTGACAGTTGTATAGCTTGGTTTGTTTGTGGAGATCTGAGCAGTGGGATCAAGATCTGTCCCTGGTGCTTGAGGTGGCTTTTGGGTACCCAATTTTCAAGCTGGGTTGCCTTGTCCAACCTTGATGCATGGGAAGGAGCTTGGTCCTGCCTCAACTTGATGTGGTCACAGGAAGTCTGCCCCTTTCTGAAAGGAGACAGGGGAAGAGTGGATAGGAAGGTATAGAAGGAAGATGGGGGAGGGAATGGCAGAAGGGAAGGGGAACATGTGGTTGGTATGTAAAATAAATTATAAAATGTATTAAAAAACAAGGAACTCACAACTGCAGACTTAGGTGCTTTTTCCTGACTGGCAGTTGCAGTTTGCTTCCCTCCATTGTCTAGATTTGGTAGGAATGGAGGAAGGCAAGGGAAAGATGCACGAAAACTGAGCGACTGACTCCTATCCAGACCACTCTCTAATGGTCTAGGAATTGTAGGTCCCTCTGCACATCAAGCATCTCCTGAGCTGAGAGCTGATGTAATGCAAAGTCTGAAACAATAGATGGAGACCACATGGAAGCAGATGTTGGCTCCTAAACCCCACATTTCCTATGACCTGACTCCAAGGGGCTCCTGACTGCTCAACCCAATGCTCTCAGTGCCCATTACTTTTCTCTAAGCAGGGTTCATGACCCTCTGTCATTCTGTAATGTTGAGTGTGAAATCTGTGAGTGTAGGCGAAGGATAGAACACAAGCATTTTTGTCTGAATACTTCCAAATGCTTTCATCTAGCACCCAATATTCTTAGGGCAATATTGAAATTTTAATAGTCCTTGTTCAACTATCCCGACATTTGGCATATTTCTTGCCCCAGTTATGAGGTCTTTTTGCTAATGCCTGCTAATTTTACATCCCAAAGAAATTTGACAATCACTGTTGAAAATGGTAAAAACTATTTACCACTAATACAGTAATCCATTTTTGGATTAACATACTTCCTTAGCCAAATATTTTCTCACATTTATAAACATTCATGCATTGTTCTAGCATATTAAGCTGTGCATATACAATGGCAGAAATATAATGTGCACATTGCAAGCAGCAAACTTGTAGACGCTTGATTAAGAAGGAATATGAGTGAAAGGTATCATACTGTTTTCCTATCACAAAACTGACCATCATGCAGTGTCTAAAGCATGCATGCTACTTTAGTGACTATTTTCTTTTAGTACATATTAAAATCAAACCACAGTTACTGAATGTCTCAAAGGAATTTAATGATATAACAAAGAGAAAGACATCTAGTGCAAAAAAAAAAAAAAAAAAAAAAAAAACCCGAAACACTAATTCTCATTCTTAGGTCATTAGATTATTGGATGATTCTTTCCAGCTTTTGGTGAAGAAGGCAAAAACAGTGGGCTATCATCAAGTCAGACTGGATTTCCTACACTTGCATCTTCCGGATAGCTCATATTAAGAATCACAGGTATAGGTGCAGCCTCTGGTAGGTATTTAAAGTACAGTCTGTGGCAACAATTAGACTAAGTATAGCTTTGCTTTTGCCAAGGTATATTATTTCTATTGATGCCACACTAAAGAAGATCTGATGGTGAAATTCAGGGAACTGCATGCCCAATGATGTATTTTATAAAACTTACAGAGTTTGTAGAAGTGACTGAATCAGCTTGAGCTTTGGTTTTGGCGTGTAAGTTTGCGTTCAGTCATCATCCCAAAGTCTCCTATCCTCCCCACACACAGTGGACACATAGCGGATGAGTTCACAGATATGTGCCAACTAATTGGTGATTCTGCTGGTTTTGATATAAGAAAAATGGTCATATGGAAATATTTTGTAACACTGTTTCTGTCTATATGATTTAGGAATATATATTCCATATGTGCTATTGTAGTAAACACACACACACACACACACACACGCGCACACACACACACAAGCATATAGTAAGATATAGTAATGGAGTCAGACATTAATCCCAGCTGTGGTTTTGGTACTCACTTTCCTGAAGAAGCTCCAGATGTCATCTTGCATTTTGATCACTCACCTCTGTCCTCCGTGTCTCAAAATTGGAATTTGCAGCAAGTGCATTCAAGTGAGTCCAATCAAAATGTTCCCGAGCTAATCCTTCTAAGTCATGTGAAGATATTCATTTTATCTTTTATACTTTGCACAAATTGTTATAATCCTTTTGTCTTTGCCTTTTAATAGAGGGAAATTATTATGAGATAGAGCTAGACATGATAGCTTTCAAATAAAATGATCACTTAGAACTATTGCTGCTTGGCATCATGAGATGACATCTCGTCCTTTCCAGGGTCACAGGAGAAAAGTTTAAAGAGTTCCTCCCAGGCCTGTACACTAGGATGCTATGTGCAGCCTTCTGTTTGCTGTGGGGTGAGTTCTGCTTCTTCTGAACCCACAGAACAACATCAGCCTTTGGTCTTTCCATACCGTTCTCACTTTTATGAAATCACTACCCTCACTGCTGATTTATAACCACCACCGTGGATTCTATTGTCTTTTCATTTATTTATTTATTTAATTATTTTGTTTTCTTACTCTTCTTTATGCTCCCCTTTTCTGAATAACATTTATCAATTAGTGACACAGTTAATTCTTCAAATCACTTCACTGCCATAGCATGTGTTTCTAGAGTCACCGAAGCTCCCAAAATTGTTTGAAAGAAGCAGGGTTTTACTTTTGTAGAGATCGTACCTTTCATATCTTGTGCACTTACTCAGGGTTAACCAGTATCCCAAAATTTCACGTGTTAGTGGTCTACATGCCTTTATGAATTAGGCAATAGAGTTAACTTTGTCTATGAAGCCATGGAAGTGTAGGCTGGTTGGTTGGAATAGCTAATTTTCTATATCACTCAATTAAATATCTATTGAATAATATCTCACAGAGTTTTGATACATTTTTTAAATTTCCCAACAGTTTTTGTTAAGCAATTCTCAACATCTTCACCTTAAATATTTTTCTTATTAAGTTGGATGAGTTTCTTTAACTGTACACATTCAGATAGGAATTCGGAGCACTGGGAGGAAGCCTGCCTTCCATGTGCAACATCTTGGGTTTGATCTGCAGTACCAAAAAATCAGATGTACGTGCTATAGGAACACAAGGAGATGTCACCAAATCTATCCAGGGTGCCATCCAGATCTGTAGACTTAGCAATAGTCATCCTCTTGATGACTGCTATCCACTATACCTATCACTGCAAAGGAATTTGTCAGTAAATTGATGGCTCCCTGCTGGGCTAGAAATAATAAAATGGGGTATATGCAAATAATTTCGCTATAATGCTTCAGTAGTAAATTGACAACTTACATAATGAACCAGTAGAAAGACATTAAACCTTTTTAAAATGATATGAAATGAAGTGATTTGATGGAAATATTTTGATGTATTTATAAAAATGACATAATACAATTGCATAAAATGGTAATAAACACTGGCTTTCTTTGAAATCATGTATTGCTTCACTCCTGAAAATAAAAAGAACAATGGTAATTTTCTGATATTTGGAGATGAAAAGAAACAAAGAACTAAATTCTCCCTAAAATGTAATAATATAATAGTTTTATATTTGAGGCTTAAGTTAATGCTTATAAAGTGATTTTAATAGTGGCTAAATATATATCCCAAGAATCTGTTAAGTTTCAAAACTGTGCCTGCGTAATTTATACTTTGTTAATCATACCCAAGTTTTAAGTTATGGACTTTGCACATGATAAGTGCACACACTTAGAGGCTTTCATTTCTACTATTCAAATATAATGGAATATATTAAGTTAATTGCTTGATTTAAACCACAAAAAATGGAAAATCATAATGAAAAGTCCTCTTTCTACTCTACCAAGACTATATGGGTGTCCAGAAGTTCTCACATGTTGACATCATTTCCAGTAACTTAAATAGTCAAAGGACAACTGTCATATACAGAGGACACACACACACACCATACATATATATATATATATATATACACGTTTTTCAAATTATGACAAATCATATTTATTTTTCTATAATCATATCTACCTTGCCTATATTTATTGGCCTTCTTTTTGAGAAATTTCCTGACTATTCTTGTTAATCTTCATGTGAATTATACAACTAACTTGTCTAGCCTGATGAAGGATAAAGACGTGGTATTTTTATCAGGATCATGTTGAATTTATAAATAAACTCAGGGAGGATTAGCATGTTAATGACGTTGCATCTTTCTATCCAAGAATGTGCTAAGCCTTTTCTTTTCATCATTTTTGTGGTCTTCAAAAATATTTAAATTTTTTTCACCTAAGTTTCATATTTCTTGTAAACTCATCTATAAATTTTACCTTTTTTAAAATTAAAGCAAATGTTTTTTTCTCTCAGTATTTCTTTTAATTTGTGACTTATTAATGTAAAATGTTTTCACATCTGCATATTAATTTTATTCCCTAATATTTTACTATTGCAATAATCTCCATGTATTTTCTTTGTTAAAATAAATTGTTTTATTATTGTAAAGTTAAAATAAATTTCCTATTTTTACATTATCCTTTTTCATCCCTCTAATTGCACGGGCTAGTTCACCTATCTATAATAAACTATGATAGTGGATCTCCTTTGCTTGTTTCCAACATTAAAAGTCATATATAAAAAGTTGATGGACTTTGTTGTGTGTGATACTGGATATTTTTGTTTAACATTATAAAATTCAAAATGAATATTAAAATGAAAAACATACCGTTTAAGCATCTGTGAAAGTAAATAGCATAATTTTTCTTCCCTTGATATTACATATCATTATGTGGAACCATTTGGTGATATGATTTTTTTTATATAATACTGGAGCCAGATCCTAATATTTATTTATGTTTTAGAAGTAACCAGTGAGTTCTTGGTCTATAACAGTAATTATCCAATGGACTGCTTTTATGATTAATAGGGAGCTTGAAAAAAGAAAAACAACATAGCAAGATAAACAAATAATGACTCACTCCCAACAAATATCCATACCTACTGAGAGCAGACTGGGAAAATGGGGGAAGCTGTACATGCCTGAAATTTCTGTACTTGTCAGGCTGAGGCAGGACTACCACAAATTAGAGGTGGCCCTAAGTTACACAATGAGACCCTGTCTCAGAAACAAAACAAAATCAAACAATCTATCAGTCTATGGCCTGGGTGTCTGGGCATCAGAAATTAAGACCTACGAGCACAGGATTTTCTTCTCATGCCAAGGCTATTGCTGTTGTTTTTGTGGTTCATTTTAAAAGATATTTCAGGATTTTCCTTTGACCTATGTTCTTAAATTTAGTTTAAGAATGCAATGGTAGAATTGTTTACTTGTTAAAGAAGTTTGCTGGTAATTCCCCTGTGAAGGCGTCAGAGCTTGTTTTATTCTGGGGAAAGAGCGGCGTACAGGTAACCCGGCTTGTTCTGTTTGTTCCACAGACCATTCCTTAAAGACATTTCACCATTCTTTTAGAGTCAAGTACAGTAAACGATTTCACCTGTGTTTCTTAAAATAATTTTGCGAATCACGTAGCAGTCAGGGAGGGCACTGACATTCTTCGTGTGTCAGATTTTACTCCACTCCTCTTGTTTTCACCCTGTATTCAGTTTTACCTTTTCCTATTCAGGTAAAGGCTCAAATGCTGGACTTTTGGTTTCTTATCTAGTTTTCGAATTCATTAAGTTTTCTTTCTCTTATTCCTTTTATTTTGCTGTCTCTGCCTGGCATCAGGTACTTCTTTGTTCATATAAGAGGGTAAGGCTGAGGGCTGGGATTGAACATTTCCATCAGATAATAAGAAATCTAGTTTTTCTTAAATGTATTCTGAAATTTGGTTTACAGTTCCTCTTCAGCTCTCGAGTTAAGGCATTGTTCTCTAGGAGGTAGCAAATTTTGTTTTCTGATTTTGCTCAAAATTTTATTTTTCTTGCTTTGTGATAAGGAGGATGTATGCTTTGCATGTTTATATAACTGTGCAGATGTGTTTCATTTGATTGCATAAAGCATGAACAGGTTTAAGGTTCATGATTATTAGAAAAAAATTCTATTTTTACAAACTAGAACTTCATGTTTTATACTTTACCTCTCATATAATCATAGACTATAAGAGGTGAATAATTGTTTCTGTTTTTCTCTGCATATCATTTTACATGTTGATACTATGACATTAGTGCATAGAAAATTATAACAATTATATCTTCATCACAGATTTCATCCTTCCGTGTTACAAAGGTTTTTCTTGTCTTAAGAACTTCCCTTGTCCTCAGTCTTCATTGGCTGTCAGTGCTATGCCACTACTATCTACCATTGGTGTTTACATTGGGATGCCATATTCTTGCTTATCCATTTAAAGTAGGTGGCAACTTTGTCCACCTGGTGATATTTAGCAATGTCTAGGACACTGTGGCTTGTTCTAACTGAAAAAGGCAAGGCTGTGCTACTAGCATCCAGTGGGAATTAGCCTAGGCTATTGCTAAAGATCTTCTAGTGTACAAGAACTCTAGTAGAGGTGACTTTAGACTTGGCTACACAGAAAGGGTGTGCTCCATGGTCAAAATGCGAATAAGGAGCATTTTGATCATCAATTTTGATGCGTTTCAAGGGTGTCCAGTGTTTTGACATTTATATACATAACTACCTGTGCCACATGTGATCCCTGGGTGCAGACTAGACACTTTATACCACTGCCTTGATGAACATATACATCAAATTATTTTAGATTTTGTTGCAGGTACTACTAAGCATTTTTGGTCACCAGGTCTTTTTATACATTTATCTTTCTAAATATTTTAGAATGAGGTTTAGAAACAGATTTAATTATTGTAGCTATATCTTTATGTACTATTTCTTGGTCTCTAATTTGGGGGTATTTATCTGATAACTTTTTATTTTGAGCAATGAAAAATACATCATTAAATTTATGGGAATCTAACTGAATTGGTAGAGTGCATGCCTTGAAAGCACAAAGCCGGGAATTTGAATTCCAAAAAAAAAAAAAAAAACGCATGAAAAAACCAGGAGAGAGGAGGACATGGTTGCAGGACATTCGGGACTCACTGTTCAGCCAGCAGAACCCATTTAGAGAAGTCCAGGCCAGTGAGAGAAAGTGTTTACAAAAAATAGAGACTGAATGACATCTGAGGTAGGACATCAAGGCTGACTTCTGACCTCCATTGTCCACACACACACACACACACACACACACACAGACACACACACACACACACACACACACACACACACACACGAGCTGACCATCAAATCCGGGACATTATATGTGGGAAGCAAGTTTTCTATCCCTCTGCTATATTCACAGCTCTCTCTGTTTTTCTATGTTTATTTTTTGTAATACCAAGAGATTGTAGGTAAATTTATCACAGATTACAGTCATCAATTTGTAAACATCATACTTTTTTAAATCTTTTTAATGTCCAGTTTATTTTTTCTCATAATTTTTTGTAGATTTTTTTACAAAGACATTCTTGGTAGGAAAGAAAGAGAAAGACAGAGAGAGACAGAGACAGAGACAGAGAGAGACAGAGAGACAGAGACAGGGAGAGACAGAGAGACAGAGAAAGAGAGAGACAGAGAGAGAGAAGACAAAGCAGACTGAAAAATCTCCACCCTCACCCCAACCCCTCTTTTCAAGGCTAATGTGTGTGTCTAGTGAGGTTTGAGAGCCTCTACCAGGAGCAGACTTGTCTTTGTGGCCACTTCCCCTCTGGCTGCAGTCACAGTTCTGGTAGGCACATGGGTGCTGGTGCCCTAGTTGGCTTCTCCCAAGTTCTTTCTTATTTTGTTAATGTTCGTTCTCTAGTTGTTTTCTCCAAAGGTGCTTACTGAAAGAACACGCCTCATCTAGGGTGTTTGAAATAGCTCTTTGATTGTCTTCCTCCTTCAGTCGTATTTTTGTAGGTAGTCTATAGATTCAGTTGTATTATTCTCGGGAACTGAAGATTGCTGTGGCGAGTTTGCTACCAACCTGACTTTTAAGCCATTATAAATGTATTCACAACTTTTGTTTTTCTGTTTTAAGCCTGTAGTTTTGTGAGAATGTGTTCAGTTTTGCCAAAAATGAGCCAAGGTGTCTGGGATGTGTGCCCCCTTCAATGTATAGATTTATTTGTTTCCTTTGAAGCAAATTTTGTCAAACTGTATCCTTAATTAATCACCGCATTAGTACCAGGTTTTCTTCCATAAGGAATTCAAATAAGCATATGGGGCCCCCTGCCCCTCCTACTGGAGCTCATTACCTTTCTTCCTAGTTCATTTCCTTTGCCTGTCTTTTTTTTCCCTCTCCTCTGTGCTGCTGGCAGTGGCCTCCCAAGTACTCTCCCGCCTTGTGGGCCAAGCACATGCATGTGTTTCTGTACTTATTTTTTTCCACTCCCCTCCCCCTCCCCGAGTTCCCTCAGCTCACTTTTCATTCTTTCTGCCACCTGATCATGTCCCGATTTCCTGCATTTCTGCTCTTTGGTTTGCTATAAAAAGCAAAAACAAAGACAAATGAACCAATGACATCAATTGCCTCTGTGTCCTAGTGTTTGCATGTGGTGACGGAGTCCGGAGTAGGCGAGACTCTTTCCTCTTCAAGAAGATTCCTCTGGAAAGACAACTTGTCCATTTGTACTTCTGTGTTCCTGTGACTTGGAGTCTTCCGAAAAGCTGTCTAGGATGGAGGAGCCAGGTGTGTCGCAGGCCAGTTAGTGGACACATGAAGTTCTTCTCAGGTAAAAACAGTTCCTTCCTGCCTCGTGGCTGGCTTCCATGTTTTGCTAGTGGCCCTGGTTATCCTGAAGCCCTGAGACTGCCAGCTCGGTTCCTGACACCTCTCCATTAACTTTCCTTGCACACAAGAAACTTTGTCTCTCCACATGTTTAGATCTGAAAACAAGAAGTGAAGTCGTGCTGAGGGTCTGTGACACAGAATCTGTCTCTTGTTACTTAAATGCCCCGTCCAACGTAGCGTCTGTGCAAGTCAGTTTCATGTGGAAGCCCCTGCAAGCATCTCTAAGTGTGGACTCTCTTAAAGCAGACAAATACCATGGTGCTTTTGCTTTCCTCCCTCATGTTGCTATTTCAAGGGTATTTAGGAAGATGAAGTAGGAACTGAGTTTATAGACACACACATTCTGTTCTCCTCAATGTTCCTTAAGAACCCCGTCTTTCTGTTAGCACTTTATCTTTTCCTGTATTTGATTTACCATTCTTACATGTACATGATGCTTTTGGATCAAATCTACCTCCCATTCCTTCCTTTCCATTTTCCCCATCTCCCTATCTCCCATCCCCTTTCCCTTCCAAATCCGAATTTGCTCTTTTCTCCCTCCCTCCCTCCCTCCCTCCCTCCCTCCCTCCCTCCCTCCCTCCCTCCCTCCCTCCCTCCCTCCCTCCCTCCCTCCTTCTCTCTCTCCCTCCCTCTTTCTCTAGCAATTGAATCAATTTAGTTTGGCTTGAATGACTGGGTGTAGGATCACTCCATAAAGGTTCTGAGGACCCACATCCCTTAAGAAAATCCTCTCCCTCTCCAAGTAGCCATCCACTGCCCATAGCTGCTGAGGTAGGGCATGACCCCCTCCCCATCAAGGCCAAGGTTAAGGTTATGTCAGTTTTTTTTTTTTTTTTTTTGGTTTTTTGAGGCAGGGTTTCTCTGCAGCTTTAGAGCCTGTCCTGGAGCTAGCTCTTGTAGACCAGGCTGGTCTCAAAATCACAGAGATCCGCCTGCCTCTGCCTCCCGAGTGCTGGGATTAAAGGCGTGCGCCACCACCGCCCGGCTGTCAGTTTGTTTTTATGTGGGTTTGGTTCACCCAGTCACAGCTGCTGTGAGGTCAAGTGTGTAATTACACTGTTGTGTCTAGCAAATATTATTTCGCTACATATATCTCCTGCCACTGGCTATTATAATCTTGGAACCCCCTCTTGTGCTATGATCTCAGAGCTTCAACGTATGCTGTAGATGACTCATTCAGAGCTGAACACTCCACAGTCTCTTCCTGTCATCATGCTGACCTGATTTGGGCCTCTGTGTTCCTCACAATCTACTGCAAACACAAGTTTCTCTCATAGGTACTGAGAGATAACCACTGGCATTAGTGGCATGAGTGTCATGGGAGTGACCAAACACTTTTTGATTTGATTTAAAATCTGATCAACAAGACAGAACCCATGCCTGGTATCATTAACTGGGCCAAAGAATTCGTGGCTGGCTAGACATAGATCCTCCAGGAGAACCTAATACTATCATCTCATTAAACGAGCATGATTAGAGATAGCATTTTATGTTTCATAAATTTTGGAAATATTTATCTGGAATTCAGTCCTTTGGCAGGGCTGTAGATTGAATCTAGGGCCTCATTCATGCTAGGCAAGCACTATGGCCCTGAAATAAATTTGCAGGCATATCTGTGGAGAGGGTTTGCTATACATTGTTTGGAAATAATACCAAAGTTCAATTATCATGTCATCAAATACATTTGATTTGTCCTCTATCTCCTCTTTGCATTCAATACTAGAATGACTTGTTCTAAACTTCTGTCTATAAATGATAACATAAATTTTATATAGATAGCTCTTATAGGCTCATTTTTTAGATTTAATTTTTAATTTTTTATAATTGATCATAAATATATGCTCATGGGCTGTAAAAAGCAGGTATTTAAATTAAATTTAATAATTTGGGACAAATTTTTGCACATTAGTTACCCATTTTTATGTTAGTTATTCACAAAATTAAATAACTTTAATCAGCTATTTATATGAAGCTTAATTTCTATACTTTAATTGTTATATCTTGTCTATCTAATTCTATAACATATTCATTTTATTATATTTTGTTATAATGTTATATGTCAAATATAACTTTGCCATATCACCTTCATTTCTCAAAATATTATCCATCTACGTCATGATGTTTTCCTGAATGTTCTCCTCAACTTGGAGATATTCCCTGTATATATCTGAAGGGTTATGAAGATATAATATAGTTTAATATAAGTATATAAGAAAATACATATGACAGGAAAAACCTAGGTTATATTTTGAAACACCTATGTATTCAAATGTATAGAAATTACAAATAAAAGGTAATGAATATTTTTGAGTAGATTTCCCTCTCCCTGACTTTATTAGCCTTCATCCAAATCACAGAGTTTTTCCTCACCTCAATACTCATGAATTGTGGAGGGAAATGTTTTGTTTTGTCTTTTTTTTTTAATTTTAAAATATCAATTTTATTTTTAATCTCTGTATATTTTCTAAATGGGGTTCTTAAGTTTTATTTTTTTTCAAATACCTTTTAATGATAGTTTGGAACCCAGAGGGTGTTTAACTCACGAGTAGAGAAGCGTGCTGCACAATCCTGTGGACCTGAGTTTGAGCCCAGTACCCACATAAAGATGGAAGGAGAGAGCCGACTCCGCGGAGCTGTCCCCACACACTCATGTGAACACGTACGCACCATACACCCGTGCACATACAATAATGGTAAAACAAGACTTTAAATGATTCAATACCAGAGGGAATGAGGAGACTAAACTAAAGGAGTGATTGGATAAATAACGGAAGAGAAAGGTGCAAACTCAGTGTGCAAATTTTCAGATAATATTTTATGCATCATCACGTTATTTCCAAGATAAATAATAATACCCATAGGCCAAAAACAAGAGTTAGAGGTACTGATTCCCTGGGTAGCATTTATTGTTTGTCCAGGGTTCAGACAGCATCTTAGCAAATTCCTCACAACTACAATAGAGATAGCTTCAGGACCTCAGTTCTGCAAACTGAAATATGGATGGATTGCCAGTCTGCCTGGAGCTCAGTGAAGTGCTCACACCCTGCTTAATCTGACCTCAAGCCTCTTCTCTTGTCCACTGTGCAGCATCGAGAGACTTCTCTCTCGGAGACATGGACTCGGTGTGCAGACAGCAGAGGCCCTCACTGGGTTTTCCATGTGTTGCAGCAGCAGCGTCCGCAGACCACCAGCTGCCTCTGGCAATCCTCCTTCTTTTCCTAATGGGGACGTACATGTCAGGAGACAAGACATGAAGGCAGGGCTGGCAAGGCAGACAAGGGCTGAGTCACCCAGTGAAAGTTCAAATATATGTATAAACTATTTAGTCAAGCTTGGTGCCAAACAGTCTTAAGGAGCTTGGGATTTATCAGAAAAGAAATCACAGAGCCCTGTCCACAGGATGCTTACATTCCAGCGAGGGAGAAGCAAGAAAACAATAGGAAACAGAAAATTAGGCAGTGGATTAAAATATGAAACAGAGGAAGAGCCAGAGTTAGGTGGAGTAGGAGGCCTAACAATTTGAGAGAAGGTTGAACCATGAGGCTGCTACAGTAGTCAGCAGGAAATCTAGTCAGTTGCCTAGTGTTTCCCCAACAGTAGAGAAACTTATTCGAGCTTCATCTGCTGCTGAGCATTGCTAAAGTCCTGGCTGACCCTGTGTTTCATCATCATCATCAACCACAATTAATTATTACAACGTATCATTTATTAAGTCGATTATGACATGCCAGATACCATGGGGCCAACAATTTCATAAACATGATTTCATTTACTTGCCATTTATTTTATATTTTCATACTTATTTTTAATTGATACTTTCAGGTGAATTTGCTTTGCTCAAGGTAATAGTCAAGAATGGGTCCTTCCTTGGCTGGCTCTCTGCTCCTTCCAGGGGGCTGCACAATGGGCACACACATGCATAGATACTCAGAGCTTATTTGCTGACATCTGAAAAACAATTACGGATTCGGAGAAAAACAGTGTGAGCACCAAAAACAAGGAAGGAGAGAATCAAATGGCAGAGACCTGCCCCTGCGCACAAGCCCAGGAAAGCTGTGGGAAGCCGGGCAAGAGGCCTCGGCAGGAAAACAAAAGCACAGACATCAAGGAAAACTTCACACTCCCACTTTCCTCCTGTTGCCCGTTTTTCTCTTCTTCCCCTCTCTGCCGCCCCACCCCCTCGGAGGGGCCTGTTGCCAAGGATGCTGCTTGATGGGCTCCCAAGCAGCCTGTGCTGGAGCCTGTGCTCCCTCATAATTGATAATAGAGGGGTTTTCCAATCACCTTATAAATCATAGCATGCAAATGGTTACAGCCAGGGTGAGGACGAGATGGGCTAGGTTAAAGAAGCCATGAGTACCTTGAAAATAAAGAATACCCCTTGCCAAACACCTAAGATCATTTCTTTTAGCATGATTGCCTGCCTACGTATTAACCATGAAATTACAGAAGGGAAAAAAAAAAAAAAAAAACAGCACCACTGACAGATACGACTATTTCTAAGGGAACACAACGGCACGGTGTATCCCAAAGCAGTTTGTGATCATGAAATTACATAACCTGGTGTGCTTTAAGCGGAATTGGCTTGCTTTCTTCACTGTGTTTTAGCCTGTTTGCTGCCTCAAATTCTCGTGAATGCAAGCGAACTATGAATCGCAAGCTAATTTTTATTACATAAAAGGAAAAGAAGAAAAGATCACATGTCAAAGCTAAGGAGGTCAGGATAAAATCAACGGCAGCATCTGTCACTCCGAGAAACAAAGAGTTAAGGCGGACTTTATAAAATAAGAGACATCTATGGCTGCTGAATTATTTTTTTATTCAACACAGTGTTCCCGGGGGGGGGGGGTCTTTAATTTCATGGAAAGCATTGCTAAGTATTAAATATTTCTAGCACTGTTTACAGCCAGAAACTGTGGATTTTTTTATACAACAGTCTATTGTTATGATTCAACCTAAAGAAAGCCAAATTAAAGCTGATTTACTAAATAGGTTAAGGATAGCGTCCCCATTCACGATTTCAACCCTATTTCATGCTTAGACAGGCAGATCTTAATTATACACAAAAGAATACAAATGTTATTAGCATGATAATAATTATTTAGGAGATGTCCTTTTAAAAAAATAAACTGGCATTGTCACTTCTGCAGCTACATTTTCAACAGAATGACAGCCTCTCTCGTCACAAATATGTTCAAAGTACACATACAATATTCAAAGCCATGCAGAAGACCCGGACCGTCTGAGCTAGATACGCGGAGCCAGTGACGCACTGCACACGAATCATTGTGTCCTACCCAGGCTACTACACGCAAATACCATCCTTTGTGACATTTTGTCAAATATTTGGAGGAATGTGTACCCCTTATCACATCTTCATCCCGATGTCCTCATCAACAATTAGGCACCCGGAAACCAGTGCCACCAATGGCATAGACTCCAGTTCAACATAGGCATAAAACGATGCCAAATTAATGAAAAGAATATTAACGACTGACAGGGATGCAGCTTAACAGACAGGACCCAGGCAAGGCAAACTGAAGTTTACGTTCATCGCCTTGCTGAGCTACGTGTGGCAGCCCTGAGAAATCTCTGCAGTTCCACCCCGGATTTCTGTATTCAGAGATGTAAACATTACACACAGTACCCAGGACATGGCATGAGGGATCAATGAGCGTAAAGGTCCTGCATTTGGAAAATCTACACGTGAGGTGACTCTCTATTGTCAACAAGCCCACATATGATCAGAAGGAGAAAACGTAGCCGTGGCATAGGACTAAAGAGTTGGTTACAGTACAAGCAATGTATTTTTGAACATTAATTTGCCAGAAGTGTATCTGTTGTCTGTTGCTCCAGGCTGGCATTTTTTAATTATTTCTGGGACAAATGGATCAGTGATACACAGAAAATCTGTGGGGCTTCTTGTCAAATTAATAAAATAATAATGAAAGTAGTCATCTCCAACTGCAAACTGTCACAGTCTTTGAGAGGTCTGTAGTCATCTACATGGTTAAACCAGCTAAAATGTTCTTGCTCCCTATTTGGAATCCTAAGCGTGCTGACATAAAATAGATGGTGTAGTGTCCATTGTATACAATGACGCCCACTGTGACAAAACCCGACTATGTTTAATGACCTTTTTAAATCTTATACCTAGAGTCCATAAAAGCATTGTAATTCAGTTGTAAAACACACTTTAATAATCAAAATGCAGCTGTTAAAATAGCATTGCTCATAATTCTAACTTGAGGCAATTTTTTTGTTGTTTTTAATGCAGAAGAGCAGACCACAGTTTAAAATTCCTATGAGGTCACTATTGGCCATTACAGTGTTTTTTTGCAACTTAATAATAGATGTTTTAAAGTTTAAGTGCGGCCTCAGGCACTCATAAGCATTTATTACAAATCGCTGGTTGCCTCCCTTATGCAGAGAGGAATAACATTTACATACAGTAGCACGGATTAATAAGATAAAAAATTTGAAAAAGCCGTCAGTCAGGGAGCGAAACTGGTGCTAATAAAGCCCACTATATTCTTCGGAAATATCAAGCCGTCTGTTCCAATATTTTGCCATTCCCCATGAGGTATACAAATCCAAATCAGATAAGTCTCAAGCCATGCCAGAGACATGCTGCGCTGCTCTCCAGTGGCACTCGGCTGAATCTTTTATTTATCTTCAGAGCAATTGTACATTCTAATACACTAAAGACTGAAATAAACTGAACATCACTCATCAGAAAGTTTCATAAAACGGGGGGCCCCTCTCCTTCCTTGTTTGCTAAAGCATGATTAGCGAGAAAAATGCACTGTGAAGCATGCACCATGGCGAGGCAATGTAATAGCAGGCGTGGGACCTCTGTGGGCAAGGGCTAGTTAAACAGAACAGCGTCTTGCCGGGTTGAAAATGATGCTCACGTGAAACCAGACCTAAAGGACAGCAGGCTGCTTCAGGAAGAGGAGAAGCCTACATTTGCTCCTTCGTCGTAGGCTCCAACCCAAAGGTGCCAGGGAGAGAGAATGCCAATGAGCACACGGAATTTCACATGATGATTAAACTGCAAAGATTCTTGTTATAGAAATCACCATGTCACTCTCCCAAACTGCAGCATAACAAAACTGCACACGAAACCATCTCTGCCCCTCGGAACACTGCTAATTAAAAAGTACAGCCACCAGTGCTCTGGTTGGGGAAGGAGCTGTCCGTTGTTTCCAACCCAAGTGAACATTGATAAAAGAAATTTATTTATTTATACATAATTATTATTGTTACCCCACTGAACAGTGCTGGGGATTTAGAGAAATGAGACGCCATGGTTCTAATTTTTCTTCAAGAAGTCTGCCATATTAACTCCACTGAATAATTACTGAAAAGTAATACACTCGTGTAATATTACCTTATGCAAAATTGCATTAATCAAAAAGTGAGCCTGCTGCAATCAAGTAATTTGAGGGAGGGGGAGGCTTACATGCATAGCATATTTTTCTCGGGACTTATTTTCCTTGCAGCAGGGTATTACCTAATAGTTTTGTGGCAACGATCCCAAGAAAGAAGTAAATCAGAGAGTAAAAAAAAAAACAATATACAACCTAGCCCCTAAAACTGGGGGGGGGGGGGAGTATTCATGAAAATAGCAAAGGAATGTCCATCTACAATCACGACACCTCCTTCACGACACCGACTCTGTACACAATAAAATAAATGCCGCTTGACCTCTCCAAGGAGTCAGACTATTGTTCCCCACATGAGGAAGTAAACGCAGCCGCTTAATTACACCCAGGAAGCCTATAGAACCTGGGGCTTACGATAGAAAATGAACAGTTTCTTGTGATGGGCTTTCTTCAGAAATAAAGGGGTGGGGGGAAGGAACAAATGTATAAGTGGAAAAGATCATCCCAGGTGTGCATGAAACGTGGCAAATTAGTAAGGGTTCTTGTGCATGCATAATGTCTCATAAACACCCAAGCCCTAACAGCACTAATGTGGGTGCCATTGTTTTTATAGCCTTTTGTCTTCTGAGTTTTGCAGTGCAGAGTGGAGAGGTGCCACTCAGAGTATAGACTTGTGCAACCACAAGGGACGAAAGAGCACGCATTAGAAATGTGTGTTTTCTTTCTTAATCTTGAAAAAGCTGGGTGGCAAGGTGGCAGGCAGGGCTGCTGACTATGTTGTTGTTGTTGTTGTGAGATCGTTATTTTTTTTTCTAGATTCATCGAAGTGGCCGTGCCTGCAGAGTGCGTTTTCTCCCACTAGCCTCTCCCGGGCTAGCTGTGAATAGTGCCCATTTTGAGATTAGGAGATTAGGTTATTCATCACTTGAGATGCTCCCTGCTGCGCTGCTCCTATCCGAGCGCAGCCAAATCAAAACATCTCTGGAAGGCATTTCAGAATAATTGAATGCATCATAATTTCCCTATTAATACATATCTCATATTACAGATTATGCATGAAATGTTCACATTATCTGTTACTTTTTGTTAACGTCTTGCTTCTCGCCAGTAAATTTAATACAGAGAGTGAATCAGCATGGTGTGATGAAGGGATAGGTTACTGATAGCCATTTGTTTTATTTTTTATTTTTTTAGGATTCAGTAGAAAATTAAAGTAAATCGATCATTTTATAGCCCCACTGGAATGGCTACAAGGGCATGTTGCTAAGCAAATGGTAATTTAAATGTACTGTGTAATTTTTCTATGCAATTTACTGAAGGCAGATTTTATTTCTCAGTTAATATCAGATATTCTTTATCTCTTAGTGCATGATGTATCTGTAATGGACAAATTATTAATCTATGTTTTTATCAAATGCTACAAGCTGACAACTGGCCTTGTAGACACTCTAGGAGTCAAACCTGTGCCCTACAAGAACAAAGCTACTATTAATATATGAATGGGGACAGGTGATCAATTCAATCTTCACTTGCATAAACGACATGCATTAAACTCTCACAGAAAAGTAATCAAAGTAAATCTAAATGAGATTTAATAAAAGTGTCCATATCTCACAACAAAAAGTTTTATTCAGTATTTTAGAACTGAGAATTTGCATGTCATGACAGTGATCTAACATAAAATAGCCAGTTAAAATATTTTCTGATTTTCTTCATCTTTTCAGTATAATATGAAAGCATATAATTAAGTACTGGGAATATAAGAAACATTTGAAAACAATTACACAGAGGCATGCTGCAGACTTGTCCTCCAGGCATAGCCCAATAGTAAATAATTATTTTTCTCCTTCTTTGAAAAAAAATAGGAGCCATCCTGTATGCCAGGGTGGTTTCATCTTTGTGATGAATCAAACGGTCCATATTTTAAGACAAATAAGATCCCGAAGAGAATCTCTGCTTGATGACATCCATCATCTTTATGAAATTAAACAGGAAGAAGGAGGAGGACCCATTTACCCTTCAGGTTGCTAACGTGAAGGCAGGATCCTCCCACTGCCGGTACACAGAATGGAGTATTGTCATTAATGAAAAAGTTAATGGGCCATTTTCTTATATATCAATTTACATTTTACAATGTGAGTATACAAATGATATGTACAGCAGAGAGCTGATTATTTTTGCTCAAGGAAATAGTTTTAATGTGTTTTTATGGACATCAAATGTTGTAAATAATGACGCATCCGCAGAATGAGAGGGAAGGCAGCTCTTGGGCTGTGACCAACAGTCCTTGGATAAAAGGTCTGCTGGGACAATAATGTTCAGCGGAAGGCCAGAACAGTAAAAACGGGAAACAAGGAGGACTCTGGGATGGTTGCAGGGAGACCTGCAGCTGGGATTTGGAGTGTCACCCCCACACTCAGGTGTTCCTCCCAGCGTTGCGAGAGGCCTTTCAAAGAGAAGGTGCCCTGGGACAGGGAAAAAGCAGACAGAAAGACGCAGCTGACTCTGGCGGACAGAAATCAATTCCTGAAGTTAGAGATGGCTGACCACATAAGAGAGGAATTTTAATCACACCATTATAGCGCCATCGCAAGTCACCTTTGCTATCCCAACTTCTCTGTTGAGGACCACTTTCCTCCCATCACCCCGCCGAAACGAGGGGATGGTCCGAGGAATACTACACAACAGTGCTTTGCAGGGGATGTGGAGAAGGGTTTCTTGAGGTTACACATGCAGAGTGTCTTTTCCACAGAGCACAGAAGCGTCAGAGACTCACTGTGCGACCAAAAATGAAGGCCCAGGCCAGCCTTCCTTTTTTTAGTCACTGGGATATTTGAGTATAGGCCATTGCCATGTGATACTTCTGAATTCATTCCTGTGCACCTGTACTTGGGAGGCTGAAGGGCTCTCTGACTGAGGCAACACAAGCACGTGCGCTCACACACACACACACACACACACACACACACAGAGAGAGAGAGAGAGGCAAACTCTTGTGTTACCTACCAAACCCATAATTCCCCTGAAGTTGATCCTATCTAATTCTACCTGTGAATAAAAGTTGATAGCACAAGTCAATGCGTGCGCACGCACACACACACTTACACACACACACACACACACACAGCAGAATGCCAAGACATCTGAATGAAAGAGAAAAGTTCAGTCAGTCATATATCTCCTATTTAAACTTGCATATTGGGGAAAGAAAGTTCAATATTCTTCCATCTAAGAGAATTCTCCTGAAAAATTAAGAGATATAAATGCTTTTATAATAAAGGACTGGAAGTGAGTCTGAGCAATTTGAGCGGCAGAGACTCTGGAAGGGAACTTTTTACATCTAAATATGACTGACACTGGAAGAAAACATACAAGGTGACAAAGCCATTAACCAAAAGTCACTTCACAGATAATTCTTCGCTTGTGTTTGCAATCAGTTTAGACGAGAAAGGGACCACAAAGAAAAACAAGCATGAACTGAAAATAAAACTGACCACGAGCTGTGTGAGGAAAATTAAATTAAAAGAAAAACACAACAAAATTAGGAAAGCATATGATTTTTTAGTGCATAGAAAAGGGGGCTCATTGCGAGGAAACACCTAACCACGTGTGACTATAAACAAAAGCCATACTAGAGACGAACAAATTGTACCTCGTGACGAGTTACAAGTGACGGAAGTGGAAAAGCATTGCTCAAGGGATCTAGGGTTATCACCACTTTACTCTGCCTCTTTCTTTCCTTTTGTCAAGCAATTTCAAAATGGAAAAATGGTCCAAGGTTTTTATTGTAAGCTTGTCATCTTCATATGGCAGTTGCTGCTTTCTATTCTGCCACCCAAGCCTCAGCGACAAGTACTGCCCTTAGCCCGTGTCCAGCAAACGCACTGCAGGGAAACCTACAGCCAATGCCTGTCTAATGCCTTTGCCCCAGACATATGCAACCATCAGCCACTGGGAATAGGTACCCATGTGCGGTGTGGAGATGATGATGGCTGGAATGATGTGAAAAGTGAACTTTTTGAATGCCAAAATTATTAAACTTGGAAAGGGTCCTAGAAAAGCATCTTAGCTTCATCCTTATTTAAAGAGAACGTCCTTCCCACTCAGCCCTGTGCAAAACAAAAGGACCTGTTTAACTTCCATCACACTGGCCTAGAAATCTTACTTCCACTAATATTCAAATTTATTCTCAAAGCCCAGCATCAGTACCTTTAGGCACACGCAGGAGAAGAAAGGGTTTAGATCTGCTATCTTTAGCTGTCTTCTATGCATGACTAAAAGCTGAAGAAAATTAACTGACCTCCTATGAATATGAACTAACTTACAACACGCCAGCTCTCTTGTAAAAGATAAAGGGGCAGAGATGTGTGTGCTTTTTAATTCTTTCCATGTAAGGGCGATTGTGTGTGCGTGCACATGCACACAGACACACACACACACACACACACACACACACACCAGCTAGTTAATAAAAGTTTGCTACAAAATTTACACACAGTAGTTCCAGTGTTGATCTCCATACTACTTTTAAGAGTTCTTTAGAACTTGTCAATCTGTCTACCTGATCACCCAGTAAATCTAAAGTTCTGTGGCTCTTGAATCTATTTCCTTCCAACTGGAGGGATGCTATCCTCACTGCATATTGTAGCAACACTTCCTTTTTATCTTTCCAGTCACTCTGGAGTTCTCTGTAGATCAGGAACGGTTATTTCCAGTGGAATTATATACCACTTGGAAAAGCTCCAACAGTCAAATGATTTAATTCCAACACACCCTAGAATGTAACATATTTAGTCTCAAGCACCCAAATGCATCACGGTTACAAAAATATCCAATGCCCTTTCCCTATAAACCATGTTATAAAATAAACAGGCCAACTGTTTATGTCACCTATCATTCCATATCCTAGAAAATGACTCATCTCTTTCATTCCAAAATATGTCCATTCCATTCACACGCGCGCGCCCATTCTATGAAGAGCGTGCACAATTCACTTCCCACTTGGCATTGCAGATGCTGTATCCCCCTTTGTGACTGGACAATTTTTAAAAACGCATCTCTAAATAAATAAAGACGTTTTTTCCATCAAAGAAGTATTACCATAATTTTGTTTTCAAAGAAGATATTTTTTAATCCTCTGGTACAAAATAAAGAAGCCCAGGCCAGAGGATTATTTTTGAAGGGTAACGTATTTTGCATAAATGACAGTACCCATGATCCTCCACTTTCCATCCAATGAGCTGTAGGTCCTACCTGGCAGACTAAAACTTTCTTTTATTCATGCTCTCAAAGTACAAGAGAACCTAACCAGTCAAGATAGTCCAGGGGTTATAGCTGTGTCTTTTCACATGGGAGAGGCAGGCTTCCACTGACGAAATGCTCCTCTGACAAAAGAACTATTTATAAATCCCAAACTTTTCTTTTGCGGACCGTTCTCCAGGAGGCTGAGGCAGTACAACAGGCAGCAGGACCCTTTGTAACAAGGCAGGTTTTGTAGCTAAACAAAAAATACATGGAAAACATATTACAAAAATGGACGAAGTCGATAAAGAAAACAAGCGCTTCTCTCCAGCTCTCAGCAGGCACAGACTCATTTCCCACCATTCTAAAGTAAATCAGCAATCTATCCTGAAAACTAAAAAGAATATTTCGCCACAAATTGACTGCATTTAATAAAATTCAAGCTCTCCTGCCCAGACAGAGAAAAATTGAAATCAATAGTCAAATTCTCCGTGTCCTTTTCAATGAGAGAAACTAGCACATAACTTTATTGTTGCCCCATGAAATTACCCTGTGGCTCTTTGGGTTGTGGCAAGAACCCTGCCAGTTCTTTAGTGTTCAGGCAAAGAAGGAAGACAAAGCACAGGAAATAAATCAGCAAACGACTGTCTCCTTTGGCAAATAGAGGGACTGAAAAATAATAATTTCTTTGTTAAGAATGCAGTCAGGATACCAATCCTTGACACATTGTTGGGAAGTCTATTATCAGATATATATATATATATATATATATATATATATATATATATATATATATGGAGATTTTTCTCAAATAGATTTTTATTGTAATTTCTCTAAAACAGCATGATGCAATGTTGAATTGATTAAGGAAAAAAGGAAAGAAGGAAGGAGAGAAGGGCAAAGAGGTTGGGAAGTGGGGAGAGAAGGCCATTTAACATGGCGCTTCAGCCCCCATTGTGAAGTACTGTGACATTGGCATCATGATGGGAGCTGGAATAAACACAAGCTGTAGGTGATGTTTTCCGATTTCAACCATTCCACCATGGGGACGTGTTTGCCAACTTCTTGGGAAGATGTTCTCTTCCTGGAGAGCCAGGGCTTCCTGGCCTTTGCTGCTATTGGAAATTGTACTTAGGGAAAGGTCCCAGGGCAAAATCTGTGGCACTTCGGTGCCCCCTTGTGTCCAATTTGGCACCAGCATGAACTCCACCAAGTCTATACAGAATGTGAAAGTGGGAATTTCTTCCCAGAAGACTGCAAGGTGGGGTCCGGAAGAATTGATACGCTCTGCTTCTACATGTGTGACAAAATCCACTGTTGCTAGGGTGAGGGGAGAGATTTCCATGTCGCTTTGTATCACACACAGCTCTTTGGATGCTTCCACCTGAGTGTCTGGGACTCATCTGGAGAGAAACCCCAGTAAACGGTCATGCAGCCATGCATCTAGGCCCACCTCCACACAAGAAAAATCTTATAACACTGATAACGCATATTCTTGTTATCAATACTTAGAATTGGAGAGAGTACTTGATATCTTTTTGATAAGTCATTGCTTGGTCTCAAATCTCTCTGAAATGTTGTCCTTTTATGCATTTTCACGACACTATGTCATTCTGTGAATCATTGTTCTTTTCTTTCTACATGCCAAATGACTTTGTGAAGAATTCTGTCACCAATGGATGAAAGAATGCATCTACATTTACCAGCTCTGCTCCCACTCACTGACAGACACACCTCAAAGCATTAAAAGCCAATTCTACATGTACTGCAGCTTGGAAAGTTTTCAAATTTGATGCCGGGTTGAGGTTGAAGGACAATTTCCCCATAAATACAAATTTGCTTCTGATGTTTATCTCTGCAGATGCATTGACTGAGGGTCCAGAACTGGATTGCAGTTCTGTCTGCAAAAATTATGTAGAAATCATCGACTCCTTCTTAAGACATTTATTCGCACAGGTCCAAGGCATTCGGATGTGGAGGTTATATGCTTTCTTTGAAGGAGACAACTGTTAGCTCTTTCAAGCTCCATAATGTATCAAAGGATGGGAAATGAGGGAGTCGGTGAGAAACCAGAGAAAGAAAAGGCAGAGAAAACAAGTTGAAAGAACAAAAATCACATGAATGAAAACCTGAAGAGAGGAGAGGGAGCCAGACCCTGGATCCCGGTGAGAGTGTCCTTTCTGTCCTGGATGGGAAAAGGAGTTATGGCTCCTGTTCTGGCCCTTTGCTTTTGTTTTTGTTTTCTGGAAATAAATAGCAATCCCCTCGAAGACTATGATGCCTCATTCGCAGCTCTCTCCATGTAGCGTAGAACACAATGGGTCTCAGGGATAACGGCTGCTCACTGTAAAGGCCAGCCAGACCCCAGATGGACCATCATCACTGCCACTCTGACTCAATCAGTTTGCTTAGCATTTTCAATAGGATGGCAACAGAAACCCTTTGGTGGCCATTGTGGATAGTGACTACCATTGAGCAATACTTTTACTGAGCACCCTAATCAGGAGGCCATGGGCTGGAAGAAAAGCAATGGGGTTTGCTTCTTTCTCAGTTTCAACTCCACTGTACCTTGCAACAGAATGATCAATTTCCATCTTTATTTGCTATCAATAGTACACTTTATTGGCACATGACCTTCTTTGATAAGCTTGGACTAGACTTCTGTACACATGCTTCATATAACTAATGACATTTACTTTGAAAGAAACATCACTCTAAGAATGGAGGTCTGTGAGTCTCTACAGGAATACAAGTTCATTACTGTAATTCCTATCATCTTGACACTGTTCATCCAAGAGATTTCTACCTTCCCCTGACAGGGCTGCGCTTAGAATACTTAGAAGCTAAGGTCAAAGTGAGTGGTGCGTTTTTATCGCTAAAGCACAAGGTTTGCAAGTAAATTGCATTAGGACACAGAGAAATGAGAGAGGGACTTTGCAGTTATATACAAAGTACAACAAGGGAGGTTGCAGTCCACAGTTTTGTCTGTGAAGATGAAACAGAGAGTTGCTTTCAGGGCCCAGGAGTCTGGCCTGGAACCTTGATCTAGACAGATACATGGAAAGATAGCCACCAAAGGAATTAAATCAATGCCTCATACAGTAGGTGCCTTCAGCCTAAGGTTTCTCTGGGCAACAGAGCATGGCCCACAGAGACCTACAGCCAGGTGAAATAAGACAAGAAATTCTGATAAGAAAATTTGTCTGAATTTTATCTGCCTGCATTTTGCCTTGAAATGCCCTTCCTCTGCTAGGAGTCCTGTAACTTATTTCCTTACTATACTCACTCTTTGATACAAAGAGGCTTTAGGAAGGCTTTTGCTGATCATCTCACCAAAGCTACCAATTCCCACTCAAATATTCTTAATACATATATCCTACTGTGTTTCCCTCCATAGCGGGTGCTGCTGTTGGCATCATATTATACTTGCTTCTTGTCTACCTGGCAATCTCTTTCAGTAGAACACGGGTTCCATGATAGCTTTGAGCATTACGGTCTGCAGAGGAATAGACGCATAGCAAATGTTCAGTGACTGTTTGTAAAATGGCCAATTGCATGAACTCTGTGTACTTACAACTTTCTTCATGGATCCTCAGACCTTTATTACAAGGCATAAACAAAGTGCGGTAGTGAGTAATTTCAGCACTCATATGGCTGCGCCAGGAAGATAGGGACTTTTAGACCAACATGGGTTGTATAGAAAGATGCCAAAAGCCATCAGCACCATCAGCACCATACACAGCACCAGCACCATCAGCACCACCCCAAGCACCAACACCAGCACCAACAGCGCCAACACCACCAGCTCCAACACCGATAACATCACTGGCACCAACACCAGCACCATAAACACCAACATCAGCATCAGCACCATCAGCAACGGCACCAACAACAGCACGATCAGCACCAACGTCACCAGTATCAACATCAGCACCAACACCAGCACCATCAGTACCAACACTATCAGCACCAGCACCAACGCCAACACTAGTAGCATCAGTACCAACATCGACACCAACACACACACACACAAAAGAGCTTGAGAACCTTTGCTTCAACTATTAGTATTTGGCTTTCCAATGTATGCATCTGAAGATTTTGACTTGTGTTTCTTGTACTCTTTCTGGAATCCCAACCACCTAGGGAGCTTGTTAGAAGTCAGATCACTAGGCTCCACCCCTAGAGTCTCTGATTCAGTCAGTGAGTGTCTAAGAGTCTGCATTTCTAACGACTTCCCAGATGATGTTGGTGCTGTTGATTTACGGACCACACCAAACATTACTTTTTCTCTAAAATCTTGCAGTCATGGTTGTTCAGCATTTTAAGCAGGGGATGGTTGTTAAGGATTTTTGAGAAATTAAAACACAGACATATTATGGAATGCAATGTAAATTTCTCATGCATTTTTAAAACAGAAAGAAATAGCGTGCTGGCTGGGGTTGATTCATTATGCACTAAGAGTTCCAGATGCCTTCAGTACAACTAGGTGAAGAGGCCTGCCATAAGCCCTGTACAGGTTGGAGTGGATTTTTACACAAGCCACTGGTTCTACAGTGCGGTGGATGTTTCCTTGGGATACTCAGAAGGAATACAGAGGTCTGGTCTAGAGCAAGAGACCCTCCGTTTGGCCAGTGACAGCTCTAGAAAGTCGCAGGGAGCACACTTCTACTTAGTAGTTAGTGGCAGACACCCAGGGGCTCTTCCTTGCCAGAACTCACCACAGAGTGTGACAGTAATGTCATGCCATCTGTTATCTGGGTCAGCCATCTGGGTGGCCTATTACTTTTAAATTGTCCTCTTGGGATTGGGGTTTTATTGTTCTCCTTCACCTCAAAAAGAAAGGAATTCATCCAGGAGTTCTGGCTTAAGGAATTATGTTACGGTTTATACTTTTAATGCTCCCAAGACTGAGGCAGGGGGAAGATTAAGCTAGTATGGATTGCAGAGTAAGTTCAAGGCCAGCCTGCTCTTCAAGTGATTCTCTTCTAAAAGCTAATGATAGCTAAAAGGGATTTAATATATTTAAAAATACATATACTACATAGTTCATATCTCTGTTCTTCACCCCTTACTGCTGTTGACTGTTACAAACTGAACCACAACAAGCTATGACCAAGTCCAAGGCCGAGAGTCTTCTTTGAGTTGCAGACTACCGAGAAAGTGAAATCCAGCAGTCCTTCTTCACCTTTCTCTCTGAAGAGCCTTTTCTTTACAATCAGTGTGCTCCTAAGAGTCCATCCAGCAAATGCTGCTCTCGCCTGCTTTACGGTTGAGAGGATGAGAGCCTTTGTGGGCTAGTTTTCACAGTTGTCAGAACCAAAGGCCCTACCTCCATTCAACTAACTTCTCTCCCCCAAATAAAACCCAGGCCTGTCTCTCACAGAGAAAGACACCCACTGATTCCTTCCTACCCCTTCCATGAACGGCTCAGGAAGATTTGGTTAAGGTTTTAATAGACTGGAAGCTATCCTCACACACACGCTATTTTCTATTCCAAACCCTCCGGGCAGCAGCCCCTCCTCCAATTCTGAAACTTTATTTCTGTTTTTCCAGATGTATGTGCCAATCAGTTTAGCTCCTGCCAATTCTTGTTTATTAATAATGCTAACGAAAGAATTGAAATTCTACCAGATTTCAATCTCTTTTTCATGCCTCAATAATGAGTCCTAAAAGGAATGAATTCTGATATTGTCTCAACAACTCAAAGGACTAGGTGCAGTGAGCAATTTAACTGGCTTTTACCTACCTTGCACGAACTCGGGACTATTCGTGGTGCTAACTGCCACTGTACATGTGCAGATAATTTGCATTTTCATTGTTCTTTATTTTATGTTATTAGTTATTCATGAGATGAATATCGCATCCAACAACTAATCTATAAAGCCTTTGCTTTAAATAACCATGCACCGTTTTTGTTGGAGGAGCTAGAATGGAGAATGGATGTCCATTTAGAGATCGTGTACAAAGTATTGAAAAATGAATGACATATGGGCACTCCCCAGATTCATGCAAAATCGGAATCTCAAAGAGACTTGCAGTAGAGTTGGGAAAATAACAGACTGTGCTACACAGGTCTATACATACAAGGGCCATATTAGCCAGCTGGACCTACTGAGAAAGGTCTCTCACCAGCCAGCCAAAAGGAAGAGAAGGTCAAGATTAACCATACTACGTAACGAACCTGTAAAAGACTAATTATTCTTCTCATCAAACAGCACAATCTGCATGTGAGGTGAAAAAACCGACACAGAAAGCATCTGAACTCAATTTATTTACAATTGGAAACAGTCCAAGTTTCGTACACATTGGTTGCTACTTCTCCCAATAAAGGCTCATATCTATATTAACACATATTAAAAAGAAGAAAAGACTCCACTCTCATTCTTGGTTCTCATCGAATGTATGTAATTCAATAAAAGAAAAATCATTCAAGTGTGCCTGTGAGGCCTTTGCCTGAGGGGTGAAGTTGGTCAGAGAATGAGTATCTCTATTGTTGCTGAACATTAGCTCTGTGTCCCCTCCTATCTGGATATGAATGTTGAACATAGATAACCCCATAGATATGTTAGTCTAAAGGCAGAGCAATAACCTCATTTTTCAAGAGTAGAATAAGTAGGTCCTTTACTCTGTAGTCAGAAGGTTTCCCTGTAATCACTCTGCGGTTATATAGGGAGGGGCTCCTTCATCTTGGAGGCTGTGTACTCTTTACTTTTGACTTGTGTAGAATGAAGGTCATTATCTCTCTTAGGGACTAAAAAATAACTATAAGAAAACTAAATTTTTAAAAATAATATAGTTATGAAACTCAGAAATTCTTATAGAAAGAAATTTATGGCTACAATAATATAACCTAAAAAAGGAGAAAGGAGCTATCTAAGTCTTAAGAAAACTAATTGAAAAGAAAACTTTGTTTTTCTTGCTGTTGTTGTTGCATGTTTGTATGTTCCCAACATGTGAAATTTGATAAATGTCCCAAAATAATAAAGTGGTGGTTGTTAGCATTTATGGAACTTCCTCGTGGCAGGCACAGCAACATGAGCTTCAATGTTTCATTCCCTATTAAGATAGGTCACATTAGTAAGGTACCATCATTGTCTCAGATGTGGAAATGGCGATTCAGAGACTTTAAGAACATTGACTAAGGTCACATGACAGGTAAATGGCAGAGTAAGAATCATAGTCAAGGGGTTTGTCTCCAAAGCAGGTTCTTAGCGCATATGTATTACCTGTCATGCTACATAAAAAAAAAAAAACATGGTACAGAACTGCTGGACTTTGCTGAGGATGAATTGATTATGCCTGACTGGCAATGTGAATTGTTGCAAAACTCAAAACTTTTATAGCATGCCCAATAAATTGTGCACATTTACTCTGTAGTTTATAGTAATTAGATATGCATGATCACACACACACACACAAACACACACACAGTAGTCATCTTATAATGCCATTTAGTTCTACATGATTGATGTGCCCTGAGAAAAATTTAATTCTTTTATATTATAGAATCTATTTGAGTAATTCAACATTTCTAGACATTTCTTAATTGGAAATACAAAGCCAGACAAAGAAAAACAATGGAAAAAATACATTGTATCTTTTGGTCCACGATCTTCCCTTCTTTCAATGACTGGCCCATCCCAGGCTTCGTTCTATGGAGGGCGGCTTTCCTCTTTGTGTCCTCTGTTATCTTAGTCTCCAAATCTGGTACTTCTTCTGTAGATAGCACTTCAGCTCTGGACCTCATAATCAGTGAGATTATCCTTAGTTTTCTAAGCCTCAAATGTGTGGAATGAGGTAGAGATGGGCAAGAATGTCTGTTCTGGGCAGTTCTCATCTTTGGATCCCAGTCTCTGAATCATCAAGCATAGAACAAACTGCTGTAAACCCAAGTGTGTGCTCTGTTGGGTAGTAAAGGCCAGGGAGGAGGATGCACCGGCACACTGGAGGCATCTCTGAAGCAAGACACTTCAGACAGAGACTAAACTAAGAAAGTTCATTTCTGCCTTCCCGTGGTCCTCTTTACTGCTACCTACACCATTTACCCAGCAAGTTGCCAAAAGGGAGCAAGGGGGAATTTGCAACAGGAGGGGGCTTCTTTTTATTCTTCACTCAACCTTTTGCATCTCTATTTCTCAAGTTGAGATTTGTACCAAGCTACCACATGCTCTTCAAAGGTCACACTCAAGCTAAGAAAATATGGTGGGGCACTGACTGATGGACTCCAAGACATGGGCGTGGCCAGCTTCTGAGGCTTCACTACAAGCCTTTCTCCAGTTTTCTTTTGTGTTCAAAACTCCTCCCACAGGGATGGCAAGGAGCCAGCCAGAGGCTCTGACCACCAACAATGTGAGAAGAAAATGTATTAGAGGGTAAATCCAGTATTTGTGTAAGGTCATAGCATTGACAATCTATTGATGCTGCCGGGAGGATTTAACAGCTCTTATTCACCATGTGTACCACATACCTGGAATCTTAATGCTCAGATGTTCAAACTGTCTGGGACATCATGAGTTATAGGCAAAACTAAACCACTGCCAGTACAAGGCTTGTGTCAAGGAAAACAAAACCAAATCAAACCAGAAATAGAATGTATGTTCAATGTAGGACAAGGTGCAAAATTCAGATAAAGAAAAACCTGAGTGATAATTCCTTTGATATTTTCCCATTAATATATGCTTATAGAGTGAGGCAATAGGGTTTGACAGATTTTGATTCATATAACCACCACTGCACATTCACCATATATACTTAAAGCTTCAATTTAGGGGTGTAGGACATTCCCCCAGCTTTCAGATGAACCTCAGCTTGATACAGCACTGCCACGATTGTGGCATGAGCCCAGCCCTGGAGTTGAAGCACATAGGTCCCCATGTGGTCCAAACCTGCCAAGTCAAAATCTGGCCCCTTGGGTTAGTTTTCTACTGTCCTCCCATGCCCCTTCTCACCATGCTTCCAGGGAGACAGATGATGAGAACGCGTCTCATCAGGCTGTTCTGAGACTGGGGAGAGAATGTGTGACAAAATGAGAAGCAGTGTTCTGGCTCCTTTTGAATGGTCCATAAAGGCTAGGTGTTTGAGTAACTCCTCGTGTGGTTATTTCTTAAGAAGACATGCCTAGAAAGAAAAAGGGAAGGGTCACAGGGCCCAATCCTGATGCCTATTATGGTTTTCATCCACGTGGTTGTCTACCAATTCCTTCTCCACGACTAAGAAAGGTGGAAGCAAGATTTCCATCTTTGGAGCAGGTGCAGACCTCGCTGATAAAGACAGCACGGGATACACACATTCTCAGGCCTATCCAGTGGTCCTGAACTTGAAGTTCTCTGGCTTTTAATGACTTCATCTACTAAGGAAAGGGAAGTATGGAAGCAGGGATTCACCATAAAATGCATGATGGTGTGGGAAATCAAATAGCCGAGGCACCCTTTTCTAGCTCTTTATAACTGCCTGGTTGCAGGTGTGGCTCCCACCTGGGACCTGACATTAACTATTTCTGGACTTATCCGATGGTAGACTTCTAATGCAACCTAGTTCAGCCCACAGTGAGCATCTAGTTGTGCATCAAGCGCTGGACAAAACGTGGATGCTGGAAACGGGAGAAGCGGTCAAACAGGACACACTACAAAAGTAGCAGGAACAAGTCTTCAGGAGGGAAGTGTGTGAATTAAATATTAAATATAATCTCAGGAAAAATGAAATTGTCTGATTTTTTTTAACTTTCAGATTACACTGAGAATAATTTTTGTTACCATGTTTCCAAACACTTACACAAAATTTTCTGCAGGCAGGAACATGAGACCAGCAAACAATCATATCCATCACAAGAAGAGAAAGGAAAAGGAAAGAAAAAATGAAGAGAAAGAAAAAGCAGAAAGAAACAAGAGACATCACCAGGAAGGCCCTGCTTGGGCCTGAGTCTCTGAGAAAACAGCCCTAAGCATTCCAGTCTGCATCTGCTCTAGGCCAGTGGCCCGCTGGTCCCTGGGATGCTGGGGTCAGACGTATGGCTAATGTGAGGAAGGGTGGGTCCTTCTCCAGCGTGCAGAGACCAGTCTCAGCCCAAGCCGGGCCTCATTCTTATTCTCAGTTCTCGCAAGCAGGCTCCCTTTCTGTCTTAATCAGCTCTGATCTGCTTTTAGCAGACAATAATGGGAATAAAGAGCAGCATGAATTTTGGCATGTGTGTGGCTTTTTCCCCTTAATCTTCCATCCAAAAGAGAAAGACAGGGAGGGGGGAAAGTCTCCTCTCTTTTCCAGACTTCCATTGTTTAGAACGGAAAGAAATTAAGGCAGGAAGAACGGTGACCGTAGTGGGAAACATTTCCTTCATGCCAGGCTGCATACTTCCCTACCTGCAGGGCCCATGTGAATTTACAGTGGACAGCGCTGGGCGTGCAAAGCTTCTCTGTGAAACATGGAATGAGAAACATAAATAGTCTACCATTTGATGAAAAACACTGACTAATTCCACTGGTGCTGAGTAGCATGTGCCGAAGAGATGGATTATCTATAAAACACAATTTCACTAAGTACTGCTATGTAATTTGTTAAGCATTTAGTAATAAGTATGTCTAATAAAATATGAAAAAAATATTTAGAAAATGAACCATAATTTTAATATAATTTTAATTAATGGGAGTGCAATTGCAGTGGTTTAAATTACATTCCCAGTGGTAAGAAGCCTTTCAAACCTAATTTGTAAGCCAAGATGGTGGCTCTAATGACTGGCAGCAAAGTTTCTTCAACAGATTTCATGGGGCATGATCCAAAGATAATAGGTTCTCAGCCCAATGACAATCCAATTACAATGCCAATCAAAGCCAACTTCATGCACTCTAATTATCAGATTTAGCTGTCAGCTCAAATACAAACATAACACTTTTATTTAAATAAAAATTTAATTTAGAAAAAAAAAAGATGACTTCATGTGTGATTTATTGAGACTGCCAGAGCAATCTAACTTATTTCTCCGCTAATACAATAAAATCAGTCTTGTATTTAAAAAAAAAGAAAAAAACCTTTTTCTCCCTCACATCTTCCTATATCTTCCATGTTGTATTATATAGACATTAATTTAAGCAAAAAAGCAAACCCTGGCATGGCAGCGGTAGTCACCAACTAGAAGTAAATGGGCATTAAGGTTTCTGTGAGACAAAATTCCAGGTGAATAAATGACAAAAGCTAATTAGTTTCTACCAGTCGTCAGGAGAAAGTGTGCTTCAAGTAAAAACCCGTTTACAACCTGAAGCTAAAGTAGAGACTTTCTCTTGGCGAAACAGGGTGGGGAAGCAAGGAAGGCAAGCATGATCCTCTCAAAAGTGAGTTGAGGGCGTCTGATATTCACAAAGAAAACTGAACCAGTCCATGCTGTGGTGACCTGGTTCTCATGCCCCACCAGCCCAAAGGAAATTGGTTCTTGGTAAGAGCCAGTTGTCCCCACCATAATTGATCCGTGAGTCACAGATGTGGCTACTGAGGCCATCTCAAAGTTCCCAGTGGCCACATTTAAAAACACTAATCAGTACCAAAGAAATCACTTAAATAACCTAGTTTACTTAACCTAGTATTTCCAAAATACCATTTCTACAAATAATAAATGATTCTCAAACGTATTAATGAAGAAAATTTACAACCATGTTCTAAGCTTCAAGATCAATGTGTCGTCTACAGTTAAACTTTAGATTCCCTGCCCCATGGTGGCAGCACAAGCCTTTAATCCCAGCACTCAGGAGGCAGAGAAAGGTGGAATTTGTGAGTTCAAGGCCAGCCTGGTTTACAAAGCAAGTTCCAGGACAGCCAGAGCGGTTATAGGTCAACCCTGTCTCGAAAATTAAAAAGGAAAACAACAACAACAACAAACCAACGGAAAATTCCCTTTGGGCATTTTCTTTGCTATTGTAAGACGAATACACTACAAAAGCCACATAGTACATATTAGAAGGAAGAGTGTTTTATGAAGATTTTTCTTTTCCCATATATGTCTAGCAAACATACAATGTTTGTATAAAATAGCATTCAATCTCTTTATCATGCAGAGACACAGAGGATGGAAGTCTCTGCAACCCTCCCTTAGGGATGCCCATTGTTAAATTTTGGGATGTTCCAGAAACTCATGGTTAGGGACAGAGCTGTCTTTTTTGACACTCCGCAGTCTTCTGTGTCTTGCCCTGTTCCACACTTCCTAGAATCTTTTCCAGGCTAACAAGCTCCAGCCTCGTGCCTAACATTAGATAAGAATCTCATTGGGTTAAAACAAAGAGATAATTTATTTCATCTTATATACTTGGAGTTGGGAGTCACTTGAATTGAACATGCAAATGGATGCAAACATATGCAAATTGGGGTTTCTCCAGATAAATTGAATTGGGGGGGGGGAGCTTCATACTATTAGTAACATTCAGGGATTCTGTGGTATTGAAAAGGAAATTATTTCCTTCCTCCAATTCGAAATGTGAATAGCTTTCTCAGTCCTCGTCAATGAACCTAAAAGTTGCCAGAGTTTAGAGAATAAGATATTTTTTTGAAAGACTGAACCAGATATTAGTCACATTTGATATCTTACTATTTTTGAGCTTTCACCATTACAACCTAAATACAATTCTCCCGGGAAGCTCAAAAGCTCTTTATTAAGGAACAATGAGTTCCTCAAATAAATCATGGCTTTAGGTTTGATAATACCATAATCAACAGTGCTTCTCAGAACAGACAAAGTAATAATAATCCATGGTGGGAACACGAGAGTGAGAATGGAATACAAAGAGCAGGCAGTTCTTGTTTTTAGGAATAGTAACACGTATTATGGTACCTTTGGTTTTTTACCCTGCTTTGAACGTAAATGCCTTCTTCTAGAATCAATTAATAGCATTGTGGTGCTTGGTTTGCTCCCATGTAATGTCATGAAGCAAATAAGCTGGTATATACATCGTCTATTTGGCTATGGGGTTCTGGCTTCTGACCCATCTGTCATCATATTAAACCAGTTCTTACTAACCCTGGACCCTTCCTTGAACAACTGCACCTGGATTCCAGACATTTCCTCCCAACCATGTGCAAAATGAAGCTGTTCCCTATAAAATAGTCCCTCTGAGCATTCTATCTCAGTGCCTGGCACAACCGTTTCTCCAACAGGGCAAACATAAATTGAAGTTTACACTTACAACTGCAGTTTTACACTCAGATGGCAACACACACACTAGCTTCTGGACAGGTGTCCGTGCAAAGGTCAGCCCATAATCCCTCACAGTAATGTAAAGAGGAGAATCACAAGGGAGTAATAACGTCATGACCTCCCAGCCACACCCTGAGATATCTCTTTCCCCCAGAAGCACGCACTAAGAACTGTTGGTAGGGCTGCAAAAAATAGTGACTTCCATTTCATGTTTTAACCCAAACATGAAAACGACTTTTTTCTTCAGTTTCCTCAAGTCCAGCCCAGTCAAAATATAAAACAAGACTACACTAAACAAGAAGAGAAAGGGGGAAAAATACAGAGAAACAAAAGCAACTTTACAGTCTGACCTGAAATAGATCTCAGCCACCTTCAAATGGGATGCCTTGCTTTCCAGCTCCTTGCCGGGAAGGTGGTTCACTATGCTTGGAGGACCTAGCTCAATGCCTCTGCGCCGAGGCCACCAACAAAGGGCTGACTTGAAAGAAATAGATCAGAGTGGAGCAGCCATGTATCCTGGATAAGGCCCTTATTTGGAACTTCATGTTCATGCATGAGAAACTCAATTCCCCGCATGTCTATTAGAAAGCCCACCTTCGCCCTTAGCAACCAGAGGAGGAGGAATAGTACAATTTAGAACCCAATTGGCTAAGTCTCAAGCACAAGAAACACTTTTCTTCTTAGATGTCCAGTGTTTTCAAAATGCTCTGCAGCCCTGTTCTTCTCTTTCCACTAGCATTCCAATGACTGCTGGTATATCTCCTAATTTCTACTTCCCATTATAAGATCTATGGAGTTTCTGTAAGGTTGAAGGTAATTTATATTCTTTTAAGATATCTTTAAAAGTAATCTGAAATATGAAGATAAAATCATCATAATCCAATTTCAAACAACAGCTAAACTTATGCAGATATCTGTCTCGGATCGAGCTCTGTTTTCAATGTTGACCCTGTATTATATTCACTTCACATAAAGTAAGCTCAGTCTAATTCAGCAAGTAATTTTCCTGCCTCGTTCTGTAGCATCAGACACTGCTAATGAGTCAGATCCTGTTTTCACAGAGATCAAAGTCATTCCACTCCCGTTTCGAAACCTGTAGATCTCCCACTGCCTTTTGAAAACATTTCAACTATATCAGAAGGATTTAGCTCCTATTCGACACATATCACCATGTGATTTGCCCTCTGTAGCCTCCCTTGCACTGTATTCTGTAGACACGGTGTTTCACACTCAATTCCTGCAAACATGGTTGTTTTTGAAAATGCCATTTCCTCTAGCTTTATCTCATTCATGAGTTATGTCCCTCCCACATAGCCTATCACACACATCATGACCTTAATGAAATGCTGAGCATTCTATCTGCCTATCATCTATCTATCTATCTATCTATCTATCTATCTATCTATCTATCTATCATCTATCTGTCTGTCTGTCTGTCTGTCCTTCTATATCTACATACCTATCTACCTATCTATTGATAGATAGGTTTAGATACAGATATATATTAAATACAACGAGTAAATCACACTGCACCAAGTTTACCTAAGAGCAAAAGCCTTAGATGTACTCAAGCACTTAAAATTTTTTCTTTCTTTTTTTAATTGATTTTTTGAGCTATACATTTTTCTCTGCTCCCCTCCCTTCCTTTCCTCTCCCCTTCAATCGCACCACAAGGACATGTGCTCAACTATGTTCATAGCAGCATTGTTTCTCATAGTCTGGACCTGGAAAAAACCTAAATGCCCCTCAACCAAAGAATGAATAAGGAAAATGTGGTACATTTACACAATGGTGTATTGCACCGCAGAAAAATATAGTGACATCTTGAAATTTGCAGGCAAATAAATGGGGCTAGAAAATATATTGAGTGAGGCAACCCAGACTCAGAAAGACATTTATCATATGTACTCACTCATAAGTGGTTTTTAAACATAAAGCAAAGAAAACCAGTATACAAGTCACAGTCCCAGAGAACCTAAACAACAATGAGGACCCTAAGAGAGACATCCATAGATCTAACCTACATGGGAAGTAGAAAAAGGACAAGATCTCCTGAGTAAATTGGGCACATGGGGACCATGAGAGAAGCACTTAAAATTTAAACAAAGGAGGACAGACTCTTAGCATCATTAATTCCTAAGGAAGAAGTGTCTATTTCAGGTTGCAAGGGAAGATGAGGTTTCTGATCTCTAGATGAAAAATACAAATGTAAAAATGTTCTGTAATTCTGCCAGCATTCAACCTAGGAGAGGGAAGTTTTCAGAATTCGTGTATAGAAAAAAGTTTCTTTGGAAGATAGTACTGGGGCAATTTCAAGCACAAAATGGAAGCCATTTGAAAAAAGGCAAGCAATGGAAGCACAATCTTTGGTTGAATAAAAAAGAAGAAGAAGAGGAAGAAGAAGAAGAAAGAAGAAGAAGAAGAAGAAGAAGAAGAAGAAGAAGAAGAAGAAGAAGAAGAAGAAGAAGAAGAAGAAGAAGAAGAAGAAGAAGAAGCAGCAGCCATTAAAAAGCAGTTGGAAGACAGATTGGGGCCCTGAAGTCTTTAGAGAACATGTAGAAAGGGACTGCGACTGTGAACTTTCTGCAACATGCCAATACATTTCCAATGCATGCCCATAAGAGGAAGTTTTTCTTTTGTTAATGCACAATTGTCTAAAAATTAATCTAGTCATTAGGCCATGCCTAAATTATCCATATCTTTGCATCTGTCCATATCTGGCAAAACACCCTCTTCTCTGCAAACTTGTCCCACACTCCAGCTCTGTTCCCCTATGGGTAGCTAAGCCTGTATTTCAGATTTACTCTGGCATATCCTCTTCCCTTGTCTGAGTCTGCCAATGATGACTACTTGGAATTCTGACTGACACGGCTTGACGTTGTGGTCTACCTTTTAACTCTATTCCATGGTTTAGACAAGCTATTTGTCAGAGTCCTAAGGACAGTCTCACCCTGTCTGTTCAAGTTCTCCTAGACAAGCCCCAGGCAGTGAAAAACGTAGAGCGAAAGTCTAGTGCCCTAAGTTCTAAACTAGTGTGTAAGGTGATAAGCTTGTTATAAAAAACGAGTTGCATGCTAAAGGACGCTGTCAGTATGGACTTCAGCAATACCTTACAAAAGAGGAAGACCCCACTCACTTTCTCCTCACTGCTCATAATTCTGCTCATCCTTAATGTCCTGATCTCTCTTCTTCAGTCTATCATCCATCTAATATCCTTAATCTGAATCTTGACCTATTTGATTGATTACTTTTCTTCCATCTGCAAACAAACACAGGGTCGCAAGAGCCTTCAAAATAAGCAAAGAAACCAATGTGTCTGCCCTTTCATGTACTACTTCCTTTGCTTTCTCTCCACCAAAAAATTAGTGGAGAGTAGTTCACAGTGGTTTTTATATATGTGAAATTTCATTCTTGTCTGCTCTCAGAACTCCATGGGGTAAAGAATCTCTATCACTTTTCTGAAGGACAGAACCACGATCCTTTTTGCTTGCCAGAAAGTTCTGAGTGACCATCCTCCCAAAGTCAGTATGTGAATTTAGCAGCCATAGCTTTGACCATCCTTTTTTGATTGTAAATACATTAGCAGTACCCTTACCTTACAGATGGTGTCATTTGTTCCCAAAGCAGTTAATACATATTTTTATATTGACAACGTTTATACCACAGATACCCTTCCAATATATCTACTGTGATTCCTGGAAATTATAGGGTTCCAGACTTTAGTGCTTCTCCAAATCATGTCTTCCTTCTCCTGATAGACTTCTTTTGATGATGACATCAAAGTATACTTTCAACAGCATGATAACTTGGGCAACATACTCTTTCCTTTTGACAACAAATCTTCCAAATGTCCCCACATCTGGAGCCATCTTCCTCATCTTCCTCAGTCACAGCAGATCTTAAATGATTTTAAGTTTAGAGACTTAGTCATCACATATAGATCTTCTTGTCCCATTCACACCTTCCCCAGTTCAGTTCAGGTCATGGCCTTTATAGCTGGAGCCTGTACTGGAAATCTGTTAAACTTTGTACGAGAACAATGCCTAAAATGGTTCCTGTGTTGAAGGCCGGGCTCCCTGCTGGTGGCACTATTGACAGGTGGACCTAAAGGGAGGAAGTAGATCGCTCCCTTTCCTTCCAGGCCCCCATACAATGAGCTCTACCATACAGTTCCCATCGTGATGTTCAGATATGCTTTGCATATACCGTGATGGAGCTAAGTAACCAGGAGTTTGAGCCACGGGCCAATGCAAACCTTCCTTCCTTTTTAAATGTTCCTGTTTTTTCCTTTTTTAAATCACAGTAACAGAAAGCTGAATAACTATCTCTCTACAACTCCAAATCATTTCACATCCTGCTATGATATTCATTCTCTATCATCCCATATTCTCTATATTCTATAACTTTACGTGGGAGTCAACCCTACAAACTTAAAAGCAAACTGATCTGTCTCTCATTCAAAGTCCTTTTCCCATAAATGTTTCATTTCCGATTACTACCTTTTCTCCTGTCTAACTGTCCAGCAATGTGGATTACTTCCCCAGCATGTCTTACTATCTTACTAACCCCTCTCTTTGTGTGCCATCATTTGTGCTGTTACCTCTGCAGGGAGCATCCATTTCTTGCCTTAGGAACAACGGTACTATCCACCCTTCAGTGACTTTTGTGTGCGACCTCTGTAGACCTTCCTACAAAAACGTTTCTGCTGTCTTCTGAGTTCCTTTACCATCTCCAAGTCAGGACCTTACAGCTATTATAACTCTGCCTGCAGTCCTCTATCTTGGCATATTTGTTTTGTCTTTCTTCAAGAAATTTAAACTTTGCTGTGGCAGTCATGATAGGCAAAATTACAAGATGGAGATCCCTGATCTCTGGTATATGTATATGCCTTCCCCAAGTTGTGCAATTGTGAATCTAACCCCTGCTGTGAAAAAATTTTACATGTGGAATTAAGCTTGTGAATTAGCTGACATTTAGACAGGGAGATTAACTGGGTGGGTCTGACCCTATTACATGAAATTGTTAAAAGGAGAACATTTTGAGTTGTGTTTGGTGATACATACCTCTAATCCCAGTACTGAGGAGATGGAAGCAGGAAGAACATCACCAGCCTGAGCTATAGAGTGAGGCTATGCCACCCAAACCAAAGGTATAGCTTAGTGGCAATACACTTGTCTACCCTGTACAAGACCCTGGGTTCAATACCCAGCCTTCCTCCAATAACAAACAAGTATAAAAGCCTAAGCTTTTGTCCAAAAGAATTGGCATCAGAAAATTCAAGTGCAAGGTAAGAGAGCATATGAAGAATTTTCTGTTGCTAGTAGGTGGCTACAGTACAAGTGACAAGCAACACTGGAAGCTGTAGCAGCCCTGGGCAAGAAAACCATCAAGAAAACAGATCCTCGTCCTGAAACTGAAAAGAACCGATCTTTTTCAGAGAAGAATTTCAGGAGTAGGTTATTTCACATCTCCCAAAACAAGATCATCGTCCACCCGATACCTTGATTTTCCCAGTGAATCTTGGAGCAGAGAATCATATGAGCCCCTCTCTGACCGACCTAATGTGATTTAACTTATGGATAGTGTTTTAAGCCAATAAACCTGTGATAGTTTCTCATTCCCCCTATTTCCAGGTGTATATGTGGTATGTGCCCATGTGCACCTGTTTGTAGGAAATCATGTGAGGGTATGCATAGACATATGTGCTCACGTTTGGGGATATCAGAGCTTGCAATTAGGAATTAGTCCGTCCTCTTTGTTCTTCCACCATATTCGTGGAGGCGGGTCTCCCAGTCAAGGCCGGGTTCCCCGAGCATCTCTGCCATTTGAATCTGGAATTACAGGCAGGCCTCCACACCCACTCAACATTTAAGTGGCTTTTTGTGGATGCAACCTCTGGTCATCCTGCCTGCGTGGTCAAGGGTTTTAAGCCATTTCCTAAAGCCTACAATTTTTAATAATTTCTTAGGACAATTACAAAAAAAGGGGAGTGGAAAAGGAAGTAAAGAAGGAAGAAAGAAAGGAAGCAGAGAAGGAAGGAGGAAATCCAGGATAGATGTCACTCACACTCAGCAACAGAAGGCTGGGTGCTATGAACAAAGAGGTGTTCTAGCACACAATTAACTTCTAATTGTACATAGAAACATTTGGGCAGCAATCTTGTCAGACAGAATAAACAAGCAATACAAAGAGCAATTAGTATGCTGTCTTTAGGCTTCTATCTGGAAAAAAACTTTGGAAACTTTTAAAACTTTGGCTCAAATAAAGTCACATTCTAGCACACTTTAAAATGCTCCAAGGTTAACCCCCAGAGGAAACATTTTGAAAGCTTCTTGTGGTTGGTAAACTTATTAAAGGAAATACCCAATTATGAGGGCTGGTGAGATGCCTCAGAGAGTAAAGACTTGCCCACCCCCCGTACATGACGAACTGAGCTCAACCCTAGAACCCACTTGGTAGAGAGAGCCACTGCCCATGAGTTACACATCTATCATGGCATGATCATACACACACATAAACAAACAAATAAATATAAGAAGAAAACAGACGACATGGAATCGGGACCACTTGCTGAAAACCCCTAAGATACGGAACCATAACCTAGGTTTGTACCTGTGGTTTCAAGGCAAACTTATTCTATCAAGTTTCCAAAGCCAATTTCAAATCTCAGCCCCTGACGACAAAGCTCCCCACTCTTCCCAGCCCAGTCCCCCAGTCAATTTCTCTCAATGGATTGTCTTATCTAGCCCCAAACATGAGCAAAATGTATATGGCTAATACGGAACCACCATTTACTCTTTTTCTCAAACGTATCCCTTCTGGCTTTGTTCCTGGCCTGGAAAGTCCTGCGTAAGAAAGCTGCCCGGTGTCAGAGGAGTTGTGACCCTCGCAGCCACACTCTCTGTAGGCACCCAGGCCTGATGAAACACCTCATACAACAATGTCCTCACTGAGCAGGTGAGCTGCCGTGTGGACCACGAAGAACTACACCGCCACTATTAGACAAGAGGGAAGAACAGAAGGCCTTGGATTTGGCAGCAGTCATGGTAGTGAAATTATCCAAAGGCGATTCCCGACACACCTACCAGCCCATACACGCTGGTAATTGTCTTCAATAAGATTATGTAAAGATTTGCAGGCAGCTAACATGTACACTGGACCGTCTATAACTTTGGCCTCTGTACAGTTAGACTATTATTTACCCAATAAACTGTAACTGCAGTGGAGGCCCAATAATTCATCATTGGAGAGGGATATACTGTACTTGCTATTATGGTCCATCAGATCAAAAACTCACTTCAAAAAAAGTATCCAAATACAGATGTGTACAATGGGCTTGAACCATTACATACTACTGTGCAAATAATACATATTTTCAAAATTCCTACAGCCTCTATCATGTGCTTCCTTGGACTCTTATTCCACACAGAATAAGATGTTTTAAGAAAAGAAATAAAATAATTGGAAAAAACAGCCACTATTTTAAAATATAAAGATATCCTACAAACCAACAGAAGTATGAAGGTCTAAAAGGCAGAGATAAACATTTTCCTTCTAATCCACATTCTGCAGGTTGTTTTTGTATTGTTACTATTTGTGCCTCCACGTCCAATCAACCAAAAAGACACTGCTGGCCTACCCACTAAATGTTCTGCATGTCATCTGCTTGTGCTGTTTAATGGATCTGAACAAAGTTCCCATCTCCGTGCTATTCAGAAAACTACTGAAATTCCCAGAGATGCTGGACATCCTTGCTTCTTTCTCTCCTGCATCACCAGCAGCAATGGCCTGTCACTCTCTGGTGTCATCTGTTCAGTTTTTGTCATTACTGTGTACCCAGTGTGTGTGTGGTACATACAGGAGGATCAAGGCTCAGGTTTATGAGAAAAGCAATGAAATAAATTCACAGTGTGCAAAGGTTTGAGTGTGGTGACTTTAACTTCATACACAGGTGTAGAAAGCTGAGACTTATCAAAGTTTATCTGTATTTAATAATGCTTTAGATTTAGAGGCTGGGGAGTATACATTCAATGCAAAATCACTAAAGTCACTAACTGTGTTTGAGAAAGAGTGTGCGTGTGTGCATGTTTGTCTGGGCATCAGTATGTCATGTGGGTGCATCTCCTTGTCCCTTCCTTCCCTCCTTTGTCCCACCCCTTCTCTCACCTTCCTCCTAACTTCCCCTCCTACCTCTCTCCTCTTAGACAGAGAGAAAACATTACATGCACATTGTAGTGCCCCTAACATTAGCTTCTTATGATTGGGGAAATGAAAGGACAAATCCCTAAGCCTGTTTCCTCCTCTTCTATTGTTGTATTTGAAAGAGGAATTTCTTTAAATATTTGCATACTCTTATGACATAACTTAAAAATCAGAACCCTTTTTTTTTCCACTTTATTTTCTCCGTTTTATCAAGATCAGGATTTCTTTTTTCCTTCCCTGTCTAAAAATGATCCCTTCAAAAAGTCAGCAAAAATATTTTGGCTTTCTTCAGCAGCACTTTGGACTTCTCTGTTACAAATTGTATAAACATTTTCCAGACAGGGGAATTTGAAGGGCTTAAATTATTTCTCAAATGATGTCTGTATCGCAGCAGCTTCGCACTTGCAGGAGGAAGATGGAGGCGAAGAAGCAGCCATAGAGCATAATGTGTCTGGAATCAGGGGCTATTGAGCGCATGCAAATCTGGATGGGAAAATATCTTCCTTCTGCATTATCCACAGCAAGGATTTCTGAGCTTCCCAGACTGGGGAGACACACGCTCTGGATGGATGTGGTCTGTCATTCAGATTGAGCTCACAGATTTTACTTCCTGAAACCAAACAAATACTGATAAACTACTTCTGTGAGCCTTTAATCAAAATTTCAGCACAATGCAGTTGGCAACAGAAATATCAGTCCACGGAGCCGGAAACCCTTTCATCATCAAATATACAGAAATAATAATTATATTTATCTGTTTGGCTCAGGCTGCACACCAAGATTTACCCTTGCCCTAAGGACATAGAAATCATCAGCCATTGTCATCTCTACAGAAAAAAAATCCTTAATAACTTAAAGGTTAAATGGTTCTCAATAGTTGTGGGGGATGAGGAAAAGGGTATAAAAATAATACATTATATTTAGCATTTTCTTCTGTAATGCTATAATACATTATGCTATGTGTTAACCAATTAGCAGTTCTGATAATGACCCCAAAAGCACTAATAAACATCTAGTTTGACTCATAATAAAAATTTGATAAGAGAGGAAGGGTCTGTGTATCTTTGTCAATATATTTCAACTCAACATATTCCAAGACATCTGAAAAATAAAAGAATTAACTTTGAAAAACATTTTTGATAGAAATAGGGCATATGTATCTGTATTGCCCTAAAGCAAAAATTGTGTCAGGAGTGAAGTGGGGGTCTATGGACGGGACCCAGAAAGCCTGAGTGAAGGAATAGGGAAAATGGATTAAGGAAGAGATCAAGGCAGGTTAGGATGTTTTGAGACGGTCATCACTATAAGCATATAATATTTGTTCCTTCTCATGAGTCTTAGGGACCAAGTAGATATAAATATCAAAATAAGCCGGGCGGTGGTGGCGCACGCCTTTAATCCCAGCACTCGGGAGGCAGAGGCAGACGGATCTCTGTGAGTTCGAGGCCAGCCTGGTCTACAAGAGCTAGTTCCAGGACAGGCTCCAAAGCCACAGAGAAACTCTGTCTCGAAAAACCAAAAAAAAAAAAAAAAAAAAAAAAAAAAAAAAAAAAAAAAAAAAAAAAAAAAAAAAAAATAAATATCAAAATGGTGATCTGAAGGATAGATGGTATGCGTTCTCTCTAACCCAGTTTACAAATGATAGTTAACCTGGACAGCTTTCAGTTCCCACCCACCAAAGGTTTCCTAACCCACTACCCCAGACTTAATGAGCAGAAGAAGCTCTGAGTAGAGAAGCTGAAAGAACTCTGAGGTGGGAAACCAGGAGCACCACCTGGACTGTCTGTTAGAGTCAAGGGGATTTTCTGGTCCAGTTTTTTGTTTTATTTTCCTCATGAAAAGTGAATACTGACTGGAGAAATGTCTCGGTGACTAAAGTGTCTGACTTGCAAGCCTGAAGACCTAAATTTTCATCTCCAGAACCAGATGCAGTCTGGCACTGAAGCAAGCATCTGTAATCCCAGTACCCCTATGGGGAGACAGAAGGCAGAGGCAAAAGAACCGGAAGCTAGCAGGCCAGTGTCCCTGGCAAGCACAGCAGTAAACAAGAGAGGTGTTGTTTCAAGCAAGACATAAGAATGGAAGGTGAGGACACAGCCCCCAAGGTTGTCCTCTTGTCTCCAAACATATTCTATGGCATAGATATGCACGCACAGAGAGAGAGAGAGGAGGGAGATGGAGAAAGAGAGGGGGAGGGAGGGAAGGAAAAAGGAATGGAGGAAGGGAGGAAAGGAGTGAGAGAGAGAATGAATCAATAAAAGCAAGAATGTTGCATTTTTGAAGAGGAATAACCTTTCAAACACAGGGATTCAAGGCAAGACTGTTCCACTCTGCACTGTTTGCCTGAGATACTTAGCACAGCCCTCTGTCCACTGTTCTCTCTCCACATAACCCTTCTGTCTTCTCACTTCAAAAGTTTCTTTTCCCTTTGCCAACTGTTACTACCTTTCTACAACATTTTAGAGTTGTGGAACATGCCCCTCATTAAATTAAGACGTAAAAGTTAACCCCCAGACTTGTATCAAAACAATTTGGGGCATCTGATCCTTAGAATGCTAGTAATAAAACAGCAAGACCGCTCTTGCTTGTTCACTGATTATTGGACTAAAATTCCACACTGGTCTCTAAAGTTAGGGAAGGAAAGACAGAGAAAGAAAAGTCAGGGAAATGAAAGGACAGAGGGAAGGAGGGAAGGAGGGAAGGAGGGAGAAAGGGGAAGAAATAGGAAGGAAGGGAAAAAAGAAGGCGGGAAGGATCTTTATAATTTTGGTTAAAATCTTTCCTGGTTCAGTTAGAGTAGAGTAACCATTCTGAAGCCTTTTCTGGCCAAACATTCCCACAGGCTTCATGATAATTACTAAATCTATGGGTCATTAGGGTCTCTTGCTAGAACTTGCTATGTCTACAGTAGCCACACTGTTAATTTAAGAGGACACACATGTGCTTTAATTACACAGCCCTTGAGAGAAAACAAAATTTAAGTAACATGAGCAGAGGACAGCCAACTGCTGACACTCTTTCCAATAAAATGTGTTTAGCTCTAGGCTAAAGCTCACTGACTTTTCTCTCAAGGTGTCCATATGAAAACTGCTACTGCGATTGCCCGAAATGCCTCTCTCCATCAAGAAGACACAGCAGACAAAGCTCAGAGGTGGCGGGACATCAGAGTCATCTTGGACTTCTCTGTGTCATCAGAAGAGAACTTGGACCTGAGATGACTGCAGTGGACAAATCCTATAGATGTTGTTCAGCGTTTCTGTTTCCTCTCAGTGGACACAGCCTCGTGAGCCAAGCCAGGGAGAACAGCAACTGAATCTCACAGCCAGAAAAGAGGTCAAATGCGCTCTTTACATCAGCATATATAGTATATGAGGCCCCGCTCAAATGGGGCGGGTAACTTAAAGGTTACTGGCTACAGGAATTCCTACAGCAAGTCCTCAGAATATTTGCTTTCTTAATTTCTGTAATTTTGGTATAGAATCTTGAAACAACTGAAAAAATGTAATTAATGGTTTTCAATTTTCAGCATTCTTGGGATATTCAAGAACTTGAAAAGAACACCACTTAAGAAAGAATGGTGAAGGAAACATTCCCAATCCTAAAACTATCTCATCTCACATCTAGACTTCCCTGGCATTGATCAGGACTTAGGTCACTCTCTAAGAACGAAGAATCGGTTTAAGATAATTTGCTGTTTTATGCACCAAGTGCTAGAGTTCTGAAAGTGTCTCCATAGATTCTGAGGCATTCATACATCCAAGTGGCTTTCACTTGCATCTTCCTTCTCAACCACAGAACTCCAAGCTACAACAGAGAGAAAGACTTTAGAGGAAAAGACATGAAAAGTGTAGTCCACAAACAAACCTGGATGCTCCCCGCTCAATGGAAAAATTAATCCATGGCGCTGCTGGTTGGAAAAAGCCTCATGGAAGGAAATCATCCCTCAGTTATTGAAGCAGCCTTTCTCTCTTTGTTCTTCTTCTCAGTAACATTATCCTTTACGTCTTCAACAAAAAGATCCCTAAAATATCATTTTTTAGCACGTTACTTTCTGAGAAAATGCTTAAGAATATTTTCCATGCTGGTGTCTTCATGTTACTTAACTTTTTTGTGATTTGTTTCTTAGTAAGCTCAGTCTTTAAGAGGTTATTATTCAAGATTTGTCTTAAAAGAATAATACTGTGGTCAGCATTAAAAATCCAGATTTTGCACAATCTTATATCTCTGTAGAGGAAAACTTAGATGTTCGCCCATGTCTGCCCTCTTCACCCATCATCCTCCACAATGACCACATAAGATAATGTCAAGAATTACTTTTTAAATTTTATTGATCTTCATAAATTCTCCTGATTTTTGCTTCTACTTCCTGAAGCAAACTGGAGCTGCTCTCTCCTAGCAAAGGCCTCCTGCTTCTTTCCAATCTTGCATCAATATACACAGTTCCATGAGGAAGAACAGACAGAGCAATGAAACTTAGATTTGTCGAGTATAAGGGACTCCAACAAGTGCCATTTCCTCTGCAATCAGCTGTTCTGTAAGACATTTAGTGTAGGCATAATTATAGTGGTTTACCAATGAAGAAGCTAATATCCCAGACTCTTACCTTTACTCCGGGGCTTTGCCCATCCTCATCTTCATGACAGTCCATGCCTGCATCCCTTCGCCAAGGCTGGCTGCAGCTCCACCGCATGCCTCTGCTCTCCTCCCCACAGTCTTTTCATAGTTTCTCCCTACACTTCCTTCTGGGACGGTTCATTCTCTCCCCTCCAGAGTATCTGGTCTTCTGACAATACCACACAAATTGTCATTGCCCTTCCCACTTTGGTTTGACGTGTTATCTCCGCCAGCATAATTATCCACATACAACCCATTTCATCTAAACATGTAAGAAATTCTAATGAGGAGAACTCGTATTGTCCAGCATTTTTTGAGGCCCATAAGCATCCTTCAGGCCACATGGCACATACCTTTTGCTAGCTTTCATTATTCTGTGTAGAAAGAGAAGTTTTCCTTATCACCTGTGCTTACTGAAGGACCCAAATTCTACCTAGGCTGCCTTTACTCCACAAGCTTCGAGATCTTAGAGCTAATAGAGTTTAAAGCCAATATAAGTTTAAAAAAATCTTTAAAATGTTTTGTTATTAATCCAAGGACTTTTGGGAAGAATTACATTCCTACTTTACACACCTCAAAGGAACTAAAAATTTATGATACATGGTGTAATAGTTGTTAACAGGCTTTTAATAATAACTGAAATTAGAATAAATAAGACTCAATTACTGTTGATGTAATTTAGTGTCCTGTTTCTCATAAAACTAAGAGGGAGAAAGAGCAGTATAGTCAAACGCACTAAACCCATTTCAAGATTATTGTTTTTTTTTTTTTAATTTTGGGTAGTACCTTCCATATAAATAGCTATCTATTTTGCTTTTGTTTGTTTTAGTCAAGGTCCTAACACCTAGTTTGGAATTTACTCTGTAGCAGACATTTGCCCCAAACCAGAAGCAATCCTCCTGCCTCTGCTTCTGCTTTCCTGAGTGCTGGGATAAGGGCATGCTTTCACCCGTGTTGCTGATATTGCATGTGCTTACAACACTGTCATCCATCCCTTGACTTGTTGTTTTTTTCCTTCCATAGTGGAATTATAGAAATGTTAAAGTATTTGTGACCTGGATTGTTTCCTTTTTCAAGTACATGAGCTAAACATTTTTAAAGAATTTTACTGTCTTGTATTAAATAGGCCCGAACTATGAAAACATATTGGAACAGTGAAATTAAAAAGAAAATCAAATAAAGCTATAGTTCTTCAAGTTGTCAGTAGACTTTTGTGGGTGGTCAGAAAGGCATAAAGTATTTAATTGAAAGAGGGCAGTTCTAATGTCCATGCATATTATATACATCTTCAAGCCATGTGCTTCCTCAGTCCAGAGATCTCTGGTTTGCAGGCACAATTCTTAACTATACAGAGTGGGGAAGCTGGTGAACATTAAGAAAGATAAGCACGTGGGTGAAGTTTCTACTCTATGGAGTTGAGGGAGATAAGCCCTTAGCTAAGCAGAGGCAGCATTTCATCTAAGGGTAGTGAACGGGGTGATGGGGTTTGTGCCCACTGACCCCAAAAAGATGGAAATAGTAAGACAGAGACAGTCACAGACTAGTTTAAGCTCTAGATGTTTTCAAAGTATTCAGAACATTTATGCTAATTAGACTCACAATGAATCTGATTATTTTGGTCTCTTCAGGAAGACTATTAAAGGATCTGGGATGACATGAAGGAGCATAAAAAAAAACAAAGCTGTATATTATAGACACCAGCTTTGTTAAAACAGTGACTCATGGTAGATCAATTTATTGAAGTCCATAAGTTTAATTACAATCGTTTTCAAATCTTTTCCCATTTTAAGTCAATAAAAAATTGAAAAGGTATAGTTTTTTTCAGAGAAAAGAAAACCATACTTGGAAAAAAAGATGGCAGAATCTAATTTAACATCTACACTTTTTTTTTAATGATGTTTTAAGGGGGGAAAGGTCAGTCACATATGGTTGCAATTGCTGGTGCACGATTACAGCAAGCACTTTTCGTTAAGAGGGGGGAAAGATTTATGTTCTTTGGTAAAAGAACATGTATCATGTGAATGATAGTGAAACATACCAGAACAAAGGTAATAGGGGAGATAAGGGAGCTGTTATTCAGAGTCATGCTAAGAGAGTCATGCTGGAAGAGAAAGCCAGACACTCATGTGCTGCAACGACCATACGAGTCATTAAAGAGTGCTCCTCACTCCCAACACCATGCATCTGCTGGCTTTCAAAAACCACAACATGAAAATATACTGGCATCATCAGAGTTAATTTTGAAAGAAAGATGTTTCATAAAGGAAAGTCCATGATACTTAAGACCCTCAGAATAAATACTTGGGGTCCAAATGGCACTGAAGGAGGAAACAGTCTCTAAAGCATACATAGATGACTACCCTTTTCCAGGTGAGTTTTGCAGTTTTCCCCTGGGGTTTCATGAGGAAATAATTGAAATAGAGTTAGACAAACTTCAGGGGATAGTGATCACTGATAGAGGAGCCATGTTCTTCATGCTTTCTAATGTTTCAAGTCAGAAGCAGTACAGCTTCCCCACCTTCTGCAGATCCTGTCCTTTTGTTTCTCACAGTGACGGTCAGCTATGCTCCATGCATTTCTAGAACAGTGCCTTCCTTATCAGAGGTTCCCTGTGTCTCCACATACAACACCTGACAGAAGATAGTTAAGCAGTTGCTGAGTTGGGTTGTCACCCTTTTCTCTTGCTTGTTTGTAGCAAAGACAAAAGTTAGTAATCAATTTAATGAAGTACATGTTGGCTGTCATCTGTGTAGGCAAACCGGAAAGGCCTTCTTGCCGTCAATGTGCCCACCAGTGGGGACATCAAGCCCAGCTGAAGAATGACTAGACAAGATTTCATTATGGATGTCAGCTTATTTGTCAGTTAGAATGAAGGGTGATTTGTAGACCACAGGAAAGTGAGTAAAGAAACAATTTGAGACTAGGTGACAGAGTGTGGGTTGGAATCATAACACAAAGCTCCAAGGAGCGGATGAAGTTGAAGCCAAGCTTTGAAGCACAGCAAGTGTGCAGATGGACAGACACTCAAAGGTGAAGAAAGCCACCGTTTATCGGGAACCTCATCTGAGACAAGCGGTGCTAAGCCAGTGTGGTTATTCTCCGTTCATACTTGAGAGACACGGGGCTGCGAGGGATTCGCTGGGCAGAAACAAATCTCTATTGATTGGTCTAGGTTGGAAACACATCCATGTCTCTCTAACCTCAGTGTCTAAATTCATTAGGACATGAGGAAAGGAAGTGTGGGAGGAGTGAGAATGATGTGTGGTAGAGACAGTTGGAAAATCTGCTTAGTTGCCAAAGTGATGTCTTTGAGACACCATGGGCATCGGGTTTTCAGTTTTGTAAAGTGGCGTACTCTAAAGAGAAATAAGAGACAGATCAGCAAACCTGGTGAAGGACACGCACACACTGCAAACATTTTTAAGACTGCTAGTCCTCCTAGTCTTGGGGTGTTTGCTTTGGGCTGAAGTGTGGCCTCTATACAGTCTTCTCTTCCAAAGAGCTCTCAATATTTGCTACCTCTGAGTTGAACGGACCAGAGAATTGTTACCTGAACTAGATTATAACTCCTTAGAGTCAAAAAGTTAACTAATCCAGATAGCAAGGAGAGAAACACTGAGAACTATGCACTAAGAGATAAAACAAGATTCTTTTTTAAGTTCTAAGTAAACGTCCAGCACTATGCTTATGCATTTAGAGGCCCACAATTGTGAGCTTCATTTGGGCAACTGGCTTGTGTAACATAAAGCAGAGGTAAGCATGGAGACCCCGGGAGCAGCTCCACAGGGTTCATTCCTCCTCCTGGAGACCCACTTGTCATGTGACCTTTAGTAAGTTACCATTTGGGACTTGGTTTTCCTGATCTGTAGAATGTGGACATTCATACTACCTACCTCACAGTGTTATTGCTAGGATTAACTTATATAATGTAAATAAAGATCTTAGGCATTCCCCAGAACTTGGTAGGCTTCTAATAAATGCCAGGAGCTAAGGAGATAAGCAGGAAAGTATGCAATCCAGCACTGATGGTGTTTGTCCTATTGCTCTATTTTTATTTCTCCTTGGATCATGTGTATGATCACACCAAGTATTTACAGGTACAAAAGTGGATTCCTGCTCATCATTATTTTGTTTCAGTAGTATTGTAATAATACTGTTAGAGAGTCACATGTTCAATATGACAATCACAGTGAGCTAAAATTTGGTTTCCTTTTAAGAGCTAATCTACAATGAATCACTGCATCATTAAGCTAATATGTACTGTAGTATCAAATAAGCCCTGACAGACATCACTCATCCCATGTCAACACGGATCTGTCTCTCTCCCCACCTCTCCTGCCCTGCCCCAACACACAACCTTTATGGTTTGGACAATTTTCTCAGGGGACTTAGGAATTGAGGTTACTTTTATCTTGTAATTTTCTATCCTCCTTATATACAAATGAAGAAAGAGAGAGAAGAATAAAGGGAAGCGAAGAAAAGAGGTGTACAGGAAAATCAAAGATGGAGAACTCCAACCATTTTAAAGTGCCTTGGACTGGAAATGACATTTGATTTCCATTTATGTCCTATCAGGAAGAATTAGTCTCATAAACACCTCCAAGGATATTCTGAGGCACGCGGATACAACAACTACCATTATTAGCTGTGCCACATCACAGGCTGACGTGGGTCTGTACTGAAGCTCTCTGGCCAGAGTACAGCAAGGAGCCTTATGGACACTGGGATCCTGTTTGGGGCCTATTTATAGTAAACTCACATTCCTGAAATGAGGTGGACAGAAGATAAATGTTGTCATAACAAGGTCCTGGGTGCAGAAGACATTTTAATAAAGATCCCCGGTCACTTCCTAACATATGTTATGAGGAGCAAAAATACAGATTTCATGAAGAACCTGATAAAAAAAAAGTTGGATGCATTTATTCTGTGAATGTAAAAGGCTACTAGAATAGGGTACATTCTGAGAAATAGCATACGATCTGGATCCATGCCCATCCTAGCCTCAGCAGGGGCTGGAGCAATGGTTCCCCTTGTGGGTAAAAGAATGTTTCTCTTATAGAGGACCCAAGCTCACGTTCTAGCACCCACATCCAGCAGCTCAGAAATATCTGTAACTCCACCTCCAGAGGCTCTAACTCCTTCCTTTAGCCTACAAGGGCACCTTCTCAACAGCATACTCACACAAAAATGAATAAACAAAACATTAGAATACAATTTTTTTAACTGAAAAGAGAAAAGATTAAGTGTGTCTGGGGAGCTAGACTTTTGAGTGTTAGAACAGAGTCTGTCATCAACCAGACACAGAGGCCATAAAGGATGGCCAAATACTTCCTGAGGAACTTAAGAACATTTCTCGTTAAACCTAAACTCTGGAATGAAAGGAGTCATTAAAAATTAGTTTTCCAAATATCATATTGACTGTGCTTTTTCCAAAAGGTCTTCTCATTTGCACATTTGCATATGTTAAGTAATAATTCATTTTAAGTAGTTTATAAATCAAATAGATTACATGTGTATGTACACAGCTCTCTTAAAGGACCACAACCCAATGGTACATAGGCCAACAGAAAAGAGCCATTAGCCTCTTAAAATACACTCAAAGCTTAGGAAAAGAAAAGGCTAATTCTCCCCCCAATAACTACCAGATTTATATAAATGCATGGACATGCGTGCAGACAGGCACACATACAACACGACTGCAGGTTTTTGTTCCCAGTTTTTCAAAAAGCTACCACAGACCGTGAATTAAATTTAAAAACTAATACCAGAGTCTTCTCTTTGGTTTATTTCTGAGATGTCTTTAATTTTCATTTCACTTTAAAGAAACTGAAACAGACGACCACCAATACTAGATCACTGGCATACTTCATGAAGAAACACCCGGTAAATTCTCAATCAGTGGGCCTATCATTAACTTTTAATTTATTTTTATGGCTTTATATCTTATTGACTTTTCCAATAACCTGAACAGCTCTTATTCCCAACTGAGTCAGGTAGGAAGACATTTACCGGACATGTGCTCAGATTCTTCTATCCCCTGTGTAGAACAATTGTGGCCAAGAATATTATGTCAAGTTGATTTCCGAAAACATCCAAAAGCGAGAAACTTGTTGTTGAAGTCAGCCCATGCAGCCCTTCACAGAAACACTACAGTTAAACTTCCTGTGTGTAGCCCTAGCAGCTGACAACCTCCATCACAGTTTTGTAGGCACTACAGAATCTCCCCAATTTAGTAAATGTATATAGTTTCATAAAGCAAATAAAAAGGTATTTTACACACACACACACACACACACACACACACACACACACACATACACACACACACACACACACACACACACACACACACACACTTTCTCTTAGCTGGATTAGACTACCATAAGAGAGTATAAGCCAGATGAGCAACGATTCCTTCCTGTAGTTCTATGGGCTGAAAGTAAGAAACAGGACATCTTAGGGCTTTCTTCAGGCAGAGACAGCCATTTTCTGACTGTTTCATTAGAGGATAAAAAGACAGTTAGCTAGTGGTGTGGTCTCCTCTTATAAGGGCACCAATCACTTCCCTCAGGGCACCAATCACCTTCCAAAGGCCTCAGATCCAAATATTATCGTGTTAGAATTAGAGTTTCAACATAAAAATTGAGGATAACAAATACTCCATCCATTGCATATACATACATACCTATAAAATATATTAAATATATTTACAAAATATTCGTACATAAAAATATTTGTCTCCGTGTGTGATGAATGCAAGTATGTACATCCTTCCCTTTTTATTTCTCAATTAGTCACTCTTTTTTTCTTTAAAGAAACTAGGGACAGTTTGCATTCTGGATAAGCAGAGTCAGAAGCACACAAGTGAGCTCTACGTCTCCACACATTTCCACAACCTTCTAGACTTCTTGGTGAGGAAGGAGAACTTAATGTTGGAGCCTCGTGGACTTAAAGTAAGACTCAGTTCCCAGGAACAGTGTCTCTGCTCTGTTCTTCCTTTTTGTTTATTTTCTAAATACAAGCTTGCAGATCTTACCCATTACCTATCTAGTCTCATAATGTTTTGAGAGTGCCAGACAGTTTTTTTTTTGCAGATGATCTCCAAGAAGTGAGACTCACAGCTCCAAGAACACCTTCCCAGCCCTGGAGTTGCTGCTTTTGTTCCAGTTCCACCCCCTATGCAGATAACACTGGCTAGACATTTCCCCACAGGGTTCTAGAACATACACAAATCAGAACTGGGTACAGACTTCGATTAAGACAATTCTAAACACAGAGTACACTGTAACAGTAAAGGGGTAGTGGCATCTCTGCAGGGCCAGAAGAATCTTCACAAAGGCATTGACATTTCTTCTGTTCTTGGCTTTTAAATAAAACAAAACTTCCTTATATAAGAAGGTGATGAGAATATTAATAAGAACGAACAGAATTTGTTATATACAACAGATTGGCCTAGAACTCAGAGATGGACCTGCCCCTGTTTGGTGAGTGCTGAGAATATAAACATGTGCCACTGGGCCTGGCAGCAAGTTAACTTTAAGGAGGAAGACCCTGGAAGATGAAGAGCTCCTGGCTCTCACCTAACTCCTCCCTCCTTAGCCCTCAGCATGATTCCACAACCTGATCCCCTTCTGGGGCTTCACCCGTCCTTTCTCTTATCTCTCCAGTCACAAAGAGTTCCGTGTTCTACTCGGAACTCAGAGAGGACTTATTCCTCCCACCCCAGCAAATTTTTAGAGATACACACTTTCAGGACAAAAAGCAGTAGAAAAGCAAAACACAGCAAAGAGAAAGAGCATAAAGCAAAATTTTTCTGTCTTCAACTTTTTTCATACTCCCACTTCTGAAAAAAACACCTATCCTTATGATAAAGTTACAAGGCAAGCAGGAAAACCATCTCTATATAACCTGCAGAGTGTGGCTTGCATTCAAAGTGTCTAAATCCTAGTAATAAAGCAATGGCAAACTGTAAAATGTTTATTTGGATACCTTTCATTCTACCAAAAATATTGACTATAATAGCACTTATTATTCCAGTTTGAAAACATTTTAAACCCAGAGCATGTCAGGGCATGGTATTACAGAAAGGATACTCTGGAAGATGGTGGTGGTCTATCCTCATCTAACCATCCGGTCTCAACTTTTGCATCTGAAGGGAACATTCACATCATGATGAGGAAATTGCTTCGTGGGCAGAAAGCATTGAGCATCGCTGTTGAAAAGCTGCCTTTGTGATGGATATTGTTGGTTTTAATAATCCGAGTAATTATGATTATTATCAAAAAAATATTACCCAAATCTGTCAAACTGAGCCATTCTCTCCTTTGTTCTTATTTTGATTCTTATACAATTGATGAAATATTAAAAACAGGCTCTGATCTTAAGTATGTACATTAGATTGAGGCAACAGAGAGATTAGGTATCAAACTGAAGCTAAAAGCAATGCACTGTTTCTTTTTACATTGATATGTCCAAAACAGAGTTAACTTTTTAAAGGTGCCATCCTGCGGTGTTCAATGTGAGTGTGACAAGGCAAGAAGTCACTGCTTCCTGAGAGTTCAGGATTTGTTCTCTATAATCTGAGAGTGAATGATTGCTCTCTAGTCATAAATACTGATCTCTGAGAGATGGAGAGATATTCTCAGATCCCACTTCCTGAGAAGAAATCATGCTTTCACAATTCAGCAAACATCAGACTCTTCCAATAAATACAGCGCATCATTAAAACTGAGAACAGAAGCTGGGACTCTCGTTGAATGTTCGAATTCAGCTACAGACATGACGCTTCATGGTGACCTTCAACTTCTAATTGTCCTTGGTTAAGCAGATTCAGGAGGAAAGCACCATCTTTTGTCCTGTATGCTTCACGAGCATTTGTTCCTGAATTATCCCCATTTTCCTCCTTCAATGATAAAATAACCCTCTAGTCTTCCATGATTTTGCTATACATATCTGTTTTGATCATCACTGGTCTTTTGTTCTGCATCTGCTGTGTAATAGTAGATTCTGTCCTACCCCCACAAAACATATTAAGCTTAATAAATATATTTATAAGAATTACTTTGTATAGTCCTTTTGCAATCAGCCATGCTGGGCATGATGGCCCAAGATGATGAAATCCCATTGACTTTTTGTAGCAAATTAGTCTACCACCTAATCGGTGAACCCTGCTAAGCTTTTGAATTATGACAAGAACCAGCAGCTCAGTTAGAACACTCAAATGAATTATATCAATTCATAAACTTGTTCATGTCCAGATTTCATTAGCCACACATTAACAGCATTTTATGTTTATTACTGTTCTGACATAATCTATAAATAACTGAAATGCTAATCATAGTGTTCTGCCGGGCATCATCATTTAATCATAAAGAGATACATTATTATAAACTATAATAGATAATAACAAGCCTGGGTCAATGGCCGTGTATTAAAAGATCACAATTATATCCTATAAGGGTATGTACCTCATACATTTGATGACACATAGGTCCGTATCTAATCACTTGCAAATGTTTCCCCTCTGACACACTTGCAGTACAAGGTGACACAATTAAGAAAATATGCTTGTAAAACAGTACAATCCTTAAACATCAAAGTAAACAGAGAACAATTAATAGTGGGAGATAATATCTTCTTGCCATATCCAATTCAATTAACTCTTGATTGTTAGGTATTAGGAACTCATGTGCCTAATATCTGGCAGAACAAATAAAAATGAAAGAAAATATGTAAGCTAATCAACGTATATCCAAAAAAATCTATTGGAGAAAACTAAAAATCAGCTACGATTCAGCCAAGACTGTGAAAGAGTGCCGAACCACTGATCAGAGCTCCGCCAGGCTTTATTAATGCAAACCTGTAAAACAGCAATCTTACATTACTTTACGAAATCCTGTCATGAACAAAGATGCATGCTTCCTTGAGAGAGGGAATAACTCCCAAACTCAGCAATGTCCCCAGTGTTGGATGGCCTGCTGTTAGTGCCCTTGAGATGCTCTCAGCCCTGCCGAGTTTTGACTGGCTGAGGATGGAATATTGGTCAAGTTTAGGTATTGATTTAACTAGATGATGGGGGTCATTACTTAGGCCAGTTACATGTTTCTCATGCTTTTGCTTCAGGAAAATAGCACGATGAAATACCATCTACTATGCCAATAATTTCTACAATAGATTATCAGCTGAAAGTCTTTTGGATGAGAAACAAAGCTGACCCAGAGTCCAAGAAGTAATGACAGATTATCAAACTAAAGTATTTTATACCAAGAATTGGCCACTAATTTAAAGTCCTGCTTGAACAGGATGGGGAAATGGAGTCGGTCGCTGCCAGCACTTGCACCTCAGAGCTCAGGGTGAACCGAGGGAGATAAAGAAAGGGATGTAGAACGCTATGGAAACCAACCTCTGGGGACTTAATATTCTGATCAGCTCACCTCCGAACATCTGGCTCTTAAATGTTCACGCACAAAAACAAGAGAGCTAATGAAAGCAGCACATATTATCTCTCCCATCAATGTACCTCACAAACACCTGCTAAAATTAAAACAAATTGAATCTTGATTGCTGATTAAGTACCCCTTCTTTAGCTAGATATTCTGTCATTATTTGCCCTGGCGCACAATGCATAAGCTGATGAATGGCGAGTGGTGGGCTGCGGCAGCAAAGGTGGAGAAAAGGGGACTCCGAGTAGATGAATATAAATGGAGCAGATTAACTTTGTGTACTCTAACCTCGCGAAAAAAAGGAGGTTTCACCCCCTCCCCAACCCAAGAATCGAAGGGAGAATGCTGCATTTAAAACAGGAAGGTGAGCCAGCCATTCGGTGTGGCCCACCGGCCCTCGCCACCCTGGCCACGCTTCCTGCTGCCTCTCAGGCAACCTGTGTGCTCTGCTTCATTTGCCCATCCCGTCTCCGTGGCTAAGCTTAAGAAGAATCCGTTGGCCAGTATTTGTGATTGCGAATGCAGAGGCTTTGTTCTGTTCTCATTTTATTATTTATTTGTTTATCTGTTGGTTTTTGAATCATTAACCTTTCCAGACATAGGATAGTAACATTAAAACTAGAACCTTCCAAGTCACATTTGGTTTGTCCATATTTGAAACAAACACTGCACTGTATGGGCCTTCTAAATTTTTTTTGTCTTACTTACATGATTTACTGCCAATAAACCAAGAGACTATTCAGCATGCACACTTCAGCTAGAATAAAAATACCCATTTGAGTTTTCATCACACATATATAAATACCTTCCTATGTGAACATTGATGACAGATGTGTGGCTAATCTACCATGTTAACTTCATTTGAGAAATTGTGGTTTTATTCAAACTTTATTAGCTAAACTAAAATTGATCCTGATAAATTTTAACTCAATATTTTACCTGGCTCAAGTATATTTCCAGAATTCATACAACTCAACAGCCCCTCTGCATTGGCAACACAGTCACACAAATTTCCTGTGAAAATAATCAACTTGCATTTGCTTCAATGTCTTTTGATTAAAAAAACCAAAGTGAGGTGAGGAAGAAATAGCAGCATATAAATCCTTGTTAACACCACAACCCACACAACCTGGTTTTATTTATTTATTTATTTTGACTGACACAATAAGGTCAGAACAGCACATATGTTTGGCATATGTATTTTATCAGTGATGTTTATGTTCTGTGCAAAAAGTTGCTTCAAATGACAGGTTCCATACAGGGCTATAAACAAAAGGAATGAAATGTCCATGAATCACTTCTTGTTCCTTGACTTTCTTTTCCTTATTGCATTCTAAATTATTTAAATATACTATTAGGCATCATATTGGAAAAAACAGATGTTTTCTAATTATGAACTGATTTTACAGTGTGATGGTGTCACATATTTAAATTACAAATACACATTTTTAGCATTCCAGCTGTGCTTTACAAGAGTTTAATTTGCTTCTTCTGATATGTCACATTGCACCTGCCTTTTTTAAACTCCTATAAATGTAAAACATTACTCAAACACAATTATTAAGACACGTTGAAGAATTCTAAAGATTCTGAACAGATTATAGAAGATGAATTTTATATAAAGATTTAATAATGAATCTACCAAATGTGTATTCGGAGTAACATTTACAAATATTTTTAGAGGGATATGAATTTTGACTGATGATTTGTATACATATATATGCATGTGCAGTGGTATGTAGAATTTAATTTTATTTTCATAGCACCTTCCAATTAACTATATCTTAAAGTCAATAATAAATATGAGCTTAAAATATGCACTTTGGAGTAAAAGACAAACAAAAAAGTAAAATCCAGCATCTATTCAGAACTCGGAATTTTTTTTATTACAACACAATGTATGGGAATATTTTGCCCAGAGATTGAATATTAATTAACAGATATTCCTTGTCCCTCTAAGAACAAATCCGTGTTATCAGCAATTGTTTCCAAACAACATATTTTAAATATTGGGAATTAATTAATTTGCACTATTGTATGAAGTCGATGAGCAAAGAGTCCATGATGATGGGCACATTTATGCCGGACTGCCATCATCTCAGGTAGGATACTATTCCCAAGGATCAGTTTTCCGAAGGGAAACAAATGACGTAACAAAGTTCAGTGTTCCTATCATTACACTCTAAATATTAAGATCAATTGACACATAGACATGAATGAAGGTGTACACAAATGCCAAACTACCAGCACCACAATGGGTTTTAATATGAAGCTCTTTTGGGGGAGTGGGAAAGGACAGTAGGCTTTGCTGCTACAATTTTCAGCAATTATTTTCCAACTTTTAAAACAAATGAATTTAGAGAAATCTATATTTAAAATGTATACAGAGGGAGCGTTTACCTAGGCAGGCATATGCAAAGGGTATTTACTTTCTCATCTATGCCCTAAAATATATGTTGAGAAATGTATATTTATATTAAACGTGACTGTGAGAACAGATCAAGAGGAAATATACCAGATATAACTTTATATCCAATCTTCTTTCAAAAACAGAGTAGCAGAAGCTTTCTCCTAACACTGCTTTGAAGAATTGACATGTTTAAACGAAAGTGAGGGGTGTTTCTTCCCCTTTTCTTATTTTCACAATAATGGCTGAAAAGAAACCATTTATAACCCTTTCAGATCTTAATATAGCTAAATGATTTATTTCTGTAAAAACCGCCTTCACTATCCTCAGAATAAAATATTCAAGAGAAAGCCAATAAGAACGTATATACTGTAAAACTGCCCCCAACTTCAGTGTGAGTAGCTAAACATAATGGTGAATTGACTTTGTTAAAAAAAAAAAAAAAAAAAGAGAAGTCTGAAGATTAAATGAGGATGGTAAAAGTATTATGGTAATAAATTTTACTAGCAAACAAATAAAGTCACACTGTAAAACCTTTCCCAAAAAGAGGCTTTAACTGCAATGCATAATCATATATAAAAGCCTAAAATGGAAATTTTTATCCATTAAAGTGAGAACAAGCTAATTCAGGATAAATGGGACAGCATTTGGAACTATAAAGCATTCAGCTGCACTCTTGGTGAACAAAGACCTTATTTTAACCATAGGGTTATTGACTGAAAAGCAAAGGGTTTCTCTCAAATATGAAACTTTCAAAAGGACCCATTTGTAAATCTGAATGTTCGTAAGTTTTAGTGGCCTGTCACCCGACTCCCTTCTGGACCAGACTTCACTGAGTTTCCTGACAGTCATCCCATGTGCACCTAGCTACGGGTAAACTTGATTGTCCTGCTGACATTGCCTTCTACTTCCCGTCTCCCACTCTCTTGTCCTGAGAAAGCCTCTTTGGTTCTGGTGACCAAATCTTTCCTCCTTTCCTCTACATCATTCTTTCCGGTTTTTCCTCCTGGTTTTACATTTTGATATGTTTCTTGGGGAGACGTGGAAGAAGAAAAAAAACTCTTCATCCAAGAATGAAAAGTCACCTGCACACCAATGAAAGGATTATGTTCAAGCCTAGTTTGGTGACCAATAAATTTATGGGAATTACTCACAAGAGCATGGGTGGCTCCAAAGCAGCTACCCCACTAAGAAGTCTCACCCACAGCACAACCAACTCAAGAAAAGCTGCTATGCTGTAGACTTCCTGGGCAGCTGAAGCGCAGTAACACTACCAAAAAGAGCCAGCAGGGGGCGTGCCTACTAACCTCTTTTGACACTCTTGGGAAGAAGGGGATTCTTGTTCTTAACTTTGGGAGGACTCCTGTGCCTTGCGAACGTCATGTGTTTCATGGATCATGAAAACTCCCACTTTCCTTCCAGAGGGAGTGATTCTACACAAAATTTACTTCGCAGGGTCTTCCTCAAGTGACGACAGTTGCCCAAGTCAAGATGGCAATGGCTATCCAATTCAGAAGAAACAGTTTTGCAACACTCCAGGTTTCTGACCATTTAAGGGAGGCTCATCTCAAGACTGGAAGACACTGAGATACTGTTGGACTGTACTGTGCAGAGTCCAAGGAATGAAATACAGTGGCCCCAACTGCATTTTGCAAAGGAGCCCTAGATTTTAAAAGCTTCATAGCAAGCAATATTTAATTATTTCAGAAACTAATAAGTACCATTCGGTTCAGTCTGCTGTAAAATGACAGTGGCAGACCTCACTCTAAGTAGGGAAGTCTCCTGCAGCTACAGAAGCAGCTGTGCTATTCTGTACAGGGACAAGAGTGGGAATTCAAAAGCTGCACGCATGAATGGGAGATGTCTTTAAAGATTGCTCCCTCAGGATGCTCAAAACTTGAGAACAGAAAGATAGTTTTCCTGAAATGTTCTTCTCAATACACAGCTGAGGCTTCCATGAATAGATTATTTGATTTAGGTAATAAGAAGGTTAATAAATGGAATTGCAAAGATCTTTGAAATATTACCAGCTGATTCAAACTCCCAGATCCAGATCCCTGGCTTCTTAGCATCCTAGGATATTCTCTCACACGTCCCTTTTATTCATTGTACATGATAAATCCAATAGATGCTTAAATATGAACACAGAAAAAGGATGTTTCGACATGAATACTATTGAGATCCACATGTCTGTATCATACAGAAGCCTTGAGGTTCAGGTCTCTTTGCATACTCGCTAGTGAAGGCATATTCGCTGTTCACTGTCCTATATTCAGCTTATGGAATTCCTCTCTTTATAGATTATAGATGATCATACTTCTGTGTTATTTCAGGGGCTACTGCAAGTATCTTACTCATATTTCTATCATATGGGGAAAACAAGGTGTTATTTTTCCTTTTCCTTTCTTTTTTTTTTTTTAACACAAGTCATAAAGGTAGAGATACTTACCACCCTGGTCAGCCTGGCTCCAGCAATCAGAGTTTGACCCATGGAGCCAATATAAGATGGAAGGAAATGGGTTCCAAAAATTTGTCCCCTGATATAATACACACACACACACACACACACACACACACACACAGAGAGAGAGAGAGAGAGAGAGAGAGCGAGAGAGAGAGAGAGAGAGAGAGAATTGAGTAATTATCTATTAATTGGTAATTGTACATACTGCAGGAGAAATATATAATCAACGAATGCATGGAGCTTTAAGATAAGTCATGGAAATAAGAAAAACAAATATTAGAGATTCCACTTCCACTCACCTCAATTCTTGCACCCCTTTTCAGCAACAAGAAGACATGGCTGACCACTAGACCAGAAAATCAGAAGATAACCAGAGCTGATCCATCCTCACTATACCACCCCACTCTCAGCCTGTCAGACACCCTTGCTGTAAGCTCTTTCATAGGCTATACTTTTCACAAGGCAAAAAACGAATGAGTAGAACCGTCACTGATACGCTGAGTCCAAGAGGGAGGTGTCTGCATCAAGAAATACTCTGAGACGGAGCTGTGTAGACTTTATGCCCTTGGCATGTTACCTCTGGAATGAGAGACTCCAAATGATGCATGAATGATTCAATGTAAGATGACACGCATCGAATAGGTGATCCTTTTCCAGTTGTGAAGAACATGATCTTACAGGAAACTGGCCAGTACTGAACATGTAGTAGTCACTTAAGAATTGTAGAATATAACAATGAGGAGAACCATGGATAGCCCAACAGTGCAGAAACTTGACCTGAGGGATCACACCACATTTTGGGGAAAAACACTCAATTGATGTAAGATTTATTAAAATATTCTTCTATATAGCACATAAAATAAATGGCAAACAAGAAGCAGAGAAAACATACACACAAAAATATGGTTTTCTTAACTAAAGATGAAATTTAAAATTCTTTAAGGAAAAACTTTCAATGATATCTCCCATAAGACAAAGATGGGAGACATTCAGATGATACTCGTCTCCAAACATGACAACCTGATATTGATCTCTAGAGCCTACACTGGGATAGGAAAGAACTGATTCCTGTCACTATGCTCTGACTTCCATGTGCACACCAACAAACACACACACACACATGCACACTAAATGTGGTGCTTTTGTAGAGCAACAGATGAATAAAAAGATTAACAGGAAATACACCAGTTTGTAAAAAGATGTTTATGCTGGAGAAATTGAAAGATTAGGAAAAGATGGGAAAGAAAGCTAGAGTTCTATCATCAAATAATATGGATTAAAGAAATGATATGCAGGTTGAGATGAAGAAATTTGGTCATCTACGTAGATGTTTCAGAAGGAACAGGAAAAAGCATACAAAAGCAATTAGTCAAGGAAAAAAGGCATTAGAAGACCTAGAGCAGAGAGCCAGGCTAAGGTAACTATGAGAGGATATGCCAAGTGGGTAAAGATACACCAAGACCTTAATTGGAACTAAGCAGAAAGATAGCCTGATTACAAAGAAGCAAAACAGTCAAAGTACTCTTACATCTCTGTTGGATTTCTTTAAATCTTACCTAGGTGCCAAAATACAATAGGTACACACTTTTATAGGAAAAAGTTTGTGACCCGAGAATTCTGTATACACAAAATTGTGGAGTAAAGCTAAGGGATGCACTTCTGTTTTTCTAGGACTCAGCAGGCAGGGGCTGGAGCATCTTGAGTATAAAGTCATTCAACATGGTCAGCAAGATACTATCTCAGAAAAAGAATGAATGAATTAACAACTGTGTTTTAGCTACACAAGCCCCATCTTCACCTTAGAGATATAATTAGAAGCTTGGTGTGCTGGCTTAGGTCTGTAATCCAAGCATTTGGCAGGGTCAGAGGATCAATAGGTCTAGCTGTCCTCTGCTAACAGGAAATTTGAGGACCTGGATTATGAGACCATGTCTGAAAGAAAATTAAATATAGAAAACAAAATAATAACAACCAACTAATTTTTAAAAGATATCCTCATTTTTATAAGGGTTCAAAACTCACGTTCTCTACATGTCCCTTACTCAAAGACCTATTTAACCTAACACAGAATATTCAAAATAGCTAAAAATTAAAACAGCAGAGTTCAAAAATAAGTGGGGGAAAATGAACACCATATTATGTCATTTTTAAGTGTGAGTATGGAAATAAATTAATAAGGCTGAGATATTCCTTGCAAAGTAAACAGCATTTAGATATAATTGCTTTTGACATTTATTACCTGGTCCTAACACACAGGGTTGTTGTTGAAAGCAGCAAGAAGACTTGACTTCCTGTCTTAGGTGATGGTGTCGGCACCAGCCTCTTCCCACACACACCAGTGAATTGAGTCATGCAAGATGAAGCTCTATTTTAATGTGGAGATAGTCAATTATGCTAAAAGTAAGTATATGCCTTAAAAAAGCCTTTTTGGAGGGAAAATACTTTTTAAAAGGAAAGAAGAAAAAAGCAAGTATAAGGCTACCAACACAAATAGAAGTAAAAAGGAGTAGAAACTTATCACAATACCATAGTAAGAAATAACATTAATTATATCAACGATAAAACAAAATATAAAGATAAAATACTATTTTGAGAAGCAGCTCAGATATTTATTAGGGTGAGTACTTTGAAATGAATGTGATGATAAAAGCATGACTAAGACAAGATGATGTTGATGTCCTACAACATTGTGAAATCACAATGGAAACAAAGCAGGGGTTTCCACCATAACCTCAAACACAGAAGAATTTGAATTTTACAAATAAGTATAACAACAGACAGCATAGTGAAAGCTTTGATGCAGCAATCTCAATAAGACTGCTATCTGAATATGTCATCTACATTCGCAAAGGCAGCTTAACTGTGATACAGGACGTAAAGTTAAATGGATATAAAGTCATAAATGATTACAAGAATTAATGGAATGGCAATAGGATCCTGCCATGGATTGAATGCTCAGACTGTTGCTCTCACATGACAAAAATCCCACTCACCTGTTTAATATCATGCTCATTACGTCTTACTATCTGCTTAAGGTGGTTGCAGTATCTTCATACTCGGCTAAGAAACTGATATTTGTGAGTCATACCTAACTTAACAGAACGGGTAGATGCTATCTGTCTCCAAACGAAACTAAAAGCAAGAGGTTAAAAAATGGCCAAATACAAACCTGATATTAAAAAAATGAGTAGGTTTATCCTATTAGTACAATAAGAGGATGGGGGAATGAGATCTCTCAATATGAAAAGACATGAAGTACCTAGGGAGGACTGTAGTTAAAAACACAGTGGCCTGGAGTGATGGCTCAGGGGTTACAAACCCTGACTGCTCTACCTACCAGAGGACCTTGGTGCCATACCCAGCACCCAGGTAGCATGGCTGCTCATACCCATCTGTAACTATAGTCCCAGAAGGACTGATGCCCTCTTCTGGCTTCTGCAGAAACCAGGCACACAAGTACTATAGAGATACACATGCCTACAAAATACCCATATGCAGAAAATAAAAGAAAACACACAGGGAAGAGGAAATAACACTGCAGACATTCACTAAACATCATAAGAGAATATATAAATAGGCCTTTCATGTCTCGGATATAGATTAAATTTTCTGAGACTATCAGCTCTCTGTTTTATGAGTTTGAGGCAATGACAATTAAAAGCTCTTCACATTTGCTAACAAAGTTATTTTAAAGTTGAGTCTAGGAAGAAATATAAGACTCTCCCAAGAATTATGCTAGTTGTCTGATGAAGACAGAGAATATATCTATCTTGCCCAGCATCCCTCGCCTAAAGGAGGAATTCCATAAATATTTATTGAGCATAGAATAGCTAAGAAAATTGTGAAAAATATTCTAATTAGTGTTTCTAAGAGAGTGTCTATAGCATTCTCAGTGGAGACTTGCCTTGATGAAGGTTGATAGCCTTGAGATAGAAAAGGAACCAAACTGAAAGAAGGAGGAGGCGGAGAAAAAGGAGGAGAAAGAGAAGGAGGAAGAAAAAGGAGGAGGAGGAGGAGGAGAAGGAGGAGGAGGAGGAGGAGGAGGAAGAGGAGGAGGAGGAGGAGGAAGAGAACGAGGAAGAGAAGGAAAAGATGTTTCCAAAGAATAATTTAGAAATTAAAACAATTGTAGGAGGGAATATTCATTATTTGGCTATTAATGGTTTAAAAATTATCTTTACCTAATGATAGTACAGCAGATAATTAATTATATCATGTCCACATAAAGAGTAACACACAGTCTTTTAATGTACCAGTGGATATGTAATGTCTTCTATTCAGCTTATTCATTCAACAAATGCTCATAATATAATGATAACAAGAAACGAAAAATGCATGAATACGAACTCTTCATGGCATGGTTCTTAAAAATGTAGATCTAAGAAGCATGGAAAAATACCAGAAGCAAGTATATTCAAATATCAGAAGTAGTTATATATGGATAGAGTGCTCATTGTATTTTATTTTCTTATTTATACATTTCAGAGTTTTCTGTTTTCTATAATGAATGTATTTAACTCATACTATAAGAAAAATCACTCCCTAAAGACTAGTTTATTCAAGGTAATAGAACCAGATTACTGAATGTGAAAATAAATCTGGCCTCACTTTCTATTTTGGTGCTTCCAAATTTCAGAGTATGTCAATTTCCATATGCTGCAAAATCCCAGGAAAAAACCTCATTTTCAATCTGTGGATCCAAAATAGGAGCTTTCCCCACAAGGGTTGTTTTCTGCAGTCTCTCTCACACTCCTCACCTGAGACTCCAAACACCAACTTGAAAATATTTGTGTATATAAAAAAATGTGAGCAATTTAAGATAATTTTTAAATCACATTTCTCTACTTCAAAATGCTTCTGCAGTACATGTACAGAATGCTTTCCTGAGATGAAAAGGAAGAAAAATGTCCCTGAAGCACACGCTAAGACTTTTAAAATAAGTAGTAACCAGAGCAAACGATTTCTCTACGTGGCAATTATCAAAACGACAAAAACTAATCGTCACACGATGTTTGAAAAAGATCGTATATTTTAATGCCTTTCAAGTTCCCTAATTTTAAAATCCAGAATGACAGCTTAGCCTTCTCATGAGAATTTTGCTACCATACCATATCTGGCCACTGAGAATTAAACAAAAGATTGTTTAACCAGATTAAAATGAGTCACCTTGCAGAATATTGGAGTGTGTGAAAATAACAAAATAAGTTTCTACTTGCATCTGTAGATTGGGGCAAGAAAATGAATTATTTTGATTACATATTCTAAATTTGGAGAAGAAATGAAAAACATACAAATAGCTTCAGTGGGGGACCAGTAACCTTTTAATAAGATTTTGTTAATCTATGTATAACTAGATCTTCATTTCAACGCTTGTAGACAAGTTTTGATGCCAATGACTTAATTTTAGGGATATGTAACTTAACAAGTTGTCAGGTTTAAAATAGGAACATGTATCTTACTCACGAGTCTTTTATTTTTAATGGATAAAGAGATGTGGAGCTTTTGAAGTTTCCAGATGAGCAACGTTAGACCAAGCTGTTGGGGACTGACTCTCAAAGTGCACTCACGTGCATAGGAGTCACCCTGGCAACAGCCCCAGTGGGATGGCCCATGATGACAAATCTAATTTCTCTGTAGCTATGAGAGTTTGATGTGGTATTATTAAATAACATAAAGCAAATATTAGCAATACTTCACATACTTAATATGTTAAGTTACATGGTGTACTTGTAGCCCCTCTCTCTTCAACAGGATGTAATTCTCACACCAGTTTGGAGACATACTGGAAAATCATTATTCTCACCTCACGTATGAGCTCATGAGAATCCACAGTTTACCAGATCCCAGCGCTGAAGCCACCAGTGAGACTAGAACTGTGTCTTGGAAAGACTTTTCTAGTGTTCTTACCACAAAATCCTGCTGGTTTTCAAGAAAACAAGCTTCCAAATGAGGCCCTTCCTCCTCTCCCTTGGGTAACTTTAATAAAGTCAGTGTAAAACAAACAACAAACTGGCTGTGCCCAAGCAGATGGTGCTGCTCATCTGCGGGTAAGCAGGGAGGCCTCCAACATGCCAAACTCACAAACGGTCCTTCCTGAGGACTCCATCAGGCTGGCGAGACAGACAACTCTCATTCCGCATTCTCTTCAGAACAAGAGCCACAGTCCCTGTAAACGCTTGGGTAGAGTTATCCAGCTCTTGTGTAGGAGAACAGGAGATAGATTACTGGAATGGATGAAGATGACCAGATACCAGCAAGTCCTACCCCAAAGGCAAACTCTCAACTACAAACAGAATGGGAAAAAAGCAATAGGGAGCCTGCACCCACTGGTTTGCAGCCAACAGGTTACAGCTGGGACCTAAGGCAAGATGGTTTTAAGATTTTTTACAAAATTGTTTTTGTGAAGATTAATAAAAATTCAATACATAATATGTTGCCTAATGTTTTTATTTTCTTTGTCCAGCTATAATTAATTTGCATGAGTATAATACACCTCCATTCATATATAATCCATTCATATAGATGCCTACAAGTCCTCTCTAGTTTGTCATAATATCAAGCAAATATTCTGTTTTCTGTGTTCTGTGGTGATAAAATTTAGTCAATACTGGAATGGAAACTGCTCACAAGTTCTAATGAGGGTAGACTATTTCAGCACGAATCGGAGCGATGTGACATTTATTTATTCAGTAGCTTATGAAATATTTGCATTAAAGACCACTACACACCAGGCATAGACTTAGTGGTAAGACAACAGAGAGTCAGCACTTAATCTTAGGGGTTTACATTGTGACTGGAGGGAACAGACCATAAAACCAGATAAGTCACTTAAGATGGCAGTAAGAATCGAGACGGAAATAAATAAGGGCCATCAGTGACAGGACAGTTGAGAAACAGTTCATGGGAAGGAGCCCTGTGCAGAGATTGGGAGGGGAGACTTTCAGGGAGAGGGAACAGAAAGGACAGTATTTTGCAAATCAGATTTTCTTCAAGTTTCCAAAACTGCTGGGGATACCTATAGTGCCAAAGTTGGGAGAAGAGGGGGAAATAATTGTGTAGGGAATAAAATCCACTTGTGGGAGACTCAAGCTGTCAGCATCAGAAAAACGACAACCTAAGGAGCAAGCTGAGACATGCTTCTGTTAAAGGCCCAGGAATGCTGGCCAGACAGATGTGTTCCAACACCGCGACAATACGCAGGCCGCAACACTGAACTGGGTCTGTGACTCTGCAAGTCAGATCTTACCCACATGGGTGACAGCCATCCTCCAGTAGCTCCCCGAGGTTCTTAGGAGAACGGCGTCCCCACACCAACAAGCCTGTTGTAACATGAGATCACACACATTCAAACCTGTACAAACCCGATCTCCATGCCGGCTGTAAGGATGCTAACTGATTTGCAGTTTCCAATCAGGCTGTGTCCTATGTGGCCTTCCTGTGCACATCATCTCTGTTTATGTGCTCGTGTTCCCACTAGTGTAATTCTTTCAAGACACCTTGCTTTATGGTTTCCTTAAATAGAAGCCACAGAAGTAAATTTAATTTTTTTTTTCTCGGAAGAACAGAATTCGTGCACATTCCCTGCAGAACTCCCAGGCAGCAGAGTGAAAGAAAATGACATCAAGGCTTTGTGAGCAAGATGAACCAGAAAATAACTCTGGCGCTGCCACATTCTGCAGCTCAGTGTGAACTTGCATATATACATATATATGTAGTGATGCTTGTGGAATTAGGTTAATTCGATGGACTAGGTGTTCCACGGACTAGATACAGTGATTACAGTTCCACGTTTCACCTCGCATTATCCTTTGGATTTTTTGACCTTCATCTCACAGATTCTTCCTTTCTCTAATTTCCTGCAAATAAGCACTATCTAATCTTAAATTATTAGATAAAATAGATCCCCCTTAACACGTGTAGGTAATGCGCCAAGTTTCTGAGGAAAGCAAGCCCCCATAAGACAGAGGTGTGAATGAACACGTGTTGTCCAGCTCATCTGTGTTCTACCTTCTCAACTCCAGAGCCCTGACCCTTGGGGGCATTTGAGGAGTGGCTGTGGAGAAAGTCAAGGTCACTATGGCAGACTGTCTTTAGGAAATTGTTTGTTAGTAAGTGACAAAACAGGTTGAGTGTCCCCACCCAAATAATTCTATAATGATTTGAACTGAATATTAATTGTTTAGCTTATAAAGGGCAAAGAAGACTAGAGAGGAGAGCTGAGCCCCGAGAGTAAAATAAAAGACTTCAGTCACTGGGGAGCTGAGGGGAAAGCAGAGTTCATTGGAAGTAATTTAGTGACTACTTACAGAATTACAATAAAGGTGACAAAAATCTCAGAATTTGTAAGGCAGATGTAAATATAAATATAAATCAATTACTGGCTTATTATTTCATTAGATTGAAGACGGAAAGGGCCAATTCTTGAGTCACAGTGTTTGCCTCCTGGGGTCCTAGATAGCTTTCGCTGTCAAATTAAAATAAAAAAGATAAATAAACATGAGAAATTAAGAATGTCGAAGTGTATGAAGGGAAAAGGGAAGAAAGGGAAATGATGTTCCACAGCTATTATCCAGGCTAAGAGCAACAAAATTACTTGATCATAAATTCAAGATAATCTGGTTTTCTTTATGAGTTCCCATTTTATTAATGAAAGGAAGGCAACACCTTATTGTACCCGGGTGAATTAAAATGCCTATTTGAAGAAGCAATCCTCCATAGGGGTCTTTAATAGAATCTGTGAATGGTTCTAGAGCCAGATAATTTAGCTGTAAAAAGGCAATATTAATATTAACCTCTCCATGTGCACAGACCTACCTTGAGGGGCACGGGGACAGGAAAATGTTAACAGAAGGAGCTAGGCACGGTTTCTCATTTTTAAAACAACCCCCCCAAAGTACTATTTCAGGGCAAAAACTGGATAAACCTCTTCTACAAAATTGCGTAGGATACACACCGGCATCCTTCATGCCTCTTGCTCCTGACAACACTGACTGGCAAATTCAGCACTTTCAGTGCCTCTCAGATTATTTTTTGACTTCATATTTAGGGGGTATGGTTTGTAAAGAGGCTAATAGCCAAGCATTTAATCGAAAGAAACAGAATAGAAAAAGAACTTCCAAATGGAGAGCAGGAGCCATCTAAATGAGATGCAGGTGCAGAAGGGACCCTGGAGAGTGTGACTTAATAAAGTTACCCCCCCCCCAAAAGCATAATTTGAGAATAGAGGAAAATGTACTCTAATTGAGCCACTGGTCCTGGTCAGTTGGTGGGAAACATGGATATAACAATGAGTGGTTTGCCTCTTTGCTCCAGATCTTCTTCTTCTTCTTCTTCTTCTTCTTCTTCTTCTTCTTCTTCTTCTTCTTCTTCTTCTTCTTCTTCTTCTTCTTCTTCTTCTTCTTCTTCTTCTTTTTCTTCTTCTTCTTCTTCTTCAAGAAATGTCAACACATTTCAGTCTCTCTCTCTGTACAATGCCTGTCACTAGTTTTATTTTTGCATCATCACCATCTTCCAGATTACAAGCTTCCTAGCATATTTCTGTCCTGTCCCCTCCATCCCATCCTAGATAACTTAGTTACAATCATTTTTCCATTGCCATATCTGTCCACACTCCAGCCCTACTACTTATTCACCTTTAACTGACCCAATATATCTTTTGTGATAAGGTATGTTGTTTCACTTTCATTGTCTTACTAAGGAATTTTCTTGATCGGGTGGATTTGTGGACATGTCTATTCAGGATTGTCTTGATTGCTAACTGATGTAGGATGATGCAAGTCACTACAGGCAGCACTGTTCCCTAGGCTGGCCCCTGAAATATCTAAAAGTGAAGAAACCAAGCTGAAAAACAAGCAAACAGCAAGGCTGCATTCCTTCCCTTTGCTCTTGACTAGGGGTGTGGTGCAGCAAGCTGCTTGAGTTCCTATCTTAACATCCCTGTGATGAACTACAATCTCAAGTTGTCAGCTGAATAAATCCTTTCTCCTCCATGCTGCTTTGAGTGATGATATTTTATTACAAAAAAAATGTCACTAGAACATGAGGATTCAATCAGTATTTTTTGCCTTCTGGTCCATTAATTTTCTACATAGATTTCTCTACTGGGTGGCATGCATAGTTCCCCAAAGGTTCCCTTTATCTTCCGTCTGTAGTTATTTCCCAACCTCTGGGTTTTGTTTGTTATTTTCACTTCTACATATTAAAATTCTACTAGTTCTTCTAGTCCCAGTTCAAAGATTACCACTGCTATGATGTTCTCCCCTAATTATACAGAAAGTACTACACCAAAGTCCACCAGACTTTTCAAAAATACTCATCAAATTCATTCTGCACTAAAATTATTCTTAAAAGGTGGCTCTGCTAAGATTAATTTGGTTTTCTCTTGTTGGTTTTTGCTTCTGTTTTTTGGCCTTCTGAGATAGTGTCTTTGTACATAATCCTGGCTGTCCTGGAACTCATTATATAGAGCCTGCTGGACTTGAACTATTAGACATCCACCTGCTTCTGCCTCCCAAGTGCTGGGACCAAAGAGATGCACCACAAACAGCCTTAAGACTAATTCTTAAAAGAAATGATGTAGTCTTTCAGTAAAAACAAAGTTTTAGTCTAACAAAGCAAAATATGATGCCAAAGTCTTTTTAATACATGTACCTATATAGGCAGTGCTTCAACTTTCCAAGGTCTTACACTTATATTATATTATTAGTTTTAGTTTTTCAAGACTGGTTTTCTTTATGTACCCTGGCTATCAGAGAATTAACTCTGTAGACTAGACTGACCTAGAACTCAGGGAATTTCCCAGTGCTCCCCAGTGTTGGGACTAAAGGCATGTACACCCAGATCAATTTATTATTAATCTTCATTAGTTTAAACAAATAAAAAAGGAAGCCTTCTGCATGGTAGGAATGAAAAATATGTGTTAGATAATGGCATGACTAAATCCAAAGAATATTTTGGTCTGATTAAATAGTCTCAAGAGTTGTCACCTAGTGAGAGGCTGAAGTGCGGGAAGAATAAAATGTGGCACATATCTTTTCCTTGTTTCCACTACCATTATCATCTTTAATTCTGGGGAAATAGAAGAACAGTCAACAAATAAAATATCCAATTTGTCAGAGTAATCCAGGTCATAAATATAATCCAGAAAAATAATCCATTCAAAATCTCCCCCATCTCATTTTTACAAAGTAACATCAGTCTTTTTACTTTATTGAAGAGCTATATATTTTTCTCCCCTCCCTCCCTTCCTCTCCCCTCGCCTGCTACCCTCTGACCAAGGCTTTTGTTGTTGTTTTGTTGTTGTTGTTGCCATTTTTTTTCAAATTATTACAGATGGCTCTCTACTTGTAATTGTTTCTTCTTTTCTTTCATCCACAAATAGAAGTGAGACACCTGCTGAATATAGGCTTGTTTGTTTTGAATATTTACTTATCTATAAACCCTTTTCACAAGATTTCAATGTTGCTATAATGGTAATTATAATAAATGTCATTTTTTCGGAAATTACTACATAGATATCTGCTGCCCTGTGTGCTCTTTCAGAATCTTCTTATTTTCTGTTAAGGGATGGAGTCTATTTTCCCTTTCTTGAACCGTGGAGGCTTCTAATAGCTCAGACAATCCAGCTAAGTGTCCTGGGTGATATTATTGACTAAGTCAAAAGATACAGCTTCTTCCCTGTGCTCTTGTGCTTACCCCTACCCCATCAGAATACACGGAGATGTCGCGTGTAGGTTTATGGGTCAACAGCCCCAGTATGGTTTCAACTTATAGTCAACATTAACTTCCATAAATCTTGACAAACCATCTTCAAATGACTCCAGGCTCCCAGCTTTCAATTCTCCCAGCTGAGGCCCCAGAAAATGCATTGGAGACAAGCTGTTCCTACCCTGTCCTTCGTGAGTTCCCAACCCACAAAATCAATGCACCTAATAAATGTTTTATGCCAATGAATTAGGGATAATTTGTTACGCAGCCTCAGTAAGTGGAACAGTAATTAGGTAGCTGGTTGTTTTCTAGGTGTCCAGCTGAGTTGCAGAGGGAAGAATTGAGGGAAACAACAGAGGAGTTGAAGTTCCTCTAAAACCTTAATCTAGATGATTAGTATAGCAAACATGTGGCAAAGTCCATCGTAGGTAGGAAGAAGTTAGCTGCAATAAGGTCCCAAATAAATGAGATTCCATTCTGCAGACTACCTACCAAGAAGCAAAAAAGCAAGAAAGAGCAAGGTGGAAGTAGTAACCTACACCGAACAGGCAACATAAAAATTTACACAGGACCTATACTCATTTAGCAATTGTCAAAAAGGTCCATTTCTCTCTTTATCTTTGTGACTGTCTCCCCCCTACCTCCTTTTGTCTTTTTCTTTTTTAGGAGACTTCAAGAACCTTTTTTCTTTTTTAAAAATTATTCTCTCGTATATTACATCAGTAAACTTTTCCTTCTCTTGAGCTTCAAGGAATGCAACTTCTAATGCACAAATTTGCAATAGGGGATGAAGAGGACACTTTCGGTTCTTAAAAAAAAAAGACTGGGGAATCTGACTCTCAGCTTCCACCTACCAGAGAACCAATGGAACACAGCCCATCTCCAGCTGGTTCTAAAGTAGAAGGTTTGTGGAGGAGGACAACCCATGTCATGCTCTTTCTCCCTTATTCTACTGAGTCTCTGTGAGAAGCTGATCAGGAGAGAGTTACTTATATGCTCATGTTTTCCAAACTTCATAGAATTCATTAATCCCTTACTGACATTTCATTTCCCTTTAGACAATATACTTCATGCCTGGGTAGAAGAAAACTTTCAGACCCACTACAGGTCGAATATAAACAGAAAACATGTAAATCACACAGCATCTAAACAATATTACAGGTTTGTCAGTGCTTTAGACTTGAATAGAGAGACCACTTTAATGGAAAGAAGGAAAAGAAGCCACCATTTCAAGTAAATTAGAATCAACCTCCAGGCAAAAGGACTATACCTGCAAAATCACTTTCCTCCCTACATGAAATTTAGAGCTGAGAACAGAAGGAGCCCGTTTCCAAAAGCGACAGCTTCCAATCCGTTCATTTACTGCTCACTAAAACTCAAAACTCAGTTCATTGTCGAATCTAGTCATTACACACATAATATCAGGCTTGAGCAAATTGAGATTTCTTTTATGAATTTGTTCCTCTGTGCGGGATAAAAATAGCACTGGGTGAAAAAGCCACTTAGAAACTTAAGAGATGACAGAGTTGCCCAGGAAAGGAGGCTGGGATTCTGATGATGCAAATGTATTTCAGGAAACTTCATCTCCACATAAAACCTCCTTAACAATTCAGCAATTACCAAAGCCCCAATATTCTTTGAATGTGCACCAAGGGAATAAACGTTGATTATGCTGAAATTAGTAGCAGCTCTTCCAGTATGAAGAGAGAAGGACATGATGACCTTGTTAGATGACCCACACAGTACAGTGCCAAAGATGTGTCCTTTGACCCTACCCAGTTCATAAGCCCAAATAATACTCAGAGAACTTGAGTGGCAGCTCCCTGCTCATCAGTTGTGAACCTTGACACCTAGCCTGCAGGTCCAGTTTGAAACCTCAAAATCCTACAAAGCTCTGGGGTAGTAGGTGGAAATTGGGCAGGGCTGGAATTTCTCAGTTGCTAGACAGTTGTGGTCTCTAAGTGGCTCACCATGGCAACAGCCTCTTGGTTACTTTAATGGGCATGTTTTCAAAGTTCTCCAACTCCAACATGAATTTGCTAACTAAAGAAGTCAGAGGCATTCTCCCAGCTTCTCTGCACAATGTCACAACATACTGAAAACACTCAGGTGATGATTGGAAAGGTGACGGGAAAATCTAGCTTCCTGTGCAGGTTAGCCTGTCAGCCTTGACCCAGGCATGGTGTGCATCAGTTGGCTGACTCGCTGAAATGGAAAAGCCAAAGTTTTGTTTTCTCTGGACTAGAGAAATGAAGCAAGCAGCTTAAGAAGAGTTCGGTAGGGACACACAAGATTGTTTAATCCTGTGGTTGAAAGACCCCATCCTCTAAATATAGAGACCTTATTTGTCTTCTCAGAAGACAAGGAGCTAAGACACTTTCAAAGACATGCTTCAAGTAAAAATCTCCAAATGAACATTCTGGTAAGAAAGGGAGTCAGTATGGAGCCATTCCACACTCACAGGCTATAGCCACCAGGGTGGTAAGGATGGACAAGCTCTATAGTAGAGTTCTCTACACACTGCTCAGAAGGGGGCACGGGTTTTGCTCCCCTTTGGAGAGAAGTTATATGAGGACCTTTAATAAGCTTTTTATGATAGCTTTATCATAAAAAGACTTTCTCCATTAAATAGGCACAGTGGCTTAAAACAAGCTCAGTTTAAAACACCAGCGGAGATAGTCCCTTTTCTCTCCTGCCTAGTGACTAATGACGATATCATCCCAATCCACAGATGAGGACGAAGGACTGTGGACACCACCTTACTACATCACCACATGCTACACATTGTGGGGCTGCAACAGAAATCTGGGATCTCTTGATTTCTGATCGATACTTCTCTCACACATCTCCTGTTACAGAGATGAGAGCCTATCTTCTATTTCAAACTTTTTCTTTGTTATTAACAACTTTTTTAGCAACCAACAGAGAGAGACTTGCTGAAATGATCAAGGAGCATCAATATTTGGTAGGAGAAAGGCTGGGTAAAACCATTAAAGTTGAGGATACTGAGCTTTTCTGTTTTTTATCAAGAGTCATAAGTAGCATAGGCTGGCTATATTTCTACACTAATTTAATTTACTTTGACTGACAAAGGTTGTGGGACCCAAGAAACTTCTAGTTCAATAAAATAGGACTGCGTTGTTATGAAGTAATCTTTTTGTACACTGTGAAGATTTAAATTTGCCAAGGCACCCCCTGATTGGTTTGCTAGAAGAGCTGACTGGCCAGTAGCTAGGCCACAGGTATAGGTGGGCAGTAAGACACAAAGAATTCTGGGAAGAAGGATGGAGTCTGGGGAATTGCAGAGAGAAGCAAGATGAAAAGTGCCATCTTGAAAGAAGGTACCACCCACATGATACAGTGTAGATAAGAAATGTGGGTTAATTTAAAGAGTTAGTTAGCAATTTTAAGAGTTAGTTAGCAAAAAGCCTGAGCTATCTGAGCATTTATAATTAATATTAACTCTCTGAATGGTTATTTGGAAACAGCTGCCAGGACCCCAAGAAACTCCACCCACACTGCATAAACTACCATATCCCTTTCTAGGCTAATGATTTTTTTAAATAAACAAGTCAGGTATTTAAAATAAAGTAGCAAATATCCCATCAGAAAATATAAAAAGAAACATTGTGCACATAAAAGTCACAAGAACTAAAAAAAAATTAAAACAAAAATCTCATCTTTGTGTGCTTTAAGCAAGCATCTTCAATACCCTGAACAACAATATACAAGTTGGGGAGACATAGTTTAAACTATCTTCACCTACCACATGGTGAAATTCTTAGGTTCTTTATCAAGGGTTCCCTCCTCAGATGTGTTCTCTGGACTCTGGTTACAAGAGCCTAGCTCCTTAATGCTCAGTCCTGACTGCAGCATTGCAATTAGCACTCCCAGAGCGCCTAGCTTTTGCATGCCATTTGCATGTGTATGTCGATCTGTTCATGACCAAATGTGGCCAGCAGAACAAAGCATAAAGAAATGTGCACCTCAGATTAAGGCCTTTCAAATCTTGGGAGTGGTTTACCCTTGCAAATCCTTAGTTAAATTTCCCGATTTCTCTGTGACTTGGTTTCTTTAATTGAATACTGAGAATCCATCTCCCTCCCCAGCCTGTGTGCACGTTAGAAAACATTATAGATGCTTGGAGTACTGACTAAGGGTACTGATACATAGGAGATTTGCAATGAGCATCAGATTCCTCCTCAAGAGTAGCAATTCCCAGGGTGGGATATCATATGTCAACAACTCTGAAAAAGGATACCTCAAGTATTGTGGGGCTCAATTATAGTGGGAGAAATTGAAAATTATAGTGGGAGAACTAGAAAGAGGTATAAAGCCCAAACTGCAGGCGAAATGGAAAGAAGTTTTTATGTGGACATATGACAGTCTTGTTTACCTCATAAAATATGATTGAATTATTCCTGGAGGCTGCTAGAGAAGAGGGGACTGAGTGCCATGTCAACAGATTGCAGTGCAAGCCTTTGACATCAAGGCTGGGTGGAGTGGGAGGATGAGACAGAAAGTCCCAGGATTCCAGAGTCTGAGGAAAGACAAGTTGGGGAGTCAACAGGGACTCCTGTTTGAACGTGAG